>NC_090929.1:134269914-135479914 GCF_040938575.1 Ambystoma mexicanum
TGAAACACTGAAACATTTCAAGTCCCGGCGGAGCAGGAAGTCAGGCAGCAGATTCAGGAACTCCTCATTCCCGTGGAGTCCCATAGGACTCCATGGGAGTAGGTAGACGGAAGCACCAGCACTGTTGCTAGCGGTGCCGGTGCTTCTGTGACGCCTCTGCCTACCAGGGGCGATGTGCCCAGCAGGGTCAGACCTGCTAGGCGCAACGGCCCCTGCAGGCAGACTTGTAGCGTGGCGGCCCTTGTTTCCCGACAGCCACACTCGTAATGAGGTCCATTGACTAGTGCATGAGCACATAGGCCTTCTTCATCAGATGGTAAAAAGCAAAGTGAGGGGAAGGAACAGTAATGAGAGTTTTACATCCAAGGCTGGCATGCAAGGAAGGGGGTGCAGTGATTGTCTTATTTAACAGCTATACATCTACACACCGTAAATGTTAGCATGCAAACAGATCAGTTGAACTTACTACACTGCTTAAAAGATGTTTGCATTTACATTGATACAGTACTCCGGTCTTCTGCGTGTTTCCAAACTTGTGAGAATACTTTCTAAAGCAGGGCCCATCGAACTTTAAAATATCTCTATTTCTGATCACGTTAAAAAGTTCTTGAAGTAGAGGGATTGAAAAGAAAGGCAATGCATGGGTTATAATATATTCAATTCACAGTTAAAACTGCATTTCTGAAAATATCTGCACCAGAGTTGAACATTTTCAAATCCTTTCTGCTTGTACCGAAGCCCCAATGCCGACTGTCTACAGTGATTCTAGCATTTATTAATACTTTACAAAAGGTACTTTACATTGCGTTGTACTTTACATTGCTTTGTATAGAGAGCTGCCAGTTTATTTAGGTATGGGCAAATGCTCTGGGACTTTAATGTCTTGGCAAGGGAGTATAATTACTGGCACTTACATGAAACTTGCGCAATCTGAATGACACTTGACCGAGTAGGATCGTTGCCCGTCCTCCCTTTGTTCCCCTCCCTTGCCTCGTCGCGCCTTGAAACACTTGTGTATAGGCGCGTTATAAATGCCTTAGCATATCATATCATACATTACCAGTGTCTGCATTTGTCATGGACATGCCACCTCGATAGAGGAATGGCGCAATGAGGTCTTACCTTAAAGAGGGCTATGTGGCACCCGTAGGCCGATGGTAGCAGTCTATCGCTACAGGTTGCCGGCCTGGACAGTGGACCTGGGCAGGACATGGGAATAAGTCACAAAAGGGTGCCACAAGGCTAAATGTGTAGGTTGAGTCCCGACGAGTAGTATTTTTGCACAAAAAGGGGATAACACACCAAAAATTAGCACTTGCAACAAACAAATATCACACAATTCCAAAAATGATAACAATAAAAAAGATAATTAGGGAAAAAAGCAGGAGGTGCCCCAGCTGTTGAGTTGCACAAACAGAGGACTGAAGGATAGCATGAAATTCTACCTGTGACTGCCTAGCTCCCACTACTGCTAGGCTTCGCTGATGTGCCACTTATCTAATAGCAGACAGGATAAGGAATGGAAAAACCACAATCCTAATGTGCAACTCTAAAAAAGATTCATATTTTGGGTCAACTTCCTGCCTAGGAGCATCAGTCACACTGCGTTATGTTCTCAGTGTGTGAATCAACAGACAGTATTAAACACACACATTCGGCCAGTCTAAACGCAGTAATAATTCAATTTTAATGACCTGTAGACCCAATTCAAAGTTTACCATTGCTCTAAAAAGTATAACGAAGGTGTTAAATTCAATAGAGAAAAAGGTATTCAAAAAGAGAGAACACTTAGGTTATTCAATATGACATTTCTGTCATTAAAGAGTTAGGAAGACCAAAATGGCTATCACTTACTGGAATAAGCCCATTGGGTTGCCAAGGGGGAGCTAGTGAGGGATGAAGCCAAAACTGTGTAGTGTCTTACAGTTTCTTCCTCTACCGGTTTCAGTGGTTTACAAGTTTTTTACCCATTTTCTTCAGACTCTGATATGGTTTCGTTTTCTCGCATTGGGAGTGAAATGGACGGGTCTCCAAATTCTTTGCCCCTCCTTCCTATTACTGCTGTGTAACAAGTGAAAAGGCTGGTGACCCTGTAATGAATCGAACGAGTACAGGGTCACACTTGTGTTTCCTCGATGTATAGTTAACAGCTCCGTAGTTATAAATATGAAGAACGCCTTCTTGACATGTGCTTAACTGCTGCTTATGTCGCCTGACTATACGGCCTCCACCTGGACAAGCTGGTGCGTACAGAGTGGGGTGCTGTAAAAGGTTTTGCAAGCCGTTGCTAGGCGACGTGACGCTAATCTGGGAAACTATTCGGTGTGAATATTATTATTTAAATCTATCGGCCTGAGAAAATAGAAAACGCCGCCAGGTAGGTATTTCCAGCTGCATGATTTGGATACACGGCAGCACTGTCTTTGATCTAGGAATCAGATTTTACTAATCAATCACGAATAGGCTCTTGATATTTTTAATTCATATTTAGAAATGTAGACCATACAGCCACCACAAGCAGGTAATGGCAACCTGACTTTCAATTTTAATTTAAATACTTGATCTATAGAGTCCAACCGTACATTTACTTTAGTTTTCTAATTCTGATTTTCACTATTATCTCCTATGTGAACTTCACCTACTGACTGATTTCATTTGAATACAGTATGGTTGTCATGATATTTTACAAATTAATAATTCTGTGATTACTTTATTGACATGATGATTGCACACGTGTAATTGACCTGCATATGCACTTATGGATGTCTTGAACTCTGAATTTGGATCTGATTTTTGACCTGTATACACACATTGGTGCTGGGAATTGGTATTTTGAATTTTGAATTTCGAATTGTGATCCTTACTTTGTTACATTTGAACATTGATAATGTTTATGCTGATAAATACTTTATACATACATAATCATGTACAGTGCCCTAGCCCTGAGGATCGATTTCCTCTGAAATGCATTGGCATACCACAAATAGTGGCACTGGGCCTCATTACGACCCGGGCTGTAAGGGAATAACGATGCCGGTAAAGGATTACCGGCATCACTTACCGCTGCGGCCGATTAGGACCTGATAAACCGCTATTAGCGGCACCGTAATTAACGGTGCTGCTAAAAGCGCAAAGTGCGCGGGCACGCGACCACCCATGCCCCAAATACCGGCATGGCACAAACAGAAGATCATCACAAGTCAGGCAGACATGTAAATTACGCCCTACTGAAGCCCGAAAAATACCTTACCGGCATGGAGCTAATTCCGCCATCGCGGACCACCCGTAAACGGCCATGTGCAGTGTTCCCAATTGCCACAGGTGCACACAATCAGCACAGGTGGAGGCAATACAGACTGGGCCAGCACAAAAGGAGCACACCCCACCCCTTCCCACACCCAGTCACACTCCACAATGATTCCAATACTACTAGCAATGCTGGGGCTGGAGGACATGATTGCAGTGGAAGTGCTACAACAACAACAACAGGCAGCACAGAGGAGACGCAGGAGGAGAAGGAGGGCAAGGCAGGGCCAGCATGCCCCACCAGTGCAGCCAGTGGCACCACGCAGGCAGCCCCCAATACCTCGCATCAGAGCCAGTCCATTCAACTTAACCCCTGAGCAGATCCACACCCTGTACCGTCTGGACCGGAACACCATCACCCCCATTGTGGACATGATACATGACGACATTGTCAGCCTGATTGAAACACGCACCGCCATCCCACCCCTACTGAAGGTAGCGTCTGTGCTCCACTTCCTGGCCACAGGCACCTACCAGCACACAGTGGGGCACATGCATGGCATTTCACAACCATTATTCTCACGTACGCTGAACCAAGTGCTTGATGCCCTCCTCAAGCACACAGACGACCACATTTCCTTCCCACGGTCTGCCCAGGAGATCTCAAACACCACAGTTGGTTTCCATTCACTGGCCGGCATCCCTGGTTGCATTGGCGCCATCGACTGCACCCATGTGGAATTGGTAGTCCTACATACCATGGAGGTAGCGTACCGCAACCGTAAGCTATACCACTCAATCAACGTGAAAATGGTATGTGACTGAAACAAGATCATCACACATTTTTGTGCCCGATTCCCCGGATCAACCCATGATTCAATGGTCCTGCGGAACTCTACGATACCACGCTACATGGAGCGACATGCAGGGCAGAGATCCTGGCTTCTCAGTGAGTCGCATGTTAGGCCCATGGAAATGCGATGTGGGTAAGTGATTGGGGTACAGATGCATACTTCACCTGGCTGCGATGGGGGGGGATGCATACTTCACCTGGTTGCAATGGGGGGGAGAGATGCATACTTCACCTGGCTGAGATGGGGGGAGAGATGCATGCTTCACCTGGCTGAGATGTGGGGGGGAGAGATGCATACTTCACCTGGCTGCGAGTGCCTGAGGGAATGGACCATGCTCATACCCCAAAGAAGCCCAGACTGGACCTGACACCTGACCACATAATGCAAGATGTAAGCAGCCCTGAATACATGGTACACCCCAGAGCTCAAACTTCTCCGACTACAAAAAAGCAAACTGGAATCACTATGGAAATCGGTGCCTTCAGCAGACAATAGAACTAACCTCACCAACTTCTCCACCCACTACAAAAATAAGATCACGCGTGCTAAGAAAGAATCTCTTAATTCCAGGATTTCACAGGCAGGTTCCAGCACAAAAGAGCTCTTTAACATCTTAAAGGAATTAGAAAACCCCACTCCTCCTGAAGATACCTGCACAAAGGATAAACCTTGGTGCACAGGGATCCAGAACGCCCTTGCCAACAAAATCTCAGGGCTCCAAACTAAAATTGAAAACAAACGGCAACAGCTCACTCACGACCCCTCCTCCAGACCCACCCATCCCCCACTCACCGCCTCTAGCTCAGGCTTCATCTTCAAAAAGGTGACCACACTTGAAGTACAAAAAAATATAGCATCCTTGAAACCCTCGAACTGCAAGGGGGATAGCTGCCCCGCACAGATAATCAAGGATGCTGCCAGGGATCTCTCCCCCTTCATCACCAAATTAATAAACTTGTCTTTTTCTAACAATATGGTCCCAAGTAATCTGAAACAATCCTGGGTCCTACCCTTGCTAAAAAAACAGACCCTCGACCCAGACATACCCACAAATTATAGACCCATTACCACTGTCCCATTTTTACTAAAGATCCTTGACAGAGTGGCCTATTTACAAATTCAGGATTACCTTGAAACTAACCGATTACTAGGTACTCGCCAATCTGGCTTTCGTCCCCAACATGGGACGGAAACGGCCCTTGTTGATCTCAAGAGCCAGATAGACGAAATCAAAGATAAAGGGAGAGCTGCTATCCTGCTTCTCCTCGACCTTTCCGCTGCCTTTGACCTGGTTGACCACAAAATCCTGTGCAACCACCTATCATCGGCAGCACACTTCTCCCACTCGGCGGTCACGTGGATCCAATCCTTCCTGGAAAATAGGACCATGCGAGTCTTCTCACCCATTGCAGCAGCCGACCCTATTCCCATTACCTGCGGTGTCCCACAAGGATCGTGTGTTTCACCCACCTTGTATAATATATTCACAAAGCCCCTATTCGATAAACTGGACCATCTGGGTGTCACCTACACTAACTACGCAGATGACACCCAGATACTCCTCACTTTATCAGGCAACCACAACACGGATGCCAACAGGATCGGTGAAGTCTTCTCCATCGTTCAGGCATGGATGGCCACACATGGCCTCTGCCTGAACGATGACAAGACCGAACTGCTCCTTGTCGGCTCACCCAACACTATCCGGAATCTCAGCCCGAGCTACTCTAGCTTCATCATTGACGGCAACACCATTCCCACTGCCAAAAGTGTAAAAACTCTTGGTTTCTATCTCGACACTAACACCAACCTCGCCAAACAAATTAATATGACCGCCTCAGCCACTGCTTACACTGGGAAACTAATCAGAGCCTGCAGACCTCTGATATCCCCCAACAATTGCCTTACTCTAGCCAGAGCACTTATACAATCCAAACTGGATTATTGCAACAGCCTGTATGTAGGTGCCAATAAAACGGTTGTTAACAAACTACAAGTTCTACAAAATAATGCACTCCGCGCCGCCCTTAATATTCCCAGAAGAGAACACATCTCAGCCACAAGAATCACATGCAAATGGCTCTCCATCCAACAAAAAATAGACCTAAAAACTATCTGCCTCACCTACAAAGCTCTTAACCACCTGGCCCCACCTTATTTAACCGATAAATTCATCTTAAGACAGAATATTAGAACCACCAGATCCTCTAATACACTACAACTGACAGTGCCCAAATACTCCCTCAAAAGAGCCGGCGGATCCAGTTTCCCAGTTCTAGCTTCACAATCATGGAACACTATCCCATCGGACATCAAATCTACCCCTACATTTCAACCTTTCAGAACTAAGATCATCACCTGGTTACTTAACAATTAACTAGCACCGTATGTATGTATGTCACTCAGTCTACTATAACTGCTGTCATAACCGATGTTGTAACTATACTTACATTGCACAATTGTACAAATGTTCCTACCTATGCCTGTAACTTGATGCTCAAGCGCCCATATACCTCTGGGTCAGGTGCGCTATACAAATAAATAAACAAACAAACAAACAAACAAGCCCTACCATGTAAATGATGCAGTGTCACAACCATTTCACAGCCATCTGCATGTGCACTGTACCAGATCAGACCGCATCCCCCTCAACACAATGCAGCTACAAGCAATTACTATGGCCAAAACACAGCACCAAATACCATCAACTGAAAGGACAGTCTCCCATTACTGCGTACAGAGGAGTCACATGAGGGTCGAATACATCAATACACCACAACACTGACACAGAGGTCCAACTGAATTGCATGTCACCATTTGTTGTGCATAGTGAGATCATCATGAGGCTGCCATCAACGGTGCCAGGATGAAAGCATACAAATTACTGGACATCAGCCAGATCATAGAAACAACTGCCGTGGACTTACACAGTGCATGAGCACTCACAAGGAACTGGATCCCCCCTGTGCCCACTAGTTGATGGCACGCACACCAGTCCATAAGAGGAATGCACACATAGCAGTCACATTGTGTGTCTACATTCATGCATGAAAATGTGGTTGAAATCAAGAAACAAATGCATGGTATGGTGTCATTGAATGAGGTTCCATATGATGTGATGACTTACACATACATTGTTGCCCACATGCAGGTGATGCAGGTTATCCCTTGAATAGGTGGCTCCTTACCCCTGTCTGGAACCCACAGAACAGGCACGAGGAGGAATACAATCGTGCACATACACGTACCGGTGTGGTGATTGAGCAGACATTTGGCCTCTTGAAGGCACGCTTTCGCTACCTCAGCAGGTCTTGTGGGGCACTCCTCTACCGCCATGAGACGGTGGCCAAGATTGTCATGGCATGTGTCATGCTACACAATATGTGCATCAGACGGAATGTGCCCCTGCCCCCTGATGCAGAGCTGCAACCACCTGACGATGAGGATGAGGAGGGTGGGGATGGGGCAGCACCTCAGGGAGGCAGCGATGCGCAGGAGGGACGTGACATGCGTCAGACTCTGATCAAACAATGTTTCTAGCACACATTGACGGGGAGTGTGACATGGGTGTGGCACTCGGGGCACTGGGTGTGTCAGGGACATGGACACTGTAGACTGTTCACCAATAAAGCACATGTACGCAATAAGCAATGTCCACACATGTGAATCATGAGTAACCAAAATGTGTATTGAAGAATCGAAACAAAGTAAACAAGCCCTCCACCCCACACACCCTCTCCCCTCCCCCCTCAACTCCCACGCGCACACCCTCTCCCCTCTCCCCCCTCAACTCCCACGCACACACCCTTTCCCCCCTCCCCTCTCAACTCCCACGCACACACCCTTTCCCCCCTCCCCTCTCAACTCCCACGCACACACCCATAATCCCCTCCCCCCTCAACTCCCACGCACACACCCTCTCCCCCCTCCCCGTTCAACTCCCCAAACAACCTCTCCCCCCTCCCCCCTTGACTTCCTAGTGTGCAGTAGCCCGCACCAGTGGTCCACATGGCACCAGTATGCATGGCTGTGCCTACTGCCCTCCCCCTCTTCCAGCACCAGGGTCCCCCCTGTCCAATCTGCGCAGGTTCCTGCTAGACCAACGCACAGGGCTGGTCCTAGTAGAGCTGGCAGTTGATGATGGTTCAGGTTGTCCTGGGAACTGGGGTGGATGCATGTCCCGCATTGCTGCCACCATTTGCGAGAGGACGTGGCGCACTGCTGCAAGTTCTGCACAAATGTCCTTTGAGGTGGACTCGATGGCTGTTTTTATCGATGCACCACTGTCCCTGATGTCATCCCGTGCACGGGTACATTCAGTAATATGCTGCGTCAGCAGCCCTGTGAGTTCCTCCTGGCGCCTCTGGATAGCGAGGATCCCCTCTTGGGTGGTTGTCACTGGGGCGGAAGTGTGAGGCGTTTCAACCATGATTTGGTCATCAGGTACAGTTGGTGTGTGGCTGAAACTTGCTGGCCATGAATCTGCAGATGACAGCCCGTGCATGCTGCCGTCCACCACGCTGCATGGGGATAGGCGTGGTGAGTGGAGGGGGCCTGTGGCAGGTGTTGGCCCATGCAGCTGTACGTCGCCCTCGTCGTCAGATATGGCTGCTGTGGCAGCCGTCTCACCGACTGTACTGCTGCCAGCCGATGGTGTGTCCTCTGCCAATGCCTCCTGGGTGATGGTGGCTGGTGTGGGTGTTGTTGTGGGTGCCGTGGTGCACATTGGTGCTGTGGCCTCTCTGTTTTTCTTGTCCTTCCGAGGTGGTCTAGGTTGGCCTCTGCCCCTTGAGGTTGAGGGGCAGTGTTCACCCTCCTCGGCCCTGGCCTTCTTCTGTGGTGTGGCACTAGTGTCCTCATCACCGCTGTCAGAATGTGTGCCTGTGGGGGACCAAAGGAGGGAGAGGGTTAGTGATGGGTCTATGGGCATCGGGCATGCATTGGGGTGGCTGCATTGATATGGAATGGTAGATGATTCACATTGGGGGAGTGACATACAGGTTGCCTCACTCTTGGGTGGGTGATGCATGGAGGCGTCTGGGTTGCAACACAAATGGGGTGCATCATGCATGTGGACAAGGTGATGCTCTGCACTGCCTGTAGGCAGTCTTGTGCTTATGTGTCTGGTGGACCCTGCTCTACATCATTGCACTGTCAGTTCTGGTGGACATCATCGTGGTGGTATTGGCATTGTTTAATTAGAGACACCTACCTGCATTGCCTGATGACGGCTCCACGCTCCATGTCCCCGACTCCCTCTATTGCCTCGGTGCCTATGGTGGTGGCACATATCTCCACCCATGGTTGGAGTTTTATGGGCGACTCCGCACCTCCACCTGTCGCCATCCCATGGTTTCGGTTGGCAGAGAGTATTCTTTGCACACGTAGACGTAGGTCATCCCAGCGCTTATGGCATTGTTTGGGTGTGCAGGGTGTGGTGCCGACGGCACTGACTCTCTGGGCGACCAATGCCCAAATCTGCTTTTTACGCTGCAGTGCTAGACGGGACATGTTGTTTGCAAACACCACATCTGCATAATCCTGCAGTGTCTCTGCTAACATGGTGAGCTCCTCTCTGGAGAAGCGCTTCTGGCGCAGCCGATCTCCCGTTTTTTTCACTGCTTTTGGCATCATAAATTACAACAGGTAGTGGTGGAGGTGTGTTGGAGTTCTGGGGGTCAGATGGCTCCTGGTTGTGGTGGATGGCAATGGATTGTGTTTTTAAAGATGGCCGCCGTGCTCTTTCCCGTTCCTGTGCGATGATGCTATTTCCGGTTCCACGTATTTACGGTCACCGCTAATAGCGGTTACCGCTATTTGAGGTGACCGCTATTAGAGGTGACCGCTAATGCCAATGGCTTGGATGCCAGAGGAGCTATTTCCACTACAGACGATGTTGGAAAGGGGGATTTTTTGGGCTTTTGCGGCATGGCGGTGAGTTCATTACCAGCATGGCGCAAAGCTTGTGCCTGCGAACTCATAATGGGCCGCTTTTAGCGGTCTATTGCCAGGACAGACACGGAAATTGAACCATGCCGGTAATGACCGGTACTTACCGCCCGGGTCGTAATGAGGCCCACTGACTTTTTTTTAATGCACCTTTTTGCCTCCAAGCAATAATACATTGACAGCACTATATACACAAGGTCTTTTTGTCCTTTTTTAACATTTTGAGTAAACTGGGAATGATAACATCAGTGATATAAACTCAATTGCAGCTCCAAAGGAGAGCTATGCTTGAGCACACCTAGAACTATATTGACTTCTAGTTCTTCTTTCTTCTAGCTTCTGTAACCTTGTGCTGAGGTCTCAAGGAGTGATCTGATAATCTCATTCACTACAATTAAGAATATTAACTACCTAACCATTAAACTAGAAGCGGCGCCCACCCTTCATCGTCCTGAGTATTTCTCTATGATGGACACAGAGCCTTTTTGCTTTTAGATGGCATCCCAGAGAAGATTGGTCAGACATGGTTGTCTTGCTTACTTCGCATAGGGAATCAAATTAAACACCACAGTTCAGGTCCAACAAGGCTACTCTAAGTCTGGAGTTGCTAGTGTGCCTATGAAGAGGTCAGCGACCTAGCATTTCTGATGGGATTACTCCCATTAGAAGCATAAACCAAGAATGGTCAGGAATGGGTTAGTCGGTCCCTTTTTGTAACGGCACAGACAAGCTCGTATGATAAGTGAATGGAAGGGAGCCCAGAGGAGCAACAGTGGTTATGAATAATGTAAGACTTTCCAACCATCACTTAAATTGTTCACTTGCCCCTGCTGCCTGTGAGGTCACTTCCTGTGATGTCACTTCCCAAAACATCACCTTGGTAAAGGGTTGCTCCATAAGGTTCAGCACCCCCCTCGTGCCATGCCTGTCCATGAGCGTCACTAAGATCGTACGTTAAGGTCATAAGGGGGAGTTCTGTGTGTGTCGCCTAGAAGTTATTTGATGGTCTGTTGTTGGCTATGTGTGGGTCTCGCCATCGGCCCCCTAGCCCGAATGTCATGCATCGAGCAGGCGATGTTTCCTGTCAGTGCGCCCTCCTGCCCGCCTCCTGCCTCTCTTCAGACGAGACACGGCGCTGATATGTGTCAATGGATAACGGAAGGCTATCGCTTGTTACACGAATGAAACAATGCCCTTTGTTGCCCGGGGCATCTCCCGTCTGGCAAGGCATATATACAAGCCCCCGTTGTGTTTGCAAGGTACATGTTGCCAAATTGAAGAGATTATAAGTGTACGTCACTCTCCCAAGGCCCAGAGGTGGCAGGAGCGTCTTCCAGTCACAGGTGTGTCCATCAAGGGTGCCCTTAGTGAGAAGTCAAAGTCCGTGGGGCGGAGGACAGAAGGGCAATCGCCAGGGGTAAGACTCCAGCTCTTGGGAGGCAGTGGATTTCAGAGACCGCCTCCCCATCACGAAGGCTGGCGTCCCCCGATGTTCTCCAGTGAGGGTCCTATACAGGGGATTGCTGGCCCTCGAAATAAAGACTTACAGGCCCCAAAAGCCCAGAGCAGCGCAGCAGCAACGTGGGCGATTACTGACACTCACACAGGTAACAATTGAACATGTTCTCTCTATAATGTACTGAATAGGTTCGTGTTTCTTACCTGCTTGCCAGCTCATCACTGCTTGCCAGATCCATTATTTAAAAAAGCGATTTTCGAGTAAAGGTGAAGAGGAAATTATTTTTACACGGCATTCAGACTTGTATGTGTAGTCGAACAGTTAACATGTTAGCACATGCCACAGACATTAACCATTTTGTCCAGAATCACACGATATGATGATGCGTTAAGCCAGTTTGGGGGTGCGAATAACCCGGTTATTTGAGGGGGTACTTTTAATACCCCTCTCCCTGCACCACTCCAGGTTATCTCAGGGGTGTGACACTTTATGTTCATGTCACTAACTCGTTGCCTGCACCTTTAGACACAGTCTGTTCGTATGACGTGTTGGACAGCACACTGCAACTGTGCCGAGTTTTTGAGGTGTCCCATATTAAGGCATGCGTTTCCTACCCATCGTTTTCAGTTTACCCTGAATTCTGGAACCTGCATTTACCATTAAAATAAAAAAAATATAACAGGACTGGGTGATGTGGGACGCCTCACCACACGCCTTGGTGCTCTGATTGAGCGGTGAAGGGGTGGAGGGTGAGTACGAAATGAAGGCTGGGTACATCTGTGGTCTGGCCCAGGCTCAGACACTGTTTCACTCTCCAAAACTGCCTAGCCCATCCCGCAGCCAACATCCAATGCCTTGGCCCGTTTAGAGTTCCTTGTGAAATGAAGCGTTGTTTTAGTTATACTTGCTTACAGTCCTTACTGCGAGGCCAAAGAAGGAATGTGCGTGACGTTAAACTACCCCTCTGACCCGCTGTGCGGGAGGGAGGAGCAGGGGAAGGGGGGGAGCACGCAGTGCTCTTTGGGTATGATGGTGCGTGCCCATATCACTATGAGGAAGCATACACCACTGTGTAGTGTGGGGTGTGCAAGACTATTTGTGGGTGTCTGTAGTGTACTGCCAAGTTGGGAAATCCTGCTAATTTGCAGGGAGGTGTACACCGAGACGAGAAGGATCGTTACATAAGATTCAAAATTATTACCCCACAAGGTACATTCCATTTAATTTTGTAGCATTTTAAAGTACCACGGGTTGTTACATTAGAACTGCCGTACTCACCACATCTGTGTGAGAGAGACTTGTACTGCATGAGGCCCTCCACTAGTGTGTGGGGTCCCATGCACTATTACGTGGTAGTGATGGTGTGTGTGTGGGTGGATGGAGAGGGAGGGCGGCACCTGCGCATGAGGAAGTCTGCCCAAATGCACAGGGCAGGGTGTCATTCTGTAAAGGAGAGGTCATGCCCCCGGGTCAGACTGTTTTGCAGAAAATAATATATTGACTTGGGGGCCTGGGTTAGAATAATGCTACTGTGTGGCCAGGCCTGAGTTGCTATGTTCGAGAAGTCCTGCATTCGTACTGTGGGGAAGATGTCCTGCGCTGTCTCATGCAACACTATTGTACTGTGTGGAACAGTCCTGCACTGCTGCATGGAGAAGCCCGCACTGCTGCGCGTAGAGGACTGATTTGCAATATATGTCAGCGTGCATATAGACCATGGCCGGCCTTAGGCCCTGTTCCATCAACACCTGTGACCCCCTCCCACAGCCCCTGACCCCCACCAGTCTTTCAAGGACTCTGCGAGCTGGCGTTGTGGGAGAGGCCGGCAGGTGCCCTATTGAAATGAAGTGCGCCAGGCTCTTGCGCTGACGACGGGCTTTCCAGCACGAGAGCGAGGGCATTTAATAACAGGGCTAAGGTGGGTGACCCATTCGCTATTATTTTGGGGCCTTCTGATGCAACTAGTTATGGAGAGTGGCACTCTTGCAGTGCTTTTTGAGAACTTCCTCTTTGCAGTGTGTGTACCAGTAGTCGAAGTGGGCGGGAGCGGTTGAGAGCGTGGTCCTCTACTTTTTATTTTTATTTTTGATGTTTTACTGTTCCTATACTTTTATTTTTAAAAGAAACCCTTTCGGAATGGTTTAGTTGTACAATAAAAGCGTAGGAAGAATGTGGAACTGGCACTTCAGTGCACTGCACTGAACATTCCCTTTAACAGCACGTGGGCTTGGTTGGGGTTTGGATTGTGATTGTGGTAGCGGCCAACGTAGCGACGGGGCTTGCAGGAGTGGGGGCAGGTTAGCAGGGAGCATAGTTCCACTACTTCTTTTCGTGCACTTCGACCACTGGTGTAAGCTTGCACTGCTGTGTGGGGGAAGTCCTGTGTTGTATTCGCCCTGCGTCCCGCTACGTGGTGACGCAGGGCATCTAAATAAAAGCCCCGCCCCAGTGAAACGGAGGCAGTTCCGGGGCAGTGCAACCAGCAATGAATGTGTGTGTATTACTAGCTCCCGCAGGAGCTGCGCCACTGAGGCCTACCTCCGCGGCCTCTCATATCCTGTCCCCCAGCCGCCGCCGTGCCGGGACAGATTACATCACTGGCGACGAGGGACACGAGACCCAAGGCACGTGCACAACGCACCATCAGCTGTCTGCTACAGTAGCGACACACGCAATTTTTGGAAACCCGGTGGGGGTGGGCACAAAAACCTCCACCCACCCAAAAAAAATAAACAAATAAAATAAAATATTCCATACGCTCATTTCGCTGGGCGAAGGTACCACCTCCACTCTATGGCCATAGGGAACTGCCAATTTGGCCCCTGACATCTAGGGGTCAGGAGAAACACGCGGCACGACACTGGAAGGCCCCACACGTGGCAAGTACAGACGATTGTTTCAACCAGGCATCCTCAAGCACCTGGGAAAAGGCAGCAGACCAATCCACGCCTAGCACGTAAATTCACACGCAAAGGAGTCTACAGACCCCTGCAGCTCCGCACCAAGGTGAGGCAGAAGACCTTGTGAAAGGAAAGTGAGGCCCTGACATGGCGACCGGCACATCCACCCCCAGGCCCGGCACGCTGTCTAGACTTGCTGCAAATTTATCGGTGTCCACACCGCATTGCCCGCCCACAAGGTGGCTCCTCTGTGATGATACAACCGTTTGACCCATTTACGGATCCATCGTCAGTTGGCCCCCGGTGGCAACTATGGATCCAAAAATTTGAAATGGCAATGGAATGTAAGGACATCACTACCGCCAGAAAAATTAGATCTCACCTTTGCTCAATGTGGGGGATGAAGTGCTTTGTATTTTTAACTCGCTAACCATCGATGGTGGACAAGACATTTACCAGCAAGCGAAGGATGCTTTGACGGCCCATTTTTTCCCACAACTCAATCCTGATTACGAAACATTTATATTCTGTACCACCATTCAAGCAGAAGAGGAGACCTTAGATGCATACCACACCCGACTCAGAAAACTGCCAATATCCTGTGAGTTCACCAACATTGAGAAAGAAATTCGGAGACAGCTCATCAACAGCATCCAATCAGAGAAACTGAGAAGGATGGTCCTGAGTGAAAAAGGTATTTCATTAACACGCATTCTTGAATTGGGTCGTCAGAGAGAGCTAGCACACGCCAGGGCAGCTCATATGGTCACTACGCTTCAAAAACTACAGCCTGCCCTCACGACAGCCATGGTAGACCAAGTCACAAATCGACAATCAACGAGGGATGACACTGGTGGAAACTACATGCATGCCAGATGGCAGCCACGAACACCGGGGCCCATGGAATGCGGATGGTGTGGTGGACCGCAACATGGATGGCGGAACTGCCCGGCACAAGGGACCACGTGCGGCGCATGTGGCAGGAAGAACCACTATGCCAAAGTATGCCGGTCGTCAGGTGCCCAACAACAAACACTGCAAACTGTCCAAGAGAAGTGTGGGGGCAAGAAAAAGAAACAGGCTAGTGTCCAATGAGTGGAGACAACAAATTTCTCGACTGAGGAAGAAAGGGATGACACAACTGGGGCCCAACAGGTATCTGTCAAGGAACAGTGGAAAAAAGGGAGAACAGTCTACATGGTGTCAGCCCTTAACCATGGACATATCATGCCAAGGAAAGGACTCAGGAGATGCAAATGTCAGGTCACAATCCAAAACTAGCAAATTTGGATGACCATAGACACGAGGGCATCCGTGAATGTCATGCCCATGAGTACATTTCAGATGCTGCAGCCACAACCGAACCTGAAGGAAACGGACACTCTGCATATGGATGCAAGAAACCTTTACCCGTGGTTGGCAGGTTCCACACCACCCTCAGCCACGGCGAAACCATGTTACCATCCAAGATGTACGTGGTCAACGCGGGCATCGAATGTCTCCTGAGCGATGATGCGACAGAAGACTTGGGTCTGGTGAGTTTTATCTGCGAAGTGAAGGACTCACAAGAAGTCGAGAAGCTCATAGGAAAATATCCCAACCTGCTAAAAGGGATAGGATGTTTAAAAGGAAAGTTGATCAGACTCCACATTGACGAGTCGGTCCAGCCAAAAGCCATAAGATACAGGAGGACACCATTCCACATGCGAGAACAAGTGGAAAAAGAGCTCAGAGTGCTGGAGAAGGCTGGCATAATAGAAGAAGTACCAGGACCCATGCCATGGGTTTCTCCGATGGTGGTTAAAAAAAAAAAAAACAGCCTGGCAAAGTTGGAATCTGTATAGACATGCATCTACCAAACGCCGCCATCAAGCGGGAACGCCACATTATGCCGACACTGGACGAAATCGTGGCCGACCTCACGGGGTCAAAGATATTCTCCAAAGTGGACCTAAAAGCAGACTATCATCAGCTGAAGTTACACAGGGAATCTCGATACATAACCACTTTTTCAACACACATTGGTTTGCGAAGATACAAGCGCCTGAGTTTTGGGATCTCCTCAGCTGCCGAGGTGTTTCAACAGACGATTCAAGAGGTCATCCGGGGCATACCAGTTGTCCTAAATTTGAGTGACGACATCCTGATCCATGCCGACGACATAGATGAACACATGAAGAGGCTGCACATGCTCCTTGGCAGACTAGAGGGGGCAGGACTGACCATTCACAGAGAGAAATGTGAATTCCTCAAAACAGAAATATTTTTTTTTGGCTACACATTCAGCCGTACCGGCATCTCACCAGAGCCCCAGAAGGTTGCAGATATCCAGGCCGCCAGTCCACCTACCACGCCTACCGAAGTGCACAGTTTCTTGGGGATGTCCACGTACTGTGGGAGATTCATCCGAAATTTGGCCACACTGTCGGAACCCCTTCGATAACTTACCAAGGTCAACACAAAGTGGGAATGGGGGCAGGTTTGCCAGGAGGCTTTTGAAAACATCAAAGAGTCACTGTCAACAGACACCAAAATGGCGTACTATGACACCACACTCCTAACGGAACTATATGTGGACGCCAGCCCTGTGGGCCTAGGGGCCATCCTCACACAGGTGACAATAGAGGGCGAGCAAAGGCCAATTGCATATGCGTCCAGAGCTCTCACGCTGACAGAGCAATGGTATTCCCACATTGAGAAAGAGGCGATAGCCGTTCTATGGGGGTGTCGTCACTTCCATCTTTACCTGTATGGCAGGAGGTTCACAACATATACAGACCACAAACCACTACTGCCCATTTTCATGGGCACGTCCGCCCACCCGCCAGCCAGAATTGTCAAATGGCTATTACACCTCCAACAATACTACTTTGAACTGGCCTACCAGCCAGAAAGCGGAAATCCGGCAGATTTTCTCTCGAGGCACCCTCGAGCAGCGACTCAACAGGAAATTCAGGTAGCAGAGGAGACAGAGGAACATATATGCCAGGTGGTGCACACCATGAGACCAAAGGCTGTCAGAATCGACGACATTGCAGAAGAAACACTCGACCCGTACTGCAACCCGATAAAGGACACTATTATTTCAGGGAAATGGAAGTCATTCATGAAGAACACCCACAACAGGACAACGGAAGCAAAGGCATTCCTCACAGGGATGTTCACCATACGGCAGGACCTATCCATCACGGAACAGGGACTACTACTCAGGGGAAATCGGATCATCATCCCACCAATCCTCCAGGACAGAATAGTGGCATTAGCACATGAGGGCCACCAAGGAATGGCACGGACAAAAGCCTGCATCCGGCATCGAGTGTGGTTCCCGCAGATAGATGAGAAAGTCGAGAGGCTGATCAACACCTGTCTACCATGCCAAATAACCGTAGCTCTGCCGGACCCAGAGCCGATTCAATCGGCGGCGCGAGGACTTGGCAGATGGGATGCGATAAGCATTGATTTTTGCAAGCTGCAAGAAGGCCTCTACCTCCTAGTGGCCATTGACGACCACTCCCGATACCCTGAAGTCGAGATTGTAAACTCCACGGCAGCGGAGGTGGTTATCCCTGCGATGAAAAAAATGTTTGCGACGCACGGACTGCCCACAAGACTCAAGAGTGACAATGGCCCACCATTCCAAGGGGAGGAGTTTAAGCAATACCTGCAATAACTAAACATACAGTACCACCACATCATGCCAAGGTGGCCACAGGCGAATGGGGACCTAGAACGATTTATGAGGACACTCAACAAGGTCATGAGGCTATCAAGAGCAAATGCTAGTCCGTGGCAAATTGACCTATATCGTTTTTTTTTCCGAAACTATAGGGTCACACCTCACAGCACGACTGGCGTCCCGCCGGCGGACCTGATGTTTGGCACAGTCATAAAGTCCTCCATACCGCACCACCCCAGCAGAAGCCCGGACAGGATTGACAATGAGCGAACAGAAGAAAGGAGAACTGGAGCCACTGCGCACATGAGTGCCAAGAGGAGGGCGAAACACTCCAACCACCGGGTGGGTGACCAGGTGATCATGCTGCGGAATCCGACGAAATCCAAGCTGGACTCTCACTATGAGGCCATCCCATGGACCGTCAGCAAGAGACAAGGAACCATGATAACCGTACAAAGAGGACACCGACAAGTGACACGAAATGCGTCATGGTTCAAGGCTGTGCCAAGTAACCTATGGACCGACGGCGACTGTCCCCAGAAAGACGACGACCACCTGCCGAGTGATAGAGAACCTGAATACCTGCATGGTGAAGAAGAAGTGGTTGACAGAACATGGGAGCTGTGGAATGAACCAGAAATGGGTGAGCCGGACACTGAAGGTGAGACACCCAATGAGACAGTGGGGCCCAGCACCAGGGGCGGGGGATATGGTTTGAGAAGTGCCACCAAGCAGCCAGCTCGGCTCAAAGTCTATGTGTGGTAATCAGCCCCACGAGGACTCTAATAATGGGAAGCGCCCTGTTTGTAGTTTAAGTATTCGCAAGTATATTTGACATGTTTTTGTTAATTGATTCAAGTTAAAACAAAGGAGGAATGTTGTATCCGCCCTGCGTCCCACTACGCGGTGACAAAGGGCGTCTAAATAAAAGCCCCACCCCCGCAAAACGGAGGCAGTTCCGGGGCAGAGCAACCAGCAACGAGTGTGTGTGTATTACTAGCTCCCGCAGGAGCTGCGCCACTGAGGCCTACCACCGCGGCCTCTCATATCCTGTCCCCCGGCCGTCGCCGTGCCGGGACAGATTACAACATCCTGCACCCATGCATTGGAGAGTGGACACCAATGTGTGGGAAAGAATTACCAAAGTAATTTACTCGCATTACTTGTGGGTGGGGAGAGATGGGGGCATGCAGAGCAAAAGAACCACGGTTTCCCTATTTCCTGAAGACTGGCCTGTCTACGCACCAATGATACGAATCCAATTAGATTTAAAAAATAAATATTTTTATACATTGGTATGGTCTTGAACAATGTGGTGTATGGCACTGCGGCAGAGCTCAATGGAAGGGTGGGTGTTACGGGCGGGGAGAAGTGGATCGAAGCAGTGGAATGGGAGGGAGAATAACAGACGAGTAGGGAGATAAGTAGGCGACCTTTGAATCTCGGTGGGGCACCAGATGTTGTTCTCTGTTTCTTTCTTTGCACTGAACTAGCTGTTCTACTAGTTAAACAGTTTTATATATTTTTCAAAGTACATCCGGATGACAGTATGCCTTCTACAGGGACAATGATCTTCAATGGAAAAAAATCATAAATTGGGCTGTTCTATCACGCTTCATGCCAGAATCCAGCTTTTAAGGGCAGGACTGGGTATACTGCTGCTCAATGTTTTTGGCTTCCAAGTCAAGCACCTTGCCCTGGAGCTGTCCTCCCATGTTCAAGAAAGGCTTGATGGAAAAGGCTGGTCTCCAGAACTTGCCAGAACTGTAGGTGATCTTGCCGTAGCCTCAGGGCAAGGCTTTCTCATTTCAGAAAGTTGGGCCTTGGTACCCAACATCTTACCTCTAAAATATCCGTACTTGATTTTGGGGCCGGAGGCTGATCGATCGATCCTTCGTCGATCTGAGGATCCTGGCTGGAGCAGACTCTGATATTGGAGTGAAACCATGGAAGGAGGCTGGGAAGTGAACTGACTCTTCCAGTTGGGCATTGTCACTGAATTCATCTTGCTCATTTTATTGATTCAGAAGGATAATACGTCCTCCACTTATTTCTAGTAAGTGATAAAAGTATTATTTGATTTGGCTGGATCGACTATCTCTGTTAAGATCGTAAAGCGAAATAAGACATTTTATTGGATTACTCAATATGAGTTTGTGGAAGTAGTTTTTTCTGTTGCAAGTGCGAGGAAGTGCAGTTTTGCACAGGACACTGTCGAAAGACTGTTTGGTCGAGCTGCAGGTAATATTGCGCAGACTGGAGAAATGTGAAGAATGCTACAGGGAATCCCGGTTCTCTCTTGCCGACCGCGTTTTGTTCTGTTCTTCAACCAGGATAGAGCAATATTTAAATTCCCACTCGCAGCAAAGCATGCACAGTGCATGAAGTGCACTTTTGCAGTTGTGCAGCTGTTGCTGGTGCCATGCTTACTTGTGGTAAGTTACATAGGGCCTCATCACGAGTTGGGCGGTAACGCCGGCGCTAATAGCGCTGGCGCTCTCTGCCCTACCGCCAAACCCACCGGCGCTATTAGTGCCGGATCATGGGTTTGGCGGATTTGAAAATCCCCATTCCCTATTGAGCCCATTCGGGAAAGCCCCATTCCCCATTGGCTCAATGGGGAAATTTTGCACTCATACCGCCGGCGGATTTCCCGCCGACGGTCTGAGCGCGAATTTTCAGCAGATTTCCCCCCAGCTCAGAGCTGGGGAGAAATCCGCCGAAGCCCTGATTTGGTGGACCCTTAAATCCGGCGGTAACAGCGCTACCGCCGGATTTAAGGGTTACCGCCAAACTCGTGATGAGGCCCATACTCTGCTGCGATCATGTATGCCCTGCGAAGCAAAGCTGGTGCACACACCATGGGAAAGCATAGATAGTGGAACTGGCCCTACGGAGGGGGCGGGTGGTCTGAGAATGTATCTCGGCTAAACAGGAGTAAATCCCTCTCTGCAATAGGGGAGAGGGAAAATCCAATAAAATAACCAGATACTTTGGCAGAGTTCCAGATGGCATGGTCGAACCTCCTGGATCGCTGGAAACCGGTGGAGAGGTTGTGACTCATTCACTCACCAGACATGACATACCACGTGTAGTAAATAGGGAAGAGCAAGCTAGAATTCATCTTGCATAAGGACATATCTGTTGCAAGAGCTGGCGAGGAGAGCCAGTTTACCTCTGGAACTGAATCCATCTCCAAGCATGTCAATGAAACTAGGAGCAGAAGTCGTATTACATCCCATGCAACAACGGGATGATGTCATGGAGAAATCACCTGAAATATTTGGGCTACTTCTGATCCATTGTCAGGCTTGCCCCATATAACGAAGTGCCATACTGACCTGGGTTCAGATGGAGAAACTGCTCTTGGGGAGAGGAATTGTGTTCGATTTCCCCTCTGAATAATACTGATGGGAATCCTAACTCTTCTCCGCATCCAATTCCCAATATGGGAGCTGAAGGTTCCACTTTATCGGCTTTGAATTTTGTTTTGAAATCCCTTGGTGTATCTTATGAGAAAATCATTCAGGATGTTCAGGGTGTAAAATCTGTACTGCGATCTTTAAACTAAAAAAATCACTTTTTATAATCATAACTATTAAGAATATGGCAACTAAACATTTTGGGCATCATTCATTGTCGCAAGCGATGTGGGGGAAATGAGAAAGATCTATTCCTAGTTATTTTAAACAACTATGGGGCTGATTCACGGAATTTGGGCGCCGAAAAACGGGGATTTGTGCGCCCTTCCGCCCACAAATCCACATTTGTTAAACATGGATTTGTGGGCAGAATGGCGCACAAATACCCGTTTTTCGGCGCACAAATTCTATGAATCAGCCCCTATGAGTGTACCCAGGGGAAAGCTTGCGCTGAGTTCCATGGGTGCCATCTACGATGCCTAGCCCGGCTGGGTCTTTGCCCTATGCTGATAGCTACAGTGTGCCGAAGAGGGGCGGAAAACTTGCTGTTTGACTTGGAAGGTGAAAACTGTAATGATCTGACTCTGCATAGTAGTCTTCCTGGATCGAGTCCTGGGGTGGTTATTGTGCAGACAAGGGAGGGGTGCTCCAAATCACTGAACCCCACGTCCCAACAGCCAATGAAATCTTAAAATCTAAAATCTATAAAAAGTAGGAAAAATGTGGCTCAGGAAAATTCTTACAGAAGCTGAGATCTCAACTTGCTGCTTCTCAAGATGGTGGGATGGAGAAAGAGCAGAATATAGGTCTTACAAGACAGCTGCTGAAGAAAGTCAAAGGTAAAAAGTGTAAGGAGAATCTGACCTCCCTGGGTGATATCTCGGAATGTGCAGAGGATGTAGGGGACCGAAACCTTGCTGAGGCTAAGTCGCCAGAGGATAAGGATGCCTCATTATCATTGGATGAGGGTTTGGACTTGACAGCTATGTTGGCCAAACCCTTAGTAATTCATAAAGCTGTTTCACCAATGAATACTACTGCTACTCTTATGGTTGACTCCAGGAAAATAATTGTATCCTTAGAGGAGGGCATCCTATGAACACTCGTCATTGAGACATTCTATGTCTGGAATTAGTGTCTGAAAAGAAAAAATAGTGCTGAATCGTACAAATGTTCTAGATCTTTTCTCAAGCATCCCTCCTTTAAGGAATAATTATTCTAGCAATATTCTAGCAATATTGTGTTAGCGGACTTTCCAGATGATTATAACACCAATTTGGTTTTTCTGCACATAAAATCTAAATATGTCACTAACAGGTTCATTTCTTTAGCAGAGGAATTTCAGATGATGGGATATGACATATCTAAATG
Organism: Ambystoma mexicanum; assembly: GCF_040938575.1. NCBI lineage: Eukaryota > Metazoa > Chordata > Amphibia > Caudata > Ambystomatidae > Ambystoma > Ambystoma mexicanum. Next base: position 134,292,792 of record NC_090929.1, read on the forward strand.
CGTTATCCCTGTGAAGACAGTTGGTTGTGGCATCATGCTGAGTGATAAAGTAGAGGAAATGTGTTCATCGAGGCACAAGCAAACGAGGACCGTATTCATGGAAAGATCCACTGACACAGATTGCAGAGAGGTGAATGCTTGGGACTGGTTGCCGGGTTGCATAGTCGTGGATTGTACCAAAGGGGGAGTTCGATATCAGGCATAGCATAGAAATGTTTGGATGGCCTCCTGCAACACAAGGGCTTATAGCCACCTGTTGACGTTGAGTAAAGATATTGATCTACTGAAAAAATTAACGTTATATATCTTTCGTTTGGATGAAGGGGGCTCCTTTTTTTGATGTTTATGTTACTTTTATTCAGCTGGCCGTGCAGGGTCCCACAGGTAGGCCGTGGGGGGGCTTGGTCACAGATGTTAAGAAAAATCCTGATTGGGAAAGTAAGCAAATTAAAGTTGCTCACACGGGGATCCTGCTAATTGCCATTTCCCATACTAACGAGGTCAAAGTTCCTCACAAGGATTTATTGATAGTGAATGTATATTATGATATGATATGACATTTATAACACGCCTATACACAAGTTTTTCAAGGCATGATGAGGCAAGTGAGGGGGAACAGAAGGAAGACAGAGACAACGATCTTACTAGGCCAGGTGACATTGAGATCGCGCAAATGCAGGGGAGGGGGGAAGGGGAAAAATGCGAGGGTAGGGGCAGTGCAGTACATAAGATAAAAGTAAAACAGTAAAATAAATAAAAATACAAATAAAAACAATAAATAAGACGTGCGGCCAGCTGGTGGCAGGTGTAAGGGTAAGTGCAGACATTGGGTGTCAAGTGCTGGTAGGGGGCTGTAGGGATACATAAACAGCCCACGAGTGCAGTGCAGCAGTGCAACTGGCAGGTAGGGGACCTGGGCCTGAGAACAGAGGGTAGCCAGGTGACCGGAGCAGTTTCAATTTCGGCCAGGAGTTCAGCAGGGGAGAGGAGGAGAGAAAGCAGAAGCAAAGAGGAAGGTCTTGAGGTGCATCTGGAACCAGAGATGGTTGTCCTCAAGTTTCAGAGTTCCAGAGGGAGGCCCCAGCCGAAGAAAAAGATCTACCACCAACTTCTTGCTTAGAGAAGCAACTGACCCTGAGGGAGTTGGAGGCGGATGAGCAAAGAGCTTAAGAAGGAAGATATTTAGGGAGAGAGAGTTCAAGGTATTGAGGCCCCAGGCTCCAGAAGGCCTTGTAGACAATGCAGAGTGCTTTGAACGTAATCCTCGCAGCCACTGGGAGCCAGTGCAGAGATTTCAGTCCTGGAGTGATACGATCCCTGGGCTTGAGGCCAAGGACAAGTCTTGCAGTCCTGTTTTGGATAAGTTGCAGAGGGCGTAGAGTAGTGGCAGGCAGATTTAGAAAGAGGCTGTTTCAGTAGTCCAGCCTAGAGAGAACCAGAGCTCTGGAGACAGTGAGCCTCTGTGGAAAGGAGAGGAAAGGAAGAATACATCTGAGGAGGTGCAGCTGGTAGTGTGACTTCTTAAAGACGTCAGAGATGTGAGGAGAAAAGGAGAGTGTGTAGTCGAATAAGACCCCAAGTTTTTTAGCCTCACAGGTGGGAGCAGGAAGAGGGCCAACAGAGGCCAGCGAGAGTGACAGGAAAGGAGGTAGCAGGTGTGCCGATGAGGAGAATCTCAGTCTTGGAACCATTATTGGAACCATAATGTGAAATATGAAACTGATTTGATAGTTGGGGTTGAAGATCTTTTTCAGAAGTGGTTGGGGAGCTCAGTGGGGAGAATGTAATCATTGTGTGAGATTTAAGTTGTTATTGTGATAGTTACTTGGAGGCCGGGTGACTCTAGAAGGAGAATTGTAACAATAAGGTGAAAAATAATTCTCTGACATAGATACATTTCATGAAAGATTGGAAAGCACGAAGCTACCAGCTAGAAGTGGAAACATTGCTGAAAGTTCTAGCTAGACGAGAAACCAAGTTATTTGAGAGGATTATGAATGAAGTTCCCGGGTATCAGGTTCGTAGTTAGCTGAATCCTATCCAAGAAGGAATCTGGGTGGAGCATCTGCAATCGATGTATAAAAGGTTAAATATGGGGGTTAGCGGCATCAAATTCTCTCTGAAAGCCAACCATGGGTTTTGAATTGTGACATAGACGATATTCTTTCTCTGACTGCAGTTGCATACCCATCTAGAGCTGCAGGACCGGATGGGATCTCGAACCTTATTTTTAAGGCAGATTTACTTTTGGGGGCAGATAATGCTGTTTCAGAGCATTTTGGTATCCAAAAAATTCCAGGTTCCTGGAAAACAGCTATTATACCGATTTTTAACAAAGGAGATAGGCTGTGCTTGATCAATTATTGCCATATAGCTCTTTTAGATTTGTGCAGCAAGGCAGGACGAGTGGATAAAAGCCAAGCAGGTTTTCGGAAAGGATTAGGAACTCAACTAAATGGTATTTTTCTGGCTTTATTAATGAAGGTTAAAACACAGGAAAAGAAATCCTTTTCATGTCATGTGTAGACCTATACTCTCCCTTTGATTGGGTGAATAGAGATATCCTATGGGATAAATTGCAGGGCTGGGGAATTCCATATACGCTCCTAGAGAAACCTATCGCAATCCATGCAGAGTCGAAGGTGAGAGTCAAGTTTGATGGAAATGGCACCTTATCAAAAGCCATTGACTCAAGTAGAGGAGTACCCCAGGACTGTGTCTTGGTGCCTAAACTGTGTAATTTATATTTGGCCAATTTAGGTGTCTATATGAAGAACTCCAGAGCCTTTCCTACGCGCGTAGGTTCTGTGCATATCCATTAACTTGCATACGCGGATGATTTGGTTATTTGTGGCCAAACACTTTTCGGTCGTCAATACTCTGGAACAATGTTTTATGGATCTTCATGACCTATCAATAAATACATTGAAAACTAAGGTCATGATTTGTTGGAATGGTGGCAAGAACATCCCATTTATGTCCAGAATCAAGGGAGACCAATTGGACGTGATGGATTTTCATACTTGGGGTTTACAATTTATAATGGCCCTAGTAAAAAGTTATATCTCGAAAGTATGAAAACGAAAATTGAGCTCTTTGTTACCCAATTGAAAATATTGATTTAAAAATATGGTACATTCCCATGGGCACTGCTAGTTAATTATTATAGGGCCAAGGTGTAACCAGCACTACTCTATGACACTGATCTGCTATATGATTATAAGGATAAGGATAAGGAATGGCAGCCCTTAGAGGGTCAAATATGGAGAAAAGCACAATGCCTGAGTAGCTGTGGCCCAACTCCTGTTATTAGGTATGAATTTGGGCTTCTTTCAATAGCAGCTCAGATGAAATGGAAATCTTTAGCCTTCTTACATAAGGTTATCCTGGGACCTGACACACAGGTGGCATGTCTTTTTTTATTGACCTTTATTTAAATCAAAATAAAAGGAAAACCCTGGCTATGCCTATTTCAAAGAGGGGTTTCCCTGTCTCAAACAAACTAAGGATTCTGTCAGGATGTCTTATCAAAAGCAAATGGTCCACCATTGCGCCAAAACCTATTTCCTTCCCTTACACTCTAGATCAACTAAGGAAAAAAAGGGCGATCTTCTTGGTCCAGAAAAACGATTCCCTTCTTTTGGACGACACCTTCCCTTTCACTAGTAGGGAAAACAAAATGTTCCTCGTCAAGAAAAAAAAAAAAAAAATCCTCATTACGAGGTGGGCTGTAAGGGATACCGGGCACCGGTAAGGAGACTGGTGCCGGTAATCCCTTACCACCCAATTCCGAGGTCCCTTAGCGGGAACCGCAAGGGACTTGTGGTCGAACCACACGTCCCTTACGGGTCCTGTTAGGGGACCAGGGCGCTAATTACAGGCCTGCCATTAGCAGCCCCGTAATTACCGACTTCCCCATTCCCATTGAGCCCAATGGGGAATGGCATTTGGAATGGGGACTTACCGGGACTGCCAAGGGCAAAATGTCCCGGTAAGTCCCCACTCCACCAGGTCGGACCCAGACACGATTTTGGAGGCAGCCATGGCGCTAATTGCGCCATGGCTACCTCCAAAGTCGTAATGAGGCCCAAAGTCTCAGAGTGTTACTGGGAATGTGCTTTTGAAGAATTCTTGCTTTATATGTCTGGATGCCTCTGTACATGTTGTATGCATGCTGTTATCTGCATATGGTTTGTAGCTGGAGTTGTTTAATTGGTGCATGACTAATGAATAATCTACACAGGAGCGTACCACTTAAATCCTGCTGATTTCAGTATCCGAGTCTAGGCATCACAACTATCTGTAGGTTGGGGTTTATTCTGTCTCAGAAATGGTGGTCTGCTAATCAGACCCCCTTTCATAAAGCTCCCTGCCAAACATTCAGGCATCCATGCACCTTTGCCTAGCGAGCCTCCTGACATCTGCAGCACTTGCTCTTCAGTGCTACAGGGCATTTTCAAAGCTCACATGTGCATTACTGACAGCTGCAGTGGCCCACAGTCATTGCATACATGGGCTACAAGTTAATTTATGTGCCTTTTATCCAAAAGTAATTGTGTTTGCGGTTATGGTTTAGTGACTGATAAGTGCACACATTTAGTAAAGCCACACCGATTTGATATCATACAAGTGTCAACCTGGTGAGCACAGACCAGCTATGTGAGGGCAATATGTATTCATGGCTAGTCTGGCTGCCTGTGCTGCTCCCAGTGAGACAATAGCCTGGATGCTGCCTTACTTCCATTCCTTAGGAGGTAGGGTAACACCTCCTCTTAGGCTAAAGGAGCACTCACCAGGAGATCTCCTGGAAACCAGGCTTCAAAGTGGCACTCAAATAACAAAGACCAGCCTCACACCAGGGTAATGCACACCAGAGCACCTTTGCAGTGAAGGCTTAGTAAGGGGCAGTGTTCGGGTAGCCAGAGAGGAAGAAGTTGGCTTGAGAAAGGGGTCCACTGTCTTGCTTTTCTGTGGGGCTCTCATTTGTTCCTGTACCTACCATTTCCCATGGAACTGGGCATCCTGGGTATGATGCACAAAGGTAAGGGTCACTTGTTACAGCGATATGGATTAGACATTTTACAGCAGGCCTGCTTCTGTCCAGTCCCCTGTGACCTTTTACCTTTATAAAATGTGATCCCCCCACTCCTTTCTTGATTCTTTCCTAGATTCTTCCATGAAAATCAAGAAGAAGACATCTGTGAATCTCTGTTGAGAGTGCACTTCATTTCAGAGTCCTCTCCCATAGAGCTGAAGACAGGTGCATCTAACTTACAGGAGAGCTCTGTCCCCTAACTTTCCTTAAGGAACACTGGAGGTGAATGACTGTGGACCAACCAAGGTATGTGGCTCTGCTAGCTGCACTGGAGCCATGTTCCTCACAGGTGATGAAGGAACCCCTGCAGGTGCCAGCCAAACACCTGGACTGGGAATGCAGAGCAAGAAAGACTCACCTTTCCTACAGCCCCTGGAGTGAGACTCACAGCACCCTCAGAAGCCCAAATCAGCCTGGACCCCTGTTTCACCATTTCAAGCCATCTTTGAACTGAGTCAACCATCCTTGATGTTTTTTAATTAACCCAGGACCCACAGTGCTGCTTTTGGCACTCTTCCACATCTTCAAACCACAGCTTGCAACCTTCAAATTAGTTTGGCACCACATCACACCAGAGGTGCTCACCACCCACTCCATTCAAACACCATCTCACTGCAGCAGATGCCTTCGACTCACCGCTTCTTTGAGCACTGCATTGAATCAGCAGAACCTCACCTCAACCCAACTTGAACATTGACTTGCACTGCTGTTCCAAACCTATTGGAACCTTCGCATGGTAGCACATGGAGCACCACCTCAGACCGCACAGAGCCATGTCTTGAAGCTGACTAGATGCTAACTCATTACCTAGAACAACACGACTCTCCGAACCTCATTCAATAGCAAAGACAGTGCCTTGTTGATCATGCAGCTCATCTGCTTTCCTGCTGCTCAGGATGCTCCCTTCAATGATTCTCTGCCTGAATACAAGCACTGATGCTTCACTGAAGATCCTGAATCAAGCAGGACAGCTGTGGAGCCAATGAAGATGATGTAGTGATGAAAAATAAATGCTGGGGAGTGTTGCAGTGGTTTGGACGCAGCTCCAGTGATGGAAGGTACTGGCATGGTCCAGCAGCGGCAGGCTTTGAAGACCACACACCAAACACACACCTCAGAGTATCAACATTCATTTGGCTGTGTTCTTGGTGGTATACCAGAGAATCTAGGCACACGTCACAGGGTTGCACCATTATAGTTGTACCATTTTCTTTTATAGCACGCTTAATACCAGCAAGTGGTTTTTAAGCACGGGATCGGGATTCAAACCTGTGTTATATGATATGATATTTTATTTGTATCGCACCCATGCACAAGTGTTTCAGAGCACGGAATGTCGCACTGCGTTGTCTTATTTCCATGACAAGCGCGTTGCCCCTGAGCTATCCTTCCTCCCCAAGCATTCAAACATTTTAGCAACCATTTAATTAGCGGAGGTTCCCTCATTCAACTTTCATGGTCTCCTTCTTCCGTGGCTTTGTGGCAGGGGCGGATTCTAGTTTGAATGAAGAGACTATTCACAAATTGGTAATAGATGGTCCTGGTATTTAAAAGGCAGGGAATGCCCAGGGCCAGACATGGCCACCCTATTATCACATTCACTCTCACTCAGGAGAAATATCTGTTCTGAAGGGACCCTATGCAGTTGTACACAGGAAGCCCTCGGTGGAACACCTTTGGTGCACAGCAAGCTGCATCCCACAAGAGGTTCACATATGCCACCACCAAGCAATGGAGCCCCCAGAGCCAGTCCGACTTGATAAAGAGGTAAAACGTTTTGACCTGAACCCAAGTGACTCAGGGTGCCTCAGAGGAACACGGGTTGTTCACTTTTCTGTGGGGGCCTCAGCTGCAGACTCAACAAGCAAAATATGTGCAAATAAAAGGGAAACAGCAAATAAAATCACACAGGTCATGTTCCAGAATCTTCAGCGCTGGCTTTCTATTTGCCAGACTGAGAGTAGATGATGGAATGTGAAGCCTTTCGAGATCAGTTAAATATTTTACCTGGGGCGAAGTTACTTTCCTGCTCTGAAAATAATCTACTTTTGTGAGACATCTGCCCTCAAAAGTAGCGAAAAAGAACATGTTATTTACTGCGGGCAATCCTCAAAGCGATCAGCACATGCAGGAGCCACATTGGACATGTACTTGTCCCCTAAAACTAAATGTGTGTTTTGAGGTGTGCCATCAGCTATACTGAGCGCATTCCTGAGTGATGCCCTGCTTCTAAGAGGGGTGCAGTCAGGAATGCACTCATTCTGCTGCAACTTTCCATTGCACCAGGTCTGCACAAGCACGGTGCACGGTGAAGGCGACAGCACAAGGAAGTCAAGAGTCTTTTCAGATGTCTGCCAAGCAGAAGCCTTTAAGTTTCATTTTACCGTAAAACTATTTTATGTGACAGTCCTTTTAAGACCTGTCACTTAGAATGTACCCCTAGAATCCATGTAGGCAGTGGCTGCTGGTCTGTTCACATCACATTGTGAATTGGGGACTCTTTGTCTGAAAGGGATATCCTGCGGTTGTACTTGAGAATTAAGTACTTTACACTATGGTCACTTTGGTAATACGGACGGATAAAAGATCGAAGAAGTGAATCCATTATTGGCTACCATGTCTAGTATATTGATTATTTAATGTTTTGAGATATTGGAGAACTTCAATAGAAACCTTTGAGTTCAAAGTGAGGGATCGTGCCAGGGTGGTGTACGTTACCAACAAAGGTGGGAATTTGTTGTTGGGCATCAAACGCGATCCAGAAAATCCAGAACAACTCTGTTCTGTGTATTTGACCGACAGATTGTAAGGAGGTTCCTCTAACGACATACTGATATGGGCTCCCAAAGCATTTAGAGCTGAGACTGGTTGTCTTTGAAAGTTTCTCATGTAATTCAATTGAATCCCACCGCTAAAGTATAGCTAACGTCAGGACCATTCCCCTGGTGCACAGAACAGAAGAGGACATAAAGATGAAGAGGATGATGAAAGAAGGGATTATTGAGCCATCACATGCCTCCCAGTGTGTTAATCCAATAACATTGGTGAGGAAGAGCCATGGTGCGGAAAGGGTATTGTGACGAATCCCAGGATGTCATCACTGCTTCCATAGGGCCAGCCGCCTCCCATGAGGCCAGGGAGGTTAGGCTGCTACCCAATATCACACTGGCGTGGTACTAAGCAGGTGGATCCCATGAAAGGGGAAACCCCCTGTGGGACCAGTGACGACTACAGTGACAGAACCCAGTATCTGCCTAACACCTAGACCTCTCCTTCACCACTTCTTTCTCTATACCTATCCTCCTATCTCATGTACTTCTATAGGACTCAGAAGTAGGAAGTACTGGGACAAGGAAGAACAGAGGCAGCTATCATGAAGATCCAAGCCGAGAAACTGTGACAAGGAAGTGGTGCAGATCCACAGGGATCAATCAAATGACCTTGCATGAACGGTCTAGTCACCAACTACAAACATTATTAGATGCTTACCGTCAGAGAATAGCAGGGGGAGACTGAAGCGCTGGAAGTTGAGAAACACAATGTCCAGGGTAGACACCAAGAGACTGAGAACCGAGAGGCTGGCTGGGGAGAGCGCTGGCAGCATAGCACTGCAGGATCATACAGTTCGGAAGGGAAAGACACGCTGAAGAGGGTTAGGAGCTGCAGAGCCACTGCAATATGTCAGACAGAGGCGTTGCTAGGGGGGGGGCTAAGGGGGCTATAGCCCCTGGTCTTTTGGTTGTAGCCCCGGATAGAATCTCAGGAGCTACAGCCAAAAGACTAGCTAGCCCCCAATCCCGACAGCTCCGACATCAGCTTAGCCCCGGGTCTTTTCCAGACCTAGCAACTCCCCTGATGTCAGAGAGAGCTCCACAGCGCCGATGAGCCAAAGAGAGTCATGGGAAAGCCTGCGACTGACCAGGGGCTGCAGCCAAGACCTGTTAGGCAGAATCCAGTGCAGTTCCAATAGGGAGCACTACACCAGATTAGGACTACTGGTGAGAGCAATAAATCCCCTTTGGTATCAGTCTGTACCACAAAGATTCAGTTGGTAGCTGTGGCTGAGCAGTCAGACTTATCTCAAGAGGGAGATGAGCAGTATTCAGGCTTTACACAATAGGCCTACTGTACTATCGCACAAGGAAACACTGACCAAAGCTTTGCAGTTAAAAAGTATATATATATTTATTTTATACACTTCTAAGAAAGTACATGTATCACAGGTATCAAGCAAGTTAAATTAAGTCAAATAGAAAAATATACACACTCCCTATATAAATTGTAGACCAAGTGAACCAGAGTGAAAACTGATCAAAACGGCACAGTGACAACTACACACCAGGGATCCTCTAACAATTTCTCACAAGGGAGGAAAAACACAAGTTATCTAGAAATAGCTTCTTATACACCCTAGCAACACTTCCCATCAGTTGTGAACCAGTTCAACAAGACAGTGCATCAGTATAGGCAATACCTCAAATGAAAACTGAGCAAAATGGCATTTCACAATGATTATGCAGTGGGAAACAAAGGGTAGTTATAAGAAAGGGTTGCACCACACAGTTCGAATTGGGAATCAATCTCGAGAAGGCAGGTCTAACAAATGTGACCAGAGTCAGTAGGCATGTGCCAGAGTTAGTGATACAGGACAAAGGCCCAGGAGCAAAATGTTCTTGTAGCTGCAGTCAAGCCTTTGGTTAACGATGTTGAAAAGGTGGATGCAGAAAGCGGGTCGATAGCTGCATGGCTATCCGGTCTCCAAGTGTGGGGCACTGGTGATTCGAACACAGCAGGTTCGGGAAGGCAATGTGCAAACTGGTAGCCTCGAACAATGGGAAAATCCCATAAAGAAATATTTGCGGTCGAATATTTTTGGTAGTAACCACTGCCACCAGCCAGAAACCTTTTAGAGAGGTACTGTAGGGTACATTCTCTAAAATTAACATAGGGGAAAAACTATTAACCCCTTCCAGTACCTCCATAGTAAGATGGGTTGTACTGGTTTGGTTCATAAAAAATGACTAGTAAAATGAATGGGAACTTTACAGGCCCTGGGAGACAGTAGTCAGTCCCAGGGTATGGAGTCTATGTTTGGGGGCTACTACGACACTACTGTGTCACTGCACTGAGGGTGCTGTGTAACACATGTGCATAAAGATGGTTCCTATGGGGTTGAGAAAATTCCATAAGCATTAAACACAAAAATAGCCGAGGACACACATAGCAAAAATGCCTAAGAGTGGGAAAAAGAGTCTCACTCTTAGCAGGTAAAAAGAAACAAACCCTTCAAATCCAGCAACGCTGCTGGGGGACTCTACAGGTAAGGGAAATTAGCCATAGAATGAGAATTCTCCCTAACACTCGCCCCCCTGACTAAGGGACAGGAGGATCTGATCCACTCCTGGATGAGTCTCATACCTCTAGTCGGTTTTAAACATCCTGGAGAGACCATCAGTATTTTGGTGGTGACATCCGGACCTGTGCTCAATGGTAAAATCAAAGGTTTTCCTTTGTAAGCTATATGACCTACAAACCCTTTGAGAAACATCTTTCTTTTTAAATGTATAGGGGATCTGGTTGACCAGTCCCTCAGAAGTTGGTACAACTCCTGAACCTGTGTTAGGCTTTTTCAAGGGGTCCTTATAAAGGATTCCCTTAGATCTAGAGGGGCCTCCAGGCTTCCTCACCACCTCTCTGTCGGGAGGAGGTTGGGTCTTAGGCCTCTTGGGTGGAGGGGATGGGGTTAGGTAATGTACCTGCTTCCCCTTCCTCTTAGATCTAACCTCACCTACTTTAGGAGCTTCCCTCCTAATACTAGGATTTGTGGTGGAGTCTTCTGTAGAAGGTCCAACAGTCTGAAAGCTTTTGGCCTTAGACTTCTTTTTTCTGGTTTTCCACCAGCACTGAGAATTACCAGTTCTCTTAGGCCTAGAGAGGGGCCCAGTTGGTCTATCCACCTCTTCCTCAGAAGCAGAGGGAGTCAGAGACTGTAAAACTGGGGGGACAATGATGGAGCTTGGTTGGGGCTCCCATTTCCCTAACATACTAGCCTGAAATTTGCCTGGGTTAGAGGTCAACTTACTAACACCAGGGCTTGTAGTGGGGTTCTCTGTAGAGGTTCCCATATGCTTAGAGTGGTCCCTTAAGGTGGCCTCTCTAGCCAATTTGGTTAGGTTCTGCTTCTCCATACTGGGAGGCCTGGGGGTACTGGATACTACTCCTAGAGATTTTAGATCATTCCCCAACAGGACTCTCCCAGGCACCTCAGTCTGAGCACTGACAGGAATCCTCACTGTCATGTTATTACACTGAATGAGGGCTGGTAGAATAGGAACCAACTGGACAGGACCTCCAGAAAAGTTAGTGGGACCTTTGGGTGCCTTAGCAACATCCTCAGGCTTGAAAAAGCTTTCATCCACTACTGTTCTGCTGGCCCCAGTGTCTCTTCTGGCAGGGGTATCCTGTCAATTGACAAGAAAACTGTCCATGTAATATACTTTAGAGTTTTCTGGCACGGGGTCATACACACCCCTATTCTGTTTGCTAACCAGACCCATGGACTCTAAGGATACAGTTGCTTGAAGACTCAAGGGTTCTTCAGCAAAAAATTGAAAGTGAGCACTAGCCATTTGTACGTCTTCCTCTGAGGAGAAGGCTAAGGAAACTGTGCTGATCCCTGCAGGTTTACCCTTGCACCTGGGATCTCCTTTGATATGGCCAGTTGCCCCACAGACATAGCATGTTCCAAATGCTCTCTGGAATGGGGGTTTCTGTTGACCTCTCTCTGGTTGAACACCAGAGGTCTCACTAGCCCTATTTGGTTTCCCCTTGGGCTTACCCTGGTTATTTTGTTGTTTGTGGCCCTCTTTGGTATGGGAAGTATTAGAATTCTCTTGGTTCTCTATTGGTGGCTGCTTTCCCTCATCCTTTTTCTGAGTGACCCCAGATTCCTTGGGAGTAGCCCGGTTGGCAACCCACAAGTCAGCAGCCTGGCCTAACTTTCTAGGATCAAGTTCCTTTGAATCAGCCAAGTGTTGTCTGAGCTCAGGAGAGCAGGCATCATAGATAGACTCCATCATAACAAGATTTCTCATTCCTTCATAAGTGTTAACTCTGTAACCCTTAATCCATCCCTCTAAGTTCTTCAAACATTCATTCACCCAAGTAGCCCAAGGGGTACTATCATGCTTTTTGAGGGTCCTAAACCTCTTAAGGTACTGCGAAGGAGTCTTCCCAAATCTAGCTATTAAAGCTAGCTTTACACATTCATAATCCATCCTATCCACCTCCCCCAACTCCCCCAACTCCATCACCACATCAGATGCAACAGGGGGGAGCCTAGAGAATAACCTGGGGATCAACTGATTCAAAATCCCTGAGATATCCTGGAGCCCATGATAATATTCAAACATAGCAAGCCAATCTAATACATCCAACTTAGGTTCATACATACCCACAATCTCTTTAGGCATCCGGGCTCTTTTTGGATTGGAAGATCTAGAGGATTCAGGGAGAGAAGCGTTTTCCAAAGACAATTTCTTCATCTCAAGCTCATGGTTGAGCTCCATTTCTTTGAGCCTTAGTTCTTGATGTCTCTGTTCAGTTTGGGCACTAAATCCTTTGAATTCAAGTTCAAGTCTCATTTTTTCTAGAGAGATAAATTCAGGACTTAATGTGGGAGCTGTTAAAGGTCCAGTAGCTACAGGTTGAGGCCTTTGAGCAGGTAGAGGGCCAGAGGGGGTGACATATTTATCTTCCTCTTCCTCATCTGTTTCAACAATAACATCTTCAACATTATCCTCATTACTGTTTGCTACATTTGCTGGAGTAGTGGGCACTACAGCACCACTATCCAGACTTTGTTTCTCTAACAGTCTATCAATCATTTCTTGTTTCTTGCCTTTGACAGGAAGACCTTTCTGTCTACACAGAACCCTTAAATAATCAGCAGTATTAGTGAGGAGGGTCCCCTGGCTGTAACTTTCCATAATTTTGACTTTTATTTAAAATAAACTTGTTGTGATAGTCAGCCTTGTGGTTATTTGAACCAGAGCACTAGCAGAACTCTAAAATGTAAATCCAATACTTTTATCCTCACCGCTGTACACCAGTGTTAGGCAGAATCCAGTGCAGTTCCCTTAGGGAGAACTACACCAGATTAGGACTACAGATGAGAGCAATAAATCCCCTTTGGTATCAGTCTGTACCACAAAGATTTAGTTGGTAGCTGTGGCTGAGCAGTCAGACTTATCTCAAGAGGGAGATGAGCAGTATTCAGGGTTTACACAATAGGCCTACTGTACTATGGCACAAGGAAACACTGACCAAAGCTTTGTAGTTAAAAAGTACATATATATTTATTGTATACACTTCTAAGAAAGTACATGTATCACAAGTATTAAGCAAGTTAAATTAAGTCAAATAGAAAAATATACACACTCCCTATATAAATTGTAGACCAAGTGAACCAGAGTGAAAACTGAGCAAAACGGCACAGTGACAACTACACATCAGGGATCCGCTAACAATTTCTCACAAGGGAGGAAAAACACAAGTTATCTAGAAATAGCTTCCTATACACCCTAGCAACACTTCCCATCAGTTGTGAACCAGTTCAACAAGACAGTGCATCAGTACAGGGCAATACTTCAAATTAAAACTGAGCAAAATGGCATTTCACAATGATTATGCAGTGGGAAACAAAGGGTAGTTATAAGAAAGGGTTGCACCACACAGTTCGAATTGGGAATCAATCTCGAGATGGCAGGTCTAACAAATGTGACCAGAGTCAATAGGACTGTGCCAGAGTTAGTGGTACAGGACGAAGGCCCAGGAGCAAAATGTTCTTGTAGCTGCAGTCAAGTCTTTGGTTAACGATGTTGAAAAGGCGGATGCAGAAAGCAAACAGACAATGTTAAGAGAAGGGGGCGGCCAACCCGACAGGTAGGTAAAGGATTTAAAACACCTTTAGCACTACCGCAAAGAAAGGGCGGCCTGGTGGAACAATGTACCTTGAAAATGAAGAAGTGGCTCCTGCGGTGGCGGTTCTTCCTGGTAGTTCCTGTAGTTCGGGGATCCAGCAGAGGAAGAGAGGCTCTTGTCGTGGAGGAAGGTTCGAGGTACTGCACTACTCAGGGAAGAAACCAACCGCGGTGCTGCCAAACAAAGTTTAAAAGATACGCTCCTTTTAATCGCGGTCCGGGTCGATAGCTGCATGGCTATCCGGTCTCCAAGTGCGGGGCACTGGCGTTTCGACCACAGCAGGTTCGGGAAGGCGATGTGCAAACTGGTTGGCCCCACCAGCTCAAGGGAAGAAGGCTCTTGCAGATGAAGATCTCCTCTCGTCGTGTGGAGAAAAGTGGTGAGACGCTGCAGCAGGGCTTCACCGGTGGTGGTAGTCGTTGCAGGTGTCTTTGGCTTCTCTCCTCTTCGGTTCTGTAGTTCCAGTGGCAACGTCTTGCTCTTCCAGTCCTCAGGACCCTGCTTTTATGCAGAAAGAGACCCATTCATACATCCTAGCTGTCACTCACACAGTGGAGTGGTCATCTTGGCGGGAGACCCTCCAGCCTATCAGGATAGAGTGCGACATGAGTTGCAGAGGCAACCCTGTCCAGGGGTCCTAAGGTACTGTAGGGTACATGCTCTAAAATTAACATAGGGGAAAAATTATTACCCCTTCCAGTACCTCCATAGTAAGATGGGTTGTACTGGTTTAGTTCATAAAAATTGACTAGTAAAGTCAATGGGGACTTTTCAGGCCCTGGGAGACAGTAGTCAGTCCCAGTGTATGGAGCCTATGATTGGGGGATCGCTACGACGCCCCTGTGTCACTGCACTGAGGGTGCTGTGTAACACATGTGCATAAAGATGGTTCCTATGGGGTTGAGAAAATCCCATAGGCATTAAACACAGAGTGGGAAAAAGAGTCTCACTCTTAGCAGGTAAAAAGAAACCAACCCTTCAAATCCAGAAAAGCTGCTGGGGGACTCTATAGGTAAGGGAAATTAGCCATAGAATGAGAATTCTCCCTAACAAGACCCTAAAGGTATTTCTGTGGTTGAGCCTGTGGTTGGGTGTCCCTAGAGGGTACAAGGAACCCTAACTGCAACTGCAACAGTGCATGTAAAGTGGGGAAAGAGTATGACCCCTACAGGAGATCAGGGGAAACGTTATCAGGATACTATGGCAAGGAGAATAGCGTCTGGGACCCTTACAGGAGAAGGACATATCATGTGACAAGGATACCTAATCTTCCTTGTGATAGTGCTTGGGGGGGAAGACGACCCAGGTCTGTCAAATATCAGAGGGCAACGTGAAGAAAACTGTGAGAATAATTCATTTGGACAGGAGAGTAAACCAAGTCTGCATATGAGATTAAGCTACTGTGAAGAGAACTGTGAGAGTAACACATATGAACACAGAACTTGGCAGGCGAGTAAACCAAGTCTGTGCTGGAAACAAAGAGACCTGGGAGAGAAGGGAAACAGGTCAGCCAACCAGGTTAAGGGACACACTACAGTAGGGATGGGCAAAAATCCAAACCACTCTTCTTCATCGAAGTACCTGGTAGAGAAGGGAATCAGGTCTGCCAACCAGGGTCAAGGATCCACAAATATTTGGAGGAGAACCCCAAACCACTCTTCTTTATTACATTGCTTGGTAGAGAGGTGAACCAGGCCTTCCACCCGTGGTCTGGGACCCATATATACGGACGAGGAAAGAGATACATTTTCCAGACCAGTTGACACTGAACTTTGAGAACTTTTGAAACCCGGAACTACCTTTCGTCCAGTGGAAGAGAATAATTTCTCTGGACTAGGAAGAAACCTGTTTGATTTGCTTTAGCCTAGAGAGAGTGAGGGACAGAGTTAGGATTCGGACATAGGACTGCGGACGTTTGCTTTTGGACATTCTGACAGAGACATTGGTATTTTTGTTTGAGGCAGGAAAACCCCTCTTAGAGTTAGGTCAAGATAGGGTTTTCGTTCCGTTATTTTAACATTAATAAAAGTCTATAGCAACCACAATGGCCCCTTCATATCAGAGTCTTACTTCTGCAGCCGTACAATATTCATAGATCTGAGTGAATTCAATCAATACGGTGTAGAGGAAAGGTTTTTTTCTCTAAGATGAATGACCTGTTGGCAGAGATTAATGATTTTTCTATATTCTTGCTCATCAAATCAAGGTAAGTGTACCATCAGGTGAAGTTCCATCCACACTCGATGGATGGCACAGTGTTTATCACACCAATGGGTATGTTTCATGGGAAACACATGGCGTTTCGGTTGATCTTTGCAGCCAGTGTTTTTCAGAATATCATTTACAAACTGCTGGGGGAACAGATGAAGTTTAATGTTATCAAGATATGATATATGATAAGCCAATTATAGTGCACCTATACATAAGTGTTTCTAGCTGCGACAAGAAAAGGGAGGGAAGACAGAGGGAGGACAAGACAAACGGTCTTACTAGAGGGCCAGGGAAAACAGGGCAGCAATGCCGTAAGTG
The DNA here is from genome assembly GCF_040938575.1 of Ambystoma mexicanum. Taxonomy (NCBI): domain Eukaryota; kingdom Metazoa; phylum Chordata; class Amphibia; order Caudata; family Ambystomatidae; genus Ambystoma; species Ambystoma mexicanum. Next base: position 134,309,398 of record NC_090929.1, read on the forward strand.
CAGCCAGGGCAGCACGGCTCTGGATAGTGCAAGGAGAACAAGGGACTTTAGGGTTACAGTTACAGCCCCTAAGTGCGTTTTAGGCCCGGAGGCAGTGCAGGGGTGACTGATCAAGAAAGAGCCTGGTACTCTGTACGACCCTGAGGGTAGCCAAGCAACCAGTAGGTACAGCAGACAGGTAGATTAGCAGGGGAGGGAGACAGAGAAAGCAGAGGAGAAGAGGAACGTTTGGAGCTGTTTCTGGAACTTCAGGTGGTCCGGCTCAAGTTTGAGAGGGACAGGACGGCCATTCCAGAGGGAGGCACCTGCAGAGGAGAGAGATCTATACCTCTATATGCTTGGAGAAGTGTCTAACCCTTAAAGAGTTGGCGGTAGCTGAGTGAAGGGCTAGAGAAGGAAGGCGTTTTGGAAGAGAGCATTGGATGTAGTGTGGGCCCTGGCACCAGAAAGCCTTGTGCAATGAAAAGGGTCTTGAACTTCATCCTTGCAGCCACTGGGAACTAGTGGTGAGTGATTTCACGACTGGAGAGATACGTTCCCTGGGCTTGAGACCAAGGATAAGTCTCGCAGTCCAGTTCTGGATTAGTTGCAGAGAGCGGACAGTAGAGGACGGTAGATTGAGGCAGGCGGTCAGAGTAAGAGAGAGACAACTGGGGCATGGGTCAAAATGAGAAGGATCTCCGTCTTGCTGGCATTAAGGCAGAGATTGTTGAAGGCGCACCAATCCTGATTCGTGGACAGTCAGGATTGAGCGAGAGAGGACAGGAGGCTGACGGGAGCCTGAAGGAAAGCTGACTGTCATCTGCATAACACTGAAAGTTAGAGGAGAAAGTAGAGATCAGGTGGGACTAAGGGGCCAAGTAGTGGTTGGAAAACCAGGGTGAGAGGATAGAGCCTTGGGGAATGCCACAGTTAGAGTGAGAGGTGATAGAGAGAAAGGGACCAAGTTGGACCTGGGAAGGGTGGTCCAAGAGGAAGGAGGTCAGCCACTACAGGGCCTGATCCATGATGCCCAGGTTCTCACAGAGTCAATTGAGCAGGATGGCGTGGTTGACTGTGTCGAAGGCAAAGGAAAGATCAGGAAGGAATGCTGGAATCAAGGTTAGAGAGCAGATCTTCACGTGGTATCAGGAGAGCAGTTTCCATGTCTCTGTCATCTCTGAAGCCAGACTGATGGTCACGGAGACAACCAACAGATTCAGTGTGAAGAGTAAGCTGGGAGATGGCCAGCTTTTCCAAGAGTTTTCCCAGGAAAGTGGTGATAGAGATTGGGCGATAGTTTGCTGAGCCGGTAGTGTCGGCAGACAGCTTTTTGAGAAGGGGGTGCACAAGGGAGTGCTTAAGGGGAGAGGAGAAAGTTCCAGTGGCGAAAGGGTGATTACAGAAATTGGCCAAGGTTGGAGTGAGGGTGTCAATATGGTCTTTGATGGTTCTGAAGGAGCAGGGAGCACCTGTTTGGACGACCCTTTCATAGATCGGACTAAGGTATGGTGGAAGTCAGAAATAATATGATACTGTTTTATTTCCAGTTGTCAAGACTTTAGGTGAAGGAGGGCTCAAAATCTCACCTGGAAAATGCACATTTAGAGAGAACAAAGTAGCGTATTTAGAACATGAACTGTCAGTTGGAAGACTTGGATGAAAAAGAAGATACACTGCAGAATATCGACCTGCCACACATATCTAATAGCCAGGTGAAGGAATTGGGTAGCCCCATTACTTAGCAGGAAATATCATTAACAATCTCTCAGCTTGCTACGCAAAAAACTCCCGGGTGTGATGGGCTCCCTACTGAGTTCTATAAAATGTTTGACCGAATGGTGATTGGAAAACTTCAAGCGACATTCAATACATCCTACAAGAGAGCTGTATTACTATGTGGGAAGTAGTGATAGTACACATTCTAACGCTGGAGAACAACCATGCACAGTGCAAATTATATAGGCTCTTGTTAATGTTAATGTTAATGTTAAACGTGGCTGCTGAGATACTTAGCTCCATATCAGCCAGAACCGATGGCAAGCATTGAAACTGGCAGGATAATTTCCAAAGAATGGCCAAGGAAGGTGGGCACGAGGCAAGGATGACCGCTTTTGCCAATACTTTTTGTAATGACCATGGAGCCTCTAGCCCTTTTTTTGCAGCAGGAATGTTGAGGTGCAGCTATACAGGCCCGGGGATGCACAACATTTGGTTACAATGTATGTTGATTATATACTGTTGTATATGAATAATCCACAAATTAATCTGCCTTATATACAGGAAGTCCAAGAGAACTTTGACAAGCTATAAGACATCACGATAAACTTGAGCAAGTGTTGTCTGTTTCTCTTAGCTGCGCTGTGAAATCGAGGGGAGCAGCCGGTGATGAACTCATCACTGACCTGGGCGGATGTATTCTTCAAATACCTAGGGATAGAGATTTACGACAAAATGCTGGATATCTATCTCAACAACACTGATAGACCGATAGGGCCTTGCATAAAATGGCCCTTTTGGTAGAGCTAAAAAAAATACTGCTCTCTTTGATGGGCCCGGTTGTGCTGATGAAGATGGTCTTTTTACCTAGAATGCTTTATTTTTACAATAATGTAATGCTTGAGGGTCCCTGCACACATTTCACTGTATTACATACTATGATAAGAAATCTGTTATGAGCAAACTCCAGGAGGAAGATGACAAGATTACAGAGACAAACTATAAGCAAAAGGTGATGGGTGGGAGGTTTTGAATTAATCTGAACTACTGGCACTGCTCTTGGCAACCTTCCATGCCACCGTTTTTTAGACCGCCTGTATCATTGCAAAAGGGCTCCAGCCATATGCAAATCAGTCAGGCACTGCTACCAATGGGAGCAGCCCTGCCCGAACTACTAGGCCAGGTCCCCTCTGCACAGAAACACAAGCAACCCCAGGCATGTTTTGGCCTTGTTGGGCTTCATCAGTGAGGTGAAGCTTGGCTTCCTATGGCGCAGTGAGCAAGGGGCCCACATCTGGGAATACCCTCTCTCACATAGGAAGACAAACTATGAGCAGAAACGTGCTGGGTGGAAGGTTTTGAATTGATCTGAACCACTGTTACTGCTCTGGGCAACCTTACAGGGCGCCATTTTTAGTCTGTCTAAGCCATTGCAAAAGGGGTCCAGCGGCTATTCAAATCAGTCAGGTACTGCCACCAATGGGAGCAGCCCTGCCCGAACTTCTAGGCCAGGCCCCCTCTGCATGGACAAAATGTTAAATAAGGACTGGTGTGCGGCAGGAGTGAGATAGAGTGTTGTGTGTGCTGTGTGGAATACCCAGATAGCTCCTCACAGAATACTGCCTCTAACTAGCACATTTTCGGGAAATGATTTGGTGCTTGATTGCTTTTCTTGCTTTTCACTTCCTGGATCCCTGGCTCTGAGCTCTACTGACCCACCCTGCAATCTGCTGCATTGCTTTTAAAACAGGGACAACAGCGCAACAGCACACGTGGCAGGTGTGAGGTAGAGTGTCTGGTGGTCTGTGGCCTGCGGTCCTGCCAACGAGGTGAGAGTATAATTCATTGCAGCATATCCAGAATGCTTCCCTAATAAAAAGATGGAGCGCTCTTGCACAAAGAAATACACCTTCTGCAGTGCCATGAACAACGCCAATAAGACACAAATGAGCCTGGCTCGGCGGGTAGCAAACTGACCCTATCAAAAAAAAAGGGCAGAGTAGAGGACCATCCCGGGCCCCCTCTTTATGAGCCAATCTTTAATCTGTGGAAAAATCGCATACATCCTATCAATGATCATGAGCAAAACCAGCTGACTTCTCCTTTGAATGCTGACACTATGGTGCAATCTTCTTCCCTCACGCTGAACAATAACAATTTGTGATTGAATATGGTTATAGGTCTTAGAAACTCACCAGGAGGCGGTACCACCCTTCCGCATAGCAGACCTGAGGAAAACATTACTAACACTAACCTGTCAGCTACACCGGGTGTGACTAAATTAGTCTCCCAAAATGACACATCAGATTCTGATTCAGACACAGATTATTCTTAATCACTGCATAGACCTCCCACTACCAACTTGGACGGCAAGTTCACTAACACGGAGTTAATGATAAACAAGTTGAATGTAATGATTGCTCTTTTGGCCAGATTTGTGCAGGGGAAAAGGAGATTAGAATTTGTAGGTCCCAAATTTTGGAAGAGGACCCCGAGTGGGATTATGAAGAGATTCACATCTCCCCTGTTACACCGGCAGTTGTGTCCACCTCTGGACTGCCCCATAAGTTCACAACAGAAGCTCGCACAAATAAAGGCAAAGGCAAAGGAAAAACAACAACTTTAATGATGGTGGGGGCAGGTGGGAGAACTTGCCCGGGCCTAATCCAAAATCCATAAAAATAAAAGTTCCTGCAACAAAAACAAAGCAGAAGATCACCAACACACTCCCTGATGGTTCTGTGTTCCAAGTACACCTACAGGGTCCTATAGGCCGCTGGCTACAGCCAGTGGCAATCCACAACCCTTGAACCTCAGGATGAACAAACGAGTCTAGAAGAAGAAGAGGAATATGGGATGCAGGACTCAACCATCTGTGAGAACTCTGAAGTGGCAAAACCAAAGAGGTCAGGGAGTGAAACATGGTGATGTCGACTAGTAAAACACTGAGCCACTTAATTAAGGACAAAATTCAAACTGAATCGAAGGATCCTATGGGTAACCCCATTGACTGTAATATGAAGAACCAAATTATCTCTTAATTAGGCAAATGGATCATTATGGAGGAACTAAATTCCATGGAGTTCGGTCCGTTCCTCAATCACACTAATTTGTTGGGATTATTGGGCAGTATGGGATTCGCTGGCATGATTGCATCCGAACATATATTGAAAATTGAATTACCAAGTATGGCCAGCCCGAGGAATATGGCATTGATTGAGTTCACATCACCACTGATGGTGGCCTTGTTAAAGTCTAATCTGCCCCTCTTACAACAGATGGGGTTCACTTTGATAACCTGCCAAAGGGCTAAGAACACAGAAATGAATACGGTTGGTACCCATATATATCCGATAAATACCTGGGGTCTGCCCTATCTGCCCACGTCACAATTGAACAGTAATGAGCTGAGGCAGAACCAAAGCAACTACAAAGGCACTGATGACAGATGCATTTTATTGGACTACGGACTATATCATGCCAACTCCTCAGTGACCCAATGGCCCGGTGGGAGACCTCAAGTGGATATCGAGGAACACTCGGTGTTATAGCTCTTTTCTTCAACATCCTCTGGGGTTGGTCTCAATTTTGTCCTCAGATGTTTTTATATTACAGGAAACATGGCTATGCAACATGTTTAACATAGACGGATATCAGATAAGAGTCAAGCGGCTATTCCCTCAAAACCAGGTTTCCCACGTGACGGCCTCGCTCTTGGCGCAAGAACCAGATACCGGTTAGAACCCTATGCCAGAACCATTAATTCACCTTATGTTTTAGCTGCACATTTTCAAGTATTGAGGAAGTCAATAAGTCGAGTACTAATTCTAAATGTTTCTGGCCCACCCCCAGGATCTCAGACTAAGAGCATTCAACAAACACTGAGCGACATTATTGCCATTTGGCATGAGGAATTTCCTTATGGTCATGTATTACTTGCAGGGGGCTTCAATGCGAAGGATCTACATTTAGGGGAGAATGATCAGAGAATTGGGGAAAGTAACTGGCGTCAATTCTTAAAGCATAACAAACTAGATTATTTGTCATATCTAAAAATACATTTATGAACAAATGGATGAAACATCCACATGGACTAATGGCAGGTATACCAACAATATCGTCTATGCCTGTGCGGCCCCTCATATGCTGGAAGGATGCTCTCCGATTACTATAACCTTTAAAGATATTATTGACCATTCTCTGTTGAGCTGGCCTGTTAATAAAGATACCCGGGGAAGGGTGCTAAAGCGCAGCACCCAGATCAAAGGACAGACAGTGCTCTCGTATAAGGTGGACAGGCCTTCATATAAGGGCAGCAACTGACTATCCTATATTTATTTATTTAATGTCTTATCAACTTCCAATCGCTCTTGGAATATTGGACAATAATTCCCAATTTTACAGTGCTGGTTCACTGAGCAATGAATGGAGTCAACAACAAACGGGGGCAAAAATGCAGCCCATTGTTGGATAAGAGGATACACCAATGAAAGCAGGAACTGTGGCGTATATGGGCGGAAATCAGAGGGAATCCTTACATTTCCCACCATGAAAAGCTAAATCTACTCTCCAAAGTGGAGACAAGGCAGCACAAGCACTCAAATGATAACGCTGACTGGCTCTACTTGGCTGCCCTGCTTAAATCAAATGATAATAGGAAATTCTGGGCTCGCTACAACTAATTCCTGACTCCCTCAACTGCAAGGGACTTAAATCCCATCACTGAAGCCTCTTGGAGCATTTTCATTGATGATTTATAACTCGAGCAAAACGCTGACAACAAGACAATTGTCAAGGCCAGGCCTTACTGTAAGGAATCAACACTGGATTTTGACAGCAATGACCTAGTGATAATTAATAATAACCTAAAATCCACTTGTGCACCAGGACCTGATGACGTTCCTAAAACGCTTTTTAAATCAAATCCTCAGGCATGGGGCAAGGCATTATACAGCTCCTTTAGCTATATCGAAAGAACCAGAGCCACCTTGAGAGTTGGTTAAAATCGTTACTGATCCCTGTCTTTAAAAGAGGAGATAGACTTGACCCGACAAACTATCGACTACTAGCAATGATGGATAACTCGCAAAAAATGTTTGCAACCATATTGATTAGGAAATTGACTCATTGAGCGCAGGAAAATAACCTAATACCTACTTTTCAGACAGGTTTCAGAAAGGACCACTCTACTCTTAATAACCTGTGTGCTATGCACCATCTGATGGCGGATACTGCCTGGGAGCACAGATTATACTTCTGCTTTGTGGACTATAGCAAGGCATTCGACCTGGTGTCACAGGCCTTGCTTTGGGAAAAACTGACCAAATGGGGGATTGATTCACAATGATTGCATTTTATTAAATCCTTCTACACAAATACAGCAGTGACGGCGACTGAGCTCTTCTGGGGAATTTGATGGTTATAGACAAACAAATTGCGGCCTAAAACAAGGCTTCGTTTTAGCACCAATGCTATATAATCTATCCATGTCAGACCTAGCAAACTACCTCGGGAACACAAGAAATTTCCCCCAAAAAATAAACGGTAGGTCAGTTGGGTGGCTGGCCTATGCAGATGATACTATCCTTTTGAATAAGACTCAGTAGGCCGTCAATGATTTATTGCATCTCTATCATCCTATGCACATGCCAACTCCATGACACTAAATATTTCTAAGACGAAAGTAATGTGTCTTGGAGATGCCAAGAAATTGAAAGCGAGCCTACAGCTCCTTTGGTACGTAAATGGCACCCCATTACAGGTGACAAAGGAATACTTTTACTTGGGCTTCCATATTGTAGCCGCACCTCCCAACACATACACTACAAAGTTAGCATAATCCCTGGTCTTCTCTATGGCTTGTCCATTTGGGAGCAAAGGCACATAAATGGTTAAGGAAATTAGAGGGCAGAATCCTGTGGTCAATCAAACATCTGCTCCTATCAGTCCCAATAGTAGCCTTACAAATGGAATACTGCCTCACATCATTAGAGTCTTTATGGCTAGTCCAAAGGACTCAGTTTTATTTAAGGCCAAGAACCGACTATGAGTTCCATAATGAATTGACAAGAGTGATTGGGAAAGGTTGTGATAAGGGCACTAACAACACATTCCTGGTGGAAATTTGCAATACCGCCCTGAATTTCCTTGCCGATATAGACGTCCCCTTTGATCAGCTGACCAATGCGACTAGTGCAGAGATCACTATAAAAAGGAAATCCAGGGATTAGGACACTCTGGGCCTCATTATGAGCATGACGTCCGAGAACTACGGTACCAGTTAGCATGCCGGTACCGTAGGTCCCGGACCACCATAATACGGGCTGTGCTTGCGGGTGCCTGACAGCCCACCAGGTTTTTCCTGGGGGGTGGACTGGCACTCGCGAGCACAGCACGTCAGATACACCGGCACAACTCTGCATGTGCCGGTGCAGCCTTCGTCCCCATTCCCATTCAGCTCTATGGGGCCGAATGGGGATGGGGAGTCCCATGTTACCGGCACCCGCAAATGGGCAATTACCGGGTCCGCCGAGCTCCGCATGACCCGGTTCTTGCCCATTCGTGGGTGCCGGAAAAAATGCAACTCCGGCGGCAGCCGTGCCGTTTTTACCGGCACGGCTACCGCCAGAGTTGTAATGAGGCCCTATGTCTAACATTGAGAAACTCTCAACAAAAAAGAGATATTTAGAGTACTCAACACAAAGATTCAGGAACAATGTACCTCGTAACTATCTGACCAAGCTATGTTCTTTGGCTTTGAAGCGCTTTATGCTGTATCTGAGACTAAACACCCTCCCCACAAGGGAGTATTTGGACGCTTTCACTGGAATTTCCTGTGAGGAACGTATATGTTGACTTTGCGGGCACGAGGTTGAATCTAGTCGCCATATCCCAATGTCCTGCTCCATACTACTGTTATATTATGTGAAAAGCTATGGGTCATTGGTTAATGATATAGATCAAATTCAATACGACCAATTTAGGAGCACTCTCTAGTCTGCTGAATCAGTAGTAATAACATCAGCAGCACATTCAATTTGGAAAGCGGCCCTGCAAAAACTCGATATGGCCGAACCCACAGATTAAGAGAACAAATGATACAATTGTAAATTAGCTACTTATCTCATTTAGATTGTATATAGATACATTTACTATGGATTTTAAACAACCATGTACTGTATAATGTTTGGATGATAATGCCACATGTAGTGTGTATTTTATTTTAGGTATTTTGCTGATTGGGTTTTTCTTTTTTTCTTTTTTCTCTTTTAATTTTTGTATTTTTGCTTATATTTTAAACATTGCTTAAGGCTTGTCTAATAACCAATGCAAAAAAAAGAAATAAGGACTGAGGGCTATAAATCATTCCTACAGGAGACCACACAATAAGGAGAAAAAGGAGAGAAAGAATTCAATCCGCTCCTTGCGGTGTACTTCAATAAAACTGGAACATTTATTAAGAATCAAAAGTAGAATAACTAATCACAGTTAAAACTACAGGTCGATAATTGAAATGAACCCTGTAGACAATATTATAAAACCATACATATCTACAAAAATGTAAACAGCTATAAACACCGTATATTCACATGAACAGTGCAAAACCACAAAAAAATACAGAAAATAAACCCATACAAAACAGATGCTAATACATAAAAAAATCTCATTTACTATATAGCTTGCACAAGGTGCTAAAATCATAACCTATTAAGACCGCTTAGCCTATAAATTCAGGCTAGTTTTTACTTGACATGTTTCATTCCTATCTTCTTCTTCTTAATTATCGGGTGCGTGGGCGGACCCACGCAGGCGCTTCCCCATCCTAAAGGATGATGTGCACCAGACCCACCAATCAATACTTGACTCACATAAACTCACAACTCCTCCCACCGCCCCGTCTGCCTCACAAAATCCAACATCACACTGTTCCTCCTCCTGCCTCTCACCTCGTCACCTCCCAGCAAAGCCTTCCCACTCATCTCAGCCACACCCAGCGCAGACAACCGAACCCTCATCAATTCTCTCTCCACAACATGTCTCTCACCCCTAAGCAAACAATGTCCCACAGTCTCAGGCACCCCACACACTGCACAGTCCCTCCACTCACGCTTCCCCACTCGATACAGACAATCATTCAGCCCCACATGCCCTATCCTCAACCGATTCAGCATCAATAAGAGGTGTCGCTCATTCCTTATTATTCTGTGGTCACCTGTATCATGAAACACATATGAACAGCTTATAATTAGTTGTTCATTGTAGTTTAGAGAATATAGTCAATATACTAATTGTGCGGGGCTCGTAGCCTTGGCTGAATAAAGTGCCACAGCTAGCTCACTCACTTACCTATTAAATTTCTTGTGAATCGCGTTGGTGGAGAAGTTCAATTTGTCACATCACTCTCTTGCTAGAATCTTGTGTAACTAAAGCTCAGTGACAAGCAATGGCTCTGGCAATGGTCAACAGTATATCTTACACCAACGCACAATTGCTTACTTGGAAACGTGTTCTCCAATTGCTTGTGAACTTTCCCGTAAGGATATATTCTTCAGGAGTATTACAGGTCACCTGCAAAATTACAAATGGCAAGTGTCTGAAATACAATCAGAATATTAATTCCAAGTGTGCTCATTCTCACAGTATATTGCAACAATAACACACAAAGGATCAACAAATCCTCTCCAAAATGAAGTCTCACCACTGCGTTAGACTGTAGGCTGTACATTATGGGTGCTTACTTTATGAGGTAAAGCTGGAACTTAATCCGCTTGTGGAACACTTCTTAGCCGGTACCCTGTGTATTTTAGGGACATCAATCGGTTCGTCTGAACACAATACACACACGTCTCCACTCTACTCTTCGAGAGTTGTAATAGATATTTTGTGTCATATTCATCACCATCTTTTAATGCACCTGTACAATCTCAGATTTATAACTATTCATGAAGTGTAACTTTTGTGTAACTCACACATTCAAGCTTTGCCAATTAAAATGTTCATTCATTCCTACTAGGTGGCTATTTGTCAAAAATATAAGATGCATTTCTTCTCTTGTGAGCCTTTTTTTAATCCACATTATAATCGCTGCTCACACACATTTTTCTTAACACTGACCTCTTCAGTTCATCACAACTATGCCTGGCCATGGAAAAAATGTCCTGCCATGGGTGTATTAAGTTGTTATTCCTAATGCAACTCTTATTCTCACCAATGTGGACTTTGATTTTATGTTCCGTCTTAAAAATGTAGATCATTCTACAGGAACACAACACTACATAGATGACCCAAGTAGTGTTGTAATTAGTGAAACTTCATTGTTGCCAAGGGGCATTTCGCCCAATGTCCACTTCTGTTGACCTCCTACAACTGCCGCAGGTTCTATGACCTATTGGCTTACTAAGACCCCATTGCTCTGTGATCGTGGCTTTTTTTATTTTCGGTTCAGAAATGTCATTTTGTGTTAGCAATTCTTTGACATTTTTGCGCCTTCTGTATGCACACCTTGGTAGCTGGATCTGGTGTGTTCCTTTAGACAGGATATGCCAATGTTTAGTTATTATCTTTTTGATTTGATTTGACATCGAATTAAAAGTGCTGACAAACACAATGTCATTGCACTAGTCTTTTTTTGTTGCAATATTCCAATAGTGCATCACAATGATGATTAGACGCCTGTTTAAATGCTCTCTTAATGATCCTCTTGAGATATCTTCTTTCACTCAAATTAGTGCTTAAGACCTGTGCTTCTTTCTCAAACACCACCCTATTTGTACAGTTACGCTTCAAACGTCAAAACTGCCCAAACGGTAAGTTATCACATGTATGCTTAGGATGGAAGCTGTGGTAGACAAGTAATGAGTTTTTATCAGTCTTTTTATGAAAAGGTCTCACTTTGAGAACTTTCTCTTGATTATCAACATAGATGGTAATGTCCAAGAAATCGTTCGCCTCCTTAGTGCTGCTGTTAGTGAACGTCCTAAAAGGATTTTGATTATTCAGCCAAACAAAAAATGCAGCAAGACTCGTTACATCTCTGTGCCAGATAACTAGCACATCATCGATGTAGCATTTCCAGAGTTTAACTTGGTCCTTAAATGGATTCTCGTTAGTCGAGATTTTGCTTCATTCCAGACTCTCTACATACAGGTTGGCTAATGTAGGTGCTATTGCAGACCCCATTGCAGTCCCTTGAATCTGTTGACAAAATATATTGTTAAATAGAAAATAATGTTCGGTTAGGGCCATGTTTGTGCACCATAATATGAAAGAATTTGAGGTAATCCCACCTTCTCTCTTGCTGAGTAATGGTCCCTCTACCATATTTAGGCTGGCTTCCTGTGGGATCTTAGTATATAAGGAAATTACATCTAGACACACAAGTATTTCTGTTTGGCTGTCAAAAGGATACCCTTCCACCAGGTTTATAACACTGGTGGTATCCTGTACATAGGATGGCATTTCTGTTACAAACCCCTTAAAAAGTAGTCTGCAAATTTTGCTGAGGGTTCTAGTATTGAACCTGTACCCAACACTATAGGTCACCCATGTGGTCTGCCCAAAGTTTTAAGGACTTTCGGTATGGTGTAAAATGTAGGTATGTTTGGGTTAATAGTGATCAAGTATTCAGCTTCTCTTTTAGAAATCCACTGGCGGTCACAAGCTTTCTCTACTTTGTTGGTTATCAGAGATTGCAATGTTTCAGTTGGGTCCATCTCTAATTCTTTATAACAGAAGGGTTCACCCAATTGTCAATTGCATTCACTGATATAGTCTTTTCAATCCTGGAGTACTATAGAACCTCCTTTATCAGCTTTTATTATAATTATTAACTTGTTTGACTTCAGAGATTCTACTGCACGGAAACACAAGCAACCCCAAACATGTTTCGGACTTGTGGGACAAATACAGACCCAAGCTACTCCTCACTGATGACGCTCAACAAGGCTGAAACATGTCTGGGATGCTTGTGGTTTTGTGCAGAAGGGATGTGACCTATCAGTTTGAGCTGGACTGCCCCTTTTGAGGTGGTAAAATGCCTGATTTGCATAGGGTCTTTCCCCTTCTGTAATGGGTTGGCAGTCTGAGAAATGATGGTCTGGAGGGCTGCCCGGAGCTGTGCCTGTGGTTATGATTAATTCAAAGCCTTCCAGACATCACCTTTTTGTTTTGCTTAAGTCACCCTGAGTGGGACAGGTATGCCCAGACGTGGGTCTCAAGCCTGCTGGGCCTAAAGACTCAAGCTACTCCCCACTGATGATGCTCAACAAGGACGAAACATGTCTGGGATGCTTGTGGTCTTGTGCAGAAGGGATGTGACCTAGTGGTTCAGGCTAGACTGCCCATTTTGGGGTGGAACCAGGCCTGATTTGCATATGGTCTTTCCCCTTCTGTAATGGCTGGACAGGCTGAAAAATGATGGTCTGGACGGTTGCCCAGAGTTGAGCCCGTGTTTATGATTAATTCAAAACCTTCCAGCCATCACCTTTTTGTTTTGCTTAAATCAGCCCGAGTGGGATGGGTATGCCCCGACGTGGGTCCCGAGCCTGCTGGGCTTAGAAACCCAAGCTACCTTTCACTGATAGTCACACAATTTTGTTGACAGGGACCGGTCTGAAGTGTAGAAACGTGAGACACCTATCTATAGGAGACTGGTTACCTCTCCCTTATTCTTAAGGCACATCAATGAACCCACACCTTTTTACTTTTAATGCTGTTTATCCCTTATTGTCCAAACAGCTCGAAATAGACTGCGAATAACATGCACTTGAGTAAGTGTTTATTTATTTCTGAAATAAGTTTTCACCATACAAAATCAATAAAACTGCTGAGTTCCTCACAACATTTAAACATTATTCAAGCATAGTTTTGACAAAGCAAATCACTTCAACAAATAGGATGTGACTGGGGATCAGTATATAGTGATTGTACACATTTGTAGGAAAAACAGAGCAGCGACATGATTTGTCTATAGATGAGATCATTGATAATCTGTGCTACAGTATGACTTAAACCTTTGGTTGTTTTACACAGTTCTGCAATAATTATTGCACATCTAAATTGATTCGCTGCTTGATTGTGCGTTTTGTATTTCCGGGGACATCGAAAAAGCCGAGGTATTACTTTTTTTCCTATAAGTCGACACATGTTTTGGTTCTTTATCCGTGATGCACTTGAACCCACGTGCTCACGTATTGAATTATTAGCGCCATTGTCAGGACGTCAGAATTATTCGGGTACCGGATTAGTCAGTGGAAGTACCCACAATTCACGCTTCCTTTAAGTTTAAGGCAGGTGGAATAGGGATTGCTTGGTGATTCTTTGAGCCCACAAAAGATTCTTTCTTCAAGACAAATTCGTCAATGGGGACAGCTTGTTTACCTTCCCATGGGTGTCTGTCTTTTGCTTTTCTTTCCCTTTGGGTCAGCCCCAAACAGGTTATTACTTCCTGTTGTACGGACCAGTCGCTGGACTGCTGTATTGCCAGAATGTCAGTGCTTGTCATTGTACTTTCAGGCTCGCATTCATGTGGCAACCCGATTTTTATATCCTTCCTGGATTAGGGGGTGGAGCCAACAGATACACTCGGCGAACAGGCAGCAGCAGACTCCTGCCAGACTGTCTGAACTTTTTGTGCGCATTTGCGCAGCAGCACCATTTCTATTTTCTTCCTGGATCACAGTTTAGAGCCAACAGGTATGCATTCGGCAAATAGGTAGAAGTTCCTCCTGCAGGCCAGTCATCAATTGCCCTTGCACTTTTTGCATGCAAAAGTGCAAGTGCTGACCACCCTGCCAATTGTGTACCTGTTGGGAAAGGATTTGAGAGCCCTGTTGTTGCACTTTTTTAAAGATATATAAGTGTTCATGAAGTAGTTAGGTTATGTGAGAAAACTGGACAGTTATTTGGTTGCATTACACACTTTAGGAAGCTTTTTGCATTTTCAAATTCGTCCATTACTCCGCACGCACTAAACTCTTGCGTGGTATAAGTGAAAAAAGGCCTATGTTCATTTTCAGGCAGGGTCCTCTCTTTCCTTCATCTTTATTCAGACAGTATAAATACTGTTGTAAGCAGGTAGGTTTATTTAGTTCACTGAATAAGCCTCTTAGTAATCAGGTGACATCAGGTATTCATCTATTAGGAATAGGAGCTAAGTTAGGGAATGGAGCCCAATGGCTCCCACCACCCAGGCTACATAGTTCTAACTGCCTACCGTGGGACCTCAAGTTGAACGCTAGCATTCCACATACACACCAAATACTCTATAATGGCATCTCTCAGACTCCAGCTCACACAGACAGAGGAAAAGCAGGATACAATACATAGCACTTAGGTGAGTAATATTAGCATGTATTATTTACAATGCAGTGAAACTACCGATACTCACTGTGAAGCAGTGACGTGTTCCTCTCTGCTTGTGGCAGTAGTGGCCCATTTTCCTAGTAGCTCTGAATGTTTGAGCAGCTCCTACTGAAACAGCTGCATCTGTACTCAAGCCCTCAGGGAATGTGGATGCACCGGGCTCGGCACCCGCGGAAGGGCAATTATCAGGTCCGGCTGGGCCAGAATAGCCTGGTAATTGCCCATTCACGGGTGCCGGACCCGGATGCAAGTTTGGAGGTAGCCTGCTACCTCCAACCTCGTAATGCGGCCCAATGTCTTTCATTTTCACATGCAAAACCCGGTCCAGTGTTTTTAAAGAAGGTTCATGAAGCAAATAATGGAGGTGCCCCATCCCAGTTTGCTTCTTCAGCAAAATCCCTAGGTTTCACTCTTGATACCCACTTCTCTTAGGTTCCCCACCACATAAACACAATGGCCAAATCAGCCAATTTTCTGTGGAGCCTTTTATTCCAGTGTATCATTTTTGTTTTTTAATACAGTCTCTAGTTCTTTCAGAACAGACAGCGGAAACTCTCCACTAATAGAACTTCCTAAACTGGCACAGTCAGTCTTCAATGCAGCTGCACGCAAGGTAATTTGATCTCTCCTCTTCTGAAAAAACCGCACTGGCTGACTGTTGATCTTAGGATCAAGTTCATATTGATCTGCATTGTTTTTAAAACACTTCATCTTCGTTCCCCTGAATATTCATCTACGAACTGAAAATATCAGGAGGTCAAAGAGGGCTGCGGAGTCGTGAGTATTTTCAAGTGGAAATGCCAAGTTTCAAACGCACTTTCACACTGTCTTTTTCAGGGGCTGCTGTTGAACTGTGGAATTCCCTACTAAAAGAACTCTGTGTAATCTTTGATTACCTAAAGCCTAGAAAGAAGCTATAAGCCTAGCTTTGGCATGAATCATTTTAGGGTTCTAGAGGAGATACCTGTGTGTTTTTAGAAATTTAGTCGATCCATTCCAGAGATTTTTTATAAATGGTTTTATATATTTAATCGTGGTTTTAGAAAACAGGTAATCAGCAAAACAATTTAGGATAGGTACACATTTTATGTACTTTGTTTTTGTTGTATGTTATTATGAAATGTAAATGTTTGAACTTTTTTTTATCATTTCATTGTTTGTGGTTACAATTAACCTTAATGTTTGTATATGGTTTTCATGTAAAGTGCTCTAATTCTCTTGTTAGACATGTTCGCGCAATAGAATAATTTTTTAATAAATTAAAATGAATTGCTGCTCGTAGGCACCCGTACAAACACATTTCTTTTATATGTCTTGAAAGTACGGTAATAAAACTCATAGGAGAATTTTGGGCTGACATCATTTTGTGTTCTGGTACAATGAAAGGGGGCATTTGATTTAACTACACAAGCAACTAATGTTATGTCAAGCTAATGTGATTTATTAACACATCGCTGCAATTTTCATGGTCTCCAGGCTCTTTGGTGGATCTTAAAAGAAAAGAACTTGGGCTTTTAGGGGGAGTAGAGGGAGAGTGCCAGAATGTTTTTTCTGTTCTGTTGGTAATTTCAGTTTGGAAAAAATGGTCACTGGGTGTTGGGTTTGCCTCTAGGTGTATGGGTTAGTGGGTATTCTGATGTGTTAGTCTGTATAGTTTGTTTTGTGTTCCTGTGATGTAGTGTTGGAATTTGTGCATGTTGTGATTGAGTGAGTTCTAGGAGGAGGTGTGCATTTGCTCTAAGATTTTAGGGTTGTGTTGGTATTGTGTTCCAGTCTATTCCTGTATACTTAAAAAGTAGCCTGTAGCCTATATGAGGAGCCAGGAATGAGACTTGGACACAAGGGATTCATAATTTTTGTCAAAGACTTTTATTAAAATTAAAGAGGGTGGGGGAAATGCCTTTCTGTCCCTGCACTAGAGGTGTTTCCCTACCTAAAACCAAAACTAAGGGTCTGTCAATGTCAGACTGCCCAAAGCAAAACAGTCCCATATACCAAAGTACTATTCTGTCCCTCACATTCTAACAAAATAAACTCTAAGGAGAAAAGGTTATGTCGCTGGCCTTGAATGGTTTATACATATTTAAAAAGGAAAACTGAGTAACTCCAACACAAAAGTTCCAGAAGGTTAGCGTTCCTTATTCGAGAGGGTGGTTCCCTTCCCCTGGATATATCTTCCCTCTTTTGTATGTTTAACAATATCAGTTCCTTGAGTTTCTCTTAATCCACAATGCAACTTTTCCACAAAAACAACTTGGCTCTTTATCTTTATCTTGTTAGGATGCCTGGTGCACTCTCCTGCCAGGTTTTCACTCATTTTCTCCCTGGTTTCCCACAGCATTTGTCTGGTCCTGATATATCCTTCTCAGGACCCCTTTAGCTGATGTATTTCTTATACACTGTTCAGTTTGTCCTTGCCTGTTGTGTTTCCCTGCCAGGGCGTTCTTATGTGAACTCACTTGCACTTGCCTGGTATACTTTCCTGCCAGTGCTTCCTTAAATACACACACTTGCAACTGCCTGGTATACTCGCCTGCTAGGACATTCTTGAACACTTGCCTGGTATACGCTCCTGACAGGGCTTTCTTTAAACAGACTTGCAACTGCCTGGTATAATCTCTAGCTAATGCTTTCTTAAAAGCACACACAATTGCAGCTTTACTTTGCCTGGTGTACCCTCCTTCTAGGGCTTTTCTCACATGTGCTCTGCACACACTTTCAAATGTATTATTTTCTTGTGTCTGCTTCATCTAACACTGTACCTGCCTGGTAACTATAATGCCTAGGCTTTTCTTCAATGTGTATTGCATACCCATACTTTTTGTTTGCTTTCCCTTTCTACAAAAAGGTTCAGTGTTTCCTTCTCTTTCAAGTATTTCATTTGTATCCTTTACAATTATTTGCCTTTGGCATGTCTGCTAATACGCCCCGCTGATGCTGCTTCCCTTTTCAGAGACTTACTGGCTCTCGCTGGTGTACTTAACCCTTCCTGTAGCAAGCCAGTGGCGGCCGTTTTTGCTTTTTTTCCTGTGTCGCTGCCTTTGTTCCTCGGTTTCTCTGACTCTGGCGGTTTCTGCTGGGCACTTTTGATTTGTGTTGGGCTTCAGCAAGGACAACGTTGCTGCTCCACACCTTCAAATGCCCAAGACCCTGTGTTGGCTTCTGGCGGGCCCGCCGTTTGTCTCCTCACGCGGTCAGCTTTCCTCTTCTTTCTTCTTCAGCCGGTTGGCTCCACAACACCCTCTGCAGCCCCACGGTCTGTCTGGTTCATCCGGAGAAAAGCAGTTTTCTCCCTTCAGCAGCCCATTCCAGTCAGCTGTTGCTGCAATTTAAATCTCCTGGCTGCAGGTATGTGCTCACAACTAGAGCGCAGCCTGTACTCTTGGTCTTTTCTGTTCTGCATTACTCCGCTCATCTTCCTCATCCCAGTATGCTTGCAGTTATGGGAATGGAAGTCTATTCCTGATGTTTTATATGTAGAGTCAGGGTAAGCGTTCTTAGAAGTCTTTAAAGGCAAGTAAGCTCTGAATACCTTGTAAGCAGAGCCTGAGAAGACATTTTGATGAGTCTTAGAGGGAAAATCAAATCTTGATGGCTCACACACAGATCTTATCATAAGGTCTTCAGTACCCTTCCTAGGTGGATGAGGGGATGTGTAACAACATGCCATTCTGGCATTGGGTATGTATCGGTATCCTCAAGAGAGGAAGGGTAATACCATGCCTTGTCGGATGATGCCCTGCTACTGCCCCAAAGGTTGTCTCCCCCATGTGATCCTCCCTCATATAGCTGCCCCCAGGGTCAGGATCAGGAAGCAGCTGCCGTCCCCTGGCCAGATGAGGAGAGGTCACCGCCAGGAATGAAGTGATGACACTCTCGGATTTCTCACACCTATAATAGTTTAACCCTTGGCCTGGTCTTTGGAACCGTGCTAAAATGAAAGCTCAGATAAATGTGTCTCCTTTAGTTGCGGGAACCACTGCCCATGGCCTACATGTATGCTGTTCAGATGCACTCTGTTAAGAAATCCTGGCTACAATCACTGATACAGGACTTTCCCCCCCAAGTTCTTTCCCGGAGCATACATCATCTGATCATAGCACTTTCTGTCCATCCTCGTCAAAAATCATCTCCCAGTAGTTTTGACAATGTGCCCTATTTTAGTTTTGGAGCAGTAAACAGTATGCCAGAAAACGGTTAAGATAGTGAAAGGTTTTCAAATGAATTAAAAAAGCCCAATGCCATTGACGTTTTTTAATTGAAACATCTCAATCAAAAAGCAGTGCATGAGTTTAATTTGTTTTATGAAGCCAGAACCACCCTGAACAACAGATAATGATTGTGTGAGTACCACACAATCATTGATGCAGAACAATGTGGTACCCAAACATAAACATATTGTTATATATCTCATTTTAGTACACCTTCAATCGTACAGTATGTCATGCTGATTTTCCAAGCAGAATGTTTGATATTTTTCATTCCAAGGACATCTTAGAATTCAGAATCCAAAGCATCACAATTATCGCAATGCTTATAACATTTACACAGCCCAACACGGTCTTGCAATGACAGCATGGTCAGACGACATTGAATTGAATGCACAATCACAATACACAAGGAGCAAGTATGGGGCGGTTGCTTTAGGTATTTCTGTGGTATTCATTGCATGGAGAATAGAGGTGCAATGTAAGACACTATAAAACTTGTCATTTGTATTCAGTTACATTATTACTAATTAATGAGTTTATTTGTTAAGAAGTCAATAATAGTGTGTGTCCAGCTTTCAACACGTGGCACTCAAAAATTGGAATGCACTGCTCACAACCTTAAGGAACTAAAGATCCTATACTGCCTTCCGCAAAATGGTGAAAACCATACTGTTCTGCTAGACCTAACCAATATTTATAGTCACACTGTTCAACTGTAACCTTAGTAAACAGCTTAACATGCCATTATCTCTACTATTGTGCCTGTTTCTATATACTGTCAATTCTGTTCATTGCTATGCCTGTTGCCAAGTGAATACTCTGTAACAGCGCCATGATTCCCCAGGGCTAATGTGCGCTTTTTAAATGCAAATAAATAAATAAATAAATGTGTCTTTTAGGTGTGATTAAGCCTGTACAAGAGTATCCAGCTGTAAACTGAACCCCTCCACCCACAAATTGTAGCCGTTTTGTGTGACCAGTTCCAACAGGATGATTTCTGTAGTTTGGTCTAAATAGCATAACAAGTAAATGTGTTGTTCAATTGCAGAATAAGTCTTGTGTAGGCTGAGGCTACAGGTTGTAAGGATTTCAGGGAATTGCCTTAGTTGAGGGGACAGGTAGAACATTTATAAGATTGTGCTGATTAGATGTAGACATTTAAAGTATAATTTAGATATGGGATAGGTATAAAATAAATCCAGGATTTAACATTTGTACTTACTGCTTACCTTGCATGGCATAAAACAATGTGCCATTCCTCCGCAGATTGAGAAGAGCGTCACAGAATTGTTTGGAGGACGTGCAGAGGCAGAAGCTTACATTTAGTGGCTATAACTCAGTTGGGCATTCTTTTATGCCCACACCAAATACTTGTTGCTTGAAAATTTTGAACAGGAAAAATAATAGAATTATTTTGGCGAATGAAAAGTCTTAGAAGTCGTTTTAGGTAAGAGAGTTAATTCAATCACTGCAACTGAATGTACTGTCTTTTTTGGCCAGTCGGAATATTTGTTGCTGTATGATAAAGTCTTAGGGCCTCGTTACAAGTTTGGCGGTGCAGGGAAAAAGTGGCGATAATTGTATTATTGCCACTTTTCCTGCACCGCCAGATTATAATTTTTGGGGATTTACCACTGGTGGAATTACTGTGCGGTAAATCTGCCAATTTGTCAGGGTAAAATGGTGGATTAACCTCCAGTTTTCTGATGGCGGTAAATCCTACACTTTAACTCCAGAAATCAGTGGATTTACCACACTGTAATTCTGCCAGCGGTATCTCTGCCAAAATCCCTCTGGAGTCCTACGGACTTCAAAACTAAGGAATTACCACCACTTGTAATCCTGTGGTAAATCCACGGGATCAAGTGGTGTTAACAGTAATGGAGTTTGGTGTTATTACGGCGGGGGCGGGTCTGGAGGTGACACTGAGGCTGTGTGATAATGCTGGGTAATGTAGTCCCTTTTCCACCAAAATGTAGTCCTTAACAAGCAGTCTTGCTTGTTTGTTTACGCTCGACGCACAGCGATGCCCCTGAGTCAGGAGATTCCTTGGAGACAGGGGGGGAAAACATTTAGTTGCTTTAACTTAGTGCAGTAGCTTTTTGTGGTCAGACCATCAACTTGTTGCTTGTGATGTCTTAGAATCCTTTTTGCAAATGGAAAGTCTTCGAAATTATTTTGCAGATGAAAACTGTTGAATGATCTTTTTAGGAAATAGAGTGTATTAGGTGGCTTTATCTGAGTGCATTGTCTTTTGTCTTTGCCAGTCCACCTACATGTTGCTTGCTTTCAGTGCTATGCGGATGATACCCAGCTCATTTTCAGGCTACCCTCGGCCTCCTCTTCTCCTTCCCTCATCTCTGACTGTCTTTCGGCTATCCAGGAATGGTGTGCCGCCAACGACCTCTGCCTTAATGCCAGTAAGACTGAGATTCTACTCATCGGCACACCCACTCCCTCCTTCCCTGCAGCTGTCTGGCCGGCCTCTCTTGGCCCTCTTCCTGCTCCTACCTGCAAGGCAAAAAACCTTGGGGTCATCTTCGACTTCACACTCTCCTTCTCTCCACACATTTCTGACATTTCTAAAAAGTCACACTACCAGCTGCACCTCCTCAGAGGTATCCTTCCTTTCCTCTCCTTCCCCCAGAAGCTCACTGTCTCCAGAGCCCTGGTTCTCTCAAAGCTGGACTACTGTAACAGCCTCTATCTAAATCTGCCTGCCTCAACTCTCCGCCCGCTGCAACTCATCCAGAACAGGACTGCGAGACTTGTCCTTGGCCTCAAGCCCAGGGACCGTATCTCTCCAAGACTGAAATCTCTACACTGGCTCCCAGTGGCTGCGAGGATTAAGTTTAAAACCCTCTGGATTGTCCACAAGGCCTTCGGGGGCCTTGGGCCAAAATACCTTCAACTCTCTCTTCCTAAATATCTTCCTTCTGGAGCTCTCCGCTCATCCGCCTCCAACTCCCTCAGGGTCAGCCGCTTCTCCAAGCAACGAGCTGGGGGTAGATCTCTCTCCGCAGCAGGGGCCTCCCTCTGGAACAGCCTTCCTGCCTCTCTGAAACTTGAGGAGAACCATCTCCGGTTCTGGAAGCACCTCAAAACCTTCCTCTTTGCTTCTGCTTTCTCTCCCCCTGTCCCCTGCTAAATCACTGAAACTTTACTGAATCAGCAACTGGGCCACTCACCAATCTCGGTCCATGGCCCAGCCACTCTCCCCTGCACTGCCTCCCTGGCAACCCCTGCACTGCGGGACTGTCTCTGTATCCCTACAGCCCCCCTTCCCAGCACTTGTCTGCACTTATACTGTACTTGCCACCAGCTGGCCCTTATTGTTTATCTTGTATTTTACTAATCACTATGTACTGCACTTTCCCCTCTCCCTTTCCCCCTTGCACTTTTCCCGTCCCCTCTACCCATGCACCTGCGCGATCTGAATGACACCTGGCCTAGTAGGATCGTTTGTCTGTCTCCTCTTATTCCCCCCTCTGCCTCGTCGCACCTTGAAACACTTGTGTATAGGCGCGTTACAAATGCTTAACATATCATATCATAGAAAAATTGTAGAATTCTGTGCAGGAGCAGATTATATCATAACCATCCCGAGTGACAACCCACCTGGGAGAACTAACCATGCAACGAGGAGGTGGGGGCATGTTCTTTTATCAATAATGCAAGTCAGAATAACACAAATAAAAACACTGTTGGGGGCACTATTTCCTACCTCAGTTCTCAACGTCAGCTAATGGGGTCATCACACGCATTGTGTATGCTGTCGAAAATGACATGCAGGCATGTGCAATAATGCCACCTATCCTAGCTTTGCAGGTCATCACATTATTTTAGTAAGGATCCTGAGTTAGTAAAAAGAACTATCACTACATCAGAAAATCTAGAATACTTTAATCAAAATATCATAACAATGAATCAGTGCTTGTGTTTAAAGTTGTTTGTGTGATGACCTGGTTGCTCTATTAGGTTATCAAAATATAATAATTGCATTAGTGCACAGTTACTGTTGTCACAGATACACGTAATGCTTTTGGAACTGTATAGAAATATAACAATGTTTTCTATATCTCTCTTGTTTGTAGATATTCATCCATTTTAGAACCGTGCTGCAGACTCAACGGTGGACTCACCTGCAAAATGCCACAGCTACCGTGTTGTAGAAGACTTTACTTGTGCGTCTTTGCCATTATGTCGGCAACTATATCCTTGGCACTCTTTGGCCATATTTATCAAAATCGCCACCTTCTCAGACTGTTAGAGACGCAGGAACCAAGAACTTGTTTTCAGAAGGGTATTAGATCCAGCAACACCATCACACCGCTGAAGGGGACAAAAACTCTTGTTGTAGCCCCATACTATGACAACAGAGACAAAAACGCTGTTCGCATCCTTGGAATTGTTCACTACCAAGAAGTCAAGGAGCTGTATTGCTGGTTTCACTGTAGGGCCGACGTTGGCTATTTAGCGATACGGAAGGCAGACATAGAGATCCATTCAGATAGGTTTGGATTTCCTTACGGTGCAGCCGATTTTATATGTCCTGAGCCTCAGGACTGTGATCCGAAATTTGTCTCAATCCATTGGTCCAGAGATGGGGATTGTGAACAGATACCTATGTTTGAAATAAGTAACCGTCACCCGCAGGCCCTTTCTGCAGAGTTCACTGTCTGCATTTCAACCATGTTTGGTAAATATGATAACGTCTTGCTGTTCATTCAGTCTGTAGAGATTTATAAATTGCTCGGGGTGCAGAGAGTGATGGTATACAAGAGTGATTGCAGCCCTTGGATGGAAAGAGTTTTGCAGCATTATATCTCAGATGGCACTGTTGAGGTCATACCTTGGACCATCGCATCCCACCTGAAAGTGTCCAAGAGATGGCATCACGACATGTCTCCCGCAGACATCGGTTACTATGGACAGCTAGCCGCCCTCAATGACTGCATCTATAGGAATATGTACAGAAGCAAGTATTTACTGCTCCATGACATTGATGAAATAGTTCTACCCATTCGCCACAGGGATTGGAAGAGCATGATGGCTGATTTTGAGACTCAAGGGACCAACATAGGCGTATTCATGTTTGAAAACTATGTCTTCCGACACGATGTATTTGATTATACCTTCAACAATTCAGCCTGGGATGCAGTACCCGGAATCAACATCCTACAGCATATCCACCGTGAGCCACACGGGGCTGATATACAATTTAAGGGGAGAAAGATGATCATTAACCCACGGAAGGTCATCCAGACCTCTGTTCATTATGTATCGAAGGCCTACGGTGCCACCTTTAGTGCTCCGAGCGATAGTGCCATCCTTTACCATTGCAGAAAACAGTACCAGGCAAACCTGACAAGAGACTCTCTAATTAAAGACACAAGAATCTGGAAATTCCACATCTTCAATTATCGATAGTGTTAACAAAGTGCTAAATGAGATCTAAGATAGGGTAGAGTACCATGCATGGCAAAGCGAGATTTGTTTTTGCATGGTATATCGGGAGGTTTCATACTTTTGTAGCTCCTCTTTAACAATTTGTTGGTGTTTAACATTGACAGAAAAAACATGTCTTTTTCAGCCTGCAATCCTGTTGAATTTCAAGTATAGCCTGGTTTAATATCCAGGGCCTCAGAACCTAAATTATGTTAGTGATAAAATACTGCTTGATAGATTTTACTCATCTGTAGGTGGGTCACAGGGGTTATCCTAGCAATATTGCACTTATGCATTAACACCTGCTCTGCTTTCTAATACAGCATGGATTGCCTGTTGTAATGAACTACCACTAGTGATAATGCATTTACTGCTGGTGGTAGTATTAGAACTGGAGATAATGGATTTTCTCCTTCTGTAATCGGTGGTAAATTACTTCTGGCCATAAACACCACTCAAATCTGTGGTAACGATAGCACTCTTTCTATAATGGGGCTCTGGAAATCCCTTGAACACATCTATATTAATGAAATGTTTATTACCCAATGACCCAAAATGTAAGGTGTTAATATTGGGCTGTAAGCATGCCACCTATTGCAAATTTATAATTAATAGTTTACAATTGGAAACAACAATAGAGATCAAAAGCAGGACAACCATAATAAACCCTACTGTAGTACAGAGATTTTTAATGCATGTTTCCGTGGGTCCATTTCGTATTAGTTCTGTCCTCATTAAAGTTCATATGGACCAGGAAGAATCTGGAGCTTTGTATTGAACAGAGTTACGGGCTAACACTTATCCTGTCACACTAATTACGACCAATCATTTTTTTAATGTGTTTACATGCTGAGCTGTGCTCCAATTTGGAAATCTAAGTCACTATGGATTTATAATTTCCGGAGTTAAACATACATTTTATTCCATAGCAACATCATTTAGGTATAAAGCTCTTTCTTTCCATCCCCGGTGGTTCAGGAATCAAGCACAGGACATTGTAATAGTTCCTCAACTCTTTGTGGTTGTTCATTGACTGTATCCATTTAATGCAATGTGTAGGTTTGCCACTTGGGTCCACCATGTTTCTGGTATTGGCTACCAGAACTAACTTACAGGATGAAAAGTAAAATAGACCGTGGTGTCAGGTGCACTGGCTGCAGATAACAGCAGAACACGCTTGCAGAAGACCCCTGCATTGTCCATGGGTATGGTGTCCACCCACATCATTATTGAAGTGCACATTGGCTCGGGTTCATAAGGGCCCTCACCTCTCATGATCTTAAATGCTGCTGGAGTTGGCATCTGCCATCACAAATCCCACAGTGATGAGTTCTGTCTGTCTGTGCTCTTCATGAAAGTATGACATAGAAGTCCTGATCCCCCAATTCTTCATATTTTTGATAGATCTCAAACACATTGGAGCCTGGACAAAAGGGTTACCCTCAAGATGCAGGTGAACACAAAAACGCAAACGCATGAACCTCTCTGGAGAACCCATTTTAAAGCATACAATCTACAAAGCAAATGGGAACTGTAAACTACCAGGTGTACATGGCTTCCCAATAGAATTTTATAAACTTTGTGAAGCCAGGTCATCTCTCTTTCAGAAGAGGAAACTGGAAGCCTGTGTGGAATTCCATATTTCGGAAACACATCACTCACAACTTATGGCCTGCATATTCTTTCTCTGTCTGTTATGGTGTGTTCTCTTCTTCACTACAAAGGTCTCATTTCCAGCCTTGATTACAAGTAGAATGTTGAGGGTTTTGTCTGGCAAATATTTAAAAAAATAACCCGCTTAACACACATATCCAGGTCAAGTCATTGTGGCGAGATAGTCTTGCAAGAGTGGCTCCTGGACGTCATCTGATTTGATGTTTTTATTTTTTTATTTTGAGCATTTCTAACGTGCACCCGACAGATTCAACTATATTCGGGCGCAGATGCCAACTATTAAAACGAAAACATTAGCATTGTATGAATTAATTATGTATTCTAAACAGAAACGTTTTCAACCTCTTTCTGAACAGAGCCAGAGATTTACATGCTCTAATCTCAAAAGGAAGTTGATTCCAAAGTTTGGGCCCATTGCCTCCAAATCTCCTGTCTCCCCTGGAGACCAAGTTGGAGAGTGGTACACAAATCAGGAATTTATCTCCAGAACGGAGGTCTCTGCTTGGGCAGTACAGGACGATCTTATCCGCAAGGTAGTCTGGGCAAGTTCATTCAAGCATTTGTAGACCAGGCTTAATACTTTAAATGTTATCCTATCCTCTGCCATAAGCCAGTGGAGGGATCTCCGTAGAGTGGGTGCATGGTCTCTCTTCCTAAGATGCCCAATCAACCTGATCGCGGCGTTCTGAGCCTTCTGCAGTCTGATAACTTGTTTAGCTGGGATCCCTGCAAGCAGACTATTACAGTAGTGCAGGTGGGGTTTAGTCATTGCCCCCATCACCACTGCATGATCTTCCGCCGGAATAAAAGGAAGTATATTCCTCAGCAACCGCAGTGTATAAAGTACTGCCCTAACCTTGACTCCCACCTGAGCTTCACTGCCAAGGTTCTCATGCCATGTGCAACCCACATTTTTTATTTTGTTGGCATATTGGAGTTGTTCCCCCAAAAGCAACGGGGGTAAACTCTGTCTCTCTATTGACATTTTTCCCCTCGGGCCAAATAGTATCACCGCAGTCTGAGCTGCATTCAGCTGAAACTGATTGTATGCCATCCAGTTATTAAGCTCGTCCAAACACAGAATTATTTTCACAAACGCATCCTCAATATTCTTTATCTCAATATAAATCTGTGTGTCGTCAGAGTAGGAATGAGACCGCAGACCATGCCTCCTAAAAATGTTGAATACTGAATGGAAATACAAATAAAAAATCAGCTGGGACAGCAATGAACCCTGTGGTACCCTACAATCAAGACACACCATCTCTGAGGTGAAGTCTTTGAGCACCACTCTTTGCATCCTGTTCTTCGGAAAGGATCCAAACCACTTTACTACCTTTTCCAATGCCTTCCCTACATTCCTAATGCATTGTAGCATAAACCGATGATCCACTGTATCGAAGGCCGCGGACAACATCAATAATACTGTGGACCCCCATTATCTGCGGCCTCTAGTAGATCATCGTGCGCCACCAGAAGTGCTGTCTCCGTCAAATATTTGGGACAGAACCCAGATTGAAGCTTATCCAACAGACTCTCATTATCCACAAACGCCTGATATTGTGCACGTACTACCTTCTCTAATATCTTAGTTGGCCAAATCAGGTTGGCAACTGGGAGGTAATTCTTCAAGGTTTCTGGGTCCAAATTAGATTTTTTTAGCAATGGTTTCACCAATGTTTTTTTCAGAGCCTTTGGAACCTGGCCATCTCACAAGACTTTGCTCGGCACACAACGCAGTTTACTTAGCGCGTATGAGTAGCTAAGATAATACAAAGGGGCAGTCGCAACACAGCACTCCTCCTACTAAGAAAGACATTCAAGGCCTCAGCACGCAACCAGGGACATTATTTGGGGGTTGCCAGCAGTCACAACAGCAACCCCTTTAGTCAGCAGTTGGGACCTCTGCCATCTTCCAGCGACCCCTGGACTTAGGTTGTGTTTTTTTAATAGTTTGTTATTTCAACAGGAGACACTGTGTCTGCACTGGACTGGAGTGAAGACGATCTTGAGCTCCTGGTTGCCAAGCAACCATGAGCTCGTTTGACGTCTCTATAACTCTGCCTGCCTTGTGTGCTCAGCGATAGAGTGATAGAGTGATAGAGCTCAGTATGTTTCGTGCCACACTGAAAGAAGGAAAGAATAAGAAAGGAAAAATACGCAGGAAAAAATGAAAACGAAAGACGCAAGTTGAGAGTAAGAAACCGAAAATTGTGGATCCCAGCATATTACTAATGTGGACTTGGTGTACAATAGACCATAAAAGCAGGGGAAAGGCAAAATGTCTTTGAGTGTATCCAGAGTATGTCTGTGACTACAGCTAATAAAGACTGCTGAGAACCTCCCAGACGTCTGATTTTCTCTTGTCTCTCTATCTCTGAGGAATGTTCATGGATGTCTGGTGTTTGATGGAGGATGGGGACCAGGGCCCTCAGTTCAACTGTGTGGAGCAAACAGCAAAGGGGGTTTAGTTAAAGACAGAGGGGGCAATCAATAGAACCAGCTGTCTAGTAGATAAATCAAAACCTCATTCAACAACTATATTGCCACCTGGGCTGCATAGGCAGCCCAGGCACACGAAGGCCGCTGCCCCAGCTGAGGCTGAGGTTGCAGAACAAGCCCCACGCCCCACCTTGCATGACAAGCCCAAGCAAAACCATGGGAGCTCTGACACACTCAGAATAGATGGGTGCGCTTCCCCATAGAACCCTGCAAATACATGGCCTAAGAAGGCTGGCCATGCACATGTGCGCGGATTTGCAGTCATTCCATGTGCACGTCGAAAGCAGCTAATGAGAAGGGCCCGGAATTAGAATGTGGCCACACGAGTAAGGCTCGGTTTCTGTTTACTTTATTCATTTGTTTTACACAAACATGTATTGGAACTGTTGCCATTTTACTAGCACATTTAATTTAACGGGATAAAAATGAAAGGGGTCTAAATGTTGGATAAAAATGAAATCTACCGAAGTTACTGTGAAATGTACATTTTAATATGTTACTGCAATTGTTGCTGTTTTACTATGCTGTGTCTTATACTGACCACTCCTGTCTTTACCGTGAGGGACCGCCTTTGTAAATATGGGGCCTTTGCAGCAGAGCAAAACACCTTCAGGGGGAAGGACTATGTGTCTGGGGCCTCCACGTGGAGCGGAGACTTCCGGGATTGTTTTTCCCCCATCTTCTATTTTACTTTGACCCCAAGTCTTTAAGGACCGGATGAGCACTGATTTTCTCACCGAAGATGAAACGGTCTATGGGGGAATTTTTCTCCATCACCCTCACCATCTGCTTTCCACCTAAATGAGAAACGGGTTGTAACGTTTGTTTGATGTAACTTCCTGTGATGTCACTTAGGGCGGGGTCAAATGACACCACTTCTTGTGATGTCATCGGGAAGGCCAAGTGATGTGTGATGTCACTTTCGCCACCCCTGGCATTTTGGTGTAATGACATGCGTGCACGCAGCTCATTATATAGCTGCAGACATTGAGAGGCAGTGATAATTATGTAAATAATAATTGGAGAGTCCAATAAATGAATAATCATCAATTTTGCGTTGGAGTCACACTTATAGAACCCAACAGTAATCGTTTTGGAAAACCTTATCAGACTTCACAGAAACACTGTTGGACAATATAGTAAAACGTTGAATGAAAGTTTGGAAAATGATATTGCCATGGTGGAGGCAACCAATGAGCTTCCAGGAACACGGGCATACTTCTACTATGAATGCAGGTGTTTCCTCAAAAGCTCCATGCTGCTTCGCTGTGCCCTGGGCTCTGTCTCCTTATTCTTCTTCCCTGGCACATCTGCCTATGCTGCCTATTCCACCTAGCTCCCACCACGCTCCCTTCAAACCCAAAGCACCTGGGCAGTTGCAGGATTCCAGCACATCTTGTCTTCTAACCCTTACAGCCCCCTTCTGTTGTTGTGGCGAGCAAGATAGGGCTCACTCTCAGACAGATTTTGCTCTTGCATGGGGGCCGTCTTCAACAGGCATCCGTTTCTCTTTGATAAAAGGGAGCCAGACCACACACTTACCAAAGGGAACCCTCAAGCACCCCGAGGATATGCCAGAGTACTAATCCCATTAATTGCCATGTTCACAGGTTTACTAAGCTGTTAATATCCCTAAGCACTGATGGAGGACTGAGAAGACCGGCTTAGGTAGCTGTTTGTTGTCAACACAGTCCACCCGCCAATACGTAACTAACAATATATTCTTGCCTGTAATCTCTGATTTGATATCTCTTTTTGTTTTTGGCAACAACATGGCAATATTGGTGCAATGGGAATTAATAATGGGTGTTGAAAACCATTTTTAGAGAGGGCCCCTCCAGAGTGTATCCATCAAGGCTGCCCTGGTCCGAGCGGCTTGACAAGTTGCTCTGGGTTACTCTCATGGTTCTTTTCAGAT
Source organism: Ambystoma mexicanum (assembly GCF_040938575.1). Classification (NCBI taxonomy): domain Eukaryota; kingdom Metazoa; phylum Chordata; class Amphibia; order Caudata; family Ambystomatidae; genus Ambystoma; species Ambystoma mexicanum. Next base: position 134,340,211 of record NC_090929.1, read on the forward strand.
TATTTAGAAGATTACCCAAAATTAAGAAATCCTGTAAGTACTTGCTGTAGTGCACATGTCTTTAGTGACAACACCAAGACCCTGCTGTGTTCGTGTCACAGATCATTTATGCAATGATTTTGGGCGTATGGCCCTCTTCTGTTGGTATCTTTGCAGACCACTTAATGAAGAGGTGATTAAAAATGATTTACCATCAACCAGGGAGGATAGAGCACACAAGCTACAAAGGGATTCTCTTAGAAGGCTGAAATATGTGTACACGAGCACTAGAGCATTACCACCACTTTTTCAACAGCCCTGAAGCTCTCATTGGTCCTTGGGATGGGGTCAGGGAAGAGGGTGTCTTGCAGTGGAAGAAGCCTTCAGTTCAGTAGGAATCGGGTAAATATTAGCAGCTTTGAGCTAGGCAAGTGATCTTGAATCATCTATGATATCTAAATCATTGGTACTTGCCTTGACATTTTAAGGCTTACTATCCAACAGTAGTTTGCTAGAATTCAAACACCTTAGGTGGCCAATGGGAAGCACCCCGAAGTGAAACCATCCTGCCACTTTTAGCACAGATAAGGCAATTTCTTTGAGATTCGCCCTGCTGTAATTCCAAAGCATAGATCACTTTTCCCCCTAAATATTATATCCTTGCAATGCATTCTTTCCAATCGTTTCTCCAAAGATGGCCGTCTCTGTCGATGCGGATGCTTACGCGGCACAGCATCCACCTCTGACTCCCAAGCTGGTCAGGCCACTCCAAGGGCAGGGGTTAATCTTTGGTAAGGTGCTCAGGGAGAAATAAAGGGAGAAATAAAGTACACATTGGATCTCATCCAGGTTACAGCTAACTGATCCCTTCGTAGCTACATGAATGCGCCTGTGTAACTTTGATGGACAAATATCAGACAAAGAAATTCAGAGACCTGGAAACGTTCCAAAGTGTAATGAGTGAGTGACAGTTTTCTTGCACACAAATGCCTACAGACAAGCCTTCAGGTTAGAGCCGAAGCTGACGATGGACTTTACATTGCACAGACTGGACGGAAGAACATTCCAATTCCCGGCGGCCTGCCTATCAACCCTACGGCCTCCACTGCATCTCAAATTAACGTCTCAGAAAGGAGACGTCCTGAACTCCTGAGCAAGGAAACAGACGGTCCTAGAAATCACAGCTACTGGTGATTCAGGAACTGAACTATGGAAACATTTCAACACCAGACAATCTAGATTGAACTGAATGCTTTGATTAGCATTTGAGCAATGTAGGGCGCACCACCACATTTTGGGCTCTGCAGAGTTTGTCTAACAGATCGGAGGCGAATGCAGGATAATTAATGCTAACATAATGTCATCTAAAATTCATGGTGGCACTGACAGAAATCTGTGTTCGAGCGTTTGCAATGCAAGGATTATTTTGTTTAAAAGATTTTTAGTTGGAGGAAACAGTAGCTGACTTTGGCATAGTGTTCCCAGATTTTAAATGTTATCACTTCAGTTGAAGGCTTTCCTTTGCAGAGGTACACTTTTTATGGCCCTTACAGTAGGCTTTTATTAGTCTTATAATTTCTTTTTTTTTTCGAAGATAGTTGTGTTTCATCGACTGCTTCATTCTATCCAGGCAAGTTTGTAGGAGGAGCGCTTGCCGTCAAACCCCAAAACATGAACATAAACCTGAATGCATTCAACATAGAGTGGATTCCTGGTGGGAAATCCCTTTAAGAAGTTAAACGCTGGAATCAGGAAAGGGGGACAGAATGGAACCATGAGAATCCCCTAGTAGACTGCCATGGTAGAAGAAGAAATGTTTCTGCAATGGACATTCTGGGTGTGATCCTCTGAAAGGGATCGAAACATTGTAGGCAGAGGGTTGTCATCCTGATCAACAAGTAACGAATGTAGACAAGGATGTTGTTGTCCGCTGTATCAAAAGCGGCTGTCAAGTCGAGGATGATGAGTGACTCCAAACACCCTTCATCCGCCAATAGCAAAACATCATCCCAGAACATCTAACTTCATCCCTAGTTAGTAATTAAAGGCCAGGAAGGGAAGGGCTCTTCAGTTCATAAGAGACAATCCCTTCCTTGAGAGAAGGTGGAAAGGAACCATCCAGGGAACTAAGATTGATCACATTTCAAGCACGGAGATGGGCATGCTGGAGAAGGAGCCATCGTGGAACAAGTTCAGTGAGGCAGTCAGTGGGTTTCTGCTTAAGGATTTGGCTAAGGGTGGAATCCCCGGAACCTGTGGGGGTAGAGACGAAATCGTGGACCAGAAGAAACATCCTGAAGATGAAGCATGTTAATTGGCAAAGCCAAGTGCTTATCATTTATACCCAAACATTTCCTATACTTCTTTGGGTTTGCCAAGAAGGGAGAAATGGAATAGAGCCCATGAGCGTACAAAGGCACTATCTATTTTGTTATCCAAATATAGTTTTTTGCTTGCACAATGGCTTTCTTATATGATTTTGTCAGGAAGATATAAACCACGTTTTCACCCGGGTAGTCATGTTTGAGCAGCTTAGTCACCACCCCATTGGCTTTTTTTTTGTGTTGAGGTTTAAGTTGAAAAACAGACCTGTGTGAGATTGGCAATGTGTGGTAATGCAATGAATGTGACACTTTATCGAAAAATCGGCCATTTTTTATTATAGCGCCTGAAGGCTGATTGGCACCCTATAAGAGGAATAAAGGATGAATGGAAAGCAATCTGAGACTGGTAAAAGGAATGCTTTTGATGAGTGGGTTGGAATCGGTCAAATAAATACATGCTATTTGAGGCATTGAATATGCTTTGGGGCAACACTATGTGTCACATATCGCCCATGGAAAGTATGGAGGAGATGGTCGATATGGAAGGACTGATTTATTCCATGCGACGCACAGCGCGTTCTAGTCTACCTGCATTAGCCGCCTTAAAGATCAGCAGATGAGAAGCACCTGTGCGTTGCAACTTCCTTACTTTGTACCCACGAGTAAGTTTGCTTACGCTCCCTCTTGTGTTCCCTCCCCGGTTTCTGCTTACCTTGTTTGTCGTTTGCTAGTGGGTTTTGCTTCCCACTCGAACGGCTCCTTGCCTCCTTCCGTTCTGGTCTACTTTGCTCTCCTCTTGCGCGGCGTCTGTCTCCGTAACCTGTTTGCCTCTCTCTCAGCCCTTCCTGCTACTGCTGTACTCTCTCCCGCGCTGGGCGGTTCCACAGCTTTCATTGTTTTCTGTGAGCGGTGTCTACCGTCGGAGCCGTGTGTTCCTGACACATGGTCCTTTCCTTGTTTTCCATTATCTCTGTGTGTTAACCGCACGCCAGCTGGACCTCTACCCCGACAACAAGCAACCGCCTACTACGACAACAACCAGTGCATTCTGGTACTTGTAGGCAATACTACCCTCGCCTTCACTCTTACTAGATTTCTCTACGGACTACATCAGCTACCATCCATATCAAGATCTACGAGGGTTTTTTCATCCAGTTTTTCCCTGGTTTGGGGTGGGCTCCCTGGAGTCCCCGCTGCCGGGCACATAGCCTCTTTGGCAAAGTGGAATCTAGGCGAGCCTGTCCTTCTCTCTTCAAATCCAAGAGCAAGATCGAAACCAAGTCCACAAGAACCACCTGGAGAGAAAATAAGAAGGAAAGTTCTACATACGAATCTACTGCGTCTCCAACAGATTCATCAGATGAGGAGTGGGCTAGTGGGGCTAGTTGTATAGACACTGTACTTGATCAACCTGTCAAACCTGAGAGATTGCAACGCCCTAAAAGAATGGCTAGCCTCGAGCAATATCAGGAAATGGCCAATGCCATACAGGATTTAACTGTGGAAATGCAAATCCTCAGAGCGGATAACGCCGCTTTGTGGCAGCAAGTTCAACAGAGAGAAGACACCAAGGGAGACTTACCTCCTATTTCCCTACCCTGCAGAAAATTTGATGGCAACCCAAAAAAGATGAAGGAATTCCTCGATGCTTGTACAGTACATTTTACCTTTCGCCCTAAAACATATGTGCTGGACAGGGCTAAGGTGGGATTTCTGATTTCCAATATGGTAAGTAACGCCCTGTCCTGGGCAACTCCCTTGGTGACTGCTACAGATCCAGCCTTAAACAACTATGGCACCTTTGTAACCATTTGAAAACAAGATTCGAAAGACCCGAAGTCTTCTATTCAACATTTGAGAATCTACTGGACATACGTCAAGGAACCTTGGACCTACAAACATATGTCACCAACTTTCAAAAAGTAGCAACCGAAGCCGGATGCCCGGAGACGGCTCAACAGGCCATTTTCCATCGTGGTCTGCACGAAGACTTAAAAGATGAATTGGCTAGAGTGGCCAGGCCTGCGTCTTTCCAGGAACTAGTGGCTTTGGTTTTGCAGATAGACTACCGTATGACCGAAAGAAGAACAGAGAAAAAGAGACCCCATTCTTTTTCTGCCCTACGTAGCCTACCCGCAACACCTGAAAAGACACCAACTGAAGAACCTATGCAGACAGGAAGAGCAAGAGGACCACTTACTGCATGCGAACGAAAGATACGCAAATATCTCGGGCTGTGCATGTACTGCGGCTCCAATACTCATTTGTTACGGGACTGTCCCGAGGTACCTCCGAGAAGACAGGGAAACGAAAGACCCCGACCATGAACAGGGAAAAGGAAGGGGAAAGTACAATTAATCCCTGTGCATTGGCTCAACCCGCTGTAATTGACAGCAACAGTCTAATGGTGATCAAGATTCTTATTGACTGGAACATTGGAAATCCTATTGAATGTCTAGCCATGTTGGATTGTGGTAACTTTGTGGGCGATAAGTGGGCCATGGAGCATCAGATACCAAGACGCTCCAAAATACGACCTATCCCAGTTGAAGGGGTTGATGGTACCCCGTTAACCTCCGGACCCATCAGTCAAGAGACACAGGAATTAAAGGTCCAGATGTCCAATCACCATGAATATCTATCCTTTGATCTGATAAGAGCAGCACATTTTCCTATTATCTTGGCATACCATGGCTTCGAAGACACAACCCAAGCATAGACTGGTGTCGGAACTCGGTTGAATTTCAATCCCATTACTGCTGTCAGCATTGTTTGATTCCAGAACCTGCAAAGCCGAAAGTACAAACAATGGTACACAGATCCATAAACAGTGTCAAATTGATACCTGTCCAATACCAAGAGTATACTGATGTGTTTTTAGACACTCAGCCACGGAATCTTCCACCTCACCGAAAGGAGGATTGCAAGATCGAACTGGTTCCAGACGCATAAGTACTGTTTGGAAGAATGTTCCCTTTGTCAATACCTGAAAAGGAAGCCCTCACGGAATACTTAGCCACAAATCTAAAAAACGGACTCATCCGTGAATCCTCCTCATCGGCAGGGGCATCCCTTTTCTTTATTTCAAAGAAAGGGACGACCGAACTAAGACCATGTATCGATTACCGAGGACTTAACAGTCTAACCATAAAAGACCGGTATCCCATGCCATTGATGAAAGACATTATAGAGGCTGTCCAAGGAGCCCGGGTTTTCACCAAATTAGATCTTAGGGGAGCGTATCATCTTCTGAGAATCCGTGAAGGAGACGAGTGGAAGACAGCTTTTAGAACACCTCTTGGACATTACGAGTACAGAGTCATGCCCTTTGGTTTAGTGAACGCACTGTCCCAGTTCCAACAGTTTATGGACAAAATATTTGCGGATGTCCTATATTCCTCGGTTGTAGTATATTTGGATGATATACTTGTTTTTTCCAACACTCTGAAAGAACACCGCCAACATGTTCAGGAGGTACTACACAGGTTGAGAATGAACAGTCTGTTGGCAAAACCCAAGAAGTGTGTCTTTGAAGTTACAACCGTACCTTACCTAGGGTTTATACTCTCAGCAGACAGCGTGCAAATAGACCCCTCCAAAACACAAGCAATAACTGAATGGCCAGCACCCACATCAGTGAAGGACATACAGAGATTTTTAGGTCTTGCCAACTTTTACCGTAAATTTATACCCAACTTTTCAGAAATCTTCTTGCCCATTACTAATCTCTTAAAGAAGGGTGTTAAATTTATTTGGGACCTAACGACAGAACAAGCTTTCCAAAGACTCAAGACAGCTTTTGTGACTGCTCCTATATTGAGACAACCAGACCAGTCCTTACCTTTCATTGTGGAAACCGATGCTTCAGGAGGTGCAATTGGGGCAGCACTATGCAAAGGAAGGAGGATGGATTGGAACACCCCATCGCCTACTCCTCTCGTACGCTTAGCCCAAGTGAACAAAATTACTCTGTCTTGGAAAGAGAACTCCTGGCTATTAGGCAAGCATACCAAGAATGGAGACATCTATTACAAAGAACCATTCATCCTTTTCAGGTTCGTACTGACCACCAAAATCTAAAGGTACTCCAGAAGATGGAATGCCGGAATTCCAGACATGCCAGATGGGCCTATTTTTTCTATAAGTTCGACTTTGTTCTGACATACTTACCAGGAAAGGACAATCCTCTTGCTGATGCTCTCTCATGCAGTCAAGGGGACTTTGCAGGTTATCAGGGTCAGGAGATCCTTTTAGCAGGGAAGCGGTTTGTTAATACCCTTAACACTGTTCTGTAACAAGTACAGTCCGCCCAGAGCAAGGAAATGGACCCTCTAAACAAGGGTATGACTCAAAGGGGAGAACTGTTATTCAAAGAAGGTTCGTTGTTTCTGCCTACGACTGACTTACAAGAAGAAGCAATGGCCTGGTGTCATGACATACCATTAGCAGGACACAAGGGACAAAATGCCACTTTAGAATTGGTTTCTAGACAATTCTGGTGGCCCACGATGGCAAAAGATGTCAGGAACTATGTCGCCTCATGTCCTGTATGTGCCCAGAATAAGTACGCATATTGCAAACCCCTGAGTCTTCTACAGCAGGAAACCCCTCCAGAAGGTCCGTGGCAACACATCTCCACTGATTTCATTGTAGACCTACACGTTTCTAACGGGTACTCAGCCATCATGGTCACGGTCGATTCATTCAGCAAATTGGCTCTTTTCTCACCCTTAAAAGGGTTACCCACAGCAGGCATTACTGCAGAGGTGTTTTTGAGAGACTCCATACCATAGTGTCAGATCGCGGCTCACAATTCACATCAAACGTTTGGACTGTTCTATGCAAATCTTTAGGAATAAAAAGATCCCTTTCGTCTGGGTTTCATCCGGAAAGCAATGGACAAACTGAACGTCTCAATGCCACTTTTGAACAGTACATCATGTGTTTTTGTAATCAAGAACAGAGTGATTGGTATCAGCTTCTGCCCATGGCAGAATTTTCGTACAACAACACCAGACATTCTTCTACAGGCATGAGTTCCATCCCAGACACATATCTCTGTTTGGTCAGAATTCTTCTAATGTACCCTCCGTTGATCTGCTCATGAATACTCTGCAAGACCTTCACAGGAAGACACGAGGCAACCTTGAGATGGCACTTCATAAGAGCAAAAGGTGGGCGGATCTCAAGAGACAACCCAACCCTGAATGAGAAATTGGTACCAAAGTATGGTTGTCAACCAAATACCTACCCAGGTGGATACACCGAGGCAAGTTCTCTCCCCGTTACATTGGTCCCTTCCGGATCACTGCTAAAATTAATCTGGTAGCCTTTGGCTTGGCTCTGCCAGCCAAAATACAAAGAATCCATCCGGTGTTTCATACCTCATTACTGAAAGAATACACAGAGGACTTACACAAAACAAAAATAAAAAAGACAATCGGATTCCAGCAGAAAGAAAGAACCAAGGAATACGAAGTCGCCAGACTCCTTGATTCCAGGTACAAGAATGGCACCTTGCAGTATCTGGTACTATGGAAGGGGTACCCAATGTCTGAGAGCTCTTGGAAACCTTTTAGACATATATCAGCACCTCGTCTCATTCAGAAGTTCCTTCGAATGCACCCGGGAAAACCAGGAGGGTGTCTACTGAGAATGGGTCATACTGTCACATATCGCCCATGGAAAGTATGGAGGAGATGGTCGATATGGAAGAAGGACTGATTTATTCCATGCAACGTGCAGCGTGTTCTAGTCTTCCTGTATTAGCCACCTTAAAGACCAGCAGATGAGAAGCACCTCTGCGTTGCAACTTCCTTACTTCGTACCCACGAGTAAGTTTGCTTACAGTCCCTCTTGTGTTCCCTCCCCGGTTTCTGCTTACCTTGTTTGTCGTTTGCTAGTGGGTTTTTCTTCCCACTCAAACGGCTCCTTGCTTCCTCGCCGTAACCTGTTTGCCTCTCTCTCAGCCCTTCCTGCTACTGCTGTACTCTCTCCCGCGCAGGGCGGTTCCCCAACTTTCATTGTTTTCTGTGAGCGGTGTCTATCGTCGGAGCCGTGTGTTCCTAACACACGGTCCTTTCCTTGTGTTCCATTATCTCTGTGTGTTAACCGCACACGAGCTGGACCTCTACCGGGACAACAAGCAACCGCCTACTACGACAACAACCAGTGCATTCTGGTACTTGTAGGTAATACTACTCTTGCCTTCACTCTTACTGGATTTTTCTACGGACTACATCATTTACCATCCATATCAAGATCTACCAGGGTTTTTTCATCCAGTTTTTCCCTGGTTTGGGGTGGGCTCCCTGGAGTCCCCGCTGCTGGGCACATAGCCTCTTTGGCAAAGTGGACTCTAGGCGAGCCCGCCCTTCTCTCTTCAAATCCAAGAGCAAGATCGAAACCAAGTCCACAAGAACCACCTGGAGAGAAAAGAAGAAGGAAAGTTCTACACACGAATCTACTGTGTCTCCAACAGATTCATCAGGTGAGGAGTGGGCTAGTGGAGCTAGTTGTATAGACACTGTACTTGATCAACCTGTCAAACCTGAGACTATGCTGTCAAAATCCAGGAGAGGACCTTACTCAAAGCAATTCTGCAGCAACGAAATCTGAGATAGAGTCCATCTGGAGATCAAGGTCTTTAAGAATGGTGAATGAGAGAAAGTGGTCAACCCAAGCACCACCAGGTCTAAAAAGGTTTCTGTGTGCCAGTCCACCCTGGAGACCTATAGCAAACGAGCCAACCAGAGTTAGAGGAAGATGGGAGAGAGAGGAAGAATACCAATACGTAGCCATTACCCACCGGATGCAGGCAGGGTATACAAGAGAATCATAGATATTCTTCATAAATGATAGCAACCGCCCTTTCGCACCAATCCCCGTCTATGAGCACAACAGATTTTGAAGCCTGTTGGATCAACAGTGTCAACAACTGGACGAGTCTGAGACCTGTATTTCAGTGAGCCAGAGAAAATCACACTGTCCCTGGGCCAGTAGCACTTGTTCTTCAGAGTCTTGTTGTACTGTTGACTGAGAGGCAGAAGAACGACTTTGGTGGATCAGGGGTGAAAGAGTCCCCACTGAGTAGGGCAGCATTCTGTAAGGGTACAGGCAGCTGGTAAAGAAATGCTAAGATCAAAAAGTATTATTTGGTAGGTTTGTAAGGGTCGTAGTTAGCATGGAGATTAGAAAAGGGTTTCGTCACGGTGGGGCCTGCAGGATGTTACCTGAATTACCCCAGCACAATGACAAAGCAAGGGCCAAAAGATTGTCCCCTGCCACTGTGCTTTGATGCACAGCCTTTGCGGCATGTTGGGTGCCTTCCGGGATAGGCTAGGGGGCCTCAGGCAAAACCCCTGGTGTTAAAGTGAATGCACCAGAGCAGACGCAGCACCAGGGACACAGGGGATTTAGTATGCAGACTCCTTGATGCTGAGGAAGTGGTGGTTTCCTTTTTTTTTATTTAAATTAATTTTATTGTTTTGTTACAAACCTTTGAAATGTTATTCATTCTAACACATTTCCCTTTAACATTTCCATATTTACACTCTTTATCAGATCAACCTCCATGTTTCTATTCCATCACTTATAATTCTACACTGGAATAATTTTCTGCCAGACTTTTCACGATTTGATCTAAAAAAATGTCAGTGCGAATGTTAATTTTCTGTCATTTTCATCGAAGCATGCTTGCCACCAATCGTCCGCATTCAGTTACCGTCTTGCTGTTATAAAACGACCCAAGTGTTTTGTTCTTTCGGATCTTAAAGCTGGGCATAATAGAGTTAGATGCTTTAATGTCTCATCTTGCTTCTTCTCAAAGCTACAGGTCATTCCCATTTCACTGTGGCGTGCCCAGCGACTTAACACTTCTTTGGTCTTGAATTGATTAAGCCGAAATTTCATGTAGGTCAGCCTCCTGTGTCTATCAGGGAACTTCTCCAGATATTTAGGGATTTTGATGAGGGCACTATTTCCTACCTCAGTTCTCAACTTCAGCTAATGGCATTGTGTATGCTGTCGAAAATGGCATCCAGGCATGTGCAACAATGCCACCTATCCTAGCTTTTCAGGTAATCACATTATTTTAGGAAGGATCCTGAGTTAGTAAATTAGTTTCACATCACCTAAAAAGAACATTCACTACATCAGAAAATCCAGACTACTTTAATCGAAATATCATAACTTAATTTAATTTATTCAGTGTGTTATAGTTTTAAAAATAAAACTTTACACATAACCAATTATCATTCAACTACCAAAAATCAGCAGAAATTCATACAAATACAAATAAACATCACTTTAACAAATAGCATGATAATATCAAATATATAACAGTATAATAGAATTTAAAATATACAAAGTTAATAATAAAGATAAACATCATCATTTCATGTATTCCTCCATCCCATTATTCCTCTGAGCCTCCTGAAGATATAGCTCCACCACTTTCCAAACTCTGAAAAGAGCCAAAAACATGCCCCTATTTTGGGAGTTTATGAGGGTCTTCCAAAATGTTGAGCTTTTTATTGAATCTTGATGGTGAACTACTTTATCCAGGTATTTTAGACATACCCTCTTCAGACTACGTCAGCTAACAAGGACATGTCTGGTCGCCTCTTGTTGGGTAAAATATCATAACACTGAATCAGTGCTTGTGTTTGAAGTTTTTTGTGTGATGACCTGGTTGCTCTATTAGGTTATCAAAAGATAATAATTGCATTAGTGCACAGTTACCGCTGTCACGGATACACGTAATGCTTTTGGAACTGTACAGAAATATAACAATGTTTTATATAGCCCTCTTCTTTGTAGATATTTCATCTTAGAACCGTGCTGCAGACTCAACAGTGGACTCACCTGCAAAATGCCACAGCTACAGTACTGCAGAAGACTTTACTTGTGCGTCTTTGCCATTATGTCGGCAGCTATATCCTTGGCACTATTTGGCCATATTTATCAAAATCGCCACCTTTCCCAGACTGTTAGAGACACAGGAACCAAGAACTTGTTTTCAGAAGGGTATTAGATCCATCAACACCATCACACGGCTCAAGGGGACAAAAGCTCTCGTCGTAGCCCCATACTATGACAACAGAGAGGAAAACGCTGTTCTCATCCTTGGGATTGTTCACTACCAAGAAGTCAAGGAGCTTTATTTCTGGTTTCACTGTAGGGCCGACGCCGACTATTTAGCAATACGGAAGGCAGACGTAGAGATCCGTTCAGATAGGTTTGTATTTCCTTACGGTGCAGCCAGTTATATATGTCCTCAGCCTGAGGACTGTGATCCGAAATGTGTCTCAATCCATTGGTCCAGAGAAGGGGATTGTGAACAGATACCAATGTTTGAAATAAGGAACCGTCACCTGCAGGCCCTTTCTGCAGAGTTCACTGTCTGCATTTCAACCATGTTTGGTAATTATGACAACGTCTTGCTGTTTATTCAGTCTTTAGATATTTATAAATTGCTCGGGTTACAGAGAGTGATGGTATACAAGAGTGATTGCAGCCCCTGGATGGAAAGAGTCTTGCAGCATTATATCTCAGATGGCACTGTTGAGATCCTACCTTGGACCATCGCATCCCACCTCAAAGTTTCCAAGAGATGGCATCACGACATGTCTCCCGCAGACATCGTTTACTATGGATAGCTAGCCGCCCTCAATGACTGCATCTATAGGAATATGTGCAAAAGCAAGTATTTGCTGCTCCATGATATTGATGAAATAGTTCAACCCATTTGCCACAGGGATTGGAAGAGCAAGGGACCGACATAGGCGTATTCGTGTTTGAAAACGATGTCTTCCAACACAATGTATTTGATTATACCTTCAACAATTCAGCCTGGGATGCAGTACCCGGAATCAACATCCTACAGCATATCCACCATGAGCCACACGCGGCTGATGTACAATTTAAGGGGAGAAAGATGATCATTTACCCACAGAAGGTCATCCAGACCTCTGTTCATTCCATATCGAAGGCCTACGGTGCTGCCTTTAGTGTCCAAGCGATAGTGCCATCCTTTACCATTGCAGAAAACAGTACCAGGCAAACCTGACAAGAGATTCTCTAATTAAAGACACAAGAATCTGGAAATACAACTCTTCAATTATCGATAGTGTTAACAAAGTGCTAAATTAGATCTAGGGTGGGGTACAGTACCGTGCATGGTAAAGTGAGATCTGTTTTTGCAAGGTATATCGGGGGTTTCATATTTTCATAGCTCCTCTTTAAAAATGTGTTGGTAGAAAAAAATCAAAAACATGTCTTTTTAAGCCTGCAGTCCTGTTGAATTTCAATTATAGTCCAGTTTAACATGTAGGGCCTTAGACCCTCAATTATGGTACTGATAAAATACTGCTTCACATTGACTACTTTTTACGGGATTTGTTACAAAAAGATATTTACTTTATCAAAGACTCGACACATTTCATGATAATACCACACTTGCATCTCACTAACTGGAAAATTTACTTGATCTCCCTGGATGTCATCAGAATATATAAGAGCAGTCCAAACATAGACATCGTTTGATTGGCTTCATCGAGATTGTACTGGCCCACAGTACACCGTTAGGGTGAGTACTGAATTATAACTTTTCTCATAATGCCAGAACTTTCTGTTTCAAGAAGAACAGCGGGCGTGGTAATGGGCGCTAACTTCACTCCTCATATTTCAGATATTTTCGTGGAGAGAACCTCATGCTAAGTTTCCACTTGCGCAATGAGAGGCTTGGAGTCACTATGGTCCTAGCCGAGGGCTATGCCCAAGGCAAAGTGGCAGTAGCCCACGCCCAGTGAACAGTGTGGGTATGTACACATAATATGATATGATCTGATAAGTCATTTATAACGCACCTTTTCACACGTGTTTCTATCTTGAACAAATCACAGAACAAACTTTAAGAATATTCATGTTGGACCTTAATGTAATAAAAACCATCGAAATTGACTGGAAAAATGTAGTTGGGGCATGATGTTTACAGTTTCAAAACATCAAAACCTCAGAACTTCACTGGTAATTGATTGGTCCCAAAGTAACCAAGTGTTCCTCCCATCAGGGCCCGTTGTGGGCTATGGGAGGGGCCACTGGGTGCTATGCAAGTGTCTGTTGGAGATCACATGAGGTTATGTTGCAAACTGTTTCACTCTGCTTGGTGCAAACTCCATGGCTCTACCATAATAGTTTGCAGTGGCCCTGACTTTGTGGGGGGTGAGGTTTTCTGCCCTTGCCCCCTAATGAATCCACTGGCCAGGGGGATAACACCAGTGATGACAACGTCAGAGTTCTGAATAATGACAGTGGTAGACAAAGCAATATGTGCCTCCATCATAACCAGTGGGGTTGGGGGCCAGTTCACCACATATTGACATTCCCATCTGATGAGAATGCAGTTGTATACGAATTGTATACAACCCAAACCCGCCCAAAACCATATATGCGGTCAATTGTGAAAAGGTCAATTGTGACCCTTTAAATTCAGTCAATTGTTCATTTGAACAATTGTAAACAAACAATTTGGGTAATACTGAGCATGCAACTGTCTGCTCAAGTTGAGCCTTTCAAGTGTATAACAGATATCTTCACTTCCTGCTCCTATGTTAATCTTGCTAACATGTCATTCCAAAGCAAACATAGTTACAATGCAAAACATTTCTCTTCAACTGAAAACCACCAGTAAATGTACTACATAGTTGGTATTTTTTGTGCTAATGCAACTTGTGTTCACATAACAATGTGATATATGACTATCAAACAATGACTAAGAGGAGGTGGTGTGATCACACATGCACAACCCAGGGGAGGGAATAAAGGCATCTCAGATTATTGGTCCTTGTCTAGAGTGAGAGGCTCAGTCAGTCCAGCTTTTAGGCTCCCATCACATTGCATTCTGGTACCCTTAGTCCTGTGCGGAGCACTATGAAACCTAAATCTTTGCATAATTTGCACACTCCACTGGCCACACATTGCTTTCATTTTTCTTCCCCCTCTGCCACCAGCCAAGACATGCGGGGTCACCTGCTGTGCCCACTTGTGCCTGCCTGGGAGATGTGGAAAGCTTGCCTAGGGTTTAAGACTACGATCTGCTCCTTTTGCTGATCTCCCCTGCATCCACCTCCCTCTCCCCACACAAGAGGACATAAGCCAACTCAAGCTCACTCGTTTTATCATCTTCAGATGGAAATAATGCTTTCCTGGCTCTTCCAGGATACTCTTGTAACCTGCAGCTTACACAGAGATCTCTGTAGCAGGTGCATCAACCAACTGAGGTATCTTACAAATGATATTAAAATAATCTATAGTATGGGTTTGTCTACGTAAGGATTGGGGAACAAATAAGGGCTTGGTCATGAGAAATGTAATTCTGGAGGGGGAGCAGATATACATCAAAAAGGGATGGATCAAAGGCTTTGAATTAATCATAAGCCCTATCATTTGTGTCATGTTATGTTATGTTATTTTGCATTTATATAGCGTCTTATATACCATTGGTATGGTCTGAAGGTGCTGGTAGGTTGAACGCCCTTGGGAACCGAAGTTCAGGCCAGTAGAGAGAGTAGAGAGAGTCAGGTGCATGTGAGCACCGGGTATGTGTGCAGCTGGTGCGGTATACGTGTAATAGCTGCTTTTTAGCGGTAGGTGTGGTGGTTGAGAGATCAGTAGTATGTGTTCGTTCTGGCAGGATTTATCCAGACCGAATGTGGCTGCGTTAGGCCTGAAGAGAACGCCTGGCTGGGGGGTGTTTCACCAGCAGTGTTTACTTAGAATGATGTGGAGTGAGCGGCGGATGTTGGTATGAGAACAGTTATACCGAATGGTGTCATAGTATCTCTGTGTTCTAGTTGAGTGGTGGTGTAAAAGAAGAGAGTAAGCGTGGTGGCGAGATATGATGAGTTACATGCTCTTTCAAACGTTCTCTGCATTCCAAACCATACTATGTACGTCACGCACCATGCATTCATCTGATTTGCTCACTCACCCGCTCTACGCACTCGTCCATTTTATGTCGTCACACGCACTATGCATTCACCCCTTCTGCTCACTCACCCCTTCTGCTCACTCACCCCTTCTGCTCACTCACCCCTTCCATGCACTCATCCCCTCCACGCACACATCCCCACCACGCACTCATCCCCTCTACGCACTCATCCCCTCCACACAGAGAGGCTATTGGGCACACTTTTAAATTCAGCTTCTAAATGCACTTCTAAATTCAACTTTCACAGAGAGGCTATTGGGCACACTTCTAAATGCCCTTTTCACAGAGAGTCTATTAGGGAACACTTCAAATTCTACTTCTAAATGCACTTCTAAATTCAACTTTCACAGGGAGGCTATTGGGCACACTTCTAAATTCAACTTCTAAATGCACTTCTAAATTTTACTTTCACAGAGAGGCTATTGGGCGCACTTCTAAATTCAACTTTTCACAGAGAGGCTATTGGGCACACTTCTAAATGCACTTCTAAATTCAACTTTCACAGAGAGGCTATTGGGCACACTTCTAAATTCAACTTCTAAATGCACTTCTAAATTCAACTTTCACAGAGAGGCTATTGGGCACACTTCTAAATTCGACTTCTAAATGCACTTCTAAATTCTACTTTCACATTGAGGCTATTGGGCACACTTCTAAATTCAACTTCTAAATGCACTTCTAAATTCTACTTTCACAGAGAGGCTATTGGGCACACTTCTAAATTCAACTTTTCACAGAGAGGCTATTGGGCACACTTCTAAGTTCAACTTTTCACAGAGAGGCTATTGGGCACACTTCTAAATTCAACTTTTCACAGAGAGGCTATTGGGCACACTTCTAAATTCAACTTTTCACAGAGAGGCTATTGGGCACACTTCTAAATGCAACTTCTAAATGCACTTCTAAGTTCTACTTTCACAGAGAGGCTATTGGGCACACTTCTAAATTCAACTTTTCACAGAGAGGCTATTGGGCCCACTTCTAAATTCAACTTTTCACAGAGAGGCTATTGGGTACACTTTTTAATTCAACTTTTCACAGAGAGGCTATTGGGCATACGTCTAAATGCACTTTTCACAGAGAGGCTATTGGGCACACTTGTAAGTTCAACTTCTAAAGTCAGCCGGGGCACGCTATCAGGCACAATTCTAAAGTCAACCAGGGCATGTTAATGGGCACACTTCTAAATTCCACTTTGCACAGAGAGGGTATTAGGCACACATTCTAAAGAGTGTGGCAGATGCTAACATTCACATTTCTATCCAGATGCGGCGCAAGCTAAAGTTAAGTTCCCTACAGGTGTGGCACCAGCTAAAATTGGGAAGTAAGTTGAGATGCATCACAAGGCAACATTTACAACCCATTTACAGTATCTAAGTCTATGGCAGTCTACGCTATGGAAGGTAAGGTAGAGTGACAGGGGCTTTCTGGAGTAGAGTGATTGGTCTACACCATACCCATGCCACACTCACAGTTTTGTTGGTGTCTGCTGGCTTCCTCGGCTTCCCCTGCGGACACCTGCTGACACTTCCTGAAGCAGCCTCTGTTGGAGCCGCCCTTGGCCTTGGGCCCTGACAGGGGCTTTCTGGAGTAGAGTGATTGGTCTACACCATACCCATGCCACACTCACAGTTTTGTTGGTGTCTGCTGGCTTCCTCGGCTTCCCCTGCGGACACCTGCTGACACTTCCTGGAGCAGCCTCTGTTGGAGCCGCCCTTGGCCTTGGGCCCTGACAGGGGCTTTCTGGAGTAGAGTGATTGGTCTACACCATACCCATGCCACACTCACAGTTTTGTTGGTGTCTGCTGGCTTCCTCGGCTTCCCCTGCGGACACCTGCTGACACTTCCTGGAGCAGCCTCTGTTGGAGCCGCCCTTGGCCTTGGGCCCTTAGCCGCAAGGGGCTGCCGGGCAGAGGGCTGCCCTGGGAGGACCGGTGGTGAAGGGCTCGAGGCCCAATCAGAGCGGGGATGGGCGGGTCGGGAGGCAGGAGGGACAGAGAACAGGAAGAGGGTGTGGGGTAGGAAAGGGACGCCTAGTCTAGGCCCAAAAAACACACGAGTGCCCAGAGATGGGCTGCCTCACCTCACGCCGGCTAGCCTTCAATAGCATAAAGAATTTTGAATTTCGAATTGTGATCCTTACTTTGTTACAGTTAAACATTGATAATGTTTATGCTGATAAATGCTTTATACATACATTATCATGTACAGTGCCCTAGCCCTGAGGATGGACTTGCTCCACAATGCATTGGCATACCACAAATAGTGGCACTGACTTTTTTGGATGCACCTTTTTGTCTCCAAGCAATACAAAATTGACAGCGCTATATACACAAGGTCTTTGAGTATGCTGGGAATGATAACACCAACGATGTGAAACTCAACTGCAGCTCCATAGGAGAGCTATGCTTGAGCACACCTAGAACTAGTTTGACTTCTAGTTCTTCTTTCTTCTAGCTTCTGTAACCTTGTGCTGAGGTCTCAAGGAGTGATCTGATAATCTCATTCACTACAATTAAGAATATTAACTACTTAACCATTAAACTAGAAGCGGCGCCCACCCTTCATCGTCCTGAGTATTTCTCTATGATGGACACAGAGCCTTTTTGCTTTTAGATGGCCTCCCTGAGAAGAATGGTCAGACATGGTTGTCTTGCTTACTTCGCACAGGGAATCAAATTAAACACCACTGTTCAGTTCCAACACGGCTACTCTAAGTCTGGGGTTGCTAGTGTGCCTATGAAGAGGTCAGCGACCTAGCATTTCTGATGGGATTACTCCCATTAGAAGCATAAACCAAGAATGGTCAGGAATGGGTTAGTCGGTCCCTTTTTGTAACGGCACAGACAAGCTCGTATGATAAGTGAATGGAAGGGAGCCCAGAGGAACAACAGTGGTTATGATTAATGTAAGACTTTCCAACCATCACTTAAATTGTTAACTTGCCCCTGCTGCCTGTGAGTTCACTTCCTGTTATGTAACTTCCCAAAACATCACCTTGGTAAAGGGTTGCTCCACAAGGTTCAGCACCCCCCTCGTGCCATGCCTGCCCATGAGCGTCACTAAGATCGTATGTTAAGGTCATTAGTGGGAGTTTTGTGTGTGTCTCCTAGAAGTTATTTGATGGTCTGTTGTTGGCTATGTGAGGGTCTCTCCATCGGCCCCCTAGCCCGTATGTCAGCATCGAGCAAGCAATGTTTTGTGTTAGTGCGCCCGCCTGCCCGCTTCCTGCTTCTCTTCAGACGAGACACGGCGCTGATGTGTTAATGGATAACGGAAGGCGATCGCTTGTTACACGAATGAAACAATGCCCTTTGTTGGCGATCGCTTGTTACACGAATGAAACAATGCCCTTTGTTGCCCGGGGCATCTACCGCCTGGCAAGGCATATCTACACGCCCCGTTGTGTTTGCAAGGTGCATGTTGCCAAATTGAAGAGATTATACGTGTACATCTCTCTCCCAAGGCCCAGAGTGGGCAGGAGCGTCTTCCAGTCACAGGTGTGTCCATCAAGGGTGCCCTTAGTGAGAAGTCAAAGTCCGTGGGGCGGAGGACAGAAGGGCAATCGCCAGGGGTAAGACTCCAGGTCTTGGGAGGCAGTGGATTTCAGAGTCCGCCTCCCCACCAAGAAGGCTGGAGCTCCACGACGTTCTCCAATGAGGGTCCTATAGAGGGGATTGCTGGCCCTCACAGTAAAGACTTGCAGACCCCAAAATCCCGAGCAGCGCAGCAACGTGGGCGATTACTGGCACTCACACAGGTAAAACTTTAACATTTCGCCAGACCCATTATTTAAAGTACCGATTTTAGTGTATATGTGAAAAGGACATTATTTTTACACGGCATTCACACTTTATGTGTAGCCGAACAATGAACATGTTAGCACATATGTCACAGATATTAACCATATTGTCCAGAATCACGATGTGATGATGCGGTGAAGCCAGTTTGGGGGCAAGGCAGGGGGGGGGGGCTGGGAGTGGGGGGTGGGAGGGGGCGGGGGTACTTATAATACCCCCCCCCCGCAACATTCCAGGTCATGTCAGGTGTGACACTTTGTGCCTGATTCACAGAAGCGTTTTGTAATGGTGCAGTGCAGTCCCATGGGAAAACGTTCCGTGAATCAGGCTCTTTATGTTCTGGTGACAAACTCGTTGCCTGCAGCTTTAGACACAGCCCCATGAAGTGTTGGACAGCACACTGCAATTGGGCCGCGTGTTTAAAGTGTCCATATTAAGGCGTGCGTTTCCTACTGATCGTTTACAGTTTTCTCAGAATTCTGGAATCTACATTTCCCATTAAAATAACTTAAAAAAAACCAATAGCAGGACCGGGTGATGTGGGACGCCTCAACACACGTGGGGAGCCTTGCAGCTCTGATTGAGCGGTGAGAGGGGGGGGGGGTATGAAATGACGGCTGGGTACGTCTGTGGTCTGGCCCAGGCTCAGACACTGTTTCACTCTCCAAAACTGTCTAGCCCATCCCGCAGCCAACATCCAACATCCAATGCCTTGGCCCATTTAGAGTTACATGTGAAATGAAGCGTTGTTTTAGTTATACTTGCTTACAGTCCTTACTGAGAGGCCAAAGAACGAATGGGCGTGACGTTAAACTACCCCTCTGACCCTGAAGCGGAGAGTTAATTCACACTACTGTGAGGGGGGTGGGGGGCACATGAAGTGCTTTCTGGGTATGATGGCCTGGCCACACAGTAATTCTAACCCAAGTCCCCACACCAGTGTATTTAGTTCTACAAAACAGTCTGACCCGGGGGCATGACCTCTCCTTTACAGAATGACACCCTGCCCTGTGCATTTGGGCAGACTTCCTCATGCGCAGGTGCCGCCCTCCCTCTCCATCCGCCACCCACACACACACCATCACTACCACGTAATAGTGCATCGGACCCCACACACTAGTGGAGGGCCTCATGCAGTACAAGTCTCTCTCACACAGATGTGGTGAGTACGGCATTTCTAATGTAACAACCCGTGTTACTTTAAAATGCCATAAATTAAATGGAAAGTACCTTGTGGGGTAATAATCTTGAATTTTATGTAACGATCCTCCTCGTCTAGGTGTACACTGTCCTATTTTAAATACACTGGTGTGGGGACTTGGGTTAGAATAATGCTACTGTGTGGCCAGGCCTGAGTTGCTATGTTCGAGAAGTCCTGCATTCGTACTGTGGGGAAGATGTCCTGCCTGTCTCATGCAACACTATTGTACAATTTGTACCGTGTGGAACGGTCCCGCACTGCTGCATAGAGAAGCCTGCACTGCTGTGTGCGAGCAGTTCCGCAGCTTGCACTGCTGAGCGAGAATGCGTGACATAGAGTATGGGGGATGCTGCACTGCAGTGTGGAGACGACTGATTTGCAATATATGTGAGCGTGTATGTAGATCAGGGTCGGCTTGGGCCCTGTTCCATTAACCCCTCTGACCAGTGGCGTAACACAAAATGTGGGGGCCCCCCTGCGAGCCAAGCTGAGGCCCTCCAACCCCCATCTCAGCAGCAAATCACGGGTCGTGCCACACTCTGGGCTGGCCTAGATTATCACGCTTGCACAATACGCTTGAACGTGCTGCTGATGGGGTATGCCGCACTGCCGCACATTGTACTAAGAGAAAAATATAAATAAGTGTTTTAATGCAATATACAGCACACTTTCTGAAAACAATTGGCCAAAAAGCCAGAGCATTTGCAATTGTTTTGTAGGGTAACAGCAATCCAATAACATGCAAGTCACCAACACTGCCCATGAATATTAATGCGTTGCTATTAAAAATGCCATGCCACATTAAAAGCATGTCCCACTGGCTGCACAATGTAGACCAGTGTAGACATGTAATAACATTACAGTAAAGCATGCCAGGTCACATTTAGACATATCTAGACTGGTTGCACCAAAATGCCAGTCGAAGCAATAACACTCATCAAGAATAGAACACACATTCAAGCCCGAGTCTCTGCAGCCTCTAACAACACTGCCAAACTCTTTAAAATCTGCAAGGAACTGGTCAATCCTGTTGCAGTCTCTACCTCTCCTGTGCCCTCCTAGGCCCTCTGTATGGCTCTGGCCACTCACCACTCTGCTAAAACTCAGGACACCCTGTCGTCTAGCTCCTCTATTCCTCTTCCTCTTCCTCTCCATTTTCCTCCCTCGGCCCCCCTTTAGCCATCTCTACCTCTCCTCCTCCTTTCTCCTCTTTCTCTCTGACATCACCTGACAAGGTTTCTAGACAAGTCCGATCTATGAAAGTGTCATCCAAACAGGTGCTCCCATGCTCCTCCAGAACCATCAAGGACCCTTTTGACACCCTTGCTCCAGCCTTGGCCGATTTCTGTAATCACTCTCAGTGGCGTCGCTAGGGGGAGGGCAGCCCCCCTGTGAAGCCCTGTGCCCCCCTTTTGCCCCCCTACCTAAAATGAGCATTGACCATGTTCTCCCCTTACTTTTGTCTGTGCCCCCCCACTTTTGTCTTTGGCCCCCTCTGTGCCCCTCCTAAATTTGATTCCTGGTGACGCCACTGCTCTTTCTCCATTGGAACATTCCCCTCTCCCCTTAAGCATTCCCTTGTGCATCCACTCTCCAAGAAGCTGTCTGCAGATCCTAGTTGCCCGTCAAACTATCGCCCAATCTCCATCACCCCTTTCCTTGGAAAAACTGGCCATCTCCCAGCTTAATCTCCACACTGAATCTGTTCTCTACATTACAATTAGTCTGACTCCGGAGCTGCCAGAGGCACAGAAACGGCTCTCCTGAACACCCGTGAAGATCTGCTCTCTAACCTTGATTCCAGCATTCCTTCTGTCCTAATCCTCCTTGATCTTTCCTCTACTTTTGACACAGTCAGGCACACCATCCTGATCAGTCGACTACGTGAGAACCTGGGCATCATGGATCAGGCCATTGAGTGGCTGACCTCCTTCCTCTTGGACTGCCCCTCCCAGGTCCAACTTGGTCCCTTTCTCTCTGCCACCTCTCTCTCTACCTGTGGCGTTCCGCAGTGCTCTATCCTCTCACCCTTGTTTTTCAACCTCTACTTGGCCCATTTGTCCAACCTGATCTCTACCTTCTCTAACTTTCAGCGTTATTCGGATGACACTCAGCTTTCCTTCAGGCTCCTCTCCTCTCTCGCTCATTACTGACTGTCTATCCACAATTCAGGATTGGTACACCTCCAGCGATCTCTGCCTTAATGCTAGTAAGACAGAGATCCTTCTCAAAGGGACCCCTGCCCCTGCTTTACCTCTCACCCTAGCTGCCCACCTTGGGCCCTCTTCTTTCACCTTCCGGTGAGGCAAAAAAAGTTGGAGTCATCTTTGACTCCACTCTCTCTATCTTTCCTCACATCTCAGACGTCGCCAAGAAGTCCCACTACCAGCTGCTCCTCCTCAAAGGGACTCTTCCCTTTCGCTCTTTCCCCCAGAAGCTCACTGTCTCCAGAGCCCTGTTTCTCTCTAGGCTGGACTACTGCAACAGCCTCTTTCTCAATCTGCTTTCCTCTATTCTCCGCCTTCTGCAACTAATCCAGAACAGGACTGCAAGACTTACCCTTGGCCTCAAGCCCAGGGATCGTATTTCTCTATCCCTGAAATCTCTCCCCTGGCTCCCAGTGGCTGCAAGGGTAAAGTTCAAGACCCTTTGCATTGTCTACACGGCTTTCTGGGTCCGGCCCACACTACTTCCAACGCTTTCTTCCAAATTATCTTCCATCTCGAGGCCTTACCCCAGCTACCTCCAACTCTCTAAGGGTTAGACACTTCTCCAGGCAGAGAGTGGGGGAAGATCTCTCTCCTCTGCAGGTGCCTCCCTCTGGAATGGCCTCCCTGCCCTTCTCAAACTTGAGCCGGACCACCTGAAGTTTCAGAAGCAGCTCAAAACTTTCCTCTTCTCTGCTTTCTCTCTTTCCCTCCCCTGATGACCTACCAGACCTACCTGTCTGCTTTACTGTCTGGTTGCTAGGCTACCCTCATAGTCTCACTGAGTCCAGGCTCTTTTTTGATCAGTCACCCTTGCACTGCCTCCAGGTTTACCATGCACTTAGGGCCTGCAACTGTAACCCTACAGTCCCTTGTTCTCCTTGCACTACCCAGAGCCGCGCTGCCCTGGCTGCACTTACTCAGAGCATTACTTCCCTGTTTTCCCCTCCCTCTTCCTTGCACGTCCTCCTCCCTTTCACCTTGCATTTCTCGTTCTCGCACTTGCACAATCTGAATGACACAAGGCGTAGTAAGATAGTTTGTCTTATCCTCCCTCTAACTTCCCTCCTGTGTCTTGTCGCGCCTAGAAACACTTGTGTACAGGCATTTTATAAATGACTTATATCATATCATATCATTTTATCACAGATGCCCAGAAAAATATACAATGCAGCAGTAAGAAACGGCTAGACTGGCAGCACCCAAATGCCAGTCTAGGCAGGTAATTACACTTAGCAGGACTGCTTTATCAGAAATGCGCAGTTAAAAACAAGTCATAGTAAACTGAGGAATGACTAGACTGGATGCACCAAAATGCCTCTCTAGCCACTAATACCATATATCATGCCTGCTTAGCCTGGACATGGACAACCATTATGATTTATCACCAATCCTGCCCCCCACAGATCCCCTCTCCCTCCTACCACCTACCCCAAACTCCAAAATCAGCTCTTTGGTCCAGAATTACTTTCACGTCCCTCTTCCTTGTCCCAGAGCTTACGTATGATATGATATGATAGGTTATTTATAACACGCTTAATACCCAGAGGTTTCTAAGCACAGACCCGGGGATCGAACCTGTGTTGCTCTGTGTCATCTTGCATCCAAGGCGAGCACATTGCCCCTGAGCGATCGTCCTGAGACTCCTACATTGCTACATGACGAGAGGTAAGCAACCCCTTAGTTTACAGTACCTTTGGTTAGAAGAAAATGGTTCCAGCTGGCTTCTGTTCTTGTGTAGGTCTGCAGATCCTGGTGTTCCTGGGCCTCAGACGTGGGGACAAGAGGGAGGATGCCTGGGGGCTCCTGCACTACGAATGGAAGGTCAGCGGCAGCAATGGGCAAACTTCAGATCAGTGGCACTTCGTGGTTTCAGCTCCTCGCTTCTCTCGCAAATAGCACCACTGCGGTTCTCGGATACCACTCTGGACTTTCCTCACATCTGGGGTCCAGCACTCTGTTGAGGTGGGCTCAGGCTTGGTTAGTCCTGCTTCCTGGGAGTCCGGAGGATCTTCCTAGAGCTCAGGTCCAACTTAAAGACACTCACTCGATTCTGGTGTTCCTCACCCTGGCACTCGGTTCCTGCAGCAGCAATGGAAGTTTAGCCAGCACCGAGAGGATGTCCAGATGAGCTTGTCTTGGGGTCGATTGGTCCTACCAACCCAAGGGGTGGAGTCGTCCTTTGCAGGTCTTCTCTAGTTGAGGCGAATTCTGAGCTTCAGCACAACAGCAGGGCTTCACCGGGCAAACCAATGGTCTAGGAGACTCCTTGCCTCATAGGTATGTACTGGGATGAGGAAGAGTGGGACTAGGAGTAATGAACATTACAGGTAGCTAAGTCAGGAATTACCTCCATGTACCTCTACTTCATCCCAGTACTTGTGTATGAGACAGAGTGCCCCATACACAAGTACTGCCTTATACACAAGTACAGGGACGAGGAGGAATAGGGCTTGGAGTAATGACAATTACCACTAAGTAATCAAGGCATTAAACACAAGTAGTGGCATGACACCATTGAGTTGACTGGGCTTCAGCACTCCCCCGCCCCCCTGACATTTTACTAACTTAAAGCATTTCAATGTTAGTACCTGCATTCAAATGCCAATTTCTAAGGCAATTTAAATTGTGATGTGGGTTTAGTACTTGCATGCCAGGGGAGTGATTGGAAGGGTAGAGAGGGAACAGGAGACCGGTCATTCTCACAGCAGTCCATAAGTGGGTGCTTTCAAACTTAAAGGAGAGTTAACTGCTTGTAACATTGAGGCTGCATTAGAATAGTCTCATTAAAATGCATAAAGAAGTTAGATGCCCACACACAAATCAGTTTGCCCCTTCCACACCGCCCATGAAGTTAGTGCCTCTCCCAACATTTGAAGGATTAGCCCCCCGAAACTGTAGGTTTTGTTGCGCACCTGAACACAAGCACACACACCAAGCCATCCATACATTTAAGTGTGCACTCTTTCACCATACACGCACACCCATGCAGCCATCCATACATTTTGATGTGCACCCTTTTTGCTATACAGGCACACCCAAGCAGCCACCCGTACATTTAAGTGTGCACCCTTTTGCCATAGAGGCAACACCCAGGCACCCACCCATACATTTAAGTCTGCACCCTTTCACCATACACGCACACTCAGCCACCCATACATTTGTGAGCACCATTTCAACATACACTCACACAGGCAGCCACTAGACATTTAAGTGTACACCCTTTCAAAATACACTCACAATGCACACGTCATGAGGTTGAGGGGAGCCCTATTACTTCAAAAAGAAATTGGGCCTCATTTTGAGTCCAGCGTAACCCTGCCGGTGCTACTGGTGGGTTGCCGCCAGACTGGGAATGATTTACCGGCGCCTAACTTCCTGGTGCCCCGGAAAGTCAGGCGGTGGTAAATCGTAGTTCTACATTCCCATAGAATCCCATTGGACTCTATGGGAATGGGGAATACAGAAGCACTGGCACCGTTGTTAAAAGTGCAGGTGCTTCTGCGACGGTCTGCCTACCTTGGCCGCTGTGCCCGGCAGGGTCCGACCTAGACAGGCAGACCTGTAGTATGCCAGTACGGAAACAACGGTGCTTGTAAGCTTACCGGCACCGTTGTTTCCGGACCACCATGCTTATAATGAAGCCCATTGTTTCTTTTTGAAGTCACTCTGACTTCATACAGAAATTATTTCAGTTAAGGACCGAACCATAACGGAAATCATTTCTTTATGAAGGCACAGTTACTTCAAAAATAAACGATTTATTTTTGAAGTCATAGGGCTCGCCCACCCTATGACATGGAGGTCTCCAGCCTGGGGTCTTCCATGTCATGGGGGGGGGGGAGCCCTTAGACTTCAAAAAGAAAAAGTTTCTTTTTGAATTCACTCTGCCTTCATAAAGAAATTATTTCTGTTACAGAAATTATGTTTTTTTCATTTATTTTTAACAAGGTGGGGCCCCCTATAGGTCATGTGCTAGCGGGGCCCCCCCCGCACCATGGGGGCTGCGGGGGCCCTCGGTACGCCAGTGCCTTTGACCCCCCCACACCCAAACCCTCCAGCCCCTGACCCCCACCTGACCACGCCAGCTCGGGGCAATCTTTCAAGGACGCTGCGAACTGGCATTGTGGGAGAGGCCGGCAGGTGCCCTTTTGAAATTAAATGCGCCAGGCTCTTGTGCTGGCATTGGGATTTCCAGTGTGAGAGCCGGGCAATTTAAAAACAATAGGGCTCAGGTGAGTGACCCATTTGCTACTATTTTGGGGCACGGGCTTCTGCTGCAACTGGTTATGGAGTGTAGGACTCTTGCAGCACTTTTTCAGGACTTCCTCTATGCAGTGCGTGTAAGCTTGCACTGCTGTGTGGGGGAAGTCCTACACCCCTGCATTTGAGAGTGGACACCGATGTGTGGGAAAGAATTACCAAAGAAAATTCACTTGCATTACTTGGGGGTGGGGGAGAGAAGAGGTGGGGGCCAGTTTGTGGCACATGCAGAGCAGAAGAACCACTGTTTTCCTATTCCCTGACAACCAGTGGCGTTGCTGGGCAGAGCGGGGGGTGGGAGGGCTGGGCCCCCCTCTGAAATACTGGGCCCCCCTTGGGCCTCCCTACGTCAGCTGGGCTACTCACTCTAAAATGTTTCGCCACGTTCAGGCTAGTTTTAGCCAGCACTGCGGACGGGGCACCCTGTGGCTCGCAATCGCAGGGAAGTAACCTGAGGGGCAAGGGGGTGTAAGGGGTGGGGCAGAACACAGGCTGCTAGACACATGGTCTGCATCCCCCCACCCCCCTCCCATCTCCCTCAGCTAAAAAGAGACAGTAAGGACAGGATTGGGCCTCACAAGGTGCGAAAGCACATTAACATGTTTCGCACCTATAAGAGAAATCCAAAGGGCAAGAAATAACAGCTGTTGACCTGCAAGGGTCACCAAGAGGCACTAACTGCCGTCAGCGCCAGCTGGTCGAGGGGCAGGAAAAGCGGCCCCCACACACATGCCTAGGGCCATCATGAGGGAATATAAGGAGCTGCCTGGGCAGCAAACAACATAGCGGGGAGATCCCCATTGGACACCCCCACCTCCTTTGGCCAGAGTAATAGACATAAGAATAAATAACACAGACAACTTTGTAAGGTACTTTTTTGGAAAGTACAAGGTCACAGTTTATTAGGAGCAAGACAATACTTGGGACGGTCCCAGCCGCATAATCATTACACTCAGGTTACGGGTGAACCATGTCATCCTATTTGCCACCGGCAAAACTGACAAGCTTCTGGTTACTACCAGCTAACATTGGTTAGTACCAGCAGAACACTCAGGGGCACTGACCATGAGGTTGTTGGCCTACAGCCCTAAGGAAGGGAAGTCAGTGCCTGTCGAGGGATCGGCTCGAGCCCGGCCAATCCCGAGCCGCTGCCGCCGAAGCTGCAGCGTGAAGTCCCTCATTGGCTAGGACCGCCCCGATACTCCGCCACGCTTTGGTGGTGGCTTACGCTGCCATCAATGCCCCCAAACCTTAGGACTGTTCATCAGAACAAACATAACCTTGAGACCATACTCACCATAAGATTATCTGCAACCGGCCCTTCTTAGTGCCCCCAGTATAGCAGTCAAGAAAACGTCATTGCCTTTGTCGGATAGGTCAATCCCGTCTGCATGGAAATGGGAAGGCAGGGAGTTCAAGCAGCAATGCCCTACGTACCCCAGGCCCTCTGCCTTTGTGAATTTTTCAACACTTCTGTTGAGGCGCTTCCTGGATTTCTCCATGCCAGCCACTGAAATGGCTTCCCTCCAAGCCTGTCTTTGTACCATCTCGGACCAAAAAATGTCGGTGCCTGGTAACTCGTGGGCCATTATGCGCAAAGCCACTTGTATCTGGGCCAGCATGCGTCCCCATCCCAACTTGTCCAAATCGTTGCCCCCCAAATGAATCAACATCATCCTTGGTGCCCGCCTCCCCCGGAGTTGCCAGTGAATGGCGGGCAGCAAAGAGTGCCACCTCATTCTAGGTGTGCCCAACCATACACACTCAGTACCCTTAAATCCTAGGTTGGGGCCGATTGTCCATTGCCTAGCTCTTTTTTCAGCCCACGTCACAAATGAGTGGCCGATCAGCCACACTGCATCATCTGTGGGAAAAAATTGCCTGTTATAAATCGGTCACGATAAAAAAAAACAGATCCCTCTCCCCATCTGCCTTGCACTTGGAACTGCGAGAGATGGGCGTCTAACATTCTTCCGGAAATGCACTGGGCTCCGGGCGTACATAGAGCCGATAACGGCCCGACTCCCACCTACCCAACTTCATGATAGCATTGGCGAGACATGCCTTGCTGGAAGGCTGTGGTAGCCGCACCAATTCTAAAGCTGTGAGTAGACCAGCCCTCCCCTTGGATGCCCAAGACCCCCAGGGACATGGCCAGAACCTTACGGAATTGAAAAACGGAGAGGGGGGATGCGTCGGCGTGAGTTAGCAGGGGGCCAGGACTCGATGATCTGATCCTTAGGAAGAGCTTGAGGAGGTGAACCGGGCAACACTCCTAGCAGTACAATGCTAAAACCTTTCCCCCGCTGCTCTTTTTTACTTCTTCTTAACTGGATTATGACCCTTTCTCCTGTGTCCTTGCAGAACAGAGAGACATCTCCCAAGGCAATGGCCCTCCCTGATACGTCATTCTTGGATGCAGAAACAAGCTCACTAATCCTAAACGCCCCAAAAAAAGCCCATGCAAATGCTAGCCTGAATAGTGATACTTCATGATCATTGGAGCACATGCTTGACAGTGTGGATAACAACTTTACTAGTAACCCAAAGTCAATGGGCTTGCGCACATCCTTACTTTTGAGCTCCGAACGGGCCCAGCCTTTCAGAGCTGTGCATACCAAAAACCCTTTTGTGGGATCACTTTTTCCCTCCAGTTTAAAATGGAAGGCTACAGCCGCAAATGTGATGCAGCCCAGCTTTTTGACTTGCCTTCTTTGTGTGCCCAAACCACAAACGCGCGTACCTGTTCCTCAGCATTTTGTTTGACACCATGCAAATCAGCAGTTACCTTCTTGAACTTACCATAACTCTGCTGATACCTAAACCGGACGCCGGGCCTAAGCAAACGCTCACTTAACTCACAGAGCGCCCTGTCCACGCCACCAGCTGCCACCACTGCTTCCTGAACTGCGCTCCTTCCAGCCTGGCCACCGGGTGGGCCTTCCGAAACTTAGTCCACTGAAAGCGAGAAAGAGCGTCAGCAGTGATATTTGCAGTGCCCGGCACATGTCGAGCTCTAAATTCAATATTGTTATACAGGCATATTTCCACCAATTTTCGGAGCAAGCTCAACATAGCTGGGCAAGATGCTGACTGTAGGTTAATGGCCTGGACCACAGCCTTGTTATCTGACCAAAAGCGCACTCTCTTGTAGGCTAGCACTTTTGGCCACAACAATAATGCGACCACGATGGGAAACATCTCTAAGACCATTATGTTCCTTGTCCTGCCTTTCTTGTGCCACTGCTGTGGACATCTCTGGGCACACCACTAGGGCCCTAAAATCACTCCGAAACCTTCGCTCCCTGCTGCATCTGAAAACATCTGCAGCTCGACGCTGGTTTCCCAAGGGGTCCGCCAAATCTGAACCCCATTGAAGCTTTCTAGAAAATTGTACCACATCCTTAAGTCCGCCTTTAAGGCAGCGCTTAATCTAATATGGTGTTGTTTTTGAACTACACCTGCAGTTGCCCTAGCCAGCCTGCATGAAAAGACCCTGCCTGCCGGGATAACTTTGGTAGCGAAATTAAGCTTCCCCAGGAGTTGCTGCATTTTTTCCAGGGTAGTCCTGTCCTTTACCAGATTATTCGCAATCTCTGCCTTCAACCCTTTGACTTTCTCATCAGGTAACCTACACGTCCCCTCAACAGTATCTATTTTGATGCCAAGGAAAGTTAGGACCCTACAGGGTCCCTCTGTCTTCCCTGGAGCTAGCGGAACCCCCATCTCGTACATTAACTGCTGGAAAGCAGACATTGCCCGTGCACAGTCACCGGACCCATCCCTGCCAGAGAATAGAAAGTCATCCAAATAATGCACCATTGCCCCTCGTTGCTCCAATCTGCGCGCAGCCCATTCCAGAAACGTGCTGAATGCTTAAAATAACGAACAAGACACAGAGCAACCCATGGGCATACATTTGTCAACATAAAAACCACCTTTACACTGAAAACCCAGCAAGTGAAGGCTGGCCGGGTTCACCGGTAGTAAGCGGAATGCAGACTCTATGTCAACTTTGGCCAGCAAAGCCCCCTTGTCCATGTTGGCCACCACTACCATAGCCTAATCAAAGGAGGCATAATGCACAGAGCATTGTTCCGGGCTCAACCAGTCATTCACCGATTCCCCTTTTGGATAGGAAAGGTGGTGTATGAGCCTGAACTTACCCAGTTCTTTTTTGGGAACTATGCCTAGGGGTGACACGATGAAGTTGGGGGGGGCGGCCTCAAAAGGTCCAGAAATCCTGCCCAATTCTAGTTCCTTGCTAATCTTTTTATCAACCTCCCCTGGCAGATCCATCGCCAAAGGAAAGTTCTTCGCTAAGCGGCAGGCCAGGGGTCCCTCGTAAGGAATAACAAATCCTTCAGCGAAACCTTGAAATAGCCACTCCCTCTCCCGCCTTCTGGGATAATGATTTAGGTGTTCAACAAAAATGTGCAAATTGACTGGGGAGGGACCTTTCTCCTTTAAATCCATGCTCTGTTTTGCCGCTAAGCTTACTGGGGGGGGGGGCAAATTGGTGAGAGGGCACTTACTGTCCTTTGCGCTGTCCCCCGCCCCCCGAGGCACCTTCCCGCTTGATGCACTTGACCAGCGGATGGCTCCCCCCACAATTCTCACACTCGTGGTTGTACCTACACTTGGGTCCCCAGGTGCAATTGCCTTTGTTGAAGAACCAGCATGCGTTGTTACCTGTCTTTCTGTCTTCTTGCGTTCCGTTTGCATTAGAGCTTGCTGCACCTGAATCATGGCCCCCCCGTCCCTGAGGGGCATTGTGAAAGGGGCGACCCCTTCCTCCTTGATTTTTCTTACCATACAAGTTCTTCTTACCACCCTTGTACAAATCGGCCCAGACAATACTGGTCCTTTGTTTACCTCCCATGTAAGTGACCCAACCATCCATCTCTTTCTGGTCCCATGTCATAGTGGGGCAATCTTTCATCATATGTCTAAACTTCCTGTCATAATTGAGCCACACTGTAGTGCCATACGGCTTTGCCTCCCCCACAATTGTTTCCCTGTATTTTACCAGACCCGGGCCGTGCTCCGGATTCTTCTCCATCACTATTACTGACATTATAGCGAACGCTTTCTCCCAGTTAGCGATGTTCTCCTCTGTATGATACTTACGGTGCCTCTTATTGTTTTCTTCAGCACTTAAAGTTAAGTTGGGGCCAGCATCCTCTACCGCCAATAGGCTAAATATGTCAAAATATTTTCTAGCCCACACCTGCTCTTTCATATCCCGGGGGATGTGCTAGGCCAAAGATAACCTGCCAGATAACAAGGGGGCAACCGTCACCGGCTGATCTGTTCCTGAAGCTGATGGGGGCAAGGCAAGGGGAGCTTCTGAGGTGCTGCTGCTTGGCACCAGTGGTGGGGCAGGAGGGGTGGGGGCAGAGGTGGAGGGTAGATTATTGTTAAGAGTGTTCAAACTGGGACCCTCCCAAACGCTCCTTGCCACCGGCTGGATGACCGCCCCTGAGGATAGAGCCCCACCTCCCCTGACCATCAACAACATTTCCTCTAAAATCATACCAAACTTTTCATTACCCATTATGCCCCCTCCTGGGGACACCACGGCTGGATTAGCAATTGGAACTTGTAACAGGGCTGGTGCTATGGGCACCGTTGCATGTAGTTAACTCCTGTTGGACCCGGCATTTTAATGGACTGTAAGGCTGTAGACCCAGGCCCCACTTGAGCCAGCTCGCTGGGAACTTGTGGTGGTGGCACCACCTGCAACACCTCTGTCGTTCTCTTACCCTTTTGCTGACGCTTCCTCTTAGCGGGTAAGAGCTTCAGTGTAATTGCACTCAGGGGAGGGGTGTCTACCAGAGGGGGTGGGCAGATCTGGACATCTACCACCGAGGGCTGGGGGGGCGGTGGATGGTTGCCTTTCAGAACTTTTTTAGCCCAGCCCTTCCCTTCACTGCGCATCCTTTCCTGGAATAAGGCCGAGATCGCCCCTTCGTCCTCCTCCTCGCTTGAACCTGGGGTGTTGGGCACTTCCTCAATGGTGTGGAACAGGTCCTGTGAGTCCTCCACAGACATCCTAAACTAAAGATGGGAAAGGTTTAAAATTAATACCTTAATTGTTTTACTGTGCAGTGCTGGGCTGGGAAAATACACCTGCTTAACGCCTGTTCACCAAAACTAAACATAACGGGAAAACATTTGGCCTGTACCTTACCACTCTCTTCTGTTCTGCGCTGAAAAAGATTAAATCTTTCACTAACAGCTTGGTTCTTTGCCAGACCTGCATTCAGACAAAAGTAATGTCATTAACAAATTGATTATTTCACCATGCGTTTGTCTGCCCATGCATCATTACTTCAATTGAATCCACTTTAACTGCAGTATTGCTTTGTGATGCCGCGATCAACTTGCTTAAGCCCTTTGTAGTTGGTCTAACAGTAAGTATGCTCAATTCCTAATACCAGGCATAACTCTCCTGTCCAGTTACCCAAGGTGGGAGACTGGCCCCTTCGGGTGCAGGTCCCAGCTGCCAATGCTACTAAAGGTACTAAACGAGGGATCCATGGCACAATCTTCCAGAGAAAGCCCACATCACAAAATGTTCTTATCACATTATTACCTAATTGTAGCCTCTATATCTGTACACCTTGGTTAAGCACCTTATGTTCTCAGGCCTAGCTCCATTGAGCACTACCCCAATTACCCGTGGCGTGGCGGCCAACAACAGCTGGAGCATCAATTTCCTGTGGCATGTTGGTCTACCGAAAAGGTCGAACAACCATTGTGAGGGATACCCCACTTAAAACAACCTAAACTTGAAACGTATCAAACAAATATATATCTACAATTGTAACAATGCACATAAGAGCTACGGCTCGGTGGGCGCATGCCGCTGCGCTTTCGATTCCACGTGGCACGGCTGGCAAGGATCTTCCTATAATCCCAACTGCCGCGGCCTCGTAACCTATCGTCTCCCCCAAGCTTCATTAGTAAATATAAAAAATGAAAACGTTGTTCGTGCCACAAGGCACACGTCACGTGTACTCCACCCAAGGTGGTGCGACTGCCACCCCAATAATGCCAACATGCCGCCATTAATGAAGCAAACGTGGCGCGATGGCCACTTAACTGTGAAAACCTGCTGACACTAAAAAAAAACATGCGGCACGGCAGCCTCCAAAACTGTGAAAACATGCTGAAACTGATAGAAATTAAACCGAACGTGGCGCGGCGGCAATCCAATTTTGAGAAAACATGCTGCAAAATAGTCTAAATAAACTGAACGTGGCGCGGCAGCCATCAAATTTGAGAAAAACATGCTGCATTAAATTGAAACAAACCGAACGTTGCGCGGCGGCCATCCAACTTGACAAAACATGCTGCAAAATACTCGAATTAAACTAAACGTGGCACGGCGGCCGTCGTATTTGAGAAAACATTGAAGTAATAAACAACGTGGCGCGGCGGCAACCCATAAACATGTCTCAATCGAGCGTTACAGTGTACCGAGACATTTACGCAATCATACTAAAACCAACATATACAAGAAAACTCCAAGAGGCGTGGCGGCCACACAAACAGATAATGGCATTGGTCCCAAACAAACCCCTCGGGCGGGTTTCCCTTCCGCGAGACGCGGCGTCTATCCCAAGATATTCTGCCACACCAAGTTGTAAAGAAGGAAAACCGTAATAAATAATAGTAAAAGTGCTGGCAACCCGTTCGCCAAAAAATAAAATGGGTCCGCTCGAGCTGACGCAGCGGCTAACGAGCAGACCCCCCCCTGATACTTACCAACTGCTTGTGCTACGACCGATGCTCACGACGCACACGACGAACCGGGATCAACAGACACGGCGGGAGCTGCTGGGCAAAGAGACTGATTGCCCGCAGCTCCCGCCTTGTAAGCGTCCCCGGGAACCTGACCAGAAGCCAGTTCGAGGGGGACGCATCTTCCGCCTGGACGGAGGAGGAAGAGTAGAGGCTAGACCAAACCCCGGAAGGGGGTGGCCAGAGGGGACAGCCCGATATGTAGGCTGTCCCTCTAGCACCCGCTGCGGGGGCCGGTCAACCTCTCAAACCTGGGTGCTCCGTACAGAGCACCATAAGTTGATCTGCTTACGCAGATAACATTCCTTTTATGAAACATTGTCCTGTTTCGAGCCGAGTACACAGCACCTGGGGCTTTGCCTTGCTCCAGTGTGCGTGGCACAAAGCGTCCCCATCATTTTTGTTCCTGCCGTGAGCTTAACTTTGCTCTGAGATGTTGTTGCCCATCCACCCCGACACCAAGCTAAAAAAGAAAGGACTCCTAGTGAGCTACGCAAATTCGGAGGATTGGCGTACCAGCAGTGGGAAATAAAGAACAACCTACCCTGGTGTTGTCATCGGACTGAGGCAAGAAGATTCCACGGCAGCAGGCAGGACAAGAGGGAAGAAATCTCTACGAACGGGCTGTAGCAGAGGCATACAGACGGGACCAGCATACTGCCGCCGGGAAGAGCAATGGACCCGGGTAAGCGAAAGAACACGCTGCAACACTTAGAATTTCCCAACTGGGGTGGCCAGGCAACAAAGATACATGAATGCCCATGGAGCGGCACAGGCAGAGTTTTTGCGGTGAATTTTACCCAGACAGAAAGCTGGACAAGATTTACAGCAATAGTACGAACACATACAGCAGCAGGCAGTTTCGAAAAAAGGGTACATTTTGGGAAACCAGGAAACATATTTGTTCGCAGAGTCAAGGTGGGCACACAGGTCTTGGAAACAAGACAGCGCAGGGCAAAAGAAAGGGGCCCAGAATGTGAGCGGACACACATACATACCTAGGTGGCATGAAAACAACGCTTTACAGTCAATACGAATAAGAATAAAGAAAAAAAGGATGCAAGGAGCACATCAAAAGCAGGGAAGCAGTCTGAAGAAGTGGAGCAACTTCGCAACTAATAAGCATTTAAAACAGGTCAGAGGGTCGAGTTTGCCAAAACATAAATCAAGGCAGGAGCAACGATAGAGAGTCGCACAGGGGGAAGCTAAAAATACAGATGTTTTGCAACCCATAAATACACAAATACCAGTTACAGGGATATGCATTTGGAGTCGCTTACTAAAGTACAACAAGCGAGGAAGGGACAAGCATGCAATTTCAACCTCAATTTGCTTGTTTTGACTGGCAGGGAACATATACAAAACAGGTGAAAGTATGCAGAGGAACCATTCAACTGCTTTGTTTTAAAAGGGGACATCGAAGGAAAAGAGCTCACAGAGGGAGACAATTACCCGACCCGCCGCTATTCCCAACTAGAACAATTTTAAAAATCTCTCATACATACGTGGGGGTAGGGGGTGGTTTCTCAAAACAAAGGCTAGTCCAGACTGAGAATAATTTCAAAACGGAAACACACGGTGAGGAACTGTGACCAGCTCCAGAAACGGGAGGAGACAGAGATGACGAAATAGGGGAAAAAACCCACACTGTCAAAAAAAAAATGTGGGCCCACAAGCATGACAAACAAGCTTGCGTTTTGAGGCAAGACTACGCGGAGCAACACTGACTTTAGCTATGGTTTCACGTTAGAAATCTATGGGGATCAAGGCTGCTGAGGTGGAACACATACATGATCCACGGCCACACAGGAGGTGAAGCACAAAATTAAGAATATTGTCCCGGGGGATAGCTCAGCGGCAACGTGCTCACCTTGGAAGCAAGACGACTCGAATCAACACAGAATCCAGACACGCGGCGCAAAAGGTGAGAACCTTTTGCATCTTCAACAGTGACCATGAGGAAACATCCAGGTAGCGAAGATAAAGGGGATAGTGGTTGAAGCTACATAGACAAGACCAACCAGCACCTGGGAAACAACATCCTTGGGCAGGATGAATAGACTTCAAGCAAGCAGAAGTCACACGTGACCAGCAGTCAGGAGTAGCAACCAAAATTGCCATAGGGGAGCATATCCCTGCATGACACAACGCATGTTGGGGTCAAAGTATGTCAGCACAAAACCATAAGGCGATACAGCGGGAACATCTGCAGCAAAAGTCGCTCACACATACTGAAGAATTTGCCTGTCCCTAATCAGTAAGGGATCAGAAATCACAGAGAAGGCCGCCCAGTCAAACGGAGGCGAATAAAGTTACACGCTGCACTCTGAACGGAATGCAGCAAAATTAGTAGGAGGTGGTTGAATAGCATGGGCAGCAAGCTCACAAGCCAATTCGAACCAGTCATACTCCTACATTGACACGTGTTATGCGGTACAAGAAGGTGGACTGCAGCGATGATGAATGCAAAGTTTCAACCAAACGCAACAGAAGGCAGCTACAACACCCGCAACAAGAGAACAAACATGTGTAAATGTTTTCCCAGACAATTAAAGGGAGCGAAAAGACAAAAAATAAATAAATTACCTGCCACACAATGGAGGGCAAAGAAAGGGAGCAAATAAAGAGGGGCCTCCATTTTTTCCACGCAGCAATCCAAACGGAACGTGGCAAAATAGTTCTGTGTATGCAGAATAAGCAAAAGAGCCCTGAAAACAGGGTTCAGAACACTGCACGGGGTGGTTGTTGCCACAATGTAAGGAGAACCCGTACACGGGGGACCCAGCTTCACACAACACTCCATAAGCAGTACAACAAAAGCAGGCCGGGCGCACAGAATTAGGCAGGTACAACAACACAGAGGCACCAAACGGGTGCAACGACAATCCAGCAAAGAAGCACAGAAACCGGCAGGACACCTGGCAGCTTGAAGATGGTAACTAGCCAAGACGAGAAGCAGAGATGGTGCCAAACACCAAGGTCAAGGTAAGCAAGAAAGCACGCGGGTGGGGTGAGAAGGCACACAATGTGCGAAATGCCATCGGCAATACAGCCAGCCGGGGGCTGAAAGGCACCCACACAGGCAGACAAAAGCCGCAGCTAGTCCCTGAAAAATTAGGAGATCTAAACAAACAGCATGTAAGTATAGGCAGCGTTGGGACTCCGAGCGGAGCACCAAACAAAGCAGCTGCACACAAGACAACCTGGGCGAGGGAGGGCTTATAGCCAGCAAAGGGCACAAGAAGCTGCCGTGTTTTCTTGCCGACCAGCACCAACAGGCCAGGGTGGACAATGCAAAACCCCCACAGAAATATAAGGGTAATGCAAGCAGAAGAACAAGGAATAAAAGATCAGTACCAAAAGCGTGTTGCAGAACAACGAGACACAGAGCCGAGCCAGGCAAGACCGAACCCTAACCCACCACCTCATGTGGTAATAAACAACGCCCACACATTGGGATGGTCACGCATGAGCACAAGGTAAAGGGATAAGTAGGGGGTAAGGAGCCAGTATATTAGCTCAGGGTTGGAGTTATCGTGTTTTGCTGCAAGAGGTGCATGATATGGAGGGCACAGTTTCCAGGTTCAGATCCCGGCAAGGACCACGCAGTTTTTATCCACTCAAGGAAAACAAAGGAGCACTGAGTTTGTTTAGATGATAATTACAGGTAAACATGTACAACGCTTGGTGACAGCACTATACAAAATAATGTAGCATTGTTAAAAAGGCCTCCTTGTAAGAGTTTACCCAGATGACAGAGTTAAGAAACAGGCACAACAGCTTAAGAAAGCACTGCGCAAGCAACCAAGAGTTGGACCGGAACAAGAGATTGAGGCATTCACCAACTGGCAGCCAAAGGGGCAGCGGGGGTGAGAGGTTCCGATAACATAGACGCTACCACAAAACAGCATTAGAGCAGAAAAAGTGAGCAAAATGCACCTGGTACAAGGGGGCTTGTGGAATAGTGCAGCGCCAACACGGTCGCCCGGAAAATGCATAATTATGGGGCATAACATAAGGACGCCCCCCCGAACACACATTGGTTAACCAATACGTGCATATTTAGACAAAAACGGGAAGTAAGCAATTAAGGAGTTAGCAGCAATTACCAAAAAGGGAAGAAAGGGTAAAAGAAGGCACACACAGGTGGTGCAAGCCAGATAAACGGCGGCTAGAAACTTAAACGAGCAGGGTCCAACGGAAGTCCGACTGACACCGACAAGGATCGACAGAGAACTTCAGGAAAACCCAGACAAAAGAGAAATTAGTAAGGAGACAAATCACAGACAATAACAAGTCAGTTAAAAATATACAGAATTTTAGTATAACAGGGCAGCATAGCCCAAAAGACACCGGCAAATAGCAGAGGTTTTACTTTTAAGAAATAAGTAAGGCAACAACAGGCCAACGCCG
Organism: Ambystoma mexicanum; assembly: GCF_040938575.1. Classification (NCBI taxonomy): domain Eukaryota; kingdom Metazoa; phylum Chordata; class Amphibia; order Caudata; family Ambystomatidae; genus Ambystoma; species Ambystoma mexicanum. Next base: position 134,379,198 of record NC_090929.1, read on the forward strand.
GACGGCGGGGCCAAAAGGCTGAAAGTAGCACGAAACCTGAAAACGGGTTTAAAAAAAAAAACTTGCAGAGAAAGCCGTGGCAAACACCACTCAACACAATCTAGCAAGTGGCTAACGACAGTAATAATAGAAACTAAGTTAGTACTTGGGGGCTTGCAAAAAGAATATGTACAAACACTAACATAATACAGTAAGTGAATTAATAAAAAAATACAGAACCAGCCCACATTGAATACAGTATAAAGTCAAGCTATGGCAGCAGATCCCAAACACTGCGCACACAGAATGGACGCAGGGAGCAGGGCCAGGGAAGTCATAGGCCCAGAAAAAGGGTCAGAAGGCCATGTTGGGGCGCTCATAAGAAAATACTCCAGCAAATGTATGAAATAGAAGGGTGCCCAGAACCGGTTAAAACCAGAAACAGTTAGAGCAGCAGCCACCAGGGCTCATGGGAAGACAAGGGATAGCCCATCTTAAACAAAAAGGAGTTTTAATAAAAAGCAGACATATGAGCAGGGGTAAACGAGAGTCCAACACATAAAGGTAAGACCATACCAAACTATAGTCATAGCAAAGAGCTGTGCCAATAGCAGGTGGAATAATTACAGCCTTAGAATGCAACCCTGCACGAGCAAGACCAGGTCATGACAAAACCCCCACAGGGGCAGTACCGGTCACAGGGAAGGGGCAAGCCCCACCTGGAAGTGGCAGATAATTTGGCCATTGGTAGAGATAAAGGAGCAACTTTTGGGGGAATCTGGATGGCCAAAAGTGTACATTATGTATGATATGGTTATTATGATTTATTTTGTGTGATATTACGTAATGTACAATAAAAATCCACAGCCTTTTTATTGCCAACACTTACACAATGCGTCAGTAATCATTGGGGAAACATAATATGGGTAACTGTCGCCAGCATCTTGGCTCCACTGGTTACAATAAAAGAAAGGGAACACTTGCTGCCTTTCCTCACGGCAGCCACAAAAATACACTGAAGCTCTTCACGAGTAAATGACATCATTGTTTGCACCATAATCCTAGCTCAGCATTTCCTAAAATGGGTGTGTGCTACCGCCAGATGCCTTTAAAGCACGTTAATGCTCAGAACGTTAATCTTAGGAACTGTAAAGTCATAAACCTACACAGGGACGCAATCAACAATGAAGAGCTGTCAAGACCTGCCCCTCCAATCAGAATGTAGCTCACAAAACTGTGAATGATGGGTCATTAGTGGCTTAATGTTGGTGTGCCTACATCATGATGGGAGGGGAGGTGCAGTGGGGTTTGGTAGTATGTTGCACAAAAGTTATAGAGTTATGTCTTAGGTTAAGCATTGTGAGTAAATTTAGGGTGGGAGATTTGGGATTCTATGACAAGACTGGAGGCGAGCATTATGCTTCATCTTCATTTATTTCTACTCTTCAGCAGTTCAACAAACATATATAAAACCATGAAAAGTGCACACAAACTTTTCCATTTTTTTTTTTTAACTACAACACCCATGAGTCTCTGTAGTCCATGCTCTTTCCACCAGTCATGACCCACTTCCTGTGCTTAGAATCCTCCTCTTCTTTTACTGCTCTTCAAGCAGATAAGTACCTTTTCTCCACTCTCCGTATGACAGGGATGAGTTGTCTGTGTTTGAGTGGGAGATTATTATCAAACGAGTTAAGGCACAGCTGGTGTGTGTAGGAGGAGATTGTTTTTTAAAAAGAAAAAAAAAAGAAAATTTAATTTAATATTTACAGCACGCATAGGCGATTTTATTTCGACGTGCGCTCGCGTACACGTGTGCAGCCGTAACAGCGGATTCATATTAGGCGAGTTGCGTGCTGTAGAAGCCGGTTCGCGAGGCTGGCGGCCCCGTGTCGCACGCCCGGCACCGCAGGGGTACAGTCAGGCCTCGCGAACTACGCGGCACAGGCCGCTTGACACTCGCGAGCCGGCCCCCACCCTCGGGTAGGAGGAGCCTGCGCTCGCGAGTCTTACAGACGGCTCTCGCAGTGGCAGCCCTCACCCGCGGGTGGGCGGAGCTACCGCGAAAGGAGCGCAGTGAGCGACGCTCCCAGATTAGCCCCCATCCACGGGTGGGAGGAGCCGTCCGAGGACGTGTCGCGCAGTATATTCTGCGACGGCTTCGGATTACACGCCGACACAGCGTTTAAGACGCTGCATGATTTAATACGATTCCCCTGAACAAGGGAAACGCCCAGACCTTAGCGATCGGATCGATCGGGAGCACCGTGTTTAGGAAGTACAACACACGGCTGCCCACGTGATTTGTATAGCTAAGAATAACAGACTGCAGACTCTGATACTGCTTCTAGCAGAAGATCGGCGCAACTGAGGAGAGAGTAACTCTCAGGAGCCACGAAGCTGTGGACAAACAAGGTGCAGCCACTGAGAAAGTAAAAAAAAAAAAAAAAAGAGAATAAAGTATAAGAGAATACAAGTAGGTGATTCTACTGTCTCTATACCATCAGGAGGGAGCAGTGGGCGTGCTAAGACACCTGATTCAGGTAATTTGGCACACAGCACAGTTTCAAAATGTCAGAATTTGAGTGGAGTGAGGAGGAGCAGTCGCAAGACCTCGCTGCCAGCTTCAAGAAAGTGCTGGGGAGTTCCCTTATTGATGCAGTGGCGGAGGGCGTTAGGCCCCTTCAAGAAAAGCTAGAGACGCTGGAAGCTATGCTTTCGCGGCCTGATGACAGCACCACAGACCGGAAGCGCACGCCCACAGATCCCTTGATAGAGGGACACAAGGGGAGTAAGTTAGCCCTCAAGAGGAAAGCCTCTGTCGACCCCCGGGGCTCTTGGGACGGGGCAGAAGATGAGGCCCCAGAGGTGCCTGATGCGTTCGCAAAGCTGAAAGAGGCATATCTGCGACGACAGGCGGTGCCAGACCTCGTGACCCCCTCTTCAGGGGAGGACAATGCAGGAGAAGACCCAGGCTCGGAAGATGAGCAGGGTGTCATGATCTCTGCTTCCAAAAGGTCAGGGTTTTCCCAACTCCATTGGAAGCAGATCCATAACCCAGGTTCCGAGTGCCAACCAGTCCCAATTGGGACCTTTTGGACCCAGTCCTGGCGCCAGTGGCACCAGGCTCATAAATATGCCCAGTCCCAGCGCTGGAAGCGCCGGGCTCATAATGCTTGGGAGGTCTTACCTGCAGCAGACCATGCTGCTTACTTGCCTGCCAGTTGAGCCTCTGATCCTCTTCTGTTTGGAACTACTTTTCCTGTTGGGTGGGGCAGGAGCCACTCCCTAGATTCAGAACACTGGAACTCTTCTGGAAAGCAGGAACTCTTTTCTTACCTAGGCGTGGCTGTGGAAGGAGACACCTAAGCACTACAGGAGGCTATTTAAACCACACCCGATGGATGAATCTTGCTTTGCGTTATTCTGCATCCTCTGCAGCAGAACGCTCATCGTGTCTTCTGCATCTGATCCTGGGCCTAAGGAAAAAGGCTTACCATCCTGAATCCAGTCTTCAGCAACACCTATAAAGACAAGAAAGAACAGGTTAGCATTACGGTCTTCAGTGACAGATCTTCACTTACCTGGTCCATCGGCTGTCACCAACGCCTCGCGCTGCATTCCGGCATCTGAAAGACAAAGGCTTACCTACTCTTCGTGCGCTCCGGAGGTCTTCACACTGCATTCCGGCATCTGAAAGACAAAAGCTTACCAACTCTTCGCACGCTCCGGAGGCCTTCGGCGCTGCATCCCGCATCTGAAAGACAAAACAAGGTGCGTTTAAAGACATTGGGGAACTTTAATACTCACGTGCCATTACTCCTTTCCACATCTAACCCAGTGGGTATTCCGGCACCTTGCAGCCGCTCCGAACTTGTACCTGCAAAATAAAAAGACAGTTAGAGCGCATCGTGAAGCAGGCAACAAGCGCTTACTTACGTGCTTCCAGGCGCTTCTATTCATCACACGGGCTCCATCTTCAACTCACTTCAGCCCGTCAGCCGCCATCGCCGGAACCCTGCAAAACAAGAAACATCATTACTAAAGACTTTAAAGACATTAGAATTACTCGAAAATTACCGTTCGTGCAGTAAACAACGGACAGCAGTCCTCTGAAGTCAAGAGGCCTGCTCCCCTTATCCAGTGAAGAAACTGGTTACAGCACCCTGCCCCGAGGCAGATGGAGAGCACGGCGTTCACTTACCTAAGGTGAGAGCGTTAACCTTTGGGGTTCTACAGGAGAAGAGAAAGGGAAGAAGAGAGAGACATTCAATAACCCAGTTCCTTAATCCCATATTTTCTATCTGCAGACATCTTACCCTTCGAGGCAGACATACAGTGCACAGAGGTCCAGCCCAAAGAGCCAGCCGTGTGTTACACATCACCTTTGAAGATACGGTATACGCCCAGTCAAGACCGGCGCCTCTACGGGAATCAGGTGAGCGTTACAGAACGCAAAGCCTACCACAAAACTCCCGTCCAGGCGCTATGGAAACCTCGGATACCGACCAGCTAGCCAAGTTACTTGGGGAACTAAGGGCAGAAGTGCATGCAGCCCGTCAGGAAACGAACGCTCTAAGAAGGGAACTGATTATTTCCAAGGAGCGAACAGATGATCTCGCTAGACAATTGCTACAGTCACAAGCCGGACAGACCCCGTTACCCGCATCTGGGGGAAATCTTCCTTCTACATCCTCTATGAATCCAGTGCAGATCAACCTACCTGGGAATGTACCTCTGGCTCCGCCCGAACGATTTTCTGGTGACCCAAAGAGGTTTGCAGTATTTATCAATCAGTGCCGGTTGCATTTCTTATGCCGGCCAGCAGCCTTTCCAACTGATCAAGCTAAAGTAGCTTTCGTGCTTTCGTACCTTAGTGGCAATGCGGCAGACTGGTCGATCCCTCTAGTAAATCAAGATGATCCGGTCCTCCATGATTTTCAAGCTTTTCAGCTCAGTATGGAAAAACTGTTCGCAAGACATTCACAGGGGCAGGCCTTGGACAATGAGCTTCTTTCGTTGCGACAAGGTAATCAAGACCTTTTGGCTTATATTGCGTCTTTCAACAGACTGATAGTGGAAACTCAATGGCCTGAGGACAAAAGGATTACGCTGTTTTATAGAGGTCTACGTGGAGAGCTCAAAGATGTGTTAGCCCAAGTAGTGAATCCCCCACAAGATTGTTCGGACTATATAGACTTAGTCGTTCAAATAGATCACAGACTGCAGAACAGGAAGGCCGATCGTTCCAAGTTTGATGCTCGAGTATTTTCCAAACCGCCAACTCCTTCCAAAGGAGTAGACTCCGGGGAACCCATGCAAATAGGGGGTCTGAAAGGTCCTCTAACACAAAAGGAGCGGGAAAGGAGAAAACAGTTGCTATTATGCCTCTATTGCGGAAACTCAGGGCACTTTCTACGAGACTGTCCAGTGAAACCTGCCAAGAAGGCAGTATGAGCTGCAGTTACCAAAGTTACAAACTCTGAGCAGGGAAACGACCTCGCCCGACAAGAATAGAGGTCCTCTTGCCGAGCGTGAAAACCAGTTCTGTGACCTCGCATTTCGTGATACCCATGGTCCTCATTAGCCCTGATAATCCGGATCGATTACATGCAATTGAAGCTTACGTCGACAGCGGTGCCATCGGCAATTATGTGGATCATGAAATGGTTTTGAGGATGAATCTAACTCTTTGTCCCAAGGCTGTAAAGGACGTCATTACTACGGTGGATGGTACGGAGATAGCCTCCGGGCCAGTAACGCATACCACTCAAGAGGTGACGCTAGTAAGTCAAGATGGACACCATGAGAAGATCGTGTTCGATGTGATCAAGGCCCCTCAGTTTCAGATTATTCTAGGAATACCTTGGTTAGAGAAACACAATCCTCTGATCGATTGGCGAGCAAGAACGGTCCAGTTTCCAGAATGTGTCTCTACTTGTCACCCTCCACCTGGTGTTGCACTGGCAGCAATTACTTCAGAGACTCCCCAGTTACCTCCCGAATACCTAGAATACCAAGATGTTTTCCGGAAGGATCAGGCTAACTCTCTACCTCCTCATAGGTCTTATGACTGCCAGATAGACCTGATACCTGGATCTACTCCTCCTTGTAGTAGAATTTATGCCCTCACCGAGCCTGAGAACCTTCACCTTCGACAATACCTGGATCAATACCTGGCAAATGGGTTTATTCGTCCTTCCAAGTCCCCTGCTTCTTCAGCTTTGTTCTTCGTTCCAAAAAAGGAAGGAGACCTTAGAACTTGTATAGATTATCGCTCCCTGAACCAGATCACCGTTAAGAATAGATATCCGTTACCTTTGATCCCTGAACTCCTGGACCAAGTCAGAAAAGCATGCATATATACAAAGCTGGATCTTAGAGGAGCTTACCACTTGGTACGAGTAAAAGAGGGCGATGAATGGAAGACGGCCTTCCGCACCAAGTATGGGCTATTTGAATATCAGGTAATGCCATTCGGACTTTGCAATGCCCCGGCCGTCTTTCAATATTTTGTGAACGATGTCCTCAGAGAGCTCATAGATGTGTGTGTTGTTGTTTACATTGACGACATCCTCGTTTATTCTTCATCGGAATCTGAACATCGGAAACACGTGAAAATGGTCCTCGAAAGATTGCGTCAACACAAACTTTTCGCTAAGTTGGAAAAATGTGTTTTCAACGTGACTGAAGTTGAATTCTTGGGATTCATATTATCACCTGGCGGAGTGCGTATGGATTCAAAGAAGGTCGATGCAGTTCTAAATGGCCATCACCATCCTCTGTAAAAGGTGTGCAAAGCATGTTAGGCTTCGCTAACTTTTACCGCAGGTTTATCCCCGAATTCTCTCGAATAGTCCAGCCCATCACTGCCTTGTTAAAGAAAAACAAACGTTTTGAATGGTCTACCGAGGCGGAACAAGCTTTCCAGGATTTGAAGACTAAATTTATCTCTGCACCAATCTTAAAACACCCTCGCCCCGAACTCCCCTACATCGTGGAAACTGATGCTTCAAGCCTTGCCATGGGGGCAGTTCTATCACAAAAGGACCCGGTAACCAATCAGTTGCATCCCGTGGCATTTTGGTCCCGCAAATTCTCGCCTCCTGAAATCAATTACACGATTACTGACAAGGAACTTCTGGCTATCAAGTCTGCCTTTAAGGCTTGGCGGCATCATCTGCTGGGGGCCCGACACACCGTTACTGTGATTACGGATCACCGAAACCTGCAATATTTGAAAACCGCAAAAGCCCAATCCTCTAGACAACTCCGTTGGGCATTATTCTTTGCCGAGTTTGACTTCATAATTACCTATCGACCTGGTACAAAGAACGGTAAAGCTGATGCCCTTTCTCGGATGGGAGTGGAAGAACACTTGATCAACCCTAAACCTGTACCAATCATTCCCGAACAAAGAATTCTGGGTGTAATCGCCACAGAATCCATAGAGGAAGTTAAGGATAAAGCCAGGCAACTTGTAACTCCAGCAGACATACAGAATTGGCATCTGCAGGGAAAGGACTTTGCACTAAAGGACAACTTATTGTATTTCCAAGAACGATTATACCTACCCAGCACAGATTTACAGAAAAAAGTAATCTCTTGTTATCACGATTCTTTAATGGAAGGACATCCCGGTATGGCCAAGACCTCAGAAAAGATCAAGCGCTACTTCTGGTGGCCGTCTTGGAAAAAAGATATCAGAGACTTTATAATGTCCTGTGGAGTATGCGCCCAAAACAAGAGTCAAAAGGAAAGACCAGCAGGCCTCTTACGCCCTATTGACATCCCACCTCGCCCTTGGCATACGCTTTCTATGGACTTCATCACCGATCTACCTCCATGCTCCGGATACAATACGATTCTAGTAATCGTGGACTTATTCTCCAAGATGGCGCATTTCATTCCGCTCAAAGGCTTGCCAACAGCAGCAACTCTGGCCCGAGAATTTCTCAAAAACATTGTCCGACTGCACGGTTTTCCTTCGGTTCTAATTTCGGATCGAGGTAGTCGATTTATTTCTCATTTTTGGCGAAGTTGCTGTCGGTCGGCTCAAATTGATGTGAGACTATCGACCAGTCACCACCCTCAGACCGACGGACAAACCGAGAGGACCAATCAAACTCTGGAACAGTATTTACGCTGCATGCTGCAACAAACTAAAAAAACTTGGAAAGACATCCTTTGGATAGCCGAATATGCTTACAATAACTCTGTCCATTCGGGAACTGGGAAAACCCCGTTTTTTCTTTTGTACGGCAGTCACCCTCGAACCTCGGAGTTGGATCCCCTCCAAGATCTTGAAACACCAGCAGTAGACTACCTGCATTCTACAATCACCCAAGCCTTTAAGGAAGCTGTTTCTCACCTTCAAAGGGCTAAAGAACAATACAAGAAAGGAGCAGATCAACATCGGAAGGAAGCCCCTCAATATCAAGTAGGGGATCAAGTCTGGTTATCCACCAAATATCTACCTCTAAAAGGGCCACGCACATTCAACCCAAGATACCTTGGTCCCTATTCCATCACTACCATAGTAAACCCAGTAGCGGTCAAGTTGGACTTGCCCCCGCACATGAAGATACATTCGGTCTTCCACGTCTCTCTATTAAAACCCGTGCAACCTCAAACCCGACTAACTAAATCTCCAAAACCTATCCTAGTTGATGGAGAACTCGAGTTTGAAGTCAAAAGCATTCTGGACTCCAAGATCTCCAAATCTAAACTATTTTACCTAATTGACTGGAAAGGCTACGGCCCCCAAGAGAGATCCTGGGAACCTGCTGAATATGTCCACGCTCCTCGCCTAATCAAAAGATTTCACCGAACATTTCCTGACAAGCCAAAACCCCCGGAGAAGCCCGGTTTGGGAGAGGCCTTGACGGGGGGTACTGTCATGATCTCTGCTTCCAAAAGGTCAGGGTTTTCCCAACTCCCTTGGAAGCAGATCCATAACCCAGGTTCCGAGTGCCAACCAGTCCCAATTGGGACCTTTTGGACCCAGTCCTGGCGCCAGTGGCACCAGGCTCATAAATATGCCCAGTCCCAGCGCTGGAAGCGCCGGGATCATAATGCTTGGGTGGACTTACCTGCAGCAGACCATGCTGCTTACTTGCCTGCCAGTTGAGCCTCTGATCCTCTTCTGTTTGGAACTACTTTTCCTGTTGGGTGGGGCAGGAGCCACTCCCTAGATTCAGAACACTGGAACTCTTCTGGAAAGCAGGAACTCTTTTCTTACCTAGGCGTGGCTGTGGAAGGAGACACCTAAGCACTACAGGAGGCTATTTAAACCACACCCGATGGATGAATCTTGCTTTGCTTATTCTGCATCCTCTGCAGCAGAACGCTCATCGTGTCTTCTGCATCTGATCCTGGGCCTAAGGAAAAAGGCTTACCATCCTGAATCCAGTCTTCAGCAACACCTATAAAGACAAGAAAGAACAGGTTAGCATTACGGTCTTCAGTGACAGATCTTCACTTACCTGGTCCATCGGCTGTCACCAACGCCTCGCGCTGCCGGCATCTGAAAGACAAAGGCTTACCTACTCTTCGTGCGCTCCGGAGGTCTTCACACCGCATTCCGGCATCTGAAAGACAAAAGCTTACCAACTCTTCGCACGCTCCGGAGGCCTTCGGCGCTGCATCCCGCATCTGAAAGACAAAACAAGGTGCGTTTAAAGACATTGGGGAACTTTAATACTCACGTGCCATTACTCCTTTCCACATCTAACCCAGTGGGTATTCCGGCACCCTGCAGCCACTCCGAACTTGTACCTGCAAAATAAAAAGACAGTTAGAGCGCATCGTGAAGCAGGCAACAAGCGCTTACTTACGTGCTTCCAGGCGCTTCTATTCATCACACGGGCTCCATCTTCAACTCACTTCAGCCCGTCATCCGCCATCGCCGGAACCCTGCAAAACAAGAAACATCATTACTAAAGACTTTAAAGACATTAGAATTACTCGAAACTTACCGTTCGTGCAGTAAACGACGGACAGCAGTCCTCTGAAGTCAAGAGGCCTGCTCCCCTTATCCAGTGAAGAAACTGGTTACAGCACCCTGCCCCGAGGCAGATAGAGAGCACGGCGTTCACTTACCTAAGGTGAGAGCGTTAACCTTTGGGGTTCTACAGGAGAAGAGAAAGGGAAGAAGAGAGAGACATTCAATAACCCAGTTCCTTAATCCCATATTTTCTATCTGCAGACATCTTACCCTTCGAGGCAGACATACAGTGCACAGAGGTCCAGCCCAAAGAGCCAGCCGTGTGTTACACATCACCTTTGAAGATACGGTATACGCCCAGTCAAGACCGGCGCCTCTACGGGAATCAGGTGAGCGTTACACAGGGAGATGATCAGACCTCGCAAGGAGACGAGGAGACCGAGGAGGACTGGGTCAAGTCCAGTGGGGGCAAGAGAGCTCGGAAAGAAAAACACCTTATTGATGCTCAAGATGATATGTTTGACCCGGACAGCATTAGGAATCCAAGGTCCACCGAGTGGCAGCCATCCCCCCGAGTAGCTCAGTATATGGCGGCTAGACTGCGCAAGCCATTGGACAAGGAAGTGAGACAACGGCTGCGTGCAGAGTGTCCGCGACCAGATCTCCCTGGCAAAGTAGCAGAGGCCCCCGAACCTGACCTGAAGATGCTGACCTTCGTGTCAAAAACGAATAAGGATCCCCGCAAGGGTATCGATAGGTCCTGGAAAAGCTGCCAGGAGAAAGTATTAGACCTGACAGGGCCACTGGCGAAAATCATGGACCTCGCAGAGAGGTCCAAGGACACAGGTGAAGCAGTGGACCCGGAGGCTCTCGCTGGATGGGCGCAGAGAGCGGTCTGTCTGCTCGGAAATGCAAATTGCGCCATCGCCTCAGAGAGAAGGAAGGGTCTATTACTCAAGATAGATTCGAAGCTCAGCGATCTATCATCGTATGAAGCGGGAGAAGGGGCCCAAGGCCTTCTATTCGGAGAGACCTTTGGGAAGGAGATGGGCCGGTTTGTCAGAACATACGCCTCCCTAGAGAAAGCCCAGGCATCGATCCGCAAAATTTTCCTGAGTAGAGTTTTTGGAGGGACCGGCCGCGTTCGGGGTCGTGCAGCCGGTCGCAGCCAAGGAGGGAGAAGACCCCATAACCCCAGAGCACAATACTGGGAGAACAAGAGCCAGGATACATTCTTCCCGTCCAGAGGAAGATTTCCAAGAGGTCGCAGATCCAGGGGATCAGGCCGAGGCCAAGGATTTATGCCAGGTGAGAGCGATTCAGTATCCTCCAGTAGGTGGGAGGACGCGCATGTTTTTAGAAAGTTGGCGCGAGATTTCAAGCGATTCCTGGATATTGCAGACCGTCAGAGGACTGCAGCTAGATTTTATAGAAACCCCAAATCAGCAGTACAGGCCACAGGGCCAGAGACTGGCGCAAGCGGAACAAGCATGGCTAGACGGCGAGATCGCGCAGCTAGCACTCAAGCAGGCGATAGAGAGATGCGCGACGGCGCCCAAATTCGTGAACAATATGTTCCTGGTGCACAGGAAAGAAAAGGAGCGCCCAGTTATAAATCTCAAAGAGCTGAACGGATGGATCATATACCGCCACTTCAAGATGGAGGGCATACATCAGCTCAGAGACTCCCTAAGAGAAGGAGACTGGCTGACGCGTTTAGATCTGAAGGATGCGTATCTCACGGTCCCTGTACTCGAGGAGTACAGACCTTACCTAGCTTTCCACTGGCACAAGCAGTTCTGGCAATTCAAGACAATACCATTCGGTCTTGCTTCGGCACCCTGGGCATTTACAAAGCTAATGAAACCTGTAGCAGCAGCGATCAGAGAGAAGGGCGTCAGACTGATCATCTATTTAGACGACCTACTGCTGCTAGCAGAAAATCGGGAGGTGCTAATATACCAAACGAGATGGGTACAAGACATTCTGATATCGCTAGGATTTCTGGTGAACATAGAGAAATCAGATACCATACCAGCGCAGAGGCTAGACTTTCTAGGGTTTGTGCTAGACACAAAGAAAGCGACTCTGGAGCTGCCAGCGCGAAAGATGAAAGATATAAAGAGGGAGATCAGAGTATGCCTAGAGAGAAGACTAATATCCCTCAGGACATTGGCGAGGATAGTTGGGCTATTAGCAGCATCCATTCAGGCCATATTCCCTGGACCTCTACACTACCGAGCACTACAGAGGTTGAAGATAAAACATCTACAACAGGGTCTGAAGTATCACCAACAGGTACCTCTAGATCAAGACTCCATTACAGAACTAGAGTGGTGGTGAAAGAATATGGATGCCTGGAATGGGCGTGCCATATTCGGAGACAAGCCGGATCTGATTATAGAATCAGACGCCAGCTGGCAGGGCTGGGGAGCCAGATGCGGGAACCTACAGACCGGAGGCAAGTGGAGCGAAGAGGAGCTCCAGCTTCACATAAACTGTCTGGAGCTCCTGGCAGGATCGTTCGTGATCAAGGCCTTCACAAGAGGAAGAGTGAAGTCTTGTGTGCTGCTGAAGATGGACAACATCTCGGCAGTAAGGTATATAAACCACTTAGGCGGCACGAGGTCCAAGATGCTGGCGGAGTTAGCGAAGGACTTCTGGCACTTTTGCCTACAGTCAGAAACGTCAGTGACTGCAGAGTATCTGCCGGGCTCACTGAATGTAGTAGCGGATTGGAACTCTCGTTACCTGACAGACTCCAGCGATTGGAGACTGGACCCAGCAGTGTTTCTGAAGCTGGACATGAGGTGGGGCCCATTGCATACGGACCTTTTCGCCTCCCGGCTCAACGCTCAGACGAGTTTCTATTACAGCTGGAGGCTGGATCCGGGAGCTCTAGGGACGGATGCTTTCTGCAGGAGTGGACAGGAGGTCCGCATTACGCTTTTCCCCCCTTCGCGATGCTGAGCAGAGTTCTAGCGAAGTGTCGGAGGGAGAGAGCAGAACTGGTATTAGTAGCACCCTTGTGGAAGTCTCAAGTGTGGTTCCCAACGTTAATGGAGCTAGCCGCAGACGTACCCAGAGTCCTTCCCGAAGGAGAGCGACTGCTCACGGACCCAGCTGGGTCGTGTCATCCTCTGAGAGTGAGAGGGACACTCCCGTTAGTCGCGTGCAGGATATCAGGAGACGTTGGGCTCTGCCAGGAATTTCGGAGCAGGCTGCGCAGCTTATCGCTGAATCCTGGGCTCCTTCCACTAGGAGGAGCTACGACGCAGCTTGGGCAAACTGGACAAGCTGGTGCAAGAACAGAAGTGTTCATCCCGTTTCAGCACCTGTAGTGGAAATACTAAATTTTCTAGCGAACCTATTGCAGAACGGAAGAGCTTTCCGTACGATAGGAGTATACAGGTCAGCTATATCAGCGGGACATACGCCAATTGAAGGGGTACCGGCAGGGGAGCATCCTGCGGTAGCGAGGCTCATCAGAGGAGCGAGATTCAGAGTGCCACCAGGGACCAAGTATAGTACAACATGGGACGTGGCGACAGTGTTACGATTACTATCAGACTGGCCAACAGATAGATACCTTTCTCTCAAACAGCTATCAGGTAAATTGGCTATGCTATTGTGTCTGATCTCATGTAAACGAATGTCAGACGTTAAAGCTCTAGAGATTAATAGACGGGTCTTCGGACCGGAAGGAGTTACTTTCTCCATAGTCAGGAGGACTAAGACAGGCAGCCTCACAGTCCATTACCCTTATTTTCCAGACAATTCGAAATGGTGCGTAGCACGATGTATTAAAGAATACGAGATCAGAACAGCAGAGAATAGAGCAGCTAGCACTACTCAGTTGTTAATAGCGCGTAGGAAACCTTATCACGCTGTAGCATCAGCTACCATAGCCAGATGGGTCAAAGAGGTCATGTGCGCAGCAGGGGTGAATGTGGACACGTATGGAGCTCATTCAGTGAGAGGGGCAATGGCTTCGTCAGCCGCGAGAGCAGGAGTGCCCTTGAGTGAAATAATGCTGGCAGCAGATTGGGCGAGCGATCGTACATTTAAAGAGTTTTACTTTAAGCCAGCAGAGAGTTTGGCTAGTACGGTCTTGGGGAAGCTTTGAACAAGCATAATGCTCGCCTCCAGTCTTGTCATAGAATGTAGATTACCCCTGCTATCTGCGCAGGGAGTATTAATTCTATTAAAGACTAAGGAGGCGAGCATTAAATTCCCGCCCGAATGATGTACTGTATAATATGTTGATGCATTTATATGTGAGAGTACAGTACATACGCACCACCCTAAGATTTCCTATTATGTTTTCATAGGGGAAGAGCAGAAGAATAACTGAAGACAGGGTCGTAGAGAAGAATCTCAGGAGGTCGGGAGTGCACCGGCAGTTGAGTTTAAAGTTCAGAAGAGTCTTCGCACCGTTGACGAGGATCAGTTAATGGACAGGAGTGAATATCAGAGCGAGTAAAAGCAGAGGAGGAGTCTAAGCACAGGAAGTGGGTCATGACTGGTGGAAAGAGCATGGACTACAGAGACTCATGGGTGTTGTAGTTAAAAAAAAAAAAAAATGGAAAAGTTTGTGTGCACTTTTCATGGTTTTATATATGTTTGTTGAACTGCTGAAGAGTAGAAATAAATGAAGATGAAGCATAATGCTCGCCTCCTTAGTCTTTAATAGAATTAATACTCCCTGCGCAGATAGCAGGGGTAATCTACATTGGTGTTTATTGAAAGTTTGGTGTTTTTGTGACATTATACTTTTAGTTGCCTTGCTGCTGTATCTGTACCCTTTTGCGGTGGGGCCAAGCCTGATTTGCATATGGTCTTTCCCCTTCTGTAATAGCTTGGCAGGCGAAGAACGGTGCTCTGGAGGGTTGCCCAGAGCATTGCCAGTGGTTAAGATTTATTCTAAACCTTCCAGCCATCACCTCTTTGTTTTTGCTTTGTCACCCCGAGTGGGACGGGTATGCCCAGACGTGGGTCCCGTGCCTGCTGGGCCTAGAGACCCAAGCTACTCCTCACTGATGAGCCCCAACAAGGGCGAAACATGTTTGGGGATGCTTGTGGTCTCGTGCAAAAGGGATGTGGCCTAGCAGTTCAGGTTGGACTGCCCCTTTTGGGGTGGGGCCAAGCCTGATTTGCATATGGTCTTTCCCCTTCTGTAATGGCTTAGCAGGCGAAGAACAGTGGTCTGGAGGGTTGCCCAGAGCATTGCCAGTGGTTAAGATTTATTCTAAACCTTCCAGCCATCACCTCTTTTTTTTTGTATCTGTACAGTGTGCCATCTACTTGTTACCGTTACTAGTATATCCTGGTGGTTTACTGCCCTTTTGGGGCATGTGCTTTATCTTCTATCTTTCCTTTCTTTTTCTTTTCCTGTTCTCTCTCCCTGTCCTGCTCTTTGACTGTGATTGCATATGTTATAAAATGCCTCAAAACTTGAACTGTACCATGGGCGCTAAAATTGTGGATCATCTGAATATCATCTCGTGGAACGTTAATGGACTCAACAACGTGGTGAAAAGGACTAAAATTCTGTCTCATCTACGTTCAAACTCTTGTGACATTGCATTCCTCCAGGAGACGCATCTGGAAGACTCTGAGGCTGAAAAATTGAAAAGAGGATGGGTAGAGGATACTTACTTGTCCAATCAAACATCTTTAAAAAGAGGTATTTCAATACTTATTAAAAATAATCTGCCTGTATCAGTCATTAAAAGCAGAGGAGATAAAGAGGAAGAATTATTTGTGTATTGGTGAGGATTCAAGGTGTGGACATTCTCCTATGCAACATATATGCTCCAAATTTAGATGATCCAATCTTCTTTCATGAAGTGGCTCAATTGCTTCAAAGTTTTAATATGGACTCCATTATAGTTGGAGGTGATTCCAATCAGGTCATGGACTCAGCTTTGGATCGATCTAATGGGGATTGTACCAGGACCCCGAATAAATGCAAACGATCCATGGAGAATTTAATTGGAGAGTTCAACTTGGCTGATATCTGGAGGCTGGAGCACCTGTCGGGCAGGGATTATAGGTTTTTTTCTCAGTGTCACGACACGTATTCTAGAATTGACTTCTTCTTGACCTCTGGACGGGTGACTTCAAGCTGCTATGATTCAGCTATTGGACTCATTGCCCTGTCTGATCACGCACCTGTTTCATTGCGATTGTCCTGGCAGTATTCTCTGGTTAAATCATCAAGGTGGAGAATGGACTCTTATATACTGAAAAATGAATGGATCAGGCAGGAGGTGGCAGAGGGAATCGATAGCTTCATCCAAATTAATAGAACTGCCGATGTCCAAATATCAACAGTCTGGGAGGCGCTGAAATGCTTGGCTCGGGGAGTGCTGATTTCAAAAACTGTTAAGGAGAGAAAATTGAGAACGGATGAAATTCAAAGACTCTCTTCTGAAGCTAAACGCCTAGATGTTCTATTTGCAGCAAGCAAAGATGAAAACACAAAGTCCGATTTGAGAAGGGCTAAGTATGAACTGAATAAACTTGTTTCCAGCCAGGTCGATTACGCCCTGTTCAGACAAAAGATTAATTATTTTGAGAATGGTGAGAAAGCAAGGAAGCTATTGGCACATAGGCTGAAGGTGGATGAAAGCGATCGTTTTATTGCTGCAATCAGAGATTTGAACAACACACTGGAAACACAGCAAAAAGGTATCAACAATTTATTTCGTGGCTTCTATGAAAAACTCTATGACTCTGAATTAGCCTGTGAAAAAGTTGACATTGAAAATTTCCTTGACTCAAATGTTTCTTCTCGTCTGACACCTGATGAGGCGGCAGCCCTTGAGGGAAGGGTGGATGTGGAAGATATACAATATGCAATTTCGAAGCTGACTCTAGGTAGGTCACCTGGCTTATATGGACTACCTAATGAATTTTATAAAGCCCTCCCCGATTCTGCACTGAAACTTTTGTGTGAAGTTTGTAATGATGCTTTTGAGTCTGGTTCTCTACCAAACACAATGAGACATGCATTGATTACAGTACTTAAAAAGAAGGAAAGGTCTGCTACCAGGTGCGAAAATTACCGGCCGATCAGTCTGATAAACAGCGACTGCAAGATATTGGCTAAAATCCTGGCTGGACGATTGGAAAAGGTTGTCTCAATTTTGATACATGAAAACCAAGTAGGTTTTATCTCCGGCAGGGCGGCAGCGGACAACATGGGTCGCCTGCTGTTGACCATTGAGAAGGGACGCAATCAGCCTATTGCCAACGCGGTAATCTCACTTAATGCTGAAAAGGCATTTGATCGTGTGGAGTGGGACTTTTTGTTTGCGTGCCTTGAAAAAATGAATTTTGGCCAATATTTCCAGCGCTGGGTCAAGCTATTATATAGCAATCCTTCTGCGAGTGTGTTGACGAATTGACTTATTTCTGATGCTTTTAGACTTCATCGAGGTACAAGGCAGGGCTATTTGCTCTCACCTCTCCTGTTCATTTTGTCTATGGAGCCACTTGCGGTATGCTTAAGAGCGATGCAAATCTTCAACCCATTATTGGGAATGGTCGAAATAACTTGCTTTGGTTGTATGCAGACGATTTGTTGGTCGCCCTTCAGGACCCTGCTATTGGTATTTCTCACCTGATGCGAGCTGTTCATTGTTTCTCTATGTTGTCGGGCTGTAAGATTAACTGGAGCAAATCTGAGATCCTACCGATCAGTAGTCTGTGTCTTCGGCCTACATGTGCGCAGTTTCAATTCAGATGGTGTGCGGACAAGATGAAATATCTTGGCATCTGGATTGGAGCGGATATAGTGAAACTACCTGGGATAAATTGTGCATGGATCCTCCCGAGACTAAAATCGGATTTGGAAAGATGGGGTCTCTTGAAGTTGGCAACCTGGGGCAAAATAAACTGTATAAAAATGAATTTGACACCTCGGATGAATTACATCTTAAGTATGCTTCCTGTTAGGGTACCAAGAAGCATTTTCAAGGAGATCGATAGAATTTTGCAAAACTTTATTTGGAATGGCAAACCTCCAAGGTGCATGATTTGGAAACTGCAGCTCCTGTTAAAATTGGGGGGAATGAACCTGCCTAATTTCCTAGACTACCATTTATCATTCTCCGCTCGCCACTTGTGCAAGGTTGCAGACTCTATCAATGAACAGTCTGAACTGTTGTCATGGGAGTGTGGTGCAGTTTCCCAATTGGACCCTAAAGCCCTGCTGTCTTCTAAAAGATGTAAATCCATAATGACCAGTGCACTCACTTCATTTCTGCAGGATTGCTGGTGTGAACTCTCGAGTCGTATGGGGACTGATCCCTATTTACACCCAGATGCATCCATATGGAATAACCCAGCATTGAAATTCCAGGGTAAGTCCCTCTTTTGGATAGAATGGTTTGTGGCTGGTATAAAATACTTTAAAGATTTGTTTGAAGGTGGCAATCGGATACCGTATGCTCGACTTGCACAGTTACATGACATCGCGGACTGCTCGTTTGCTGAATATCGAAAACTGAAGATTATAATTTCAGCTTGTGTTGAGGTGCCACAATTGAATATTCAAAGTGCCGCTTGGGCAGCTGTGGAGTTATGCTCAAGTGCTGCACACCCTGCTTCTACCATGTATGGAATCATAAAGGCTAATAGAAAAGGAGATCTACGGCTGCCGACCTTTTGGGCTGAGGAATTAGGAGAAGATGTTGGCTTGGGATGTTGGCGGAAGTGCTGTGAAAACACTTGTCTGGTGAGTTTGGATTGGGGCCTCAGAGCTTCTTTAGTGCCTATTGGACTCCGGAGAGGTTGTTCAGGAGGCAACTTTTGGACACTGACCTCTGTTGGATGTGCAACCGCTCAAGAGGTTCCCTCAGTCATTTGATTTGGTCTTGTCCCAAAAAAATGCAGTTCTGGGAAAAGGTTTGTGAACGAGTGAGTCTAGTCTTAAACATTGCAATTCCCATGAATGCTTCTTTATTCATTCTAGGCGATATTTCTTTGCTGGATGAAATTGACTTTGGCAAGAAAATTTGGTTGCTGCGAGCATGCATGGTTGCTAAAAAAAATAATATTGAGGTCCTGGAAGTGAAGCCTTTTTTTTAATATTGATGAATGGGTGGAGGAGCTTTTTACTGTCTCAACGTATGAAAAAGCCATTTACAAGTATAAGGATGAAATTGAGAAATGTTGGGACATTTGGAGCTGTTTTCTTGATGTCTATGGATGAACTTGAACTTTCATTCGGGATTGATGTATCCCTGGCTTTGTATATTACTTTTATGTGTCATTACTTATGGTTTTATACAATGTTTTTGTGATATTCTTGTGTCTGTTGCATGGATTGTTGCTTTTGTAATTTGCAGTCTTTGGCTTTGTTGTTCCCTTTCTTTTTCCTTTCTTCCTTTTCTTCTTCTTTTCCCCCTTTATGCACCTCTATTCTTTTCTTATATAGGATGTTTAGTGGTAGTTTATGATGAACTGATTCATATGTTTTGACTTTGGTTGACAAGGGGTATGATTTAAAGATGAATGCCATATTTTGTTGTTATTTGCTGTTGTGAAATAAAAACTTTTGATCTCAAAGGTGATGTCACACTTTCCCTTTCATAGGCGGCCCCACTACTTTTGTCTTTAGCCCCCCTACTTTTGTCTTTGCCCCTCCCCCAAATTTGATTCCTGAGTACGCCACTGCTGACAACTGGTCCGTGGATACACCAATGATAGGAATCCAATTAGATTTAAAAATAAACATGTGTATGCATTGGTTTGGTCTTGCACAGCGTGCTGTATGGCACTTCTGCAGAGCTCAAGGGTGGGTGTTATGGGCAGGACAAGTGGATCAAAGCAGTGGAATGGGAGGGAGAATAACGGACGAGTAGGGAGAAAAGTAGGCAACCTTTGAATCTCGGTGGGGCACCAGATGTTGTTCTCTATCTCTTTCTTCGCACTGAACTAGCTGTACAAGTTAAACACAGTTTTGTTTCTTTTTCAAAGTACATCCGAAGGACAATACGCCTTCTACAGGGACAATGATTATTAATGGGAACAAATCCTAAATTGGGCTGTTCTATCACGCTTCATGCCAGAGTCTAGCTTTTAAGTGCAGGGCAGGGTATCATGCTGCTGAATGTTTTTGGCTTCCAAGTCAAGCACCTTGCCCTGGAGCTGTCCTCCCATATTCAAGGAGTGCTTGACGGAAAAGGCTGGTCTCCAGAACCTTCCAGAACTTTATGTGATCTTGCTGTAGCCTCAGGTCAAGGCTTTCTCATTTCAGAAAGTTGGGCCTTGGTACCCAACATCTTACCTCTAGAATATCCGTACTTGATTTTGGGGCTGGAGGCTGATCGATCCTTTGTCGATCTGAGGATCCTGGCTGGAGCAGACTCTCTTATTGGAGTGAAACCATGGAAGGAGACTGGGAAGTGAACTAACTCTTCCATTTGGGCATTGTCACTGAATTCATCTTGTTCATTTTATTGATTCAGAATGATAATACAGAATGATAATACGTCTTCCACATATTTCTAGTAAGTGATAAAAGTGTTATTTGATTTGGCTGGATCGGCCATCTATGTTAAGATCGTAAAGCTAAATAAGAAATTGTATTGGATTACTCAATAATGAGTTTGTGGAAGTAGTTTATTCTGTTGCAAGTGCAAGGAAGTGCAGTTTTGCACAGGACACTGTCGAAAGGCTTTTTGGTCGGGCTGCAGGCAATATTGCGCAGACTGGAGAAATGTGGAGAATGCTACAGGGAATCCAGGTTCTCTCTTGCCAACCGCGTTTCGTTCTGTGCTCCAACCAGGATGGAGCAATATTTAAATTCCCACTCGCCCCAAAGCATGCAAAGTGCACAAAGTGCAGTTTTGCAGTTGTGCAGCTGTTGCTGGTGGCATGCTTACTTTAAGTCACATACTCTACTGCGATCATGTACGCCTTGCGAAGCAAAGCTGGTGCACACACCACGGGAAAGCAGAAGTCCTATTACACCCCATGCAACAATAGGATGATGTCATGGAAAAACCACCCAAATTATTTGGGCTAATTGACCCCACTTCTTATCCGTTGTCAGGCTTGCCCCCATATAACGAAGTACCATACTCACCTCGGACAGAAGAAGAAGCTGCTATCGGGGAGAGGAATTGTGTTCGATTTCCCCTCTGAATAATACTGATGGGAATCCTCACTCTTCTCTGCATCAAACTCCCATATTGGGAGCTGAAGGTTCCACTTTATCAGCTTTGATTTTTGTTTTGAAATCCCTTGGTAGATCTTATGAGAACATCATTCAGGATGTTCGGGTGTAAAATCTGTACTGCGTTCTTTAAACTAAAAAATGTACTTTATAGAGGGGTTCAGAACTATTAAGAATATGGCAACTAGCAATTTTGGGCATCATTCATTGTCCCAAGCGATGTGAGGGAAATGAGAAAGATCTATTCCTAGTTATTTTAACGAACTATGAGCATCCCTAGGGTAAAGCTTGTGCTGAGTGTCCTCGGGTGCCAGCTACAATATCTAGCATGTCTGAGTCTTTGCCTTATGACGAGGGCTATAGTGTGCCGAAGAGGGCGGCAAACTTGCTGTTTGACTTGGAAGGTGAATCTGCATGTTAGTCTCCCTGGATCGAGTCCTGGGGTGGTTATTGTGCAGACAAGGGAGGGGTGCTCGAAATCACTGAACCCCAATGTGCCAACAGCCACATCTAAAATCTATAAAAAGTAGGAAAAATGTGGTTCAGGAAAATTCTTACAGAAGTTGAGATCTCAACTTGCTGCTTCTCAAGATGGTGGGATGGAGAAAGAACAAAATACAGATCTTACAAAACAGCTGCTGAAGAAAGTCAAAGGTAAAAATTGTAAGGAGAATCCGACCTGCCTGGCTGATATTGGTAATGGATTGGAACCGGTGGACAAACTCATTAATCTCTCGGAATATGCAGAGGATGTAGGGGACCGAAACCTTGCTGAGGCTAAGTCGCCGGAGGATAAGGATGCCTCATTATCATTGGATGAGGATTTGGACTTGACAGCTATGTTGGCCAAACCCTTAGTAATTCATAAAGCTGTTTCACCTACGAATACTACTGCTACTCTTATGGTTGACTCCAGGAAAATAATTGTGTTCCTTATAGGAGGGCATCCTCTGAACACTTGTCATTGAGACAGGAGGGGATTATGTTATTCTATATCTGCAATTAATGTTAGTCTCAATAGAAAAAATAGTGCTGAATCGTCCAATGTTCTAGATCTTTTCTCAAGCTACCCTCCTCTGAGGAATAACCATTCTGGTGATATTGTGTCAGTGGACTTTCCAGATGATTGTAAAACCGATTTGGTTTTTCTGCACATAAAATCTAAATATGTCGCTAACAGGTTCATTTCTTTAGCAGAGGAATTTCAGATGATGGGATATGACATATCTAAATGCGTTATCCCTGTGAAGACAGTTGGTTGTGGCATCATGCTGAGTGATAAAGTGGAGGAAATGTGTTCATCGAGGCACAAGCAAACGAGAACCGTATTCATGGAAAGATCCACTGACACAGATTGCAGAGAGGTGAATGCTTGGGACTGGTTGCCGGGTTGCATAGTCATGGATTATACCAAAGGGGGAGTTCGATATCAGGCATAGCATAGAAATGTTTGGAAGGCCTCTTGTAACACAAGGGCTTATAGCCACCTGTTGATGTCGAGTAAAGATATTGATCTGCTGAAAAAAATAATGTTATACATCTTTCGTTTGCATGAAGGAGGCCCCTTTTTTGATGTTTACGTTATTTTTATTCAGCTTGCTGTGCAGGGTCCCACAGGTAGGCCGTGGGGGGAGGCGTGGTCACAGCTGTTAAAAAAAATCTTGATTGGGAATGTAAGCAAATAAAAGTTGCTCACACAGGGATCCTGCTAATTGCCATTTCCCATACTAACGACGTCGAGGTTCCTCACAAGGATTTATTGATATTGAATGTACATTATGATATGCTATGCTATGGTATTTATAATGTGCCTATACACAAGTAAAGGGGAAGGGGAAAAGTGTGAGGGTGAGGGGCAGTGCAGCACATAGGATAAACAGTAAAACAGTAAAATAAATAAAAATACAAATAAAAACAACAAATAAGTGCGTCCAGCTGGTGGCCGGTGCAAGGGTAAGTGCAGACATCGGGTGTCAAGTGCTGGTAGGGGGCTGTAGGGATACAGAAACACCCCACAAGTGCAAGTGTTGCCAGGGGGCTGTGCAGTACTGCAACTTGCGGGTGGGGGACCTGGGCCCGAGACCAGAGGGTAGCCAGGTGACCAGCGCAGTTTCAGTTTTGGCCAGGAGTTCAGCAGGGGAGAGGAGGAGAGAAAGCGGAAGCAAAGAGGAAGGTCTTGAGGTGCTTCCAGAACCAGAGATGGTTCTCCTCAAGTTTCAGAGTTCCAGAGGGAGGCCCCAGCCGAAGAAAGAAATCTACCACCAACTTGTTGCTTGGAGAAGCGACTGACCTTGAGGGAGTAGGAGGCGGATGAGCGAAGAGCTCGAGAAGGAAGACATTTAGGAAGAGGGAGATGAAGGTATTGAGGCCCTAGGCCCCAGAAGGCCTTGTGGACAAACCAGAGAGCTTTGAACTTAATCCTCGCAGCCACTGGGAGCCAGTGCAGAGATTTCAGTCCTGGAGAGGTACGATCCCTGGGCTTGAGGCCAAGGACAAGTCTCGTAGTCCTGTTTTGGATGAGTTGCAGAGGGCGGAGAGTAGTGGCAAGCACATTTAGAAAGAGGCAGTTGCAGTAGTCCAGTTTAGAGAGAACCAGAGCTCTGGAGACATTGAGCTTCTGGGGGAAGGAGAGGAAAGGAAGAATACCTCTGAGGAGGTGCATCTGGTAGTGTGACTTCTCAAAGACATCAGAAGTGAAGAGAGAAGGAGAGTGTGGAGTCGAAGATGACCCAATGTTTTTAGCCTCACAGGTGGGAGCATGAAGAGGGCCAAGAGAGGCCGGCCAGAGAGTGAAAGGAAAGGAGGGAGCAGGTGTGGTGATGAGGGGAATCTCAGTCTTGGAACCAGTATTGGAACCACAATGTGAAATATGAAACTGATTTGATAGTTGGGGTTGAGGATCTTTTGCAGAAGTGGTTTGGGGAGCTTGGTGGGGAGAATGTAATCATTGTGGGAGACTTGATATTGTGATAGTGACTTGGAGGCCTGGTGACGCTGAAGGGGGAACTGTAACTATAGGGTGAAAAATAATTCTCTGACATGGATACATTTCATGAAAGATTGGAAAGCACAAAGCTACCAGCTAGAAGTGGAAACATTGCTGAAAGTTCTAGCTAGTTGGGACACCAAGTTATTTGGGGGGATTATGAATGAAGTTCCCGGGTATCAGGTTCGTAGTTAGCTGAACCCTAGCCCGCAAGCAATCTGGGTGGAGCATCTGCAATCTATGTATACAAGGTTAAATATCGAGGTAAGGGGCATCAAATTCTCTCTGAAAGCCAACCATTGGTTTTGAATTTTGACAGAGACAATATTCTTTCTCTGACTGCAGCTGCATAGCCATCTGGTGCTGCAGGACAGGATGGGATCTCACACCTTATTTTAAAGGCAGATTCAATTGTATGGGCAGATATTTTATTTCTGCTCTTTCAGAACATTTTGGTATCCCAAAAATTCCAGATTCCTGGAAAACAGCTATTATACCGATTTTTAAAAAGGAGATAGGCTGTCCCCGATCAATTACTGTGGCAATAAGCCCTGAGACAGCGGGCCTTGCTCAGGCCTTAATGAGGCCACGGGGGCATTACCGTGGGCGGTATTGGCCGGCTTTAGAAGGGCTTATAGCCATTAGTACCCTGGCCTGTTAGACTGGGGTACTAATAGCATTTTTTTCTGCTCCGAAACGCTGCTGCGTTTCGAAACAGAAATAAAAAGTCTAATAAAATGGCCACCGGAAAAGGGAAAACAGAGTCTGTTTTCCCTTCCATGGCGGCCATCGGGAGCGGATGCGCTGGGAACAGAGGTGTTCCCAGCGCGATCGCTCCCGAGAAAAGAAGAAAAAAGAAGGTAAGTGGGGTTGGCAGGGTGGGTAGGGGCTAGTTTTGTAGGGGATGGCGGTCGAGGAAAAAAAACAACTTACCTGAGTCCCTGGCGGGGGCCAAAGGCAGCCTCCAGCCTTGGGGAGGCTCAGAGCGGGGATTGCCCTGTTTCGAGCCTCCTCCTTGGCTAAGGGACTGCCACGCCCCCCTGCCAGGAACAAACGCAGACACGTATGTGCGTCCACAGGATTACACTGAGGTATGGCTCGGAAATGAGCCAACCACCTTTCAGTGTAATCCCGTGGAACGCAGTGCCGGCTACTAATGCCATGTAGCTCTTTTAGACTTGAGCAGCAAGTTAGGAAGAGAGTGTAAAAGCCAAGCAGGATTTCGGAAAGGATTAGGAACCACAACTAAATGGCTTTTTTCTGGCTTTATTGATGACGGCTAAAACACAGGCAAAGAAATCTTTTTTATGTCATTTGTAGACCTATTTGTTGCCTTCGATTGGGTGAATAGAGATATACTATGGGAGAAATTGCAGGGCTGGGGAGTTCCAGATACGCTCCTAGAGATACCTATCTCACATACATGCAGAGTCGAAGGTGAGAGTCAGGCTTGTTGGAAAAGGCACCTTATCAAAAGCCATTGACACATGTAGGGGAGTACCCCAACACTGTGTCTTGGTGCCTGCACTTTTTAATTTATATTGGGTCGATTTAGGTGTCTATATGAAGACTTCCAGAGCCTTTCCGCCATGCTTAGGTCCTATGCATATCCATTACCTTGCATACGTGGATGATTTGGTCATTGCTGACAAAACACTGGTCGGTCTTCAATGCTCATTAAATTCTCTGGAACATTTATTTTATGGATCTTCATGACCTATCAATAAATACATTGAAAACTAAGGTCATGATTTGTCAGAATGGTGGCAAGAACATCCCCTTTATGTCCAGAATCAAGGGAGACCAATTGGACGTGATGGATATTCATGTTTAGGGTTTACACTTTACAATGGCCCTACTAAAATGTTATATCTGGAAAGTATTTTTCAATTCTTTACATTTATAAAGCGCACAAAATGGCCCTTGGGCATCGTGGCGCTGTTACAGAAGTCTTACTTAGTTATGAGAGGGGAGCAGAGTAATGATACAGCAGAACAATAATTACAACAAGAAACAAGAAAAATTACAGGTTACATGGTGTGGGAGCAGAGTAATGATACAGTAGAACAATAATTACAAGAAGCAAGAAAATTACAGGTTACATGGTGTGGGAACAGAGTAATGATACAACAGAACAATAATTACAACAAGAAACAAGAAAAATTACAGGTTACATGGTGTGGGAGCAGAGTAATGATACAGTAGAACAATAATTACAAGAAGCAAGAAAATTACAGGTTACATGGTGTGGGAACAGAGTAATGATACAACAGAACAATAATTACAACAAGAAGCAAGAAAATGACAGGTTACATGGTGTGGTTAGCAATGTGTTCCTTGGTTACATTGGAACAAGATCACAGTCTCAAAGGCAGTTCTTAGAAATGAGCCTTACCATTACAGAGGAGAGCCGGGAGGTCTACAGAACATTAATTAATTGAAGAGTTTAGTTTTAAGCGCTTTACGGAACACTGAGTATGATGCTTCATTTCTGAGTGCAGTGGGCAGGGCATTCCAGTTTTGGGTGCACAGTGTTGGAAGCTCTTTTGAAGGTGGAAACATAGATCTGTTTTGGAGTGGTGCTTTCTAATGGGTCTGGCATATGTGATGGGGTGATCTTTTCAGATAGATAGGGGGGGCAGTGCGGTTTGTGCCTGAGAGATGTGTTTCCTTTTAGGTATGCTCAATGCAGCTCTTAGGGCATTGTTTTGTGTGACCTGTAACCTGTTGAAGTTTTTAAAGGAAGTTCACAGGAGAAGGGCATTACAGTAGTCAAGTTTGGCCCAACTAGTAGGGTTTGACTGCATTGATGATTTTGGTGGTGAGTGCTGCAGAGGATGCAATGGCACTGACTTGGCGTGTTATGGACAGAGAGGAGTCCACAAAAACCCCTAGGGTTTTGACTTCTGGTGATACAGTGATAGGCGTATTGTCGATGTTGAAAACCCTGTATTGGGGGTCGAGTTTGTTGAGTGTATCTTTGGTCCCTACCAAGAGGATCTCTGTTTTGTCTCCATTGAGACATAGACCATTCGCTGCCATCCATGTCTGAATGGCTGCGTATATGTTGGCTAGGGCAGCTGCGTCCTGTTCATAGGAGCCAGTGAGAGGGAGTAGGACTTGGGTGCCTTCAGCATAGTTTGTGTAGGCTATGCCGCGATCATCCAGGTCATTGAAGAGAGGTAAGGTAAAAATGTTGTATAGAGTGGGTGCAGTGCAGGATCCTTGCGGGACACCACAGTGGATGGTGGAGAGTGCTGCGCATGCAAGTTCCGAGAAGACCCTCATAAGCCTCCCTTTAAGGAAAGAGGAGATCCAGGCTGTGGCTTCAGGTGAGAAGTGGGCAACGATTTTAAGCTGCTTACAAAGGGTATTATGGTTAACGAGATCAAATGCAGCCGACAGATCTAGTAGGTGGAGAAGTGCCAACTTGCTTTTGTCCATTGTGTCACAGAGTTGGATCTTGAGATCAAGTAATGCAGACTCTGTCCCATGGCCCGGGGGGAAACCTGATTGCCTGTTGCCCTGGAGGTTATTTGCTTCCAGAAACTGCTGGATTTGAGTATAAGCAACTTTGTCCGGAATTTTCAGCAGGAATGGGATCGTGGTGATAGCCAACAATTACAGACTTATCTCAGGGTCTGGTGTAGGTTTTTTTAGAAGTGGGCTAACACAGGCCTCTTTAAGGCAGGTAGGGACTGTGGTGGAGTTGAAGGAGGCATTAATGAAAGTTTTCAAGAACGGGGCTAAGGTGTCCGCACAGTCTTTGACAAGATTGGCTGTGCAGGCATCGCCTTTACAATTGGACGGTCTGATTTTTCGATTGATGTCCAATACCTCTGTCTCAGTAAGTGCCCTAAAAGAGAAAAGTATTTTCTCTTTTGTGTCTGTGCTGGTCGTATAGGTCGTATAGGACACCGCCATGTTGTCTTTGCAAAGGTCCCTGTGTTTTTTTTTTTATTAATCATGACTATTTGTACACTGGAGCACCACCAGGATTCGTCTTTCACGACTTCCTGTGTGTTGGTGACCGGCGTGGACAATTCTTTAAAGATGGCAAACAACTCTTTTGATTCTGAGGTAGCGTTAGCAATCCTATTGTTTTAAGATGAGGATTTAGCTAGGACTATAGCTTTCTTATATTGTGTTGCCAGAGTTTTGTAGGTGGGTAGCGTAGATTCCTGTGGGGTCCCTTGCCATTTGCTCAGGAATTTATGCTTGAGAGCACGTAGTTCTTTGAGCTCGGTGGAGAACCAGGAGTTAGAATGTTTCTTTTTTCTCGCTTTATTGTTCTCTAGCGGGGTAATGGCGTCAACTGCTGTTTTGAGTTTGGTGTTATAGAGTTCAGCCAGCACAGAGGGATCCGAGGAAAGTGGGTGCTTCAGCGCTGGAATGTCTAAGTAAGGACAGATCCTTTCTTTGGTTAGGTTTCATGAACATCTGGCTAGAGCAGGTAGGACTAGCATGCTTGGTTTAGGTGTATTAGCGCTGATCGGGATGAGGAAGTGGATAAGGTGTGGTCAGTCTATGAGGTCGGAGTATAAGAACTGATGTCCACACCGCAGTTAGGGTCTACTACCCAATCTAGGGTACGTCCTTTGCAATGGGTGGGATTGACGATTTTTTGCTGGAAGCCAAGTTTCTATAGAGCTTTGTCTAGGGCCTTAGATTGTCTTTCTGATCGTTGAAGCCCAGATTGCAATCCCCCAGAAGAATGGTTTTCGAGGTGGTTTTTAGATTTTCCCCAAGGAGACGGATTAAGTTATCTTGGAAGTCAAGTAGTGGTCCTGGCGAGCTGTATGCTATATGGATAGCGACGGTGGTGTTTGTAGAAATAGTGATCTTGACTGCGAGGGAGTTGACATTCTCTCTGAGATGTGAGGTGGTTTATCTTACTGCTAGAGTCTCTTTAACTATGAAGGCTACTCCACCACCTTTAGCAGCTGGTCTGTCTTGTCGGAAGATGGTGTACCCTGGTGGGAGGGCTAGTGAGATGGCCGGTCCTCAGGCTTCATGAAGCCATGTTTCTGTAATGGCTAAGGCATCAAGGTCCAAATTAGTGATAAGGTTGTGAATTTCCATTGCAAGTGCCGGTAAGATTGCTCAGCAGGTTGAGCGCTCGCTGCTGTGATCTGAGCGTGATCTGCAGGTTGCAGGTTCGAATCCCGACAAGGCCAACTCAGCCTTTCATCCTTCCGAGGTCCATAAATGAGTACCAATCTCGGTTGGGTGATATTGTATGTAAATATGTGCTCTGTAAAGCGCTTTGTATTAAGGCGCTATATAAATAACACATCATTATCATTATGTGTTGGGAGAGATCTGGCATTCATCAGCGCACATTGCAGGGGAGAGGGCTCCTGCATTAATTTATCATTGCGTTCGTATGTCTGGGTGGTCATAATGACCTTTGTAACTTCACACAGGGCACGTGTCGTTTCCTTTGTAGCTCCAGGCGGGGAATGTGCTGTTGACACAACTGGGCGTGAGCATTGTGGGATGATTATGGGATGTTTGGCTTCTGCAGCCTGTCGGGAGCGCTGACCTATGAGTTTGTTTCTAGTGCCAATCGATCTGGGGTGCTTGAGGAGATGGATGGGTTTGGTGTGGCTACCAAGCCTGTAGAGCCTGATAGCAAGAGAGTTATTGTAGTTTGTGGCAGAACCAGGAGGTGAGGTGTTGGAGTCAGGTGGTTTAGTGAAGAAAGATGGAAGGAAGGGGGTGGGGGAATGTCCTTTGATTTAGGTGGTTCCTTAACAGCCATGCTAGGTTTGATGGCGAAAGGATGGCAGTGATTTTGGTAGGCCGCTGCTATGCCAGTGCCTGAGACCTGGGACACAGTGCAATTAAATTGAGATAGGTAAATATTGTGCTAGTATATGTTCATGGAGAGCCGTGCACTTAAAATAAACAATTAGTATGCCCGTAAATGTTCTTAGTAAACCGCGCAATTCAGTTATGCTAGACAGCTCTTGTGCATGTACTAATGAATAGGATAGCGTGCAATTCAATACAAGTGATCTTTACATATTAGTAGGATAAAGCTATGTTTAGAACAAGTGATCAGCTACTAAGCTGGAATATATTCATAGGTAACATTGCAATTTAGGAAAACATCTGATATGCCAGTAATAGTAATAGGACACTGTGCTTTTAGTATTTAAGTAAAACATTTTAGTGGTGGCGATCTCATAGAAAAAGGGTGTGGGCAGTGAGCTTATTGAGACAAGCGGAAAGTCAACCTTGAAATCAATTTACCATGCAGCCGTCAATAGGGGTTATGTGGAGAGGGAGTAACAATGGCGATCCTGGCGTAGTATGCTTTAAGGAGACATATAGAGCTGCTTTACTCGAGCGGTACTCGATAAGCTGTTATGTTGGGGTAGGCTAGTTAGTGACGTCGCAAACAGCACAATGGTAAACTGGCGACCAAGCGAGCAAGCGGAAAGGCAGTAAGTGTGCTGCAGTAGGCTACGGCAGCAGGGGCATGGGTAGGGGACCATAGTAGAGTTGCGAGGTGAGTATGGCACGGGCGGGCGCTGGGCACGCTATGCCGGAAATATGGGAAATGTTTGGTGGGCTCTGTAGCTACTGTAAGATCGGGGGTGAGGAGTTTGAGAGGCACGATATCAGTGTCACATAACATTCATGGCAATCTTACAAGTGTATGTTCCAGGGGCGTTCAGAGTTTCGGCATGTTCACAAGTTGTTCCTGAAGTTTTGCAGGAGACGCAGGAGTAGGGTAGCAAGGTACCGGGCAGCCCTCTAGTCCTTCTGGCTCCGACAGGCTCGGGACAGGGCCTTTGGCGTCAGGGGCCAGCTTCTGCCTAGCGGTGTAGGCTATTGGCTGAAATAGCACCATCAGGATTTGTTGGGGGGCTAGCCCTGGGCACCTGGCAGGCCCCATGTGCACGTCGGGATCACCCGACTTTGTCCCTCAGTGCGGCCCACTGGAGCATCCCCGTCACCCGGCACACAGCGGCCCCGGCTCTGGGGGCACCCAGGTCGGGGTCGCCTCAGTAGCCATGGTCACATGGCGTTGGGATCACTCTGGGGCGGCTTTGCCCATCAGGGGCACCGTCCTCGAGCTGGGCCCCGTCCCTGGGCCCAGATCAGGCGGTGGTGCACCAGCATGGTGCTATGAAGGCACGACACCGGAGCCAAAGATGGAGTGACTAGCGAGCCGGAAGCAGCTTGCATATTTTATTAACTTGGTCACGTGGCCACTGCCACGTGACCCATTCCAATGTCATGGGGGCTACCATGCTCCCAGGAGGGGTGCCATGCAACAGGATTGGTTGCCTAGCAACCAAATAAACAAATAACAACCGGCGTGGCAGTGCCCATTTTGAGCTCACAGAATGCCGTTGTTCCACGAGGCGCTCTCTAATGCAGACTGGGATTCACGCACTGCAGAGGCACAATGAGCCAAATAAAGGGGGTGTTTTCACCTAGTGTGGATGAAAACGAAAAGTGAGCTCTTCGTGACCCAATTGAAAATATCGATTAAAAAATATGGTACATTTTCATAAGCGCCACTAGTTAATTATGATTGGGCCAACGTGTTACCGACACTGATCTGCTATATAATTATAAGGATAAGGATTGGCAGCCCTTAGAGGGTCAAATATGGAGAAAAGCACTAGGCCTGGCTAGCTGTGATCCAAATCCTGTTATTAGGTATGCATTCAGGCTCCTTTCAATAGCAGCTCAGATGAAATGGAAATCTTTAGCCTTCTTACATAAGGTTATCCTGGGACCTGTATGGGTGCATCAATAGGAGACTGACACAAAGGTGGCATGTCTTTGTTTATAGGCCTTTATTTAAATCAAAGGAAAAGGAAAACCCTACCTATCCCTATTTCTAAGAGGGGTACCAGGCGCTCCCACATCTCCTCTAACAGGCCCAACTTACATTGGCTACCCATTACACTTCGCATCTCCCTCAAAGCACTTGTTCTAACCCACAAGGCACAGAACAATGATGCACCTGCCTACTTGTCCGCGCGCTTCACACAACATACAGCATCCAGACCCCTGAGATCTGCACAGGCGCACACACTAGCCATTCCCAGTTTCAAGCTTCAGACAGCCAGAGGCACTAGCTTCCCAGTCCTCGCGGCTAAGCTCTGGAACTCTCTACCCAATGCTCTTAGGAATGTTCCATCCATCCAATCCTTCAAAAATATAACCAAACGGTGGCTTCACAAACAGGATGTCCTGGCCACCTCATTGTAATTCATGCAGCTGCTACCTGCAAACAGGCTACTCACTGTATATACTGTATATGTAGGCCGCCAGGCCATTCCGTGCAATGTTCTTCATGTTCTTATTCATGCTGTAAATATGTATATATAATGTAACATGTACCTATCTATGTAACATTTAACTGTAACTGCCTGGGCAAGGTGCGCAATATAAATAAACAAAATACAAAATACAAATACAAACTAAGGACTCTGCCAGGAGGTCTTGTCAAAAGCAAATGGTCCACCGTTGTGTCAAAACCTATTTCCTTCCTTTACACTCTAGATCTACTAAGGAAAAAAAGGGTGATCCTCTTGGTCCAGAAAAATGATTCCCTTTTTCTGGACAACACCAACCTTTCACTAGTAGGGAAAACAAAATGTTCCTCGTCAAGAGCAAAACAACAAAACAAAGTCTCAAAGAGTTACTGGGGATTTGCTTTTGAATAATTCTTGCTTTACACTTTTGTAGGTCTGAATGCCTCTGTACATGGTGTATGCATGCAGTTATATGCAAAGGTTTGGAGCTGAAGTTGTTTAATTGGTGTATGACTAAAGAATAATCTGCACAGGAGTCTACCACTTAAATCTTACTGATTTCAGTATCCGAGATGAATGTAAAGTCTAGGCATCACAACTCATTGTAGGTTGGGAATTATTCTGTCTCAGAAATGGTGGTCTGCTAATCAGACCCCCATTTCATAAAGCTCCATGCCAAACATTCAGGCATTCATGCACCTTTGCCTAGCGAGCCGCCTGACATCTGAAGCACTTGCTCGTCAGTGCAACCAGCAGTTTCAACCTCACATGTGCATTACTGACATCTACAGTGGCCCAAAGTCACTGTATACAGAGGCTACAATTTAACTTCTGTGCTTCTTATCCAAAAGTAATCGTGTTTGCCTTTTTCCATTTGGTGGCAGGATAGTTATGGTTTAGTGACTGATAAGTGCACGAAATGATTAAAGCCACACCAATTTGATATCATACGAGTGTCAACTTGATGAGCCCAGACCAGCTATGAGAGGGAAATATGTATTCATTTAGGTATTTTAGGTATTTATTTATTTATAATGCGCACCAAACCCAGGGGTAACCAGGCGCAGAGGCAGCAAGAGGGTTGCAAAAACATAGTTACATACAATAGGGTGAGGTCCCGCTGTGGTTACAGTGTAGGACGTTTCACGGCGAAAATGAGGGGAGGAACATATACACTTTGAGCAGTACTATATACATATTTACATGCACTGAGGTGCGGAGTCAGGTGGTAGTGGCGCATCCAGGCATCGGAAGGTCATTGGCTTAATGTCGTTATGAGTCAAGTGTTTTAAGCCAATGGATAGTTCTGGCTCTGAACTGTCGGTAGGGTAGGTCCTCCCTGCAGGTAGGAGGAAGGGAGTTCCAAAATTGCGCTGCTTTCACTGGAAAGCTATTGCCTCCAGACATAGTTCGTTTGAACCTGGGTACCAGAAGAAGGTTGGAATTGGCCGTTCGCACGGGGCGAGAGAAGTTGGGTCTAGTAAATCTGGAGATGAGGTATTGAGGGGCTGCTTGGTGGAGGCATTTATGAATCAAAGACACCGATTTAAGGAATATCTTGTCTTTGGTGGAGAGCCAGTTGACGGATCTTCTGGAATCAGAGATGTGGGCTTTCTTTGGGATACTGAGGGCAGCTCTAAGGGCGTTATTTTGGAGGATTTGGATTTTGTTTGAGATATATTTGTTACATCCTACATAAAGAGCGTTGCAATAGTCCAACTTGGACAGGATCAGAGCCCTGGCCAAGGTGGTACAGTTGGTAGGGGAGAGGAATGGTTTGGCTGCCCTAATGAGTTTGCAAGTGTACGCAGTGGCGGAGGCCATAGCGTTTACTTGTTTGTTGAAGGTGAGGGAGGAATCTAGATAGAAGCCAAGGGTTTTGACCTCCTTAGCTACCTTGATCTTGTTATCGTCAATTATGAATGAGGAGTATTTGTGGCCCAACTTGTTGAGGTAGTGTGTTGAGCCAAGTATAAGGAGTTCCGTCTTGTCATCATTCAGGCATAGACCGTGTGTGGCCATCCATGCCTGGATGATGAGGTACACTTTATTAACGAAGGCCAAATCCTTGTCATAGTCCCCCGACAACGGGATGAGGATCTGGGTATCATCGGCGTAATTTGTGTAGGTGATACCCAGATCGTCTAGATCATCAAAGAGAGGCTTCGTGAAGATGTTATAAAGTGTAGGGGAGACGCAAGATCCTTGAGGCACACCGCAAGTGATGGGTGTAGGGTCGGCTGCTGCTGACAATGAAAAGACTCTCATCGTGCGGTTGTTAAGGAAGGATTGGATCCAATTGGTTGCTTCTTGAGAGAAGTGGGCAGCTTTTTGTAGGTGGTTGCACAAGATCTCATGGTCAACCAGGTCGAAGGCCGCAGAGAGATCAAGGAGTAGCAATAGTGCTGTCTTACCCTGGTCTCTCAGCTCGTCTATTTGTGCTTTGAGATCTATGAGTGCAGTTTCGGTTCCATGCTTTGGCCTGAAACCAGATTGTCGGGCGCCTAGGAGGTGGAAGTGCTCAAGGTAATGTTGGATCTGTTGGTAAGCTATTTTGTCGAGGATTTTAAGAAGGAATGGTACTGTGGTGATGGGGCAGTAGTTAGTTGGAGTGGATGGGTCTAAATTCGTTTTTTTAAGCAGAGGGAGGACCCAGGACTGTTTTAAATTGTTGGGTACGGAGCCTGATGTGAAAGACGCATTTATTAGTTTGGTAATAAATGGTGCGAGATCACGGGCTGCATCCTTTATCAGTTGAGCAGGGCATGGGTCTCTGTGGCAATT
The DNA here is from genome assembly GCF_040938575.1 of Ambystoma mexicanum. NCBI lineage: Eukaryota > Metazoa > Chordata > Amphibia > Caudata > Ambystomatidae > Ambystoma > Ambystoma mexicanum. The sequence continues at coordinate 134,414,366 of NC_090929.1, forward strand.
TGACGGTTTGAGGGTAAGAATGGTGTTTTCTACCTCTTTGGTGGATACTTTATGGAAATTAAAGGGGGGGTTGTGCGTTGGGGGAGCTGATTGGGTCAGGTGAACCTTATTGTGGATGTCAGTACTCAGCTTAGTAGAGTCGAGCAGAGATTCTTTTTTGATGCTTATCTTGGTCTTAAGGGAAGAGATTTTGTACGCTAGGGCATTTTGTATGCCCGTGCACCAGTTTTTATCTTTGATACATGAGTCAGGCACTTGAATCGGGGATTCAACCTCTTTAAGTATTGTGAAAAGCTCTCTAGTGCTAGATTTAGCTTGAGCGATGCGTGTACTATAGGACGTTTGTTTGGCCAGTATAATTTCTTTCTTATACTGGGAAGCTAGATTGCTCAAGTTTTTTTTGTTGTTTTCTGAGGGGTAAGCGTGCCAGATTTTTTCATTGCGTCGCTTTTCCTGTCTGAGGGCTTTGAGGTGAGGTGAAAACCAGGAATTGATGTGTTTCCGGGGCTTACTCTTTTTTAGCTTCAAAGGGGCTATAGCATCGAGGGATGATTTTGTTATATATGTCCACCATCGTGAATGGATCTGTACGAGCCGGGATGGCATTCAAGGTAGGTGTGATAAGCGGGATCAGGTTTTCGGGAGTGATGTTTTTTTTATTTCGTGATTGGACGGCTGGAGCTATGCTGTTAGCTTGTGCTGGGGTTGCCTCTAGGGAAAATGAGATCAAGTGATGATCTGTCCAGGGCTGTGGGAGAATGGCAGAGACTAGGACTGGGCAGTTGTGCACCGCTAGCCAGTCCAAAGTTCTTCCTTTGATATGGGTGGGCTCGGTGATCTTCTGGGTGAAACCCAGTTCCTCTAGGGTGTTATTAATAGTACTTGCATTTGTGTCTGCGGGGTCGCTAAATCAGAGGTTGAAGTCTCCTAGTAAGAGGCGTTGTGAGGAATTTTTAAGATTATTTGATAAGATGTCTGTGAGGTCTTCTTCAAATGAACCTAGAGGGCCCGGTGGTCGGTAGATAAGGTGGATGGAGATGGTTTGAGTATTAGATAGAGTTACCTTGGCGGTTAGAGATTCGCAAGAGCTCACATTAGTGGACGATTCAATTGTGATATGGAATTTGGTTTTGGCTATGATGGCAAGACCTCCGCCTCTAGAGGTGGTACGATCGAGTCTTAATAGCGTGTAGTCATCTGGTACCGCTAGCATAATTGCAGGGCCTGCCGTGGGGTGAAGCCAAGATACGGTGACCGCTAAGAAGTCCAGGTCTTCATTATGTAGCAGGTCGGCAATGTCTGATGAATGGGCTACCATAGAGCGGGCGTTTATTAGAGCACCCTTGGTCCTAAAATCTACTAGGTTTGAGGGTGGAGGCATGGATTCATTTGTATTTTTCTGGTCACGGATGGGCTCACGGTGGAGTCTACTGTTCAATTGAAGAGGGTGTAGGGAAGGATTCCTAGTCACCTTGTTGTAGGCTGGTTTAGGTAGAGGGTCATAGAGCTTTGGGAGCCTAGCCTGTAGTCTGAGGTTCCTCATGAGAACAGGGCAAGGTATGGAGGGGGTCATTTCAGTTAGTGTGTATGGGTTGTATGTGGGCTCAGGTGCTGGTAGGATGGTTGGGCCTTGGCTGTTCAAGAGGTACAATATTGATCTCAGTAACACTGTATAAAGCGCATGGAGATACATTGTGATGTAGGGCAAGAAGGGCTAGTACAGTGAGGTTGTAGTCACTAGCAGGGTGCATAGGCAAAGGGTTACGGTTTTAGCAATCAAGGCACAAAAGCAAAGGACACTGGCAGAGTGCATAGGCATAGGGTCACCTAAATTCGATTTAGCAATCAAGGCACAAGAGCATAGGTCTTTTAGCAATCAAGGCACAAAAGCAAAGGACACTGGCAGAGTGCATAGGCATAGGGTCACCTAAATTCGATTTAGCAATCAAGGCACAAGAGCATAGGTCTTTTAGCAATCAAGGCACAAAAGCAAAGGACACTGGCAGAGTGCATAGGCATTGGGTCACCTAAATTCGATTTAGCAATCAAGGCACAAGAGCATAGGTCTTTTAGCAATCAAGGCACAAAAGCAAAGGACACTGGCAGAGTGCATAGGCATAGGGTTACCTAAATTCGATTTAGCAATCAAGGCACAAGAGCATAGGTCTTTTAGCAATCAAGGCACAAAAGCAAAGGACACTGGCAGAGTGCATAGGCATAGGGTCACCTAAATTCGATTTAGCAATCAAGGCACAAGAGCATAGGTCTTTTAGCAATCAAGGCACAAAAGCAAAGGACACTGGCAGAGTGCATAGGCATAGGGTCATCTAAATTCGATTTTTCAACAGGGCGAGAAGCATATGTCACTATATATGGCAAAGTTAAGGTTCCAGGTCGATTACCTTGTGTGTGGCAGTTAAGGGACTGGCAGATGGCGGACACAGGCACAAACAGGAACCAAACAGGTGCTGGCCTTGTAGCAGTGGGCCTTGGATGTAGTCGGCCGGCTCTGCCTGCCGGCAGCCAATGGGGGATGAAGTAGGCAGGACAGCCTATCAGTGTAGCCTGGAGAGGTGTACTGGGCAGGCTGATCTGGTGTTGGTAAAGGAGTCGGCCATTTTTGAATTTCGAGTACCTCGTGTACTCCAATGGCGATTCCAGGCTAGTCTGGCTGGCTGTCTGCTCTGCTCCCAGTGAGACAATAGCCAGGAAGCTGCCTTACTTTGATTCCCCAGCAGGTAGGGTAACACCTCCTCTTAGGCTAAAGGAGCACTCATCAGGAGATCTCCTGGAAGCCCGGCTTCAAAGGTGCACTCAAATAACAAAGGGCAGCCTCACACCAGGGTACTGCACACCGGAGCACCTTTGAAGTGAAGGCTTAGTAAGGGGCGAGGGTTAGGGTAGTCAGAGAGGAAGAAGTCGGCCTGAGACAGGGGACCACTGTCTTGCTTTTCTGTGGGGCTCTCTTGTGTTCCTGTACCTTCCATTTTCCATGGAACAGGGCACACTCGGTATGATGCAAGAAGGCAAGAGTCACTTGTTACAGCAACAGGGATTAGACATTTTACAGCAGGCTTGCTTCTGTCCAGTCCCCTGTGGCTTTTTACCTTTATAAAATGTGATCCCCCCACTCCTTCTTGATTCTTTCCTGGATTCTTCCCTGGACATCAAGAAGAAGACATCTGTGAATCTCTGTTGAGAGTGCACGTCATTTCAAAGTCCTCTCCCATAGAGGTGAAGACAGGTGCATCTAAGGTAGAGGAGAGCTTTGTCCCCTAACCATCCTTAAGGAACACTGGAGGTGAACGACTGTGGACCAAGGTATGCCACTCTGCTAGCTGCACTGGAGCCAGGTCCCGCACAGGAGATGAAGGAACCCCTGCAGGTGCCACTCAAACCCCTGACTGGGAATGCAGAACAAGAAAGACTCACCTTTCCTACAGCCCCAAGAGTGAGACTCACAGCACCCACAGAAACACAAATCAGCCTGGACCCCTGTTTCACCATTTCAAGCCATCTTTGAACTGAGGCAACCATCCTTGAAGGTTTTGAATCGACCCAGGACCCAAGGTGCTGCTTTTGGCACTCTTCCACATCTTCAAACCACGGCTTGCAACCTTCAAATGAGTTTGACACCACATCACACCAGAGGTGCTCTCCACCACCTCCACTCAAACACCATCTCACCGCAGCAGATGCCTTCTACTCACCGCTTCTTTGAGCACTGCATTGAATCAACAGGACCTCACCTCGACCCAACTTGAACATTATCTTGCACTGCTGTTCCAAAGCTGTTGGAATCTTCACACGGTAGCACATGGAGCACCACCTCAAACAGCACATAGCCCTGTCTCGAAGCTGAATAGATGCTAACTCATCACCTAGAACAACACAACTCCCCGCATCTTGACCCTCGTTCGATAGCAATGACAGTGCCTTGTTGATTATGCAGCTCATCTGCTTTCCAGGATATTGTACACAAAGACTGTATCTAAACGGTCGCATGAACAAAAAGTTCTACAAATGCTACCACCAAAGGTTCGAACACACCAAAAGTTCGAACCTTTGGTGGTAGCATTGCAGGTAAGTAAAAAAAAAAAAGACATGGCCACACTATTATCACATTGACTCTCACACAGGAGAAATATCTGTTCCGATGGAACCCTATGCAATTTTACAAAGGAAGTCCTAGGAGGAACACCTTTGGTGCACAGCAACCTATATCCCACTAGAGGTACACATATGCCACCACCAAGCAATAGATCCCCCAGAGGTCCCAGAACCAGTCCGACATGATAAACAGGTTCAATGTTTTGACCTGAACCCAAGTGACTTGGGGTGCCTCAGAGGAACACATGTTCACTTTTCTGTGGGGGCCTCAGCTGCAGACTCAACAAGGAAAAAGATGTGCAAATAAAAGGGGAACAGCAAATAAAAATCACAGAGGTCATGTTCCAGAATCTTCAGGGGCGACTTTGTAGTTGTGTGAGAGTGGATAAAGGAATTTAAAGCCTTTCGGGATCAGTTAAATATTCTACCTGGGGTGAAGTTGCTTTCCTGCTCTGAAAATAATCTACTTTTGTGAGACATCTGCTCTCAAAAGTAACAAAAAATAACATGTTATTTACTATGTGCAATCCTCAAAGTGATCAGTAAATGCAGGAGACACACTGGGTATGTACTTTTCCCCTAAAACTAAATGTGTGTTTTGGGGTGTGCCATCAGGTATACTGAGCGCATTCCTAAGTGATGTCCTGATTCTAAGAGGGATGCAGTCAGGAATGCACTCATTCTGCTGCAACTTTCCATTGCACCCAGTCTGCCCCAGCACAGACATGGTGAAGGCGATAGCACAAGGAAGTCAAGAGTATTTTCAGGTGTCTGCCAAGCAGGAGCTCTTCCTCTTCTTTGTACCTTAAAACTATTTTATGTCACAGGCCTTTTAAGACCTGTCACTTGGCATGTACCCCTAGAATCCATGTAGGCAGTGGCTGCTGGTCTGTTCACATCACATTGTGAATTGGGGACTCTTTGTCTGAAAGGGCTACTCCGTGGGTCTGCTTGAGAATTAAGTACTTTACACTATGGTCAATTTGGTAATATGGATGAATAAAAGGTAGAAAAAGTGTATCCATCATTGTTTTCCAAGGCTAGTATATTGATTATTTATTTAATGTTTTGAGATACTGAAGGACTTCAATAGAAACCTTTGAGTTCAGTGTGAGGGATTGTGCTGGGGTGGTGTACGTTATCAAGAAAGGTGGGAATTTGTTGTGGGGCATCAATAATGATCCAGAGCATCCAGAAAAAGTCTGTTCTGTGAATTCGACCCACAGATTGTAAGGAGGTTCCTATAACAACATACTGATATGGGCTCCCTTAGCATTTAGAGCTACGACTGGTTGTCTTTGAAAGTTTGTCATGTAATTAAATAGAACCCCACCGCTAAACCAAGTATATCTAAAGTCAGGACCATTACCCTGGTGCTCAGAACAGAAGAAGACATAAAGATGAAGAGCAGGACCAAAGAAGGTTGTATTGAGCCATCACATGCCTCCCAGTGTGTTAGTCCAATAACAGTGGTGAGGAAGAGCAATGGTGCGATCAGGGTATTGTGACGAATCCCAGGATGTCGTCACTGCTTCCATAGGGGCAGCCCCTTCCCATGAGGCCAGGGAGGTTAGGCTGCTACCCGATGGTCCTCCTGGGGGTGGTACTCAGTGGGTAGATCTCATGGAAGGGGAAACCCCCTGTGGGACAAGTGACGACTACTGTGATAGAAACCAGTATCCACCTAACACCTACACCTCTCCCTCACCCCCACTTTCTCCCTCCTTATCCTCCTATCTCATGTACTTCTATAAGACTCAAAAAGTAGGAAGTACTGAGACAAGGAAGAACAGAGGTAGCTATCATGAAGATCCAAGCCAAGAAACTGTGACAAGGAAGAGGTGCAGATCCGCAGGGATAAATCAAATTACCTTGCATTAACAGTCTAGTCTCTAACTACAGACCTTACTAGATGGTGACATAAAATTGGACAACTGACTCACCCAAGAGGCAGATCCTCCCTGCAGGAACCGAGAGAGTGGTGGATGCCCAGCGCGGAGAACAGCATGGGGAGACTGAAGCGCTCCAAGGTGAGAAGCACAATGTCCAGGGGAGACTCCAAGATACTGAGAACTGAGAGACTGGCTGGGAAGAGCGCCGGTAGCGCAGCACTGCAGGACCACACAGTCCGGCGGGGAAAGACACGCTGAAGCAACTGCAATGTGTCAGAGAGAGCTCCACAGTGCCGATGAGCCAAAGAGAGGCACGGGAAAGCCTGCAACCGACTGGAGGGCTGCAGCCAAGACCCTAAAGGTATTTCGGTGGCTGAGCCTGTGGTTGGGTGTCCCTAGAGGGTACAAGGAACCCTAACTGCAACTGCAACTGTGCATGTAAAGTGGGGGAAAAGAGTATGACCCCTATGGGAGATTAAGGGAGACTTTATCAGGATACTTTGACAAGGAGAATAGCATCTGGGACCCTTACAGGAGAAGGACATATCATGTGACAAGGATACCTAATCTTCCTTGCGACAGTACTTGGGGGGGGGAGACGGTACTTGGAAGGGAAGACGACCCAGGTTTTGCAAATATCAGAGGGCAATGTGAAGAGAACTGTGAGAGTAACACATATGAACACAGAACTTGGCAGGCGAGTAAACCAAGTCTGTCCTCGAAACAAAGAGACCTGGGAGAGAAGGGAAATAGGTCAACCAACCAGGGTCAGGGACCCACCACCGTAGAGACGGGGAACATCCAAACCACTCTTCTTCATCGAAGGACCTGGTAGAGAAGGGAATCGGGTCTGCCAACCAGGGTCAGGGACCCTCAAATATTTGGAGGATCGCCCCAAACCACTCTTCTTCATTGCAGTGCCTGGTAGAGAAAGAAACCATGTCTGCCAACCAGGGTCAGGGACCAACTACAGTTTGGAGGAGCGTCCAGACCACTCTTCTTTATCACAGTGCTTGGTAGAGAGGTGAACTAGGCCTTCCAACCGGGGTCTGGGAACCATATATACAGACAAGGAAGGAGAGACATTTTCCAGACCATTTGGCACTGAACTTTGAGAACTTTTGAAACCCGGAACTACCTAGGGGAAGGGAATAATTTCTCTGGACTAGGAAGAAACCTGTTTGATTTGGTTTAACATAGAGAGTGTGAGGGACAGAGTTAGGATTCTGACATAGGACTGCGGACGTTTGCTTTTGGACATCCTGACAAAGACATTAGTATTTTTGATTGAGGCAGGGAAACCCTTCTTCGAGTTAGGTCAAGATAGGGTTTTCGTTTCATTATTTTAACATTAATAAAAGTCTATAACAACCACAATGGCCACTTCATATCAGAGTCTTACTTCTGCAGCCTTACAATATGCATAGATTTGAGTGAACTCAATCAATACGGTGTAGAGGAAAGGTTTCTTCTCCCCAAGATTAATGACCTGTTGGCAGAGATTAATGGTTTTTCTATATACTTGCTCATCGATTCGAGGTCAGTGTCCCATCAGGTGAAGCTGCATCCACACTCGATGGATCTCACAATGTTTATCACACTAATGGGTATGTTTCATTGGAGACAAATTACTTTTGGGTTAATCTTGACAGCCAGTGTTTTTCTGAATATAATTTACAAACTGCTGGGGGAACAGGTGAGGTTTAATGTTATCAAGATATGATATATGATAAGCCAATTATAGCGCACCTGTACATTAGTGTTTCTAGGCGCGACAAGATAACGGACGGAAGACAGAGGGAGGACAAGAGAAACGGTCTGACTAGGCCTTGTGTCAATCAGATCATGCAAATGTGAGAAAGAGAAGTGCAAGGGGACAGGGAGGGTAGGAAGTGCAAGGGAGAGGGCCAGGGAAAATAGGGCAGCAATGCCGTAAGTGCAGCCAGGGCACCGCGGCTCTGGATAGTGCAGGGAGAGCAAGGGACTGTAGGGCTACACTTACAGCCCCTAAGTGCGTGGTAGGCCCGGAGGCAGTGCAAGGGTGACTGATCAAGAAAGAGCCTGGTACCCAGTGTGACCCTGAGGGTAGCCAAGCAACCAGTAGGTACAGTAGACAGGTAGGTCAGGTAGGTCAGCAGGGAAGGGAGACAGAGAAAGCAGAGAAGAAGAGGAAAGTTTTGAGCTGCTTCTGAAACTTCAGGTGGTCTGGCTCAAGCTTGAGAGGTACAGGGAGGCCATTCCAGAGGGAGGCACCTGCAGAGGAGAGAGATCTAGGCCCCAGTCTCTGCCTGGAGAAGTGTCTAACCCTTAGAGACTTGGCGGTAGCTGAGTGAAGGGCTCGAGAAGGAAGGCGTTTTGGAAGAGAGCGTTGGATGTAGTGCGGGCCCTGGCCCCAGAAAGCCTTGTGCAATGCAAAGGGTCTTGAACTTGATACTTGCAGCCAATGGGAGCCAGTGGTGAGAGATTTCAGGGCTGGAGAGATACGTCCCAGGGCTTGAGGCCAAGGAAAAGTCTTGCAGTTCAGTTCTGGATTAGTTGCAGAGAGCGGACAGTAGAGGACGGCAGATTGAGGCTGGCAGTCAGAGTAAGAGAGGGAAAACTGGGGCAGGGGTCCCAATGAGAAGAATCTCTATCTTGCTGGCATTAAGGCAGAGATTGTTGAAAGCACACCAACCCTGAATCGTGGATAGACAGTCAGGAATGAGCGAGAGAGGACAGGAGACTGAGGGGAGTCTGAAGGAAAGCTGACTGTCATCCGCATAACAGTGAAAGTTAGAGGAGAAGGTAGAGATCAGTTGGGCCTAAGGGGCCAGGCAGAGGTTGAAAAACCAGGGTGAGAGGCTAGAGCCTTGTGGAACATCACAGTCAGAGTGAGAGGTGGCAGAGAGAAAGGGACCAAGTTGGACCTGGGAGGGGTGGTCCAAGAGGAAGGAGGTCAGCCACTGCAGGGCCTGATCCAGGGTGGCGTGGTTGACTGTGTCGAACGCAAAGGAAAGATCAACGAGGATGAGGACAGAAGGAATGCTGGAATCAAGGTTAGAGAGCAGATCTTCACGTGTGTTCAGGAGAGCAGTTTTCATGCTTATGGCAGCTCTGAAGCCAGCCTAATGGTCGAGGAGACAACCAACAGATTCAGTATGAGGTTGGTAAATTGGTAAGTTGGGAGATGGCCAGCTTTTCCAAGAATTCACCCAGGAAAGGGGTGATAGAGATTGGGCGATACTTTGCCGGGCAGGTAGGATTGGCAGACAGCTTTCTGAGGAGGGGTACACAAGGGAGTGCTTAAGGGAAGAGGAGAAAGTTCCAGTGGCGAAAGAGTGATTACACAAATTGGCCAAGGCTGGAGCAAGGGTGTCAATATGGTCTTTGATGGTTCTGGAAGAGCAGGGGAGCACCTGTTTGGACAACCCTTTCGGTCTCAGGTATGGTGCAAGTCAGAAATAATATGATACTGTTTTATTTCCAGTTGTCAAGACTTTAGGTGAAGCAGGGCTCAAAATCTCCCCTGGAAAATGCACATTTCGAGAGAATAAAGTAGTGTATTTAGAACATTAACTGTCAGTTGGAAGACTTAGATGAAATAGAAGATACACTGCAGAATATCGACCTGCCACACATATCTAATAGCCAGGTGAAGGAATTGGATAGCCCCATTACTTAGCAGGAAATATCATTAACAATCTCACAGCTTGCTACACAAAAAACACCCGGGTGTGATGGGCTCCCTGCTGAGTTCTATAAAATGTTTGATCGAATGGTAATTGGAAAACTACAAGCTACATTCAATACATCCTACAAGAGAGTTGTAATACTATGCAGGAAGTTGTGATAGTACAAATTCTAATGCTGGGGAACAACCATGCATTCTGCAAGTTACATAGGCTCTTGTTAATGTTAAACGTGGCTGCTGAGATACTTAGCTCCATTGCAGCCAAACGCCTACAAACAGTACTTCCTCATTTAATACATCCTGACCAGTCAGGTTTCGTGCCAAGTAGGACCACCTCCCATAACTTAAGGAGACTACAATACGTCATTTCCCAGATGAACAAATTCAGGGAGTAGCTAGTGGTAGCATCCCTGGAGACGATTAAAGCATTTGGTATGTTAGGTTATGTTATTCTATTTTGTACAAAGTACAGCGCAACTTGTGCCAAAAGGCTGCCTGGTGCTAAAAGCTTCCAGAATAGAGCGCCGCAGCTAAGCAGTGAGCTCAAAATGACAGGGTTTTTAAAGTGCGGCGGAACTGCAGATGACCAGCAGTAGACCACAAAACTAGCGGAAGGGCGTTCCAAAGTCTGGAAGCCAACACTGAAAAAGCCCAGCCACCAATCCAGACATATCAAAATCTAGGGACAGAGAGAAGAAATATGTCCCTAGAACACAGAACACAGAAGATGACAGGGCACATAGAGGCGGAACTTGAGCTGCAGCTATTCTGCCCCTACACCATGAAATGCCCTGTGGACCAAGCACAAGGATGTAAAATTCACGTGTTTGGCTTCAGTGAACCAGTGTAAAGCCGACAAAATGGGAGAGATGTTATCCCTAAAAGGTGTACCCATGGCCATCTTAGCTGCAAAATTCTGAAGGATCTGTAGACACTTGATCAAAAAAGCATGCTGTGCCAGTTAAGGGAGTTACCGTAGTCAATACGACTTAACACTAAGTCTGCGACTATAGGAGCACGAAGATGTTGGGGGAGAAACCAAAATCTTTAATTGAAAGTGGTCTGGCTGGCAGACTGTACCAATCTGAGCTGCCATAGAAAGTGACACAGAAAGTTTAACACCCAAGTTGTTTACAATGGCAACAGGAACAGGAAGAGGGCCAATAGAAGGCGGCCAGAAAGAAGAGGTCCAAAGGGAAGACGATGAAACAGTACCCACCACTAACACCTCCAACTTTCCGCCATTCACTTTGAATCAATTATCGCTCATCCAGCCCCCCACAGGCTCTCAAACAGTCCTTTAATTGAGACGCATTGGATTGATGAGCCATATCAAGACCAACTATGATCTGGGTATCATCAGCGTATGAGTAACAGCGGAATCCATTGGACTGGTTGAGTGCAACAAGGGGCTGAATATAGATGTTAAATAGAGTGGCGGAAAGTGCAGTACCTTGTGAAAGACTGCATATCAGGGCAGAGGATACGTAGCAGAATGGGGGGAAGGATAGAGACTGTGAACGATTGCAGAGAAAAGAATGAACCCAGGACAGAACCCCACCAGAAATTTTGGCTACAGAAAGACGGCTGAGCAGGATGGAGTGGTCAACGGTATCAAATGCAGCTCACAGATCTAAAACAATCAGTGTTGCCACTCCACCATGGTCAGAAATACACGTCAAATTGTCCAACATAGACACAAGCACAGTGTCAGTACTGTAACTTAGATGGAAGCCTGACTGTAATGTGTCAAATTAACAGAAATCATCGCAAAACCTACCGAACAGCAGGGCAATCAGAGAGTCTAAAAGTTTCATAAGGAAGGGGTGTAAGGATATCGGGCGAAACTTCCCCAGAATGGAGGGATCAAGGGACAGCTTCTAAGCAGGGGAATGACAAGGGCATCTTTGAGCTCAGGAGGAATCGACCCAAAGAGCAGGAATGATTAATAGCAGAAGCAACATTATTGACAAAAGAAGGCATAATTTCTTTGAGAATATGTAAAGAAATACCATTAATAGGAGATGCAGATTTCATTTTGTCCATAGCACAGAGAATGTCAATCGTGGAGAAAGATGGAAAAAACTTCCAAGAAGGAGCAGGATCATTAAAGGGCAGGGAAGACAATGCAGGATCAAAAGTAGATAGGCGAGCCGCAGGCTCGGTGGGTTGGAGTTGGATGTTTGCAGAACGGAGAACTTTTGGAATAGGTGAAGGGCTCCTTAAATAGATCCAACTTATATACACAGAACCGATGGCAAGCGTTACAACTGGCAGTATAATTTTCAAAGAATGGCCAATTAAGGTGGGCATGAGGCAAGGATGACCACTTTCGGCAATACTTTTTGTAATGACCATGGAGCCTCCAGTAACGTTTTTGTGGCAGGAATTTCGAGGTGCAGCTAGTTATACAGGTCAGGGATACACAACATTTGGTTACAATGTATGTTGATGATATACTGCTGTATATTACTAATCCACAAATTGATCTGCCTTATATACAGGAAGTCCAAGAGAACTTTGGCAAGCTATAAGACATCAAGATAAACTGGAACAAGTGTTGTCTATTTCTCTTCGCTGCGCTGTGAATTCGAGGGGAGCAGCCAGTGATGAACTCATCACTGACCAGGGCGGATGTATCATTCCAATACCTACGGATCGAGATTTACGACGAAATGCTGTATATCTATCTAAACAACAGTGATAGACTGATAGAGCCTTACATAAAATGGCCCTATTGATAGAGCTTAAAAAAAATACTCCTCTCTTTGATGGGCCCGGTTGTGCTGACGAAGATGGTCTTTTTACCTAGTGTTAGGGAGAATTCTCTCTGAATTTCCTAACCTAGTGAGTCCCCCAGCAGCTTTGCTGGATTTTTGGGGTTTATTTTTTTCTCCTGCCAAGAGTGAGACTCTTTTACCCTCACTCTTGGGCATGATTTGAGTGTGTTTCTTTGGATCTAGATGTGTTTAATGGGCTTTGGGGTCTTTTACTCCATAGGGCTTCATATGTTTTTGTGATGTGTGTTACACAGCACCCTCCGTGCAGTAACACAGGGGTGTCATAGTGACCCCCCAGTATAGACTCCATACCCTGGGACTGACTACTGTCTCCCAGGGCATGTAAAGTCACCATTGTCTTTACTAGTCTTAAATTCTGAACAGAACCAGTACAAACCATTATATTGTGGACGTACTGGCTGGGGCAATTCGATTGCCCCAGGGTCTGTTAGTCGAGGGGGCACGTCTCCGTCCCCCCTGATCGAGTTTTGGCTGGTGGCAGTGGATACTACTTTTTATATTCAACCGCGAATATTTTCCTATGGGATTTCCCATTGTTTTAGGCTACTATCTTTATTTAATTATTTACGGTAGCCTCGAACATACCGCCGGTTTATTTAATTAATATTAATTCTCCGGTTGGTATTTTTTGCCAAAACTTGATTCTAAAATGGCGTTTGTGTTCTCTTCTGTGACTCCAACCCAAGTCGAGCCCTTTGTTCCACTTTTTGGCGGGCTTCTCCACAGAAGCCCTCCAAAGTGGTGCCACTCTGTCTGGGGTACTTAGGATCAGTGGAGGGGAATTTAGGCACCCTGGACTGAGTTGCCTAGGCAACTCAAGTCGCACTCCATCCTGATTGGCCCAAGTGGTGAGCCGGCCGGCTCACCACTTAGCATGTTTGAGTGACAGCTAGGCTGAGTGAATGGGGGTTTGCTGCATAAAAGCAGGGCTTTGGGGACTGGAACTTCAGAAGTCGCCACAGGACCTAACAATCCGATGAGGGAGAAGCTGAGCCGACCTGCCACGACACCACCACCGGTGGAGCCCTGCTGGACTGCCTCACCACCTTTCCCAACGACAGAGGAGATCTCCTGCCGGAGAGTCTTCTTCCTTTGACTGGTGGGGATAACCAGTTTCACCGTCTTTTTGCTTTCCCGATGTACCTCGTGGCCGCCTTGCCTGTGCCAAGCATCCCGGCAACCGGGATACCACGTTTTACCACGACCGCGAAACCAAGGTACCACCTTTAACCCGAAAACTCCGCGGCTGGTTTCTTCCCTGGTAGTGCAACGACCTTCATCTTTCCTCCAAGTCGAGATCTTCTCTTCCCCTGGACGACGACGCAACTTGCACCCACTACCAGGAACAACTGCCACCGCTGGAGGCTCCTTCCCACTTAAGGTACCGTGTCCCGCCTGGCTTCCCTTGCTACCGACTGTATGTGGTAGATTTAGCCCCCGGCTTTCGAACCTGGGTTAGTCTGGGACACCCTGGCTAAACTTTCTTAAAGCCTCTCTAAACCCTTTTTGAACCCCCTCTGCTCTCTCTAAGAGTGGGCCCAGCCTTTGGACTTTGGCTCACCAGTGACTTTTTTGCTCTCTGCCTTGCTAACAGTGTTCCTGAATCTTAGAGTGGTGTACCTTTTCATATTCTGTCTTTTTCCCTCCCTTTCTCACAAACTTATTAGAGTGCAATCTAGTTAAGCGCTCACCTCTGTATGAAAATAAGTGGTGTTTTACTGTGATTTATCTGATAGGGAAAAAGGGGTGTATATATTACAATAGTAACTGTGTTTAGAATATTTTACAATAAGAGTGCTGGAGTGTTTCAACTGTGTGTTTTTAAATAAATAATTATATACTGTGATACCAAAGCAATGGTCAGTGTTTGCTTGTATTATTGTATCTGAGTGCCTGTTGTGTATACTTTGCATACTGCCGAACTCTTCTTGAGGGAAGTCTGACTGCTCAGCCACAGCTACCAGGTAAATCTGGGTGGTACAGACTGCTACCAAGTGGGTTTACTGCCAACACCTGTAGTCTTAAATCTTTTGCAGTGGTCCCTAAGGGAACTGCACAGATTTCTGCCTAACACCTAGAATGCTTTATTTTTACAATAATGTAATGCTTGAGGTTCCCTGCACACATTTCACTGTATTACATACTATGATAAGAAATCTGTTATGGGCAAACTCCAGTAGGAAGATAGCGATATCAACATTACAGAGACAAACTATAACCAAAAAAGTGATGGGTGGAAGGTTTCGAATTAATCTGAACCACTGGCACTGCTCTGGGCAACCTTCTATGGCACTGTTTTTTAGCCCGCATGTGCCATTGCAAAAGGGGTCCAGCCATATGAAAATCAGTCAGGTACTGCTGCCAGTGGGAGCAGCCCTGCCCGAACTACTAGGCTAGGTCCCCTCTGCACAGAAACACACGCAACCCCAGACATGTTTTGGTCTTGTTGGGCCTCATCAATGAGATGAAGCTTGGCTTCCTATGGCGCAGTGAACAAGGGGCCCACATCTGGAAATACCTTCTCTCACATAGGAAGACAAACGATAAGCAGAAAAGTGCTGGGTGGAAGGTTTTGAATTGATCTGAACCACTGGTACTGCTCTGGGCAACCTTACAGGGCGCCATTTTTAGCCCGTCTCCGCCATTGCAAAAGGGGCCCATCCATATGCAAATCAGTCAGGAACTGCCACCAATGGGAGCAGCCCTGCCCAAACTGCTAGGCCAGGTCCCCTCTGCATGGACAAAATGTTAAATAAGGACTGGTATGCGGCAGGAGTGAGGTAGAGTGTCTGCTGTGCTGTGTGAAATACCCAGATACCTCCTCACGGAATACTGCCTCTAAAGTGCACATTTCCGGACAGTGATTTGGTGCTTGATTACTTTTCACTTCCGGGATCCCTGGCTCTCTGGGTCTGAGCTCTACTGACCTACCCTGCAATCTCCTGCATTGCTGTTTAAACAGGGACAACAGCGCAACAGCACACGTGGCAGGAGTGAGGTAGAGTGTCTGGTGGTCTGTGGCCTGCGGTCTTGCCAATGAGGTGACAGTATAATTAATTGCAGCATATCCAGAATAGTGACTTTGCTTCCCTGATAAAAAGATGAAGCTCTCTTGCACAAAGAAATACACCTTGTGCAGCGTCATGAACAACGCCAATAAGAGACAAATGAGCCTGGCTTGGCCGGGTAGCAAGCAGACCCTATCCAAGAAAAAGGCCAGAGCACACGACCATCCCGGGCCCCCTCTTTATGAGCCAATCTTTAATCTAGGGGAAAAATCACATGCACCCTATCACTGACCGTGAGCCAAACCAGCTGACCTCTCCTCTGAATGCTGACACTATGGTGCAATCTTCTTCCTTCACGCTGGACAATAACAAATTGTGATTGAATATGGTTATAGGTCTTAGAAACTTGCTAGGAGGCGGTACAACCCTTCCGCATAGCAGACCTGAGGAAAACATTCCTAACACTAACCTGTCAGCTACACCGGGTGTGACTAAATTAGTCTCCCAATCTGACTCATTTGATTAATCAGATTCCTATTCAGACACAGATTATTCTTCATCACTGCATAGACCTCCCACTACCAACTTGGACGGCAAGTTCACTAACACAGAGTTAATCATAAACAAGTTGAATGTAATGATTGATCTTTTGGTCAGATTTGTGCAGGACCAATCAGAGGTCGAAATTGCCTTGGGCAAAATTGTGGATGCCACACTGGCAAACCTCAGTAAAGTCTGCGATTTGGCTTTCCTGGGACCAATAAAGGGGAACCACAAGGAGGGAGGGAAAAAGGAGATTAGAATTTGTAGGTCCCAAACTTTGGAAGAGGATCCCGAGTGGGATTATGAGGAGATTCTGATCTCTCCTGGTGCAACAGCAGTTGTGTCCACCTCTGGACTGCCCCATAAATTCATGACAGATGCTCACACGAATAAAGGCAAAGGGAAAGAAAATGCTTTAATGATGGCGGGGGCAGGAGGGAGAACTTGCCCGGACCTAATCCAAAATCCATAAAAATAAAAGATCCCACAGCAAAAACAAGGCAGAAGATCACCAACACACTCCCTGGTGGGTCTGTGTGCCAAGTACACCTACAGGGTCCTATAGGCCGCTGGCTACAACCAGTGGCATTCCACCCGCCTTGAACCTCAGCATGAACATACAAGTCTCCAAGAAGAAGAGGAATATGGGATGCAGGACTCAACTGTCTGTGAGAACTCTGAAGTGGCAAAGACAGCGCCCTGATGCCTTCGAGCTACCGGCGCTATATAAATCGACATACATACATACATACATAGAAGTCAGGGAGCAAAACATGGTGATGTCGACTAGTAAAACTCTGAGCCAATTAGTTAAGGACAACATTAAAACTGAATCAAAGGATCTTATGGGTAACCCCATTGACTGTAATATGATGAACCAAAATGTCTCTGAATTAGGCAAATGGATCATTATGGAGGAACTTAATTCCACGAACTTCAGTCCGTTCCTCAATCATACTAATTTGTTGCGGTTATTGGGCAGGATGGGATTCGCTGGCATTATTGCATCCAGAGATATATTGAAAATTAAATTACCAAGTATCAGCAGCCCAAGGAATATGGCATTGATTGAGTGCACATCACCACTGATGGTGGCCTTGTTAAAGTCTAATCTGCCCCACTTACAACAGATGGGGTTCACTTTCAAAACCTGCCAAAGGGCTAAGATCACAGAAATGAATACGGTTGATACCCATCTATATCCGATAAATACCTGGGGTCTGCCCTATCTGCCCACGTCACAATTGAACAGTAATGACCTAAGGCAGAGCAAAAGCAACTTCAATGCACTGATGACAGATACATTTTATTGGACTCCAGACTATATCATGCCAGCTCCCCAGTGACCTAGTGGCCCAGGGGGAAACCTCAATTGGATATCGTGGAACATTTGGAAGTATAGATCTTTTCTTCAACATCCTCTGGGGCTGGTCTCAATTTTGTCCTTGGATGTTTTTATATTACAGGAAACATGGCTATGCAACATATTTAACATAGATGGATATCAGATAAGAGTCAAGACAGCTATTCCCTCGAAACGGGTTGCCCACGTGGCAGCCTTGCTATTGAGGCAAGAACAAGATACCAGTTAGAACCCTACGCCAGATCCATTAATGCACCCAATGTTTTAGCTGCACATTTTCAAGTCTTGAGGAAGTCAATAAGTCGAGTACTAATTCTAAATGTTTATTACCCACCCCCAGAATCTCAGACTAAGAGCATTCAACAAACACTGAGCGACATTATTGCCATTTGGCATGAGACATTTCCTAATGGTCATGTATTACTTGCAGGGGACTTCAATGTGAAGGATCTACATCTAGGCGGGAATGATCAGGGAGTTGGGGAACGTAACTGGGGACCATTCTTAAAGATTAACAAACTAGATCACTTGTCGTATCTAAAAATAAATTTTTGAACAAATGGATGAAATGTCCACCTGGACTAATGGCAGGTATACCAACCATGTCGTCTATGCCTGTGGGGCCCCTCTTATGCTGGAGGGATGCTCTCCGATTACTGTAACCTTTAAAGAAGTTAGTGACCATGCTGTGTTGAGCTGGACTGTTACTAAAGATACCCCGGAAAGGGTGCTAAAGCGCAACACCCAGATCAAAGAAAACAGACAGGGCTCTCGTATAAAGTGGACAGGCCTTCATATAAGTGCAGCAACTGACTATCATTATATTTATTTATTTAATTTCTTATCTTATCAACAACCAATCGCTCTTGGGATCTGGGATAAACCATGGAAACAATAATTGCCAATATTAGAGTACTGATTCACTGGGAAATGAATGGTGTCAACAGCAAATGAGAGCCAAAATGCGGCCCATTGTTTGATAAGATGATACACCAACAAAAGCAGGAACGGCGGCGTATAAGGGCAGAAATCAGAGGGAATTCTTACCCTTCCCAACATGAAAGGCTAAATCTACTCTCCAAAGTGGAGAATCGCCAGCACAAGCATTCGAATGATAACGCCAACTGGCTCTACTTGGCTGGCCTGCTTAAATCAAATGATAATATTAAACTCTGGGCTTGCTACAACTAATTCCTGACTCCCTCAACTGCAAGGGACTTAATTCCCATCACTGAAGCAGCTTGGAGCATTTTCATTGATGATTTATACTTCGATCAAAACGCTGACTAGAAGGCAATTGTCGAGGCCAGGCCTTACTGTAAGGAATGAACACTGGATTTTGACAGCGATGACCTAGTGATAATTAATAATAACCTAAAATCCACTTGTGCACCAGGATCCAATGGCGTTCCTAATACTCTTTTTAAATCAAATCCTCAGGCCTGGGGCAAGGCGTTATACAGCTCCTTTAGGTATATCGAAAGAACTGGAGCTATCCTGAGAGTTGGTTAAAATTGATACTGATCCCTGTCTTTAAAAGAGGAGATGACTCGACCCGACAAACTATCGACTACTAGCAATGATGGATACCTCCAAAAAATGTTTGCAACCATATTGATTAGGAAATGTACTTATTGGGCGCAGGAAAAGAACCTAATACCTACTTTTCAGACAGGTTTCAGAAAGGACCACTCTACTCTTAATAACCTGTGTGCTATGCACCATCTGATAGCGGATTCTGCCTGGGAGCACAGATTATACTGCTGCTTTGTGGACTATAGCAAGGACTTCGACCTGGTGTCACAGGCCTTGCTTTGGGAAAAGCTAACCAAATGGGGGATTGATTCAAAATGATTGCATTTTATTAAATCTCTCTACACAAATATAGCAGTGACTGTGCGACTGAGCTCTTCTGGGGAATTTGCTGGTTATAGACAAACAAATTGCGGCCTAAAACAAGACTGCGTCTTAGCACCATTGCTTTATAATGTATCCATTGCAGACCTAGCAAACTACCTCGGGAACACAAGAAATGTCCCCCAAAAAATAAACGGTAGGTTAGTTGGGTGGCTGGCCTATGCAGATGATACTATCCTTTTGATTAAGACTCTGTAGGCCTTCAGTGATCTATTGCATCTCTAGCTTCCTATGCACATGCCAACTCCATGACACTAAATATTTCTAAAACGAAAGTAATGTGTCTTGGAGATGCCAAGAAATTTTAAGGGAGCCTACAGCTCCTTTGGTGCGTAAACGGCACCCCATTACAGGTGACAAAAGAATACCTTTACCTGGGCTTCCATATTGTAGCGGCACCTCCGAGCACATACCCTACAAAGTTAGCATAATCCCTGGTATTCTCTGTGGCTTGTCTATTTGGGGGCGAAGGCACATACAATGGTTAAGGTAAATAGAGGGCAGAATACTGCAGTCAATCATACATCTGCTCCAATCAGTCCCAATAGAAGCTTTACAAACGGAATACAGCCTCACATCATTAGAGTCTTTATGGCTAGTCCAAAGGACTCAGCTTTATTTAAGGCTAAGAACCGACTATGAGTTCCATAATAAATTGACAAGACTGATTGGGAAAGGTTATGATAAGCGCACTAACAACACATTCCTGGTTGAAATACGCAATACCGCCCTGAATTTCCTTGCCGATATAGACGTCCCCTCTGATCGTCTGACCAATACGACAAGTGTGGAGATCACTATAAAAAGAAAATCCAGGGATTGGGACACTATGGGGGTCATTACGAGTATGGAGGTAGCCATGGCGCCATTAGCGCTATGGCTACCCCATGCTGCATACCGGGTCCGGGTTCCCTGAATGGGAAAATACCGGGCCATTCCAACCTTGGAGGACCCGGTATTTTCCCATTCAGGGAACCCATCCCCATTCCCATTCGAGCCCCCATAGGGCTCAGTGATAAAGGGCACGGTAATAAAGGGCCCGTTGTTAGCTCCCTGGTCTGCTAGCGGGACCCGCTAAGGGCACCTGGTTTTACCAGGCCCCCTTTGCGGATCCTGCGAGCAGACTCGCAATAGGGTGGTAAGGGGTTAACGGTGCTGGCACCATTACCGGCGCCGTTAACCCCTTACCGCCCAGCTTGTAATTTATTTATTTTATTTTATTTATTTGCATTTATAAAGCGCACAGAACTGCCCTGGGGCATCGTGGCGCTGTTACAGCAGACTTAGTCATGAACACAAGCATAGGAATGTGTTTACAGATGTAACCGAGTTACATAGTACATTTCACATTGGTAATAAACATTGAGCTTAAAGGTTATGCTATGCTGTGGATACAATGCAAGCATGAGAGTGAATGTGGCAGACTTTAGCGGAATAGGAGGGTTTTGAGGTTTTTACGGAAGGTATGGTATGATTTTTCGTTCCTTAGTGAGGTAGGTAGGGAGTTCCAGTTTTTTGGTGCGAGGTGTTGGAAGCTGGTTCCTCCCGCCCTGGATCTTTGAAACGTGGGGACATCAATCATGTTGGTGCGGTGAGCTCTGGTGGGTCTGATGGAGGCTTTCGGTGTGATTCTTTCTGCGAGATAGGGTGGGGCATCCAGGGATAGGCATCTGTGTGTGATGGTCATGGCTTTGAACAGTATGCGTTCCTTCACAGGTAGCCAGTGGGCATCTCTCCTTGCTTGCGAGATGTGTTCTCTTTTTGGAATGGACAGTGCTGCCCGGAGCGCATTGTTTTGCGTGATTTGGAGTTTTTTTAGGTTGTGGGCGGAGGTGCCTAGGAACAGTGCATTGCAGTAGTCTAGTTTTGTACCTATAGTGGCTCTGGCGATGGACAGGCAGTTTTTGGCGGAGAGAAACGGCTTGACAGCATTTATCATCTTGGTGGTAAGTGCTGAGGAAGAGGCAATGGCGTTGACTTGGCGAGACATAGATAGTGAGGCATCTAGGTGAACGCCTAAGGTTTTAACAGACTTGGAGACTGAGATGGTGGAGTTGTCAATGTTGAAGGATTTGTATTGGGGGGGGAGTTTGTTGAGAATTTCATTGGTCCCTACTATGAGGATTTCGGTTTTGTCCCCGTTTAGGCAGAGGCCGTTGGCCGCCATCCAGGTTTGGATGGCTGTGTAGATTTTGGTTAATGCAGTAGCATCTTCTTCGTAGGTCCCAGTTAGAGGGAGTAGTACCTGCGTATCGTCTGCGTAGTTGGTGTACGCTATGTTACGACAGTCGAGGTCCTTGAAGAGAGGAAGGGTGAATATATTGTAGAGAGTGGGGGCGGTGCAGGAGCCTTGTGGGACGCCGCAGTGGATGGTGGTAGGGGTTGCCGAGGCAGTGTCTGAGAAGACTTTCATGAGTCTGCCATTTAGGAATGAGGCAACCCATGCAATGGCTTCCGGGGAGAAGTGTGCTTCATTTTTTAGGTGCATGCCTAGGATATCGTGGTTGACAAGGTCAAAGGCGGCAGATAGATCCAGTAGGAGAAGGAGTGCCGGTTTGCCTTTATCCATAGTGTCTGCAAGCTGTATTTTCAGATCAAGTAGGGCTGACTCTGTTCCGTGACCTGGTCGGAAGCCTGACTGTCTTTTTCCTAGGATATGGTTGGTTTCGAGATAATCCTGGATTTGTGTGTAGGCCATTTTATCCAGAATCTTGAGCAGGAAAGGCACAGTGGTGATGGGCCTGTAGTTGGTAGCTACTTCAGGGTCGAGGGTGGTTTTTTTTAGAAGCGGGCGCACCCAGGCTTCTTTTAGACTGTCAGGGACAGTGTTGGCTTTGAAAGAGGCATTGATGAATGATTTAAGGAAAGGGGCGAGTGTTTCAGTGCAGTCTTTGATCAGGCTGGCGGGGCAGGGGTCTCCTTTACAATTGGATGGTTTGATCTTGTTCATTATCTCAATAACTTCGTGTTCTGTGACTTCCCTGAATTTGAACGGGGTAGTGGGGGCTTTGGTGGATGTGGTTCCCGAGCTAGGGGTGGGCATGTGGCTCGTGGTGGTGTGAGATTTGAGGTGCAGTGATAGGTTTTTGTGGTGCTCCTTAATTTTTGTTTGTAGGAGTTCAATTTTATTTAACAAGGCAGATTGTATGGAATTGCACCAGATTTGGTCTTTAACAATGTCTTGTGATTTGGTGGCCGGTGTGGTGAGTTCGTTGAAAATGGCGAAGAGTTCTTTGGATTCGGAGCTTGCATTAGCAATTCTATCATTATAAGAGACTGATTTAGCTGTGATTATGGCTTTTTTGTATTGGGCAGTGATGACCCCCTATGTCTAACATTGAGAAACTCTCAACAAAAAAGAGATATTTAGAGTACTCAACACAGGAATTCAGGAACAATGTACCTCGCAACTACCTGACCAAGCTATGTTCTTTGGCTTTGAAGCGCTTTATGCTGTATCTGAGACTAAACGCCCTCCCCACAAGGGAGTATTTGGGCGCTTTCACTGGAATTGCATATGAGAAACGTATTTGTCCACTTTGCGGGCACAAGGTTTAATCCAATCGCCATATCCCAATGTCCTGCTCCATACTACTGTTGTATTATGTGAAAAGCTATGGCTCATTGGTTAATGATATAGATCAAATTCGATACGACCGATTTCAGAGCACTCTATATTCGGCTGAATCAGTAGTAATAACATCAGCAGCACATTCAAAAACTTGATATGGCCAAACCCACAGGCTAAGAGAACAAATGATGAATTTGTAAATTAGCTACTTATCTCATTTAGATTGTCTATAGCTATGTTTAGTATGGATTTGAAACAAATAAACATGTACTGTATAATGTTTGTATGATAATGCCACATATCGTATGTATTTTATTTCAGGTATTTTGCTGTTTGGGTTTTTCTTTTTTTCTTTTTTCTCTTTTCCTTTTTGTATTTTTGCTTATATTTTAAACATTGCTTAAGGCTTGTCTAATAACCAATGCAAAATAAGAAATAAGGACTGAGTGCTATAAATAATTCCTACAGGAGACCACACAATAAGGAGAAAAAGGAGAGAAAGAATTCCATCCGCTCTTTGCGGTGTACTTCAATAAAATTGGAACATTTATTAAGAATCAAAAGTAGAATAACTAGTCACAGTTAAAACTACAGGTCGATAATTGAAATGAACCGTGTAGACAATATTATAAAACCATCCATATATACAAAAATTTAAACAGCTATAAACACCATATATTCACATTAACAGTGCAAAAAACACAAAAAATACAGATAAAAAACCCATACAAAACAGATGCTAATACATAAAAAAACAGCTAATTTAATATATAGCTTGCATAAGGTGCTAAAATCATAAGCTATTAAGATCACTTAGCCTATAAATTCAGGCTAGTTGTTGCCTGACATGTTTCATTCCTATCAAAACGTTGTGTGTTACTCTAGGAAATTCTTCAGGGGATTTCTGTGGTTATTTTCTGTTTGCATGGCGACAAAGCGTTATTAAGAGGTGTCGCTCACTCTTTATTATTCTGTGGTCTCCTGTATCATGAAACACATCTGAACAGCTTATATTTAGTTATTCATTGTAGTTTAGAGAATATAGTCAATATACTCATTGTGAGAGTCTAGTAGCCTTGGCTGAATAAAGTGCCACAGTTAGCTCATTCCCTTACCTATTAAGTTTCTTGTGAATCGCGTTGGTGGAGAAGTTCAATTTCTCACATAACTCTCTTCCTATGGGACGGAATTGTGTGTAATTAAAGGTCAGTGACAAGCAATGTCTCTGGCAATGGTCAACAGTATATCATACACCAACGCACAATTGCTTACTTGTAAACATGTTCTCTAATTACTTGTGAACTTCCCTTTCCCATAGGGATATATTCTTCAGGAGTATTACAGGTCACCAGTTCGAGATGCAAAATTACAAATGGCAAGTGTCTGAAATACAATCAGAATATGAATTCGAAGTGTGCTCATACTCACAGTATAATGCAACAATAACACACAAGGGATCAACAAATCCTCTACAAAATGAAGTCTCACCACTGCGTTAGACTCTAGGCTGTACGTTATGGATGCTTACTTTATAAGGTAAAGCTGGAACTTAATCCGCTTGTGGAACCCTTCTTAGCCGGTACCCTGTGTATTTTAGGGCCATCAATTGGTCTGTGATACAACATGCGATTCTGCCTCTAGCTCTAGGTGTGTCTGTTCGTCTGAACACAATATACACACGTCGCAGGCACTCGTCTCAAATTGAGTCCTGTGAAGGGATAAAACGTGCGAGAAATTGAAAAGACGCCGACTGCAACCAGCGCTATATCTGCAGCCGGTCTGCAAGACGCAATTCACAAACTAATGTGTGAATGGGGGGGTCCTACCTGAGCATCCTCCGTAGTCCCGTTTGGATCTCAGAAGTCACAACACATTGGGTTCAAAGCTAACAACACTAGCATCACTGTTTATCCCTCAATATATGGGACGTCTATTATTTCGCACGTATGTTTGTGATGCTCATTTTGGCAGCCATCTTGGGCAGATGAAACATACACATGGCTCTAAACTGTTTATCTAGGAAGAGTCACAGCTGCACGGAATAAATGTGAGTTTGATACACGAGTGGCGAATACCTGATATTAAGACCATACTGCTGAAGTTCAACCACTCTACTCTTTGACAGTTGTAATAGATATTTTGTGTCATATTCATCATTGTCTTTTAATGCACCTGTACAATCTCAGACTTATAACTAACATTCAAGCTTTGCCAATCAAAATGTTCATTCATTCCTACTTGGTTGCTAAAATATAAGACGCATTTCCTCTTCTGTCCAGACCTTCCAGGATTTTGCGGCATGAAATGGCAAATTTTGCGGCATGAAATGGCAAATATTGCGGCACAAACCTTTATTTATTGTGGCATTTTTGCTGGACATTTTGTATTAACTGGAGGGTGTATGATTGCCACGTTGTAGGAACGAGGCAGACTGCAAGGCTACAAGAGAGCCAGGGTGTCATTATTATGTATCTTTTGTATTAATTTAATAGGAAGAGTCCATGACATTTCTGGCTTGGCAGAACAGTTTTAGTTTTATCGAAATTTTTGGTTTAATATGCATGCCTATTTAATAGTATTAACTAAATTGATCATCATCAATTGTAATGCTAAAACTATTCCCCTCCAAGCCCCCAAACACCCACACACCTCTCTCACCAACACACATCACACATCTCACCAACTCCCCATTACAACTTGCGTTCCTGAACCTCTCACTCTGTCATACAAATACTTACATACTATGGGCCTCATTACGACCCAGGTGTAAAACCATGGTGCTATTAGCACCATGGTCGATGCCGGATTCAGGCATGGCGAATGGCGGAATTACCCCCCCATTCCGAGGTTGGCAGGGCGGTAATCCACCATTCACCATTGCCATTTCGCCCCATAGGGCTCAATGTTAATGATGAAGGCGCTAATTACGGTACCGCAAATTGCGGTACCGTAATTAGCACCAAGGTCCCTTTGCGGGTCCAATCCTTAACGGCTGGTGAAACCAGCCGTTAAGGTGGGAACCCGCAAAGGGACCTCGTAATCAGGCGCTAAGGGATTACCGGTACCGTTACCGGTACCGGTAATCCCTTAGCGCCAGGGTCGTAATGAGGCCCTATGTCACACTGTCAAGTCACAATTTGCACTCCCCCGCCCCTGCCAAACTCCAAATAATACTCCCAACTCACACCTTACACTCTACAATTCCTCCCGCAATATACAGTCCTTCGTTCTTTTGTGCTGCTTCTGCATCTTGCATCCTTTCTCTCATTCTATCGCACTCTTCACTCATCCTTTTTCCCAGTCTGCAGCTCACTGCCTCTTTCCGGCCAACGGCTTCCTCTTTGCTTTCTGGCTCACTGCTACCCCTGACCACACGCTCCCTCTACTTTCTGTACCTATGCTTGCTCTCAGATTTCTGGCCCACTGCATCACTGCTTTTTTGTGCACCGCTTCCTCCTCTGACCCACTTCTCTGCCTCTGCTTTCTTGCCTATCACGTCACATCTCTCCCTCTCTCACCTTTCCCTCTCATAGTGTGACCACTTTTTAAAAATGTAGTTTTTGACCATGATCCTCAAAAAATCGGGCATTTAAAAATAGAGCCAAGGATATGCTATTTTTATATAACCCATTTTTGGAAATGAGCAGGTCACCTTATTCTCAAAGGTGACCTGTGCATTTCCACGGGGCTGAGCTGTAGTGCAAATTGTGTGCTGGCCAGATGCCTTGAATAGTGTTCTGGGTTTTTTGACCGAAGTGTAATTATTTGTGGTGGAATTGACCGTAGTCAATTTTGCCGCAAATAGATTTGCACTTCAGCCAAACAACCCAAAATGTACCTTTCACCACCACCACACTCCCTTCCCTACTTAACTGCTTGGTTACTGCCCTGCAGTATCAGGTCCATCCCTCTAACACAGGTCGGATCCGACGCTGCAGGGTCCCTTTTTATTTTTTTTTGCTGTTTTTGTTTTCGGACCCCCACCTCCAATTTTGAGGAAGCGGGGGATACCCCTACAACCCCAAAAATACTGAACCTGGGGAGCAGGTGACAACCCCGCAACCCCCGCTCCACATGTTCGGTATTTATAAAAATCGATCGAATGGTACTGGTGAAATAGGTCAAATTGTACCATTCGATCGATTTTTGGCGGTCAAAATGTTCTGCAAGCTCCCAGCGCTGTTTACAGTGACAGGCCCTTCAGGAGCCTGCCACTGTAAAATGCGACCCAAAAAACGCATTTCTATCCTGTTTGAGGAAAAGAAATGCAAGCGACATAGCAGCGGTTCATACCTTTAAAAAAAATGCATGACAGGGTCAAGAAATACCCTGTCATGCAGTGGCACCCCCACCTCCTGTGCGTGTATGGTTGCCTACAATTTCTGCACAATTAAAAGTGCATCTTGCTTGGAAATTCAGGATGCGCTTTTAAATTGGCAGAAATGCCCCCTAATTTTCTCAAGGAGGTGAAAAAGGCCACCTGAATGGGCGTGCATATAAAATCCACAAGGGACACCTGAATGGGCCCATTTTAATAAAATGTGCCCATTCAGGTGTCCCTTGTGAATTGGGCTGCTCTTTTGATGGGCGCAAGTGGTGAGATGTGTTGGCGCATTTCATTTCTTGCATTAAAACGTTTTGAGAATCTGGCACCCTGAGTTTTATTTTTTTTATAATTTTTTTTTAAATGGAAGTTCTTCCAGTTTTTTTTGCAAAAACGGCAGTTTTTGCGCAAAACGGCAGTTTTTGCGGCATTTTGCGCAAAACGGCCGTTTTCGCAGCATTTTGCGGGATCGCAAAATCGCCATAAGCTGGACGGTCGCTGCTCACACACATTTTTCTTAACTAATGTCTTACCATGGGTGCATTAAGTGTCTTATTCCTAATGCAACCCTTATTCTCACCAATGCAGACTTTGATTTTATGTTCCGGCTTCAAATTGTAGATCATTCTACAGGGACACAACACTACATAGATGACCCAAGTAGTGTTGTAATTAGTGAAACTTCATTGTTGCCAAGGTGCATTCAGCCCAATGTCCACTTCTGTTGACCTCCTACAACTGCCGCAAGTACTATGACCTGCTGGCTTACTAAGACCCCATTGCTCTGTAATCGTGGCTTTTTTTATTTTCGGTTCAGAAATGTCATTTCGTATTAGAAATGTTCGCGATTTTTGCGTCTTCTGTATGCACACCTTGATAGGTGGATCTGGTGTGTTCCTTTAGACAGGATATGCCAATTTTTAGTTATTATCTGTTTGATTTGATTTGACATCAAATTAAAAGTGCTGACAAACACAATGTCATTGCACTAGTCTTTTTTGTTGCAATATTTCAATAGTGCATCACAATGATTATTAGAGGCCTGTTTAAATGCTCTCCTGTTGATCCTCTTGGGATATCCTCTTTCACTCAAATTAGTGCTTAAGACCCGTGCTTCTTTCTTAAACTCCACCCTATTTGTACAGTTACGTTTCAAACATAAAAACTGCCCAAACAGTACGTTATCACATGTATGCTTAGGATGGAAGCTGTGTTAGACAAGTAAAGAGTTTTTATCAGTCTTTTTATGAAAGGTCTCACTTTTAGAACCTTCTCTTGATTATCAACATAGATGGTAATGTCCAAGAAATCAATCTTCTCCGTACTGCTGCTGTTAGTGGACTTCTGAAAAGAATTTTGGTTATTCAGCCTAACAAACAATGCCTCAAGACTTGTTACATCTCTGTGCCAGATAATTAGCACATTATCGATGTAGCTTTTTCAGAGTTTAACTTGGTCCTTAAATGGATTCTCGTTAGTCTAGATTTTGCTTCTTTCCAGATTCTCTACATACAGGTTGGCTAATGTAGGTGCTACCGCAGACTCCACTGCAGTCCCTTGAATCTGTTGATAAAATATATTGTTAAATAAAAAATAATTTTTGGTTAGGGCCATGTTTGTGCACCATGGTATGAAGTAATTTGAGGTAATCCCACCTTCTCTCTTGCTGAGTAACAGTTCCCTTACCATATTTAGGCTGGCTTCCTGTGGGATCTTAGTATGTAAGGAAATTATATCTAGACCCACAAGTATTTCTGTTTGGCTGTCAAAAGGATACCCTTCCACCAGGTTCATAACACTGGTGGTATCCTGTCCATAGGATGGCATTTCTGTTACAAACCCCTTTAAAAAGTAGTCTGCAAATTTTGCTAAGGGTTCTAGTATTGAATCTGTACCCAACACTATAGGTCACCCAGGTGGTCTGTCCAAAGTTTTATGGACTTTCGGTGAGGTGTAAAATGTAGCTATGTTTCGGGTAATAGTGATCAAGTATTCAGCTTCTCTTTTAGTAATCCACTGGCGGTCACAAGCTTTCTCTACTTTTTTGGTTATCAGCGATTGCAATATTTCAGTTGGGTCCATCTCTAATTCTTTATAACAGAAGGCATCACCCAATTGCCAATTGCATTCACTGATATAGTCTTCTCGATCCTGCAGTACTATAGCACCTCCTTTATTAGCTTTTCTTATAATTATTAACTTGTTTGACTTCAGACATTTTACTGCACGGAAACGCAAGCAACCCCAAACATGTTTCGGACTTGTGGGACAAAAACAGACCCAGGATACTCCTCACTGATGACGCTCAACAGGGCCGAAACATGTCTGGGGATGCTTGTGGTTTTGTGCAGAAGGGATGTGGCCTAGCAGTTCGGGCTGGACTGCCCCTTTTGAGGTGGGACAAAGCCTGATTTGCACAGGGTCTTTCCCCTTCTGTAATGGGTTGGCAGTCTGAGAAATGATGGTCTGGAGGGCTGCCCGCAGCTGTGCCCATGGTTATGATTAATTCAAAACCTTCCAGACATCACCTTTTTGTTTTGCTTGAGTCACCCTGAGTGGGACGGGTATGCCCAGACATGGGTCTCGAGTTTGCTGGGCCTAGCGACCCAAGCTACTCCCCACTGATGATGCTCAAGAAGGCCGAAACATGTCTGGGGATGCGTGTGGTCTTGTTAAGAAGGGATGTGACCTAGCGGTTTAGGCTAGACTGTCCCTTTTGGGGTGGAACCAGGCCTGATTTGCATATGGTCTTTCCCCTTCTATAATGGCTTGGCAGGCTGAAAAATGATGGTCTGGAGGGTTGCCCAGAATTGAGCCTGTGTTTATGATTAATTCAAAACCTTCCAGCCATCAACTTTTTGTTTTGCTTAAGTCAGCCCGAGTCGGATGAGTATGCCCCGACGTGGTTCCCGAGCTTGCTGGGCTTAGAAACGCACGCTACTCCTCACTGATAGTCAGACAGTTTGTACTTCCACCAATTTACTGTTGGCAGGGACCGGTCTCAAGTGTGGAAGATGTGAGACACCTATCTATAGGAGACTGGTTACCCCTCCCTTATTCTTAAGGCACATCTTTGAACCCACACCTTTTTACTTTTAATGCTGTTTATGCCCTATTGTCCAAACAGCTCGATATGGACCGCGAATAACATGCACTTGTTAATTCTGAAATAAGTTTTAAACATACAAAATCAATAAAACTCCTGAGGTCCTCACAACATTTAAACATTATTAAAACAGAGTTTTGACAAAGTAAATCACTTCAACAAATAGGATGTGACTGGGGATTAGTATATCGTGATTGTACACACTTGTAGGAACAACAGAGCAGCGACAATTATTTGTCTATAGATGAGATCATCGATAATCTGTGCTACAGTATGACTTAAACCTGTAGTTGTTTGACACAGTTCTGCAATAATTATTGCACATCTAAATTGATTCGCTGCTTGATTGCTTGATTGTGTGTTTTGTATTTCTGGGGACATCGAAAAAACCGAGGTATTACACGTGTTTTGGCTCTTTTTTTCCGTGATGCTCTTGAACCCACGTGCTCACATATTGAATTATTGAAGCCATCGTCAGAACGTACGAATCATTCGGTTACAGGATTAGTCAGTTGAAGGACCCCACAATTCACGCTTCCTTTAAGTGAAAGCAAGTGGAATAGGGAGACAGCTTATTTACACAGCCATGGGTGTCTGTCTTTTGGTTTTCTTTCTGTTTGGTTAAGCCTCAAACATGTTAATTGTTCCTGTTGTATGGACCAGACGCTGAACTGTTGACTGCAGACTATCAGTGCTTGTCGTTGCACTTTCATGCTCCCAGTCGTGTGGCTTCCCGGTTTTTATATACTTCCTGGATCACAGGGTGGAGCCAACAGATACACTCGGCTAACAGGTAGCAACTGACTCCTGCTGGACTGTCTGAACTCTTCGTGCGCATTCGCGCAGCAGCACCATTTTTATTATCTTCCTGGATCACAGTTTAGAGCCAACAGGTATACATTCGGCAAATAGGTAGTAGTTCCTCCTGCAGGGCAGTCAGCAATTGCCCTTGCACTTTTTGCCCTGCCGAATGTGTGCCTGTTGGAAAAGGATTTGAGAGCCCTGTTTTTGCACGTTTTTAAAGATATGTAAGTGTTCATGTAGTAGTGAGGTTACGTGAGAAAACTGGACAGTAATTTGTCTGCATTACAAACTTTAGAAAGCTTTTTGCATTTTCAACACTTGGTTGATACTCTCCTGGGGGCCATCCACCCAAGAACAGGTCAATGGGCTGTGTTCATGCTGGTAGAGAGACAACCAGAACCACCTTTGTTTTGTATATTAAGTAGCTTTGGGTCTCAACCTAAGTTACCAGGGGAATCCAGACTTGGACCCCTTGCTCACTGTTCCCAGAGAGGCACAACTCCACCTCTCTGATGATGCCCAACAAGGCTGAAACACATCTATGGGGTTGCTGTTGGTACTCTTGTTCAGAGGAGAATTGCCTAGCATTTCGGTGCTGGACTGCCCCTGGGCAGGACAAAGACTGATATGCATGGATATTTCTTCTCTGTGAAAGGGACACTGAGCTAAAGACTTGGTTGAGACTCTCCCGGGGGCCATCCACCCAAGAACAGGTCAATGGGCTGTGTTCGTGCTGGTAGAGAGACTCCCAGAACCCCCTTTGTTTTGCATATAAAGTAGGATTGGGTCTCACCCTAAGTTACCAGGGGAATCCAGATGTGGACCCCTTGCTCACTGTTCTCAGAGAGGCACAGCTCCACCTCACTAATGCGGCCAAACAAGGCTGAAACACGTGTATGGGGTTGCTGTTGGTACTCTTGTTCAGAGGAGAATTGCCTAGCATTTCGGTGCTGGACTGCCCCTGGGCAGGACAAAGACTGATATGCAGGGATATTTCTTCTCTGTGAAAGGGACAGTGAGCTAAACACTTGGTTGAGACTCTCTTGGGGGCCATCCACCCAAGAACAGGTCAATGGGCTGTGTTCATGCTGGTAGAGAGACTCCCAGAAGCCCCTTTGTTTTGCGAGTTTAGGGTCAAGTTTAGATTGATCTGCATTGTTTTAAAAACACTTCATCTCCGT
The DNA here is from genome assembly GCF_040938575.1 of Ambystoma mexicanum. NCBI lineage: Eukaryota > Metazoa > Chordata > Amphibia > Caudata > Ambystomatidae > Ambystoma > Ambystoma mexicanum. The sequence continues at coordinate 134,446,656 of NC_090929.1, forward strand.
TCCCCTGAATATTTATTTAAGAAACTGAAAATATCAGGGGGTCTGAGAGGGATGTGAAGTTGTGAGTGTTTTCAGGTTGAAATGCACAGTTTCAAACGCACTTTCACACTGACTAGGTCTTTTTCAGGGGCTGCTGTTGAACTGCGGAATTCCCTACCAAAAGAACTCTGGGTAATCTTTGATTACCTAAAGTCTAGAAAGAAGCTATAAGCCTAGCTTTGGCATGAATAATATGAGAGTTCTAGAGAGATACCTGTGTGCTTTTAGAAATTAACTCGATCCATTCCAGAGATTTTTATAAATGGTTTTATATATTTAATCTTGGTTTTAGAAAATAGGTAATCTGCAAAACAATTTTAGGATAGGTACACATTTTATGTATTGATGAACTTTGTTTTTGTTGTATGTTATTATGAAATGTAAATGTTTTAACTTAATTTCTTTTATGTGTCTTGAAAGTAGGGTAATAAAACTCATAGGACATTTTTTGGGCTGACATAATTTTGTGTTCTGGTACAATGGAAGCGGGCATTTGATTTAACTACACAATCAACTAATGTTATGTCATGCTAATTTTCATGGTCTCCAGGCTCTTTGGTGGATCTTAAAAGAAAAGAAAGGGGTCTGTTAGTGGGAGGAGAGGGGGAGTGCCAGGCTGTTTTTTTCTGTTCTGTTGGTAATTTCAGTTTTCTAAAAAATGGTCACTGCGTGTTGGCTTTGCTTCCACGTGTGTGGGTTAGTTGGTTAGTGGGTATTCTGATGTGTTAGTCTGTATAGGTTGTTTTGTGTTCCTGTGACGTAGTGTTGGAATTTGTGCATGTTGTGATTGAGTGAGTTCTTGGTGGAGGTGTGCATTTGCTCTAAGATTTTAAAGTCAGGGTTGTGTTGGTATTGTGTGACAATCTATTCTTGTATACTTAAAAAGTAGCCTGTAGCCTATATGAGAAGCCAGGAATGAGACTCGGACATAAGGGATTCATAGTTTTTGTCAAAGATCTTTATTAAAATAAAAGGGGGTGGGTAAATGCCTCTCTGTCTCTGCGCTAGAGGTGTTTCCCTACCTAAAATCAAAACTAAGGGTCTATCAATGTCAGGATGTCCAAAGCAAAACAGTCCCATGTCCAAAGTACTATTCTGGCCCTCACATTCTAACAAAATAAACTCTAAGGAGAAAAGGTAATGTCTCTGGCCTTGAGAGGTTTATAAATGTGTAAAAAGGAAACGTTTGTGTAACTCTAACACAAAAGTTCCAGAAGGATAGATATCTTTATTGCAGAGGGTGGTTATCTACCCCTGGATTTATCTTCCCTCTTTTGTATGTTTAACAATATCAGTTCCTTGAGTTTCTCTTCATTCACAATACATGTGTTCCACAAAAACAACTTGGCTCCTTATCTTTATCTTGTTAGGATACCTGGTGTACTCTCCTGCCAGGTTGTCACTCCTTTTCTCCTTGGTTTCCCACAGCGTTTGTCTGGTCCTGACATATCCTTGTCAGGGCCCCTTTAGCTAATGTATTTCTTATACACTTTTCAGTTTGTCCTTGCCTGTTGTGTTTCCCTACCAGGACGTTCTTATGTGAACTCACTTGCACTTGCCTGGTATACTCTCATGCCAGGGCTTCCTTAAATACACACACTTGCATCTGCCTGGTATACTCTCCTGCTTGGACTTTCTTGAACACTTTTCAATTGCCTGGTATGCTCTCCTGTCAGGGCTTTCTTTAAACAGACTTGCAACTGCATGGTATAATCTCCAGCTAGGGCTTTCTTAAAAGCACACACACTTGCAGCTTTACTTTGCCTGGTGAACTCTCCATCTAGGGCGTTTCTCACATCTGCTCTGCACACACTTTCAAATGCAATATCTTCTTGTGTCTGCTTCATCTAACACCGTACCTGCCTGGCACACTATAATGCCTGGGCTTTTCTTTAATGTGCATTGTTTTATGTTTGCTTTCCCTTTTTACAAATGTCTCAGTGGTTCCTTCTCTTCAAAATATTTCATTTGTGTCCTTTACAATTATTTGCCTTTGGCATGTCTGCCAATATGCCCCAGTGACCCTGCTTCCCTTTTCGGGGACTCACTGGCTCTCGCTGGTGTACTTCACTCGTCCTGCAGTAAGCCAGTGGCGGTTGCTTGGCTTTTCTTCCCGTGTCGCCACCTTTGTTCCTCAGTTTCTCTGCCTGTAGCGGTTCCTGCTGGGCGCTTCTGCTTCGCGTTGAGCTTCAGCAAGGAAAACATTGCTGCTCTGCACCAGCAAATGGCCAAGACCACTATGTTGGCTTCTGGCGTTCCCACAGCGTGTCTCCTCCCGCGATCGGGCTTTCCTCTTCTTTCTTCTTGAGCCGGTTGCCTCCACGACACTCTCTGAAGCCCCATGGTCTCCCGGTTCATCCAGAGAGAAGCAGCTTTCTCCCTTCAGCAGTGCGCTCCAGTCAGCTGTTGATGCGATTTAAATGTCCCGGCTGCAGGTATGTGCTCACAACAACTAGAGCGCAACCTGTACTCTGGGTGTTTTCCATTCTGCATCACTTGGCTCATCTTCCTCATCCCAGTATACTTACAGTTATGGGATTGGAAGTCTGTTCCTGATATTTTATATGTAGAGTCAGGGTAAGTGTTTTTAGAAGTCTTTAAAGGCAAGTTAGCTCTGAATAACTTGTAGGTAGAGTCTGAGAAGACATTTTCATGAGTCTTAGAGGGAAAGTCAAATCTTGATGGCTCACACACAGATCTTATCATAAGGTCTTCGGTACCCTTCCTAGGTGGATGAGGGGATGTGTACCAACATGCCATTAAGGCATTGGGTATGGATGAGTATCTTCAAGAGAGGAAGGGTAATACTATGCCTTGTCCGATGGTGCCCTGCCACTCCCCCAGAGGTTGTCTCCCCCCATGTAATCCTCCCTCATATAGCTGCCCCCAGGATCAGGATCAGGTAGCGGATGCTGTCCCCTGGCCAGATGAGGAGAGGTCACCGCCAGCAAAGGAGTGATGACACGCTTTGATTTCTCACACCTATAATAGTTTAAACCTTGGCTTGGTCTGTGGAACCGTGCTAAAACGAAAGCTCAGCTAAAATAAATGTGTCTCCTTTAGTTGCGGGAACCCCTGCCCATGGCCTACATGTATGCTGTTCAGACGCACTCTGTTAAGATATCCTGGCTACAATCACTGATGCAGGACTTTCCCCCCAAGTTCTTTCCCGGAGCATATATCATCTGATCATAGCACTTTCTGTCCATCCTCGTCAAAAATCATCTCCCAGTAGTTTTGAAAATGTCCCTTATTTTAGTTTTAGAGCAGAAAACAGTATGCCAGAAAAGGGGTTAAGATAGTCAAAGGGTTTCAAATGAATTAAAAAGGCCCAATGAAATATACGTTTTTTTAATTGAAACATCTCAATCAAAAAGCAGTGCATGAGTTTCATTTTTTTTATAGAGGCAGAACCACCCTGAACAACAGATAATGATTGTGTGAGTACAACACAATCATTGATGCAGAATATTGAGGTACACAAACATAAACATATTGTTATATATCTCATTTTAATACACCTTCATTCTTACAGTAGGTCATACTGATTTTCCAAGCAGAATGTTTGCTATTTTGCATTCCAAGGACTACATCTTCGAATTCTGAATCCAAACCATCACAATTACTGCAAAGCTTATAACATTTACACACCTCAACACGGTCTTGGCAGCATGGACAGACAACATTGAAATGAAAGCACAATCGTAACACACCTGTGTACGAGCGCGATATAAATAAAATATCATATCATATCATACACAAGGAGCAAATTATGGGGCAGTTACTTCAGGTATTTCTGTGGTATTCACTGCCTGGAGAATAGAAGTGCAATGTAAGAGACTATAAAACGTGTAGTTTCTTATTCAGTTAAATTATTACTAATTAATGGGTTTATTTGCTAAGAGGTCAATAATAGTGTGTGTTATGCCCACACATTGGTCTTTTAGGTGTGATTAAGCCTGGGCAAGAGTATCCGGCTGCGAACTGAACCCCTCCACCCACAAATTGTAGCCGTTCAGTGTGACCAGTTCCAACAGCATGATTTCTGTAGTTTGCAGTAAATAGTATAAATAGTAAATGTGTTGTTCAATTGCAGAATAAGTCTTCTGTAGGCAGAGGCTGAGGTTGCAAGGATGTCAGGGCGTTAGTTGAGGGGACAGGTAGATCATTTATAAGATTTTGTTGATGGAGATATAGAAATTTAAAGTATAATTTAGATCTGGGATAGATAGAAAATGAATACATGACTTAGCTGTGGGAGACGTAGACAATTGAAATAGGATTTGACATATGTACTTACTGCTTACCTTGCATGACATAAATGAATGTGCCATTGCTCAGCAGATTGAGGAGAAGAGCATCACAGAATTGTTTGGAGGAAGTGCGAGGCAGGAGGTTACATTTAGTGGCTATTACTCAGTTGGACATCCTTTTATGGCTACCACAAATACTTGTTGATTGCACATTTTGAACAGGAAAAATTGTAGAATACTTTTGGCGAATGAAAAGTCTTAGAAGTCTTTTTAGGTAAGAGAGTTAATTCAGTGACTGCAACTGAATGTATTGTCTTTTGTGGCCAGTCGGAATATTTGTTGCTGCATAGTAAAGTCTTAGGGCCTTGTTACAAATTTGGCAATGCAGGGAAAAAGTGGTGGTAATTCTGTTACTGCCACTTTTCCTGCACCGCCAAATGTTTATTTTTGGGAATTTACCTCTGGTGTAATTACTGTGCGGTAAATCTGCTGTTTTTCGAGGGTAAAATGGTGGATTGACCTCCAGCTTTCTGCTGGCAGTAAATCCTCCACTTAAACTCGAGAAATCAGCGAATTTACCACACTGTAATTCTGCCAGCGGTATCGCTGCCAAAAATCCCTCTGGGGCCCTATGGACTTCGAAACTGAGGAAATACCACCACTTGTAATCCTGTGGTAAATCCATGGGACCAAGTGGTGTTAACGGTAATGGAGTTTGGCGGTATTACGGCGGATTTACCACTGTAATACTGCCAAACCCGTAATGAGGCCCTTGAATCAGGAGATTCCTTGGAGGCAGGAGGAGAAAACATTTAGTTGCTGTAATTTAGTGCAGTAGTTTATTGTGTTCAGACCATCTACTTGTTGCTTATGATGTCTTAGAATACGTTTTGCAAATGGAAAGTCTTAGAAATCTGTTTGCAGATATAAACTGTTAAATGATCTTTTTAGGCAAGAGAGTGCATTCGGTGGCTGTAACTGAGTGCATTGTCCTTTCGTAGCCAGTCCACCTACTTGTTGCTTGCATAGAAAAATTGTAGAATTCTGTGCAGGAGCCGATTATATTATAACCATCACGAGTGCCAACACACCTGGAAGAACTAACCATGCAAGGAGGAGGTGGGGGCATGTTCTTTAATCAATAATGCACGTCAGAATAGGACCAATGAAAACAGTGGTGGGGACACTATTTCCTACCTCAGTTCTCAATGTCAGCTAATGGGGTCATCACAAGCATTGTGTATGCTGTCGAAAATGACATCCAGGCATCACATTATTTTATGAAGGATCCTGAGTTAGTAAATGAGTTTCACATCACCTAAAAAGAACTATCACTACATCAGAAAATCTAGAATACTTTAATCAAAATATCATAACAATGAATCAGTGCTTGTGTTTGAAGTTTTTTGTGTGATGACCTGGTTGCTCTATTATGTTATCAAAATATAATAATTGCATTAGTGCACATTTACCGTTGTCACGGATACACGTAATGCTTTTGGAAATGTATACAAATATAACCATGTTTTCTATATCCCTCTTGTTTGTAGATATTCATCCATCTTAGAACCGTGCTGCAGACTCAACGGTGGACTCACCTGCAAAATGCCACAGCTACCGTGTTGTAGAAGACTTTACTTGTGCGTCTTTGCCATTATGTCGGCAACTATATCCTTGGCACTCTTTGGCCATATTTATCAAAATCGCCACCTTCTCAGACTGTTACAGACGCAGGAACCAAGAACTTGTTTTCAGAAGGGTATTAGAGCCAGCAACACCATCACACCGCTGAAGGGGACAAAAACTCTTGTCATAGCCCCATACTATGACAACAGAGACAAAAACGCTGTTCGCATCCTTGGAATTGTTCACTACCAAGAAGTCAAGGAGCTTTATTGCTGGTTTCACTGTAGGGCCGACGCCGGCTATTTAGCAATACGGAAGGCAGACATAGAGATCCATTCAGATAGGTTTGGATTTCCTTATGGTGCAGCTGATTTTATATGTCCTGAGCCTCAGGACTGTGATCCAAAATTTGTCTCAATCCATTGGTCCAGAGATGGGGATTGTGAACAGATACCTATGTTTGAAATAAGGAACCGTCACCCGCAGGCCCTTTCTGCAGAGTTCACTGTCTGCATTTCAACCATGTTTGGTAATTATGACAACGTCTTGCTGTTCATTCAGTCTGTAGAGATTTATAAATTGCTCGGGGTGCAGAGGGTGATGGTATACAAGAGTGATTGCAGCCCTTGGATGGAAAGAGTCTTGCAGCATTATATCTCAGATGGCACAGTTGAGGTCATACCTTGGACCATCGCATCCCACCTGAAAGTGTCCAAGAGATGGCATCATGACATGTCTCCCGCAGACATCGGTTACTATGGACAGCTAGCCGCCCTCAATGACTGCATCTATAGGAATATGTACAGAAGCAAGTATTTACTGCTCCATGACATTGATGAAATAGTTCTACCCATTCGCCACAGGGACTGGAAGAGCATGATGGCTGATTTTGAGACTCAAGGGACCAACATAGGCGTATTCATGTTTGAAAACTATGTCTTCCGACACGATGTATTTGATTATACCTTCAACAATTCAGCCTGGGATGCAGTACCCGGAATCAACATCCTACAGCATATCCACCGTGAGCCACACGGGGCTGATATACAATTTAAGGGGAGAAAGATGATCATTAACCCACGGAAGGTCATCCAGACCTCTGTTCATTATGTATCGAAGGCCTACGGTGCCACCTTTAGTGCTCCGAGCGATAGTGCCATCCTTTACCATTGCAGAAAACAGTACCAGGCAAACCTGACAAGAGACTCTCTAATTAAAGACACAAGAATCTGGAAATACAACTCTTCAATTATCGATAGTGTTAACAAAGTGCTAAATGAGATCTAAGATAGGGTAGAGTACCATGCATGGCAAAGCGAGATTTGTTTTTGCATGGTATATCGGGAGGTTTCATACTTTTGTAGCTCCTCTTTAACAATTTGTTGGTGTTTAACATTGACAGAAAAAACATGTCTTTTTCAGCCTGCAATCCTGTTGAATTTCAAGTATAGCCTGGTTTAATATCCAGGGCCTCAGAACCTAAATTATGTTAGTGATAAAATACTGCTTGATAGATTTTACTCATCTGTAGGTGGGTCACAGGGGTTATCCTAGCAATATTGCACTTATGCATTATCACCTAGTGATAATGCGTTTACCGCTGGTGGTAGTATTAGCACTGGAGATAATGGATTTTCTCCTTCTGTAATCGGTGGTAAATTACTTCTGGCCATAAACACCACTCAAATCTGTGGTAATGATAGCACTCTTTCTATAATGGGGCTCTGGAAATCCCTTGAACACATCTATATTAATGAAATGTTTATTACCCAATGACCCAAAATGTAAGGTGTTAATATTGGGCTGTAAGCATGCCACCTATTGCAAATTTATAATTAATAGTTTACAATTGGAAACAACAATAGAGATCAAAAGCAGGACAACCATAATAAACCCTACTGTAGTACAGAGATTTTTAATGCATGTTTCCGTGGGTCCATTTCGTATTAGTTCTGTCCTCATTAAAGTTCATATGGACCAGGAAGAATCCAGAGCATTGTATTGAACAGAGTTTCGGGCTAACACTCATCCTGTCACACTAATTACGACCATTCATTTTTTTTAATGTGTTTACATGCTGAGCTGTGCTCCAATTTTGAAATCTAAGTCACTATGGATTTATAATTTTCGGAGTTAAACATACATTTTATTCCATAGCAACATCATTTAGATATAAAGCTCTTTCTTTCTATCCCCTGTGGTTCAGGAATCAAGCACAGGACATTGTAATAGTTCCTCAACTCTTTGTGGTTGTTCATTGAATGTATCCATTTAATGCAATGTGTAGGTTTGCCACTTGGGTCCACCATGTTTCTGGTATTGGCTACCAGAACTAACTTACAGGATGAAAAGTAAAATAGACTGTGGTGTCAGGTGCACTGGCTGCAGATAACAGCAGAACACGCTTGCAGAAGACCCCTGCATTGTCCATGGGTATGGTGTCCACCCACATCATTAGTGAAGTGCACATTGGCTCGGGTTCATAAGGGCCCTCACCTCTCATGATCTTAAATGCTGCTGGAGTTGGCATCTGCCATCACAAATCCCACAGTGATGAGTTCTGTCTGTCTGTGCTCTTCATGAAAGTATGACATAGAAGTCCTGATCCCCCAATTCTTCATATTTTTGATAGATCACAAACACATTGGAGCCTTGACAAAAGAGTTACCCTCAAGATGCAGGTGAACACAAAAACGCAAAAGCATGAACCTCTCTGGAGAACCCATTTTAAAGCATACAATCTACAAAGCAAATGGGATCTGTAAACTACCAGGTGTACACGGCTTCCCAATAGAATTTTATAAACTTTGTGAAGCCAGGTCATCTCTCTTTCAGAAGAGGAAACTGGAAGCCTGTGTGGAATTCCATATTTCGGAAACACATCACTCACAACTTGTGGTCTGCATATTCTTTCTCTGTCTGTTATGGTGTGTTCTCTTCTTCACTACACAGGTCTAATTTCCAGCCTTGATTACAAGTTGAATGTTGATGGTTTTGTCTGGCAGATATTTAAAAAATAACCCGCTTAACACACATATCCAGTTCAAGTCATTGTGGCGAGATAGTCTTGCAAGAGTGGCTCCTGGACGTTATCTGATTTGATGTGTTATTTTTTTATTTTGAGCATTTCTAACGTGCACCAGACAGATTCAACTATATTCGGGCGCAGATGCAAACTATTAAAACGAAAACATTAGCATTGTATGAATTAATTATGTATTCTAAACAGAAATGTTTTCAACCTCTTTCTGAACAGAGCCAGAGATTTACATGCTCCAATCTCAAAAGGAAGTTGATTCCAAAGTTTGGGCCCATTCCCTCCAAATCTCCTGTCACCCCTGGAGACCAAGTTGTAGAGTGGTACACAAATCAGGAATTTATCTCCAGAACGGAGGTCTCTGCTTGGGCAGTACAGGACGATCTTATCCGCAAGGTATTCTGGGGCAAGTCCATTCAAGCATTTGTAGACCAGGCTTAACACTTTAAATTTTATCCTATCCTCTGCCATAAGCCAGTGGAGGGATCTCCGTAGAGTGGATGCATGGTCTATCTTCCTAAGATGCCCGATCAACCTGATCGCGGCGTTCTGAGCCTTCTGCAGTCTGATAACTTGTTTAGCTGGGATCCCTGCCAGCAGACTATTGCCCCCACCACCACTGCATGATCTTCCGTCGGAATAAAAGGAAGTACATTCCTCAGCAACCGCAGTGTATAAAGTATAGCCCTAACCTTGGCCCCCACCTGAGCTTCACTGCCAAGGTTCTCATGCCATATGCAACCCACATTTTTTTTTTGTTGGCATATTGGAGTTGTTCCCCCAAAAGCAACGGGGGTAAACTCTGTCTCTCTATTGACATTTTTCCCCTCGGGCCAAATAGTATCACCGCAGTCTTAGCTGCATTCAGCTGAAACTGATTGTATGCCATCCAGTTATTAAGCTCGTCCAAACACAGATTTATTTTCACAAACGCATCCTCAATATTCTTTATCTCAATATAAATCTGTGTGTTGTCAGCGTAGGAATGAAACCGCAGACCATGCCTCCTAAAAATGTTGAATACTGGATGGAAATACAAATAAAAAAATCAGCGGGGACAGCGATGAACCCTGTGGTACCCCACAATCAAGACACACCATATCTGAGGTGAAGTCTTTCAGCACCACTCTTTGCATCCTGTTCTTCAGAAAGGATCCAGACCACTTGACTACCTGTTCCAATACCTTCCCTACATTCCTAATGCATTGCAGCATAAACCGATGATCCACTGTATCGAAGGCCGTGGAAGGTCCAACATCAATAATACTGTGGACCCCCATTGTCCGTGGCCTCCAGTAGATCATCGTGCGCCACCAGAAGTGCTGTCTCCGTCCCATATTTGGGACAGAACCCAGATTGAAGCTTATCCAACAGACTCTCATTATCCACAAACGCCTGATATTGTGCACGTACTACCTTCTCTAATATCTTAGTTGGCCAAATCAGGATGGCAACTGGGAGGTAATTCTTCAGGGTTTCTGGATCCAAATTCGTTTTTTTTAGCAACAGTCTCACCAATGTTTTTTTCAGAGCCTTTGGAACATGGCCATTGTGACGTCCCGAGTTATGGATAGCGCGCATGCGCGAGCCTCGTTGTGGCCCGCGCATGCGCGGCGGCAATAAAGTGCGCCCGTGCGGCAGTTCCCGCCGGGATGCGGACGAACCAACATCGCGTCCCGCGTACTCCTTGTGTGCCTGCATGAATGCCTGCGTGTGTGGGGCCCCGGGCACATATAACAACTGGCGACGAGGCGGGATCACTGCCGCAAGGTGTGCCCAACACGTGGGTGCAGAGGAACAACAAATCCGCGTTGCTACGCAGTGACACAGAGCGGACCCAGCGGTAAAACTCCACGTGGAGTGGCAGTAGCGGCCTGAGAAGGTGCTCATGCGCTGCCACTTCAAGAAAACACGACAAATTTTTGGAACCCCGACCGCCCCCAACAATCTGGGGACGATCACAACGACGCAGACAGCACAACACGGTTGGGCAGAGACCAAGGACTTGGAAAACAGCAGTCTGAGGTACGTGGAACCCCACCCCAGTCAGGTTTGCGGCCTCCAAATTACTGAGAGGTGCCTGTGCGACCTGTGAGGATGGCGGAACGTGATGGGGAAACAGAAACTGCGACAAGAGTGATAAGGACTCAACAGGGGTCGCTACTGCCCATGCAGGAATTTGATACTTCCGGCCCCCCGTCCAAGCTAGGCCCCCGGTGGCTACTATGGGTGAAGAAACTAGAAATGTATTTTACAGCCACAGGGACCACCGATGATGGCTCAAAAAGAGCGACGCTCCTATATTCGGCGGGGCTAGAGGTGATGCGCATATATGAATCACTCAACCTGCGAATAGTCACATATGCAACGGTAAAGACTGCATTGGAAAACCACTTTATCCCCCAGTCAAATGTAGACTATGAAAGATTCCTGTTTTCCAAGGAGAAACAGCGGGAGGAGGAATCCCTTGACCAATTCTGTGCAAGGCTGACACTAATGGCTAGCACATGCCGCTGGGACAACGAAGAGTCGATGATACGACACCAGGTTATCCAGGGCTGCAGCTCAGGCAAACTGAGACGGCAAATACTGAGGGAGCCAGGATGGTCACTGCAACAAATACAAGACAGTGGCCGAACCTATGAGCTGGCAGAGTCCAGAGGGGCGAACATGGACGCAGCGGTCCATCCCAGCACACGGGATGTAGCATATGCCATGAACAAATGGCCCAAGTCAAGAGACAAATGGACCCCAAAGTCATCCGGAAACAACACCCCTACCACCTCTGGACCTTCCTGCAAATACTGTGGATATGACCTGCCACACACGGAGGAGTGCCCAGCCAAGGGTAGGTCCTGCGGAAGGTGCAACGAACCAGGACACTATGCACGCATGTGCCGCGCCCCCGCTCCTGTGCCTGTGCAGAGAGGACCCGTGAGGGTACGAGGTAGCGGTTTCAGAAGACAGCGGAGCATCGCAGCGCTGGAACTAGAAATCCAAAAGCTACAGCTCGCCGAGGAAGAGGAAGAAGACGAAGAAGAGGAGGACGAGGTCTTTTTCATCTCGAACATTGCATCGGCGAGCAAACGGAAAAGACAGCCCAAGTGCGAAGTGAACATACTGGGGGTGCCAACTCAAATTCTCATCGATACAGGTGCATCAGTGTGTGTTCTCGCAGAGGAACACTACCTGAGACTCCCAGGCCCTCCAACACTGGACAAGTCCATGGCGAAAATGTTCACGTTTGGGGGGGATACCCCGTTGCCTCTCAAAGGGGTATTTGTGTCACCAGTGTCAAAGGGGGAAGTCTCGATCAATGCCAGATTCTTCGTCACAGATGTTAGCCCACACTCCATACTCAGTTGCGCTGCATCTGAGGCACTAAACCTCGTCCACTTCGCATACGAGGTATATCAGATAGACATTGAGACACTGTTGAACAAATTCTCAGGCATCTTCGAGGGAATTGGGAAATTGAAAGCGCCCCCGGTGCGTCTCCACATCGACGAATCAATCAGGCCCACGGCCCTGAAACACAGGCGTGTAAAGAAGACCGGTGGGGGGGTCTGTACTTCTGCTCTCTATATGGTAGAGGGGAGGCACAGAGGACCCCAGCCAAGATTCTCTAATACGGTAGCGATGGGCGAGCAATCAAGGCCTAGCTTCTCAGGAGGTGATGCAGGCTGGTTCTTAAGTACAGTGTATCCCCAAGCCCCCACAAAGGAATGTCCACACACTGTATTACTGAAAACACAGTCTTTATATAATTAATATTCAAGGGTTATGTACACTTATCACAATAACGCACTTTGTGCTCAGGAAAATCAGCAATGGTAAATATCTACAATTCTAAAGTGGTACCACTAATATTAGACCTCATTAAAGTGCATTCACAATACTGTAGAAATGGCACACAGATCAATAAGAAGGAAACCAGCAATAGAGAGAGGAGAGATAACAGAGGGTTGAAACAATAGGCAGAATACTGGCCCTTGCTACTGGACACAGTTCTGTGTGGAGATCCCCCCACCTGGGCAACCTGCAAAATAAAGAGATATAACACCAGCCCAGTCCAGATATTGTTCAATAGTCTATTTCTCTCCTATAATGTTTTTACCCCCCCAATGTACCTGGTGGAGTCGAGTTCCTCGAAAAGGCGTCGACAAGCGTCGAGGGACTCGCTGTTCGGCGACGGGGGATCGACGGCCCTTCTTGAATGCCTTCCTTTTCAGGCGGGAGGCACGGGGCGTCGAACGTCCGTCGACAAACGAGGCCGAACGTTGTCGAAGAGGCGGCAGCTCCGTCCGAGCGGTGCTCGTCGGCGTCGGGGCGTCGGCGTCCTGCAAGGCGGAGGTGTGCGGGGCACCTCGATGACAATAGTTCTGGACCGCAAAGATTGTAGAGACGGGAGCCCAGCAAGGGCGTCGAGTCGTCCGAGTCTTTGGGGTCGTCGGGTGGCGGGAAACCCACCGGCAGGTTTCTCCTCGGCGCGTTGGTCGTCCTCGACTTTCTCCGGCAGGATAAGCGGTCGACGATGCGGTCGAGAGAGTCCTTCGATTGAATGTTCTTAGGCAATGGAGCGGACGGCTCCGATCGTCGGCGGCACGGCGTCAAGTGGTTCCCACGGCTGGGCACACAACTTCGACGGGCCTCCAGCGGTTACACAGACCTGCGAACCCTGGTCGACGGCAATGGACTTCGACGGCGTCGATGTCCGGGTGCTTCACTTCGATCTCCTCGGCGGTCCCGTCTCGGGTCGGCAGCCTTTCGAGGGTCTGACTTCCAGGGCGCTTCGGCGAAGATTCAGCGGTGCTCGATGGTCCCTCGGAGCACGGGAAGAGGGCGCCTAGCCAGGTCCTCTCTCGGGTCAGCCCTCGACAATTTCGACAACCTTCAGTTCCGTCGAAGCAAATGCCACAGCAAGTCTTCTTCTTCCAGCTGGACGTCGAGGATCAGCAAATCCAGTTACTCTTGAGTGGAGACTCAGCTTCTGAATGCTTCTGAACAATTTCCAGTGGTGAGAGGTCCCCAGATATACTATTCTGTCTCTCATCCACACTGCTGGCACACACACAGCAGCCAATCACACAGAAGGGCATTCATGCAGTCAGTCAGCCAATCAGGCACACAGTGCATTCAGGCCACACTCCTCCCTTTCAGACACTCACAACAAGGAATGTGGATTGGGACAAGTACCCAGCCATTCAACACTACACACTGCATTCAGGCCAGTTTCGGGCAGGGCTGTCTCAGTCTTTGTCTCTCATGCCAGAAACCAGACAACCACAACAAGGAGTGTATATTGGTCACACACTCCATTCACCCAGGTCCCACCCACAGGAGGTACCCACAACATACAGTCACTGGGAAGGCTCCAGTCAGTCTAGCTGGGCCTTCACAACAACACCATATATGGAACTTCCACCCAACAGCCAGTCAGGGGGAAGGGACAGAGTCAGGGCTTCCCAGGACTTTGGGAAAAACAAGATAACAGGCAATAGAAAGCAAGAGGCCACAGGGGCCATCTTGTTTCCTATCAGGAATCAACTGATTCCAATGGCAGGGCCTGGGTATCCCAAAATGGAGGACACCCAGAGCACCTGTCAAATTCAGCATGGAGCTGCCACCAGCCCATACCCTGCTCTGTGGGCCACCCACAGGTGCCCAAAAACATACACTAGGGGCACAGGGTTGTACCCCTACCCATGGGTGCCATAAGGGTATCCCATGGGTCTGTTCACCAAATCAAAAGAGAGCTGCACTGCCAGGAGTCCCTCATGGACTCCTGGGCAGAAAACATGACAGAACACACGGTAAAAACAGAGAAAGGACAAGGATTCAGAGGCCCTGTCCCTCAGATGCATTTCCGGCATCACAGTCGCCCCCCCCAGACTGAGGTGGAGGGTGCCTAATCTCCCACGGGATAGACACCCTCATCCAGACGGTCAACATACCTTCTGGAAAGGCCATCTGCATTATCGTGACTCTTCCCTGGTCTGTGCTCTATGGTGAAGTCTAGCCCTTGTAGGCTAATCGACCACCTGAGCAATTTCGGATTCTCACCCTTCATCTGCATAAGCCACTTCAGGGGCTTATGATCTGTTTGGACCTTGAAGGTGGACCCCGTAAGGTAGGGCCTAAAACGCCTAAGGCTCCAAACTATACTAAAACATTCCTTTTCAACAGTAGCCCACCTAAGTTCTCTACCCTTGAGTTGTCTACTGATGAATATGATAGGATGTTCTCTCCCTTTGTCATCTAACTGGGACAAGACAGCTCCAATTCCGGTGTCGCAGGCATCCGTCTGGACGATAAAGGGTCGGCTGTAGTCAGGCGCACTCAACACAGGTGCCCTACACAGACTTTCTTTCAAGCCATCAAAGGCCCTCTGACAGTCTTCAGTCCAATTAACCTTCCTAGGCTGTTTGGGTGAAGTTAGAGCTGTCAGGGGTGCAGCTATGGTTCCATAGTCTGCCATGAAATTGCGATAGTACCCAGTGAGGCCCAAAAAGGCTCTCACCTGGGTTTGAGTAGTGGGCGTCTCCCAGTTCTGTACGTCCTGTACTTTACTGGAGAGAGGTTGGATTTGACCCCCTCCTACCTCATGACCAAGATAGGTAACTTTCCCCTGAGCTATCTGGCACT
Organism: Ambystoma mexicanum; assembly: GCF_040938575.1. Classification (NCBI taxonomy): domain Eukaryota; kingdom Metazoa; phylum Chordata; class Amphibia; order Caudata; family Ambystomatidae; genus Ambystoma; species Ambystoma mexicanum. The sequence goes on from NC_090929.1 coordinate 134,462,256, forward strand.
TGGTGGCCTTGATAGTGAGGTTAGCCCTTTTCAAGGCCTGCAACACCTTATCCAGATGTGTCAAATGCTCTTCCCAGGTGGAACTGTAGACGGCAATGTCGTCTAAGTAAGCCACACAAAAGGCTTCCAGCCCACGGAGCGCATGGTTGACCAATCTCTGGAAGGTGGCAGGGGCATTCTTCAACCCAAAGGGCATGACCCTAAACTGGTAGAGTCCCTCAGGTGTGGAGAATGCCGTCTTTTCCTTGGCATGGTCCGTCAGAGCTATTTGCCAATAGCCTGAGGTAAGGTCAAAGGTGCTCACAAATTTGGCAGCACCTATAGTGTCCACGAGCTCATCAGCCCTGGGCAATGGGTGCGCGTCAGTTTTGGTGACGGCATTGACTCCTCGGTAGTCCACACAGAACCTCCAATCCTTGGTACCCGCCGGGGAACTTGCCTTGGGGACAAGGACCACTGGACTGGACCAGGGACTGGTGGAGGGTTCAATAACACCCAGATCCAACATCTTGGCGACCTCAGCCTGGATGTGGTTTTTGACGGTATCTGACATACGATAGCTCCTGCTTTTGACAGGCACACTGTCACCAGTGTCAATTTCGTGCTTACACCACGGTGTAAGGCCCGGTGTCAGTGAAAACAGAGGGGCATACTGCTGGAGCAAAGCCCGGCAGGCCCTCTGCTGCTCTGTTGTCAAATCGGGAGAGAGTTGTACTCCCTCCACTGAGCCATCCTGAGGGTTGCTATGCAGCAAATCAGGAAGGGGCTCACTCTCATCCTCTTCTTGCCCTGAAGCTAGCAAGAGACATGAGACCTCTGCTCGCCTGTGGAAAGGCTTGAGCCTGTTGACATGGAATACCTGGGGGGCTACCCCAGAGGCTCCCATGTCCACCAGATAATTGACTTCGCCCATCTTGGAGATGATCCTGAAGGGTCCAGTCCACTTGTCTGCCAAAGCTCTAGGCTTGGTAGGCTCCATCACAAGGATTTCCTGTCCCGGAGTCCAATCCACTTGCGAAGCTTTCAGGTCATGCCAGTACTTATTCAATTCCTGGCTGGCCTTGAGATTTGCTGTTGCCTGACCCATCATTTGTGTCATCCTCCGCCTGAGGCCTAACACATAGTCCCCCACTTGCTTGGCGGGACCTGGAGGGGTGGCTTCCAAGCCTTCTCGGATCAAGGCGAGGGGCCCCCTCACGGGATGTCCAAAGAGTAACTCAAAGGGGCTGAAACCAACACCCTCTTGAGGTACCTCTCTGTAAGCAAACAGCAGGCATGGCAGGAGGAGATCCCATTTCCTCCTTAGGGGCTCTTCCAAAGCACCTAGCATGCCCTTGAGAGTTTTGTTAAATCTCTCAACCAGACCATTGGTCTGGGGGTGGTAAGAGGTGGAGAACTTGTAGGTTACCCCGCACTCTTTCCACATGGTTTTCATGTAACTAGACATGAAGTTGGATCCTCGGTCAGAGACAACCTCCTTGGGGAATCCAACACGGGTGAAAATGCCCAGGAGAGCCCTGGCAACCACCTTGGCAGTAACAGTCCGAAGGGGTATTGCCTCAGGGTACCTGGTGGCATGATCTACCAAGACCAGGATGAACCGATGTCCACCTGAAGTGGGAGGGTCAAGGGGACCGACGATGTCGATGCCCACCCTCTCAAATGGTGTGCCAACCACTGGTAATGGCTGCAGTGGGGCAATGACCCTGCCTCCAGTCTTGCCAGACAACTGACAAGTTGGGCAGGTCCTGCAGTGGGACTCCACCTCTACTCCCATCCGTGGCCAGTAGAAATGGGCAGAGAGCCTCTGCTTAGTCTTCTTGGTCCCAAGATGACCAGCCAAGGGCACCTCATGCGCCAACTGCAGTAGGAAGGGCCTGTAAACCTGGGGTACCACCAACCTCTTGCGGGCACCAGGTTCGGGCTTAGTGGGCTCACTAACAAGGAGCTCACCCTCCCAATAAATCTTGAATGTCCTAGGCACTTCACCTTGTGCCTGGGACAGGGCCTGTTTCCTCAGGCCCTCGAGAGAGTGGCACTCTCTCTGTCCCTTACAGAAGTCTGCCCGGGAGGGTCCCCCTTCAGCTAACAAGCATTGAAGGTCGGGATGATCCTCCGGGTTGAGAACCTCTCCCACAGGAGAGTCTTCTGTCTCTTCTCCCACAGGAGTTGAGTTTGGGTTTTCCGCTGGACCCAGCCCGTCCGGAGCATGGATCCCATTGGGTGCTGTCGGAACAGCAGGAAGAGAAGGTGTTCCCTCCACAGAGGTGGCCTTCTTGGTCTTCCTTCTTCTTGCCTTAGGCCTCGCCTTTGGCTCGGATACCTGACTCACAGCCAGACCCGGTGTCACCTGTGACCTAGTGACTGCAGCAGCAGTCATGGGAAGACCATCCGAGATCAACCCCAACTCTACTAGATCATTTCCTAACAGAATGTTAGCAGGGACATTGTCCTGAACCAGGACAGGAAGCTTTGCTGTCTTGTCTCCAATCATGAGTGTGACTAGGGCTACAGGCGATAATTTGGGAGGCCCACCAGCTAACCTGGTGGTTTGCAGAGGAGCACCTTCATAGTCCTCTGGCTTGAGCAGGGTCCTGTCCACCACTGTCATGCTTGCCCCAGTGTCTCTCAAACCAGTAGAAGGCTGGCCATTCAAGAGGACACTTCTCAAAAACCTACGGGTGTTCTGTGGGATAGTCGCCAGTACTTCTGCGTACTGGTCCCAGGCCCCAAGGGACACTAAGGAAATCTCTACCGGAGCACCAAATGTGATTCCTGTAGAGGAGGGGAGGACAGTGGCCTCCACCTCAGACACGGGGTAAGGGTAGGTCAGGCTGACAGCCTGTACTCCAAGTGCCTTACCTTTACACTTGGGGTCACCCCTTTTGTGATCCAGAGCCCCACAATCCCAACAAGTGCCAGGAGTGCGGGGTACGGTACTGGAACCACTGGGAGCCTGCTTTGCAGCAGGTGGACCACTACTCTTATTCCCACCCACAGAGGACTTATCCCCACTAGATTTTTGGGTCTTAGGAGAGGAAGGTTTTGGTTTACCCGACTGTGACTGCTTTTGGGACTCCTCAGCTTTCTGAGAGGCCCCCTTTTCTTTGTCCTTGTCCTTCCCACTGGAGTCCTTAGGGGACACCCGGTGGGAGACCCACTTGTCAGCCAACCTAGCCAGCTTAAAGGGGTCCAAAATGTTCTGGTCAGCCACATACTGACGCAGCTCTGGTGAACAGGCTTCAGAAAAATGCTCAAAAAACAAGAGGTGGGACAACTCAACAAAAGTTTTCACCTTGTATCCATCAATCCACCCCATCATGTTCATGTGCGCAGTACTCACCCAGTCAACCCAAGACACATTCTCTCTTTTCTTAAATTCCCTGAACCTTTTAAGGTATTGGGCAGGTGTCTTGCCAAACTTGGCAATCAAAGCAGACTTCATACACTCATACTGACCCCTTTCTTCCACACTCAGCTTCAGAATACAGTCATATCCAGTTTGAGGCACTCTGCTTAACAAACACTTAGCCCAATCTCTTTTATCTACATCATGAATTGCACAAGCCATTTCAAACGCTTCAATCCATTGGAGGATATCTGAACCCTCCACAAACACACCAACCAAATCTTTCATAAACTTGGTGGCTGGGGACCTACCACTCTCAATTGGTCTAGCTGAAGTCTCCACTCTAGCTCTCTCTAGCTGGATTCTCTGACATTCAGTGTCCTTGTCTTTGAGCGCAAGATCCCTATTCTTGAGTTCCACTTGCTGTGCCAGCTCCTCTTTCTTAAGCTCAGCTTCTATTTCCAACTTGCGATATTCAAAGGCCAATTTCATCCTTAATAACTCAAGTTCCATGGAATTGCTGGGGTTTGGAACAGAGGCAGCAGGAATGGTGGCATTCCCAGAAACAGATTCAGCGACAACCCCAGGGGCAGAGTCCTCACTGGTTGCATCCCCCCCTTCATCAAGGGTTTCACCATCAGTCTGGTAGTCCACCAGGGCAGCTATCAGCTCAGCCCTAGACTTATCCACAAAGTCCAACTCCCTGGCTTCACAAGCACTCTGGAGAGCCTCTAAGCTCATCCGAGTCAATTTACCATTTGCAATGGGCTCCATTGCCTGTAATGCAGTTATTTGGTACACACCCAAACCTTAATCTAATAAAGTGCGGATATTTTGTAAGTGGCACGGTTATACACTGAGTCTTAAAACCATAAGCATCCCACCGCTGCCACCAGCTTTGTAAAGAAGACCGGTGGGGGGGTCTGTACTTCTGCTCTCTATATGGTAGAGGGGAGGCACAGAGGACCCCAGCCAAGATTCTCTAATACGGTAGCGATGGGCGAGCAATCAAGGCCTAGCTTCTCAGGAGGTGATGCAGGCTGGTTCTTAAGTACAGTGTATCCCCAAGCCCCCACAAAGGAATGTCCACACACTGTATTACTGAAAACACAGTCTTTATATAATTAATATTCAAGGGTTATGTACACTTATCACAATAACGCACTTTGTGCTCAGGAAAATCAGCAATGGTAAATATCTACAATTCTAAAGTGGTACCACTAATATTAGACCTCATTAAAGTGCATTCACAATACTGTAGAAATGGCACACAGATCAATAAGAAGGAAACCAGCAATAGAGAGAGGAGAGATAACAGAGGGTTGAAACAATAGGCAGAATACTGGCCCTTGCTACTGGACACAGTTCTGTGTGGAGATCCCCCCACCTGGGCAACCTGCAAAATAAAGAGATATAACACCAGCCCAGTCCAGATATTGTTCAATAGTCTATTTCTCTCCTATAATGTTTTTACCCCCCCAATGTACCTGGTGGAGTCGAGTTCCTCGAAAAGGCGTCGACAAGCGTCGAGGGACTCGCTGTTCGGCGACGGGGGATCGACGGCCCTTCTTGAATGCCTTCCTTTTCAGGCGGGAGGCACGGGGCGTCGAACGTCCGTCGACAAACGAGGCCGAACGTTGTCGAAGAGGCGGCAGCTCCGTCCGAGCGGTGCTCGTCGGCGTCGGGGCGTCGGCGTCCTGCAAGGCGGAGGTGTGCGGGGCACCTCGATGACAATAGTTCTGGACCGCAAAGATTGTAGAGACGGGAGCCCAGCAAGGGCGTCGAGTCGTCCGAGTCTTTGGGGTCGTCGGGTGGCGGGAAACCCACCGGCAGGTTTCTCCTCGGCGCGTTGGTCGTCCTCGACTTTCTCCGGCAGGATAAGCGGTCGACGATGCGGTCGAGAGAGTCCTTCGATTGAATGTTCTTAGGCAATGGAGCGGACGGCTCCGATCGTCGGCGGCACGGCGTCAAGTGGTTCCCACGGCTGGGCACACAACTTCGACGGGCCTCCAGCGGTTACACAGACCTGCGAACCCTGGTCGACGGCAATGGACTTCGACGGCGTCGATGTCCGGGTGCTTCACTTCGATCTCCTCGGCGGTCCCGTCTCGGGTCGGCAGCCTTTCGAGGGTCTGACTTCCAGGGCGCTTCGGCGAAGATTCAGCGGTGCTCGATGGTCCCTCGGAGCACGGGAAGAGGGCGCCTAGCCAGGTCCTCTCTCGGGTCAGCCCTCGACAATTTCGACAACCTTCAGTTCCGTCGAAGCAAATGCCACAGCAAGTCTTCTTCTTCCAGCTGGACGTCGAGGATCAGCAAATCCAGTTACTCTTGAGTGGAGACTCAGCTTCTGAATGCTTCTGAACAATTTCCAGTGGTGAGAGGTCCCCAGATATACTATTCTGTCTCTCATCCACACTGCTGGCACACACACAGCAGCCAATCACACAGAAGGGCATTCATGCAGTCAGTCAGCCAATCAGGCACACAGTGCATTCAGGCCACACTCCTCCCTTTCAGACACTCACAACAAGGAATGTGGATTGGGACAAGTACCCAGCCATTCAACACTACACACTGCATTCAGGCCAGTTTCGGGCAGGGCTGTCTCAGTCTTTGTCTCTCATGCCAGAAACCAGACAACCACAACAAGGAGTGTATATTGGTCACACACTCCATTCACCCAGGTCCCACCCACAGGAGGTACCCACAACATACAGTCACTGGGAAGGCTCCAGTCAGTCTAGCTGGGCCTTCACAACAACACCATATATGGAACTTCCACCCAACAGCCAGTCAGGGGGAAGGGACAGAGTCAGGGCTTCCCAGGACTTTGGGAAAAACAAGATAACAGGCAATAGAAAGCAAGAGGCCACAGGGGCCATCTTGTTTCCTATCAGGAATCAACTGATTCCAATGGCAGGGCCTGGGTATCCCAAAATGGAGGACACCCAGAGCACCTGTCAAATTCAGCATGGAGCTGCCACCAGCCCATACCCTGCTCTGTGGGCCACCCACAGGTGCCCAAAAACATACACTAGGGGCACAGGGTTGTACCCCTACCCATGGGTGCCATAAGGGTATCCCATGGGTCTGTTCACCAAATCAAAAGAGAGCTGCACTGCCAGGAGTCCCTCATGGACTCCTGGGCAGAAAACATGACAGAACACACGGTAAAAACAGAGAAAGGACAAGGATTCAGAGGCCCTGTCCCTCAGATGCATTTCCGGCATCACAAGGCGGATACCTTTCCACCTCAGGGAAAAGGTGGAGGAGGAACTCCGATCCCTTGTCAGCATGGACATCATCGAGAGAGTAGAGGGGCCGACGCCATGGGTCTCTCCGATCGTGGTGACGCCCAAACCAAAACAACCCGGGGCGGTTAGAATATGTGTTGATATGCGACTGCCCAATGCAGCGATTAAGAGGGAAAGACATATAACACCGACCCTCGATGACATCATTGGAGAACTACAAGGCGCCAAGGTTTTCTCTAAATTGGACCTGAGAGCAGGGTATCATCAGCTTGAACTCCACCCTGACTCGAGATATATAACAACATTCACGACGCACGATGGCCTCTACCAATTCAAACGCCTAAGCTTCGGGGTCTCGTCAGCCGCCGAAGTATTTCAAAATACCATCCGAGGGGCCCTAGCAGGCCTCAAAGGCGTGTTGAACATGAGCGACGACATCCTGGTGTTCGCAGCCTCGGAATCGGAACACGTGAAGAGGCTGGAAAGCACTCTCCAAAGGCTGAAAAGTTTAGGCCTCACGTTACACCGGCAAAAATGCGAGTTCTTCAAGGACCGCATAGGTTTCTTTGGTTTCATCTTCCATGCAGCGGGCGTATCCCCCGACCCGGCCAAAATCAAGGACATCAGGAATGCTGCCGCCCCACAATCCCCCACCGAGGTGAGAAGCTTCCTGGGGATGGTAACATACTGTGGGCGGTTCATCAAAGGGCTAGCGTCAACGGCAGAGCCGCTCAGGGCGCTGACGAAGAACGACACAGCATGGAAATGGGGCGCCGAGGAGCAAGAGGCATTCCAGACCCTGAAGACCGCCCTGTCCGATGGCGACACCATGGCGTATTTCAACCCTGGAGTGGAGTCCGAGGTGGTGGTAGATGCGAGCCCGGTAGGGGTTGGGGCGGTACTACTGCAACCGGACGAGCGTGGGAATATGCGTCCTATCGCATATGCGAGCAAAGCCCTCTCCACTACTGAAATGAAATACTCACAGATTGAAAGGGAAGCACTAGCCATCCTGTGGGGCTGCCGCCATTTCCGCCTATACATCTTGGGCAAACCTGTTGTGGTCGTGACGGACCACAAGCCGTTGATACCGATACTAGCCGGTGTGTCATCGAAACCACCACCCAGGATTGAAAGGTGGATGCTGGCGCTGATGGAGTATGGGGTAAGACTGATATACAGGCCAGGCACCAACAATCCGGCAGACTATCTATCACGCCACCCCAACAAAGAGGATCCGGATACGGACATTGGCGCGAGTGACTGTCACGGACTACTGTGTCAAGTGGTGGAAGGATCTCTTCCGACGGCGATATCAAGAGCAGTCGTATCGACGGAATCACGACGAGGTCTTCGGCATTGTCCGAATGGCAATAAGAAGCGGTGACTGGAAAGAGGTGCTGCGGGACAATTCACGCCGACAAGAAGTGGCCCAGAGAGACCTCCAAGCGCTCTGGAAGGTGCGAGAGGACCTCTCCATCTCGGACGACGGGCTCATACTGAGAGGACGCCAAATTGTCGCGCCAAGGACGCTGAGGACCCGGATGCTAGAGCTAGCGCACGTCGGCCACCAGGGAGTGGTCAAAACAAAGGCACGGTTAAGAGCCAAAGTATGGTTCCCGGATTTGGAGAAAATGGTAGAGAACTTTGTGAAAAGATGTCTAGCGTGCCAGGCCGCGACCCCAGGCGACAGAGCTCCGCCGATCCGGTCCATGGAACGCAGCCAAAAACCATGGGGGACGGTACATGTAGACTTCGGGTCAACAGGACGGGGCATGTACTTTCTGGTAGCGGTGGACCAATGGTCACGATACCCCGAGGTAGAGATAGTTGAATCAACGGCGACTGAATTCTCAACGAAGGCACTAGATAAGATGTTTGCCACACACGGGTTCCCAGACCTCATATGCTCGGACAACGGCCCGCCGTTCACTGGCAACCAGTTCGCCACCTACCTCAAGGAAAGAGGAATTCAACATCGCAGGGTGTCCCCACTCTGGCCACGGGCCAATGGGGAAGCCGAAAGGATGATGCGGACCCTCAACAAAGTCCTACGAATATCCGCCAGCAGCGGGGCAGACCTGGAGAGAAAGCTCGTGGAATTTCTTAGGGAATACCGCACGACACCTCACCAGTCCACGGGAGTGGCTCCCGCGGAAGCACTATTTGGACGATGCCCAAGAGGACTGCTACCGGAGGAAGAAGGCCGAACACCCGGAGTTATTGACAACGAGAAGATTCGGGAAGAGCGAATCAGGCACAACGAAAAGGAAAGTGAACGACGAGGGCTACAGGAAAAGGAAATGCGGGTAGGGGACACGGTGTTGGTCAGGAATCGACACCCGGAAGGCAAACTGTCCCTCCCATTTGAGCCACGCCCGTGGAAGGTAACACACGTGAAGGGCACGATGGTAACGGTGGCCTGCGATCGGGGGACTGTTACACGCAACCGGTCGTTCTTCAAGAGAATTGAAAATCCAGTCGAGAATGAAGTACCGGAGGAAGCCACAAGCACGGAGGAACCACACGCCGATCAAGGCGAGAGCGGGCACCAAGCCCCAGCTGGAGCCGGACCCGGCTGTCCCACGCGGCCTGGGACCCCACCGAGATATCCAGTCCGCCGAGAGCAGAGGCTGCCAGGCTATCTCAAGGACTATGTCCTGGACTCGGGGGACTAAGCCGAAGAGATCTGATGGGACGTAAGTGTAATTGCTAAAGGCTGTGTTCAAGGCCACCAATTGCATTGGGGACCAGGCACCCCGCAAGTTTATGTTCTATTTTTGTTAAAGTTGAAAAGGGATGTGACGTCCCGAGTTATGGATAGCGCGCATGCGCGAGCCTCGTTGTGGCCCGCGCATGCGCGGCGGCAATAAAGTGCGCCCGTGCAGCAGTTCCCGCCGGGACGCAGACGAACCAACATCGCGTCCCGCGTACTCCTTGTGTGCCTGCATGAATGCCTGCGTGTGTGGGGCCCCGGGCACATATAACAGCCATCTCACAAGACTTCGGCACACAACGCAGTTTACTTAGCGCTTGTGAGTAGCTAAGATAATACAAAGGGGCAGTCGCAACACAGCACTCCTCCTACTAAGAAAGACATTCAAGGCCTCAGCACACAAACAGGGACATTATTTGGGGGTTGCCAGCGGTCGCAACAACAACCCCTTTAGTCAGCAGTTGTGGCCCCTGCCATCTTCCAGCGACCCCTGGACTTAGGTTGTGTTTTTTTAATAGTTTGTTGTTTTCAACATGGGACACTGTGTCTGCACTGGACTAGAGTGAAGACGATCTCGAGCTCATGGTTGCCAAGCAAACATGAGCTTGTTTGACATCTCTATAACTCTGCCTGCCTTGTGTGCTCAGCGATAGAGTGATAGAGTGATAGAGCTCAGTATGTTTCGTGCCAAACTAAAAGAAGGAAAGAATAAGAAAGGAAAAATACGCAGGAAAAAATGAAAAAGAAAGACGCAAGTTGAGAGTAAGAAACCGAAAATTGTGGATCCCAGCATATTACTAATGTGGACTTGGTGTACACTAGACCATAATAGCAGGGGAAAGGCAAAATGTCTTTGAGTGTGCCCAGAGCATGTCTGTGACTACAGCTAATAAAGACTGCTGAGAACCTCCCAGACATCTGATTTTCTCTTGTCTCTCTATCTCTGAGGAATGTTCATGGATGTCTGGTGTTTGATGGAGGATGGGGACCAGGGCCCTCAGTTCACCTGTGTGGAGCAAACAGCAAAGGGGTTTTAGTTAAAGACACAGGGGGCAATCAATAGAAACAGCTGTCTAGTAGATAAATCAAAACCTCATTCGACAACTATATTGCCCCCTGGGCTGCATAGCCAGCCCAGGCACACGAAGGCCGCTGCCCCAGCTGAGACTGAGGTGGCAAAACTAGCCCCAGGCCCCACCATGCATAACAAGCCCAAGCAAAACCATGGGAGCTCTGACACACTCAGAATAGATGGGTGCGCTTCCCCATAGAACCCTGCAAATAAATGGCCTAAGAAGACTGGCCATGCACATGTGCGCGGATTTGCAGTCATTCCATGTGCACGTCGAAAGCAGCTAATGAGAAGGGCCCGGAATTAGAATGTGGCCACACGAGTAAGGCTCGGTTTCTGTTTACTTTATTCATTTGTTTTACACAAACATGTATTGGAACTGTTGCCATTTCACTAGCACATTTAATTTAACGGGATAGAAATGAAAGGGGTCTAAATGTTGGATAAAAATGAAATCTACCGAAGTTACTGTGAAATGTACATTTTAATATGTTACTGCAATTGTTGCTGTTTTACTATGCTGTGTCTTATACTGACCACTCCTGTCTTTACCGTGAGGGACCGCCTTTGAAAATATGGGGCCTTTGCAGCAGAGCAAAACACTTTCAGGGGGAAGGACTATGTGTCTGGGGTCTCCACGTGGAGCGGAGACTTCCGGGATTGTTTTTCCCCCATCTTCTATTTTACTTTGGCCCCAAGTCTTTAAGGACCGGATGAGCACTGATTTTCTCACTGAAGATGAAACGGTCAATTGATGTGTGATGTCACTTTCGCCACCCCTGGCATTTTGGTGTAATGACATGCGTGCACGCAGCTCATTATATAGCTGCAGACATTGAGAGGCAGTGATAATTATGTAAATAATAATTGGAGAGTCCAATAAATGAATAATCATCAATTTTGCGTTGGAGTCACACTTATAGAACCCAACAGTAATCGTTTTGGAAAACCTTATCAGACTTCACAGAAACACTGTTGGACAATATAGTAAAACGTTGAATGAAAGTTTGGAAAATGATATTGCCATGGTGGAGGCAACCAATGAGCTTCCAGGAACACGGGCATACTTCTACTATGAATGCAGGTGTTTCCTCAAAAGCTCCATGCTGCTTCGCTGTGCCCTGGGCTCTGTCTCCTTATTCTTCTTCCCTGGCACATCTGCCTATGCTGCCTATTCCACCTAGCTCCCACCACGCTCCCTTCAAACACAAAGCACCTGGGCAGTTGCAGGATTCCAGCACATCTTGTCTTCTAACCCTTACAGCCCCCTTCTGTTGTTGTGGCGAGCAAGATAGGGCTCACTCTCAGACAGATTTTGCTCTTGCATGGGGGCCGTCTTCAACAGGCATCCGTTTCTCTTTGATAAAAGGGAGCCAGACCACACACTTACCAAAGGGAACCCTCAAGCACCCCGAGGATATGCCAGAGTACTAATCCCATTAATTGCCATGTTCACAGGTTTACTAAGCTGTTAATATCCCTAAGCACTGATGGAGGACTGAGAAGACCGGCTTAGGTAGCTGTTTGTTGTCAACACAGTCCACCCGCCAATACGTAACTAACAATATATTCCTGCCTGTAATCTCTGATTTGATATCTCTTTTTGTTTTTGGCAACAACATGGCAATATGATAAACATATCATAACAGCTGATAAAAGACGCTACCAGAGAATTATCCCCCTTTATTGCTAAACTGATCAACGCTTCCTTCGCTTCAGGTACGATCCCGGCCAACCTTAAACAGTCCTGGGTTCTCCCTCTCCTAAAGAAGCAGACATTAGACCCTCTCATCCCTACTAACTACCGCCCTATCACGACGGTACCGTTTCTCCTTAAGATTCTGGATAAAGCTGCCTATATCCAAATTCAAAGGCACCTGGAACTACACAACCTATTAGGAGAAAGACAATCAGGCTTCCGACCCCTACACGGAACAGAAACTGCCCTTATAGACTTGAAGTCCCAAATCGATGAGCTAAGAGACAAAGGGAGAACAGTACTCCTACTACTCCTGGACCTCTCAGCGGCCTTTGATTTGGTGGATCACAGAGTCCTCTGTAGCCACCTGGACTCCGCCGCTCATTTCTCGGCAGAAGCTATTGGATGGATCAAGTCCTTCCTGAGCGAGAGAACGATGCGAGTCTTCTCTCCCTCCGCGGAGGCAGATCCCACCCCGATCTCGTGTGGTGTCCCTCAGGGCTCCTGCGTATCCCCAACTCTATACAACATTTTCACCAAGCCATTGTTCGACGATCTGGATCATCTTGGTATCACCTATACTAACTACGCAGATGATACACAGATCCTCCTCCCGCTTTCTGGGGATCATGCTAAGGACACGGAATTGGTGAACAAGGTATACCTTATCATCCAAGCATGGATGGCCACTCACGGCCTTTGTCTAAACGATGATAAGACAGAGTTGATCATCTTAGGTACCCGAGCCAATATCAAAAAACTAGGACAGGAATTTGCCTCCTTCAACATAGACGGGAACATCATCCAAGTATCCAAGGATGTTAAAACCCTGGGATTCTATCTTGATTCTACCCTATCTTTTGACAAACAGCTAAAATCCCTTGCCTCCTCCACGGCCTACACGTGCAAACTGATTAGAGCCAGTAAACCTTTCCTCTCCAACAAGAGTTGTCTAATCCTGGCCAGAGCCTTAATTCTTTCCAGAGTAGATTATTGTAATGCCCTATACTCTGGAGCTAATAAAAAAATAACCCAGAGACTACAAACATTACAAAATAATGCCTTGAGAGCGGCACTAGGCATTAACAAACAGTCCCATATCTCGTCCACCAGACGACATCACAACTGGCTGTCTACAGAGAACAAAATAAAACTTAAGATGCTATCCTTGACCCACAAAGCCCTCAATAACTCTGCCCCTAGTTACTTGTCTGACAAACTCCATAGGAGAACATCTTCCAGACCCACCAGAGCTGGTAACTTCAACTGTTTGACAATACCGAACTTTAGACTGAACACTATCGGAGGAAACAGTTTCCCAGTAAAGGCGGCTAAAACTTGGAATTCTCTACCACAAGACCTGAGAGCAGACATGCCCTACCGTTGCTTCAGGAATAAAGTTATTCAACTCCTCACCTCGACTGACCTTTGCTGACCGGGGGCTCCTACTTCCTACGAACATCTTGACCCCCTTGAACTTGTATACTTGCTGTAACTACTGTATGCCTGATCTGTCTAACCCAATGTAATTTTAATGTACATTTTGCCATGATGTAACCTGTAAGTTTCGTATTTCCTTGCCACTGCGCCCTGTTACCCCTGGGTCTGGCGTGCATAAAAAGTGAATAAAACAAACAAACAAACAAACAAACAAACAAACAAACAAACAATATTGGTGCAATGGGAATTATTAATGGGTGTTGAAAACCATTTTTAGAGAGGGCCCCTCCAGAGTGTATCCATCAAGGCTGCCCTGGTCCGAGCGGCTTGACAAGTTGCTCTGGGTTACTCTCATGGTTCTTTTCAGATTATTCAGAAGATTACCCAAAATTAAGAAATCCTGTAAGTACTTGCTGTAGTGCACATGTCTTTAGTGGCAACACCAAGACCCTGCTGTGTTCGTGTCACAGATCATTTATGCAATGATTTTGGGCGTATGGCTCTCTTCTGTTGGTATCTTTGCAGACCACTTAATGAAGAGGTGATTAAAAATGATTTACCATCAACCAGGGAGGATAGAGCACACAAGCTACAAAGGGATTCTCTTAGAAGGCTGAAATATGTGTACACGAGCACTAGAGCATTACCACCACTTTTTCAACAGCCCTGAAGCTCTCATTGGTCCTTGGGATGGGGTCAGGGAAGAGGGTGTCTTGCAGTGGAAGAAGCCTTGAGTTCAGTAGGAATCGGGTAAATATTAGCAGCTTTGAGCTAGGCAAGTGATCTTGAATCATCTATGATATCTAAATCATTGGTATTTGCCTTGACATTTTAAGGCTAACTATCCAACAGTAGTTTGCTAGAATTGAAACACCTTAGGTGGCCAATGGGAAGCACCCCGAAGTGAAACCATCCTGCCACTTTTAGCACAGATAAAGCAATTTCTTTGAGATTCGCCCTGCTGTAATTCCAAAGCATAGATCACTTTTCCCCCTAAATATTATATCCTTGCAATGCATTCTTTCCAATCGTTTCTCCAAAGATGGCCGTCTCTGTCGATGCGGATGCTTACGCGGCACAGCATCCACCTCTGACTCCCCAGCTAGTCAGGCCACTCCAAGGGCAGGGTTTAATCTTTGGTAAGGTGCTCAGGGAGAAATAAAGTACACGTTGGATCTCATCCAGGTTACAGCTAACTGATCCCTTCGTAGCTACATGAATGCGCCTGTGTAACTTTGATGGACAAATATCAGACAAAGAAATTCAGAGACCTGGAAACGTTCCAAAGTGTAATGAGTGAGTGACAGTTTTCTTGCACACAAATGCCTACAGACAAGCCTTCAGGTTAGAGCCGAAGCTGACGATGGACTTTACATTGCACAGACTGGACGGAAGAACATTCCAATTCCCGGCGGCCTGCCTATCAACCCTACGGCCTCCACTGCATCTCAAATTAACAGAAAGGAGACGTCCTGAACTCCTGAGCAAGGAAACAGACGGTCCTAGAAATCACAGCTACTGGTGATTCAGGAACTGAACTATGGAAACATTTCAACACCAGACAATCTAGATTGAACTGAATGCTTTGATTATCATTTGAGCAATGTAGGGCGCACCACCACATTTTGGGCTCTTCAGAGTTTGTCTAACAGATCGGAGGCGAATGCAGGATAATTAATGCTAACATAATGTCATCTAAAATTCATGGTGGCACTGACAGAAATCTGTGTTCGAGCGTTTGCAATGCAAGGATTATTTTGTTTAAAAGATTTTTAGTTGGAGGAAACAGTAGCTGACTTTGGCATAGTGTTCCCAGATTTTAAATGTTATCACTTCAGTTGAAGGCTTTCCTTTGCAGAGGTACACTTTTTATGGCCCTTACAGTAGGCTTTTATTAGTCTTATAATTTCTTTTTTTTTTTGGAAGATAGTTGTGTTTCATCGGCTACTTCATTCTATCCAGGCAAGTTTGTAGGAGGAGCGCTTGCCGTCAAACCCCAAAACATGAACATAAACCTGAATGCATTCAACATAGAGTGGATTCCTGGTGGGAAATCCCTTTAAGAAGTTAAACGCTGGAATCAGGAAAGGGGGACAGAATGGAACCATGAGGATCCCCCAGTAGACTGCGATGGTAGAAGAAGCAATGTTTCTGCAATGGACATTCTGGGTGTGATCCTCTGAAAGGGATCGAAACATTGTAGGCAGAGGGTTGTCATCCTGATCAACAAGTAACGAATGTAGACAAGGATGTTGTTGTCCGTTGTATCAAAAGCGGCTGTCAAGTCGAGGATGATGAGTGACTCCAACCACCCTTCATCCGCCAATAGCAAAACATCATCCCAGAACATCTAACTCCATCCCTAGTTAGTAATTAAAGGCCAGGAAGGGAAGGGCTCTTCAGTTCATAAGAGACAATCCCTTCCTTGAGAGAAGGTGGAAAGGAACCATCCAGGGAACTAAGATTTATCACATTTCAAGCACAGAGATGGGCATGCTGGAGAAGGAGCCATCGTGGAACAAGTTCAGTGAGGCAGTCAGTGGGTTTCTGCTTAAGGATTTGGCTAAGGGTGGAATCGCCGGAACCTGTGGGGGTAGAGACGAAATCGTGGACCAGAAGAAACATCCTGAAGATGAAGCATGTTAATTGGCAAAGCCAAGTGCTTATCATTTATGCCCAAACATTTCCTATACTCCTTTGGGTTTGCCAAGAAGGGAGAAGTGGAATAGAGCCCATGAGCGTACAAAGGCTCTATCTATTTTGTTATCCAAATATAGTTTTTTGCTTGCACAATGGCTTTCTTATATGATTTTGTCAGGAAGATATAAACCACGTTTTCACCCGGGTAGTCATGTTTGAGCAGCTTAGTCACCACCCCATTGGCTTTTTTTTTGTGTTGAGGTGTAAGTTGAAAAACAGACCTGTGTGAGATTGGCAATGTGTGGTAATGCAATGAATGTGACACTTTATCGAAAAATCGGCCATTTTTTATTATAGCGCCTGAAGGCTGATTGGCACCCTATAGGAGGAATAAAGGATGAATGGAAAGCAATCTGAGACTGGTAAAAGGAATGCTTTTGGTGAGTGGGTTGGAATTGGTCAAATAAATACATGCTATTTGAGGCATTGAATATGCTTTGGGGCAACACTATGTGTCACATATCGCCCATGGAAAGTATGGAGGAGATGGTCGATATGGAAGAAGGACTGATTTATTCCATGCGACGTACAGCGCGTTCTAGTCTACCTGCATTAGCCGCCTTAAAGATCAGCAGATGAGAAGCACCTGTGCGTTGCAACTTCCTTACTTTGTACCCACGAGTAAGTTTGCTTACGCTCCCTCTTGTGTTCCCTCCCCAGTTTCTGCTTACCTTGTTTGTCGTTTGCTAGTGGGTTTTGCTTCCCACTCGAACGGCTCCTTGCCTCCTTTCGTTCTGGTCTACTTTGCTCTCCTCTTGCGCGGCGTCTGTCGCCGTAACCTGTTTGCCTCTCTCTCAGCCCTTCCTGCTACTGCTGTACTCTCTCCCACGCTGGGCGGTTCCCCAGCTTTCATTGTTTTCTGTGAGCGGTGTCTACCGTCGGAGCCGTGTGTTCCTGACACATGGTCCTTTCCTTGTGTTCCATTATCTCCGTGTGTTAACCGCACGCCAGCTGGACCTCTACCCCGACAACAAGCAACCGCCTACTACGACAACAACCAGTGCATTCTGGTACTTGTAGGCAATACTACCCTCGCCTTCACTCTTACTAGATTTCTCTACGGACTACATCAGCTACCATCCATATCAAGATCTACGAGGGTTTTTTCATCCAGTTTTTCCCTGGTTTGGGGTGGGCTCCCTGGAGTCCCCGCTGCCGGGCACATAGCCTCTTTGGCAAAGTGGAATCTAGGCGAGCCTGTCCTTCTCTCTTCAAATCCAAGAGCAAGATCGAAACCAAGTCCACAAGAACCACCTGGAGAGAAAAGAAGAAGGAAAGTTCTACATACGAATCTACTGCGTCTCCAACAGATTCATCAGATGAGGAGTGGGCTAATGGGGCTAGTTGTATAGACACTGTACTTGATCAACCTGTCAAACCTGAGAGATTGCAACGCCCTAAAAGAATGGCTAGCCTCAAGCAATATCAGGAAATGGCCAATGCCATACAGGCTTTAACTGTGGAAATGCAAATCCTCAGAGCGGATAACGCCGCTTTGTGGCAGCAAGTTCAACAGAGAGAAGACACCAAGGGAGACTTACCTCCTATTTCCCTACCCTGCAGAAAATTTGATGGCAACCCAAAAAAGATGAAGGAATTCCTCGATGCTTGTACAGTACATTTTACCTTTATTCCTAAAACATATGAGCTGGACAGGGCTAAGGTGGGATTTCTGATTTCCAATATGGTAGGTAACGCCCTGTCCTGGGCAACTCCCTTGGTGACTGCTACAGATCCAGCCTTAAACAACTATGGCACCTTTGTAACCATTTGAAAACAAGTTTCGAAAGACCCGAAGTCTTCTATTCAACATTTGAGAATCTACTGGACATACGTCAAGGAACCTTGGACCTACAAACATATGTCACCAACTTTCAAAAAGTAGCAACCGAAGCCGGATGCCCGGAGACGGCTCAACAGGCCATTTTCCATCGTGGTCTGCACGAAGACTTAAAAGATGAATTGGCTAGAGTGGCCAGGCCTGCATCTTTCCAGGAACTAGTGGCTTTGGTTTTGCAGATAGACTACCGTATGACCGAAAGAAGAACAGAGAAAAAGAGACCCCGTTCTTTTTCTGCCCTACCTAGCCTACCCCCAACACCTGAAAAGACACCAACTGAAGAACCTATGCAGACAGGAAGAGCAAGAGGACCACTTACTGCATGCGAACGAAAGATACGCAAAGATCTCGGGCTGTGCATGTACTGCGGCTCCAATACTCATTTGTTACGGGACTGTCCCGAGGTACCTCCCAGAAGACAGGGAAACGAAAGACCCCGACCATGAACAGGGAAAAGGAAGGGGAAAGTACAATTAATCCCTGTGCATTGGCTCAACCCGCTGTAATTGACAGCAACAGTCTAATGGTGATCAAGATTCTTATTGACTGGAACATTGGAAATCCTATTGAATGTCTAGCCATGTTGGATTGTGGTAACTTTGTGGGCGATAAGTGGGCCATGGAGCATCAGATACCAAGACGCTCCAAGATACGACCTATCCCAGTTGAAGGGGTTGATGGTACCCCGTTAACCTCCGGACCCATCAGTCAAGAGACACAGGAATTAAAGGTCCAGATGTCCAATCACCATGAATATCTATCCTTTGATCTGATAAGAGCAGCACATTTTCCTATTATCTTGGGTATACCATGGCTTCGAAGACACAACCCAAGCATAGACTGGTGTCGGAACTCGGTTGAATTTCAATCCCATTACTGCTGTCAGCATTGTTTGATTCCAGAACCTGCAAAGCCGAAAGTACAAACAATGGTACACAGATCCATAAACAGTGTCAAATTGATACCTGTCTAATACCAAGAGTATACTGATGTGTTTTTAGACACTCAGCCACGGAATCTTCCACCTCTCCGAAAGGAGGATTGCAAGATCGAACTGGTTCCAGACCCATAAGTACTGTTTGGAAGAATGTTCCCTTTGTCAATACCTGAAAAGGAAGCCCTCAAGGAATACTTAGCCACAAATCTAAAAAACGGACTCATCCGTGAATCCTCCTCATCGGCAGGGGCATCCCTTTTCTTTATTTCAAAGAAAGGGACGACCGAACTAAGACCATGTATCGATTACCGAGGACTTAACAGTCTAACCATAAAAGACCGGTATCCCATGCCATTGATGAAAGACATTATAGAGGCTGTCCAAGGAGCCCGGGTTTTCACCAAATTAGATCTTAGGGGAGCGTATCATCTTCTGAGAATCCGTGAAGGAGACGAGTGGAAGACAGCTTTTAGAACACCTCTTGGACATTACGAGTACAGAGTCATGCCCTTTGGTTTAGTGAACGCACCGTCCCAGTTCCAACAGTTTATGGACAAAATATTTGCGGATGTCCTATATTCCTCGGTTGTAGTATATTTGGATGATATACTTGTTTTTTCCAACACTCTGAAAGAACACCGCCAACATGTTAAGGAGGTACTACACAGGTTGAGAATGAACAGTCTGTTGGCAAAACCCAAGAAGTGTGTCTTTGAAGCTACAACCGTACCTTACCTAGTGTTTATACTCTCAGCAGACAGCGTGCAAATAGACCCCTCCAAAACACCAGCAATAACTCAATGGCCAGCACCCACATCAGTGAAGGACATACAGAGATTTTTAGGTCTTGCCAACTTTTACCGTAAATTTATACCCAACTTTTCAGAAATCATCTTGCCCATTACTAATCTCTTAAAGAAGGGTGTTAAATTTGTTTGGGACCTAACGACAGAACAAGCTTTCCAAAGACTCAAGACAGCTTTTGTGACTGCTCCTATATTGAGACAACCAGACCAGTCCTTACCTTTCATTGTGGAAACCGATGCTTCAGGCGGTGCAATTGGGGCAGCACTACTGCAAAGGAAGGAGGATGGATTGGAACACCCCACCGCCTACTCCTCTCGTACGCTTAGCCCAAGTGAACAAAATTACTCTGTCTTGGAAAGAGAACTCCTGGCTATTAGGCAAGCATACCAAGAATGGAGACATCTATTACAAAGAACCATTCATCCTTTTCAGGTTCGTACTGACCACCAAAATCTAAAGGTACTCCAGAAGGTGGAATGCCGGAATTCCAGACATGCCAGATGGGCCTATTTTTTCTATAAGTTCGACTTTGTTCTGACTTACTTACCAGGAAAGGACAATCCTCTTGCTGATGCTCTCTCACGCAGTCAAGGGGACTTTGCAGGTTATCAGGGTCAGGAGATCCTTTTAGCAGGGAAGCGGTTTGTTAATACCCTTAACACTTTTCTGTAACAAGTACAGACCGCCCAGAGCAAGGAAAAGGACCCTCTAAACAAGGGTATGACTCAAAGGGGAGAACTGTTATTCAAAGAAGGTTCGTTGTTTCTGCCTACAACCGACTTACAAGAAGAAGCAATGGCCTGGTGTCATGACATACCATTAGCAGGGCACAAGGGACAAAATGCCACTTTAGAATTGGTTTCTAGACAATTCTGGTGGCCCACGATGGCAAAAGATGTCAGGAACTATGTCGCCTCATGTCCTGTATGTGCCCAGAATAAGTACGCATATTGCAAACCCCTGAGTCTTCTACAGCAGGGGACCCCTCCAGAAGGTCCGTGGCAACACATCTCCACTGATTTCATTGTAGACTTACACGTTTCTAACGGGTACTCAGCCATCATGGTCACGGTCGATTCATTCAGCAAATTGGCTCTTTTCTCACCCTTAAAAGGGTCACCCACAGCAGGCATTACTGCAGAGGTGTTTTTGGGAGACGTGATCAGATTACACGGACTACCCCATACCATAGTATCAGATCGCGGCTCACAATTCACATCAAACGTTTGGACTGTTCTATGCAAATCTTTAGGAATAAAAAGATCCCTTTCGTCTGGGTTTCATCCGGAAAGCAATGGACAAACTGAACGTCTCAATGCCACTTTTGAACAGTACATCAGGTGTTTTTGTAATCAAGAACAGAGTGATTGGTATCAGCTTCTGCCCATGGCAGAATTTTCGTACAACAACACCAGACATTCTTCTACAGGCATGAGTTCCATCCCAGACACATATCTCTGTTTGGTCAGAATTCTTCTAATGTACCCTCCGTTGATCTGCTCATGAATACTCTGCAAGACCTTCACAGGAAGACACGAGGCAACCTTGAGATGGCACTTCATAAGAGCAAAAGGTGGGCGGATCTCAAGAGACAACCCAACCCTGAATGAGAAATTGGTACCAAAGTATGGTTGTCAACCAAATACCTACCGAGGTGGATACACCGAGGCAAGTTCTCTCCCCGTTACATTGGACCCTTCCGGATCACTGCTAAAATTAATCTGGTAGCCTTTGGCTTGGCTCTGCCAGCCAAAATACAAAGAGTCCATCCGGTGTTTCATACCTCATTACTGAAAGAATACACAGAGGACTTACACAAAACAAAAATAAAAAAGACAATCGGATTCCAGCAGAAAGAAAGAACCAAGGAATACAAAGTCGCCAGACTCCTTGATTCCAGGTACAAGAATGGCACCTTGCAGTATCTGGTACTATGGAAGGGGTACCCAATGTCTGAGAGCTCTTGGAAACCTTTTAGACATATATCAGCACCTCGTCTCATTCAGAAGTTCCATCGACTGCACCCGGGAAAACCAGGAGGGTGTCTACTGAGAATGGGTCATACTGTCACATATCGCCCATGGAAAGTATGGAGGAGATGGTCGATATGGAAGAAGGACTGATTTATTCCATGCAACGCGCAGCGTGTTCTAGTCTTCCTGTATTAGCCACCTTAAAGACCAGCAGATGAGAAGCACCTCTGCGTTGCAACTTCCTTACTTTGTACCCACAAGTAAATTTGCTTACAGTCCCTCTTGTGTTCCCTCCCCGGTTTCTGCTTACCTTGTTTGTCGTTTGCTAGTGGGTTTTTCTTCCTACTCAAACGGCTCCTTGCTTCCTCGCCGTAACCTGTTTGCCTCTCTCTCAGCCCTTCCTGCTACTGCTGTACTCTCTCCCGCGCAGGGCGGTTCCCCAACTTTCATTGTTTTCTGTGAGCGGTGTCTATCGTCGGAGCCGTGTGTTCCTGACACCTGGTCCTTTCCTTGTGTTCCATTATCTGTGTGTGTTAACCGCACGCGAGCTGGACCTCTACCGGGACAACAAGCAACCGCCTACTACGACAACAACCAGTGCATTCTGGTACTTGTAGGCAATACTACTCTTGCCTTCACTCTTACTGGATTTTTCTACGGACTACATCATCTACCATCCATATCAAGATCTACCAGGGTTTTTTCATCCAGTTTTTCCCTGGTTTGGGGTGGGCTCCCTGGAGTCCCCGCTGCTGGGCACATAGCCTCTTTGGCAAAGTGGACTCTAGGCGAGCCCGCCCTTCTCTCTTCAAATCCAAGAGCAAGATCGAAACCAAGTCCACAAGAACCACCTGGAGAGAAAAGAAGAAGGAAAGTTCTACATACGAATCTACTGCGTCTCCAACAGATTCATCAGGTGAGGAGTGGGCTAGTGGAGCTAGTTGTATAGACACTGTACTTGATCAACCTGTCAAACCTGAGACTATGCTGTCAAAATCCAGGAGAGGACCTTACTCAAAGCAATTCTGCAGCAAAGAAATCTGAGATAGAGTCCATCTGGAGATCAAGGTCTTTAAGAATGGTGAATGAGAGAAAGTGGCCAACCCAAGCACCACCAGGTCTAAAAAGGTTTCTGTGTGCCAGTCCACCCTGGAGACCTATAGCAAACGAGCCAACCAGAGTTAGAGGAAGATGGGAGAGAGAGGAAGACTACCAATACGTAGCCATTACCCACCGGATGCAGGCAGGGTATACAAGAGAATCATAGATATTCTTCATAAATGATAGCAACCGCCCTTTCACACCAATCCCCGTCTATGAGCACAACAGATTTTGAAGCCTGTTGGATCAACAGTGTCAACAACTGGAAGAGTCTGAGACCTGTATTTCAGTGAGCCAGAGAAAATCACACTGTCCCTGGGTCAGTAGCACTTGTTCTTCGGAGTCTTGTTGTACTGTTGACTGAGAGGCAGAAGAACGACTTTGGTGGATCAGGGGTGAAAGAGTCCCCACTGAGTAGGGCAGCATTCTGTAAGGGTACAGGCAGCCGGTAAAGAAATGCTAAGATCAAAAAGTATTATTTGGTAGGTTTGTAAGGATCATAGTTAGCATGGAGATTAGAAAAGGGTTTCGTCACGGTGGGACCTGCAGGATGTTACCTGAATTACCCCAGCACAATGACAAAGCAAGGGCCAAAAGATTGTCCTCTGCCACAGTGCTTTGATGCACAGCCTTTGCGGCATGTTGGGTGCCTTCCGGGATAGGCTAGGGGGCCTCAGGCAAAACCCCTGGTGTTAAAGTGAATGCACCAGAGCAGACGCAGCACCAGGGACACAGGGGATTTAGTATGCAGACTCCTTGATGCTGAGGAAGTGGTGGTTTCCTTTTTTTTATTTAAATTAATTTTATTGTTTTGTTACAAACCTTTGAAATGTTATTCATTCTAACACATTTCCCTTTAACATTTCCATATTTACACTCTTTATCAGATCAACCTCCATGTTTCTATTCCATCACTTATAATTCTACACTGGAATAATTTTCTGCCAGACTTTTCACGATTTGATCTAAAAAAATGTCAGTGCGAATGTTAATTTTCTGTCATTTTCATCGACGCCACCAATCTTCCGCATTCAGTGACCGTCTTGCTGTTATAAAACGACCCAAGTGTTTTGTTCTTTCGGATCTTAAAGCTGGGCATAATAGAGTTAGATGCTTTAATGTCTCATCTTGCTTCTTCTAAAACCTAGAGGTCATTCCCATTTCACCGTGGCTTGCCCAGCGACTTAACACTTCTTTGGTCTTGAATTGATTAAGCCGAAATTTCATGTAGGTCAGCCTCCTGTGTCTATCAGGGAACTTCTCCAGATATTTAGGGATTTTGAAGAGGGCACTGTTTCCTACCTCAGTTCTCAACTTCAGCTAATGGCATTGTGTATGCTGTCGAAAATGACATCCAGGCATGTGCAATAATGCCACCTATCCTAGCTTTGCAGGTCATCACATTATTTTAGGAAGGATCCTGAGTTAGTAAATGAGTTTCACATCACCTATAAAGAACATTCACTACATCAGAAAATCTAGAATACTTTAATCAAAATATCATAACTTAATTTAATTTATTCAGTGTGTTATAGTTTTAAAAATAAAACTTTACACATAACCAATTATCATTCAACTACCAAAAATCAGCAGAAATTCATCCAAATACAAATAAACATCACTTTAACAAATAGCATGATAATATCAAATATATAACAGTATAATAGAATTTAAAATATACAAAGATAATAATAAAGATAAGCATCATCATTTCATGTATTCCTCCATCCCATTATTCCTCTGAGCCTCCTGAAGATATAGCTCCACCACTTTCCAAACTCTGAAAAGAGCCAAACACCTGCCCCTATTTTGGGAGTTTATGAGGGTCTTCCAAAATGTTGAGCTTTTTATTGAATCTTGATGGTGAACTACTTTATCCAGGTATTTTAGACATACCCTCTTCAGACTACGTCAGCTAACAAGGACATGTCTGGTCGCCTCTTGTTGGGTAAAATATCATAACACTGAATCAGTGCTTGTGTTTGAAGTTTTTTGTGTGATGACCTGGTTGCTCTATTAGGTTATCAAAAGATAATAATTGCATTAGTGCACAGTTACCGCTGTCACGGATACACGTAATGCTTTTGGAACTGTACAGAAATATAACAATGTTTTATATAGCCCTCTTCTTTGTAGATATTTCATCTTAGAACCGTGCTGCAGACTCAACAGTGGACTCACCTGCAAAATGCCACAGCTACAGTACTGCAGAAGACTTTACTTGTGCGTCTTTGCCATTATGTCGGCAGCTATATCCTTGGCACTATTTGGCCATATTTATCAAAATCGCCACCTTTCCCAGACTGTTAGAGACACAGGAACCAAGAACTTGTTTTCAGAAGGGTATTAGATCCAGCAACACCATCACACCACTGAAGGGGGCACATGCTCTCGTCGTAGCCCCATACTATGACAACAGAGACAAAAACGCTGTTCGCATCCTTGGAATTGTTCACTACCAAGAAGTCAAGGAGCTTTATTGCTGGTTTCACTGTAGAGCCGACGATGGCTATTTAGCAATACGGAAGGCAGAGATAGAGATCCATTCAGATAGGTTTGGATTTCCTTACGGTGCAGCCGATTTTATATGTCCTGAGCATGAGGACTGTGATCTGAAATTGGTCTCAATCCATTGGTCCAGAGATGGGGATTGTGAACAGATACCGATGTTTGAAATAAGGAACCGTCACCCGGAGGCCCTTTCTGCAGAGTTAACTGTCTGCATTTCAACCATGTTTGGTAAATATGACAACGTCTTGCTGTTCATTCAGTCTGTAGAGATTTATAAATTGCTCGGAGTGCAGAGAGTGATGGTATACAAGAGTGATTGCAGACCTCGAATGGAAAGAGTCTTGCAGCATTATATCTCAGATGGCACTGTTCAGATCATACCTTGGACCATCGCATCCCACCTCAAGGTTTCCAAGAGATGGCATCACGACATGTCTCCCGCAGACGTCGGTTACTATTGACAGCTAGCTGCCCTCAAAGACTGCATCTCTAGGAATATGTACAGAAGCAAGTATTTGCTGCTCCATGATATTGATGAAATAGTTCTACCCATTCCCCAAAGGGATTGGAAGAGCATGATGGCTGATTTTGAGACTCAAGGGACCAACATAGGCGTATTCATGTTTGAAAACTATTTCTTCCGGCAGGATGTATTTGATTATACCTTCAACAATTCAGCCTGGGATGCAGTACCCGGAATCAACATCCTACAGCATATCCACCATGAGCCACACGCGGCTGATATACAATTTAAGGGGAGAAAGATGATCATTAACCCAAGGAAGGTCATCCAGACCTCTGTTCATTATGTATTGAAGGCCTACGGTGCCACCTTTAGTGCTCCGAGCGATAATGCCATCCTTTACCATTGCACAAAACAGTACCAGGCAAACCTGACAAGAGACTCTTTAAAGACACAAAAATCTGGAAATACAACTCTTCAATTATCGATAGTGTTAACAAAGTGCTAAATGAGATCTAGGGTGGGGTACAGTACCGTGCATGGCAAAGTGAGATTTGTTTTTGCAAGGTATATCGGGAGGTTTCATATTTTCATAGCTCCTCTTTAAAAATGTGTTGGTAGAAAAAAATCAAAAACATGTCTTTTTAAGCCTGCAGTTGTGTTGAATTTCGAGTATAGTCCAGTTTAACATCTAGGGCCTTAGACCCTCAATTATGGTAGTGATAAAATACTTCTTCACATTGACTACTTTTTACAGGATTTGTTACAAAAAGATATTTACTCTTTTAAAGATTCGACACATTTCATGATAATACCACACTTGCATCTCACTAACTGGAAAATGTACTTGATCACCCTGGATTTCATCAGAATATATAAAAGCAGTCCAAACATAGACACCGTTTGAGTGAATTCATCGATATTGGACTGGTCCACAGTACACTGTTACGGTGAGTACTGAATTATAACTTTTCCCATAATGCCAGAACTTTCTGTTTCAAGAAAAACAGCGGGCATGGTAATGGGCGCTAACTTCACTCCTCAAATTTCAGATATTTTCATGGAGAGAACCTCATGCCAAGTTTCGACTGGGCATGTCTGCAGGCCTTGCCCCATAGGCGCAAGGAGAGGCTTGGAGTCACTATGGTCATAGCTGAGGGCTATGCCCCAGGCAAAGTGGCAGTAGCCCACGCACAGGTAACAGTGTGGGCATGTGTGCATATATGATATGATCTGATAAGTCATTTATAACGCGCATGTTCACAAGTGTTTCTATCCTAAACAAATCACAGAACAAACTTTAAGAATATTCATGTTGGACCTTAATGTAATGAAAACCATCGGAATTGACTGGAAAAATGTAGTTGGGGCATGATGTTTACAGTTTCAAAACATCAAAACCTCAGAACTTCACTGGTAATTGATTGGTCCCAAAGTAACCAAGAGTTCCCCCCATCAGGGCCCGTTGTGGGCTATGGGAGGGGCCACTGGGTGCTATGCAAGCGTCGGTGGAGGTCACATGAGGTTATGTTGCAAACTATGTTTCACTCTGCTTGGTGCGAACTCCATGGCTCTACCATAATAGTTTGCAGTGGCGCTGGCTATGAGGGCGGTGAGGGCTTCTGCCCTTGCCCCCTAATGAATCCAGCAGCGGGGGGACAACACCAGTGATGACAACTTCAGAGTCCTGAATAATGACAGTGGTAGACAAAGCAATATGTGCCTCCATCATACCCAGTGGGTTGGGGGCCAGTTCACCACATAGTGACATTCCCATCTGATGAGAATGCAGTTGTATACAAATTGTATACAACCCAAACCCGCCCAAAACCATATATGCGGTCAATTGTGAAAAGGTCAATTGTGACCCTTTAAATTCAGTCAATTGTTCATTTGAACAATTGTAAACAAACAATTTGGGTAATACTGAGCATGCAACTGTCTGCTCAAGTTGAGCCTTACAAGTGTATAACACATATCTTCACTTCCTGCTCCTGTGTTAATCTTGCTAGCATGTAATTCCAAAGCAAACATAGTTACAATGCAAAACCTTTCTCTTCAACTGAAAACCACCAGTAAATGTACTGCATATAGTTGGTATTGTTTGTGCTAATGCAACTTGTGTTCCCATAACAATGTGATGTATGACTATATCAATCATTGACTAAGAGGAGGTGATGTGATCACACATGCACAACCCAGGGGAGGGAATAAAGGCATCTCAGATTATTGGTCCTTGTCTAGAGTGAGAGGCTCAGTCAGTCCTAGCTTTTAGGCTCCCATCACATTACATTCTGGTACCCTTAGTCCTGTGCGGAGCACTATGAAATCTAAATCTTTGTATAAATTGCACCCTCCACTGGCCACACATTGCTTTCATTTTTCTTACCCCTCTGCCCCCGGCCAAGACATGTGGGGTCACCTGCTGTGCCCATTTGTACCTGCCTGGGAGATGTGGAAAGCTCACCTAGGGTTTAAGACTACAAGCTGATCTCCCCTGCATCCACCTCCCACTCCCCACACAAGAGGACATAAGACAACTCAAGCTCACTCGTTTTGTCATCTTCAGATAGAAATAATGCTTTCCCGACTCATCCAGGATACTCTTGTAACCTACAGCTTACACAGAGATCTCTGTAGCAGATGCATCAACCATCTGAGGTATCTTACAAATTATATTAAAATAATCTATAATATGGGTTTGTCTACGTAAAGATAGGTGGGGAAAAATAATGGCTGGGTCATGAGAAATGTAATTCAGGAGGGGGAAGCGGATATACATCAAAAAGGGATGGATCAAATGCTTTGAATTAATCATAACCACTATCGTGTCTGTGGGTAGCCTTCAATAGCATAATATGTATGTGGCATTACAGAAGGTTACCGGGCATATGCCCATCAGTCTTGGTCCTGTCACCAATAGAAGCAGTCGGGTCCAATCTGCTGGGGCACGCAGGCCTCTTCTGCATGTGAACACATGAAACCCCGGCCATGACTCGACATTGTGGTCTTGCACTTGGGCAAGACTTCTCACACTGTTGCCGGTGTTATGGGAGGCTTCCCAGAGAAGTGCAAGTGGTTATGATGGACACAGAGCCTTTTTGATTTTAGATGGCCTCCCTGAGAAGATTGGTCAGACATGGTTGTCTTGCTAACATCGCACAGGGAATCAAATTAAACACCACTGTTCAGGTCCAACAAGGCTGCTCTAGTGTGCCTATGCAGAGCTCAGCGGCCTGGCATTTCTGATGGGATTACTCTCATTAGAGGTAAAAACTAAGAAGGGTTAGGAATGGGTTCCTCGGTCCCTTTTTGTAATGGCACAGACAAGCTAGTTTGATAAGTGAATGGAAGGGAGCCCAGAGGAACAACAGTGGTTATGATTAATGTAAGACTTTTCAACCATCACTTAAATTGTTCACTTGCCCCTGCTGCGTGTGAGGTCACTTCCTGTGATGTCACTTCCTGAAACATCACCCTTGGCAAAAGGTTCTGCCACAAGGTGCAGCCCCCCTACCCCTACCCCTCATGCCATGCCTGTCCATAAGCTCACTAAGATCGTATATTGGGGTCATATGGGAGTTCTCTGTGTGTCTCCTAGGAGTTATTTGACGGTCTGTTGTTGGCTATGTGAGTGTCTCGTCATGGCCCCCTAGCCCGTATGTCATGCATCAAGCTAGCAGTTCCATGTTAGTGGGCCCCCCTGCCCACTTCCTTCCACCCTTCAGACGGGACACGGCGCTGATAGGTGTTAATAAATAACGGAAGGCGATCGCTTGTTACACAAATGAAACAATGGCCTTTGTTGCCTGGGGCATCTCCTGTCTGGCAAGGCATCTCTACACGCCCTTTTGTGTTTATGGGAACACTGATTGCCTGAGGCATGGCACTTGTTGGTAAATTGAAGAGATTGTAAGTGTACGTCACTCTCCCAAGGCCCAGAGGTGGCAGGAGCGTCTTCCAGTCACAGGTGTGCCCATCAAGGTAGCCCTCGGAGCCCTAAATGAGAAGACAAAGTCCCCGGGCACAGAGCAGAGGGGCAATCGCAAGACCCGCCAGGGGGAGGCAGTGGATTTCAGCTGGAGTCCCCTGACGTTCTCCAATGAGGGTCCTATAGAGGGGATTGCTGGCCCTCAAAATAAATACTTGCATGCCCCAAAAGCCCAGAGCAGCGCAGCAGCAACGTGGGCGATTACTGACACTCACACAGGTAACAATTGAACATGTTCTCTCTATAGTGTACTGAATAGGTTCGTGTTTCTTACCTGCTTGCCAGCTCATCACTGCTTGCCAGACCCATTATTTAAAGGAGCTATTTTGGTGTAAATGTGAAGAGGCAATTATTTGTACACGGCATTCAGACTTGTATGTGTAGCCGAACAGTGAACATGTTAGCACATGCCACAGATATGAACCATGTTGTCCAGAATCACACGATGTGATGATGCGGTAAAGCCAGTTGTGGGCTCCGAGCCACCCGGTTATTTTGGTGGGTACTTTTAATACCCCTCCCGGTGCAACATTACAGGTCATCTCAGAGGTGTGACATTTTATATGCATGTCACAAACTCGTGGCCTGCAGCTTTAGACACAGTCTGTTCGTATGACGTGTTGGATAGCACACTGCAACTGTGCCGAGTTTTTAAGGTGTCCCATATTAAGGCGTGCGTTTCCTACCCATCGTTTTCAGTTTTCCCTGAATTGTGAAATCTGCATTTTCCATCACTATAAAAAAAATAACAGGACCGGGTGATGTGGGACGCCTCAACACACGTGGGGAGCCTTGGAGCTCTGATTGAGCGGTGAGAGAGTGGGGGGAGAGGGGGTATGAAATGAAGGCTGGGTACATCTGTGGTCTGGCCCAGGCTCAGACACTGTTTCACTCTCCAAAACTGTCGGATGACTTCCTTTCTAGCTCATCCCGCAGCCAACATTCAATGCCTTGGCCCGTTTAGAGTAACATGTGAAATGAAGCGTTGTTTTAGTTATCCTTGCTTACAGTCCTTATTGAGAGGCCAAAGAACGAATGGGCGTGAGGTTAAACTTCCCCTCTGACCATGAAGCGGAGAGTACATTCACACAGCTGTGCAGGGGGTGGAGGGGGGGCATGCAGCGCTTTCTGGTATGATGGTGCGTGCCCGTACCACTATGAGGAAACATGCACCACTGTGTAGTGGGGTGTGCAAGACTATTTGTGGCTGTCTGTAGTGTACTGCAGAGTTGGGAAATCCTGCTAATTTGCAGGGAGGTGTACACCGAGACGAGAAGGATCGTTACATAAGATTCAAGATTATTACCCCACAAGGTACTTTCCATTTTATTTTGTGGCATTTTAAAGTACCACGGGTTGTTACATTAGAACCACCGTACTGCCCACATCTGTGTGAGAGAGACTTGTACTGCATTAGGCCCTCCACTAGTGTGTGGGGTCCCATGCACTATTACGTGTTAGTGATGGTTGTGTGTGTGTGTGTGCGTGGCGGATGGAGAGGGAGGGCGGCACCTGCACATGAGGAAGTCTGCCCAAATGCACAGGGCAGGGTGTCATTCTGTAAAGGAGAGGTCATGCCCCCGGGTCAGACTGTTTTGCAGAAAATAATATAATAATGTGGGGGCCTGGGTTAGAATAATACTACTGTGTGGCCAGGCCTGAGTTGCTATGTTCGAGAAGTCCTGCATTCATACTGTGTGGAAGATGTCCTGCGTTGTTTCATGGTGGGAAGTCCAACATTATTGTACCGTGTGGAAAAGTCCTGCACTGCTGCATGAAGAAGGCTGCACTGCTGTTTGGGCTGAAGCCACCCCCACCACCGCCCCCTAAATGTTAGCTGAGGGGCGGGGCTTTCATGCAGAGCCTTTAACATTTCAAGGCATCAGGGGCATTGTTGTGAGGAAATCACCTCACATAGCACCTTTGCCCTTGTCCCCTCGTCACTCCTTCTCTTGGCCCCAGTATCAGGAAACAACGTGCTATAAAACATACTGATATCAAACCCCGAATACGTGTCGGATCTTTAAGAGAGTATTGGTGTAAAACTGGTGCTTGTGCAATGAGGTCTTTCAATTTAAAATATTGTGTCATCATCTCGTCTGTCCATTTTAATGGGACATTATTCTTTTGTGCTTCTTTAAGGGCCTGTAATAGCGGGCTTGTGTATGCTGCATAATCAAGTATCCAGGCACGGCAGTAATTGCAGTGCCGAGACATTTTTGCATGTCCTTCATTGTCCTTGGTATTATCAGGTGGCATATTGCTGCTGCTCTATCCGGTAAAATCCTCTTACCATCTTTTGAAATTAGCTGTCCTAAGTAGAGCACCTCTGCTAGGCAATACTGCAGCTTGCTCTTGTCCACCTTATATCCCTTTGTTGCCAACAAATTTAACAATGTTATTGAATCAGCCCTGCACTGTTCTTCACTTTTACTGCAGACAAGTAGATCATCTACATACTGTATTATTGTGCTCTCTACATTAATGTTGCCAAGATCTTCATGCAATATTCTATTGAATATGCTCAGGCTTTCGAAATATCCCTGTGGTAGTCTACAGTGTTCATATCTGTTTCCCTCTGGCGTGAACGCTGTGAGATACTGGGAGCTTGGGTCGAGTGGTATTGAGAAGTAAGCGTTCTTCAAATCCACTACTGTGGAACAAGTGGCATCTTTAGGTATTTTACACAAGGCTGATGCGGGATTAGGTACTAATGGGAACTCTTTCTGTATGACGTCATTAAGTGGGCCTAGGTCCTGGATCATCCTCCAAGCACCGCCCTCTACTTTTTTGATAGGAAAAATCACTGTGTTTCATGGTGAATTTGATGGCACTATTATCCCTTGCTGTAACAATGCATCTATTCTTTCTCGAATCCCTTCTTCTGTCTCCCTTGATAGCAGATATTGCTTTACTCTAGGGGGTATTGCACCCGGTTTTAATTTTATTCTAATGGGTGTCACCTCTTGTAACAGCCCTACATCATGGGGCCTGTGGTCCATATTTCTGGCAGTACTTTTTCCACATCTTCCTCAAATATAGTAGGTGGCACATGAACACTAGCCATGAGAGGGTTGTGTATCTCCCTGTGTTGAATCATGGTACAATTATTTCCATTATTATTTCCCCATCACTTTCACTGACAGTGAACCGTTCTCCATCAGTTAAATCGTGCAACATTATATTTGGATCTATGCATAGCACTGTTCTCCATTCACACCTATGTGTGTCCAGTCCTATCACTGCGATTCGTTTAGTAGAAACTTGTACTCCTTCCAGATCAATGGACAAAATTGTTCCTGGTACAACATCTGTATTCACAATTGGGCGGAAGACAAAATCTGAGGGTGCTTTCCATTCTTTTCGTGTTATCTCTGGCACCACCCGTGCTAATACCATGATACCATAAATAAACATGTCCATGTCAATGGACAGACCTCGTAGAGCCACTTCATTTGTCATTGTGCTAATTACCAGCATAGCCCTTTCAGGGCACACTCCTGGGGTGGAACAAACTATTCCCCGTTCAGTAAAGGAGACTGTCATGTTCAATTTACTCAGGAGATCTCTTCCCAACAAATGTATCGGCGAGTTTTCATGATACAGTAGAGGTGCTCGCACTGTTTTTCCTCCCACCGTTATGTCGAGATCTTTTGTGTAAGGAACTTTTAAAATAGCCCCAGAGAACCCCTGCGTTTCCAAATGTTTTCCCGCTAGTGGGAACTGGCCTTCCATGAGACACGATTTTTCAGCTCCCGAGTCCACCATAAAGATGAACTGTTTGTTACCTATCTCTGCTCCCTCTAGTGGTTCCTCTTCTGCACATAGGGTAGTGGATAGTACTGGACACGCAAGTGCTTTCTGTGGGCTGTCCTAATCTGCATACGTCTCCGTTCCTAGAACAGAGAATACATTATCTCCCACTACCGCTGTGCCGCGAAAAGGTGCTGACGCGCAGTTTGCAGATGTTGCAAAAATATTAGTGTTTGCATTGCCCATAGTGTTTTGCCTTGCCATTTGTTGTGGCATACCTCTCTGCTGTGGTTGTTGCTGTGTTTGCTGGCTTTGTTGCATTTGAGGCTCATTATAACATCGTTCGTTCTGCCCATTCCCTCCCACAGGTAACCCATTGGGACTTACTGGGTGTGGGTGAGCATACTGTTGTTCATTTCCCATGGGGGGCTATCCTTGGTAATAACCCATAGGCCACATTCTGCACTCTCTTGAGTAGTGTCCCCACCTCCCGCAATTCCAACATGACCCTTGCAGTCCGCCTCTCATTCCAGGCCCTCTAAATCCTCTGTTCCCCATCCCTCCGAATTCCCCTCTTGATCCTCGGTACCCACCTCGTCCTCTTGCTGGCCCCCCTTGCCACTGGGGTCCTCCGTACTGCTCCTCTCCGTCCCACTGCTCCTGCCCATTTGCAGCCCATGTTGCGGCCATTCTGACTGGTGTATTTCCATACCCCTCTTCTCCTTCGCCCTGTCTGTCAGTTGATGTTGCAGCATTCAGCGCCGCGACCTTCACAAATTTATTTTGCACTAACTTCGCCTCGTCTGCCAACCTTCGCTGTGCTATCTCTCTTTCTCCTTCTTTGATCCTCCTACAATGGTGTATGATTATACTCTGAATCTCAGGCCAGCCCTTGGCTTCTATCCCAGCTATTTTGTTCAAGGCCTTCTGTACCTCTTTCGGGAGCCCTTTTTTTTATTATAAAGTAGAACAAGGTGATGGATTGGTCCCACGCTCTGCCCGTTTTACTTCTTCACATGTCTTGCACCCGGAGTATGAATTGCGTAGGCTCCTCCTCATCTCCCATAGTGCATTGCATCACTAAGTGTAAATCTGGAGTGTCTGGATAAGTTGTCCGCAATGCATCCCATACTTGTGCTCTGACGTTATTAAATGATGACCCATCATGGCGGTCACAGTTCATTGTCACTCCCGGGAACCCCGCCTTCACCCACACTGCGTCTGCTTGGTCACCAACGGCAGACACCAGTAAACTTTTCACATCCCCTAAAGCTAACGGCACCTCTGCTTTGTGTTTTTCGAATGCATGTATCCACTTCCCCGCCCTCCTGAAAGTGGAGGGAGAAAATTCAACAAGTTATTCTTGTCCATCTGTGCCCATGGTATGTAATGCGGTCACCCTGCTCCCCTGTGTATCAGAGGCATTTGTAGCTTTGATTTTCCTCCTTTCTTACTTACCGTTCCCTTCTTTGTCTTACTCACTAGCATGTTCTGTACTCTTTGCCTTAACCTCCCTTGCCATCTTGGTGCAACCCTTTCATCTTCTCGGTCGAATGGGAATGGCAGCGGAGATCCCGCCGCTGCCGCTTCCTCTTCATATTCATCTAAATCATGCCATACTTCCTCTATATCCTCCTCTGATTCCCTTTCTCCTGGCCCCTCCCATCTTTGGCTGTCTGGGGTTGTAGGTCATATTATTCTTACAGGTTTACAATTTAAATGGAACAGAAACTCACCTGATTGCCACTCTTGTTCCTGCCCTTTTGGTATTGGCGGCGTATTGGGTAACGTGAGATACTACCATTAGACATGCACTAAATAATGGTCACTACATTTCCTTTGATTATATCATCAGTAAGATAACATTGGCTTTGGGGTGGGTCCAGGTGCATCAAAAGAGGCTATAAGACATTCTGACATTTGCTAGTTCTATGGTGCAATATACCGTGACAGAGGTTTGGTGTTAGTTGGAGGACACTGGGGTGGGCTTCACAGTAGGGTCACACATCTGGTACATCAAGAGAATACCTTGCGGGGACACAGGGTTATAGTGGCAGTAATTTTCCAAAAGCGGGGGTACGCGGGCACAAGCAGGTTTGTGGAGATGGATGAGCTACAGGGCATGGTTCGAGCCAGTTCACACACAGCACAGTGATCTCAGAGGAAGAGTGAGATGTTACATTGGTGTATTTGTTGCAATTATCTCCGGCTAAGCCGTGAGAATGGAGCTGCAATGCCTTCAGACACAGTGAGAAAAGGTGGGGCCATGAGCGCGGTGTGCGTGGCGCTGCAGAGGAGAGAGAAGCCTTTTTGTATTATCGCAGTGAGGCCTAGTCCAAAGATGGAGCCGAGGGTGTACAAAATGGAAGCCAAGTGTCCCGCACAATAACCTCGCCTCGGCCGCTGCCAATGAAACTGCTTGTGTGCATGCAAGCAAATGGAAGCGTCCCCCATTATTGTACGAGCAAGTGGTTTACATCGTGCTGAATGCATGAGGGGGGCCTAAATGACCCCTCACTCCCACACAGTTGCCATGGAAATGCTGGGAGCCAACGAACTGGTTTTCACTCGCTCGCGTACGGCAACACCGCGTTCAGCGTGTCAGGTGATTCCAGATATAAGCCCCGACCAGTCTACAGAGCAGTGCTTCTGAATTTGGTTACAGTAGCGTTCATGTTCTTTGATACTTCTTGCTTACCCGTTTTTTGACCTCATTTTTTCTTACTGGAGTGCTCATCTCTTAGTCCTCATCTGCCCATCTTTGGTAATCCTCGACTTGTAACATGTAAGAGGCCTGTCTCTGCCTACGATTCTGTAGCGATTCCGTTTGCAACATTATTTCGGAACTCTTTATGGACTCCTTTGGCCTTATGGATTGGTATTGTTGATTCAACCTCATCAGAACTTTGGACACTTATTACGTGTGCTTGGATTAGAGACTGCCTATTAAGCACTGGATCTATCTTAGGCGTCCTTGTGTCATCGTAGCTAGGTGTTACTCCTTGGAGCCTCTGGACATAGTAGTATACATAGTAGTATACAGTTGCTTTGACTGATCAAGAAAGCTCCTGTTCATACACACACAAGTGAGTTTGATAAGTGATTTATTTAGTATTGTCTCTCTTGCCTAATGAGATATTAATCGGAGGTTTTTCTTGCAGCCAGCTAGTACAGGGGCAGTAATCCATCTTTCGGTCAATAGCCCTCTCAATCTGTCATTTCGTACTCTTGAGAGTTATATTGGCAGAAATAACTCTTCTCCTACACGACGTGTTCAATTGCCTGAGGCTCTTTTCCCAGAATATATCTGGGGTTATCTGACATATTCAGAAGCCTATATATACCATGGAACCCACTAATGATCTTTTGGTTGCTTTGGTTCAATTGGTGGCAGAATTACTTGTGGACATGAGTGCTGCTCATGACGCTATGCAATGTTGTATTAATGATTTACAGGCCGGACTGCAATCTGGGGCAGGCGGTTCTACCTCTGCTTGCGGTTTGGCTTCAGGCGGGGTGCCACTCAGACAGGAGAACGTCCCTGTTTATATGGCAGCACAGTTTCCGTTGGTCCCTCCTGAACGCTTTCAGGGTGACCCGAAGACATTTTGGGCTTTCATTAATCAATGTAGGCTCCACTTTTTGTGTCACCCTACCTCATTTCCAGACTCAACCACAAAGGCGGCATTTGTGCTGTCGTATATAGGTGGTACAGCAGCCGTCACCGACCCTACGATTATCCTATTGACTTGATCCAGGACGCCACAATCCCCTCGGGTCGGATTTACTCATTGACCCAGAAGGAGGACGCAGTGCTCAAGGAATATTTGGACAAGGCACTAAATTCGGGGGTTCATATGTCCTTCTTGCTCCCCAGCCGCATCTCTGCTCTTTTTTGTTCCAAAGAAGGAATGGGATTTGCATCCATGCATTGATTACAAAGCCTTAAATGCAGTCATGATTCGCAATCAATACCCTATTCCGCTCATCTTGGATTTGTTGGGTCAGTTGGGGTCTTCTGTACTATTCACCAAACTAGACCTATGTGGTGCTTACAATCTGGTAAAAATAAGGAGGGATGATGAATGGAAAACAGCATTCAAAACCCAGTACGGGCTGTTTGAATACTTGGTTATGCAATTCGGTTTATGTAACGCTCCGGCAACTTTCCAGTGTTTCATTAATGATGTGTTCAGTGACTTGCTTGATCACTATGTTATTGTATACCATGATGATATCCTGATTTATTCACCCTCGTATGAGACTCATGTACAACACGAATCAACAGTCTTGCAATGACTACAGGACAATCATTTTTATGCCAAATTAGAGAAGTGTTTCGCTCACCTGGTCTCTGCGGGGCCATTGGGGCACGGTTGGAGCCCTCGCAGGAGTTGACTCCCTCTGTTCGCTTCTCTCCCCCAACTGCTGCATTTTCGTCGATCCGGAATGCTGGAACTGTTCCTGAGGGAAGACGCGAGGCAGTGAGGATAGCGTGGTGGTGTTGCGGTTCCCCTCGACCCTTTCGTGCCAAAATGTAGTACACAGGAGTTTGCCCATGCAAGATCACATGTTTTTATGTAAGGATGAGCTCTCCGTCCTGCTTTCCTTCAGCAGGGGCGCTGTCAGATCCTTACTTCTCTTGACAGGCGCAGAGGCAGCACAAACTCCTCCCTCCCCATTCGGTCTTGGCACCTGGGAAATGATAACCGCAGGCCACCGCAACCCTCTTGGGAAAGAGGGTTAGGGTTCGTTGAATGGATGGGTAGAGGGAGTTCAGGATAACCGGAGAGAGGTTTAGGGTATCACAATGGATGGGAAAGGGGGTTTCAGGGAAACATGCTCCTCGACTCCAAGGCTCCTCTTGCGGATGGTTGTAGGCGTTGACTTCGCACACACACTTTCACACTAACATCACTCTCACTGAAATTCTCCTTGAAGGCCTTTGTACTGGAGCCTCTGACCAGCTTGCACCTAGAACAGTGTTCTCTAGTATTGACTGATTTTCACACTGCCTTCGCAAACATGAACTGTGCCCTCATTACTTCATGAAGGCAAACCCTACCAACCTCACATCATATCGTGGTTGCCTCCCCAACAATATGCAGATTACATGTTCCCCACCACACCCTGTGCAAAGTCGCAACAAACAAATAGCATGCACACGAGGTGCTAAAGCACTTAGCTCAATGTTCTGTGGAGTTCTAGGTCCTTTGGCCTTTTCGGGTGGTTGATAGGCGTGATATGTCTCACCGATCCGATCAAGCAAATGAGCTGAAAATAGCAAAACAAAGTCAGGGCACGTGCGTGCGGAATTGCCGTTCCAACGGAACGTTCCCTAAGGGTTAAAGATCTGTTAATGGTGCGGTTGCTTCACCGCCAAGCTAACTCCAACTCTGGGTTAGTATCATGCTTTGCATGCAATAATGTCGTGCCTCCGAAAACGTCAACAGTATAATTCCTCAGCGTGCAACACGTTCACTCCCCACGGGAGAAATCAGCTGTCTAAGTAAAAGACTTGTACTTAGCTCTTTCATGTACGCGGGGCCGGGGGTAGAGCTGGCGGGCGGTGCCCCGCGTAGGCGTGCCTGCAGGAGCTCGAGGGAAACACGTCCTCTCTCGCCGATGGCCAGGATTACGAGCGCTCCTCCCTGGGCACGGCTCGCGCATGCGCAGTAGCGCGCGTGTGGTCCTTTTCCTCCCAGCAGGCCCGTGAAGCGCATGGCCTGCTGGGCAATGTAGTCTCTGGGCGGTTCTCCTTCCTTGGGCATTTGTTCTGCAAAATGGAAGGAGAACACGCCTGGACAAGGTGGTTGGACTCCCCAGAGCCCTCTTAACTCCCCCCAAAACCCCCAAAACACTGCCAATTGCCCCAGCCCTGACAGTACTCCCCCTCCCTCCAGCAGGTCCTGGTTTAGTGGG
Source organism: Ambystoma mexicanum (assembly GCF_040938575.1). NCBI lineage: Eukaryota > Metazoa > Chordata > Amphibia > Caudata > Ambystomatidae > Ambystoma > Ambystoma mexicanum. The sequence goes on from NC_090929.1 coordinate 134,501,784, forward strand.
GTGTAACACATGAAATTGGCGGAGGAGCCGAGGAGCATGAACATTACTAGCGGGCTCCCATGAGCGGTCTTCCGGGCCATACCCCTTCCAGTCCACCAAATACCAGAGTGATCCCTGTTTATGGCGTGAGTCTAGGATGTTGTGGACTTCATATTCTGGAATGCCATCTCTCAAGACCGGAGGAGGTTTCTTGGATGTTATAGAAGCTGGGGCTGGTTTGAGTAATGAGATGTGAAACACCGGGTGTATCTTCATGGATGGGGGCAAGATTAACTTCGCTGCCACAGGGCCAACCAGAGCTTTAATCGGAAATGGGCCAATGAAACGAGGGCTAAATTTGCGGGAACCCTGTAGATGAAGATTGCGTGTCGAAAGCCACACTTGATCCCCCACCTGGTATGGTGGACTTGGTCTCCTTCTTCTCTCTTTCTCCTCCTTAGTTAAGGGGCCTCGTATGGTTCCAATCTGCATCGGTTCCTCGGTTCCCTTCTCGGATAACTTGGAGTTTTTCTGTTGATCTAGCCGAACCATAGGCTTACTGTCCCATTTACGACGGTCTTGGCGACGTTCACTTTGTCTCTGATCTAATCGTAATGCCAGATCAATCATGGTGGAACAGTCTTCTGGTTGGGGGTCTACTTGTGCGATTAAATCCTTCAGATCCTCCCGTAGACCCTGATAGAACAGGGCCATTCTCTTTTCCTGGGGCCAATCAGTTTCCACAGCCAATCGATTGAAAGCCGTGACATACGAAACCAGGTCTCTGCTTCCTTGCCTCAGTGTCAGCAATTCTCGATCTTTAATCAATGTTGCAGCCCTACGGTTGAATATTTTACCGAATTCGTCTACAAAGGTGTCCCAGTCGTACAATAAGGCATCGTCTTTGTGAACCAGTGGTGTTGCCCAAGAAGCTGCATCCCCCGTGAGATAGGATATTACGAATGCTGTGCGGGCTTGTGCGGTTCTAAAAATTCCTGGCTTGGTCAAAAAATGCAACTGACACTGCATGATGAACTGGCTAAATTTCTGTGGGTCCCCATGGTATCTTTCGGGTGCAGCAAGGGGCAGGGATGGTTCCGTGGCTACCTGCACTTGTACTGGCACTGGTGGGGGTTGTCTGGGCAAGGGCGTTGCTTTGGCCTGAGTCTGGATAGTCAGGGTATGGACTTGACCTGCTAAGTTCTGATAGTCCTGCCTGGTTGCTGCCAATTCAGCCTTGAGGTCCTGGAGAAGGGCTACTACATCTGCCATGATTGTGCTGCCTAGGCGCCGAAGAATACGTGGGCTCGTAATTCTGTCAGATCCTTACTCCTCTTGACAGGCGCAGAGGCAGCACAAACTCCTCCCTCCCCATTGGGTCTTGGCACCTGGGAAATGATAACCGCAGGCCACCGCAACCCTCTGGGGAAAGAGGGTTAGGGTTCGTTGAATGGATGGGTAGAGGGAGTTCAGGATAACCGGAGAGAGGTTTAGGGTATCACAATGGATGGGAAAGGGGGTTTCAGGGAAACATGCTCCTCGACTCCAAGGCTCCTCTTGCGGATGGTTGTAGGCGTTGACTTCGCACACACACTTTCACACTAACATCACTCTCACTGAAATTCTCCTTGAAGGCCTTTGTACTGGAGCCTCTGACCAGCTTGCACCTAGAACAGTGTTCTCTAGTTTTGACTGATTTTCACACTGCCTTCGCAAACATGAACTGTGCCCTCATTACTTCATGAAGGCAAACCCTACCAACCTCACATCATATCGTGGTTGCCTCCCCAACAATATGCAGATTACATGTTCCCCACCACACCCTGTGCAAAGTCGCAACAAACAAATAGCATGCACACGAGGTGCTAAAGCACTTAGCTCAATGTTCTGTGGAGTTCTAGGTCCTTCGGCCTTTTCGGGTGGTTGATAGGCGTGATATGTCTCACCGATCCGATCAAGCAAATGAGCTGAAAATAGCAAAACAAAGTCAGGGCACGTGCGTGCGGAATTGCCGTTCCAACGGAACATTCCCTAAGGGTTAAAGATCTGTTAATGGTGCGGTTGCTTCACCGCCAAGCTAACTCCAACTCTGGGTTAGTATCATGCTTTGCATGCAATAATGTCGTGCCTCCGAAAACGTCAACAGTATAATTCCTCAGCGTGCAACACGTTCACTCCCCACGGGAGAAATCAGCTGTCTAAGTAAAAGACTTGTACTTAGCTCTTTCATGTACGCGGGGCCGGGGGTAGAGCTGGCGGGCGGTGCCCCGCGTAGGCGTGCCTGCAGGAGCTCGAGGGAAACACGTCCTCTCTCGCCGATGGCCAGGATTACGAGCGCTCCTCCCTGGGCGCGGCTCGCGCATGCGCAGTAGCGCGCGTGTGGTCCTTTTCCTCCCAGCAGGCCCGTGAAGCGCATGGCCTGCTGGGCAATGTAGTCTCTGGGCGGTTCTCCTTCCTTGGGCCTTTGTTCTGCAAAATGGAAGGAGAACACGCCTGGACAAGGTGGTTGGACTCCCCAGAGCCCTCTTAACTCCCCCCAAAACCCCCAAAACACTGCCAATTGCCCCAGCCCTGACAGGCGCTGTGGATGGACCTAGGTGTGTCACTGGTCCCGATTGTGGAGGTCCAGGCCGGCTGTGACCCTTCCGTCTCAAAGGTAAGTGTTTATAACTATGCTTATTGTCCGTATTGTTTGTGTTAATTCTTCCCCAATGATTATTGATCGTAACCATATATTGTTCTTTCTCCCCCTTAGCGATGAAGATGGCTCAGGAGCACGTAATGGCAAAAAAGTCTATTCCGGATGACCCACTGGTGGCAAGTAGATAGTTCCAAAAGTTGCGCCAAGTTCATGAGTTGCGCTTCTTTAACATGTTAAAGTCTATGTGATTTCTCACCTTGTGTTTCAAATTCCCTTTGCAGGTGCGGCTGATCGGTATTATCTGGTGAGCAGTTTCCAAACTCTTGCAGGCTGCCGGAGATGAAGATCCACGTGGGTGCTGTGCCCAAAGATGGCCTCGTGTTGATGGGAGTTTGGGACAGGTAAGGATGCAGGTCGGAACCCGCAGAGGATTCAAGAAGACTGGTAAGGTGAATGCGGCTGCTGTAGAGTCAGAAGCAGTAGCAGTGCTTGTTCGATCGGTGGAGTGCTGAATCCAGGTAAGATGCGCGCAGCGACTGCAGAGTGGGAAGCTGTGCTTCCAGTGATGGTGAGGCTTCAAGGTAAGATGCGCGTGGCAGCTGCAGAGTGGGAAGCTGATGACAGTGCTTCCAGCGATGGTGTGGCTAAATCCGGGTAAGATAATGGAGGTTTCTGAAGACTGATGATACACATGCTGAACCAGGTAAGGGTCTTCTGGATGGCGGTAAGCGTTACGCTGCTCTTAGCAGACTAACGCGAAGCGCCAGTATGCGGGTGGGGCCGGCTTATATAGCCTGGCCCCAACCTCTCCCCTTAGGCCCGCCTTGTGGACCCACCTTGCTCCTCCTCCTGTCTTCTGCACGTGCCTTACCTTGTGCTAATAGGGCCCCGCCCGGCCTTGTTGCAAGTGCCTTCTTTGTTCTGGGTGCAAAGCACACTTTGTATTGAACTTGGTGCCATAGTCGCCAAGACTGGGTCCATTGGGACCCTCCAGGAAGTGAAGTACTGGGCCGTTGCCCAGTAGCCATGACAGCACTCCCCCTCAAGGCCCCTCTCACGGTGGACCTTCCCTCCGGTCCTGGTTTGGTGGGGTTATTCCAGTGAAATTGTTTGATGAGTCGTGGAGCATGGACTCCCATGGGTTCCCATGTACGATCCTGGGGCCCGTAGCCCTCCCAATCAAAGAGATAATAAAGTTTGAGTGTATTTTCTTGGAGTCCAGGATGTTCTTAACTTCGTACTCAAGTTCACCTGCGATGATCTCCGGTTCGGGTGGTGTCGAAATTCGAGTGTCCTATTTAACTGGCTTTAGAAGAGAGACGTGAAAAACTGGGTGGATTCCCATGTTGGGTGGTAAATCCAATTTCATGGCCACAGGATTTATGATGGCCTAAATTGGATATGGTCCCAAGTATTGTGGCTGAAAGGCACGAGGTCCTTTTAATGGAATGTTTTGGACGCCAACCATACTTTATCCCTGACATGATATTGTGGAGCCTCTCTCCTGTGTCGGTCTGCAAATTTCTTTTGTTGCTCCTTAGCTCGATTTAAGTTTTTGCTGGCTTCTTTAAGAGATTGAGTGATTATTTTGTGCAAAGATGTAACAGCTGGCATCTCCAACTCTTCCAGGGGGTCAAAGGAATATGTTCTTGGGTGTCGAACATTCATAGTGTAAAACGGGGTTTGTCCAGTGCTGGTATGCATAGAGTTATTGTAGGCAAACTCACTTAACCAGAGAATGTTTTTCCAGGAGCCCCCATTTGTTGTAACATGCAATTAGATACTGCTCGAGCGTCTGGTTCGTCCTCTCCACTTGACCATCGGTTTGAGGTTGGTGACTCGTGGAAAGCCGAAGATCAATTTGGGCTACTTTACAACACCTTCTCCAGAAGGCTGAAACAAACTGAGTTCCCCTGTCAGAAACCAATACGGATGGGAAACCATGCAGTCGGACGATCTGTTACAAAAATATTGTGGCCAAAGTAGCAGCGGTGGGAAGCCCTTTCAGTGGGATGAAATGCGCCATTTTGGGGAATAGGTCTACCACGACCAGGATTGTATTAAACCCATTGCAGGGTGGTAGTTTGGTAATGAAGTCCATGTACAATGTATGCCAAGGCGTTGGTGGTACTTCCAATGATCTCAATAGTCCTGCAGGATTTAGCTTTTGGGATTTGTTTTGTGCGCAGACACCGAACGTGGTAATGGACTGGGCGACGTCCTTCTTCCAAGAGGGCCACCAATAGTTCTTATGGATCTTGGCTCTGTTCTTGGCAATCCCTGGGTGTCCTTCCACCAATGACTAATGAGAATTCGCTGTGATCTTAGTACGTATCTCCTTGTCCTGAACATATAGTCTTCCCTGGAAGTACAGCAGATTATTTCAGATAGAATATTGATTTCCCTTACTCAACCATTCCTTTTGGGCGGTCGGGTCCATCTGAGTTTGGAGGTCAGTCTTTAAATCTTCCCAGCCGGTAGTGACGCTATCTGGTGTTGAATCCGTTCTTCGGGAATAATGGCTATGGGATCGGATGGATTGAAGGCATCTTTGTCCTCTCCCATTCTTGATAGAGCGTCTGCTTTTCCGTTACGCACTCCAGGCCAGTAGGTTATTACAAAATTGTACTCAGCAAATAATAAAGCCCAACGGAGTTGGCGTGAGGATTGTGCCTTGGCTGTTTTCAAATATTGTAAATTACGGTGATCGGTAATAACAGTAACTGTGTGTTTTGCTCCCAAAAGATAATGGCCCTGATTCATGGATTATTTGTGCTGAAAAAAACAGGATTTGTGCGCCATTCTGCCCACAAATCCCTCTTTAACAAATGGGGATTTGCAGGCAGAATGGCGCACAAATCCCATTTTTTTTTTGCTCAAATAATACATGAATCAGGGCCAATGTCTCCAAGTTTTGAAGGCTCCCTTGATTGCCAGGACCTCCTTGTCGGTAATTGCATAATTCCGTTCGGGTGCAGAAAACTTGCGGGACCAGAATGCTATGGGATGGAGCTGCCCCGTCTCAGGGTCCCTTTGTGATAACACCGCTCCCATGGCAATACTGGAGGCATCAGTTTCAACCACATATGATAGATCAGGCCGAGAGTGTCGAAGTATAGGCGCTGAGGTGAAGGCTTGTTTTAATTCCTGAAAGGTGTTTTCAGCCTCAGCTGACCAAAAGAATGTCTTGTTCTTCTTTAGGAAAGATGTGATCGGATGAACGATTTGCGAGAATTATGTTATAAATCGTCTATAAAAGTTAGCAAGTCCCAGTACACTTTGTACCCCTTTGGTAGATGTCGGGGATGGCCATTTAAGGATAGCTTCAACCTTGCATGTGTCCATATGAACCCCTCGTGGAGTAAGCATGAAGCCCAAAAACTCGACCTCCGTGACGTGGAAGGAACATTTTTCTAGTTCAGCAAACAACCGGTCTTGACAGGGCTTTTCCAACACCACTCTTACATGGCCAACATGATCTTCTTTGGACTGTGAATATATCAGGATATCATAAATGTAAACAAGAACACAGACACCCAGTAGTTCATGGAGTACATCGTTCATAAAGAACTGGAATGCCGCTGGTGCGTTGCATAACCCAAAGGGCATCACCTGATACTCAAAAATTCCATATTTGGTCTGGAATGCCGTTTGCCATTCGTTGCCACTTTTAACTTGTACGAGGAGATAGGCGCCCCGTAGGTCCAGCTTAGTGTAGATTTGAGCGCTCTTTACCGGATCGAGTAATTCTGGGATGAGTGGCAGGGGGTATCTATTCTTAACCGTCATTTGATTCAATGCCCTGTAGTCGATGCACATTCTGAGGTCCCCTTCCTTCTTGGGTACGAAGAAGAGCGCTGAGGAAGCAGGAGATTTAGATGGGTGGATGAATCTGTTAGCTAGGTATTGGTCTAGGTAGGTTTGCAGGTGTTGATTTTCTTGCTCCGTCAAAGCATATATTCGGTTGCACGGGATTTGAGCTCCAGGTATCAGGTCAATCTGGCAGTCGTAGGGTCTATGTGGAGGCAAAGTATTTGCCTGTTCTTTTTGGAATACATCTTGATAGTCTAAATATTCTGGAGGCAAGGCACCAGCAAGAGCCAGAAGTGTTTTTGCCTTGCTCTTGGGTTTTTGCAGATCCTTGCAATAACAAGTTTTGGCGCATTCTCGTGGAAAGGTCAGCACTCGTGTTTTCCAGTCAATTCTGGGTCTCTAGACACGGCATTCCTAGGATTATCTGGAACTGCGGTGCTCCAATAAGATCAAAAGAGATGTCTTCTCGATGACCGTCCTGACATATATAACCTTGTCGGTGTGTTGCATTACTGGTCCAGAGGATAGTTGGGAGCCATCCACTGCAGTTACGTTTTCCGCCTGTGGTTTATGCCGAAGAGGGCGGCCTATTCGTGCGGCTAGAGCCTGATCAATATAGTTACCTACTGCTCCACTGTCTATATACGCCTCCAAGGCATGTACCCTTGATGGCTGCTGGTGGTGAACTAAGAGTATTGGAATGACTAGATGTGAGGTCTGAACTATCTTCTTGTTTTTGCTCGACAAGGGGACCCCCAACCTTGTCGGGCGCTGGAGTTTTCCAAAGCCGTGTCTTGTTCCTTATCAGTATTATCCGTTGCACCTACAATTCTTTTGGGTAGTTTAGTGGGGCAATCTCGAAGAAAATGTCCTGCCTTGCCACAGTATAAGCAAAGTTGTTGCTGCCTCCTTTTCTCTCTCTCTGCCTTAGATATAGGGGCCCATAACCCCTGATCTGCATAGGTCCAGTTGTTTTGTGGGCCCTGCCTGGATTGTCCCTGGGTCGCATGTAGACTGATCTCCCTTCAGTTCTTGTGCGATCCAGTTTTCTGTCTTGTAACCTGTGATCCAGTTGCAGCGTTAGGTTGATATACTCTGCACAGCTTCAGGAGGGTTGACCACCTGGGCTAACACATCATTTAGTTCCCCACGTAGTCCTCGATAAAATAATGTGGTGCTTTTCTCTTCAGGCCAGTTGGTTTGTGCAATGAGGCGATTGAAAGTGGCTATACATGTCAGTAAATCATGATTCCCCTGTTTTAGGGACAACAGTTAGTTTTCCAGGGCCTCTCTTTGGGTGTGCCTCGCAAACAGCCTTTCCAATTCCCTTCGGAATTCCCCGAAATTGTGCAGCACACGGTCATCCTGGTTTACCAAATTTTATTGACCTTTCTGCTTGTCTGCCTCCTAGATACGAAAGTACAAAAGCCACCCTAGAAGTATCGTTCGGGAATGCACCTGGGCGGCACAAAAAGTGCAGGCGACTCTGATTCATAAATATGGCAAATTTGTTGGGGTCGCTGGTAAATCGTTCAGGTGGAGCCAACGGTACCACCCCTGGGAGTACCACTTGAACTGGTGCTGATGGTGGCAAAGGGGTTGGCGCGAATCCAGGTAACGGGACCTGCCCAGCATGAGTTTGAAGCACCTGTCTGGCCAGTTCGTCGGTTTGTTCTCGAGCAACGATTACGTCCCTTCTTAAAGAGTTTGGGCCTCATTACGGGTTTGGTGGTAGCCATGCTGCTATTGGCGGCATGGCTGCCACCAAAACCGTGTCCGGGTTCCCTGAATGGGGAATTACCGGGCCATTCTGAGTTCGGAGGGCCCGGTAATTCCTCCCTCTGGGAACCCAGACCCAGACCTTCCCCATTCCCATTTGAGCGGCCATAGGGCTCAGTGGGAATGGGAGAGGGAGCTAACAACGGGCCAATTATGACCGGCCCGTTGTTAGCTCCCTGGTCCCCTCGCGGGACCCGGTAATGATGCCTGGTTTTACCAGGCATCCTTACCGAGTCCGCGAGGAGACCTCGTAATCGTGCGGAATGGTGTTAACGGGTCCGCATCCATTAGCGGAACCCGTTCACCCATTACGCACGGGTCGTAATGAGGCCCTTTGTCTCTTGTCTGGAGGCATGCACTTCAGCCCGTAATTCCCCCAGAATTGGGCCAACTGGTCAGTATCAGAGGTGTTCATAGCGCCCAGGCAGAGATTCAGAGAGGCTTCGCGTTCTGTTACGCTCACCTGGTCTCTGCGGGGGCGTTGGGGCACGGTTGGAGCCCTCCCAGGAGTTGACTCCCTCGGATCGCTTCTCTCCCCCAACTGCTGCGTTTTCGTCGACCCGGAATGCTGGAACTATTCCTGAGGGAAGATGAGAGGCAGTGAGGATAGCGTGGTGGTGTTGCAGTTCCCCTCGACCCTTTCGTGCCAAAATGTAGTACGCAGGAGTTTGCCCATGCAAGCTCACCTGTTTTTATGCAAGGATGAGCTCTCCGTCCTGCTTTCCTTCAGCAGGGGTGCTGTGGGTGGACCTAGTTGTGTCACTGGTCCAGATTGTGGAGGTCCATTCCGTCTCGAAGGTAAGTGTTTATAACTATGCTTATTGTCTGTATTCTGTGTTCATTCTTCCCCAATGATTATTGATCGTAACCATATATTGTTCTCTCTCCCCATTAGCGATGAAGATGGCTCAGGAGCACGTAATGGCAAAAAAGTCTATTCCGGATGACCCACTGGTGGCAAGTAGATAGTTCCAAAAGTTGCGCCAAGTTCATGAGTTGCGCTTCTTTAACATGTTAAAGTCTGTGTGATTTCTCACCTTGTGTTTCTTATTCCCTTTGCAGGTGCGGCTGATCGGTATTATCTGGTGAGCAGTTTCCAAACTCTTGCAGGCTGCCGGAGATGAAGATCCACGTGGGTGCTGTGCCCAAAGATGGCCTCGTGTTGATGGGAGTTTGGGACAGGTAAGGATGCAGGTCGGAACCCGCAGAGGATTCAAGAAGACTGGTAAGGTGAATGCGGCTGCTGTAGAGTCAGAAGCAGTAGCAGTGCTTGTTCGATCGGTGGAGTGCTGAATCCAGGTAAGATGCGCGCAGCGACTGCAGAGTGGGAAGCTGTGCTTCCAGTGATGGTGAGGCTTCAAGGTAAGATGCGCGTGGCAGCTGCAGAGTGGGAAGCTGATGACAGTGCTTCCAGCGATGGTGTGGCTAAATCCGGGTAAGATAATGGAGGTTTCTGAAGACTGATGATATACATGCTGAACCAGGTAAGGGTCTTCTGGATGGCGGTAAGCGTTACGCTGCTCTTAGCAGACTAATGCGAAGCGCCAGTATGCGGGTGGGGCCGGCTTATATAGCCTGGCCGCAACCTCTCCCCTTAGGCCCGCCTTGTGGACCCACCTTGCTCCTCCTCCTGTCTTCTGCACGTGCCTTACCTTGTGCTAATAGGGTCCCGCCCGGCCTTGTTGCAAGTGCCTTCTTTGTTCTGGGTGCAAAGCACACTTTGTAATGAACTTGGTGCCATAGTCGCCAAGACTGGGTCCATTGGGACCCTCCAGGAAGTGAAGTACTGGGCCCTTGCCCAGTAGCCATGACAGCACTCCCCCTCAAGGCCCCTCTCACGGTGGACCTTCCCTCCGGTCCTGGTTTGGTGGGGTTATTCCAGTGAAATTGTTTGATGAGTCGTGGAGCATGGACAAATTCATTGGGTTCCCATGTACGATCCTGGGGCCCGTATCAATGAGATAATAAAGTTTTGAGCGTATTTTCTTGGAGTCCAGGATGTTCTTAACTTCGTACTCAAGTTCACCTGCGATGATCTCCGGTTCGGGTGGTGTCGAAATTCGAGTGTCCTGTTTAACTGGCTTTAGAAGAGAGACGTGAAAAACTGGGTGGATTCCCATGTTGGGTGGTAAATCCAATTTCATGGCCGCAGGATTTATGATGGCCTAAATTGGATATGGTCCCAAGTATTGTGGCCGAAAGGCACGAGGTCCTTTTAATGGAATGTTTTGGACGCCAACCATACTTTATCCCTGACATGATATTGTGGAGCCTCTCTCCTGTGTCGGTCTACAAATTTCTTTTGTTGCTCCTTAGCTCGATTTAAGTTTTTGCTGGCTTCTTTAAGAGATTGAGTGATTATTTTCTGCAAAGATGTAACAGCTGGCATCTCCAACTCTTCCAGGGGGTCAAAGGAATATGTTCTTGGGTGTCGACCATTCATAGTGTAAAACGGGGTTTGTCCAGTGCTGGTATGCATAGAGTTATTGTAGGCAAACTCACTTAACCAGAGAATGTTTTTCCAGGAGCCCCCATTTGTTGTAACATGCATCTTAGATACTGCTCGAGCGTCTGGTTCGTCCTCTCCGCTTGACCATCGGTTTGAGGTTGGTGACTCGTGGAAAGCCGAAGATCAATTTGGGCTACTTTACAACACCTTCTCCAGAAGGCTGAAACAAACTAAGTTCCCCTGTCAGAAACCAATACGGATGGGAAACCATGCAGTCGGACGATCTGTTACAAAAATATTGTGGCCAAAGTAGCAGCGGTGGGAAGCCCCTTCAGTGGGATGAAATGTGCCATTTTGGGGAATAGGTCTACCACGACCAGGATTGTATTAAACCCATTGCATGGTGGTAGTTTGGTGATGAAGTCCATGTACAATGTATGCCAAGGCGTTGGTGGTATTTTCAATGATCTCAATAGTCCTGCAGGATTTAGCTTTTGGGATTTGTTTTGTGCGCAGACACCGAACGTGGTAATGGACTGGGCGACATCCTTCCTCCAAGAGGGCCACCAATAGTTCTTATGGATCTTGGCTCTGTTCTTGGCAATCCCTGGGTGTCCTTCCACCAATGACTAATGAGAATTTTCTGTGATCTTAGTACGTATCTCCTTGTCCTGAACATATAGTCTTCCCTGGAAGTACAGCAGATTATTTCAGATAGAATATTGATTTCCCTTACTCAACCATTCCTTTTGGGCGGTCGGGTCCATCTGAGTTTGGAGGTCAGTCTTTAAATCTTCCCAGCCGGTAGTGACGCTATCTGGTGTTGAATCCGTTCTTCGGGAATAATGGCTATGGGATCGGATGGATTGAAGGCGTCTTTGTCCTCTCCCATTCTTGATAGAGCGTCTGCTTTTCCGTTACGCACTCCAGGCCAGTAGGTTATTACAAAATTGTACTCAGCAAAGAATAAAGCCCAACGGAGTTGGCGTGAGGATTGTGCCTTGGCTGTTTTCAAATATTGTAAATTACGGTGATCGGTAATAACAGTAACCGTGTGTTTTGCTCCAAAAAGATAATGGCCCTGATTCATGGATTATTTGTGCTGAAAAAAACAGGATTTGTGCGCCATTCTGCCCACAAATCCCTCTTTAACAAATGGGGATTTGCAGGCAGAATGGCGCACAAATCCCATTTTTTTTTCCTCAAATAATACATGAATCAGGGCCAATGTCTCCATGTTTTGAAGGCTCCCTTGATTGCCAGGAGCTCCTTGTCGGTAATTGCATAATTCCGTTCGGGTGCAGAAAACTTGCGGGACCAGAATGCTATGGGATGGAGCTGCCCCGTCTCAGGGTCCCTTTGTGATAACACTGCTTCCATGGCAATACTGGAGGCATCAGTTTCAACCACATATGATAGATCAGGCCGAGGGTGTCGAAGTATAGGTGCTGAGGTGAAGGCTTGTTTTAATTCCTGAAAGGCGTTTTCAGCCTCAGCTGACCAAAAGAATGTCTTGTTCTTCTTTAGGAAAGATGTGATCGGATGAACGATTTGCGAGAATTATGTTATAAATCGTCTATAAAAGTTAGCAAGTCCCAGTACACTTTGTACCCCTTTGGTAGATGTCGGGGATGGCCATTTAAGGATAGCTTCAACCTTGCATGTGTCCATATGAACCCCTCGTGGAGTAAGCATGAAGCCCAAAAACTCGACCTCCGTGACGTGGAAGGAACATTTTTCTAGTTTAGCAAACAACCGGTCTTGACAGGCCTTTTCCAACACCACTCTTACATGGCCAACATGATCTTCTTTGGACTTTGAATATATCAGGATATCATCAATGTAAACAAGAACACAGACACCCAGTAGTTCATGGAGTACATCGTTCATAAAGAACTGGAATGCCGCTGGTGCGTTGCATAACCCAAAGGGCATCACCTGGTACTCAAAAATTCCATATTTGGTCTGGAATGCTGTTTGCCATTCGTTGCCACTTTTAACTTGTATGAGGAGATAGGCGCCCCGTAGGTCCAGCTTAGTGTAGATTTGAGCACTCTTTACCGGATCAAGTAATTCTGGGATGAGTGGCAGGGGGTATCTATTCTTAACCGTCATTTGATTCAATGCCCTGTAGTCGATGCACATTCTGAGGTCCCCTTCCTTCTTGGGTACGAAGAAGAGCGCTGAGGAAGCAGGAGATTTAGATGGGTGAATGAATCTGTTAGCTAGGTACTGGTCTAGGTAGGTTTGCAGGTGTTGATTTTCTTGCTCCGTCAAAGCATATATTCGGTTGCACGGGATTTTAGCTCCAGGTATCAGGTCAATCTGGCAGTCGTAGGGTCTATGTGGAGGCAAAGTATTTGCCTGTTCTTTTTGGAATACATCTTGATAGTCTAAATATTCCGGAGGCAAGGCACAGCAAGAGCCAGAAGTGTTTTTGCCTTGCTTTTGGGTTTTTGCAGATCCTTGCAATAACAAGTTTTGGCGCATTCTTGTGGAAAGGTCAGCACTCGTGTTTTCCAGTCAATTTTGGGTCTCTAGCCACGGCATTCCTAGGATTATCTGGAACTGCGGTGCTCCAATAAGATCAAAAGAGATGTCTTCTCGATGACCGTCCTGACATATATAACCTTGTCGGTGTGTTGCATTACTGGTATAGAGGATAGTTGGGAGCCATCCACTGCAGTTACGTTTTCCGCCTGTGGTTTATGCCGAAGAGGGAGGCCTATTCGTGCGGCTAGAGCCTGATCAATATAGTTACCTACTGCTCCACTGTCTATATATGCCTCCAAGGCATGTACCCTTGATGGCTGCTGGTGGTGAACTAAGAGTATTGGAATGACTAGATGTGAGGTCTGAACTATCTTCTTGTTTTTGCTCGACAAGGGGACCCCTACCCTTGTCGGGCGCTGGAGTTTTCCAAAGCCGTGTCTTGTTCCTTATCAGTATTATCCGTTGCACCTACAATTCTTTTGGGTAGTTTAGTGGGGCAATCTCGAAGAAAATGTCCTGCCTTGCCACAGTATAAGCAAAGTTGTTGCTGCCTCCTTTTCTCTCTCTCTGCCTTAGATATAGGGGCCCATAACCCCTGATCTGCATAGGTCCAGTTGTTTTGTGGGCCCTGCCTGGATTGTCCCTGGGTCGCATGTAGACTGATATCCCTTCAGTTCTTGTGCGATCCAGTTTTCTGTCTTGTAACCTGTGATCCAGTTGCAGCGTTAGGTTGATATACTCTACACAGGCTTCAGGAGGGTTGACCACCTGGGCTAACACATCATTTAGTTCCCCACGTAGTCCTCGATAAAATAATGTGGTGCTTTTCTCTTCAGGCCAGTTGGTTTGTGCAATGAGGCGATTGAAAGTGGCTATACATGTCAGTAAATCATGATTCCCCTGTTTTAGGGACAACAGTTAGTTTTCCAGGGCCTCTCTTTGGGTGTGCCTCGCAAACAGCTTTCCCAATTCCCTTTGGAATTCCCCGAAATTGTGCAGCACACGGTCATCCTGGTTGACCAAGGGTATTGACCAGTCCGCTGCTCTGCCTCCTAGATGCGAAAGTACAAAAGCCACCCTGGAAGTATTGTTCGGGAATGCACCTGGGCGGCACAAAAAGTGCAGGCGACACTGATTCATAAATATGGCAAATTTGTTGGGGTCGCTGGTAAATCGTTCAGGTGGAGCCAACGGTACCCCCCCCTGGGAGTACCACTTAAACTGGTGCTGATGGTGGCAAAGGGGTTGGCGCGATTCCAGGTAACGGGACCTGCCCAGCATGAGTTTGAAGCACCTGTCTGGCCAGTTCGTCGGTTTGTTCTCGAGCAACGATTAAGTCCCTTCTTAAAGAGTTTGGGCCTCATCCATTAGCGGAACCCGTTCACCCATTACGCACGGGTCGTAATGAGGCCCTTTGTCTCTTGTCTGGAGGCATGCACTTCAGCCCGTAGTTCCCCCAGAATTGGGCCAACTGGTCAGTATCAGAGGTGTTCATAGCGCCCAGGCAGAGATTCGGAGAGGCTTCGCGTTCTGTTACGCTCACCTGGTCTCTGCGGGGGCGTTGGGGCACGGTTGGAGCCCTCCCAGGAGTTGACTCCCTCAGATCGCTTCTCTCCCCCAACTGCTGCGTTTTCGTCGACCCGGAATGCTGGAACTATTCCTGAGGGAAGATGAGAGGCAGTGAGGATAGCGTGGTGGTGTTGCCGTTCCCCTCGACCCTTCGTGCCAAAATGTAGTACGCAGGAGTTTGCCCATGCAAGCTCACCTGTTCTTATGCAAGGATGAGCTCTCCGTCCTGCTTTCCTTCAGCAGGGGTGCTGTGGATGGACCTAGTTGTGTCACTAGTCCAGATTGTGGAGGTCCAGGCCGGCTGCAACCATTCCGTCTCGAAGGTAAGTGTTTATAACTATGCTTATTGTCTGTATTCTGTGTTCATTCTTCCCCAATGTTCATTGTTTGTAACCATATATTGTTCTCTCTCCCCCTTAGTGATGAAGATGGCTCAGGAGCACGTAAAGGTGAAAAAGTCTTTTCCGGATGACCCACTGGTGGTAAGTAGATAGTTCCAAAAGTTGCACCACGTTCAACGTGTTAAAGTCTATGGGGGTCATTACGACCCAG
This sequence comes from Ambystoma mexicanum, assembly GCF_040938575.1. NCBI lineage: Eukaryota > Metazoa > Chordata > Amphibia > Caudata > Ambystomatidae > Ambystoma > Ambystoma mexicanum. The sequence goes on from NC_090929.1 coordinate 134,517,059, forward strand.
GCGGTAAGTACGCCAACTTTACCACCATGGTGTAAACTACATTTACACCATGGTGGATGGCAGATTTACCGCCCCATTCCAAGGTGAGTGGGGCGGTAAATCCCCATTTCCCATTTACCCTTCCCCATTCCCATTTTTGCCCCATAGGGCATAATGGGAGTGGGGAAGGCGCTAATTACGGCACAGTAAATTACGGTGCCGTAATTAGCACCAAGGCGTGTTAGCGCCATGGGTTTTAACGGCTGCCAAAAGCAGCCGTTAAAATTGGAATCAGGCGTTAAGGGTTAACGATGGCGTTAACCCTTAACGCCTGGGTCGTAATGAGGCCCTATGCGATTGCTCACCTTGTGTTTCTTATTCCCTTTGCAGGTGCGACTGATCGGTATTAGCTGATGAGCGGTTTCCGAACTCCTGCAGGCTGCCGGAGATGAAGATCCGCGTGGGTGCTCTGCCCGAAGATGGCCCCGTGTTGATGGGAATTCGGGACAGGTAAGGATGATGGGCAGCACCCGCAGAGGATTCAAGAAGACAAGTAAGATGAATGCGGCTGCTGCAGAGTCGGAAGGGGTAGCGGTGCTTCTTCGAGCGGTGGCGTGGCTGAATCCAGGTAAAATGCGTGCGCCGACTGCAGAGTGGGAAGCTGATGGCAGTGCTTCCAGCGATGGTGTGGCTAAATCCAGGTAAGATAATGGAGGTTTCTGAAGACTGAAGATGCATGTGCTGGACCAGGTAAGATGCTGGAGGGATCCGGAGACTGAAGACGCACGTGCTGAACCAGGTAAGGGTCTTCTGGACGGCGGTAAGCGTTACGCTGCTCTTAGCAGACTAACACGAAGCGCTAGTATGCGGCTGGGGCCGGCTTATATAGCCTGGCCCCAGCCACTCCCCTTAGGCCCTGCCTTGAGGCCCCACCTTGCTCCTCCTCCTGTCTTCTGCACGTGCCTTGCCTTGTACTAATAGGGCCCCGCCTGGCCTTGCTGCACAGGCCTTCTGTGTTTTGTGTGCAAAGCACACTTTGTAATGAGCTTGGTGCCATAGGCGCCAAGACTTGGTCCGTTGGGACCCTGCAGGAAGTGAAGTACTGGGCCCTTGCCCAGTAGCCATGACAAGAAGTGTATTTTCCATGCTAAACACATGGAATTTCTGGGTTATGACATAACAAGCGAAGGGGTCCGGATGAGTACCTCGAAAGTCATGGCTATCCTGGAATAGCCCGTTCCTATGTCCATAAAAGCCCTACAGTCCTTCCTTGGCTTTTCAAATTTTTACAGACGGTTTATCAGATCTATCTCTGCTACCGTTGCACCATTGACGGCTCTTACTAGCTCAAAGCATTCTTTTGTCTGAAGTGATGAAGCACAGCAAGCGTTTGGTGCATTAAAGTCTGCTTTCACCACAGCTCCAGTACTCCCAACATCCTGACGCTGAGCAACCTTTTTTATGTCGAAGCCGATGCATCAGATCAGGCGGTGGGCGCAGTCTTGTCGCATGTTTGTGTGGAAACATCCTGTAGCATAGCCTGTAGCTTATCATTCCAGGAAACTCACGAAATATGAGGTGAATTATACCATCATCGAACATAAGTTGTTATCGGTACAAGATGCCTAAAGGGGCTGGACGCATCATCTCTTGGGTACGGCTACCCTCGATGCAAGTGTACACGTACCACTGCTCGCCACGCTAGGTGGCATGAATTCTTCTCAATGTTCAACTTTGTGCTTACCTATCGTCCAGGGTCTTTACATTCCAAAGCTGATGCATTATCAAGAATGCATGGAGAGAAACCGCCACGCACTTGGGAAGGTAATGTGCTACTACCCAGTCAGGATGTATGTACCTGCACTCTGAAACCATCATTGAAAACTGCCATTCAGGATTGGGTGGCAAGTAATCCAGCAGAAATAGCAAAGTATAATATGGACGTAATACATTCCCTGCCATATGTCCAGGGTTGTATTTACCTTCTGGATGCAGATACCAGGCTAACCGCGTTACGATGGTGCCATGATTCCATTATGGCCGCAGATCCAGGTCAACGCTAAACCATTGATCAATTAAAATGGTGGTGTTGGTGGCCTTCCCTACATAAAGATGTAGCAGTCTATATCGCTTCCTGTTCAGTGTGTGCCCAATGTAAAGAAAACACTGCCAAGCCGATGGGGCTGCTGCAGCCACTTCCGATACCGAACAAACCTTGGACAATGATTTCCATGTATTTTTTGGTAGAATTGCCATCAGTCCAGGGGTGTGACACCATTTGGGTGGTGGTCGATTTCTTTACGAAAATGGCCTTGTTTGTCCCATGTCGGGGGTTGCCCACTGCTCCAGCCCTGGCTGAGTTATTTTTGCATAATGTCTTCAGAGTTTTAGGTCTTCCCGATATCATTATATCTGATTAGGGGACTCATTTTATTTCTCGTTTTTGGTGACATCTCACCACCTCTCTGGGCATTGACGGGTGTTATTCCAGCGCTTATCATCCAGAAACAGATGGACAAACAGAACGTCTGAATACTACTCTTGAACAGTATCTGCGATGTTTGACCATGCAACACCAAGAATCATGGTTTTCAGTCCTAGTGGCTGCTGAGTTCACCTGTAAGAATTAGGTCCATGCATTCACGGAATCCTCACCATTTTATGCCCTGTATGGGCAGCATCAAAGGACTCTTCCCTTAGAACTCCCTCTCCAGTCTGACAGCCCGGCCACACAGGATTGTGTCTGTGATATGGCTGCTTTGCATGATTATGTACATAGACACTTGGAGGAGGCCCAGGAACACGCCAAGAAATATGCGGATCGTCACCGTACACCTGCACCCACCTATCAACCTGGGATGTTGGTTTGGTTGTCGACAAAGAATATCTGCATTCCACTTTGCAAGTGTCTAGTACCTCGCTTTGTGGGTCCTTATCTTGTCAAAGACATTGTTAACCCTTTGGCAGTCAGACTAGAGTTGCCACCTACCTGGAAGATCCATGCTGTATTCCATGTATCCCTGTTAAAGACTTGTTCAGTTAAGAGCAGACTTCTGGTCCGTCCATCCCCAGTCAGTGTACAAGGATCAGAGGAATATGAGTTGAATACCATCTTGGATACTAAGATCTCCCATGGGGTTCGACATTATCAGATAGTTTGGAAGGGTTACGGTCCCGAGGATCGAACCTAGGAACCTAAATCCAATCTGCATGCCCCTGCATTGTTGTCTTGCTTTCTTGCTTCCCGGGGTGGGGATCTGTCTTTGGGGGAGGATACTGTCAGGAAATCACCTCAGTTGTCTCCACGGACATTAAAGGCACCTTCGAATGCCATGAAAACACATAGCACATTTGCCTGTGTCCCCTTGTCACATCCTTCTCTTGGCTCCAGTATCAGGAAACAGACACATACTAAGATCAAGCCCCCAACGTGTGTCAGATCTTTCAGAGAGTGTTGGGGGTTACCATGGAAATGCTGCCAGCTGACGCACTGGTATTCACTTGCTCGTGTACGGCAACCCCGCGTTCAGTGTGTCAGGTGATTACAGATATAAGCCCCAACCAATCTACAGAGCGGTGTTTCTGAATTTGGTTACAGTAGCGTTTGTGTTCTTTGATATCTTGCTTACCTGTTTTAACACCTCTTTTTTGCTTACTGGAGTGCTCATCTCTTAGTCCTTGTCTGCTCATCTTTGGTAATCCTCGACTTGGAACGTGTAACTGGCCTGTCTTAGCCTACGATTCTTTTATGATTCTGTTTGGAACATTATGACTTCGTAACTCTTTTTACAGACTCCTTTGGCTTTACGGATTGGTATTGTTGATTCAACCTCATCAGAACTTTGGACACTTATTACGTCAAGACATTTCTTAAGTGCTTGGACTAGAGACTGCCAATCTCAGGCGTCCTCGTGTCGTCAGTGCTGGGTGTTTTTCCTAGGAACCTCTGGACATCATTGCAGGCGTCCTCGTGCCGGCAGGGATAGTTGTTTCTCCTTGGAACCTCTGTAAATCATTACAGGCGTCCTCGTGCCGGCGGGAATAGCGGACTCTGCATCCAATTCTCGTATCAGGACTTCTAACAGTTTTCCACGCAGCAGTTGGTAAGACATTCTTCCTTGCTTAAATTCATGTAAACTTTCATTTTGCTAGCTATCCTGCTGAGTAGCGCGGCAGTAATCCATCTTTCGGTCAATAGCCCTCTCAATCTGTCCTTTCATACTCTTGAGAGTTATACTAGCAGAAAGAACTCTTCTCCTACACGACATGCTCAACTGCCAGAGGCGCTTTCCCCATAATATATTTTGGGTGTCTCACAATTGTCCTGTTGGCCCATTTTCTTTTGGATCGGATTATCAACCACTGCCTCTTTCCCCGAGTCACAGCCCCCCTGAGACACACAGGCTGCATCCCTGGCTCTGCAGCCAGTGCCGCAATGAACTCGACAACACCTTTCTTTTGTCATCAGCAGCATAGCCTTTCTTTTGCATAATGGTGAATTTCCAACTGAAAGACCACCAGTCACCTTGAAAATCTGTGACAGTTAAAGCGAGCAACACAATAAAGCACCCTTTGGAATATGTGTTCATACGCATCATGTCTGATAGCTTGATATGCTAAAAAGTAAAGTTTGCTTTGATGGGAGATGGGGGGCAGATGGGGAGCATGTGCAAGTGGATCTAGGTCACCTGGCCGAAGTCCCACCCACCTGGTGACATCCAGGTTGCCGCTCTTTTCCTCACTTAGCAAGCCCCGCCCACCTGGCGCCTTCCTGGTTGCCGCTCTTTTTCCCTACTTAAGAAGCCCTCCAATCTCTTTTCCTTTGCAGATGGGGAGCAGGTGCAAGTGGATCCAGGTCACCTGGCCGAAGTCCCACCCACCTGGTGACATCCAGGTTGCCGCTCTTTTCCTCACTTAGCAAGTCCCACCCACCTGATGCCTTCCTGGTTGCTGCTCTTTTCCCCTACTTAAGAAGCCCTCCAGACTCTTTTCCTTTGCAGATGGGGAGCAGGTGCAAGTGGATCTAGGTCACCTGGCCTAAGCCCCACCCACCTTCTTAGTCCAGCCTCTTCCTTCCTGCTCTTAACTCTTAGATCAAGGGTGTCTCTCGCCCAGCTGTCGGAACCATAGGGCAGACAAAGAAAAGGGCAATTCCTGTTTGGACCTGTTCGGACCAGGAGGATCCAGGGCCTGACCCCCTGCTCAGACAGCAGATAAGCATGCACCAACATGTGTTACCCCCTCTGTCCCCACAGGCCATCCCCACCCCCTCTGGTCCCGCTGTGATGTTCCCCTGTGCCCCCCCTTCTCACACACAAGTGTTGCCTGTGTTGCTTAATTCTTCTACCCTGCTCCCCCTCAGCCTCCTCCAGCCTACTTCTTCAGGAGTCTGTCCTGATATATTCCTGTTGCACCATCACCGTCTTGTGGCCAATGCTGGATTTGACTTTTATGGACTTCCTTTACACCTTGTACTCATGTTGGCCCTGAATCATGCTGTTCCCATCTTCATCTTGTAGCCTGGCTTGCAACATTATGTGTTACTACTGACTTCTGCAATTGTATTCTCTCTCCCCTCTTGCTTCTCCACTCTTTTTGACTGCTTACTCTCTGGTCTCTCCTCCTCTCCCTTTCTCCCTTTTCCTATCTCCTCGCCTTACGGTCTTCTATGCACTTACTCTATCAGAACCCTGTACCTAGTATGATAGCAACCTTCTCTGTCTCCTCCACCCTCCCCTTACTTGTTATCCCCCTCCAGCACTATCTGAAATGTTGTCAGGCCTAGTACGATAGTCGCTTGTTTTGTTCCTCCCCTCCCTTTCTGCACCCCTCTCCCTCAACTTTTGTTTTTCTCCGGCTCTACCTGAAATGTCATCAGGCCTTGTACGGTAGTCGCCTGTCCGTTTCCATTTCCTTCCCACTCTCCCCCTCCCTTCCTTATCTATGTCTTAGCTCTTGCACTATCTGAAATGTCATCAGGCCGAGTACGATAGTTAATTTAACATCCTTACTGTTCATGACCTGTAAAAATGTAATTATATTTTTCCTTGTTCCCTACCTTGCGATGAAGCGCTTTGAAACACACATAAATATTATATAGCGTCTATACACAATGTGTTTCAAAGCGCTTCAATCAGGTGACCAAGACCCACTTGTTTCTGCTCCCCATCTGCAAAGGAAAAGAGGCTGTCATATCATATCATATCATATCATGTCCTTAGTTGAATGTTCTTAACACCAAACCTAAGTGAGTTTATGACACAACTTATTTTATTGTGTGTCTTAAAGCGTTGAAAATAAAGATGGTAAATAGATATTTTACCTTTTGTATCTTATAGTTTTCTATTCAGGATGTGGAAAATAAAGGAACACAGATATTATTTTGGCCCAACATGCTGCTATAAGGATTTAAATCTTGTCATGATGCTTTACTATGCATTTAGTGTATTTTGCAAGTAACCTCTATAGGATAGTATTATTGTGGGCCTTGACATACAAAAAAGCATAAATATTTGTTCCAAGTAAAGCATGGAAGAAGGTGGCTGTGCCCAATTTGCAGATTTGGTTAAAATCCCTGCTTTGCTGTTTAGCGTGTGTGATCCCGGGCAAATAATGTAATCTGGCACTGACTTCAACTGCAAAAATCGAAATGGTTATAAGTGATTACGTTTAGCAGACTAACTGTGGTAGAGCCAACATTCTAAGTTATTGCAAGTAACAGCGCCTCAATGCCCCTGGGCTGCTTGCGCGCTATATAAATAAAAATAGATAAATAAATTACAGTTTCTCCCCTGTTGCTCCCACTGAAGTTGCTTGGCCCGTCCAGAGTACTGCCCCACACTCTGCAATGTCCTGTTATTCTATGATATTGAGTCTTTGGGCCTCAATACAACCGCGGTGCTAAACCATGGTGCTATTAGCACCATGGTCCATGCCGGGGTCCGCCATGGTGAATGGCCATGGTGAATGGTGGAATTACCGCCCCATTCCAAGGTTGGTGGGGCGGTAATTCCCCATTCACCATGGGCCCTTCCCCATTCCCATTTTTGCCCCATGGGCTCAATGGGAATGGGGAAGGCGCTAAGTACGGTGCCGCAAATTGTGGCACCATACTTAGCACCAAGGTCCCTTTGCGGCACCCTACTTTAACGCCTGCTAAAAGCAGGCGTTAAGGTTGGGTCCTGCAAAGGGAACTCGTAATGAGGCGTTAAGGGTTTAACGGCGCCGACACCTTTTACGGCGCCGTTAAACCCTTAACGCCAGGGTCGTAATGAGGCCCTTTGATTGCACATCATCTGCCATTTTCACATATTCTGCAAGAAGTGAGTGTTTTCAGACTTAAAGGAGAGAGTTAACTGATTCTAACATTGAAGTTGCACTAGAATAGTCTCATTACAATGAGTTAGATGCCCCTACACAAGTAAGTTTGGCACACCTCAACTGTCTCTGAAGTTAGCACTTCTCCCAACCTTTGAGGGGTTAGCCCCCGCCTAAATGTTAGCCGAGGTGCACCACTGCAAGTGCGCACTTCCATTTTATTAGACAAAGAGGTAAGGGAAGCCTTTCCTGAAAATGGCACTGTTAAAGTTTTACTGTGTTTGTTCAGAAAAATGCACTTGAACAAACGCAGTAAAACTTTAAAGCAGCTACTTCCAAGGAAGACTTCCATTGTCTTTCTGCATGTTGCGTTTTAAAATATGCTATTTGATAGTTGGTCCTCACACCAGACCATGGGGGCGGGGGGGTAGAACAGTGGGGGCGGAGCCTCCAAGTTTGCCCTGCCTATTTCCTGAAATGGCCCCTCCCATCACCACTTAGCTTCCCCCCCGAAATGTAGGATTCGTTGCACCCCTGGTGTGGGAGCAGTTCTGCAGCTTGCACTGCTGAGCGAGGATGCCTGAAATGGGGTTTAGGGAGTGCTGCACTGCAGTGTGGAGAGGACTTAGCAGGCCGATCCCGCATTGGCCGCCCCCCACCTCTTGTGGCCACAATATGTCATAGTTACATCACGCAATAACCACAGACAACTTTGTAAAGTATTTGGAAAACAAGGTCACTGTTTTATTTTGAAGCAACATAAAAATGGGACCGTCCCAGCCACATACTAAATCATCACATTTATAAGGTGACCCGTGTCATTCCCTGTCTGCCAGAGGCATCATAAGCAGACATCCACTCCTGGTTGTACTGCCAATCAGCATAAGCGGACATACGCTTCTGGTTGTACTGCCAGTCAGTAAATATTTTCGGTAACACTGACAAGGATGCAGAGCCTAAACGCCCTGGATGGGGGGCAGTGCCCGTCGCTTGGATTTGGCTCGAGCCTGGCCATTCCTGAACCGCTCACAGCCGAAGCATCAAAATCCCTCACTGGCTAGGACCGCCCCAACACTCTGCCATGCTTTGGGGGTGGCTTCCCCGCTGCCCCCAGTGCCATCCTACCTCTGCTCCTCCTCTTCCTAAACCTCTCCTACCTATCACTTCCTATTCACCACCTACTGTTAGTACACCGCTCCTCCTCAACTTCACTCAAAATCACTCTATAGAACTGCTGTCCTTTGGCCGTAACCTGATTCACTTCGCTGACCCAGGAGATCGGTACTGGCAGCAGAGAGTGCCCAACTAATCTACAGGTGGCACATGTTCCTCTGGGACACAACTGCTGAGTCGACTCCTTTCCCAGGGCCTGTGAGCGTACCCCCTTACTTATGGGCATTTGGCTGGCACATGTCCCTGCTGGTAAATGTGGCCAACCCCTTACTTAACCAAGTGTTGTTTTGGGGGTAGGGGGTTGTTGTACCCCGCAAGGTGTAGGATCCTCAGAGAAGTACAGGGTGTGCTGGACCGCACCATATCGTTCCCAGAAGCTACATTGCTGAAACCCGGACTGAACCCCAAGATGACCCGCTCTAAACCGGTAGTTTACAATTTAAGGACTGTTGTTGCCACCTGCTGCTAGTTGGAGGGGTGGATTGGGCCTATGTGGTCTAGCGTTGGTTGGTTGTGGGGGGTACCTGCTGCCCGCCCCCGACGTAAGGTTGCCATAACTCGCTTTTTATTGAGGACCTTGCCCATGCCGGGGGGACTCTGACTCTTCTGGTGCCATCTTTTGAGCCGATAAAATTAAAAGTGTCTAATTTATAAGTCTGCTCCTTGCGTTGCAATTACATGTGTGAGAAGGTTGGTTGAACTATTAATTCAACATCTATTCGTAACCCTTCACAAGGACAAAGTGTTTTCTTGCAAACATTAATGCATGGACGCTAGTCTCCTAAATTCATCTTTAAGCTCAAAGTCAATTATCCTATTGAGCTTCTGTCTCCTTTGGCCGTAACATGATTTCACTTAGTTGCCTTTGGAGAACATTACTGGCACGATAAGTGCCCCCCATATCCTGCCGGTGGGCCAGGAATACAAAGTCACTTGTACCATTGTAGTCCTATGTTGCCACCCAAAACTGTCCATCAAGTACAAGCCTTTTGCTCGAGACCCTCTTATTGTACATATACCGCCATTTCAACTCTCAGTGAACTTGTGCCATCATGTGGTCTTACCTCAGGCATGTACCTCCTGGCAGTGTCCCACAGTTTACTGAAACTTTTCGGGGTCGTTATGGAGCGTTTCTGGCCAGACCCTTAAATTGTACCTAAACCACAGTTTCAAATTATAGGTGAGCTTATGCATCAGCAAGTCTTACCACAGGCATAACATTGTGGGAGTGTCCCACAGCTTACCAAACCGTTCAGGGTCGTTTGCGCCATGTTCAGGCCAGACCCACAGGTTGCGCATCAACCAAATGTATCACCTGTCTTAATCCTGGCATGTACATTGTGGGCGTGTCCCACAGCTTACCAAACCTTTTCGGGGTCCTAATGCTGCGTTTCTGGCCATACACCTGGGACCAGACTGAGGCGGTCATTGACATCCTGAATTATCTCCATTTTCTATGATAACACAGAATCACACGTCTGTTATTCACATGTAAATATGCAGAACAGTATCCCCAGCTGGCCCCATCGATGAGGAAGGCCCCTCGGTTGATCTCTAAGTCCATCAACCTTAGATTCCTGTGGCCATTACAATTACCTTTTTGTATTGAAGCCAGCTCATGAAAAGTGTTAAAAGTGTAAAGACACTGGAAATAAGCCATCACCTCCTTCCAGTACATTAACCCATGAAAGTAATGGTGCCCTAACTATAATGAGTGGGGCGTTTGTCGATCCCTTCATTCTTATTATAACCTAACTACCGCTGCCATTGCTGTGCGCACCATTCCCAGCAAGGGGTAGGTGCACCTCATCCTAAGACGACTGAAGCCTGCCACAAACCCGTTTGCTTATGGTTTGGTACTTCCAAATTGCAGGTGGGGCACATATTTTCGTACAATATTATATTGACCCACCAAAATTTATATTCCTTTTCTATGGACCTATCTGGGATTCGAACCTGCGGCCTGCAGATAAAGCAAATCGCAGCAGGAAGCTCGTTACCACCTGAGCCCTCCCTCTGGCTCAACATTTTTCTTTTATTACAAATCAATTCTGGAAGGCCAACCTTCTGGGGAGCCACATGCAAAGTTGCGTGCTGCCCCCTGACTTAGCTTAACATACGTGGCATTCAGTGGCGTCCCCCTCGTGGCATTTGTGTGCTAATTAACCGTGCCCGGAGGCCGAACTAATAAACATCAGCCCCCCAGGGTCATGCAAAGCCATACATCAGTCTTGTGCACCCATGCGAATGTGGCCCACTGTTTCCAGTGGCCAACCATCCCTTTTGTAGCACTGTTAGAATCTCAACCATCTCGCAAGAAGAGTAGTCCAAATTGAGTAGTTTAAAGAACATCTATTTGTACATGCTGGTCATAACTGCCAAGTGCTTCTGTTTCACCTTAAAAGCATCCTTGCATGAGGCCCATAAGCGTGCCACTCCTGATTTTAGACACCCGAGCCTGTACATTAACAAGCCCATAGTACGAAAAACGAGTCACAATATTGGACCGTAGCAATCACTGCGTGCAGGACTCACCAATTCAAAATATAGTCGTTGCGAGAGGCAGGCTACCAGCGTGTTAACAACTTCCGCCCTGTATTGCACATGGCGTGCCTGTGTCTTCAAACATCAGTCAGGCAAATAGCATGTTCCCAGGTGGGCCAATGGTTGCAGGGCACTGTGCATCACGTGTGATGCCGTTCCTCACGCCTCTGCTTGGCAGGCTAGGGCATGTGGGGGGCTCCCTCTAAAATCGAACATCTATTGCAGAGGAAGTAAGTGTAACACCTATTGCATATTGTGTGGGCAGTTGCGCTCAATATCACTTGGGGGTAAGGCAGACCCTGGAATAAATAACTCCAAGCAATGAACCCTTCCCTGACCATGGTACAAAATACCGGGCCCGCTCGTGCACTGGAGTGGAGTGAATCAAAGGTAGTAGGTGGGAGTCGTTCCTTGCACATCCAAACACCTACCTGCCCCCCCTTCTCCTTCTCACCAGTATCCACTAAAGAAGTAGAAAGCATCATTAAGGGCACCAAACCCTCTAGATGCCAAGGAGACTCATGCCCATCTCCCATCATCCAGGAAGGCGCCAACATGCTGGCCCCCTTCATAAAAGCCCTTATCAACGCATCCTTCAAATCAAGCTCAGTGCCTAGCACCCTCAAGGAGGCCTGGGTCATGCCACTGCTAAAAAAAAACTAATCTAGATCCCAATAACCCAACCAACTACAGCCCAATCACCACTGTTCCCTACATCCTAAAGATCTTAGACAGAGTGGCCTACCTGCAAATACAGAAGCACCTGGAAGACAACAACCTCCTGGGTCTCAGACAATCCGGTTTCAGGCCAAGGCACGGAACAGAGTCAGCTCTACTGGACCTAAAAATCCAGATGGACGAGGCAAAGGACAAGGGTAATCTAGCCATTCTCTTGCTGCTAGATCTATCAGAAGCCTTCGACCTCGTCGACCATCAGATCCTCACGGAACATCTGATGATGTCAGCGGCCTTCTCTAACCAGGCGACTGCCTGGATCCAGTCCTACCTAACCAACCGAACCACCCGGGTCTTCTCCCCGGGGGCCTCAGCACTCCCTGTCCCCATCACATGCTGCATCCCTCAAGGCTCGTGCGTCTCGCCGACCCTATACAATATCTTCACTAAGCTATTGTTTGACCGCCTAGACAACCTGGGTATCACATACACAAACTATGCTGACGGGTGCTATCAGGGTGCTATGACGAGGACTCCACCAGAATCAACAATCTATACTTGGAGATCCAAGCCTGGATTGCAGAGCACAGGCTATGCCTCAACGATGAGAAAACTGAGCTCCTGCTTGTCGGCTCCCAACCACGGCTAAACAAACTAGACCCCTGTTACGCGTCCATCAACATAGACGGTAACCTAATCACAGTTGACAAAGAAATTAAAACCCTTGGGGTTTATCTAGACTCCACTCTCTCGCTCAAAAGACAGGTAAATGCCAAAGCCTCATCCACAGCTTACACAAATAATCTTATCAACGCCTGCAAACCTTTCCTCTCTGCCTCCAGCTGCATTACTCTAGCCAGAGCACTAGTGCTCTCAAAAATTGACTACTGCAATACACTCTTTCTCGGCACGTCAGAACGCAACCTGAACAAACTACAGGTGCTTCGAAATAATGCCCTCACAGCCGCCCTCAGTATCCCACGACACGCCCACATCTCCAACATCAGGCAAGATGCTCACTGGCTACCGGTACGAGACAGAATCACCATCAGATCCCTCGTCATTGTCCATAAATGCCGCTCCAATGATGCACCCAAATACCTGGCAGACAAGTTCCACAAGCACACTTCAACTAGACCAACCAGAATGCCATACTCACATTGCCTTTCCGTTCCCAAATTCGCCCTAAAAAAAGCCGGTGGCGCCAGCTTCCCGGTCCTAGCTGCCAAACTATGGAACGCTATGCCGCTAAACCTCAGAACAGAACCCTCCTTTTGGACTTTTAGAGCCAAAACTAAAACATGGCTTTCCAACAGAAACTCTGCCTAATGTACTTCCTCTCTGCATGTCCCTGCCGACCAGCTTGTAACCTGGTCTTCCACACTTATTGTTGTTATTTCACAGTCTTGTATTATTGTATATTGTATATTCTTGACATGTTGTAACTGCATCTAAGTCTTGCCATGTTGTAACTGCATCTAAGTCTCAGGCGCCCGTTTACACCAGTGTTCGGCGCGCGGTATAAATAAAGAAACTAAACTAAACTAAACTAAACTAAACTAAACTAAACTAAACTAAACTAAACTAAACTAGAAGCAGGCTAATCCAGATAACACCTTAACTTTGCCTTGCTTCTAGCGTCGAGCCGTGTAAGTGCGCTGCTTTCTCTGAATTCTTTAATAAACGGTTATGAACCTTCCCCACGGTATGTATTTTTCCAACTTCTGAAACCTAAAAAGTAGATCCAGGCAGGCTTGACGTGTGGGCAACTTTGCACCTGCAGATGAACTGGCCTGCTGGTAAATCTCAGTTACCAGTTTAATGGTATCCACTACAGAGCGGAATTATCTTTCTGATTTTGGCAACATTCAGACACCTGTAATTGCTCATTTTACTACATTCTTTCTAATTTTACAAATGAGGACGTGCGGCACACAGACGCCGCCTTTGATAATAACGAAGGGCATTGTTGTTTTGTTATTAAAGCACAGCTCGACAGTATTCAACTGCATGTATAACTGCGGTGAGAAGTGTTAAATGTCTGCCCAGTCGTCCCCAAAGGACAATTTTCAGAAAATTGTTCAGCCCCACAACCCGGAAAAAACAGTACAAACTGGGCACAAAAGACCATATTGAAGCAAGGCTAGTGAGAAAGGGTTGGAGGTGTGGTGGAGGCCATCTTGAAAAATTCAGCAAACGGAAAGCGGAATAGCCTTACTGGCCGACCCTATATGTCGTTTAAAGACTAACCTCTATTAGGAAATGCATTGTGAATGTGAAGGATAGCAAGTTGAAAGGGGTAGAGGATAGTCTTAAAGAGTATAAGCGAGTTAAAGTGAAATTGGGAGCACAAGAGAAGTTGATATTATGCATGATAAAGTGATTCATGCATAGCCTGAAGGAGATGTAAGGATTAGCAAGACCAAGGCCTTAATTAGGATCGATTTATGTTGTCCTGGGATGGATGTATCAGAACAGATTGAGTGAATTCCCAGAGTGTGCAGAAACTGATAAAGTATTGAGAACAAGAACCCCACTCGTGATGATACCCAAAGTTCTCAAGCTGCTGTGGAAGGAGATTGCGGTAGATCTCCTGGGACCTTTACATTTCAAGGGTTCATGAGACACCTACTTGATTGTAGTGGTTGATCTAAATTGAAAGTGCCCAGAGATCTATGTTACCAGAGACATCAGTTCTAGAAGTATCATAACGTTTGTTACCCTGTTTATTGGCATGAGCACTTTCCTAGGAAAATTATAACAGATAACGGGCTTCAACTGATCTCCGGCGACATTTTGAGAATGGGATTTTACATGGCATCATGTCCCTATATCATCCAAAAGGGAATGCGTGTATGGAGAGGTTTAACCGTACATTGATAAAGGCCACAATCCTAGCGGTGAGTACTGCAGGTGACTGGGTTATGGCGGTCATGGAGAGAGTTTTTTAGTTTAGGTTGGTGCCACAGGCCATGGCAAGCGTTATCCCATTTGAGTTGTTAAGGAGACCAAACACAACACCAAGTTGTGTCCTGGTTGGATGGGCAGGGCTTGTGCCAAAAGTGTGGCTCTTCAAGGGGTGCCTGAGAAAAGTATTGTGGAAGGAGGACAGGCTAAAGGCAGGTATAATCAGTAGAACTGTGTGCATGAGGTGGAATTATTGCATGAGTGTGAAGTCAAGATAAGGTCTCCCCATGGAATTTGCAAAGGTCTTTCTCAGGTTGATTGTACAGGAAGATCTTGGGAGTGGAGTAAGGGTACAGAAAAGAGAAGTGTAGAACAAGGAGAAGTTGAGGTTATCCAGTGCTAGGGAAAGTGGGGGGCATTCCTGGACTATAGTGAGCAATGATTTGGGGTCAAAAAATCAAACATTTTCCAAAGGGAAGGAAGTGTGTTATATGAACATTGTGCATCTGTGCTAGGAAGTGTGAACACCCAAGGCTGTACTGCATGTATGTCATCAAAATATCCATCTGTTGCTCCATACACACATAACATGGATGTCGTTTTGGGATGGCCCGGTAGTAGTGTTTGTTCATATAAGCCAGGCAGAGGGGATGACCCAGACTGTTTTATGTTTCGGAGACCTATAATTTTGTGCAAAAATACTCCACGTCTTGATGTCACTGTGTCCTAGATTTTCCAGTATCCAGGTAAATAGTATTATATCATATTCATATGTATAAGAAATCATAGCTGACTGCTTGTGCTTTTAAATGTAATAATACCTAATGTATCAATCTCATAAGGATGTGGGGCTGAAATATGAGCTGGGAAAGTGCCGGCTTGCACATGTCAAACTTGAGCTTTTAGCTTGCTGTGCTCTCCATTTGCGACACACGATGCTGTTTAATCAACTGTGCAGTTAAAAAGAAACATGTACCCACCACCCTCTGCTGTCTCCTTCCAGTCCTTTTTAAAACAAAATATCGCACAACTATTATCATGTTTACTACTGGCCCATGATATATTGCTCCTGCTGTAATAATAAATGTTGTTAATGGAAAATGTAACCACAAGTACCAATACATTACCAAATGCTGTGGTATGCATATTTGAGGAGAAATAGCTGATAAGATAGCTTAGTGTATTAAGTGCTCACTGCAGTGTCTTCTGAAGGTCACAGTATTGAAACCTAGCAGGGTCTACTCAACCTTTCATCCTTCTGAAGTGGACAAATTAGTGTTAATTTTTGGGTTGTATACGAATTGTTCGTATTACAACTGTTCGAATGACAATTGACCTTTTCACAATTGACCGAATTGTGAAGGTCAATTGGGAAACCCCCCGCAACCCCCCACCCAACCCAAACCCGCCCAAAACCCCATATATATATATATATATATATATATATATATATATATATATATATATATATATATATATATATATATATATGTGGTCAATTGTGAAAAGGTCAATTGTGACCCTTTAAATCCGGTCAATTGTTCATTCGAACAATTGTAAACGAACAATTTGGGTAATACCAATTTTTGTTGTTGGGTAACTAGAATTTTACAAGAGTGTTTTATATAAAGTGCTTTGGCGAAAGCACGATGGAAGTAATGGATTATTATAAATGCCCAAGTGTTAGCATCAACAGATCTAAGCACTGGCTCAGAAAAATGTCATTGGGGCAGATTCTCAAACCTTTTGGGGTCCAAGTGATGAAATGTGCTAACACATGTCATCATTTGCACCAAAAAAGGAGCAGCCCAATTCACACATGACATCTGAATGAGGGCATCTTAGATGTCCTCATTCAGATGCCTTTTTTTCGTCCTTTTTGAGCAAATGAGGGGGAGTTTCTGCGCATTTAGAAACACATCCTGAATTAACAAATGGGATGTGCTTTTAAATGCACAGAAATAGGGTCATCCCATTGCACCTATTGGCAACAGGCTGGAACAGACTGGAACAGGTTGGAAGCAGGGTGAGGCGCAAATCATGACAGGGTAATGTGAGGAGTCACTAATGCAAGGCTGACAACTTTTTGAAGATCTTTCAAAATATGCCATTTTATTTTAAAAGAAAATGTATCAAAATGCCTCACTTTCCCTACACTGTTGAGGAATTCCCTCCCTATTATAAAAGCTAAGGGAACACTGTAACATAGGACAACTGGCCCTCATACTAATCAACACGCATACATAAATGACATGGCAATTCAACAAGACATGAATGATGTACAATTTCTTCAAGGACCTTCTAATGTCCTGGGTGATCTCCCCTCCCCAGGATTTAAAGTTACTTCATGAAAATTGTTCATTCATAGAAACAAAATGTCTTAAGTTAGTTCTTGAGGATTTTTAAAGTGAAAACAAAAGTTCATGAACAAAAAGTTCCAATGGTAACAAATCTCCTGACTTGGGTTGTGTCTTGCACGTTTAACGTCGAGGAAAAATAGCCACAATGGTAATCCTGGCCACAATGCTTTATCACTCCCATAGGTAGATTTGCCACAGTTCAAAGAAAACACGGTTAATGTTACACAGTTCTTGATAAACAATTAGGACTTCTGGAATTATGGTGTTGATATTCAAAATGGTATGTTTATCAGGATGCCTTCTCAATACTGCTCCTTCTTCTTGCTTTACCATGAGAACAGACACCTCTTGTCCCACAGTATTTCACCTTGGCTTCAACAACTGTAACGTAGCAGCTACTGACAACCAGATATACCTCTTTAGTTCCAGGGCGTTGGACTACTGCCACAGCTTCAATGACTTTTAGAAAGACTGCAACAACGCCAATGATTTTTAGACAGACTGCTACAACTTCAATGACTTTTACACAGACTATGAGAAGATAGATTTTCAAAATGTTTCAACCTCCTCAGGTAGGCAAGGCACCTTTCCTTTGAATAGTTTTCTTCAAAGGGACAGTCTTTCTGCCTTTCTTGTCCAACTTCCATGACAACAACCTGGGGTTGCCTTCAAATTTCACTTTTCTCTGGCTGTGACCTTCTTGGGCATTACAGATTAAACTGCCAATTCCCCTTCCCCAACTTCACCTTTGCCTTTCTCCCAGCTATCAGCCCATACAATTACCTAGAAGCCTTGGTGCCACTCTCTTAGCTTCAGGTAATGCTTATGCACTTGTATCTTGGGCCTTTGGATTGTTAGTAACTTCACAATACAGCTGGATTGCCTTAAACCCTGAGAAAGGTTCAGTTTCACTCTTGTTATTGGGTACCTCTATGCTTAGGCAATGGTTGTTCTCTTCTTCAGTCTTGTATACACTTGTGAAAGAAAGGTATGTCACTGGTATACAAAGTATAAGGTTCAGTCTTTCCAGAACAAACATAATTAGGCACACAGGACCACTCGTTGATGTAATTTTCAAGCTTTAAACGCGGTCGTGTAATTGTAATCACATAGAAGCAAAGGATAGAGTTCAGGCTTCCTGGGGAATCACAATAAGATGCACATGACCATTCATTCGTTCATGTAGTTTTCCCACGGTAAAAATTGGAACATTGAAATTGTCACTTTTAAATGTTCTGCAATGGTCTTCACAGCATTCCCTTTTCTTAACTTGTGGCACACGACCACTCCTTGAACATGAATAGTCTTCAGTTTGTGAAACAATGGGCTGTAACAGCGATAGCTTCTTATGTGAGCAAGAAGCCTTTTCCTCTATACGCGTGTGTTACATTTCTATTGTTCAAAGAATCTTTTAATACAGCAGTCCACTTCTACGCACTGAAAGTCTTATGCAAGTGGCAAAGAAGCTGGTTATTGTTACCGGCAAGGCTCATGCAATGCTTTAGAACGCTGTGCTTTACTTGAATGATTTAACATTTCTTTTGTGTGTCAGCCACAGCTTAAACAGCTGCTGTCACGCTTGCATTTCCATCCCCCAAAATGGGATAAATGCTTTTTTATTAGAATTTCAGAGACACATTTTCTGTAATGGCCCGTCTCTATGAAATGTGCATATAAAAATGGCTTATCTCTGCTTTTGTATCGGTTTGGTATTTTATGAAATGTAAACATATATATATTTTTACACTTGTTAGTTGTTATCGAGGTTAAATAATATGTGTTGTTACTTCATGTGATGGCATCAGGATAAAAGGTCATATGACATCACTTTGTGAGATGTCATATAGTTTCTGATGTCACTTCCGCTGGCCCTCACATTTTGGCGAATTGGCGTCCATGCACATATTCCATATTTTCTCTCTCTCTCTCTCTCTCTCTCTCTCTCTCTCTCTCTCTCTCTCTCTCTCTCTCTCTCTCTCTCTCTCTCTCACTCTCAACATGGCACCATATTGCCTTGTGCATCTCTGATTCTGCTTTCCAGAACAAGGACTGCAAGTGCCTGGAACCAAAGTGCATGATAACTGTTGATCAGATGAGCATAGATAGACAAAGCTGGTGGTGGCGCCTGTGCAGTATATACACTCTAACCTTTAAAAGTAAATAAAACCAATAAGCTCATCTGCAGGGCCTCCCTAGCATTTGTAATAATGAGCCTCTTGTAGCTTGCAGCAACGAATGGTCACAACTTCAGACCACAAGGAAGATTTACAAAGAAATGTGGTGTAATTTACCACTGCTGGAACAATCATATGTTACACTTCAGTTACAGCAATGAACAATGTATGCTCTTGGTGTTCGAACATGGCATACATTTGCGTCATGTCCGATAGAAAAGAATGGGTATTTTAGAAAGTTCTTTTGTACCCTGCTTACTACATAATTCCCATCATTTACACACTTCTCACTTTCATATGTCACACACAAAACTAACACCTTCAAACTCCCAGTGTAGATTAACAAGTGTTCAAAAAGTTTAGCTGTTGTGGATAGTTGTAAAGTTACACTTTTGTGAGTTCTTATCTATTTACCATTAAAATGACCCCTTTAGACACCCGTAATTCTCAGATATCCCATGAGAATGCACATTTAAGCCAAACATATGCCTGGTTGACAGGCAGGTGTCATTTTGTGATGACTGTGATGATTTGCTCTCTTCGCTTGCATTCTACCACTTGGGGGAATTCATTTAGTTACAGTGACTATTCCAAACTCTGTGACACATTACTGTGGTGATAAGGCAACATCTCCTACCTAACATCCCATCTGGATCCATTTGTTTTTTTTTTTGGATCCAGTATGTTTTTTTAATCCTACCGGCTACACATCCCAGAATGCCTTGCTCAATCATACTGGCAAGAAAAGGTTGGGTGGAGGATAGGGAACTACTGTAGCCACAAAGTACTAGCATTATTCACAGCTGGGCATGTGATCATTAGTCAGATTTAAAAGTATCAGTTTAATTCAATCTAGCACTGCTCATTGATGCAGTGTTCCTGTTTGTCACCGGCCCTCTTGTTCCTAGTTCTACATTCTTAGTTTCTAGTTCTTAGCTCCTTGTTCGTGAATCCTTGGATTTGTATTTCATTTGTTAACTACTATTTGTGCTTCATCGCTTCCCTTTCTCGCATTCCTCTGTTTTTGAGATGGCAGTTTCCAGTATCTTCTTGTTCCTGAACACAACAGTTTGCCTGTGTTCCATATGTCTTTGTTCTGCTGTGCTCTGCAGTCAAACCTTCATCTCTGTGACACCCCTTTTGAAGATACTTTAATGTCCTTCCTTTGGTGGGGAGAGGAGAGGTTTTGGACTATTAATTGTGCTTTCGCTGCTCACGTTCCTTAACTCCCTCCCAGAGTCTCTTCCTGGTTTTCCATTGCGTTCCTTCCTTTGTCCCCTATTCATTGATGGGTGCAGTGCTGTTTTCCTGCATTTGTGTCAATGCCTATGTTTTTCTCTTAATCCTGTAAGCACTATTCCTATTTATCCCTTGCCAAGATTCTTACGCATTAAGCTATCCTCCCTTTGCTTTTGTACCCTTTTGGGGTGCCTGTGTGATCAGAAGGGTTTGTGGTCATCAGTGACATCTTATGTCGTGTTTCATGTCCTCAGGAGTTTTGACTTTAATTTGCCTTCAATAATGCCACCAAAGGTGTCATTTGAGATTCTCTGTCAATGCTTTGTGGACTTAGACACTTCTTGAGATTAGAAGGAAAGTCAACAAGTTCTTTTCCCGTAATTGCTCTTACAGTTTCTGTCACCACTAAGTACTTCCTCCACGTCCCCTTTCATATATGTCTATCAGCTCCCACTTGCACAAGCTGGAAGATAGAGTGCATGTATCTTGGTTCTTGAGTGCATGTTGATGGGTATGTGTTTACTCACTGTTTGATCTTGTGCACATTTCCAATGCTAATATACTCTGCCTTGTACCTCCCCTTGACAATAACATTCTTGTGTAGGCATTCCCTACGCTGGTCTAAGTCGCACATCATTCTTTTAGGACTGTGCCTCACTTATTCTTGGAAGTAGTGTCAATCGTCCTTGCAGTTTTATTTATTTACATCATTAAGAATAATTGCTTACGTATTAAGAAGATGATGTGATGGCCAAGAATGAGACGCGGATACAGAGAACTCATGGTGGTTGCTACAAACCTTTATTTAAATAATAAACAGAGTGCAAAATGCCTTGCTGTCCATACATTAGAAGGTATTTCTGTACCTCAACCAAAACTAAGGGTCTGTCCCGTGTCAAGATGTCCAAAAGCAAAAATGTCCTGTGTCTGAAATCCTATCCTAGTCCTTACACTCTAGAAGGAGCTCTAGGGTGTTAAGGGTATGGCCTTCAAAGTGAACAAATGTTCAAGTTGAAAAGAAAGGTACGAATCCACCAAAAGTTCCAAATGGATATTGTTCATAGTTCGAGGGAATGGCTCCCTTACCCAGGTTTCTAAACACCACAACAAAAGTTCAAAAATAATAACTCAGTTCTTTATAGTTCAAGAGAATAACCCCCTCCTCTTGGTACTGCAAACCACTCTGGGGGGAAATGACCGCCCTTCCCCGGATCTTTTCCTCAATCAATGTAGTTCTCAATCTTAAGGGCATGAATCTTCCTTTCCATTCTTTTTTCAAAACTACCATAAATTGAACACCTGGTATACTGCCCTGCCAGCTTCTCTCTCATACATCAAATGCAAAATTCCTAATGGCATGATTCTTCCTTGGGATTTCAAAATGTCACAATTTAGGTGTGGGTCTCCAGACTCTAACCCCTCTGGCTTGTCTTCCAATCACCTTGCCTGGTAAACTCTCTTGCCAGGACTTCACAATGTGTGGCCTTTCCCATGACCACCTTGCCTGGTATACTCTCCTGCCAGGACTTCCTTATCATACACTGTAGACAACCGGGTGCAAGCCCCAGACTTGTGTAATTTCTTTTTCAGAACTTGGTATGTTTCTCTGCCAAGAGCTGATTTGCGTGGCTTCTTCTTGGGTCCCAGACCTTTCTGTTCTCTTTCTACGATTGCCTCTGGCACGCTCCTAGACCTCCAGCACCCTCTTCCTCTGCCTGCGTACCTGTATTTTTGGTTCACTTCTCTCTAGGAGTTGTGCCATTCTTTGAGCATCCGTCAGCATTAGGGGGCTGTCTATGGTCCATGGCATTGCTGCTGCTTGCCTCTCGGCTGCACTTGGCCTTGCTGTGGATGTTCTGTCTGCCTGCTGTGCTGTGGCATCCCCGCCGCATGTTCCACGCTTGGCACAGGCTTGCCGTGGGTGTTTCGTTCACCCCCTCAATTCCCTCTCTTGGGACGGGAGTTTGCTCTCTCGGGATGGGATTTGCTCTCCCGTAGAAACCTGGCCAGGATCCCCTCTGTGACCGGTTGGGGTAATGTGTCCAGGAGGTCCTCTTCCTTGGACCAACCTTCCGCCTCCACTCGCCTTCCTGCACTGAGACCTCCATTGCAGCTTCCCACTTGGTGGCTCAGATTCCCCCAACCTTCCTGGCTGGGAGTTGCTTCCCTCCTGGCCAGCTACGTTTCGCCCAGCTGCTTCTTCCCAGCCTGCTGCTCTCTTGTCTGCCTCCTTGTTCCGGATTGCTGCTCTCCTTAGCCAACTTCCCTCTGTGGCTTGGTATTTCCCGTGGCCAATCCCAAAAGGGCAAAGACTAGACCTGTCATTCTGATTCTCAGGAGTTATCCTCTCTTCTTTGTCACAGTTTTATCCCATGATCTTAACTGGGGATATACAAAAGTCTGACTGGCAGTTGTCATAGGACGTTCTAATGCAACCTCACACTATGCCATGGGGATTTGTGGGTTTTAGGGGGTATGATTCTTTCATATGGGAAAAGGGGTATACTGTGGGCATCATCATGAGTTGGGAGGTAGCCCTTAAATGCGGTGTTAATGTTGTTACCGCCGCATATACCGCTCTGCCCAATCTCGAGTCCAGCGTGTTTAAAAATGCACATTTTTGGCATAATTACCACCGGGGGACCCAATGGGGGATGGGGAGTGACGTTTAGCGACCAACCCGTGATACGGATGGGTGCTAATGCAAATAAAGTTGGGCGGTATCCCACTCAGGATACCACCCAACTCATGATGAGCCTATGTCTCATCTGATGATTACTGTCCCTACCCCTGAGGGTCGCCTCTCCTCATGTAGTCCTCCCATGTACAGTCACCACCATGGTCAGGATCAGGCAGCGGCTACCATCCCCTGGCCACTTGAGTAGAGGCTATTTCTGGGAAAGGAGTGGCGACATCATCACATTCATCACAGTGATAAGAGCGTATGTCATGCCTGCACCTTTCAAGTTGATAGGTATGACTTACACCTTTCACACTAATTTGTTAAATTTCATATTTGTCTATAATGCTGATTAGCACCCGGGGTGGGGGGAGCAGCCAATAAAGTTTCAAGAAACAAGGGCTGAAACCACTAACCTCAGCCTGCGTTCCATGGAACCCGCAGGCTGCATCCCATGCTGTGGGCCGCCATCTCCCCCCCACCCTCCCCTTTTTTTAACTTTTCCCAACCCCCCTCTCCAGTCCCATTTACCTTATAGTTGCAGTGGCGGTTGGGCTGCCGCAGCAGCTTCCTGCCTTGCTTTTCCAGCCGCCATGGTAATAGAGCGGGACACATGCAGACAGTGCTGTCTTTCAGGCTCACCTCAGATTACATTCTGATATTTGTAGGCCAGCATTGTTTAAACCTACAGACAGGCAACATGGCAGGACCTACAGAAAAGGATTTGAGAGCCCAGTTTTTGCACGTTTTTAAAGATACATAAGTGTTCATGTAGTAGTTAGGTTATGTGAGAAAACTGGACAGTTATTTGGTTGCATTACACACTTTAGGAAGCTTTTCGCGTTTCCAAATTCGTCCATTACTCCGCACGCACTTTACTCTTGCGTGGTATAAGTGAAAAAAGGCCTATGTTCATTTTCAGGCAGGGTCCTCTCTTTCCTTCATCTTTATTCAGACAGTATAAATACTGTTGTAAGGATGAAACCTTGAGGTAGCAGGTAGGTTTATTTAGTTCATTGAATAAGCCTCTTAGTAATCAGGTGACATCAGGTATTCATCTATTAGGAATAAGAGCTAAGTTAGGGAATTGAGCCCAATGGCTCCCGCCACCCAGGCTACATAGTTCTGACTGCCTACCGTGGGACCTCAAGTGGAACGCTAGCATTCCACATACACACCAAGCACTCTATAATGGCATCTCACAGACTCCAGCTCACACAGACAGATGAAAAGCAGGATACAATACATAGCACTTGGGTGAGTAATATTAGCATGTATTATTTACAATGCAGTGAAACTACTGATACACACTGTGAAGCAGTGACGTGTTCCTCTTTGTGGCAGTGGTGGCCCATTTTCCTAGTAGCTCTGAATGTGTGAGCAGTTCCCACTGAAACAGCTGCACCTGTAAGAAGGCCCTCAGGTAATCTAGCGAGCAATCTAATCCTTCTACACAACAAAGTAAATCACTAAGTAAGCGCTGTTTCTTTTTAAACTGCTTAGTTTATTTACATAATGTCTGCTTCTTAGACATCCAAAAATGGTCTGCTTTATTGTAGTACCTCAAATCTTTTGTCACATTACACACAGCAAACTCCATGCCCTTGGGCAAAAATTGCTAAACACATCAAACACAGAATTTCTTTCATTTTTACATGCCAAACCCAGCCCATTCTTTTTAAAGAAGTTTCATGAAGCAAAGAATGTAGGTGCCCCATGTTAGGGAGAATTATCATTTCATGGCTAATTTCCCTCACCTAGTGAGTCCCCCAGCAACTTTGCTGGACTTCTGGAGTTTATTTTTTTCACTTGGCAAGAGTGTGAGCTTTTCCCCCACTTTTACCTGTGTTTTGCTATGTGTTTCTACCTGTTTCTTTGTGATTGTGGGCTCTGGAGTACACCACTTCAGTAGCCCCCTTCTTTGTGTGTGTCACCCAGCACCTTCTGTGCAGTGGCACAGGGTTGTCGTTCAGACTCCCCCCGACTCCATTTCTAAGGTGACTACCGTCCCCCAGAAAAAGGTATAGTTACCATTAACTTCACTTAGTCAATCTACCACAGATCCTGTACACCCCATCTTCCATGGAGTACTCGAAAGGGTTAATTTGTATCCCTTTTTATCTGTACCTCCTAGAGCATTGTTTCGCTCTTTTAACATTTAGACTTGGCTGGTGGCAGTGGTATCTACCCTAACTTTTCTACCGCGATTATATTAGATAAACGTGGTACTGTTCTTGGCTATTATATTAGCCTCGCACATAAAACCGCTTGACCAAATCGTCTTTCTTTTGGCTCCGGTTGGGTTTATTCGCCATTTCTTTTTGTTAAATTCATTCTTGTGTTTTACTTTGCGCGACAAACTAGGTTCGCTGTCTTTGTTCACTGTCTTTTGGCGGGCTTCTGCTCAGAAGCCCTCCTCAAGGCATCTGGGTGTCTAGGTGGGCTGAATGTGAGGGAGGGGTGTAGTCACCCACTGCACAGGGTATCCTAGGAAACCCAAGTCGCACTTTGTCATGATTGGCCAGGGCAGTTGTCCGGGCTGAACAACCCCCCTGCTGGGTGATTGACCTCGTCGCTGCTGCTGGCCTCATCCCTGTGTGGTGCAGACCCCCTTCAGACGTCCTTCACAACGAAGCTCCAGGAATCGTGAGTCTGCAGGAAACCAACAGGAACAACTGCCAGGGCACCAGCTGCACCATTGGAACAAGGTACTGTGTTCTGCTTGAGGAAACTGGGTGATCCCCTTTTCTCCATCTTCAAGGCTTGCCCTTGTCTTCCCTCCTTCTTATAACTTTTGCTTCCTAACATTTACAATATCGAAGTACTTTTTGCTACGTTGAATCGTGAACTGTCTGACTGTGTGATCTTCGGCAACAGGCGCCCCGGTGTCACTTGACCCAGGCTCCGGCCCTTTGACTTTTGAACTCCTGTCTCAGAGTGTTTCTCTATTCTGTCTGCCTAACCAAAATATTGCCTGTGATTTTTGCCTCCAACTTCCTCTGGGTATCTCAGGTGCTAAGTGTGTTTTTGCCCCGGTAGCATTTCATGTCACGGATACGCGTTTATTTAGTAGACCGAACTGTCAAAGAAGTGATTGCAATCCTATTCGCGGTAATGTGTTTTGTTCGTAACACCGGTTCATTCAAACACAGGGTACTTACCTTGAGACTTACTGTACAAAGTGAATTGGTTAGTTGTAGTATATTTAATGTGTGGTTTTTGTTTAAGTTTAATAGAAGTGTTGTGGTTATAACGAATGGTTCAAAAATAAATGTACTTATATTTTTCTACCTGAAACCTTGAGTCAGTGTTTGCTTGAGACACAGTCATTGTGGTCCCTTTGTGTAATCTCTGCTACTGCTCAATTACTCTTGAGATAAGCCTGGCTGCTCCGCCACTGCTACCACTCTGACATAATTGTGGTCCCTTTGTGTAATCTCTGCTACTGCTCAGATACTCTTGAGATAAGCCTGGCTGCTCCGCCACTGCTTCCACTCTGACATAGTAGTACAGGCTTGTACCAAAGGTAAAACTTGTATTGCCACCTGTGGTCTTAATTGTGTGTAGTGGTCCCTAAGGGCACTGCACAGGATTCTGCCTAACACTGGTGTACAGCGATGAGGATTTGGAAGTAGAGTGATTACACTTAGAGTGCTGCTATTGCTTGGGTTCAACTAACCACAAGGCTAACACCACTAATTCTATTTACATACATGCCAACATTCTGTGACCAAAAATCTGTAGGAATCTTAAAGTTTCAAAAATAGTCAGGCGAGGAGGTAATGACAGGAATTGGGCGCGTCAGCAGCCCATTGTCATTGAATGAGCCCGCCGCAGCGGGTGCCTTCAGTGACAATGAGGCGCCTGCCACGTCTTCTGCCATCACGCCAGCTCGGGAGAGCCCTTGAAAGACTCGCCGGAGTTGACGTAGTGGGGGGCTAATGGCGCCTTTTGTGAAAGGCACTCGCGGCGGAGGGGCGCCCTTAGCCCACCGCTGTGGGCGCCTTTTACATTAAAGGCCTGCATGCTGTGCCTTCTCCCACTACACCAGCTCGGGGAAGTCCTTGAAAGACTCCCCCGAGCTGGCGTGGTGGGGGGCTAATGGCGCCTTTGGCCAAAGGCACCCGCGGTGGAGGGGCGCTTTTAGCCCACCGCCCTGGGTGCCTTTGACATTAACAGCCGGCATGCTGCGCCTTCTCCCACTACGCCAGCTCGGGGAAGTCCTTGAAAGACTCCCCCGAGTTGGCGTGGTGGGGGGCTAATGGCGCCTTTGGCCAAAGGCACCCGTGGTGGAGGGGCACTTTTAGCCCACCGCCGTGGGTGCCTTTGACATTAAAAGCCTGCATGCTGCACCTTCTCCCGCTACTCCAGCTCGGGGAAGTCCTTGAAAGACTCCCCCGAGTTGGCGTGGTGGGGGGCTAATGGCGCCTTTTGCCAAAGGCACCCGCGGCGGAGGGGCGCTTTTAGCCCACCGCCGTGGGTGCCTTTGACATTAACAGCCTGCATGCCACGCCTTCTCCCGCTACGCCAGCTCGGGGAAGTCCTTGAAAGACTCTCCCGAGCTGGTGTGGTGGGGGGCTAATGGCGCCTTTTGCCAAAGGCACCCGTGGCGGAGAGGCGCTTTAGCCCACCGCCGTGGGTGCCTTTGACATTAAAGGCCTGCATGCCGTGCATTCTCCCGGTATGCCAGCTCGGGGGAGCCCTTGAAAGACTCCCCCGAGCTGGCGTGGGCAAAAAAAAAAATGTAAAAAAAAATCGGTATCTGGTGTCAAAAAATTGGTAAGCGGTAGGACTGCTTAAAAAGCGGTATCCTACCGCCTAAATCGGTAGGGTTGGCAAGTATGTATTTAACTAAAAGGAATCAAGTCGAATATGGAAAGCTACACTGAAGAGAGTCTTTTACTCTATACTGCTGAGGTTCTGAGAACCATGTGAAGGGGTAAGTATCTCTCTGGTAAAGGAAAGAAATCTGAACTGGTTGCAAAGTTAATGGGAATAAGTCTGGAGAGTGGGTCAGAAGGACCTACCACTCAAGCAAATGTGGATTTTGATGTTTCTGATTCTGAGAAAGTTAATTGTGAAGAAGTAGATGAGTCCTTGTTAGGAAACCCTACAACTCCTTTGCCTGCTCAGAATGCACAACCTCTGTCCACAGGGACCCCCACAGGCCCTACACTTACTCCTGAGTTTATTGCACTTGATAAATCGAGACTTGAATTGGAAGTGAAGCGTATTGATGCACAAACTGCCATGAAACATCAACAGTTAAGGCTCAAAGAAATGGAGCTGAACCATGAACTAGAAATGAAGAAACTGTCTCTAGAAAATGCTTCTCTCCCAGAGTCTTCTAGGTCTTCCAGCCATAAGAGATCCTGTATGCCAAAGGAAATGATTGGTATGTACGAGGCTAAACTTGATGTTTTGGATTGGTTAGCAATGTTTGAGTACACTCATGGGATTCAAGGTATCTCAGGGAATCAGTTGATTCCTTAGCTTTTCTCTAGGCTCCCCCCTGTTGCAAGTGATGCTGTAATGGAGTTGGAGGAGGATAAACAGGATTATGGGTGTGTGAAACTAGCATTAACAGCTAGGTTTGGGAAGACCCCTTCCCAGTATCTTAAGGGGTTTTGAACCCTCATAAAGCATGATGTTACCCCTTGGGCTACCTGGGTGTGTGAATGTTTGAAAAACTTGGATGGTTGGGTTAAGGGTTACAAAGTGAACATTTATGAAGGTTTGAGGAATCTTGTAATATTGGAGTCTATTTTTGATGTCTGCTCTCCTGAGCTTAGACAGCACTTGGCTGATTCAAAGGAGATAGATCCTAAGAAGCTAGCTAAGGCTGCTGACTTGTGGGTTTCCAACAGGGCTACTCACAAGGATTCTGGGGCTACTCAGAAGAAGGGTGAGGGGAAGCAGCCAAAGAAAGACAGCAAAGAGAATTCCAATAATTCAAATCCAAAAGAGGGCTCCAAACATAACCAGGGTAAGCCACAAGCTAAACCGAATCAGGCTAGTGTACCACCTGGTTCCACACCAGATGGAGGTCAGAGCAAACCCCCATTCCAGAGAGCATTTGGGAAATGCTTTGTTTGTAGGTTACCTGGCCATGTGAAAGGAGATCCCAAGTGTAAGGGTAAACCTTCAGGGATCAACACTGTCTCCTTAGCCTTCTCCCAGGTGGATGAAGTACCTGTGACCAGTGGAAACTTTCAGCTACTAGCTGATGAGCCCATGAGAGTCTCAGCTAGTGTTTCTTTAGTGTCCTTGGGTCTTTGGGAACAACAAAACTTAGATGTCTGTAACTCAATCCCAGATAATGCTAAAGAGTATTACAAAGATAGTGTTCTTGTGAATGGTCAGGAAACCCCTGCCATCCGAGACACTGGAGCCAGCATAACTGTTGTTGATGAATGTTTTTTCAAGGTGGAGGATGTTGCTAAGGCACCCAAACACCTAACCAAGTTAGCTGGAGGCCCTGTGCAAATGGTTCCCCAGTTACCAGCTCTCATCCAGTGTAATGACATGACTGTCAGGATACCTGTAAGTGTGCAAAATAACGTAACTGGGAGGGAACTGCTGGGTAATGACCTTAAAACTCTTGGAGTTGTGTCTAGTACCCCCAGGCCACCCAGCAGAAGGAAGCAGGAGCTCACAAGGTCTGCAAGGGAGAGAACCTTATGAGGCTCTCCTGGGGACATGATAAAGGAAACTATCACCCCAAGTCCACAGGACTTACTTACTGCCATTGCAGGACAAGAAAAGACAAAGGGGAAACCTAAGTCTGCCAGCAAGAAACCAGCAAGCACTCCTGTGCCCAGAAGGATATGTCCGAGACTGTCCAAAGTCATACATGTGACACCCACACCAGCTGAGGCTGAGTGTGAGGTTCAACCCTGTATGGTCAAACTAGATACTGAGGAATCAGATCTAGAAGAGGATCTTACCTTGGTAGGAGATCTTGACCCTGTTGACCATCCTAAACTGCAGTCGTTACTGGCAGAAGGTGGACACAACAGGGAAGATTTCAGTAAGGGACAAAGAGAGTGTCCTACCTTGGAAGGTCTTCACCAACAGGCAGCTTCTCAGCTCAATGGGACTGAGCCTGGGAAGTATAGGTTACACTGGGATGATGGTCTCTTCTACAGTGAACCAACTGAGTCAACCCCTGGAGACTACAAATGACTTGTAGTACCTCTAGTGAACCGACTCCAGTTTCTGCAGTTAGCCCATGAGGTACCTTTGGCTGGTCACTTAAGTTTTAAGAAAACCAAAGAAAGGCTATCTCTGCACTTCTACTGGCCTAAAATGGGTACAGAAGTAGCCAAATTCTGTAGAAGCTGCCACACTTGCCAAACCTCTGGCAAGAGTGGATCCAAGGATGTGGCACCCAGTGGTGGGAATTCCTTTTGAGAGGGTTGGGATTGACATTGTTGGTCCTCTTGACCCTCCAACATCTTCAGGCAACAGGTTCATCCTGGTTGTAGTGGACCATGCCACTAGATTTCCTGAAGCCATACCTATGAGGACTGTTACGGCTCAGGCTGTGGCTAAGGCTGTCAAGTCTAAGAAGGGATGAAAGGGTTTCAACCCCCTCTCCCGAACCACAGAAGCTGAATAGATCGACCCTCCCACCGTGGTTGGCATGGGCGTCTGAATGTAAAAACACAGATAACCACGTGGCAGCCAATGGGGGGAAGACAGAGTTAGGGAAAGGGGGTGGAATGACAAAGGGAAGGTAGGGAATAGAGAACATGCATATATATAACACAGAATACTAAATACCGAAACCCCTGTATACCTGTCTACTCCCTGAATGTACTAAAGTAGGAACTTGGGTTCTTAATTACCCTACACCATACCCCTGACCATACCCATGACTCTGACCATGGAGATATCACATATAGCAGACATAAAGCAACACCAACTATATGGTACACACAAGGGAATACTCCCTACATGAATTCAACATGGCACATGGCCCCGTGGGCTGACATTTAACATAAGCAAACAGAAGCAAAGCACATAAATCATGACATTCCTGTCATAATAGGACTGGACCTCCTTGCCCCTTCCCATTGATAGAGAATCTTCTCTGCACTGAGAGTATTGCCTCATACTCCCATTGTAACCCGTGTAACTTGCACTGGTTTACATTAACTCATAAGTCTCTCAAATGTAGCACACCATATAGTGTTCTCAAGATTCACATGAATACTAGGAGGTACTTATCTTAGCGTCCGAGTGCCTCGCAAGAACACCCGGACATCAGGAACTGTTGCCGTGAAGCGCCGTAGCCTCAGCGTGCTACTGCCGCGCATAGTCTGCATGCAGTGATAGGAATGAAGTCACCGCTGCGGCTCGCGTAGAAAACAAACCTGCAGGAGGCTGCTGTGGGACTCACGTGAACACTAGAGTCAGACCGCAAGGGTCCGCGAGGGCAAACCGGCAACGCTCGCTCTCCCTGTCGTGTTGCCTTCCGTTTCGTTCGCCTCCGTGAACGCTTCTTCCCCGCTCGCCATTAGCTCGTCCAATGCTCCTCAAACGCCGTCATGACCGCCCGTGCTGCATAACCTTAATTATCGGCACCTGTGGCCGGGCGGTCAACGGCTAAATACGCTCTTAATGGCTCAGCTGTTCAATGGTGCAAAGTGCATACACTACAACTTGCCTCTTAAGCATGCTGGGAATCGTAGTTTCTTCCTCATTTTCTCGTATACTGTCTCCTGGGCTTGCCCCAGACCCTACTTCTGACAGTACCTCCTCTCCCAGGCTCCTCCCAGGTATTGCCTTTTCCGGGTGACGTAAGTGAAATTGTCTTACCAATCTTGGAGCATGCACCGCACTGGCCGGTTCCCAGGAACAATCCTCCAGCCCATAACCAGCCCATTGTATTAAATACCACAAGTTCCTCTGTCTGAGTCTTGAATCCAATATCTTCTTTACTTCATACTCCATTTGACCTTCTTTGGTGATGGCTGGTGGTCTCTGTACACGTGTTCCCGGAACTGCAGGTTTAAGGAGAGCCACATGAAACACAGGATGTATCTTTAAGGTATCAGGCAACTTTAGTTTCAAGCCATTGGCGATATGCATGTTACAACTTCATGAGGCCCAATGAATCTGGGGGCAAATTTACGATATCCTGCCAATGGTAAATTACGTGTAGATAACCATACTTTGTCTTCCACTCGATAATGAGGAGCTGCCCATCTCCCTTTGTCTGCCTGTTTCTTATAATCCTTCTTGGCTTGCTCTAAATGTACTCTAGCCTTTTGTCTCATAGTCAGAAGTAATTCTTTTCTCTCCTGCAACACTGGGAAGGTTTCCACTGGGGGTAACTGTTCTGGTAACATATTCTGTCCTTGTCCATGCTAACATTAATTAGGTGCCATTCCTAGTGAAGCATGCTTAGTATTATTGTACGTAAACTCTGCTAACCACAAAGCCTGTACCCAAGAATCTATCCCGTCATGCAAATAACATCATAAATACTGCTCCAAAGTCTGATTGACACGCTCAGTTTGTCCATCAGTCTGTGGATGATAACTTGTAGATAAAGCACATTCAATACCCAGCATTTGACAAAAGGCACGCCAGAATTTAGATGTAAACTGTGGACCCTTATCTGACACATTGCTTTGTGGCAACCCGTGCAACCTAACGATGTTCTGTAAGAATAATTCTGCCAATTTCCCTGCCCCTGGAATACATTGACAAGGCACAAAATGAGCTTGCCTGGACAAGTAATCCACTACCACCTAAATGGTGTCATAATGATTATCAGGAGGCAAGTCAGTTATGAAGTCCATAGAAGTATGAGTCCAAACATTTTCAGGAGTAGGCAAAGGTTGCAATAGTCCTGCCTTCCGTACATGATCGGCTTTACACCGTGTGCATGTTTCACATTTTGTAATATAATCAGTGGTATCCTGTCTTAAAGTTGGCCACAGAAATACTTTGTCAACATTTCCTGTGTCTTTTTTCTCCCTGCATGCCCTGCCAAGGGGGAGTTATGGCACCACTGCAGAGCCTTTGTTTGTAAGTCTTGATTGGGTAAATCTAACTTCCCTGCATAGTACGGAAGCCTGTCTTTGACAGTCTCCAAAGGTTTCCTGCCCCATGACTCATTCCTTTGTTTCTGCATTTCTGTTTTCACCTGTTTCAACAGACTGCTGGTCACTGCTCCTACCACTCTTTCCACAGGAAGAATAGTCTTCACCTCTGTCATTACATTTTCTAAGTTTTGCTGTCTAGATAATGCATCAGCCTTCCTGTTTTTCTTCCCTGGCCGAAAAGTCACCAGGAAGCCAAACTCGTTGAAATATTGTGACCACCGCAACTGTCTGGGACTTAACGTATGTGCAGTTTTAAAGTACTGTAGATTCTTATGGTCAGTTACTACTACTACTTGATGTCTCGCTCCCAAAAGATACTGCCGCTACTCCAGAAATGCTGCTCGTATGGCCAATAGTTCTTTGTCCGTAATAGAGTAATTCTGCTCACAACCAGTGAGTTTCTGGGAGTAGAAAGCCACTGGATGCCACCTCCCTTCTCCATCTTTTTGAGACAGCACAGCACCCACCGCTATATTGGAAGCATCAGTTTCTACTTGAAAAGGTCTTTCTGGATCTGGATGTCTCAATACAGGAGCGGAGGTAAATGCCTCTTTTAGTGCACTGAATGCTTGATTTGCTTCTGGACTCCAATGAAACTCTGAAGATTTTCGTAACAATTTAGTTATGGGTGCCACAATTTGTGAAAAATTTGAAATTAATCTCCTGTAGAAGTTGGCAAATACCAAGAAGGATTGAATGTCTTTGATACATTGAAGCACTGGCCAGTCAATTACTGCCTGTACCTTCTTTTTGTCCATCACTATACCTGTAGGAGTGAGTATGAATACAAGAAATTCCACCTGAGTAGTGTGGAATTCACATTTTTCCAACTTAACACATAATTCATGCTCTTGTAGTCTTTGTAATACTGCTCTCACATGATCTACGTGTTGCTCTTGCGACTCGGAATAGATCAAGACATCATCAATATATACAATGACGAATATGTCCAAAAATTCCCTCAACACTTCCTGCATGAAATACTGAAATGCGGCAGGGGCATTGCACAGCCCAAAGGGCATCACCAAGTACTCAAATAATCCAAATTTAGTTCTGAAGGCTGTTTTCCACTGACCCCCGTTCTTTACACGAATCAAGTGATATGCCCCTCTCAAATCCAGCTTAGTATAGACCACTGCGGATTTCACTTGATCCAAGAGAACTGATATTAAAGGCAGGGGATACCTATTTTTTATGGTCACCTTGTTCAAAGCTCTGTAGTCTATGCAGGTTCTGAGTGTTCCTTCTTTTTTCAGCACAAAAAACAAAGGGGATGACACTGGTGAAGTGGAATGTCTAATGAACCCTTTTTGTAACATATCATCCAAATACTCCTTTAAGTGTTGATTTTCTTTTTCTGTTAAAGCATAAATATCACTGCATGGCAACTTGGCTCCAGGTTCGAGTTCGATTACACAGTCGTAAGAGCGATGTGGAGGTAACCTCTCTGCTCCCTTCTTGTCAAACACTCCTGCAAAATCCACATACTGCCTAGGAATGCCATGGCCCACAGCCCCCACCACTTGTGAATCCCTTACTTGATCTGCCAGAAACAGGGCCGGTCCAACCACTTCCTCCAAATTTTCTTCACACCCTGCCCCTTTAAATGAAACTTCTCGTTTGACCCAATCAATACTAGGGTTATTTAAGGTCAACCAAGGCATTCCCAAAATGAGACCAAATTGAGGAGCTGCTATCAGATCCAACACAATCTCTTCCATATGCCCTGATCCACATTTCATCTGAATTGTTTGGGTTTGCTGAGAAATGGGACCAGAAATTAAAGGCGAACCATCCACTGACTGTACTCCTTCCACCTGTGCCTTGTCTCTTACTGGTAATGCCAACTTTCGTGCCAATCCGATATCAATGAAATTTCCAGTAGCACCTGAATCTATCATAGCTGACACCATTTGTTTTGTGCATGCAAAAATCAACGTTACTAACAGATACACATGTGAATTTTTGTGATCCATCGTATTAGCTGCCCAGCTTGGGAACCTATTGATACTGGGGCCTGACACCTGAGTTCCCCCTAGGGCCGGCCCACTCCTTTTCCCGCCTCCACCTTGCTTTCCACCTTCCTTGGCGTATTAGGGCATGTTCGTATGTAATGGCCTGGTTGCCCACAGTACAAACACAAGTTATTAGACTTGCGCTGCTCCTTCTCCATTGCCGACAAAGGACCTCTTACGCCCCCTAGTTGCATGGGCTCCCCATCACTGCTTTTTCCTCCCCGCCCCTTGTCCAGTCTTACAAAAGGTGCCACCTCCGGTCTTTTCCTATCCCCTTTTCTTTCATTCATGCGATGATCTAACCTCAAGGCTAGGTCAATCATAGCAGTACATGAACTGGGTCGTGGTTCCACCTGGGCCATTGCATCCTTCAATTCCTCCCTAAGTCCCTGATAAAACAAGACCGTCTGTTTATTCTCTGGCCAATCTGTCTCTATGACCAACCGATTGAATTGCGTAACATAGGATACTAAATCACGTGTTCCTTGCTTTAAGGCTAACAATTCCTTGTCCTGGGCTAATGAAACTTCCCTTCTATCAAATAGCCGTCCAAATTCTGTCAAAAACATATCCCAATTGTACAACAGCGGATCATCCTTTTCCACCAATGGCATGGCCCAGGCCGCTGTATCCCCCGTCAAATAAGAAATCACAAATGCTGTCCTAGCTTGGATGGTTTCAAATGCAGCGGGTTTACACAAAAAATGCAATCTACATTGCGTTAGAAATGTCATATACTTCTTAGGATCTCGTGCAAATCTTTCTGGTGCCGCTAATGGCACACTGCTGGGTGCTTGTACAATAACTGTAGATGTTCTTCCTGAGGTAACCCCCGTAGACAGCCCTGCTCCTCCAAGGGAGTACCCTGATCCACTAACCATTGTGCCTGAGCCTTAATAGCATTCGATTCCTGTCTGGCATGCGCTAATTCTGCTTGGATCTCTTGCAATGTCGTTAGCACTTCTGCTAACGAAGGAGGATTCGATTCCATTTGGCTTGGGTGGTTCAAATATCCCTAAATCGGGGGCCGATAATTCTGTCAAGTCTAAGAAGGGATGAAAGGGTTTCAACCCCCTCTCCTGAACCACAGAAGCCGAATAGATCGACCCTCCCATCGTGGTTGGCATGGGCGTCTGAATGTAAAAACACAGATAACCATGTGGCAGCCAATGGGGGGAAGACGGAGTTAGGGAAAGGGGGTGGAATGACAAAGGGAAGGTAGGGAATAGAGAACATGCATATATATATAACACCGAATACTAAATACTGAAACCCCTGTATACCTGTCTACTGCCTGAATGTACTAAAGTAGGAACTTGGGTTCTTAATTACCCTACACCATATCCCTGACCATACCCATGACTCTGACCATGGAGATATCACATATAGCAGACATAAAGCAACACCAACTGTATGGTACACACAAGGGAATACTCCCTACATGAATTCAACATGACACATGGCCCCGTGGGCTGACATTTAACATAAGCAAACAGAAGCAAAGCACATAAATCGTGACATTCCTGTCATAATAGGACTGGACCACCTTGCCCCTTCCCATTGATAGAGAATCTTCTGTGCACTGAGAGTATTGCCTCATACTCCCATTGTAACCCGTGTAACTTGCACTGGTTTACATTAACTCATAAGTCTCTCAAACGTAGCACACCATATAGTGTTCTCAAGATTCACATGAATACTAGGAGGTACTTATCTTAGCGTCCGGGTGCCTCGCAAGAACACCCAGACCTCAGGAACTGTCGCCGTGAAGCACCGTATCCTCAGCGTGCTTCTGCCGCGCTTAGTCTGCAGGCAGTGATAGAAATGAAATCACTGCTGCGGCCCGCGTAGAAAACGAACTTGCAGGAGGCTGCTGTGGGACTCACGTGAACACTAGATTCAGACTGCAAGGGTCCGCGAGGGCGAACCGGCAACGCTCGCTCTCCCTGTCGTGTTGCCTTCCGTTCCGTTCGCCTCAGTGAACGCTTCTTCCCCGCTCGCCATCAGCTCGTCCAATGCTCCTCAAACGCCATCATGACCGCCTGTGCTGCATAACCCTAATTATCGGCACCTGTGGCCGGGCGGTCAACGGCTAAATACTCTCTAATGGCTCAGCTGTACAATGGCGCGAAGTGCATAGACTACAACTTGCTCCTTAAGCATGCTGGGAATCGTAGTTTATTCCTCATTTTCTCGTATACTGTCTCCTGGGCTTGCCCCAGACCCTACTCCTGACAAAGGCCCTACTTGGTATTTTTACCAAAGTAGGTTTTCCTAAGGAGGTGATATCTGACAGGGGATCAAATTTTATGTCCCACTACCTGCAAACCATGTCGAAAACCTGTGGAGTCACCTACAAGTTCTCAACTGCCTACCACCCTCAAACCAATGGGCTGGTAGAGAGGTTTAACAGAACTATGAAGAGCATGATAGGTGCTTTAGAAGAACCCCTCAGATGAAAGCGGGACCTTCTACTGCCATGCCTTCTCTTTGCATATAGAGAAGTCCCTCAGGAGGGAGTAGGATTCAGTCCCTTCAAACTTCTCTATGGCCATCCAGTCAGAGGTTCATTGGCCCTGATTAAGGAGGGGTTGGAGAGTGCTCCTTCCCCCAAGCCAGTCAGAGTGACTGACTATGTGATAGGTTTCCGGAGGAGAATGTCACACATGATGGCAGAGGCAAGTGATAACTTTAGGGCTGGTCAAGCTCTGGTCAAACATTGGCATGCCCAGAAGGCTAACATGGTTGAGTTTACTCAAGAGCAGCTTGTTCTTGTTATGGTCCCAATAAGGCAGAGGGCCTTGCAGAACAAATGGATAGGACCCTTCAAGGTTTTGGGTAAACCTGGAGAAGTGAACTATCTGGTGGACTTAGGCAATCCTAAGGAGGCTCCCAGAGTCTTTCACACCAACCGTTTAAAGGCTTATGTCTCTAGACCTGACATAGGAGCTCTGCTTCCAGATTCAGCTCAGGAGGAGGAGAGTGAACCGCTACCTGACCTCCTCAGAGGCTTACCTTTAGATGAGCAAGTGGAAGGAGTTAATCTCTCTTCCAGTCTCACATCTGACCAGCAGGATGAGTGCAAGTTACTGTTAAATCAGTTTGCCTCCCTGTTCTCACTTTCACCAGGCTTGACCCCTTGGGGACAGCATGACATACACACTGGTGACTATTTGCCTGTCAAAAGCAGGGGGTACAGAATGTCAGATAATATCAGATCCCACATAAGGAATGCGGTCAACAAGATGCTTGAACTCGTGGTTACAGAGCCCTCTACTAGCCCATGGTCTAGCCCAGTTGTAGCAAAGATCCAAAGAGTTGAGATTCTGCTTTGACTATAGAGCTCTAAATGCAGTCACCATGACTGATGCCCATCCTTTGCCTAGGACAGATGAGCTGGTGGACAAACTTGGTGCAGCCAAGTACCTCAGCACATTTGACCTAACGTCAGGCTATTGGCAAATAGCCCTGACAGACCATGCCAAGGAGAAAACTGCATTCTCCACCCCAGCTGGCCTCTACCAATTCAAGGTAATGCCTTTTGGATTAAAGAATGCACCTGCTACATTTCAGAGCATGGTCAATCAAGTTCTGAATGGGATGGAGGACTTCACCATGGCATACTTGGATGACATTGCAGTGTTCAGCCCTACATGGAAAGAACATGTTGAACACCTAGGTTATGTATTGCAGGCTCTTGAACAGGCCCATCTGACCATAAAGGCAAGCACATGTCAAATTAGTCAGAGTTCTGTGGTCTACCTTGGGCATGAGGTAGGAGGAGGTGAAGTAAGGCCATTGCCTAGCAAAGAACAAGCTGTACAAAACTGGGCCACCCCTACTACTCAAACCAAAGTGAGAGCCTTCCTAGGTCTCACTGGGTATTATAGGACTTCATAGAGAACTATGGGACCATGGCTTCTCCCTTGAATGTCATCTCCTCTCCCAAATTTCCTAAAAAGTTCAGGTGGAATGAGGAGTGCAATCAAGCCTTTGAAGGTCTAAAGAAAGCCCTTTGTCAAGCTCCAGTCCTAAGAGCTCCTGACTATCACCAACCCTTCATTGTACAAACAGATGCTTCAAATGTAAGTATAGGTGCAGTCCTTAGTCAACTGGATGAGAAAGGTAGGAGACACCCCATTTCTTTCATCAGCGGGAAGTTAAAGGATCCTGAGACAAGGTGGGCAACAATAGAAAGAGAATGCTTTGCTATTGTGTGGCCACTGGAGAGGTTTAGACCATACTTGTATGGATCTACCTTCACTATTCAGACTGACCACCAACCCTTGAGATGGCTGATGCAAATGAAAGGGGGAAACCCAAAGTTACTCAGATGGTCAATCTGTCTGCAAAGATTTGATTTTTCCATTGAACACAGAACAGGAAATCACCACCAAAATGCTGATGGTCTCGCTAGGATGTTTGTAACCGACTAGAGGTATGAGAACCATCCAGGAGTGGATTAAATCCTCCTGTCCCTTAGTCTGGGGGCGGGGGGCGAGTGTTAGGGAGAATGATCATTTCATGGATAATTTCCCTCACCTAGTGAGTTCCCCAGCAACTTTTCTAGACTTCTGGAGTTTATTTCTGTCACTTGGTAAGAGTGTGAGCTTTCCCCCCACTCTTACCTGTGCTTTGGTATGTGTTTCTATCTGTTTCTTTGTGATTGTGGGCTCTGGAGTACACCACTTCAGTAGCCCCCTTCTTTGTGTGTGTCACCCAGCACCTTCTGTGCAGTGGCACAGCGTTGTCGTTCAGACTCCCCCGACTCCATTTCTGAGGCGACTACCGTCCCCCAGAAAAAAGTAGTTACCATTAACTTTACTTAGTCAATCTACCACAGATCCAGTACGCCCCATCTTCCATGGAGTACTGGAAAGGGTTAATTTGTATCCCTTTTTATCTGTACCACCTAGAGCATTATTTCGCTCTTTTAACATTTAGACTTGGCTGGTGGCAGTGGTATCTACCCTAACTTTTCTACCACGATTATATAAGATAAACGTGGTACTGTTCTTGGCTATTATATTAGCCTTGAACATAAACCCGCTTGACCAAATCGTCTTACTTTTGGCTCTGGTTGGGTTTATTCACCATTTCTTTTTGTTAAAGTCCTTCTTGCGTTTTACTTTGCGTGGCAAACTAGGTTTGCCTTCTTTGTTCACTGTCTTTTGGCAGGCTTCTGCTCAGAAGCCCTCCTCAAGGCACCTGGGTGTCTAGGTGGGCTGAATGTGAGGGAGTGGCGCATCTTCCACAGCCAGAGGATCCTCTTTCTTGGTCGAAATCGCTGCACGCTGCCGTAGTGGTCCGGATAGCCATCTGAAGAGCCTCTCCTGTTTTTAAGGAGCACACCTTTTATTCCTTGTCGCTGCTGCCGGCCTCATCCCTATGTGGTGCAGACCCCCTTCAGACGTCCTCCTTCACAACGAAGCTCCAGGAATCGTGGGTCTGCGGGAAACCAACAGGAACAACTGCCAGGGCACCAGCTGCACCATTGTAACAAGCTACTGTGTTCTGCCTGAGGAAACTGGGTGAACCCCTTTTCTTCATCTCTAAGGCTTGCCCTTGTCTTCCCTCCTTCTTATAACTTTTGCTTCCGAACATTGACAATATCGAAGTATTTTTGGCTACGTTGAATCGTGAACTGTCTGACTGTGTGATATTCGGCAACAGTTCCCCGGTGTCACTTGACCTTGGCTCCGGCCCTTTGACTTTTCAACTCCTGTCTCTGAGTGTTTCTCGATTCTGTCTGTCTAACCAAAATATTGGCTGTGATTTTTGCCTGCAACTCCTTATGGATACCTCAGGTGCTAAGTGTGTTTTTGCCCCGGTATCATTTAATGTCACGCATACGCGTTTATATAGTAGACCGAACTGTCACAAAGTGATCGCAATCGTTTTCGCGGTAACGTGTTTTGTTCATAACACCGGTTCATTCAAACACAGGGTACTTACCTTGAGACTTACTGTACAAAGTGAATTGGTTAGTTGTAGTATATTTAACGTGTGGTTTTTGTTTAAGTTTAATAGAAGTGTTGTGGTTATAACAAATAGTTTTAAAATAAATGTACTTATATTTTTCTACCTGAAACCTTGAGTCAGTGTTTGCTTGAGTCACAGTAATTGTGGTCCCTTTGTGTAATCTCTGCTACTGCTCATATACTCTTGAGATAAGCCTGGCTGCTCCGCCACTGCTACCACTCTGACATAGTAGTACAGGCTTGTACCAAAGGTAAAACTTGTATTGCCACCTGTGGTCTTAATTGTGTGTAGTGATCCCTAAGGGCACTGCACAGGATTCTGCCTAACACCCCATCCCAGTTTGCTTCTTCAGCAAATTCTCAAGGTTTTACTCTTGATAGCCACCTCTCTTTGGTTCCTCATATAAATACAATGGTCAAATCAACCAATTTTTGTTCTCTAAAACAGTCTCTAATTCTTTCACGAACAGAGACCAGAAACTCTCTACTAATAAGACTTCCTAAACCTACACAGTCAGTCTTCAATGCTGCTGCTCGGAAGGTAATTTTATATTTCCTTTTCTGATGAGCGTGCACTGGCTGCTGATGATTTTAGGATCAAGTTCATATTGATCTGCATTGTTTTAAAACTCTTCATCTCCGTTCCCCTGAATATTTTTCTTAGAAATTGAAAAAATCAGGGGGTCTGAGAGGGCTGTGAAGTCGTCGTTCACACTGACAGGGCCTTTTTCAGGGGCTGCTGTTGAACGGTGGAATTCCCTACTAAAAGAACTCTGTGTAATCTTTGATTACCTGAACTTTACAAAGAAGCTATAAACCTAACTTTAGCATGCATAATTTCAGGGTTCAAGAGGAGATACCTGAGTGTTTTTAGAAATTGTGTTGATCCATTCCAGAGATTTTTATACATGGTTTTATACATTTAATCTTGGTTTTAGAAAATAGGTAATCTGCAAAAAAATTTTAGGATCGGTACACATTTTATGAATTGATGCACTCTGTTTTTGTGGTATGTTATTATGAATTGTAAATGTTTGAACTTTTTTCATTATTTAATTAAGTGTTAGTGGTTACAATTAATCTTAATGTTTGTATATGGTTTTAATGTAAAGTGCTCTAATGCTCTTGTTAGACATTTTCACGCTATAGAATTATTTTTTAATAAAATAAAATGAATTGCTGCTCACAGGTGCCCTTGCAAACACATTTCTTTTATGTGTCTTGAAAGTACGGAAATAAAACTCATAGGAGATTTTTTGGGCTGACATCATTTTGTGTTCTGGTACAGTGAAAGGGAGCATTTGATTTAACTACACTATTAACTAATGTTATGTCATGCTAATGTGATTCATTCTACACATCGTTGCAACTTTCCTGGTCTCCAGGCTCTTTGGTGGATATTAAAAGAAACAAAGGGGGATGCTAGTGGGAGTAGATGGAGAGCGCTAGACTGTTTTTTCTGTTCTGTTTGTAATTTCAGTTTGGGTAAAATGGTCACTGTGTGTTGGGTTTGCTTCTAGGTGTATGGGTTAATGGGTTAGTGGGTATTCTGATATGGTAGTCTGTATAGGTTGTTTTGTGTTCCTGTGACGTAGTGTTGGAATTTGTGCATGTTGTGATTAAGTGAGTTCTTGTACGAGGTGTGCATTTGCGCTAAGATTTTAGAGTTAGGGGTGTGTTGCTATGTGTGCTAGTCTATTCTTGTATGCTTAAAAAGTAGCCTCTAACCTATATAAGGAGCCAGGAAGGAGACCCGGACATTCCTGGCTCCTTATATAGGCTACAGGCTACTTTTCATTCATAGTGTTTGGCAAAAACGTTTATTAAAATAAAAGGGGGTGGGGAAATGCCTCTCTGTCTCTGCACTATAGGTGTTTCCCTACGTAAAACCAAAACTTTGGTTTATCAATGTCAGACTGTCCAAAGCAAAACAGTCCCATGTACAAAGTACTATTCTAGCCCTTGCATTCTAACAAAATGTACTCTAAGGAGAAATGGTAATGTTTCTTGTCTTGAGTGGTTTATAAATGTTAAAAAAGGAAAAAGTTCCAGAAGGATAGAGTTCCTTATTCCAGAGGGTGGTTCCCTTCCCCTGGATGTATCTTCCCTCTTTTGTGTGTTTAACAATATCAGTTCCTTGAGTTTCTCTTAATCTACAATACAACTGCTCTACAAAAACAACTTGGCTCTTTATCTTTATCTTGCAAGGATACCTGGTGTACTCTCCTACCAGGTTTTCACTCCTTTTCTCCTTGGTTTACCATCACGTTTTGTCTGGTCCTGATATATCCTTCTCAGGACCCCTTTAGCTGATGTATTTCTTATACACTGTTCAATTTGTCCTTGCCTGTTGTGTTTCCCTACCAGGACGTTCTTATGTGATCTTACTTGCACTTGCCTGGTATACTCGCATGCCAGGACATCCTTAAATGCACACACTTGCAACTGCCGGTATACTGTCCTGGTAGGATTTTCTTGAACACTTTTGCAATTGCCTGGTATACTCTCCTGCCAGGGCTATCTTTGAACAGACTTGTAACTGCCTGGCATAATCTCCAACTAGGGCTTTCTTAAAAGCACACACACTTGCAGCTTTACTTTGCCTGGTGTATCCTCCTTCTAGGGATTTCTTCACACGTGCTCTGCACACACTTTCAAATGTAATATCTTCTTGTGTCTGCTTCACCTAACACTGTACCTGCCTGGTACACTATAATGCATGGGCTTTTCTTCAGTTTGTATTGCATACACTTACTTTTTGTTTGCTTTCCCTTTTTACAAAAGGTTCAGTCTTTCCTTCTCTTTCAAGTATTTCATTTGTATCCTTTACAATTATTTGCCTTAGGCATCTATGCCAATACACCCCAGGGACCCTGCTTCCCTTTTCGGGGACTCACTGGCTCTCGCTGGCATACTTCATTCTTCCTGCATCAAGCCAGTGGTGGCCGTTTGGCTTTTCATGAGTCTTAG
Organism: Ambystoma mexicanum; assembly: GCF_040938575.1. Lineage (NCBI taxonomy): Eukaryota > Metazoa > Chordata > Amphibia > Caudata > Ambystomatidae > Ambystoma > Ambystoma mexicanum. The sequence continues at coordinate 134,561,191 of NC_090929.1, forward strand.
AGGGAAAGTCAAATCTTGATGGCTCACACACCGATTTTATCAGAAGGTTTTCAGTACCCTTCCTAGGTGGATGAGGCGAGGTGTAACAACATGCCATTAAGGCATTGGGTATGGATGGGTATCCTCAAGAGAGGAAGGGTAATACCATGCCTTGTCCGATGATGCCCTGCTACTCCCCCAGAGGTTGTCTCTCCCATGTGATCCTCCGTCATATAGCTGCCCCCAAGCTCAGGATCAGGAAGCGACTGCCGTCCTCTGGCCAGATGACGAGAGGTCGACACTTTCGGATTCCTCACACCTATAACAGTTTAAACTTTGGCCTGGTTTGTGGAACCGTGCTAAGAAGAAAGCTCAGCTAAAATAAATGTGTCTCCTTTAGTTGCGGGAACCCTTGCCCCTGGCCTGTATGTATGCTGTTCAGATGCACACTGTTAAGAAATACTGCCTATGAACTGAACGAAATCATGTCGGACCAAGTAGATTATGCTTTCTTTAGGCAGAAGATAAACTACTTTGAGAATGGAGAAAAGGGCGGTAGAAAGTGACTGAGTGTGACCGTATCATTGGTGCAATCCGAAAACCAGAAGGCGGATTTGAAACGCAACAAAAGGGAATCAATACACTTTTTCATAATTTTTATGTAAGACTGTCGGAATTGAGCTGCGAGCCAGAGGCTATAAAGTCCTTCCTAGACTCCACAGAACTCTCTTGCCTAACTGATGAACAGACAAAGACTCTCGAGGGTTATGTACACATAGAAGATGTTCAGTGGGCTATTTCATCACTCAATGTAGGCAAATTGCCTGGTATTAATGGACTACCCACAGAATTTTATAGGATATTGCCTGACAGCGCACTGCTGCTATTGTGTGATGCGTACAATGCATCCTTTGATGCTGGCTCCCTGCCAGATTCTATGCAGCACGCCTTGATAACTGTGCTACCAAAAAAAACACAGGTCACCTACTCGATGTGCCAATTATAGGCCAATCAGCTTAATCAATACGGACTGTAAGATCTTGGCTAAAATACTAGCTAAAAGACTGGAGCCAGTGATACCATCGTTGATCCATAATAATAAGGTCAGCTTTGTCACCGGGAGGTCTGCAGCTGACAATATGAGGCGTTTACTGCTAACGATTGAACATGGGCATACACAGGCGACCGCTGCAGTTGTGGTATCCGTAGACGCCGAAAAAGCGTTTGACCATATTGAATGGGCCTTTATTTTTAATTGCTTGGAGAAAATGATACTTGGTCAAGGCTTTTTGAAATGAGTTTGTCTTCTATGTAAGGATCCATCGGCTAGTGTAATCACCAACGGTCTAATATCAGAATCATTCAACCTTGACCAGGGGTACCAGACAGGGGTGCCCTCTTTCACCTTTATTGTTAATTTTGTCAATGGAACCGCTGGCAGTATTACTTCGATCTGATGCCAATCTCCTCCAAATAATAGAAGATGACCATGAAAATAAAATCTGGTTATATGCAGATGACCTGCTTGTGGCTATAGAGGATCAAGCACACGGCACCCCTTATCTGGTGCAAGACATTCAATGATTTTCTTCTGTGTCTGGATAAAAGGTAAACTGGGGTAAGTCAGAAATTCTCCCAATCAACAACTTGTGTATGCAATTCACATGTAGTCAGTTCCAGTTTACTTGGTGTCACAACAGACTGAAATATTTGGAGATTTGGATTGGGTCAGAGGGGGTGAAGTTATCAAAAATGATCTTTGATGTGATCATGCAGAAACTACGGTTGGACATAGATAGATGGGGAGTCCTGAAACTGTCAAACCACTACTTCAAAGGGATCAATAGAATGATGCAGAAATTTATGTGGGACGGGAAACCTCCAAGACTTGCGCTATGGAAAATGCAGCTGCCTCAGAAGTATGGCGGAATGAATCTACCTCACTTTTCAAAATATCATTTGGCCTTCACGGTTAGGCATCTATGTAAAATTATCGACACTGATGGGGAGCCAACGGTTGACATACTGAGAGAAAGTAATGCATCGTCTCATTTGGCCCCCATTGTCTTATTATCTACAGTGTCAAAACAATCCAAAAGGCAGAATCCCATGACTGCTTTTTTGAAGGAGTGCTGGCGTGACCTATCTAGCTGTATTGGAACCAATTCCTTCTTATTCCCAGAGGCTTCGATCTGGCTCAATCCAGCTTTGAACTACATGGACAAGTGCTATTCTGGCCAGCATGGTTCCTAGCAGGGATCCAATATATTGCAGACCTAATTAAAGATGGAGAATGGATTCCGTTTGAACAACTTTGCCGCACGTTTCATCTAAAGGAATGCACCTACACAGAGTATAGAAATCTGAAGACCATCATCTCCGTAAACATGGACCCCGCACAATTGGGGGTCCAGGGCAAAGCTTGAGCAGCTTTAGAGACATGCAAACGTGCTGCTCACCCAGCCGAAACTATGTTTAAGGTCCTGAGAACATGTCATAAGGGGAACTTAGAGACGGCGAATGCTTGGACAGAGGAGCTGGGTGAAGTGATTGACCAAAAATGCTGGCTGCGTTGCTGTGGTAATGTGAGGCTTGTGAGCATGGACTGGGGCTTAAGACCATTGCAAACCAATCTTCTATTTAGGGCCTTTTGGACACCAGTGCATCTGTTTAAGAGACACCTGTTGGGAAATGATCTGTGCTGAAATGCAAACAAGCAAGAGGTACTTTAAGTCATCAGATCTGGTTCTGTCCCTGGACTAAGGTATTCTGGGTGGGAGTTTGTGAGAGATTAGGTTTGGTGTTGAGCTGTATCATTCCAATGGTTGCATCTCTCTTAGTACTGGGAGATGTGTCATTGTTAGAGGATGTTGACTTTAGAAAGAAAATGTCGTTCCTCAGGGCCTGTATGATTGTGAAAAAGATGCTTCTTAGGGCTTGGAAGTCATTCAGCTCTTTTTGCATAAATGTGTGGGTGGGTGAGTTTCTTACAATCTCCACCTATGAAAAAGCAATTTGCAAATTGAAAGGAGAGACTGAAAAATGTATGGGCATATGGAGATCTTTCTCAATGTGTATGGTTAAAGTCTCATGGTGACTCAATATGCTGGTGTGTTTTGTTCAAATTCACTATTACCCAGAAATGTATTCTGATTTGCTCTTCTGCTATCCAACACCATGCCATGTTATGTGGGGATGTGTTTTGTGATTGTACTACCAAATGGTACAGTTAGATATTCTTCTGTTTCTTTTTCTTCAACTTTTCTGGTCTCTTTTCAATGTTCTTTCTTGTTTTACCTTTTCTTCTTATTTATGTTGTGATATGCATTATCAGATGATTTTTTCTTCTTTTTCTTCTCTTTTGGACTCAATCTTGTGACCATGTTTGTAATTTTATGAAGCTTGTTTATTTCTGATTGTATTGCAAACTTTATTGGTGAAAATAAAAAATATAAAACTGAAGAAATACTGGCTACAATCACTGATGCAGGACTTTCCCCCCAAGTTCTTGCCCGGAGCATATATCATCTGATCATAGCACTTTCTGTCCGTCCTCATCAAAAATGATCTGCCAGTAGTTCTGAAAATGTCCCTTATTTTAGTTTTGGAGTAGAAAACAGTATGCCAGACAAGGGGTTAAGGTAGTCAAATGGTTTCAAAGTAATTAAAAAGGCCCTATGCCATATCAGTTTTTTTAATTGAAACATCTCGATCAAAAAGCAGTGCATGAGTTTAATTGTTTTATAAAAGCAAGAACCACCCTGCACAACAGATAATGATTGTGTGAGTACAACACAATCATTGATGCAGAATAATGTGATACCCAAACATAAGCATGTTGTTATATATCTCATTTTAATAGACCTTCAATCTTACAGTATGTTGTACTGATTTTCCAAGCAGAATGTTTGATATGTTACACTGCAAGGACTACATCTTAGAATTCTGAATTCAAACCATCACAATTATTTCAATGCTAATAACATTTACACAGCCCAACACGGCCTTGCAATGACAGCATAGGCAGACAACATTGAATTGAAAGCACAATCACAATACACAAGGAGCAAGTATGGGGTAGTTACTTTAGGTATTTCTGTGGTATTCATTGCATGGAGAGTAGAAGTGCAATGTAAGAGACTATATAAACTATAACTAATCAATGGGTTTACTTCTTAAGAATTCAATAATAGTGTGTGTCATGCCCACACCTTGGTCTTTTAGGTGTGATTAAGCCTGGGCAAGAGTATCCGGCTGTAAACTGAACCCCTCCATCCACAAATTGTAGCTGTTTAGTGTGTCCATTTCCAACAGGATGATTTCTGTAGTTTGGACTAAATAGTATAAAGAGTAAATCTCCTGTTCAATTGCAGAATAGGTCTTCTGTAGGCAGAGGCTGAGGTTGCAAGAATTTCAGGGAATTGGCGTTAATCGAGGGGACAGGTAGATCATTTATAAGATTTTGTTGATGGAGATATAGAAATTTAAAGTATATTTTAGATATGGAATAGATAGAAAATGAATACAGGACTCAGCTGTGGGAGACATAGTCAATTGAAATAGGATTTAACATATGTACTCACTGCTTACCTTGCATGACATAAATGAATGTGCCATTGCTCAGCAGATTGAGGAGAAGAGCATCACAGAATTTTTGGAGGAAGTGCGAGGCAGGAGGTTACATTTAGTGGCTATTACTCAATTGGACATCCTTTTATGGCTACCACAAATCCTTGTTGATTGCACATTTTGAACAGGAAAAATTGTAGAATTCTTTTGGCGAATGAAAAGTCTTAGAAGTCGATTTAGGTAATAGTGTTCATTCAGTGACTGCAACTGAATGTATTGTCTTTTGTGGCCAGTCGGAATATTTGTTGCTGCATAGTAAAGTCTTAGGGCCTTGTTACAAATTTGGAAGTGCAGGGAAAAAGTGGGTGTAATTCCGTTGCTGTCACTTTACCTGCACCGCCAAATGTTTCTTTTTGGGGATTTACCACTGGTGGAATTACTGTGCAGTAAATCTTTTATTTTCCGGGGGTAAAATGGTGGATTGACCTCCAGCTTTCTGCTGGCAGTAAATCCTCCACTTAAACTCCAGAAATCAGCAGATTTACCACACTGTAATTCTGCCAGCAGAATCTCTATCAAAAATACCTCTGGGGTCCTATGGACTTCGAAACTGAGGAATTACAACTACTTGTAATCCCATGGTAAATCCATGGGATCAAGTGGTGGTAACGGTAATGGAGTTTGGTGGTATTACAGCGGATTTACTGCTGGAATACTGCCAAACCCGTAATGAGGCCCTTGAGGCAGGAGATTCCTTGGAGGCAGGAGGAGAAATCTGTGGATTTACCATGCAGTAATTCTGCCAGCGGTATCTCTGCCAAAAAATCCCTCTGGAGTCATACGGACTTCAAAACTGAGGAATTACCACCACTTGTAATCCTCTGGTAAATCCACAGGACCGAGTGGTGGTAACGTTAATGGTGTTTGGCGGTATTACTGCCATAATACTGCCAAACCCTTAATGAGGCCCTTGAGGCAGGCGATTCCTTAGTGGCTGTAACTTAGTGCAGTCGCTTTTTGTGCTCAGACCATCTACTTGTTGCTTATGATGTCTTAGAATACTTTTTGCATATGCAAAGTCTTCGAAATCTGTTTGCAGATGTAAACTGTTGAATTATCTTCTTAGGCAAGAGAGTGCATTTGGTGGCTGTAACTGAGTGCATTGCCTTTTCGTAGCCAGTCCAGCTACTTGTTGCTTGTGTAGACAAATCGTAGAATTCTGTGCAGGAGCAGATTATATTATAACCATTGTTGCATGTGAAACCAGGGAGGACCACCACCTTAAAGGAGTATGACCTTAAGGAACTGAAGGCAGGGATCCACACGGGGAGTGAGGGAGGAAGAGGAGGGCCTACTAGAGCCCGGGCAGAAAGCTGTCTGAGGAGAACAAAGAAAGTCATACCCTTACATGGCTCTGTCTCATTCCATGGGCCTCAGCCTGAACCGCTCCCAGAGCATAGCCCTGTCCTCCATGCAATAAGGGACAACAAATGGCGATGAGTGGAAACCAGCACCAAGCGTATCCATGCCGATCCTGGCAAGAAGAAAATAGGCATTCCGCCCTCTGCTGATCCCAGCTAGACTAATAGTGGCATTCTACTGCCTGCCGATCCCGGCTAGAGGAATAGTGACATTCTGCCGTCTGCCGATCCAGGCAAAAAGAGAATATAGGGATTCTGCCTTCCACCCATCCCTGCAAGAGAAAAATAGACATTACGTCCTCTGCTGATCCCAGCTAGAGGAATATTGGCATCCTGATATCTGCTGATCCTGGCAAGAAGAGAATAGGTATTTCGCCTTCCACTGATCCCAGCAAGAGGAAACTGGGCATTCTGCCTCCTTCCGAGCCCGGCATCTGCCAATCTCGGTACAAATAAGGACAATAAGCAATCCACCAGTCCCGTTTTACACGGCAATCTGCCATTCCACGGCTATCCAACATACCGGGGTATACTCAGCAATCTGCTAGTACAGTGCTCCACGGCGATCTGCGATCCTAGGGAACTTTCCAAATCACATCAATCCAGGTGGAACAGGCAGCCTGCTGCCCCCAGCAAGTGCTTGTGAATCCATTGGTGCAACATTACAGAGAAGGTCACCCTTCCGACCAGCAACAACCTCCCGCCATTTTTAATCAGCACCCGACGCAGGCTAGTGCCACGGCGTGGCCAGACTACAGCGCAGGCAAGCAAGTTCGACGAAGGCCCACTACAGCCCGTCGCCATTAGTGCAGCCTGAGACAAGGGGCCCAGGGCCGCATGCCGGCCCTGCTTTACTGCCACTACCTGGATACCACTTTTCCATCCTGACCCTACACCGCCATCCAGCGATCCAGGAAACGTGGGGTTGGGGTCGTCTACTCCACATTACTCGTCTGGTGGGGCAGACAACGTCCACTGTGGGTCCAACAACCCGAGGGGGGCGGCCGCTGCTGGGTTGACCCACACCAGACTGGCCCAACCTTTGCCATTCGGCGCTCTGGATGGCACCTATTTCACAAAGTGTCCCCGATCAGCCAGACAACCATCCGGCAACCTGCCCCATATGGCACCTATATATAGGAAGGCAGTGGTGACTCCACATGCGTATCTCTTGCCAGAAGCGCCACAGAGAGCACACAGGTCCCATCAACACCAATGAATAACATAATGTTGGAGAACAGAGCCACAGAGCCAGGACGCAGTCCCCCGGCAGATGTACACCTCACATGAAAACTGGCTGGCATCCCAGGGCGCTACCCACACACCGCAGCGCTCCAGCAGTGCATGCAACACTGCTCCAGAATCCTACAACAGGAAGCATGCCAAAAGGTGTCCACAGACCACAATTCCCCCAGGGAAACAGGTGTCAAAGTGACATATAATACACAAAATAGACAGGTCCACCATCACGTTGGGAAGGGCACAGCAGAGAGAGGCACCAGTGTTCGCAATATCCAGTTGCTCCAGTAAGATCACATAGCCCGTCAGACCAGTGACCACCACAACACAGCAAGGCAAGCCTGTGGTTGCAGAGGGAAAGGAAAGGGCCCCTGTCCCTCCTACCAGCACAATGGTTTGCTGTTGCCACCAAATGAGGAACGTGCGAAGTGCAGGGATCATCTCCGAAAAGGGGCGACCTTCCCGACAAGCGAAGTTCCAACAAAGTGAGTCAGGGAAAGGAGCAGAATCAACACAGAAAACTACCAGGGGAGGACAGTAATCATCTGATGAAGAAAGGGAAAATGGCCAACAGACACATCGAGCCAGGGAAGAGCCCCCGCCCCCCCCCCACTTTCATCATGCTGAAGGCCACCGAGAAGCCAAACAATATCCAGATCAAAAGGAAAAAAAGAAGGGAAAGAAACGGTTGACAATTGGGCAAAATGACACACATGGAGAGTGGTCCCTTTAATGAACCAATTGGAAAACTAATTCTACAGAGCCACAATCTCATATAGAGCACATGGCTGTCGTGAACTTTATTAGAATAACTCTACTAACAGGTAGAGACAAATGAATATAAAATTAATTATTTATTCAGTAGGCCCATAGGTCCCACAAGAGAGCAAATCATACATTTAGATTCGATGTAATCTGCTTCAATTTAAACAGGTAAAGTAAGTACATAACAAAACAGTAAAACCACATCTAGAACCTGTTGTATATAACAGTATGTCTACACAAATATTGCCTACTGTGTAGCCTGTTGTGCAAGCAATGAAACATATATGTAATTCATAGCCTTTATAACAAAAAACATTTTTTGTGAAACCACAGGTCCAAGGGTAAACAAAACAGCAAATACTTGGTTGTGCCACTAGTACACATGGGGATAAAAATGCAGAGATTGTGAATGGCAGGCAGTATGGCTGACGGAAACCTAAAGGATATCAAAATAATAAGCTGGCTTGTCATAGGGCTGGGGATGCCGGTGAAAGCACGTAAGATAATGGTGTACGTCAATAGGACAGGCACACGCATTCTGTTTCTACAAGAGACTCATTTGTTGGGTGAACAAGCAAGCAGATTTGCACCAGGATGGGGCCCCCACCACTTCTACACATCCTACTCTAATGTCATGACATTAATACATAAAACCCTACCGTTCACATACATTGCAGCAGACTGTGACCCTAATGGTAGATACGTGTTGGTACATGGTAAACTACTCAACACTGAAGTACTACTTATTAACGTATATGGCCCTAACAAAGACACCCCCGGATACTACACCGAGATGTTCCAGAAATGTGCTCAATACTCCACAGCCCATATCATATGCGGGGGGGACTTCAATAGCATACTGGATTTAGATTTGGATAGGACATCGGACACCCCCAGACCACAGACATGTGCAGCACACGAAATAGGACTCCATAAGGACGATCTGGGGTTGGTGGACGCCTGGTGTGCAACACATGGAACACAACGTGCATACACCTTTTGCTCCTCAGTACTCTAGAATTGATCTCTGGTTGATATCCCGGAGAGTGCTGGGCTGGACATCAGCTGTCACAATATTACCCAGGACATTCTCAGACCACTCACCAATAATGCTATCACTCACTATCCCCGAGGTAACCACGCTAAAAACACCATGCGATTCAAGGCTGCAGCACTGTCGGACCCAGTATATAAGTTGAGCCTGACACAACACATCAACGAGTTATTCGACCACAATGATGGGTCAGATAATAGTCAACCTATACTATGGCAAGCCTTTAAGGCCTACCGAAGAGGTGTGGCCAGGTCCACCAAAGTGGGGGTATTAAAGGGTATACAGAGAGTATTAAAAAGGAAGGAAGGAGAAATAGCCGAGTTGCAAAAGCTATATGCGTCCGTCCCACTGGCGCAGACAGCGTCCGTGATCAAGACACATCTAGACCACTATCGAACCATCGCTGACCGTGAAATACACTACTTTGATAAACCGGCAGCGACAAGACGATATGGCGAACAGGAAAGATCGGGCAAACTGCTAGTGCAGGCCGTCCTCTATCCCTCATAAATATGGATGCTAAAGTGTTCGCAAAAATCTTGGCTACTCGCCTCAACCCTCTTATGCCACATATGGTACACAAGGACCAAGCAGGGTTTGTGCAAGGCAAGTCCACGGCAACCAATATACGCAGTTGTTATTACATTTTGGCGAATATCCCAAAAGACACAGAGGGAATAGAAATAGCCCTCGATATGCAAAAAGCGTTCAACACAGTGTATTTGCCTTTCCTGTTCAGGGTCCTTGAAAATTATGGCTTTGGCCCAAACTTTATAAAAAAGGGTTCGCCTGTTGTACAGACATCCCTACGAGAGGGTCTGTATTAACGGAGTTTTATCGGCAATTCTCGAACTGATAGGAGGGAGAGATAGGGCTGCCTACTCTCCCCACTTTTATTTGCCCTGGTGATCGAACCACTAGCAGACTTATTGAGGGCAAGCTACATGGGTGCAGGGATACCACTAGCAGGCAAAGTAGAGCTAATTACCCTCTACACCGATGATATTATGCTATATATCAGGCACCCGGATAGACATATGTTGAGGGTTCTGAAGGCCGTACAGGAATTTGGAAACTATTCAGGCCTGCTGAATGTCTCCAAATCTGAGATTTTCCCTCTTACAGATGCAACGGTATGCCATACTGATCTGCTTGGACTTAAATGGGCCCCGGGAAAGGTGAAGTATTTGGGAGTGAACATACAAAAAGTACAACAAAACTTACCAGATCCCTTAACTATATGGTCCTATCTGAGACGCTCTGTGCCAAGTTGACACGGTGGAATCATCTACCTATTTCACTGATGGGATGCCTCGCCCTGATTAAAATGATCATACACCCAAGTTATTCTATCTATTCAGCAGCATACCGGTGTGCCCTGGGAGTTCCTTTCTCAAAAAAATTAAGGGGGCATGCTCTGCCTTTACCTGGAAGGGACAGCCCAGAGTGAGCTGGGAACATTTGACCGAGCCATAAGAGAGGGGCGGATTAGCGACACCAGACTTCGAACTATACTACCTCTCCGCACATGCCTATTACGCGAAATACCAGGCAGAAGGCAGCCACAATGCACCACACACAGCGATTGAAACACATAAAACAGGGCCATTGCAGTTACTTACACAGACATGCGGCAAGGGGACGAGGGGATGATAACTCTATGAACCCCACATTGGTGACATGCTGGGCGTGGGACACCCGTGACGCAGTGCTGTATCACCCTGGCATGCCAATATGGGATGCACCCTATCTCCCCACGACTCAAGACTAGCCACACGGGAAGGAGAGGGGTGTATTCCTCTTTGCTGATGTATTTAGGGAGGGATAATTTGTGGATTGGGATGCGATCAAAATGATCGTGGGGGACAATTCGCTCCAGAAACTCCAATATTTCAGGTTACGCTGCGCTGAGGTGTGGGAGAGCGTCCCGACCGAACCCCCGACACATCCAAGTATAGGATACATGTTCACCCATAACACGTCAAGAAAATCAGCCTCCACGCTTTATAAAATCACCCTGGCGAACAGACTGACTCAGACCATAAAACCCAGGCGAGAGTGGGAACAGGATCTAGGTACCTCATACACAGATGCACAGTGGTCCCAATCATGTGGATTGACCAGAAACATGTCATGTAACTCCAGGTACCGACTGATTCATTAAAAGATACTTACCTGGGTACACTACACCCCCGCACGACTCCGACCTCTGGGAAATGGCCCTGGTGCAGAGATGAGAACGCTGGTATACTACATATGCTTTGGTCATGTGCAAAACTCATGGGTTATTGGGCAGAGGTTTGCGCTGCATTAGACGAGATGTCTGACCACAATTTACAATGGGACCTGGGGATTTATATATTGGGCATTGTGGCCAAAATGAATCCAATTCTACTCAGATTTCTTAATCTGAGTTTACTGCTGGCAAAACGTGTAATACTAATGCGCTAGAAAAGCAAAGAACCCCCAGTGTTTGGAGACTGGATGAGAGACATGGCCTGGGCAAACGACAACAAGGAAGTGTATACAAGCCTTATGCAATGGCCTGGCGACCAAAGGACATCGGGGGTGCCTTCAGATTATACCTGGCCAACAAGGGACAAAGGGAAGGTGACCAGGACGAAATGAGTACTGCAAGCATTTAACGATCGAATGATGTAATGTAAATCATGTGTAATCAAGCGCTGTAACCATGAATAGAATGTAATCATAATCTGTGTAAGTTAAATAAAAGTTTTTAAAGAAAAGAAAGGGTCAGAGGTTGAAAGGAAAAGAGGAAATACATAAGCTTCTACAGCATGAATGGGTCAAACACAAGTGCTCACTTGCAGAAGCAAAGAGCAGTTGCCAGAGCCTTCAACATGAGGTAGAAGATGACAGGAAATCAATGAGAATAAGGCCAAGAAGAATACCAGATGCAGATAGCAGAAGTAAACGATGAGTCTTCAGGGAGCACCAGCAACAAGCAGAAGAATGATCTTAAGGAACTGAAGGCAGGGATCCGCACAGGTGTGAGGAAGAGGAGGGGCTACTAGAGCCCGGGCAGAAAGCTGTAAGAGGATAATAAAGAAGGTCATACCCTTACATGGCTCTGTCTCATTCCATGGGCCTCAGCCCGAACCGTTCCCAGAGCATAGCTCTGTACTCCATGCAATAAGGAACAACAACCATCACAAGTGCTGACACACCTGGAAGAACTAACCATTCAAGGAGGAGGTGGGAGGTGTTCTTTAATCAATAATGCAAGCCAGAATAACACCAATGAAAACACTGTTGGGGGCACTATTTCCTACCTCAGTTCTCAATGTCAGCTAATGGGGTCTTCACAGACGTTGTGTATGCTGTCGAAAATGGCATCCAGGCATGTGCAATAATGCCACCTATCCTAGCTTTACAGGTCATCACATTATTTTATGAAGGATAAAAAAAATTCTCCCTGGCACTCCTTCCCCTCCAACCCCCCTGCACGTGTGTCATCTCAATGTCACTTGGCCCAGTAAGATCATTGTCTCTGTCCTCCCTCTGTTCCCCCTTCCTTGCCTCGCCGCCTTGAAACACTTGTGTATAGGTGCGTTACAAATGCCATGTCATATCATTATCATATCATGATCACTACATCAGCTAAGCTAGAATACTTTCATCAAAATATCATAACAATTAATGAATCAGTGCTTGTGTTTAAAGTTTTTGTGTGATGATCTGGTTGCTCTATTAGATTGCAAAACAATAATAATTGCATTAGTGCACAGTTACCGTTGTCACGGATACACGTAATGCTTTTGGAACTGTACAGAAATATAACCATGTTTTCTATATCCCTCTTGTTTGTAGATATTCATCCATCTTAGAACCGTGCTGCAGACTCAACGGTGGATTCACCTGCAAAATGCCACAGCTACCGTGTTGTAGAAGACTTTACTTGTGCGTCTTTGCCATTATGTCGGCAGCTATATCCTTGGCACTCTTTGGCCATATTTATAAAAATCGCCACCTTCTCAGACTGTTAGAGACACATGAACCAAGAACTTGTTTTCAGAAGGGTATTAGAGCCAGCAACACCATCACACCGCTGAAGGGGACACATGCTCTCGTTGTTGCCCCATACTATGACAACAGAGACAAAAACGCTGTTCGCATCCTTGGAATTGTTCACTACCAAGAAGTCAAGGAGCTTTATTGCTGGTTTCACTGTAGGGCCGACACCGGCTATTTAGCAATACGGAAGGCAGAGATAGAGATCCATTCAGATAGGTCTGGATTTCCTTATGGTGCAGCAGATTTTATATGTCCTGAGCCTGAGGACTGTGATCCGAAATTTGTCTCAATCCATTGGTCCAGAGATGGGGATTGTGAACAGATACCGATGTTTGAAATAAGGAACCGTCACCCGCAGGCCCTTTCTGCAGATTTCACTGTCTGCATTTCAACCATGTTTGGTAATTATGACAACGTCTTGCTGTTCATTCAGTCTGTAGAGATGTATAAATTGCTCGGGGTGCAGAGAGTGATGGTATACAAGAGTGATTGCAGCCCTTGGATGGAAAGAGTCTTGCAGCATTATAGCTCAGATGGCACTGTTGAGATCATACCTTGGACCATCACATCCCACCTCAAAGTTTCCAAGAGATGGCATCACGACATGTCTCCCGCAGACATTGGTTACTATGGACAGCTAGCCGCCCTCAATGACTGCATCTATAGGAATATGTACAGAAGCAAGTATTTGCTGCTCCATGACATTGATGAAATAGTTCTACCCATTCGCCACAGGGATTGGAAGAGCATGATGGCTGATTTTGAGACTCAAGGGACTGACATAGGCGTATTCATGTTTGAAGACTATGTCTTCCGGCAGGATGTATTTGATTATACCTTCAACTATTCAGCCTGGGATGCAGTACCCGGAATCAACATCCTACAGCATATCCACCGTGAACCACACGCTGCTGATGTACAATTTAAAGGGAGAAAGATGATCATTAACCCACGTAAGGTCATCCAGACCTCTGTTCATTCTGTATTGAAGGCCTACGGTGCCACCTTTAGTGCTCCAAGCGACAGTGCCATCCTTTACCATTGCAGAAAACAGTACCAGGCAAACCTGACAAGAGACTCTCTAATTAAAGACAAAAGAATCTGGAAATACAACTCTTCAATTATCGACAGTGTTAACAAAATGCTAAATGAGATCTAGGGTGGGGTAGAGTACCATGCACTGCAAAGTGAGATTTGTTTTTGCAAGGTACATCGGGAGGTTTCATATTTTCATAGCTCCTCTTTAACAATTTGTTGGTAGAAAAAAATCAAAAACATGTTTTTTTAAGCCTGCAGTCCTGTTGAATTTCAAGTGTAGTCCAGTTTAACATCTAGGGCCATAGACCCTCAATTATGTTAGTGATACAATACTGCTTGATAGATTTTACTAATCTGTAGTTGGGTCACTGTGGTTATCCTAGCAATATTGCAATTATGCATTAACAACTGCTCTACTTTCTTATACAGCATGGATTACTTGTTGCAATGGTCTACCACTAGTGATAATGCATTTACTACCGGTGGTAGTATCAGCACTGGAGATAATGGATTTGTTCCTTATGTAATTGGTGCTTAATTACCTCTGGCCATAAACACCACTCAACTCTGTGGTAATGATAGCACTCTTTCTATAATGGGGCTCTGGAAATCCCTTGAGCACTGCTGTAATAAGGGAATGTTTATTACCCAATGACCCAAAATGTAAGGTGTTAATATCGGGCTGTAAGCATGCCACCTATTGCAAATTTATCATTCATAACTTACCCTTGGAAATGGAACAATAGGAATCCTAAGGAGGACAACCGTAACAGACTCTACTGTGGTAAAGCAAGTTTGAATGTATGTTTCCGTGGGCCCATGTCGCATTATTTCAGTCCTCATTAAAGTTCATGTGGACCAGTTGGAGTCTGGAGAATTGTAGCAAGCAGAGTTACGGGCTAACACTTATCCTGTCACACTAACTACGACCGATAATATTTATTATTTGTTTACATGTAGATGTGCTCCAAATCTAAAATCTAAGAGTCACTATGGAGTTGTAATTTCCGGAGTTAAACATACCTTTTAATCTTTAAACTACAACATAGGCTCTGAATGTCACCCATTTGTGCATTACTATGGTTTACTGCACATTTTTTTGTTTTTTTCTTCTGCTATAAAAACAACATTGTTGATACCAATTGGTTTATGAAATTGATCTGTTGAAATATTTTCGATACTCTATCATGTAAAAATGCAACAAGTCTAAATTGCAAGGAGGGCGCTGCCAATGCATGCGCTTATGTGTACTGCAAACTTCTTTGTGCAATCTTCTTGGTTTGCGCAACAAAGTGCAAAACAGGCTTATTAAACCTGGCGAAATTGGATTTGCATGCATTTTTGCACTTTGTAGTTCCATGATGTGTACATTCCTCCCGCCATACATGCACGGCGGGAGGCATTTACGCCGAATTCCTATAGAATCAGCTAAAATCTGGCAGATTCCATAAGGCTCCAATTGATATTCCGCCAGCATGCTGTCGTAAAATCATTCTGTCTGAGTGGGAAGGGCAGGTGGAAATGGTAATCTCGTTATGTGTACCCACTTCGCCTGCCAAAACCATGGAGAACCAGTGGAGAGCAAAAAGAGGCGTTAAACATGTCCTAACAATTTTTCTCCTGGTTTTAACATTTCTTTTTGCACTCTGAGAACTTGGAAAATGAGGCCTTAACTATTTTACTGCCTGTGTGTTTGCCAAAGAAACATGAACTGCAAGCTTTAATATATAAACCTGAAAGTCATGAACACTTAAGGAACGACCAAAAAAAGATTTAGAAATAAATGTTATCTTAATATGTTGTGTTAATGATAGATGAAAAATGCGGGCGTCACCGCGCATGGTGTCTACTTATACTGCTATGATGCCTATGGAACAATCGCATCTAGATTCCGTGTAATCTCGATTGCTGAGTGGCATAGATTGCTCAGGGTTGGTTTCAGATCCAGATTGGATATGAATTTGAGATTAGTCAGGCAGAGGATTTTGGGACGGCTATATTGGCCATTGAACAGCTGCATTTCAGCATACTGTATGCACCTTTCCTGGAAATAAGCAAGCACAGTCTGTAGAGGTTCATGGGCAACGGGAGCTGCCATGTTGGTCATGGCAGCTGCCTTTGCTGCTGTCGGCTGTGCACATGCAAGCACGGGAAAGAACATCCCAGATTCATCAAATGCACCTGTGGACAGCCATGTCAACAGGGTGCCTTTTACATCCATATGAATTAATCATTAGGGGTGAAAACGCCTTGGAACTGGAGGTATGCTCTCCATATTCCGAGGTGGTTTCATTACCCATTTTAGTGTTCACAGGACTGCATTTGGGTTTGGTGAAATTACGGCCAGTAGTAATTGAGCCTGCAGAAGTTCTGCCATTTTTTGGAGGTAAACTGGAGGAAAGTGCTGGTGGTTTTGCCTCCACTTTAGCTTCCAAGGGCCTCATTACACGTTGTGCGCTAAAAATTTCAAATTACCGGCATGGCGCTCTTAACGTGTCCGCCCTCGTAAGAGGGCGCTAATAGCGTACCATTACGAGTACGTGGACACGAGCATAGCGCAATGCCGGTAATGACCCTACCGTCATGCCGCTAAAGTCCCCATAAAGTCTCTTACCGCCTTCGACGAAAGTGCAGATAGCACTTCCGCCCTCACGCTGCATGCAAATAGTGGTTACCGATATTAGCGGTGACCATTAAATTGCGGAACCGGAAATAGCGTCATCGCACAGGAACGGGAAAGATCATGGCGGCCATCTTTAAAAACACAATCCATTGCAATCCTCTGCCCCCTGGACCTGTTTGGAGTACCTTGCAGTAGGAAATCCACAGGGACACCCTCGACATGCCCAACGCAGTAAAAAAAAACACTGACCGGCAGCGCAAATAAAAATTTACCACAGAGGAGCAATTAATGCTCACGCAGACCCTATCTGACAATGCCGCCGTGGTCTTTGCCAGCGACATGCGGCGGGAGACACTCATCAAAAAGAAGGCAATCTGGGCTGAGGTTGCCTTGAAAGTCAGTGCTGTGGGCACCACCACCCGCAATGTGCGTGAGTGCCGAAAGAGGTGGGATGACCTCAGACTCCAGGTGAGAAGCATCCTTGCAGAAAACCACAACATTGCCACAGCAGGTGGATCTGGGTCGCCCATAAAACTGAAAGAATGGGAGGAGACCTGCGCAAACCTCATTGGAGTGGAATGCATAGAGGGAGTCGGGACGATGGAGCATGGCGTGGCACCACTTCAGATGGAGGTGAGTGTATGCATGAAAGCATGCAATGTGAATCTACTGCTCTCCCCAAATGTGAGCCCCGAATCACCTCATGGATGGCCAAACATCCACACATGCATCCCACCCTGGCCATGTCAGTGTCAGACCCAAACACACACACATGCACACATCACCAGAGACAAGTGCCACACACAACCATGCATGGATGAGCCACTGAACTGACACATCACCTGCATCCTTTATAATGTAGTCAAAATGCCCACAACTGCATTATTGATGTATACTGCATTAAGTACATAGAACCATAACCAATGCCATCCCCCTTCTTGTCCCCGACAGGCTCACATACAGACAGTGAGGATGCTGGCAATGCATCTCAGGCACCCCCTGCGCATAAGAAAACAAGGGCACAGGACACAGAGGACACCCCCACAACATCAAGGGGCAAAGGTAGAAGGGTCCAGATGCAGAGTGTGAAACATCGGTGGAGCGCCTCTTCCAAGACACAAGTTGCCACACCACCAACAACTTCCCCACCTCCGGAGGTTAACCCACCACCTCCGATCGCAGCCACGGAGGCCCCACCCTCAGCTGCAGCTAGTTCCGCAGGAGAGGCGGCAGCCACTGCACCACTATCAGATGTGGTTTACACAACCGAGTTCCACATGGAGATGCACACCCCAACCCCCCCTAGAACTCCCGAGCCATCACCACAGCAGACACCTGGGTCTAATGTCACTGGCGATGAGAACATGGGAGCTTTTAGTAGCCCCCCGGTGGTTTCATCTGTTGACCTGGTAGCATCACAGGGCACAGCAGCCACACCACCAGAACCCAACACTGCCCTCGACCTGGCCAGCATCAGCCAGCGGCACCAGGAAATAACTGTGCTGGTTGGGCAGCATGTGGCGGAGGCTGCCCGTCTCAGGGCAGAGATTACGGAGACAGCAAGGCACCCCAGGGAGGGGATGGAGGCATGTACAGACAGGCTGTGTGGGGAGATTATCCGAGTCAGGGAGGTCCTCACACGCATAGCAGACGCATTGGACTGCCAATTCCCACCAGCACCACCACCAGGGCAGACTGCCCCTTCCTCATCCGCCAGTTTGAGGCAGTCAATCCCCCTCCGCTGCTCCTCACGCACCACCAGGCGCACGTCTACGCAGCCTCCCAATGCTGGTGTTGGCAATGGCCAATAGGGAGTGCTTGTTCAAGCCTCCGCATGCATGGCTGGACGGAAACATTGTGGCAGACACATGTGGAACTGTTGTGGGGGGTGGGGGGAAGGGTGTTATGGGACTGTTGTGGGGGTGGTGGGAAGGGTGTTATGGGACTGTTGTGGGGGTGGGGGTAAGGGTAGTGGGATGTTTGCGGACATGCACATTATCATCTATACGTTCCTTAATACACTGGTGTTTGAACAAAACACAGGCTAGGACTTCTTCATTGTGTATGTGTACTTTATTGACTCCAGGGTCCATTGTGCGCTTCCAAACAGACACCAGTGCATTACTACCCATATCCATGTGACAGTACGAAACCATGTTACTCAGAATATTTGGTTGATCAGATGCTGTCTCACAGCATGTCCCTCCTGGCCATCCCCTCTTGCATGACCTGCATCCCCTTCACCTCCGTCCTCATCACCATCATCATCCTCTTCAGGTGCTTCTATTTCAACGTCAGGGGGCAGTGGCACATTCCGTCTGATACACATATTGTGCAGCATGACACATGCCATGGTGATCTCGGCCACCTTCTCATGGCCATACATGAGAGCGCCGCCAGACCTGCTAAGGCACCTAAACCGTGTCTTCAAAAGGCCAAAAGTCTGCTCGATCACGATGCGGGTACGGGTATGTGCACGATTGTATTCCTCTTCGTGACTGTTCTGTGGGTTCCGTACAGGGGTGAGGAGCCACCTATGCAGGGGATAGCCGGCATCACCTGTATGGGGGGACGAATGGGGTCCTGTTACTGTTCACCTCAAGAGCGGCCTGTTCATATCACACAAATTGACTTTGCATTGTGATTGAAGTACACAATTAACAGCATACATGCAGATGGTCTGTGTGACTGCAATGTGCAAAGGTGAGCTCGACCCTGCAAGTAGACATGCCCTATGAATGCCTCCAACAGTAATTGACATGTCCTGGGTGAGGCCAGGTCTTAGGTGTCCCTGGGCCCAGGCAGATTTGGTACCACACTGCTGGTGTTATGCCATTCCAACATTGATGCTGCCATGCTGAGAGACATCACTTCAGTGGTGCTATAGGTACGTGGTGCAATGCTATGGCTAGGGGTGATCCCTTTGCATGCATTTAAGGGCACATTGCATTATTGATGTTGTGCTGGACTAATTCTGTATGACTATCTTGACGGCATGTATGACATTTGTGTATTTTGTGGCATGGAATGTTGTGTAATATGGATGTGGATGGATGTTTAATGTTTCTAGCCCTGGATTGTCATCTATGTGTGTAGCTTATACTTGCATGTCTGTTCATCTCAAGTACGTTGCGGCCTTCCCAGATGGACATTGGCGTACATCTGTATGTGCATTTGTCCGACGGACGACAAGCTACACCCATTTCGAGTATGTATCTCTCCCCGCCCCATCGCACCCAGTTGGAGTATGTATCTCTCCCCTCCAATCACACTGCCATGTGCTTGCCCTGCTACTCACCAAGTAGCCACGAACGTTGTCCAGCTTGTCGCTCCATCTAGCGTGGGATAGTTGAGTTCCGTAGGACCATGGAATCATGGGTTGATCCGGGAAATCGGGCACAGCAATGTGTGATTATCTTGTTGGCGTCACATACCATTTGGACATTGATGGAGTGGAATTGCTTCCTGTTTCGGTAGACTACTTCATTGTGGTGTGGGACCACCAATTCCACATGGGTACAGTCGATGGCCCTGATGCAACTTGGGATGTCTGCCAGTGAATAGAAGCCAACTTTGGTGTTTGCAATCTCCTGGACAGTCCGTGGCATGAATATGTGTTCAGGTGCATGCTTCAGGAGGGCATCAAGTACCTGGTTCAGCGTGTGTGAGAATACTGGTTGTGAGATGCCATGCATCTGCCCCACTGTATGCTGGCAGGTGCCTGTGGCCAGGAAGTGGAGCACAGTAACCAACTTGAGTAGAGGGGGGATGGCAGTTCGGATGTCTATGAGGCTCACAATGTCGTTGTGTATCATGTCCACGATGCTGGTGATGGTATCCCGGTCCAGACGGTACAGGGTATGTATCTGCTCTGGGGTTAGGTTAAATGGACTGGCTCTGATCCTGGGGATTGGTGGGTGCCTCTGTGGTATGATTAGGTGCCGTGGTGGTGCTTGCTGTGCCTGTCTTGCCCTCCTCCTCCTCCTGCGTCTCCTCTGTGCTGCCTGTTGTTGCTGCTGCGCTGCAATCATGTCCTCCAGCCCATGTAATGCTGCAAGAATTGGAACCATCTTGGTGTGGGAAGGGGTGTGGTGTGCTCCTTTTGAGCTGCCACAGTCTCCATTGCCTCCAGCTTTGCTGATTGTGTCCACCTGTGGCAGGTGGGAACACTGCTCAGTTCTCTTAACGGGTGGTTCGCGATGCCGGTATTTGCGCCATGGCGGTAAGGGATTTTGGGGGCTTTACCATGCCGCTATTGGCATGTCCACTTGCCTTGTGATGCTGTGCTATTAGCGGCATGGCGTTATTTATGGGATAGAGGGTCGCGCGCACACGGACTGCCCGCTATTAGTGACACCGTATTTAGCGGTGCCGCTAATAGCGGTGAGCCGGGTCGTAATTCGCATGGGGATTTAACGTTACGGTATTCCATTACCAGTAACGTTAAATCCCTACCGCCTACCGTGTAATGAGGCCCAAAGTCTTTTGGCAGTGTGGTAAAAGTGGCAGTAATTCTGAATCCGCAGGGCTCTTTTACTGAAGCTAACATGTCGTACTATGGATGGGACAGAGAATAACTTCTAAATGACAAGACTGACTCAGGAAGTTGTCAAATCACACTGTTTTAATATCAAATGTCTAAAACAGGGAGTACAACGGACATCACCAGATGTCACACAGCAATTCCCAACACAACTTGTAAAAATCACAAATGTATACTAAAAGTTTTTCATATGTGATGTCATACTATGTGGCAAACTGAGGAAATCTATGTGAGAATGTGGTAGACTCTAAGCGCCTTGTCTCTGCGGGGGCGTGAGCGCTGTCTGGTCTGTTCTGGAGCTGTGTTTCTTCACACTGGTTCACTAGTCTGACAATGGTGGTGCAGGGACTGTTGGTTTCGCTCCTAAGGGAACAGGGAAAGGAGATTTGGGTGAATCATGGGTCCCTTATATCTGCTCCCCCCTTCTTGTCCCGGGTGCTTTCTCCCTCGCTGGGGAACACGTTGGTGGTCACCTCTTGATTTGAGTTGGTGAGCTCTCCTTCCTGCTATTCACTGCAGAGGCACATTGTTGCTGAGGTCCTAGTTACTTCACTGGGCCTTTATGGAGTTTAATGTCCCTTTTAGGTTTAAATGTTCACCGTTGGATGTGTCCGTTCCGCGAGGTCTGTTTCGTGCTGTCTGTTCCGTGATATCGTTCTGTATGTTTCAGTGCCCCTGATGTCCCTCGACCGCTCCTTGACGAGCATTGCCTGTTCTGTAATATCTGACTTTATTGCCTGGTTTGTTTTCCTTCCATTATTAATGTTCTTTTGTCCTTTTTCCTTAGGTGAAGTCATGGCTGGAGTAGCAGTGAATGGTGTGGCACTGGATCAGTGGCAAGGCGTGCTGAAGACAGAAGCCTCTGTGAGCTGAACACGAGCTGCGGTTGCAGGTGCGTGAATTTGCACGTGTGCGTGAGAGTAGTTTGAGCGTGGCACGTGTCTTTGAAGCTCGGAGTTCTAACCTTTCTCTTCTTCTTCATCTTTCAGTGGTGAGATGGAGATCCGTCATGGTCTTTGGGTCCGGGTAAATTGCTGGTTTCTTGTTCTCTCCCTTGCAGGATGCAGGCTGAGGTCACGGTGAGCGTCACGTTGCAAGAAGCAAATTAACACAAAGCACAGACCGATGCCAGGATGAGGCTTATATAGCCAGACATGTAGCCATGCCTCCATCAGGATGGCCACGCCCAGTCACACCTAGTGCACGTGCTAATGAGCCCGGATGCTGCTTTACAAAGCCAGCCACACCCAGTGCATGTGCAGATGGATGTTCACTCACACCAGCCTCCCATATTTAACCTCTTTTATGAGCCTTGCGCCACAGGTGCCAGGACGTGGTCCACATGGCTTTTATGAGCGTTCCATGAGAAAGAAGGGTGGTGGTTCTATGGGATCGCCTCAAGGTCCCCACCACACGGGGATGACTGGGCATGTATGCCCCTGAGCAGTCACTAAGGTGAGATATAAGTATACTTCTATAAGGGATAGGATCGTGATTGGGTCTCTATAGTCAGGTGGGCACTCTTGCCCTCCTTTCGTTTATGTCATACATAAGAAAGATACAATTTAATTGGCTCTCAAATTATAGGGCTCATGGTTATATGGCCTTCTATAATTGGTGAGCATGCTTGTACCCGTCTGGAATATTCGATGCTCTAGCAGCACGTAAGCTGTTACCAGGTGTTGGTGGGTTGGCCTGACCATGTCTCCCCACCCAATTAGGCCCATATCTCTCATCATTTATGCCTTCTCCCAGTCATTGGGCCTCATTACGAGTCCGGTGGTAACCTGCAGGTTTTTCCGGCTCGGTTACCGCCGGACTCATATTACCATTCCATCTCCATGATTCCTGGAATTACCGGGGCATTACAACCCTGGTGACCCAGGAATTCCGGAGACGGAATTCAGTAAATCCCCATTCCCATTGAATCCCATAGGACTCAATGGGAATGGGGACCATGGAAACACCGGCACCATCTCATGATGGTGCCGGTGTTTCCACGTTCGCCTGCAGGCGGGTGGTCTTAAACCCGCCAGGTCAGACCTGCCGGGTATGACACATCCGCTTGCAGGATACGAGATCACCCGGTATGGAAACAACGGTGGCGGGGGGTTCACCGCCATCGTTATTTCCATACCGGGTGACTCGTAATGAGGCCCATTGCCTTTGAACTCGGACTTGTAGTAGCTTCTCGTCTCTGGGAATTAAAGGGAGTATAAGCATTTGCTATCTTCGCACTGATGCATCATGCCCTTCGTCTATTTCCATCCTCGGCACACATGATCAGAGACCGTGAATTCGCTCATATTCTAGCATTTAATCGTCTTTAATGAAAAACTTGGCAGTCATTGTTTTCCTATTTTGCTGGTTAACAAGGGATGCCTCGGCTTCTCACGTATACTGTTCTTCGCCGCTGATAACCAGTTCTTGGCTGCTTCCAATCCTTAATACCAAGCCAGGCAACCTCTTTGGGCTTGCTTCGAGTTTTCAACCTATTCTTTGCTGCGACACACATATTGTTCAATTCTTCTTCTTTCATAGAGACTCTGTTATGCTCACCTGGTCTCTGCGGAGGCATTGGGGCATGGTTGCAGCCCTACCTGCACTTGAATCACCCCCTTCAGGCCTCTCCATCAGTAGAAAAGCTGTGAGCGGTGGTATGTGTTGATACTGCTCCTGCGTGGAGATAAAAGTGTGTGTGTGTGCCAATCTGTGATTGTTGTACCTCTCAAACCCTTCACCCCAAAGTATGGTTTCTGTGAGCATACGCCGGCCCATAAAGCTCACCTGTGAATTATGGAAGATAAGCGCTCCGTCCTGCTACTTCGGGCAGGGGCACGTCGAATGGGATGTAGTTCCTTCACTGATCCCTGTTAAGAATTAGTGATTGGTAAGTCTTTCTTGAGCTCTTGTGATGCTGTTCGTTCTCTTTAATGTCTTTATATGTTGCTCCTATTTATGCCCTCAATAATGTCTCTCTTCTGTTTTCTTCCCTTAGATGGAAATGCAGCCTCAATGCAGCTGTGAGACGCGGCCAGATGGAAGATGGATGCTACCGCAATGTTCGACATCAGGTAAGTGATGGTTTAAGGAAAAGCGCGAGGTATGGCGAAGCGCAACCTTAAACTGACGTTTTTTTCGATGTCTAACCTTGTCTTCTGTTTTTCCTTGCAGGCGGTCGCTGCTGTCGACCATGGAGAGTGTCGTGCTGTGGTGCCAAGATGAAGATTTCGGCTTTCCGTAAAGTGTAAAGATGAATACTTGGTTCGCCGAAGAGATGTACAGGTAAGAACAGCTTCCCCCAGTTGGTAAGTATGCTGGCACGAAGCAGGATGTCCAGGAAGCAGGATCTTCAAAGGTAAGTCTGACCTCAGGCGACAGTGAGTGTTACGCTGCTTGCAAGTGCAGAATAACGCAAAGCTTCTGTCTTGAGGATCGGGGCAGCTTATATAGCTAAGATCGTGCACACTCCCATTAGGGCCGGCTTACCAGCTACACCCTGCCACTCCTAGAGAGTGAGCACGTGCAAAGGCAATCCATTAGCAGCCACACCCAAGAATACACTTGTGGCTGCTTAATGGATGGAATGTTCACAGTTAATGCATCCTGCTGAATGGATGGAATGTTCAAGGTTAATGCATCTGAAGTGCTATGTCCATAATAAAAGCCTTTTGGTGTTAACGCCTTAAGTGCCAAGGATGAGATAGCTCGTCCTTGACATTACCTCGGTAGTGCCAAGGACGAGATAGCTCGTCCTTTTCGGCACGTTGTTTTGAGCGAGGGATGGTAATCCAACCCCCAAGCTATGTGAGGGGGAGGTCCTGCCTCACTGCCAGGGGGCTGGATTTCCTTCAATTTCATGTCGGCGTGATTAATGCACGCCGGCGTGAAAGTAATTTTCACCGCAGCAGCCATTTCGGGCTGCTGCGGAGAAAATTAAAGGTGAGTCTGCACCTTTCCCCCCCTCGATCTCCGACTGTATTTCAAGCCGGAGATTGAGGGAGGTGTTGTTGGAAAGGGGAGATTCTCCCCTTTTCAACGACACCTTTTCTGAAAGCATTGCTGGGCGTGGATAGGGCGCAGAGCGCTCGATCCATGCCCAGCAATGCCCACTAGACACTAGGGATCTGTCTGAGAGGCGGCGGGATGTGGGGGATGCTTACAGTAAGCACCCACACATGTGAGGCACTGTTTCCATCGGGACACCTGTGGGAACGCAGGACGGTAGGCCATGTGTTGTTGGCAGTGTGTTTCGGTGGGTGAGCGAGTGAAATGTGCGGAAAATGTTTTTTTTGCGTCACATTTGCCAGGGTTTCTGGGTAATACTTTCTGGGCCGATTTGCGCAAGTCAGACCTCTGCGAATTTCCACAGGTGTCCTCTTTTCGGAAATGCATGGGGTTCCCTCTTTTCCTTGGTGGCTTGGACACCCGAGGTCCATATCTGTATGGTGTGCCCGTCTGCAAAAATCGTGATAGTCAGCGGCCGGAAAAGACTTGGAGATAGGGGTCTTTTAGGCTTTCCCCTTGGCGCCCAGGTAGGTGCACCCACACATGTGATGTACCGTTTTCATCGGGACACATGTGGGAACGTCAGAGGGCTTGACATTTGTTATGTTTGTGTGTTTTTTATAACGTTTCAACGCATTTGCTGGTGCGCTTTGTCACACAACCCTTTCATTTCCCAAATGTGCCCTATATTTACTCGCTGCTTTAGGCACCATACACTTTTGTAACCTGTACAAGTCACCTACCCTTGAAAAGGTCTACCTGTGCTCTTTCAAAAATGTATGCTTGCCAGTCCTCACCACATTGGTTTTCCTGATTTACACATGCTAAGTACAACTGTTCAGGTCGTAAGCATAAAACTCCTGTGTACCATGGCTCAGTGTTTGGCTTGTGGTATTGCTTGTTTTGTGAAACACTACAAAAAATGTGTGCTTTCCTAACTGCAAGAGTTGGGGAAATGTAGCGGAGCATTGTTCTTCTCAAAATTCATGGAAGCCATTGCCGTACCAAGCCAACCATGTCCACCACATACCTTTTTTTCGGTCACTTTCCCGCTTTTTCCCCAAACTATGGCATTTTCCCCTACCTAGTTGTTGCCCGACCTGCGGAAATCACCCCTTCCTAAATTTTGAATTTTGTCTACCTTTCAGAAATGTATGCCTTTCTGTCCTCCAATTCAGCTTTCCTACCATTTTCTTCCATTCCGTCCACACATGTCCAATTGGAAAAAATGGCCAAAATCGCCTACCGCTCACAAAACGGTTTATAACCACATCAAAATATTTTTTTTTTGTTTCCACTCAACCTGTTCTTGAAAGCCAGGAAATTGGGGAATTCAGCACAGCAAACCATTTGTTCCTAGCTCTTACAAGGAAAAAAAACACATGCTTCTCTCATTTTATTGATTTTTTAAAAAAAACACAACATTTTCACACTTTTTGGTTATTTTCTCTCACCCCCCTACAGCAACCTAGAATTACTGGGTGGCAGTACAACCACCAACATCTGGGAAAGAAAGGGGCCAAATCTGGTTGAGATATCTCATGTAACAAAAATGTTATAAGGCATTGAATAGCGACATTCCGAAATCATCAAAAAAAGGCCTTGGCCCTGGGGGGAAAAAACCCATGGCACTTTAAGGGTTAAATGGATGTTCTTGTTTACTTTTGTCCAAAGGCGCCAGGACAGTGTCCACCCAGGTCTCCTGTGCATGCAACCCCTGCATGCCTGTGCCCCTGACTGCATGACCATGACAGACTCGCTTACTACATTGTGTCATTGAATATTCAGAAATCTATACATGTTGGCGACATTGCCTGCAGTCTATATACTATGTATAGCCAGCCTTAAGAATTCTTAGTCTGCTTGCGTTACAGCATCTGTACAATTGTAAAACGACTTGTGTTTTCTGCAGTGCTTCTCACACGTGCAATCTTTATTCCGCACATAAAAGCTTATTCGATGCTTCATTTTGCCATCAGATTTTCCATTATCTAAATATTTTCTTCTCATCCTCCTTTTCAGTGCATAATTCTTATTTTCCGTAACGTCATCAGCCACTTTTCCCTTTATTCTAATATTCTTTCAGTAACTGCTTCCACCAGGTCTTCCTCTCTTTGGGGTACATCATATAAGGTCTTCTTAATGGATACCTTGTTTCAAAGACCTTTCTTGGAATTGTCACAGTTACTGGTATCAAACTTGGAACAACCTCTGGTTCCCAGCACACAGGAAGCAGGGGGGGCAGGACCTCCTGCAGAGGCATTTGGCTCCTTTGCACTCCCCCCTCTGGTTGATTCGTCAATCACACCTTCACCAGTCTCCACATCTAGGGATCCTCTCTTTAAGAAGTGTTTCCTTAGGGTCCAGATCTTTACGACTCCTTTCAGGGATCCTGATGCTTTCACATGTTCATTGATACTCCAGGTCATGTAACTGCATTGGCCATTTGGATTACAGTAGATCCATCGTCGTACATACTTGTTGCGGTTTCTCGGATGTAGAAACTTTGTTCCCTCTGGTGCTACAATGCTGGCCTCTATATAGTCTCTGATTTCTTCATTTGTCAGCTCCTTCGTTTTCAACATCGATCATGATCTTCATTCCTACTGCCTTCTTGCATTGTACGATTGTGATCTTTATCATACAGAATCCAAACCTGATCATCACCAATATTGCTCCAACGAACTTGAAGATACTTGCCATCCAATGTGGAATCCATGGGAAGATGGATGTGAACCAGCTGCTGTCTGCAATGTCTTCCACTTCATCCTCATATTGTGCAGGTTTGTCAGCAGCGTTATGGCCTCTGCAAAGGACACATTCTCGCCATCATGAGAAAGTATGAACGTGCAACATGATGGCCTGATTTTGGCCTAAACTCCTCCTTCCATTACAGTGATCAGATCAAGGACATACCTGTTCTAGAGAGTCATCCGTTTTATGGCTCTTAATTCTTCTCTGATAGCATTGAATCCCTTTATGGTAGTGTTAATAGTCTGTAGAAGCTCCCAGCAAGTGATTTGTAACCACTTCCCATTTGCCATTACCTGGTTCTCAGGCATGAAGATAACCATAAAGACTGAAGTAGTTTTGCGGCACAGTCTGTGTTCATATGGGATAGCATCAAAGGCTTCTATTGATTTAGCTGAAAACTAGTTCTCCCTCCTTGTTTGATTGAGGAACTCTAGTGCTCTTCTCTTCATTAGATGGGTGTCCACTTTTGGAAATACACCAATATTCAAGTCACTTTGAGGAATCAGCAATGCTGGAACATGAATGATCACTAAGGAACAGGTTTCCAATTCTTAGGCAGCTTCATGTAAGGGTGCAGTACTGATCCATTAAGACAGCCGTCCCTGCTCCTATTTTTGAGACATCAACTGCAGTTTTGCAACCTATATTAGTTCCCACATGCTTCTTTCCTTCTCTTCGGAAGCACAATGTTGCATTTGTCAATGAGATTGCAATCAATGGACCGGATTCATCTTCTATCCATGTCAGCAGCTCAGCGTGTTCAGCCCATGATTTTAAACATTCACATTCACCTTTTGTACTTCTCAAACGTTATCTGATTTCAACAAGTGAGCTGCACAGCACATCAGCCCTTCTTCCCATCCCTTCTTGGTCTTCACTCGTCCGCAGACTAGCATCTGAAATTGTTCCCAGCATGCAGAAACCCAAGGCGACTCTACTTTCTCAGGACAGTCCATCTTTCTCATTTCCTTTACTACCACTTCATCTTGTCCTGCCCTCAGATACGTGAGCATCTTGATTTTCCATGCAGGCTCCTTTATCATCTGTGAAGTCTTTATATAATCATCTTCAAATGGAAATTACATTTCAATTTCCATTGCAAAGTAGCGCAATTTCCTTGCAATTGCCCTCGCGTCCTATAGGCAGCAAGGTGAATAAGGCACCTGGCATCATTCTCTGGAATTTCACTAGCAATGAAAGCTCGGGCAGCACTCATGGCATAAGGTATGAGAGCACAAATGTAACAACACTCTTTGGATGTTCTCTCCCCTACTTGTTTCATGTGCTGATACCACATGTTATGACCCAAATGTGCTGTGCTGTCCAAATAATTATTTATCCCCTCATCAACTTCCTCTGCACTAGTTATGCCTCTTGCTAACATTGCTAACAACATTGTTGCTGCCCATGAAAACGATTCTAAAGCAGCCTTGCTCTAGGGGGAAAACACAAAAGGTATTGCCCCTTTATCAATTGGTATATCAGCAATAGTTATTGGAGTAGTGAGAATCAAAGGAACTTCTACCTTTTTTGGATCCCTAAAATAATAAATCAGGAGAAAGAGTGGCACAAAGCATGATTGTAAACACATACATAAAAAACCAACATATGAAACCCCACCACTTTTGCCACTCTGGAACCTCTTAGCCTTGCTCATTTTCGAGAACCGCATCATACTCAGCTTTCCTCATTATGCCTGTATATTATTTTTTAAGGAACAAAAAAAAACTTTTTGGGGTGTGGCTAACTAGCCATGGACTAGGACGTGTTTTCTTGCTGGGCTCCGAACGATCCAACTTTCATCTGAAAATATACGCTGCGAATATGATGTTCTCGCCTTGAAATTGAAGAAACGGGTGTCTGAATGTATGCATAGCAAGTATCTGGAAGAAGAGAACACCTGTGTCTGCGGATCGGCAGACAAATGACTTTATAAGCAGCGGCCGCATGAATCAATTGATACCAATATGGCGGACAACAAAGGGAACGCAATCACAGCCCTGTTGAGATTCGATCCCTGTTGAAGTGTGCTGCACGCGAGTGAGGAGGCGGCCAGCAGCAACGAATTGTAAACCGTGCGGTATGCTCTTATAAGGAGGCGGCACCCCCGGGCCCAGATACATGCACCGATCGGAGCGGAACAACAAAAGAACGGCAGGTACTAAAGCGGCTCCCGGCCGCTCACATAGGCTGCAGGGTCCTGCCGAACCCGCACGGAGCGGGAAGTAATCGACAGACAGAAATAAATATCAAACATTGCGTGCACCGTTGAAATGAAGCGGCGGCATTCCCTAGCCTGGATTAATGTTGCCCTTGCGGCTGGCAACAAAGTTACAATAAGCGCTGTATGCCTGCACGGCCCCCAGTGGCTCAGGAAGACAGAGCTGATCATTACGGCCGCAGGGAGCTACGGCAGGAGAAGCGGGCGGAGGGTGCTGATGAGATAAGATGTCAACAATGAGCTGCATGGGCTGGTGGACGGCGTGGCCCTGAGTGCTGATGCCAGCAACGCTATGAATAGAGCACACGGAACAGTGTTTTGAGGCTGTTAGAAACGCAGCAGCAAAATGAATTGTGTTCCCCGGCATTGTGATGAGACATTGAGTGGGCAGAGGTGCACACTGATTATATTGAACTACTACTGCAGCTGGGGCTGCCCAGTCCAGAAGCAGCAGCATATTGAGCTGCACTGCGAGCTAGCCCTGCTACATCACGCGCCTGAGGAGTAATCCCATACACGACTGAGACATTTCATTAAAGCAAGGTCTGACCTGTATTGTGGCACTGAGACTGTGGGGCAAGGCCACGCGCAACGAAGTGTGGAGTAAGCACCTGAGGGCAGTAGGAAGCATGTCATGTATGGACTGCCACAACACTAGCAGCCTTCACAGAGGAAGCTGGCCCGGTTACATCACGCATCCAGGTACTGACCCCACCCGAGACCAAGATGTTAAGTAAACAACTGAGGTTGAGCTGTATGTGGACACCGTGACTACTGGATAAAACTGTGCGCGCCAGAGTGCGCAATAAGCATCAAAGGTGGCTTATCATCACTTGCATACACAGGACACCTGGCATGGAATGTATGAACGGAAGGGGCGGATTGTAATGCCCGCAATATAATAAAAAGGCCCACGAAAGGAACCCTTTTTGCTGCGGCAGTACCCAGCAAATGCATACCACTGGGAGCACAGGCACCGGAAGCACGCCACTAAGAACGAGGCAAAGGGGGACACGTCGAGCTTGCGTGCCACCTAGCAGGGTGGCCCACCGAGGCCACCAAAACACTGACTTGAAGTGGTGAAATCACAGTGACACAGATGAGCTGATATTAGACACAGCGAGACGGCAGTATGTCTTTGAAAGGGCTGAAGTCCAGGAGCAAGCAACCTACTATGGACACCTATGCGAAGGCACAACGAGCCCCTTCAACCCCGGTACAAAAGACGGGAGAGGCATCGGGGAATGACCCCCCTGAAGGAGAAAATCAACAAGTCCTAGCGGCCATAACGGACTTGAGTGTGAAGTGGGGCACGGCGATGGCGGAACTGCGGACAGCCCTGGAAAATAAAATAGATGCCGTGGGGATTGAAGTTACCTTGCTGTGGCAGGACGTTAGAGCGCTAGCAGAAAGAACTAGCAGATTGGAAAGTGCAGTGACCAACACTGATGAAAGCACGAACAACGCGAAGGAGGTCCATGTACTCAAACAGCAGGTTGCCAACCTCGAAAACAGGGTGGAGGAGGCAGAAGGATGGGCGAGACGGAACAACATCTGAGTGGTTGGCCTGCCAGAAGGAGAAGAAGACCAGGACCCCACGGATTTGGTGGAGAACATGATCCTGCAAGTAGTGGGAGCAGACAAACTCTCGCAGGGGTTCACGGTAGAGTGGGCACATCGAGCCCTCATGAGGAAACCACGGCCTGGAGCTCCACCGAGACCTATAATTGCGAAAATCTTGAATTACAAACACAGGGAAAAGATTTTGGAGTACTTTCGTAAGGGCGGCACGATAGAAAGGGCCTCCTCCAGGGTTACGGCATACCCCGACTATACTATGTTGGTACAAAGGCAGTGATATAGTTATGTTGCGGTCAAGAGAAGACTACGTGTGGCAGACATCAAGTACATGTTGTTGTACCCTGCAAAGTTGAAAGTCTTACACAAAGGCAGAGCGCTGTTCTTTGACTCTCCGTAGGATGTGGAATCGTGGTTAGGTCTACAGGGCTGCCCGGCGCGGAACGAGGAACAGGAATCCCAGGAACACGATAAGTGAAGACACTATGGGCCTCATTACAACCTTGGTGCTAAGTGCACCAACTTTACCACCATGGTGTAAACTCTGTTTACACCATGGTGGATGGCGGATTTACCGCCCCATTCCAAGGTGAGTGGGGCGGTAAATCCCCATTTCCCATTTTCCCTTCCCCATTCCCATTTTTGCCCCATAGGGCATAATGGGAGTGGGGAAGGTGCTAATTACGCCGCCGTACATTACGGCGGCGTAATTAGCACCATGGCAGGTTAGCGCCATGGATTTTAACGCCTGCTAAAAGCAGGCGTTAAAATCAGAATCAGGCGTTAAGGGTTAACGGTGGCGTTAACCCTTAACGCCTGAGTTGTAATGAGGCCCTATGTCATGTACCCTGTGTGGGGAGGAGAGTGGGGAACCCGGATATAGCGCCTTGAATTGCTGGATAGATATGGCATAGCCCTTGAACTTTGTGACTTTATGGGACTGGAAT
This sequence comes from Ambystoma mexicanum, assembly GCF_040938575.1. NCBI lineage: Eukaryota > Metazoa > Chordata > Amphibia > Caudata > Ambystomatidae > Ambystoma > Ambystoma mexicanum. The sequence goes on from NC_090929.1 coordinate 134,593,965, forward strand.
ATAGTGTGCCAAACGCTAATGAAAATTTAAGTATTGGGCGTAGCAACCTTTAACAAATAGGAGCAGCAGGACCGCACTTGACTACCCCCGAGATTTAGTAGAAAGGCGGCCAATAGGGCGACCTAACCCTGCTGGGCCGTGAGTACGGGTTGTACCAGAAAGGGCTAGATGCTGGGGTGCCTGAGATCCAGGTATGGAGCTGGTCAACAGTTGGGGAGGGTGAGGTTGGGGAAGATAAGGGGGGAGGGTGGGAACGGGGTGAGGGAGTTTGGAGTGTTTGTAGTTAAGCGGATTTTGAGTTGGGAAGTGAGCCTATATAGATTGAGAGGGAAGTGGGATCTGGACTGCATTGGTGGGAGGAGGAAAGGGATTCTAATGAGTCATGGGGGACCTTAAAATAATTACGTAGAACGTCAGGGGTCTTAATAGTTATCTAAAAAGGAACAAGGTTATGTTGTACTTGCGCAGAAAAAAAATAGATATAGCACTGTTGCAAGAGACACACCTGACACGGGAAAAGATAGAGACGGTGGTGAAGAAATGGAAAGGGGTTGTGGTGGGCTCGGCATATTCTGCCTATGCTAGAGGAGTACTCATTTGGGTGGCGCCGCACGTCCCATTTAAACAGCTACAGGAAGTGGTGAAAACGGATGGGAGGATGGTCATATTAAGGGGGTTAGTGGAGAACAGAGAGATAAGCATTGTGAATACATATGCCCCAACCAAAATACAGCAGCATATTTCAGAACTCTGTGCCATAACCTAAGCTTATGCATGGGTGGGGCGTGATCTTGGGAGGAGATTTTAACTGTGTACTGGACCCTAGGGTAGATAGATCAGATGGGAAAATGGATAAACCTGCCCCAGCGGCTAAAGCGCTGCAGACTCTGCTGGACGATTTTGGTCTGGCGGATGTGTGGAGAACAAGACACCCCCAAGATAGGCAATACTCGCATTACTCTGCCCTGCAGCAATTGCATACATGATTGGACTATGGGCCTCATTCCGAGTATGGCGGTAAGAAATACATATTACCGCCATGGCGTAAACACCATGTACGATGTGGTTGGAAGGCGCTATTTCCACCATATTCCGACTTCGCGTGCACGAGTATTCCGCCATGGCGGTAAACTCCCTTGCGGCATACCGCAAAATGTCCCGTCAAACCCCTTACCGCCATAAACCTAGACGTATTTAACACCATCGCCTTCGATGGAATCCGTAAATAGCGGAGACCGTAATTTACGCTAACCGTAAATTACGGCCACCGTTAAAAATCGGAAACGGAAATAACGTCATCGCACAGGAACGGGAAGCATCACGGCGGCCATATTTAAAATCACAATCCATTGCAATCCTCTCCATACAGGACATACAGTACTCCATACAGGACTCTGATCGACCAAATATACTTCAGAGACCAGCATCATGCCTAAAGTTCTGAAAAAAGGCGCTGCGCGCATCCGAAAAGAAAAATTCACCCAGGATGAGTTACAGGTCCTGGTCGACACTCTGCATTAACATGCAGATATCGTATTCTGCAGCGACATGCGTAGGCCCACCATCCTCAGAAAGAAGGAGATATGGGAGTTGGTCGCACAGAGGGTGAGCGCCGTTGGGAACACCCCCCGCAGCACAACGCATTGCCGCAAACGCTGGGATGACCTCCGTCTCAGGGTGCGGGCCATCCTCTCAGCAAACCGTCAGCAGGCCCTGGAGACAGGAGGAGGCCCAGGCTCACCCATTAAAATGATGCCCTGGGAGGAAACATGTGCGGAGATGATGGGCACAGAAGCCATCGAAGGTGTTGGCGAAATGGATTGCAGTGATCCCTCATTCGTTGATGCAGGTGAGTGTCATGAGTCTAAACAGTACATGCATCCCTAATGTAATTCACCGCAAAGGGCCGGCCAAAGAGTCACATCATGTTTGCTTCGTAGACCCCCCCCCTGCAATCATGTCATAACAAGTGGGACCCAGGATGATGTCAGGTGCAAGGCTGACACCCATATTGGCCATGCCACACAGAAAGCTGGTCAATGTCACTCACCACAGTACTCTGCCAACATGATTGACCCTGCCAACAGTATGCTTTTACGATCCAAGCCAAGTTCACTCACCGACCAAATGTCACCAAGACGCTGCTCTCCCAATGTGTTACCATAGGCTTGAAGTCATGATGACCCCCAGATCATTGCTCATGCTGTCTCTCTCTTGCCCCCCACAGGTAGCGGTCATAAAAGTGAGGAGCAGGAAGGCTGCCGGCCAAGTACCTCCCGGGGCAGGGGCAGGGTACAGCGCATACCTGCTGGCAGACATAAGGCCCATACTACACCACCTGCTCCAGCAACCCCCATGGAGGGTACACAACCCCCACCCGCGCACCTGGACATGCCTGCAGTTCCGCCGGTAACATGCCCCACGCTGCACCCTGAGGAATCCAGCATGTCAGGGGAGAATGCTGCCATGTGCCTCCTTAGTGTGCCAGACAGCCCCACATCCAATTCCGTGGTCAACGTGGAGGAGACCAATGACTACAACCCTGAGTCACCATCGTACAGCCAGGTTGCACACAGCGACTCCGGATCGAGTGATGGGCCAGGTCTCACAGGCGAAGGGGTAACACCTGTCTCACATCAGCCCACTTCCCCTGCCGAAACACCTGAGAGGCCTGCAGGCCCAATACTAAGCCTGCCAACCACATCCCCCACATCGGCCACAGAAGCTGTGCACTCCCAGAACCTCACGGCCATGATAGAGGAGTTTCTCCGGGACAACCGGGAATCAGGGTTGGTGCATCACAATGACGTGCAGGCTCTGGGCGAGGTCATCACTACATGCACAAACCGGCTCTGTGAGGTGCTTGGCAGGATTGCTGATGCCCTGGAGGCAGCAACCCCCAGACCTCAGCCCCAGCAGGAGGAACCACCTTCCCAGTGCTCCTCCACGCAGACCAGCCCGGTCCGCAGGTCACAACGCTCAATGCGAAAATGATACCCCAGACTCGGGGAGTGCCCATTGACTATGAAGCCACACACATGTGGCCTATGTAGTATTGATGGGACCATTGTGGGGCTGTTGTGGGGGGAGGGTGAGGGGGGTGAGGGTGTGCGTAGGAGTTGGGGGGGAGGGGGGTGAGGGTGTGCGTGGGAGTTGGGGGGGAGGGGGGTGAGGGTGTGCGTGGGAGTTGGGGGGGAGGCGGGTGAGGGTGTGCGTGGGAGTTGGGGGGGAGGGGGGTGAGGGTGTGCGTGGGAGTTGGGGGGGAGGGGGGTGAGGGTGGATGATTATTTGTACACGTTTTCACATGATTATACAATACACAGTTTGGTCTATCCTGGAAAACAGAGTGGACATTGATCATTGTGCATGTGTCTTTTAATGTCTCACAGTGCATGTAGTACATGTATCCCCACACCCAGTGCCCAATGTCCTGTCATCCTCACCCCCTCAGCTGACTTGTGACTCAGAAATATTGGTCAATCAATGCTTGTCGCACGTGACGTCCCTCCTGTGCATCGGCCCCGTGATGCTGTCCTGCCATTCCTTCCTCCTCCTCCTCCTCCTCCTCATCTGGTGGTAGCAGACCCACGTCAGGGGGCAGTGGCACGTTCCGATGGATGCACATGTTGTGCAGCATTGCACATGCCATGGTGATCTTGGCCACCTTCTCGTGGCTGTAGATGAGGGCCCCACCTGACCGGCTGAGGCAACGAAATCGTGCCTTCAAAAGGCCGAAGGTCTGCTCTATCACCACCCGTGTACGGGTATGATATCTATTGTAGTCCTCCTGGTGCTTGTTTTGTGGGTTGCGGACCGGGGTCATGAGCCACGGCTTCAATGGGTAGCCAGCATCACCTGCATGAGAGTGGAATGAAGATAAGTGTTCGTGCAATCATGGTGGAGAACTGTGCTAAACTAACATTGCAGCAGGTGTTCACTGGCCATGCACACATGTCCCAGGATACAGTCACCCCATTACATCGTACAATGGCGTTGACTGTCCCACCCGTATGCATCCCTTTACCACCCGGGTGGAGTATGCTGACAACCTACTCACAGCCCCAATGGACTGCCATGGCCCATTCCGGTTACTCACCAAGCAGCCAGGTACGTCGTTCAGCATGTCGCTCCATGTAGCGTGGTAGTGTAGAGTTCCGCAGGACCAATGAGTCATGAGTTGATCCGGGGTATCGGGCATTGCATTGTGTGATGGCTTTACTGGCATTACACACCATCTGGACGTTGATGGAGTGATATTGCTTGCGGTTGCGATACGGCACCTCCATGGCATGGGGTACCACCAATTCTACGTGGGTGCAGTCGATGGCACCTATGCAATTTGGCATGCCTGCAAGTGCATGGAAGGCAGCTTTGGTATCATATGTCTCCTGGGGAGTCCGGGGGAGGCATATGTAGTCCCTTCTGTGCTTGAGGAGGGCATCGAGCACTTGGTTGAGTATCCGGGAAAATATGGGCTGTGAAATGCCATGCATGTGCCCCACTGTATGCTGGTAGGTCCCTGTGGCAAGGAAGTGGAGCACAGACACTACCTTTAGTAGAGGGGGGATGGCAGTGCTGATTTCTATTGGGCTCACTATGTCGTTATGTATCAGGGCCACTATGGTGGTTATGGTGTCCCGGTCAAGCCGGTACAGGGTGTGTATCTGCTCTGGTGTGAGGTTGAAGGGGGTGGGTCTGATGCGTGGAATTGGGGGCTGACGGCGTGGTAATGGTGGCTGCACCGGTAGGGCATGCTGGGCCTGTCTCTGCCTCCTTCTCCTCCTGTGTATCCTCTGTGGTGGCGGCTGTGGTTGCTGTGGTTGCTGTTGTTGATGTTGTCGTAGTTGCTGCCTTGCAAGCAGGGCCTCCAGCTCCATGAATGCTGCGAGAATTGGTATCATCTTGGTGTGGGAGGGGGTGTGGTGTGTGGGTGTGCTCCTTTTGTGCTGTGCCTGACTCTATGGACTCCACCTGTGCTGATTGGGTGCACCTGTTCCTCTTTCTGGCACTGTTCAGGGTTGTTAACACCTTCTCTACGATGCCGGTAATTACGCCATGGCGTTAAGGTACTTTCCGCCCTTGTGGAGCCCGTTTTTACCGTGTCCGCTTTACTTGGGATCAGCACTGGTTAACGCCTTAGCGTTATTTCCGACGTGGTGTCTCTGGCGCGCGACACTGGTCCGCTATTTACGCCGTCTTACTTTACGGCGGCGGTAATTACGGTGTGATGGGTCGGAATAGTCCACGGCGGAAAAGGATGTCGGTATTACTTTACCGCCATCGTTTTTCCATTACCGCCGGACTCGGAATGAGGCCCCATGTCTTTTCCACGTCGGACGTGGTGATGGAGTGTACCCTAGCAGAATATAAGGCGAGGGTCCTTTTGGACCACTCGCCCCTGGCCGTTGGGTGGCAATACTGCCCCCGAGTGCAAGGTTTCCAACATGGCGTCTTCGGGCAGAGGTGCTTACGAATCCTGTCTTCAGGGAAGATATAAGGGAGGAGATTGTAAACTACTTTGAGACCAACACAGGTAGCGTTGATTCGGCAAGCACACTTTGGGAAGCCTTCAAGGTGGTGATGAGAGGAGTAGCTCTAGCTAAATCGAAAGGCCTACAAGGTGGGATCTTAGCTGATATACATGAAATGGAAAAATAACTGGAAAAGGTATTGAAGGAGGGTGGTGCAGACATGGAACTGATACTGAGACTGCAGCAGAAATGTGTGGAGCAATGGGAAAGACTATGAAACCTCAACTATAGAAAATATATAGAGAGACAGCATGCGAGAGGGGATAAAACGGGGAGCCTGCTGGCGTGGCTATATAAGAGCGAAACTCCCAGACCCACGTTTAGGACGATTGCGAGAGAAGATGGGAGTGTAGTTGACACTCAAGAAGGAGTTAATCAGGAGTTTGCTGAATATTACAAGGTTTTATATGGGGATGAGGGGGGCAGTAGTCTTGGGGAGATCACAGAAACACTGGAGGACCTAGGATTGCCTAGGATAAGTGCAGAAGAAAGGGAAGAGCTGGATGCACCAATTACCTTGGAGGAATTGGAAGAAGTGGTGCGGCAGCTGCCCACCAGTAAGACCCCAGGGTCAGACGGGTTCCCGAGTGAATTTTACAAGGTCTATAAGGAGGAAGTGCTCCCCCCAATGCTAGAAATGCTTAATGAGGCGTTTGAGGTGGGACGGCTGCCGGAGTCACTCAGAGAGGCGATTATAATATATACTGCTTCCCAAACCCAACAAGCCCGGGCATAGTTGTGGCTCCTACAGACCTCTGTCAATGTTGAACCAGGACAGCAAGATATTGACGGCTGTCCTGGTGAACAGATTGCGCTGAGTTATTGGCAAACTAATACACCCAGACCAGACGGGCTATGTCCCGAATAGAAATATAACTCATAATCACAGGTGACTCCATCGGGTGGTTGAGTGGGGCAGCAGGAACGAGGGCGAAATGGCGATTGTGTCCTTAGACGCGGTCAAGGCCTTTGATTCAGTCAAATGGCCATGGCTGCTTGCCGCCTTGGCGAGCTATGGAATGGGGCCTGGATACATAAAATGGGCAATGATGTTATATAGTGCACCATTAGCTAGGATCAGAACAGGATCGTTGATATCTGACAGATGGCAACTAAGACAAGGCACCAGGCAACGTTGCCCATGGTCCGCAATGATCTATATATTAGCCTTGGAGCCCTTGGCGATATACCTTAGGCAACAATATGACGAAATAGGTAGCGAGTTGAACGGAGAACGACACCTGATCTCTCTTCTGTATGCCGATGATCTGCTGCTGTACCTGAGGTATCCGGAAGAACATCTCCAGTACATATTAGAAGTTTTGGATAAATATGCTGGGCTGTCTGGCATAGCGGTGAATCCCCAGAAATCTAGTATCTTCCCGCTAGGTAGTTACAAAGGAATCCCTATGGAGAGGTTACCAGTGCTGCAAATACCATGGGTGGTTAGCACATTTAGGTATCTTGGGATAGACGTGTACCACACGGTGGAAGAGGAGCATAGACATAATACCGAAAGGGCCATTGTGAGAATTGAGAAGTGCCTGAAATTCTGGGAGAAGTTGCCCCTAGAAATGATGGGATGGTTGGCGATGCTTAAGATGGTGGTCTTGCCCAGACTCCTGCACTATTTTGGAAATATCCCGTATCTGATACCCAAGAAATTCTTCGCCAAACTGGATAGCATATCTAGGGAATTTCTTTGGCATGGTACCCGGAATAGAGTGGCATTATGGAAACTGCAGAACTTTTACGAAAAAGGGGGAATAAAGCTGCCCAACTATGAGGTATATTATGTCGCGAGCCAACTGCAATATATAGCTAAATGGCTCTCAGACGAAATGACCCCTGAATCTAGATTGTTTGGACAGGATTGTGCCCCATTTTATGTTAAAGAAATGATCTGGCAGCCCAGGACAGAGATGGGAGGTCATCCTGAGATGATGAAGCTCGGGTGGGAGATGTGGCGCCGAGCGTTCCAGATGTTGGGGAGCCCATACCCATGCTCCCCACATGTGCCATTAGTCGCACTGGCGGTGGAAGACAAGCAGCTGAGGATGATACTCAGGAACCACTGGGACGTGGTCGGAGTGGTGACAATGGGGGATATTTGGCAGGAGGGGACCATTACAGCGTTTGAAGTACTCAGGGAAGAGATGGGATTACACACGGGCCAGTATATTACATATCACAGGATGATACAGAGAATCAGGAGAACATGGCCTGAAACAATATTGGAGGGAGAACCAGATGCTACTGTAGACATGATATATTATATGACAGAAGGGGGGCATGAGATCTCCAGACTGTATGAGATGATGATGTCCAGGGTCGGGAAGGAGTTAACAAAATTGAGACTAGACTGGGAGGCGGAGGTGGGCGCCCCGCTAGAGGATGGGATGTGGGAGTGTGGTTTGGGATACCACAAGAAGGTGTCAAGAAATGCAAGACTGAAACAGATACAGCTATATATCACGCATAGAGCATACATGACACCAGAAAGGATATCTAGATTCAATGATGCTGGGAGACAAGCGTGTCCCAAATGTGATGAAGAAAAGGCTGGCATGGTGCACATGTTCTGGACATGCCCAGTAATTGAGCGCTTCTGGGGGGAAGTAGCACAAAAACTAGAGGAAAAGGGGGTCGGGATGATTGTGAACACAGCATGGGCTTGCTTACTGGGGGGGTTCCCCGGACCGCAGAAACTTAAGCATGTTAACAAATTGAAAGAGCTAGCATATGTGCTCGCAAAAAGAAGGATTGCCATGGGATGGAAGACATGTCATAAGCCACAGGTGGAGGTGTGGTGGAAAGATTTACAAAAATGGGTGGAGGCAGAAACCATGGTATGGCAAGAGGCAAGCACTATAGGGGGTGAAGAGGAGGCAGAAAGCTTGATGGCATGGAGATTATTAATAGCGTAATTGTTTGGAACAGTACAAGACCTGACAGGGTCCACGGGGTGCGAGACCCCACCACGTGAGGCAGATACAGAGGGCTTGGAACAAATAGGCTCGTCGGGGGGATTGAGGGGGGAAGCAGTGACCAGAATAACCTAATTAATATTTGTATTGCTGATGCATACACTGCGTGTGTGGTTTGTATTGTTTTTGTTTGAATAAAATAAAAAATATAGAAAAAATAAAAATAAAAAATAGAAAATATGTACCAATACAAAAAAAAACTTTTTAATCAAGCACTTCAGGTATATCAGGTAGCTACAAAATCTACTCAATGATTGCCACAATCAGTCTCCTTATCGCAGGGCCATTCTTAGGATCATGTTAAAAAAGTAGGTAGGTTGGCACTATAACCAACAAGGGCAGGATAAGCTCAAAGTATGTATACAAAAAACAGCAAATTATATACGATGGGCATCGACATTTGACAGAACCATAAGGTCACCCAAATAACTGTGTTCTGTAAAAGAATCAGCGTATTGCTCACCCTTCCAGTTATGGATTAGGTGTTGTCATTTAATTATCCTTCACAATGTGTCAATCGTCTAAAGTTCATTTTCAAAAAACTCAATGACTCAGAACTGAGTTTGCACTCTTCCAACAATAACTATAAAGAGGTTCCAAGGGAGTAACAGTCCAAGTGCAATCTGCTATTTTTATTCAGCCAGTTTAGTGTCCTTCTTCCTTGTCGTTGATCAAGTCTGCACAGGCTGAAATTCTTCATCTTGTCTTGCTTCCAAATCAATCGTTGGGGGTGCATCGGCCACTCCACTGCAGACTTCCACATCGCAAAGATGGATCCATGCTCTCCTACCCTGAACTTTTACTGCAGAGGGAGTCATATTCTCTACAAAGAAAGTACCTACAAATCTGGGATCACACCACTTCCTGGTGAGATTTCAGTTCAAGAATAAATCTCCAATAAATAGTTTTGGTGCTGATAAAAGTTCTTGACCTCCGACTGCTGAAAGGTCTTCATCTGTGTGTGGAGACCAACACCCCTTGTGCTTGAGTTGATCTGAAATGACAGAGATACTAGCGGTCATACATGTTAAGTACTCATTTAATTAATTTAATTTTGTAATAGTTCTGCAGTACTCTGGGCATCACTTCTGCTCCTCGATGGAGTAGTCAAAGGCATTCTCATTCATCTCCCTGTTACTAGTTTGTGGGGCGTGAGGTGATGGTCTGAACCAGGCTGATTTCTTAGGGCCTATAGTGCTAAGCGCAGACAACATAGCCATCCCTTCTTCAGTGTTAGTTTCAACTTGGCGATCCTCTTTTTCAAGAGGCCACTGAGTCTCTCACATATCCCGTTTACTTGCAGTGATAAGCAGAAGAAAACGTATGTTTTATATTCAAAAGAAGCGCTATTTGTTCAAATACTTCATTGACAAAATGTGGCCCATTATCGGATCTCAGCACTTCACACGCTCCACATCTTGGAAAGACTTCACATACTAAAAACTTTGCTTCGTAAGTGGCATCAGGGTGTGTACAAGGACCTGCTTCGATCTACCTGGAAAAGGGACACACCACCACTATTAGATACCTGTATCCACTACAAACTTGCAACATGTCGACATAATCGATATGTAAATGCTGAAAAAGAACATTTGGTTGAGGAATTACTCCTCTGATTGTTCACAGTGTTTGCCCAGCTGTAAATCTTTAACATACGATGCAGTTTACTACGTATAATGCAACATGATCTAACGGGTTTGGTACGAACCAGTCTTCTGCAATAGCTGCAGCGAGACTCTACGTAGTTACATGCACGGGGTAGTTCACCAGTTCAAGCTCTACCTTTAATAACGCTACTGGCATCATCTGATTTCCGGTATTGTCTTGTCGACACAATGCTTCTGTGGGAGATAGAGAACACCCCCGTCGTTTCCATAATTCTTGTTCTTCCCCTGGTGCACTGCCTTGTGTAGTATCCTAGCATCATATATGCTATGTTGTGCTGTGTGACTATGTGATTGAGTAGTGGAGCTCAGAGTGTTGGTGCGAGGCCTGGAATGGTGCTAGTGTAAGGATTCCATAGAGGACGGTTGGGGACTGGCAGGGAGAGAGCCAAGGGAAGCAGAAGCACATCACCTCATCTCCTATCTTACTTTCCCACTGTAACCTGTAACATTGAAGAAGACTTACCTTTTCTACAATACTGGCTCTGGTGTGGTTCCTGAGTATTCCTGCCTGTGTCATACCACACCAAGATACTTCATTTGGCGACGAGGATTGTAAGAACTTGAAGGACAGTGGGGAAGCTGTAGAAAACTGGAGAAGGAGATCCAGTGAGATGGAGAGGAGAGGCCCCAGAGGTGATGTCGGACCAGATGGAAAGCAGGGTCCACAGATATTGAACTGGAGACCGTAGCATGTTGGGAACAGAGGAGTCCATGCTACCTGGAAATGTTTTGAGGACGTGGAGCGGTACGAGTCCTGCAGGGTGTTAGAAGTGGTGGCAGAACATCCTCGCGGGCAGCCATATGGGGCTTTTGAACTGGCATGCAGTGTGGAGAAAAGGTGGCAGCAGGTCGGTTGGAGCGATGTGGAGCCAGACGGCAGTGAAGAAGATGCAGGCGTTTGAAGCAGCCTGTCCATGCTGCACATTGGCAACACAAAAGGTACTGTGGGGAGAACTACGCGGTGCCGGACGCAATTGGGCCATGAGAGGGTCCATCAGGTCCATTGGGTGGTGCGCGCGCCCAGCAGGCCCTCCCGTAGTTTGCGTTCCAGCGTGTCCGTTGGGCTGAAACGCAGGGAGGGAGGCCCGGCGCCAGTGTTCTACATCTCCATGTACGGAGAAGACATTAGAAAAGAGGCCCTAGAAACGTGTGTAGAGCGTGAGGAGATACCAGGAAGGAACGTAGGAATCTCCTGTGTATTGTACGAAGTGACGCGCTTTGAAGAAATGGAGCCGTCGGAAAGAGGAATTCGACCTTTACTGGAGTGAGGAAACCTTTAGTTATATAAGGTAGCACCAATGGCGGGAGATGCATGAAGAATACATATACTTTTGTCAAGCGGTGATTCAAGGAACTGTTTTGGAGACCTTTAACGTGCAGCACAAACACATCTACATGCAGTAAGATTGAAAGCACTTTTAAAAGTGTATGGTGATGTAAGGCGAGAGCTGGAGCTCCGGACGGAATACAAATTTCGTCTGTGCTGAAAAAAAAAAAAGAAGGAAACTTTTGTTATGGACATCTGCAGCAGTCTAGCAGATCTAAAGAAAAGCTATGAGGTACTGTTATGAGCACTGCATTTATCTTTGCACATTTGGATTGCAGATATTACCGCCAACAAGAAAAAAAAAAAATGTGTAGATGTTAAACGTTATAATTTTGTGGAAGCAGTTGTAGGGATCATGTGTTTGTCTTCCAGGAGGACGTTTATAATTGATGCTACAGTGTATATTAATGTTTTTTTTTAAGTTTATGCCATACTACGGGTTTGTGGAGGAGAAAAAAAGTAATGGGGATTATGGTTGCAATATTGGTATGCATGAGTGTTTAATGTGCAGTGGGTATGGTAGTTACATGAAAATAAGTGATAATTGCATTTCAGGGAACTTTTGCACAGTTTAAAACAAATACTGCAAATAATTAATTTATTGAATAATTAATGTTTTGGAAGTAGATTTCTAAATTGAAGTTTTTAAATGAAGATTTAGCAAGACAATTATGCTTTGATTTGCTTTAAAGATGTTATGTCCACATGAGTTTTATGCAATTTACAGAAAAAATGTAATTTTGCAATTAATATTGCACAAATAAGGGATTATTAGAAAACGAAAATTCTGTCTCTGAGATGACACACTTCCAGAACGGTGCCTGATCAACACCATGTCTGTTAGTGTCCATCATCCCTTTTGAGGAGGTTTAGTGGGCAAATGTAGATTGCATAATAGATGTCTAATGCAATTTAGTGAATTTGCACGTGAGTTGTGGTTGCCTTAATAGTATGTATCTGGAGTTGAGAGTGCATTGAGAACATGCAACGGAGGTATGTGGTGACATACGTTAGGAGTAGTAGGCGTGTATGAGGTAACACGTTTGAAGTGGTGAGATTGCAATGGGTGTGTGTAATCGTGAGTACGTACGTTTGGAGGAGTAAGCGTGTAAGAGGTAGCACGCATGAAGTTGAGGGTGAGGATCACATGCTGGCCAGGTGTGATGCCTTATGTAGACCCTAGGGAGACCGGTGTTTGGAGATTAACACAAATAGTTGATTTGTGTTCGGGGAGGATCTTTTTAAATAGAAGCATCCTATTCGTGGAGGATCCTAATATATAAGCATCCTATAGCAGGACACTATTGTAGGAGACTATGAGGCGTAGGTAGTACGCGTGAAGTTGTAGGAGTAGGCTACACTTAGAAAAATGTTCTTAGTGTTTTGGTTTTGTCTCTTGTAGGATGTTATAGTGTCGGGGTTAGGAGTGAGTAGTTTAGACTCCTAAAGTCTGTGGTGTCAGATAGTGGTAGTTAATGTTGGCAGAAATGTTAGAATTTTTTTCTGTTTAAAGCCTAGATAGGTTGGAGTTACTGCGAGGTGGGCACACAGACAGTAGAATTTAGGTTTTGAGTGTCATAGGGGACACAATGTGTTGATAAATTATTACTATCATAAAATATTTTTATTTAACATCGGAGAAGCACTAAATTTTCCACCTTGTTGTGCTTGCACTGAATTTTTTTTCAGTAGGTGAAACTTTTAGCAGGTGCCACATATTTACAATTTGTTGGAGTTTTAGCTGAAGGTTTGTTTTGCACGGTAGTGTCTGTGCACTTTTTTCGCACCACGCCTTTTGTGGTTGTGTCGTGTTTTTGTGATCTTTGTGTTATGAGTGGCTATCCTTTATTTTCCTTTCTTTCATATGTGAAGAGAGGGGTGGTGATGTTGATAGTTGGTTACTAGCAAGGTTAGTGTCATCTAGACCATAGTTATTCTTCATGTGTTTTATCTTTGATATTTTATAGGATGTTGGAAGTAGTGAGTATGCTTTAATTACAGCGACGGGAGTGTCCTGTATTAGGGTGAGGTTGTGCCGGGACGTGGCAGGTCCAGGGTTTGGGTGTGGCAGACCCTTACAGAAGGAGAAAAGCCATTGTATAGTTTGGTTAGGTAGTTAGATGTGTTTTGCTCATAGAGGGCAGGTTGTGCTTGGGGGTGGCAGCCCTGAGGTCCTGGGGGGCAGACAGGACATAAGGCGAAATGTTCCTCGAGGGTTGTTTCCTTTTAACACATGTATGTTTATACTTTTCCTTTTCTTCAAAGGAGGGGGATGTGTAGTATCCTAGCATCATATATGCTATGTTGTGCTGTGTGACTATGTGATTGAGTAGTGGAGCTCGGAGTGTTGGTGCGAGGCCTGGAATGGTGCTAGTGTAAGGATTCCATAGAGGACGGTTGGGGACTGGCAGGGAGAGAGCCAAGGGAAGCAGAAGCACATCACCTCATCTCCTATCTTACTTTCCCACTGTAACCTGTAACATTAAAGAAGACTTACCTTTTCTACAATACTGGCTCTGGTGTGGTTCCTGAGTATTCCTGCCTGTGTCATACCACACCAAGATACTTCACCTTGAATTTCCATTAACGGAGCCCTTGATAAGTGGTTAAATCCTTCCTTTACCACAATAATCTTAGCCATCTTTTTCTTAATATTTGGAGTAGCAAAACTTGAAATGTCTGGTGAATATGCAACCCTTTTTGCTTCTGCATCTGCAGCGTCATTCCCACAGGAGATAAAATCAGTTTCCTTATTATGTGCTGCGCATTTAACTATAGCTGTGGGTACTGGGAGTTGGAGTGCCTTGATAGGCCTGTCCAATAATGATGCGTGTTGCACTGGAGTGCCATCTGCTCAGAGGTAGCCCCCCTTTTCCAATGTGCTAGCCCTACATGTACAGTTAACGTCATATAGGCGGAGTATATCATCACTTCCTGTCCTTCATGTTTTTCAAGCGCTGCAATGAGTGCTATCAATTCTGCCGCTTGTGCTGAAAAGTGAGACAGTAGTCTTGCACTCGATACTACCTTGAATTCACCATTTGCTCTGTGCCTTACTATAGCAGCACCTGAATATTGTTTCCCATCTGTATGGTCAATTTTTGAAGAACATCAGTAAAGAGAATTTCCCCTCCTACAGGGCGTTTCTCTAACGTGCAGGATATCATCGTACTACTCCTCACAGTTAGTGCAATCATGAACATGCTCGCCACCTGGCATTGGCTCAACTAAAAATGTGGCAGGGTTCACTATCTTACTTTTGACAATTTTAATTGATGGATTAGATATTATAACTTCATACACAAAGACCTTTGAGATGCTAATGTGCCTTTAGGTTTCTGCAAAATGGCAAACAAAGCATGCTCCACAGAAAGGGTCATTGAACACCCCATTACAATGCCTGCAGACGTCTCAATTTGAGAACCTGGCGGCTGCCAATGACTGTTCACATGGGAAATGCCCTTTCATTGCTGGGTCTAATATCCTACTGTAATATGCCAAAGGTTTGTACCCCAATGTAGTTCTCTTTGCAAGTACCGCTGTCATAACAAGCCTATCAGTGTGTGAAAACAAAAAAGAATGTGTCAACATAACTGGGAATCCCTAAAGCAGAAGCTGTGAAAATTGCCTTTTTTAGCTCTTCAAATCCTTCCTCTCCTTCCTCGGACCATTCTATTTTTTCTTTATTCATCTATGCCTTCTTCAAAGCTTTCAAAAGGGGTCTTGTGTATGAGCTATAATGCATAGTCTCAACAATCACTGCATCTACTTTACCGAGTGCGGTTTAGCAGTTTTCATAATTGCTTCAGCTCTTTCTGGTGTCATTTCCTTTCCCTCATGTGAGATCAATTGGCCTATGTACAAAACCTTTTCTTGGCAATATTGTAAGTTTTCTTTGTCTACCTTCTATCCCTTGTTTGCAAGGATAGTCATTAACTGAAGGCCCATCTGCAGGACCCTATTAAATATCGATGGAGACTCACAGTACCCTTGAGGAAAACGAGCATCTTTCAGCTTAATTTTGCGAAATGAAAATAAGGTCAGATATTGTGAGTCCTTTTGTATCGGAATTGACAAAACGCATTTTTCAAGTCAATCACCTTGAAATATCAAGCTTCCACTGGGATACCACTATTGTTGCCGGTTTCAGAACTAAAGGAAACTCAGCCTCTACAATCTGGTTAATTGGTCTCATATCTTGTATGAATCTCTAAGACCCCCCTTTTAATTTCTTAATAGGATACACTGTGATATTGCACAATGACTCTAATGGCACTAGGATGCCCTTATCCATTAATGCTGAGATAGTCTTAATAATCCCTTCATCTACCTCTCAAGACATTGGGTATTGTCTCACTCGAGGGAAAATTGCTGCCGGTTTCAGCTTTGTCTTAACCCCTCCCACTCCATTTAATAGGCCCACATCATAAGGGCCTGTAGTCTATAAAGTACTTGGCTTTTTCTCTGAGTACTTATCAAAAAATGCTGGACACTGCCGTATTATGGCCATACGCTGTGGGACTTCCCTTTCCTCTATCCTGATCCAATACATGATGCTCATTTCAAATATTACTTCATCATCTGTTGGATCATTTCTAAACATGTCATCATCAGTGACATAAGTTAACCTACACTCTTCCCCAATGGCAATTATTGTTCTCCATGGCCTACCCTCATTGTTTGTGCATTCGAGCATTGCCATGTTCCCTTGTACTATGGCTGCATCTAATTCTATGGGGATTGTCTGCTCCCCTTCTTCATCAAAAAATCATTAGGTATTCTCATAATCTTTCCCACTAAGCAAGGCAGCCATGTTAACAGAATGCTCACCCCATGAAGGAAAACCTCTGTCTCTATTGGCACACCTCACAGAGCCATTTGCCCTTTGAATACCAATATAAACTCACCCACATTCATATAATGCATCCCAGTAGTGGAGCACACTATACCTTCATCAGCGGAAGAAATTGTCATGTTTAGTTTTATCATTAAATCTCTTCCCTGAATATTAACTGGTGTTTGCCACGAATATAAGAGCAGAACAGACATATCACACTCTCATATAGAGACTGGTAATTCATCAGTAAAAGGAACTCTACTTGTAGCTCCAGAGAATCCTTTAGCATTCATGGCATTTGCCGACATTGGATATTTTCCCTCTCGTATACATGAACAATTTGCCCCAGTATCAACTAAAAATGAAAAATATTTGTCTCCTATTGTCACATTGACCCTTGGTTCCTCTTGGGGGCATGGTGTCACAGATAGTGGTGAACACATCCAGTCGCCCTGTGCGCTGTCCTATTGAGAATACATACATACCCCTGTTCCTGTAAAGGGATTTCCTCCGACCACAGTGACACCCCCTATTCTGAGTGTCAGTAACTGCCCTGTGTTTGCATTCTGCTGCAACTGCATCAGGGCATGCTGTGACTGCTCTTGTGGTATATGCAATGGTGCTGTCTGTGATTGGTGCGGTTGCTGCATTTGTTACACTTGTGGTGCTTGTGCCTGATACACTGTCTGACCTTTGGGTGAATCCTTCCCTAGCCTGTGAGCTATATGCTACAGGATAAGCTGTCCCCCTCTTGAGTATTGCCCATTTGGTACATACCCTTGGCTCCCACATGTGCGCGCAATATGTCCGGTCATCCCACATGTCCAATATATAGAAGGGTTTTGTCTAATTAGTCCTCCTTGATTAAATCCTCCTTGTACATTCTGGTTCTCATTCTGTCCATACTGGAACCCACCTTGAGTATTTTGAAATCCACCCCTTCCTCTATAGCCCAAGCCTCTGCCTTACAGTACAAACCCACTTATACCTTGATTGTCTGACCGATGGTTATTCACCTGCAAAATATATAATAAAATAAAAATATCGATATCAATGTATCCCTTGTTGCTGTACTCCTAGCCCTTCTCAGCTTGTCAACACCGCTCCTTCTATGGTGACAGTGATGCACTATAGTCAACTGTATTTCAGGCCACGGTTTTGCTTGCGTCCCCACTAGCTTCTTGAGCTGCCTGTCAGGCAATCTCAGATACAAAATGTGGTAAAATACCACCACTGTTTTACTCCACAGCTCACGCCTTTCAAGCGACGATCGCTCTCTAATGTCTTGAATGTAAGCAAGTGGATCTTCATTATCTTTCATTTTATGTGTCATAATCGCACCCATAGCTGATACGTTAGGATATTGTACCCTAAGGGCTCTCCAAACATCTGCTCTACAGTTATTAAATGGTGCTCCATCATGTGCTGTGTTTTGTGCTGTGAATCTCGAGTACCCTGCTCTCATCCAAATGTCATCTGCTCTCTCCACATGAATAGCTGCTAGGAGACCCTTAATGTCCCCTATTGCCAGGGTATTTCCTCTGGTCATTTTCTCTGACTCAAAAATCCATTTCCCCGCACCTGCCGTTAAGCTGGGGAGTTTGCAAACCTAAATTATCCTTGTCCATTTGTGGCCACGGAATATACTGTGGTCTCCAATAGCGGAAACTGCGTAAACCATATACCACAATCCACTCCCATCGTCTGCCTATCTATAGTAGGGACAATGGTTCCTGATCACCTTCTTCGTGGGAAAGACCTTAACCAACTTACATATGTTGGTGATTTCCCCCTCTCGCTATAGGATCATCCTTTAGGGTGATGTGGATGCGCTATAGGATCTGGCATCCTAGCCTTAGGTTGTTCTAAATCAGACCATCTCACTTCTTTCTCTGCCTATAAGCCTTCCTCAGGGGCACACATACTCCTTCCCACTCCACTGAAGGATTGCCTCTCTTCATCTGACATATCTAGTCCACAACTAGTATGGCTCTCTTCTCTTTTGCATTTGTCTAAAGTTAAGCTGCTTCGAGACAGAGCTCTATGCAGGACCAAGTGAGCCTCCTTCTTCGCCTCATGATTGGGAAATTATAGATCGATCTTCTTTTCCTTGGCTTCAGATTCACCTCTCGCTCTCATATCCTGATAGGCTTTATCGATCCTATCTCAGATGCTCCCTGCCTCGAAGTTTTCATCTAATGTAACTTTAGATAGCCCTGGCGTTGCTCCCTGTACCGGGAGGAACTCTTCTATATCACTCCATCATATCACTTGAATCGGCTCCATCAATTAATTCAGGATACAATCAATCTTGCCTTCCTGCTGCCTCCTCTTTCATTCTATCTCTTCATCTAATTCTCATTGCTTATTCCCTCCCATCTAATTCTTTCTTCTTCCTTTCTGAATTCTTCTCTCCTTACCCCACTCTTCTTTCTTTTTCTTCCTTTTGTCTATGTATCCTCTTATCTCTTAATTTCTGTGGTTCCTCTTCTTCTCTCTTCCTAGCCTGTCTGTCCCGTTCTTCCATTGCCTAATGCCTACTACCATACTTCCTTTGTTCTTCTGCCCTTTCTTCTTTCTTTTGTTGCTCCTCCTGATACAATTTTTCTCACTGCTGTCGGCTCTTCCTTTTCTGTTCATCTTCCTTTAATCTTTTTTTTCACTCCCTGTCTTTTCTGTCTTGCTCGTCTCGATCTTCCTTTTGCCTAACTTCCTCGATACTCTTCCCATCTAGCTTGAGTAATATTTGTCCTCCCATCCATTCATTCTGTACGAGCGTTACCCCGTCAGCCTTATCCTTTTCTCCTTTTCATCTCTTCATTTCCCGTTCTATATCTGTTGGCATATTTGGTTGCTCACCTTTCTCTTCCCTGTTTTGTAAGGCCCACAGTCTCCTCTTTTCTCCTAGTCTTTTCTGGACTATCATCACTGCTACAAGCAGGCGGTTTGTATATTGGATATCCCATCGCTGCTTTCAGTTCCTTTAATGGGTACAATCCTGCACTTTCTATATCAACACTTTTTTACTTCAAGCAAGGCAAGGGGAGCAGAAGGCTCAGCACCTTCCACCTTACACTGTTTAGGCATCCAATCCTCAGGGTGCGGATCCTCTCTCTCTCTCTAATACATTTTCCACAGCTCTAAAACAGCTAACCTCTTCCCCGTGTACACAGCGTGCAAGTGTGTGGTCATGTGCTGCAATACTGCTTTTGCCAATGATCCCGATTGCGGCCATGCACGAACACCTTGTCTTCCGTGCCTTTCACCCATTCTGCACTATATTTTTTGAGTTTGGGCATGTGTTTTGGCAGGGTCTTGCACAGGTGCATCAAGGGAGTGACATCTTCCACTGTGACAAGTCTCAATTGACTGTCCATACTTACCAGTGTTTTGCAAAAAAAACAACAAATAGGAGCACGCTCCAATAAAATCGCTGCTCAAATCCTTTATTTTTCAACAATCCCAATCTACTTTAAGTCGGTACAGACAACTTATTTTAGATAAATGCTATATTTTCACAACCTTTCTCAATTATCCTTTCAACATTGCCGTTCACTGACACCTTAAAATACACACATAAATAACGGACAAACTAGTCGACTTTTCATATTAATTCTCAGTGCTCCTCACTGTATCTCCGCCCCTAGATATACCTTGATAACAAGGTGTAAGCTATTATTTAACAGGGATCTGTCCGCTGCGCCACCTAGTGTATTCTGACTGGAATGCAAAATGGCTTCTACTGGTCCTCTGGGGCCAGGATTTTGTTGGGCTTTATCTCTTAAACACTCTTCAGTTACACTTTAAAACGCTCTTCGTTTACACTGTAGACCCAACCTGTTACTGTTAAAACTATCATAATCCCATCCCATCAATTTGCCATCCTCCTCAATCTACTCACCATTCGCTCTTTCAGCTCAAGATCTTTGGTATCAAGTCCCCTCTCCAACCGACCACTTCGCCTTCTGTCCGCTAAGGGCCTGTGGAAACCAGGAAGGATTTCGTGAAAAAGGGACACGTCCCACCTGTATCGATTTTCTTGCAAGATTTTTATATCGGTCGCTCTATACAGGAAACCTTGCGATCTTCCTGCTAGATGGCGAAGAGCACTCGATCATCCGCAACGCTGGAGTTTAAGGTCTATGGGTCTTCTTTTCTAACCATCCGACATGCTACCACGTGAACCTGGGGGGCTCTTTTACTCAAGGTTTCATGTCGTTCTATGGATGGGACAGAGAATAACTTCTCAGACTAAATGACAAGACCGACTCCGGAATTTGGGAAATCACACTGTTTTAATATCAATTGTCTAAAACAGCGAGTATAACGGACATCACCAGACGTCACACTGCAATTCTCAACAAAACCTGTAAAAATCACAAATTTATATTAAAGGTTCATCTAAAACCTGTGTGAGATTGTGATAGGCTCTAAGGGGATGCATAGGTATACTTCTATAGGGGATATAGGGGATAGGATCGTGATTGAGTCTCTATAGTCAGGTGGGCACTTTTGCCCTCCCTTCATGCAAGTAATAGTGCAAGTCATCTTCAACAATAATAAGAAACAAACCATTTTGTTGGCTCTCAAACTATAAGGCTCTTCGTTATATAGCCTTCTACAATTGGTTGGCATGCTTGTACCCTTCTGGAATATTCAATACTCTAGCAGAATGTAAGCTGGAAGCCCAGGTGTTGGAGTGTTGGTCTGATCCTGTCTCCCCACCCAATCAGGCCCATATCTCTCATCACTCATGCCTTCTGCCAGTCATTAATCCTCATTACGAGTTTGGAGGTAACCATGGCGCTACTAGCGCCATGGCTGCCTCCAAATCCTTACCGACTCCGCCTTGGTGAATGGAGCTATTACCGCCCCATTCCAAGGTTGGCGGGGGCGGCAATTCCCCATTCACCAAGTCCCCTCCCCATTCCCATTTGAGCCCCCATAGGGCTCAATGGGAATGGGGAAGGGGCTAATAACGGTACTGCAAATTGCGGTACCGTTATTAGCTCCAAAGTCCCTTTGCGGGTCCCATCCTTAACGCCTGGTAAAACCAGGCATTAAGGGAGGATCCGCAAAGGGAACTCGTAGTAGGGCAGTAAGGGATTACCAGCACTGGTGCCCTTACCGGTGGCGGTAATCCCTTACCGCCCACCTCGTAATGAGGCCCATTGTCTTTGAACTCGGCCTTGTAGTCGCTTCTCGTCTGTGGGTAAAAAGGGAGTATAGGCACTCGCTATCTTCGCTGTGGTGCATCATGCCCTTCATCTATTTCCATCCTCAGCTCACATGATCAGAGACCACCGTGAATTTGCTCATATGCTAGCATTTAAGTCTTTAATGAAAAACTTGGCAGTCATTGTGTTCCTTTTTTGCAACTTAACAAGGGATGCCTCAGCAACTCATCTACTGTTCTTCGCAGCTGATAACCAGTTCTTGGCTGCTTCCAGTCCTTGACACCAAGCCAGGTAATCTATTTGGGCTTGCTTCGAGTTTTGAACCTATTCTTTGCTGCAACACACATATCCATCAATTTGTCTTCTTTCATAGATGCTTGCTTAGTACATTATGTCATCCAGTATCCAGAACTCTATACATGTTGGTGGTATCACCTGCAGTCTTTATACTATGTACAGACAGCCTCAAGAATTCTTAGTCTGCTTGCGTTACAGCGTCTGTACAAGCATGTGCTGCTGGCAGATTTTTGGCTGGCAACTGAGTCTTGCTGAGTCTTTCCACTGTGTTCCCTGTGGAGGAAGGAGGCGGCTTACCCCTCATAATTTCGCGCTGTGTGTCAGGGTGCAGCGTGTGCTGCAGTGTGTTATCATGCTGTCGGGGTGGAGGTGTGGTCTCCCTGCCGCCTACACAGCCCGCGAGCTGATGAGCATTGTATGGATAAGAAGTAAGGCAGTTGCCGCTCTGAAAGATTATTCCTCTCACTTGTGGATTACATCTGCCAAAAACAAAGTCGTGTGTCGAGAAACATATATTACACGACTGGTTTCGCTTAAGGCTTGCTTATAGTTTATGTGTGTGCCTAATACTGGTCTGCCTCGTAGTGCCCGGCTAGCAGCAAGTATACAAGCGAAATGAAGCCCAAATCCTGCCAGAGACAGGGATTACGCAGCAAGATGAATATAAAAAGAAAACACTTAAGAAGCCCAAACCTAACAAACAAAAGTGCAAAGCTCAGCCCAAAGCCTGAAAAAGGGAAAAAGGAAGGTGGACGTTGTGGAGCTACGAGGCAGGGGGATCAACACATGATTACAGATTACTTCTCAGGGAGTTAAACACAAATGGGGGGAGTGTCCCAAAAGCAGTGATGGAGCGGGACTGTGAACTAGACAAAAAACAATAGGGTCCACACTGCTGTAGATTCAATTAAAAAAATTACTTGGATAACAACTTATTTAATGAGTGTACCAAACACATCATGAAGAAGAAATGAATAAAATAGAAAAGGAGAAGACAGCCTTATAAACAAATAAATGAACTGGTCTGTAGTTAAACAGTTAAGCATTAACACAGAGAAACAAAAACAATGATCCTACTTTGAATAATAAAAAACACAATTTAGACTGAAAAGAAACAAAATGCCAACTCTAAGTGATGACTTGTATTCAGCCAACACTCAAATTATTCAGGATACTTTTTACAAAAAGCTTTTTCGGGTTGGCAAGGTTTGATTATTCTTCATTCTTCTTATGGTTGACAGGTCTGCCTCTCAGGGAGTGGCAATACTGCTCTCAGCTCCAAACAACCAATAGGTAAACTGTGTGAACTAGTCACCACAGGTCCTTTGTGTGTACCTAATGCTGCAACGAAGGCGGTTCAAGATGCTCTACTATCATGGTTGCAACATTCATTGGATAACAACGGCTCGTTGCTGAATTTGTGCCATAATATTAGGCACAAATCATTGGGAATGCAACCTCAAGAGAAGAATGCCTCTGTATCTTCTAACCTATCAGCCAGCCCAAACTTGGAAGTTTTGGCTATCATTGCAGATGCATCAAGGCTAGATAGCAGTCCTTGGTATGCCCACTCCTCACTCCTTCAGGACACAGAAACTGGGAGCAATCAGTGTGCCTTATTGTCGGAACTCCTAGCAAAGGTGGAGGTGGTGTTCTCATTATGTTCAGTAGTTGCTTACGATCAACGGATTCGTCATACAATGATATGTCGTATAATTGAACCTCACGGTCCCGCGTATGTATTGGGAAATGCTTTCTTACCTAGTACATCTCTTCTATTGATGGTTAAGCAAACAAAAGAAGTCACACAGGGGACCAGCACTTTACAAAGAAGGCTTGAGAAGTGTCTGGCCCATCATATGGAGGTTAAGTCTGTGGTGTCTATGTACAGATACCAAAGATCCTACAGAGACGCTTAATGGTATGGATGTCTTGTGGCGTTTGCAAGACTCAGTAAACATTGCTGCTGTGTCTGAGGAGGATGCCCTTGAGGCATTAGGTACTGACATTTCTATGATAAAAGCACTCCCCTCATATTTTGAGCCACATCAGGTCAAGGCTCTCTGTCCTGGTAAAGGGGGAGGGGTTCGGTAGTCATTGGTTGCAAACTAAGGAACCTAAAGGCCTGCCACCTACAGGGGGGGCCATTAAAAATGATGAAAGTCCCAACAGTGAATACAAAAACATTTTGCGATGGCTCAAGATGTACAGTGGCATTGCGTGGCCCGCTTGATAAATGGGCTTGTCCTCAATGCACCAAAATTAAGACTACGGTAGTCGCAGAGCCTCAGACAGTCTTCCATCCACAGTCACAAAGGGGCAGCACTTATGACGAAATGCCCTTAACACAGCTAAACTCTAACGCTACTATTGCTCCCAACTGGAGTATGGGGAGCAAAGAGAGGATGGTGGAGCACCGTAGTAAGGATACTCCAATACATCAGGCGGGTTCTTGTGGGCTGGCAGAGGAAACCATGCTCTCAACTAACAACGGAGTGAATTTGGTTGGCCCTGTGCCTCCCAGCTCCGTCCCATCAAGAATGATTATGAGCCGGGTGGCACCGGTGCACCTAAAGGGAGTAGCATCGAGCCTCAATTTAGACTGGGGGCTTCCATACCACTTGATGAGATTGATACATCGGATACAAGCCCATTTTTAAATAGGTCTGCCCTGCTGAGACTCTGGGCGGCCATTCCCTGGTTAGCTGCCATTTCCTCTGAAGACATATTGAAAATTAAGCTCCCGAAATGGGAGAGTAGGACCAACTGGGTGTTCATTGAGTTTGCAACCCTCTCTGTAGCATCGCTATTATTTGCTAATGCCAAAGTCTTATTGTCACTGGGTTTGAAACTTAAAGTTTGCCATCATAAGAATGGACCCACTCAGTTTTCTCAAGCTTATAACTTAGCCCCTAGGAGTATTGATGGTCCTCAGTGGAATGCCCCACCTAGGGGGGCGCAAACAAAGTATAGGAGCACTTGAGACATTTACACTGGTTTGGCTTATCCCAACATTTCTAAAATGTCTATAATGACTCATGGGACTGGAAACCGTAAAGGCAAGGAATGAGTTTCCTTTTTGCTTTAATGAAATCTGTTCATGCTAAATGGCAGACCACATGCAGATATTCCCGGGATTTATACTTGACGGGGCAATGAGTGTGAAGCTACCTTAGATAACTATTTTGGAAATAACGCTTGCCTCTTGGTTAATCGATAGAATATAGTGATCATGAGCTTGTAACATTTGAGTATTAATTTGCAGCACAGTAGGCAAATTGGCAGGGGGTGTATGGACGTTCAGATTAACCATGCAGGAAATTGCCTCTCTTGGTCTGTAAGGCATCTACTCAAAATGGATGTTCGGCTCTCTGATTTGCAAGATGATGATTTTATTGCCCTCGGATATATGAACAGTGACGAGATCGAGAGGTGGATTAGCGCTCCTACTATCGAAGTCGCTGTAGTAGGAAATAAATCCTGGGGCATAACTTGTCACAAACCTACGCTGGTATACAATGTTGCTATCAGAGATGCAAAGCGAGCCATGCGGAAAGAAATACGTATGGCACGTAGCTCTGGTTTGTCTACCCAGTTGGTGGGTAAGTGTATATATGTTATTAAGAAACAGTACCAGCCCTGGCTCAAGAGATGGAAGCATTCCACCCTAAATGTCAACTGGCAAAAAATGTTTGCTGCCCTTAGTAGTGCTGATTATAGGAATATTTGGAAAATGTCGGGTAAGGCTAAGGGGGACCGAAGCAAACGATTAATACATCCCTTAGGTGAAATCGACTGGGTGGACCATATTCAAAAACAACGGGTTGAGAGTATTGTTGCTGCTCAGCCTGTGTACATGGTCGGTGGATGGCCGTTGAACTTTAATGAAGAAGATATCTATCAGATTATAAGAAAACTTAATAATTCCAGGATGCCTGGCCCCAATGGATTGGCCAACGCAGTTTTAAAAGAGAATCCTGCCATATGGGCGCATTTATCAAGAATCTTATTCGGCAAGGTCTGCCCGACACAGCAAATTCCGGTGTATTGGCAGCAGTCCATTCTTCTTCCAATATATAAGTGGTGAGATTGGCTTTTACATGAAAACTACAGGCTCCTCTCTTTGCTAGATGCAATGGGGAAGATCTTCTCTACCCTCCTTTTGAGGGCGCTTCGGACCTGGGCCGATGAGTTTAATACATTACACCCTTATCAGACCGGGTTTCCACCCGGGTGTGGCACCATTAGTAATTTAAGAATATTCGATTCATCAATGAAAGGGCCTCGGGTATCTGGAGGATGTATATTATATTTGATTTTTGTCGAATTCAAAGCAGCATTTGACAGTGTCAATAGGAATCTGCTGTGGGACAAATTGCTTGGTTACGGCTGCCCAAAGTGGATCGTTAATGCGTTAAAAGGGCTACATATGAGCATGAACACCCAGGCCCAGATCTGTATGAATGATGAAGGAGGTCTATCTACGCCAATGCTCATATGTCGTGGGATGAAGTATGGGTGCACACTTGCTCCCCTGTTGTATAATCTATTCACAGCGGCTCTGCCGACCTGTATTTTGACAAATTGTGGAGTTTATCCTAAGTTTGGTGGCAGTAGTGTCCCTTGCATGATGTATACCGATGATTTGCTAATGATGAATTTCACCTACACGGGAGCCAAAGACATGCTTGAATCATTGATTGAATATGCGGTTGCCAACGAGATGTGCATAAACTTAGGCAAAAATAAGACCATTGCCGTCTCATCAAAATAATTGCTGGATTTCCATGCTACCCTAGGAAAGGTTGATTACGTAGTATCTTATCCCTTCCTGGGGATAGAGATGAGTGGTAGCAGGGCCTATGCGCATATAGTGGCCATCAAGAAGACCAAGGCACTTTGTATGACACAGTTAATATGTAATTTTGCTAAAAACACTGCCGGGTTTTCACTAGAGGGAATCATTACTCTCTACAAGCAATGCTTTATCCCAGTGGTGCTACATGGATTGGAGGTGCTGGCCATGCAGGATTTACGATGGTTGTTCCACATCAAGGGGGCTTTTTGTAAGAGAATATTAGGGCTGAGTAAATCAACCCCTATGGAATATTTAAGATTAGAATTGGGGCTGGTATCTCTCAGAGGTGATCGATTTATAAGAAGAGGTCTGTTACATATGAAAATTAATACACAGCCGAAATGTAAACTGCTTGCACTACTGACTAAAGGTGAAATGCCTGCTTCTCGGCGAGGCACAGATCAGTTTGAAGTGTTGGCGGCTGGCCTATTTAAGGATATGGGATGGTGCCCTGATTTTTCTAGAGGGACTAATTACCATACTTTGAAATGGATCCTTAAACATAGAGCGAAACAATGGGGCTGGGTTAACAAATATACCCATTTAACAAAGCTTAGTAGCCATGTGCATGTATCCAGAGATACCTGAGGCAATGCCCAAATGTATCGGAGCAGAGCTTTGGATTAACAATACGTACGAACCAATTGCCAACATATGTGACTATGGGGACCTCATTTGGGGATTCCCCGTCTATGCAAAAAACCTGGCACATTAGAGAGGGCAAAACACTTACTCTCAGAATGTTGACTATTGAGCTCTGAATATATGAATAATTTAGGCCATATGGTGTATTGCTAAGATTTTATAAAAGAGATGCTTTCTGGGATTACTGTTTTAATACAGACACTGAGAGTATAGACCTTGCATTGTACCGATTGTGGATTGCTATAACTAAGCGACTGCCAAGCATTAAGCAACACTCTGACAAATGGAGACAGCTTGTGATTTCATATTGAGATGCCCCTAATTTAGGCAGACTTTTAGCTAATTAGTTTTAACTTGCTTGATATTTATTTGTTTTAATGAAAATTGCTATGAATTAAGCTGCTTCCAGTGTGAGGGTATTTGCAGCTGGCTGGGTTAGCCCCTGGTGTTAGTAGCTTTAATCTGCTGATATATATATTATATATTGAATTGAATTAAGGCCTGATATGATGGAATTAGAGATATAGGATTGCATAGCCCATAACTGTTGGAAGCTGCTAAGCTAAGTTAGTTGACATTTTTAAAATGTTTAATTTTTAATTTAATGCATGTACATTTTCTAAATGATAGATATGCTATGAAATGTAATGTTATGAATTGCTTAAACTTGTAATAATGATAATTTGTAAAAGTTATTTTAGAAATATACACAAATAAATAAATAAAATAAGTTACAGCGTCTGTAAAATTGTAAAACGACTTATCTATACATTTTCTTCTCTGGTCCTCCTTTTCAATGCGTCACGCTCATTTTCCATAACGTCATCAGCCTCTTTTCTCTTTATTCTCATATTCTTTCGGGAACTGCTTCCATCAGGTCGTCATCTCTTTGGGGGCACGTCAAATAAGGTCTTCTTAATGGATACCTTGTTTTGAAGACCTTTCTTGGAATTGTCACAGTGACCGGTATCAAACTTGGTATGACCTCTGGTTTCCAGCACACAGGAAGCAATGGGGTGGGACTTCCTTTAGAGGCATTGGGCTCCTCATCTACAATTGCGTTATGACCACTTCTTTAAAACACTGCCACAATTGGAATGACCTTGTGCGTATCGATCTAAAATGCGTTTTCATGTTGAAATGAATGACAATAAATATATGTGGAAAAAGACCCAACATTGTATCACAATCCCACAGCACAAATGAGGTATGCATGTTCTAGGTGTAAAATATCTAAATGAATAATTCTCATTGAATAAATGTTTTGTTTTACAATAAACAGAAATTAGATCATATATATTTAAGAAAAGACTGCATGGTTATCTGTTAGCTCTTTCTCCAATAACAGTTAGGGAGGTCCAACTAGGTGGGAAAGTGTGAAATACTTAGGTGTGTGCAAAGCCCTGTAATCTACATCCATAATTTCAGCCAGCAGGCGGGCTTGTTGACTTCCATAGTTGCCGATGTTTGCTATCTGTTGAATGATAGTGAGTGGGTCGCGTTCATTGCAATTGCGGTCGTTGAGGACCACAAATAGATCCAATCGCTTCATAATACCTGCTACATCATTGTCCAATCATAAAGTTACATATAACTTTGACACTTCTATGAAGCTATTTACGTGTTTTTTTTGTTTGAGATATAACATGATAGCAGACTAGCAATCCTACTCCAGTGTTTCTCCTATGACCCAGATATGTCCATTTGTGTATGTTTTCTTGTAGATGATTTAGCTTTTTTTGATTATATTCAAACAATCAAATATTTTCCACAAGTGTGTCTGCACTCTAGAGCGTCCCAGGCACGTGTTGTCATCTTATCACTAGTGATTGATGTGTGCGTGCTGAGCTACATTTTATTTCCTTTTTTCTATGATTATACCTTGCTATGTTGTCCTGGTATCACACCTTCTCACTCTCATTGCAGCTTGAGTGGTGGGATCCTGCGTGTCCGCTCTCCTGTTTCTCCGTAAGGGGAACAGAGGAGCAGTGTCTCTCAGTGATTGTCCACGTGTCCTGTTCTTCACGTGGACTTTTTTGGGGATGCTGTGTCATTTCCATTCAGCTATGGTCCGAGCTCCATAACAGGAGGACAGTCGCACCGGGTACTGCTCGCCCATCTTGTCTCGCGGATGGAAAAACTTCTGGGAGTCGAACGGGCATCATATTATCCTCTAACCCAAAAGGTTCCCGACAGCTGTCATTTGGCTGATATTCTTGGGGTGTCTTGCTTAGGGAGAAAGGGTGGCCATTGTAGGCTATCCTGGACCCTCTTCTACCTGTCTCGTAAAACATATTTCTCCTTGGAGGGTTTAACCAGATTCTAATTAGTAGCACAATCACATTTTCCAACAGAGGCAATGGAAAGTGCTTTTAAATTGATCCTACCTATGGCAGTAACACTACTAGAAGACAAACAAAATGGAGTTTGGTGGGTTGGGGATTTTTGCGGTAGGTGCAGAAGAAGCAGGACTTTCTTGGTTATTTTACAAACTTCTTACATATTTGTACACACTGGCAACAGTTAAAACAATGATAACCCCTTGCCTGACAGGGGAAATCATTGTTGCTAGGGGATCAGGATAGACCTTCCCCATCTCTCCTGTATAATTGTGATGATTTTAGCTATTAAAACAAGTACCAAGGTTAAGGGTAAGGGAAGTCTTCACAGTCAAAGGGCATCACTGTGGATCTTAGCAAGCAATTGGTTATAGCCACGAACAAATGGGAGTCCACCTTAACACTTGTGAAGAAGGATTCAGAGCTCACACTTATGTGTACATTACACAGTGTGTAGTAGTAGTTAGGTACTCATTATTAAACTTTTGTTATATTTTGTTATGTAATAATTATGTATTAACTAGTATATAACTCATGCACCATGTTATGAACTGGATCCAACATTGGTTGATAAATATGGACAGGTGTTCGTAGATATATCCCTGAAAGTTGTTATTCGTCACCCTCACATTGGCACCTGGAAACATTGTGGGTAAGCTTGTCAGGTGGCGCACCTTGATTGGCATGGTAGCTTTGTCACTGGGCCTAAGATTTCAGCCCCAGATGTAGCGTGCTGCATAGCAACGTTTGGTTTTGTGTCAACTATGGTATTCTAAGGTGTTGAGGGGTACCACATTCCAAGATGTCTTCTGCGCAGAACTTTTTTTTCATTCGGTTTCAGTATGCCTTATTGTCTTGGTATAAGATGGAAAATGCCTTTTTGCTGTAACAAGGTTCAACATATCATTTATATAGTTATTTATTGAGCATTTGCATGGCGCCTATACATCAAAAAGTGTTTCCAGGCGCCACAAGACAAGGGGCCTCATTACGAATCAGGCGTTAAGGGGTTAACGGCGCCGTAAACGGCGCCGACCCTTAACGCCTGATTCCGAGGTCCCTTTGCGCCATGGTGAGTTTAACACCTGCTTTTTGAAGGCGTTAAAATCCATGGCGCTAAGGGACCATGGTGCTAATTACGCCACCGTAATTTACGTTGGCGTAATTAGCGCCTTCCCCACTCCCATTATGCCCTATGGGGCAAAAGGAAGGTCTTGAGAAGCTTCCGGAATTTAAGGAGATCCGGCTCAAGATGGACAGGGCAGGAAGGCCATTCCAGAGGGTTACTCCTGCCAAAGAGAGAAATCTACCCCCCACTCTCTGCTTAGTGTAGCGTCTGACTTGCAGAGAGTTAGAGCTAGAATACCAGGGAATTATAGCAGGGGGGTATTTAGGGAGAGAGAGTTGAATGTAGTGTGGTCCCAGGCCCCAGAAAGCCTTATGGTTGATGCAAAGGGTCTTGAATTTGATCCTTGCAGCCACCAGGAGCCAGTGGAGAGATTTTAGTGCTAGAGAGATGCGGCCCCTCGGAGGGAAGGAGGGGGCAGGCGACCCAATGAGAAGGATCTCAGTCTTACTACCATTAAGGCCGGGATCATTAGAGGCACACCATGCATGAATAGCAGTCCGACAGTCGGGAATGAGAGAGGAGGAGGAAAGGAGGAGGGGGGAACTCAAAGGAGAGGTGAGTGTCATCAGCGTATCATTGAAAATGAGGGGAGAAGGTGGAGATCAGATGAGCGAAAGGGGCAAGGTAGATGTTGAAGAGCCCTTGGGGACACCACAGGAGGAGACTCAGATAGAGGAGAGGGAAAGGTCCAATTGAAATTGTGAGGGCTGGTTAGAGAGGAAGGAGGTTAACCAATCCAGTGCCCAGTCAGTGATGCCTAGAGTATCAAAAATCCGATTTATGAGGATGGAGTGGTTGACTGTGTCGAAAGCGGAGGATGGGTCGGGAACAGAGGGGGAGTTGGACTCAAGATTAGAGAGCATGTCATCACGGGTGTTCAGGAGAGCAGTTTCCGTGCCTCTGGCTACTCTGAATCTAGATTGGTGGTCGTGGAGACAACCAACAGATTCAGTGTGGAGGATTGGGGCAGGTAGGGTCTACAAATGGCTTTTTCTTTAGGGAGTGCACAAGGGAGTGCTTGAGGGGTGGATGGAAAGGAGCCAGTAGCAAAATAATGGTTGTGGAACTCAGCCAAGGAGGGGGCAAGAGAGGCTATGTTGTCCTTGATAGTTCTAGAGGAACAGGGGACCACATGTTTGCTGTTTGGGTGAGACTTTTATAGAGCAGATGGTCTTGGTGACCTCATCTGGCGCTATGGGTGTGAAGGAGGAAAGAAAAGAAGAAGGAGTGGGAGGGGCAGAAGGAGGCCTGGGTACAGGTGGCGGATTGAGGGGGAAGAAGAGGGGGAGGACAAGATGTCCTGAGATTTTGGTAGTGAAGTGGGTGGCCAAGGCTGTGCAGAGGGCCTGGGAAGAGGAGAAGTAAAGACAGAGGTAGGATTGGCCAGTTTCTTGCCGATTTTTGAAAAGTTTGACTGTGTTGTTTGAAGCCCTTAGGGATGCGGGCTTGGATGTGGGCCCGTTTCTTGCAGCAAATCGAGAGTCTGTATTGCCTTTGGAGCAGCTAACACAAGGAGCAAATGAAAAGGATAAGGACCCCTAGCTCTCCTGTCTACCCATTCACTTGGCTGCGCAGTCACATTGCTTCAGTCCACACCAATCACATTGCCTCAGCCCAGACCAGTCATTGGGGTTTGAATCTCCCCAGTACATCAGACCACCAGGACAGTTTAGTACTGAAAGCACACCTTGTCTGTTAGCCTCTAGCAGTAATTATCATGAGGAGTCATTTCAATCAGTTAGCCAGACCCAGACTCTCAGTGTAGTAATTGATACATACACTCTCCTTTGATGGAAAATACTTTCATTCTGCTGAGGTCACCAGTGAAGATGTTCATACATTTCCCACACTCAATACAGGTATCAGGGAAAACTGTGAAACATACGGGCCAGTACTCGGAGGTCCCATGGACATAAAGTTGCAAGCGCGGAATGCTTTTCATGAAATGGACCGCACCAGCACAGACTGCGGGAGTTCCAAAACAAAACAAAAAAAAATAGTTATTGTACTCATCCCGCCTTCTGCCAGCTCTGAATATATTGTTAATGTTTCCTTACACAAGAATATGGTTATCTACAAATAACAGCCCTGCTGACTTACTGAGGTTTTCCCTAGATTCTGATTGGGGAGCTGGAAGGATCTAGTGCCCAGTGAGCAGTAGTCATGGAAAGTGAGGAGGGGATACGCCAAGGTTACAGACCAGTTATAAGATCCAAGATGGCAGTTGGCCTTGACATACCTCTAGGCCATCCTCTGTCAGCACACATGACCACAGATGCATGGGACAATCACAGCTTATCCCACCCCCTCCTGTACGGATGCAGATACTGACGGCCTGCTCAAAGAAAGGGATTACTGCCCTGTACTAACCAAGACTCTGATTCACAGTTTGTGGTTTGCAGGAGGCTATCATTTGGAGCAAGTTGGAGAATGACGAGTGGGAGAAGAAGATGAAGTGGAGGACTGGAGGAAACATGAGAAGTGGCGGAAGTGTATAGAGAAAAATGGTGGCAACATCAATAGGGGTGATGGAACCAGTGGTTATATCAGGAGCTACTGGTAAAGCATTGAAGGAGTTGGGGCCATCAATGGGTGGTGGTGACAAGTTGGTTATATAAGGAGATGGTAAAGCGTCAGAGGACGTAAGAAAATCAATAAGAGTTGGTGAAAAGTTGGTTATGCCAGAAATATATAGTAAAGTGTTGGAGGGGGTGGTAACATCTGGAGGAGAGGGTGAAGAGGTGAAGGAAGTGACAACACCAGGAGGAGGGGCTGTAAAGTTAAAGAGGTGACATTAGAAGGAAGGAGTGAAAGAGTTGAGCAAGTCGCTCAGGCGACAATAACATCTGGAGGTGAGTATGGACAGCCACACATGGTGAAAGTGAAGGATGGGGTAGTGAGTCAAGTCAAGATTTGATTTTTATTTTGTTGATTTTTTGGGTATTTATAACGCGCACTAGACGAATTTAACCGTATATTGGAGCAGCTGACACAAACAGTGGTAGATGTAATGGATGAAAACATTGCCCCCAAGATACAAGGGGCCCTCTACCTGAACAGGAAGGTCTTCAGTGCTCGGCGAAATTGAAGAAGTGAGGTCATTGTTCTTAGTAGTAGTGGCAGGGAATTCCACAACCTGGGGCCAAAGACTGAGACTCTTCTGTCACCTCCAGATGTGTAAACCGAGTGGGGAATAATCAGAATAAATGAGATTCTGCACACAAGGTGCCTCTCAACAACTAATGCTTGCCGCTTTTGTAATAACACAGAACAAAGCGAAACATTACGGCACCTTTTATTACTGTGTTCAGGTACAGATAAATTCAGATCACCATACATACTCCATCACCTAAAAAATGCCTATCTAAGGGAAGAAGAACTCTGGTGGGAGCGCTTAATAGGAGGCTTGAGAACATCTTGGTCTATTGCAGCTACTAAAATTTTGGACCAGATCTTTGCACATGTACCTCCGAGCTAGGGGACTGGACACAGATAGATGATGGAAGTGGGGAGTGTTTTCTCCTTTACTTTCGTGTTTCTATAGACTTATTCTCTTGTCTGGATAAATACGCTGTGAAATTTTATGTTCATCTTCTTGTAAAAATCACTTTGGTGATTATATATAAAAAATAATAATAATAATAATAATAATCAGAAGATGGCTGTCACTAGAACGCAGCTGTCTCGTTGGGTGATATGGCTGAATCAACTCTTGCATATACAGGGGGGCAATGCCTTTTATGCACTTAAAGACAATACAAGCTGTCTTGAATTTAATGCGATCAACAATTGAGAGCCAATGCAACTCCTGACGAAATGGAGACACATGGTCAGCTTTCCTTAGCTTAAATATTAATCTAACAGCCGCATGTTGTTCTTTCTGAAGCCGCTGGAGCTGTTTAGGAGGAATACCCAGCAATTGGCTATTACAGTAGTCTAGGTGGGCGCTGGTTAGTGCCCCCACCATGGATGCATGATCCTTATTGGGTATGTAGGGGACTGCTTTGCATAGCATTCTTAAGACAAAGTGTACGGCTTTGATCTTAGCTCCCACTTAGGCTTCTCAGCCAAGATCTTCTTGCCACATACAACCCAGGTTTTTGATTTTGGATACGAATTTAAGACTCTTGCTCGGATGTGATGGAATGGGCAGCAGATGTTTAGGTCCGGATAATATAAGTTTGGTTTTGGAAGCATTGAGCTGCAGGTAATTCTTTGACATCCAGCTGCTTACTTCTTCCAGGCATTGCCCTAGTTTGCTAAATGCTTCCTGAAAATTAACAATTTGTACAAAGATCTGGGGGTTGTCAGCATATGAGTGGAAGTCCAGCCTATAGCATCTCAGAATTTCCAGAAGAGGCCGAATATGCAAGTTGAACAGCAGTGGGGACAGGGAGGAACCCTGCGGAACCCCACAGTTCAAACAAATGAGGTCTGACAGGAACTCCCACAATCTCACACGTTGTTGGTGGTTGGTCAGAAAAGACCTAAACCAGTCCAATGCTTAATTACATACTCTTTCTATCTCCTGCAGTCGTTCCAAAAGGATTTGGTGATTTACTCTGTCAAAAGCGCGGACAAATCCAACATTACCAGGAGTGTGAGCTCCCCTTGGTCCGCAGCTTTTAGCAGGTCATCTTGTACCACTAGGATGGCGGTTTTGGTTCCATATTTTGGCCGAAATCCAGATTGAAATGTATCCAGTAGTAGTTCATGTTCAGCAAAGTCCTGGAGCTGGTTAGTAACAAGCTTTTCTAGGATCTTAGCTGGCCATGGCAGTCCTGCAACAGGACGATAATTTTGTAGTACCTCAACATCTAGTGATGGCTTTTTCAGTAGTGGCGACACAATTGAGAGTTTCACACTCTCCTGAAGAGTCCCACTCAATAGTAACTTATTAACAAAAGTGGGAGTGAATTTGGTAAGCTCATGTGCCAGTTTCTTTGCTGCATATGCTGGCAAGGGAGAGAGAGAATCAATTGTGGGTTTCAGAGTACTAATATGTTGAGAAATATCTTCTTCAGTGACTGGGTGAAATTCAAAAACAGATGGTGGGATCTGATTTTGTAAATTATCTGCCTCAGTCACTGAAGGACTGGTTACATGTGCCAGTGGATTTCTAAGGGCTGCCTGCTCAATGTCTGCCCTTATTCGTTCAATCTTGTCTACAAAGAAGGAAAGGTTAGCACGTGCCTCAGAAAAGTCGGACGCTGCATTTTTGCAGTTTGGGTTGCAGAACCTCGATATAATAGAGAACAATTCTCTCGGTTGATTATTTGCAGATTGCAGTTTTTTCCTGAGGAAATCTTTCTTGGCCAGAAAAATAGCCAATTTATATTCCAGCAAAGCATTCTTAGCTTGACATCTTTTCTCTAGGGTGGGCTTCTTAAGCCAAGTCTGGTTAGTCCTGCTAACTGGTTTGCGTAAGTATTGCAAGTCGGCTGAAAACCAAGGTTGAGAGACCTTGGCCTTTGGTTTTGGCGTAGCTATTTTATTGCAAATAGTACTCAGGACTGAGGTTCCTATTGCAAATAAATTCCTACATGAAGCTGTGGGGTCAATAGAAGCAAGAGGCCCAACAATTTCAGCACCAGTGATTTTATCTAAGTCCCTGGTTTTCCGAGAGTAAAAGGCTTGTCTAGTATTGATGTTGGAATTAGCCTGATTGGGTGTACTCAGTGTAAAAAATTTAACAAAGTCATCTGACCAGTGGACTCGCATGATATCCTTCGTGGTTGTACATCCACCTCGTTCTATGACTACCTCTAAAGAGTGGCCCTTTATATGTGAGGGATGAACTTCCAGTGGGCGAAGGTCGTGTATATTCAGTAACTCCCAGAGTTCTATGGAATCTGGTTTTGTTTTGTCATCTAGCCATATATTCCAATCGCCCACTAGCGTCAACTCCTTGTGTTTGGTCCCCTCAATACTGAGAAATGCGTATACATTTTCTAGAAATTGTTTACAATGACCAGGGGGTCTGTAAGCCAATACTAAGTGGATAGTGGCTTTTGGGGAGATTTGAAAGGTCATTTGTCCTACTTGCGAGCCATCACCCCAATCTAAAGTGTTTAGGTGTGAAATAGCTAACAAAGCCTTATGAATAATTGCAATGCCTCCTCCTTTTTTTAGGGTCCTATTGATATGTTTAAATAACCATCTGGAACCAGCTCTTCGAATATACTGGGAGAGGAATCAGAGATCCATGTTTCAGTGACAAAGTAATATATCTAAGTCATGGAAATGGATGAGCTCTGTGGTTTCTGTAGTATGTGCCCTGGCCGGTATAGCATTTACTAGTGCTACTTGATAGCTTTCTGTTCTTATAGTACTAACTGGGAGGGGTCGCAATAAAGATTTAAAAATACATGCATTTCTGATTTTATTTAATGTCCTTAATGTGGGAGGCGGGAAGGCAACAGAAGGAAAACATTGGAAAAGGAGGTCAGAGCAACAGAGAATTAGATGTAACTAGAGAAAGTGCTGAGATCAAGAAAACAGATTCAGGGAAAGAAGGGGAGTCGGAATTCCAGGCCAACAAAGAGGTGACAACATCAGGGCCTGGGAGTGATACAGAAGCAGTCAAAAAAGTGGTGGAGTGGTGGAGTGGAGACGGGAGGAAAGCCAAAGAAGTTCAAGAAGTGAAGAAGAGAGAGAAGAACAAGGAACAAACAGCCAAACTAGATAGGTTCTGGAAGGCCAGGTCGGCCCGAAGCAGTACTGCAAGGGGGAGGAAAAAGATACAGGGTCAAGGAGGTTATGAGCAGCTCATAAAGGTCAAACAGAAGCATACCAAGCTCCACTGAACCCTCCCTGCTCTCTAGCTTTCCCTGCTGACTACAACCAATGACCTGTCTACCCAGAAGACATTTTGCTAGAATTAGCCATGGAGTACAGGAACCCAGAAAGCTCTTAAGTAGAACATTCAAAGGGTGAGAGGGTGCATGAACACAGTGAGTCGACAACACCACAGACCAGAGAGGTGAGATCACCTCCTACAGATTTTACAGACTTGTGCATTAGCTCAAATGGCCTGAAGAGCAGGTTAGCCATAACTGGTGGAAGAGACTGTTATCCCTGGTAGAACATTCTGATAAGTGTTATTATTTTGTTTTTGTTTTTTGAGAGAGAGTCACCTGTTTGCTTTCGTTGGCTCTGGTTTGTACATAATCCCCAAAATAAACATATTGAGTCAACAGTATCCTGTCTTGGTGTTCTTAATCCCACATACCCTACATGACAGTGGTTATCTGTCAGCTGTCCTAGTGGGCTTTTATGCTACATGCCTTCCCCCAAATTATTTTATTTCCTTGTCAGTGCGCTCCATCCCTCTGGTGTTCAAGCAATGGTGGCATTATGGCTTTGGGGAAGGAACCACCATTTCTTCCAACCCAGGAAGAGAAGAATGCATTTTATGATTGACTTGAAGGCATTTTTATGAGATATTTCTACATTTTAGGTAGTACCTAAATGCACAGAATAGTTGGACAAGTTGGAAAATGCATATAACATATATACTATTTCTTCTTGACTGATCAATTCCTCCTGTAACCAACCCTCTTTTTCTGTTATGTTTTAATATTTCAGAATTGTATCTTAAAATACCACTTCATGGCAAGCGCTGCAAGTGAGCTGAGACATTACTTACTCTTGACATTGTTTGCTACCCCTACCCAGACCAACCGTATCTGGTGTCTTAGTTATGATTTCGTTTTCTTGTAGTTTTGATGACTTTATAATGCGTTTTACCCTCATTATTTTTCTGATATGTTCTTTCAGTTTCTTCAAGCAATTCACATAATCCTCATATAATTAAGTAATGAAAATCTGCATTGTGTTATTTCTTTCTATCAGTTTTGAAGGAAAAAAGGGAAAACATGCTGAGAGATGCTGCACCTCAGCTGCACCTAAGTCATTACTCCGAACAAGGCAGAAACACACGTCTAAGGTTTCTGTTGCTACTCTTGTTCAGAGGATATTTGATTAGTATTTCTGCACCGGGTTGCACTTGCGGGTAACACCAGACTGATATTTAAATGTTTTTTTCTCCATGGCCAAGGCACAGTGGGCTACAATGAGATTATAGACTTGACTGAATAGCACCACTCCACACAACAGGTTATTTTGGCTTGTTTTCAGCAGGGGAACTCTTTCTTATTTCTGGAAAAATATGCTAATCTCTTTTGGCTTTTTCTAAGAAAACAAATGTTAAGTGGGGGGAAACAAAAAGTGCTCACATGCCTACAATAGAGACAGCATGGAAAGTAATGGTGGATTCACAGAGAAACACTGGCAGATCAAAATGGATGTCCTCAATCTGAAGAAAAGGAATACCCATACAAATTATGAGAAGCTGAGAGGAAATCTAAGCTCACCCGTTCATCAAAAAAGGCAAGTAAAAGTAGCAAAGTTAAAGTTTGGAGATTATTTGCAACAAGCACAATCATTAAATAGAGGATTTTAAAGACACAACTTTTCTATTTTTAAAGGACCCCGTAAGAATGACTAGTGTTCTTTTAGGAGTGCGTGTCCTAATGAAGTACCTTCTGAGTTGACAGTTTTTCTAATGATGACACAATTGAGGTTGATCCTTGATGAAGGGGAGTTCTCCGAAATGCATTCGAATGACATCTATGCCTGCATTTAGGATTATAGTATATTTTGGATCATTTTGGTACGCTTTGGTATTTGGATCTTTCTACCCCCTGTGGTTCAGGATTCAAGCGCAGGACATTGTAATAGTTCTTCAACTATTCATGGTTTTTCATTTAATTTATCCATTTAATGCAATGTGTAGGTTTACCACTTGGGTCCACCAAGTTTCTGGTATTGGCTACCAGAATTAACTTACATAATGAAAAGTAAAACAGATCGTGGTGTCAGGTGCATTGGCTGCAGACAACAGCAGAACATGCTTGCAGAAGGCCCTGGCATTGTCCATGGTATGGTGTCCACCCACACCATTAGTGAAGTGCACATTGGGCCTCATTACGACCCGGCGGTAAGGGATTACCGGTACCGGTAAGGGCACTGGTGCTGGTAATCGCTTACCGCCCAATTCCGAGGTCCCTTTGCGGGTCCTCCCTAACGGCTGGTTTTACCAGCCGTTAAGGATGGGACCCGCAAAGGGACCTTGGAGGTAATTACAGTACTGCAATTTGCAGTACCGTAATTACCGCCTTCCCCATTTCCATTGGGCCCTATAGTGGGAAAAATGGGAATGGGGAAGGGCCAATGGTGAATGTATAAAGTATACAATCTGCAAAGCAAATGGGAACGGTAAACTACCAGGTGTACATGGCTTCCCAATAGAATTTTATAAAGTTTGTGAAGCCAGATTATCTCTCTTTTAGAAGAGGAAACTGGAAGCCTGTATGGAATTCCATATTTCGCAGAAGTATCACTCACAATTTATGGTCTGCACATACTTTGTCTGTCTGTTATGGCGTGTTATCTACTTCCTTACAAATGTCTCATTTCCAGCCGTGATTAAAAGTAGCATGTTGTTGGGTTTGTCTGGCAGATATTTAAAAAAATAATCTGCTTAACAACATCTTGCTGGCTCTGCATTCTGTTCCACCCATCCAGGTCAAGTCATTGTGGCGATATAGTCTTGCAAGGGTGGCTCCTGGCAGTCATCTGATTTGTTTTTTTGTTTAGATTTTAAGCATTTCTAATGCGCATCAGACATATTCAACTATATTCGGGCACAGATGCCAACTATTTAAAAGAAAACATTAGCATTGTATGAATTAATTATGTATTCTGTAAGGGGGTCTATCTAAACAGAACAGTTTTCAACCTCTTTCTGAACAGAGCCAGAGATTTACATGCTCTAATCTCAAAAGGAAGTTGATTCCAAAGTTTGGGGCCATACCCTCCAAATCTCCTGTCTCCCCTGGAAACCAAGTTGCAGCATGGTACACAAATCAGGAATTTGTCTCCAGAACTGAGCTCTCTGCTTGGGAAGTACAGGACGATCTTGTCCGCAAGGCAGCCTGGGGCAAGTTCATTCAAGCATTTGTAGACCAGGCTTAACACTTTAAATTTTATCCTATCCTCTACAATAAGCCAGTGGAGGGATCTCCGTAGAGTGGATACATGGTCTCTCTGCCTAAAATGCCCGATCAACCTGATTGTGGCGTTCTGAGCCTTCTGCAATCTGATAACTTGTTTTGCTGGCATCCCTGCCAGCAGACTATTACATTAGTCCAGGTGGGGGTTAGTCATTGCAACCACCACCACTGCATGATCTTTGCCGGAATAAAAGGGAGCAAATTCCTCAGCAACCGCAGTGTATGAAATACTGCCCTAACCTTGGCCCCCAACTGAGCTTCACTGCCAAGGTTCTCATGCTACATGCAACCCACATTTTTATTTTGTTGGCATATTGGAGTTGTTCCCCCAAAAGCAACGTTGGTGAACTCGGTCTCTCTATTGACATTTTTCCCCTTGGGCCAAATAGTATCACCGCCGTTTTAGCTGCATTCCGCTGAAGCTGATTGTATGCCATCCAGTTATGAAGCTCGTTTATTTTCACAAACGCATCCTCAATATTCTTTATCGCAACATAAATCTGTGTGTCGTCAGAGTAGGAATGAGACCACAGACCATGCCTCCTAAATATGTTGCATACTGGACGGAAATACAAATAAAAAATCAGCGGGGACAGCAATGAACCCTGTGGCAAGACACACCATCTCTGAGGTCAGAAAGAATCCAAACCACTTTACTACCTGTTCCGATGCCTTCCCTACATTCCTATTGTATTGTAGCATAATCCGATTATCCACTGTATCAAAGGCTTTGGACAGGTCCAACATCAATAATATAGTGGACCCCCCCATTGTAAGCGGCCTCCAGTAGATCATCGTGCACCACCAGAAGTGCTGTGTCCGTCCCATATTTGGGACAGAACCCAGATTGAAGCTTATCCAACAGACTCTCGCTATCCACAAACGCTTGAAATTGTGCACGTACTACCTTCTCTAATATCTTCTTAGTTGGACAAATCAGGTTGGCGACTGGGCGATAATCCTTCAGAGTTTCTGGCTCCATATTTGTTTTTTTAGCAACGGTCTTACCAATGCTTTTTTCCGAGCCTTTGGAACATGGCCATCTCCCAAGACTTTGCTCGGCGCACAACGCAGTTTGCTCAGCGTGTGTAAGAAGCTGAGATAATACAAAGGAGCAGTCACAACACACCACTCCTCCTATTGAGAAAGACATTTAAGGCTTCAGAACGCAGCCAGGGACTTTATTTGGGGGTTGCCAGGGGTTGCAACAGCAATCTCTATGGTCGGCATCTCCCAGCGACCCCTGGATTTAGGGTGTGGTTTTTTAAAGTTTGTTGTTTTCAACAGGGGACAGACCCCTGTTGAAAACAGCAAACTATTTTTAAAAAAGCACAAGCTGGCCGGCGGTCGCCTGGCACCACTGTGTCTGTACTGGACTGGAGTGGACACGTTCTTGAGCTCATGGTTGCAAAGCTTGTTTAATGTCTCTATAACTCTGCCTGTCTCGTGTCCTCAGCGATGGAGTGACAGAGCTCAGTATGTTTCGTACCACACTGAAAGAAGGAAACAATAAGAAAGACAAAATACGCAGGAAATTAAGAAATGAAAGAAAATAATTGAGAGTAAGAAACCGAAAGAAAGGCATAGGCGGACAGAGTATGTTGACCTTCAATGGGGATCCATAGCACTCCAGTGCTTTCCTTAAAACACATTTGGCTGAGCAATGAGGCATGTTTCGGTGGTCTGGGATTGTTATCTTCACATGGAATGTGCATGGAAGCCTAC
This sequence comes from Ambystoma mexicanum, assembly GCF_040938575.1. Lineage (NCBI taxonomy): Eukaryota > Metazoa > Chordata > Amphibia > Caudata > Ambystomatidae > Ambystoma > Ambystoma mexicanum. The sequence goes on from NC_090929.1 coordinate 134,636,560, forward strand.
TGACTTGCAGAAAAACATGCAGATAGCAGCAGCAGGTAAGTGGCATGCCAGCAAGCTATGTAAATCGGAGTGCGCAACTGAAGGATACCTGTTCATATTCTGGCATGGGCACCACAACTTAGCCTTATGCCATAGTTCAAAAATGAGCACCAATACACTAGGCAATATTTTATGGCACTACACGCCTTCAAGGTGCTAGCTAGCTTTATAAAAATATGTATTTATAGATATGAAACAAAGCAACGTATAGAGAAGGAACATGTACCAGCAATAATAACCATTATCACATTATTGGGTAGTTGAACATTGAGTGCTTCCCGGCTTCCATTCCCTCAAAACAAGTGGGTGCTGTTTTGGGGGAGTGTTTATTATATGCACCCCATTGTCTGTGGTCCATCCCTGTCTTTGGCCCAAGTGATAAGTGTTCCCTGCAGCCGGCAGTGACCTTGGTGCCTTCCACAGTACTCGCCTGCAGACTGCAGAGAGCTGGCAGCCCAGGGGCACAGGCACACAAAGCGCCAGAAAATAGATGGGTGGTTGCCTGTGTATAAGGGTGCCAACCCCACCTCCCTCAACTGAGTATAGATAACATGATAGGCAGATCAAATGGTTCTTTTATTGCAGAAATCAGGATTATAGTGCCTTTATTTAAGGTAAAAAGTGCATGTGGCACTGCGCATATTTGGGTTAGGATGACCGAGGAAATGAAGGGTGCTTTAAATATCACACACATACAGAAGTGTATAAAGATATATTATCAATAAGGGATACAAAGTGAGAAATGCTTAAATAAATGAAATAATAGCTCTCTAAAGAATAAATACATTGGGCCTCATTACGACCCTGGCGCTAAGTGAAAAACGATGGCGGTAAATGGTTACCGCCATCGTTTTCCGCCAGGTCTGATAATGACCCGTGACCGTTAACTACGAAGCCAATAGCGGCATCGTAGTTAACGCTGCCGCTAACTGCGCAAAGGGTGCGCGCACGCGACCGCCCACACCGTACTTAGCGCCATGGCGGAAAGGTACGCAAATGCCGACCCAAGCGGACATGCACCTAACGCCATCACCCAGGCCGTTAAGTACCTTACCGCCATGGTGCAAATAACGCCATCGCGAACCAACCGTAAAGGGCCATGTTAAGTGAATGCAGCTGACACAGGTGCACAGAAACAGCACAGGTGAAGGCAATACAGACTCAGGGGAGTACAAAAAGAGCACACCCCACCCCTTCCCACACCCAGTCACACTCCACAATGATACCAATACGACTAGCAATGTTGGGGCTGGAGGACCTGATAGCAATGCATGTGCTACAACAGCAACAACAACAACAGGCAGCACAGAGGAGACGCAGGAGGAGAAGGAGGGCAAGGCAGGCCCAGCAAGCACCGCCAGCACAGCCAGTGCCACCACGCAGGCAGCCCCCAATCCCACGCATCAGAGCCAATCCATTCAACCTCACTGCTGAGCAGATCCACACCCTGTACCGTTTGGACCGGGACACCATCACCGCCATCGTAGACATGACACACAACGACATCGTCAGCATGATAGAAAGTCCAACCGCCATCCCCCCCTACTGAAGGTAGTGGCCGTACTCCACTTCCTGGCCACAGGCACCTACCAGCACACAGTGGGGCACCTGCATGGCATCTCACAACCATTATTCTCACGAACACTCATCCAAGTGCTCGATGCCCTCCTCAAGCACACAGACGACCACATCTCATTACCACGGACTGCCCAGGAGATTGCAAACACCAAAGTGGGTTTCCATGCACTAGCCAGCATACCCGGTTGCATTGGTGCCATCGACTGCACCCATGTGGAATTGGTGGTTCCACGTGCCATGGAGGTACCGTACCGCAACCGGAAACAGTTCCACTCAATCAACGTGCAAATGGTCTGTGACTCCAACAAGAACATCACACATTGTTGTGCCCGATTCCCCGGATCAACCCATGATTCCATGGTCCTGAGGAACTCCACTATACCACGCTACATGGAGCGACATGCAGGGCCAAGATCCTGGCTACTCGGTGAGTGCAATGTCATGGAAGTGGGCAGGTAAATGACGTACCGGGGGGGTGATGCATACTACACCTGGCAGAAAGGGGGGGGATGATGCATACTCCACCTGGCAGAAAGGGGGGGGGATGATGCATACTCCACCTGGCAGAAAGGGGGGGGGATGATGCATACTCCACCTGGCAGAAAGGGGGGGGATGATGCATACTCCACCTGGCAGAAAGGGGGGGGGATGATGCATACTCCACCTGGCAGAAAGGGGGGGGATGATGCATACTCCACCTGGCAGAAAGGGGGGGGATGATGCATACTCCACCTGGCTGTGAGTAACACAGGGAACGGAGACAGAGGAAGGGCACTCACAATGCACACAAACCCTCTGCATACATTGGGTGATGGCATGCAAAACAGGCCATGGGAGCCATGAGCACATACTGGTTGCATTGTGTGAATCAATCAGTGCATGTAGAAGTGAGCCAAAGTAACAGTTGGATGCGAGCCATGGTGGAACATCATGTACCTGATCAGACAACATGACTGACACATACATTCTCGCCTACATACAGGTGATGCAGCCTATCCCCTGAAGAGGTGGCTCCTCACACCAGTCCGGAACCCGCAGAACCAGCACGAGGAGGACTTCAACCGTGCACATACACGTACTCGTGTGGTCATAGAGCAGACATTCGGCCTCTTGAAGGCACGGTTCCGAAGCCTCAGCAGGTCTGGTGGGGCACTCCTGTATGGCCATGAGAAGGTGGCAAAGATCGTCATGGCATGTGTCATGCTACACAATATGTGCGTCAGACGGAATGTGCCCCTGCCCCCTGACGCAGAACTGCAACCACCTGACGATGAGGATGAGGAGGGTGCAGATGGGGCGGCACCCCCTGGAGGAGGCGAAGCACAGGAGGGGCGTGCCATGCGCCAAAGTATCATCGACCACTGCTTCTAGCACACCCGGCTGGTGTTTATCGCATGGAGACTGCACTTGGGGCACTGTGTGTCCCTGGGACATGCACACTGTGGACTGTACACCAATAAAGCACACATACACAATTAAAATGTCCACACATTTCTTTTTTGGAAAGAAAAAAGTGTATTGAAACTATGAACTGTCGTGTCACACCCACTCCCACCTCCCCCCTGCACACCCCAACACACCCCCTCCCACCTCCCCCCTGCACACCCCAACACACCCCCTCCCACCTCCCCCCTGCACACCCCAACACACCCCCTCCCACCTCCCCCCTGCACACCCCAACACACCCCATCCCACCTCCCCCCTGCACACCCCAACACACCCCCTCCCACCTCCCCCCTGCACACCCCAACACACCCCCTCCCACCTCCCCCTGAACACCCCAACACACCCCCTCCCACCTCCCCCCTGCACACCCCAACACACCCCCTCCCACCTCCCCCCTGCACACCCCAACACACCCCCTGCAGGTGTCAACAGATGCCTGTGACAGTGGCCACAGGCCGTCACAAGCCCCCTCTGCCGGCCCCCGGGGCACCCCTGGCTGTGGAGCGCAGGTTACGACCGGAACGTCGCACGGGGCTGCTCTGCGCAGAACTGGCTGTGGAGGATGTCCCTGGCTGCCCCTGTGCATGCACGTCCTGTTGTGTGTGGGTGAGGCCAGTGACCGCATGACGCAAGGCCGCAAGTTCTGCACAGATGTCCCTGGACATGGCCTGCATGGCATCCCTCAGGGTGGCAGTGCTCTGCGCCACTTCGGCCCTTAGGGTCTCCGTGGCCTGTTCAATGCTAGACCTAGCCCCCACACATTCCGCGGCATGCTCATCCAGCATTGCGGACAGTTGATGCTGCCGTTGAGTGATGTCCTGGAGGGACTGCTGGCCGTGCTGGCCCATGGCCAGTGCTGGTGGAGTGATGGAGGGGCTGCTCCCCTCCTGTGGAGTGTGGACAGGGCATGGGGTGGATGGCCACTCCTCTACCTCTGTGTGCCCCTGTGAGTGACCCTCATGGGGGCTGGCGTCTGAGAAACAGGGGGAATGTAGCTGGTCAGTGGGGCTTCTGACCTCGTGCTCCATGTCCGAGTCTGAACATGCAGCTGTTGCAGCTGTCTCCCCGATGTTGCTGCTGGCCGCTGACCCCCTGCCTCCTGTGGCAGGCAATGTCGGTGAAGGTGGAGCAGCTGCTGCTGGCCTGCTGCCGACAGGGGTGCTTGCCGGTGGGACCTCCGGTATGCCTGCAGTGGGAGCTGCTTGTTGTGGGGTCTGCCTCACTGCAGCTGAGGTTGTGGGTGCAGGGACGTTGTTGATGGCCTTCTTGGCCCTCTTTGGCGCCGGGGTGTCCTGGTCCTCCGAGTGTGATTCTGTGCCTGTGGTGGAGCAAAGGAGGGAGGGCGTTATTGATGGGTCTGTGGACTTTGGGATGAAATGTTTGTCATTATTGTGGTCAGTGGATGTGGAAGATTTCAGGCAGTGCCATGCAGGTTGTCTCCTTTTAGTGTGGAATGTGGATGCAGGTATGCGGGTGCCAGCAGTGTATGCAGGGTGGTGCTCGCATGTGGCTATGGGCAGTGTTGATATGTGTTGCATTTACACTCTAGGGCAACCTTGTGCTACACATGATTGGACTGCTGTGACTATGGCATGTCTTGTTTGAGGCACCTACCTTCTTCGCCTGATGTCGGAGCTCCCGTTTCCATCCCTCCGACGCCTTCAATGGACTCCATGCCAATCGTGGTTGCACAGATCTCCTCCCACGGTTGGAGTTTCAGGGGGGATTCCGACCCTCCACCGGTACCCAGGGCAAGGTTGCGGTTTGCTGAGATGACGGCTCTGACCCGTATGCGTAGGTCATCCCAGCGCTTCCTGCACTGCTGTGGGGTGCGGGGTACGGTCCCCACCGCGCTGACGCGCTCAGCCACCAGGGCCCAGATGGCCTTCTTTTTCCCGATCGCTGTCCTGGTCATGTTCGGGGAGAAAACGACACCTGCGTTGTCTTGCAGGGTCTCCGCAAGCATGCAGAGTTCCTCCCGGCTGAATCTCTCCTGGCGCTGGCGGTCACATGCCTTTTTCACACATTTAGGCATTTTCGGGTACTTGGTAGGGTGGGTGATTGGTTGGGACAGGTGTCAGGGTTGGGTCTGGTGTTGTTTGGTAGGATGGCGATGGATTGTGTTTTTCAAGATGGCCGACGGGCTGTTTCCCGTTCCGGCGCGATGACGCTATTTCCGGTTCGACATTTTACGGCCGCCGCTAATTACGGCCGCCGCTAATTACGGCCGCCGCTACTTACGGTGGCCGCTACTTACGGTGGTCGCTACTTACGGTGGCGTAAGTGCACCTTGCTCGCTTAACGATGCCGGTAGGGGCCTTTTCCGCCATGGCGTTAATTGCATTACCGCCATGGCGTAATGCTCGTGCGCGATGGGTCGTAATGTGGCGCTCTTTACGCCATCGTCCCACGGCGTAAACGCTCATTACGCCATGGCGGTAATGACGGGCGATTACCGCCAGGGTCGTAATGAGGCCCATTGTCAGACAAAGATATATTTCAAAATGGATAACTCAAGTACAAAATGGTTTCTAGGTGTGAGAGACTATGACTCATGCCAAGAGTTTTCAGACAAGCAACAGATGCTGATACATTTGAGAAAGTCTTTGGCAGCATCTTGCAGTGAAGTAATTTCGTTTGTGAGGTCTAAAATAAGCTTATCAGTTTTGTGCGTCAGAGTAAATTGTGGATGCCAGCATATTACTAATGTGGACTTGGTGTACACCAGACTATAAAAACAGGGGAAAGGCAAAATGTCTTTGAGTGTGTCCAGAGAATGTCTGTGACTACAGCTAATAAAGACTGCTGAGAACCTTCCAGGAGTCTGATTTTCTCTTGTCTCTCTATCTCTGAGGAATGTTCATGGATGACTCATGTTTGATGGAGGGTGGGGACCAGAGCCCTCAGTTCACCTGTGCGGAGCAAACGGCGAAGGGGGTTTAGTAAAAGACAGAGGGGGCAATCAATAGAACCAGCTCTCTAGCAGAGAAATCAAAATCTCACTCGACAACTAGATTTCCACGTGGGCTGCACAGCCATCCCAGGCACACGAAGGCCGCTGCCCCAGCTGAGACTGAGGTGGCAAAACTGCCCCCATGCCCCACCTTGCATGAGAAGCCCAAGCAAAACCATGGGAGCTCTGATACACTCAGAATAGATGGGTGCGCTTCCCCATAGAACCCTGCAAATACATGGCCTAAGAAGACTGGCCATGCACGGGCCTGGAATTAGAATGTGACCAAACGAGTAAGGCTGGGTTTCTGTTGACTTTATTCCTTTGTTTTGTATTGGAGCTGTTGCTATTTTACCAACACATTTAATTTAACAGGATAAAAATGATACACACAGTGGGACAAAGCCAGATGAAAGGGGTCTAAATGGTGGATAAAAATAGAATTTACCAAAGTTACTGCGAAATGTACATTTTAATGTGTTAATGCAATTGTTGCTGTTTTACTATGCTGTGTCTTATATTGACCACTCCTGTCTTTACCTTGCGTGACCATCTTTGAAAATATAGGGCCATTGCAGCAGAGCAACAACCCGTCAGGGGAGAAGGACTATGGGCCTCATTACACGGAAGGCGGTAATGGTTAACGGCCACCGTTAATGGTAACGGTGACCGTTAACCATTACCGCCTTACTACGAGGTCCCTTAGCGGGTTGGTGCTTTAACGCCTGCTTTTTGCAGGCGTTAAAAACCAACCCGCTAAGGGACCTCGGAGCTAATTACAGCACCGCAAAATTGCGGTGCCGTAATTAGCGCCTTCCCCATTCCCATAGAGCCCTATGGGGCAGAAATGGGAATGGGGAAGGGCAATGGTGGAAGGGGGATTTACCGCCCCACCAACCTTGGAATGGGGCGGTAAATCCCCTTTCCGCCAAGGCGGTGCCGGTAATTTACCGGCATGGTCCAGGGTGCTAATAGCACCCCGGATCACCGCCTTCCGTGTAATGAGGCCCTATGTGTCTGGGGTCTCCATGTGGAGCGGAGACTTCTGGGATTGTTTTTCCCCCATCTTCTATTTAACTTTGGGCCCACGTCTTTAAGGATCGAATGAGCACTGATTTTCTCACCAAAAATGAAACAGTCTACGGGGAAATTATTTGGTGCACTGGCGCATGAGAAGCATCAGCAGCCAGCTGGGCAGCGATGTATATTCTGCAATCTCCTTGGATTGGCATATATCCCTGCAAGGAAGGAGAAAAGTTAGTACACTTGGCAGGCAAGGAAAACCTAGCCCTGTTTTGCTGGCGTTGATTCCTAAAGTCTCAATCACCCTCACCATCTGCTTTCCACCTAAACGAGAAACGGGCTATAACGTTTGTTTGATGTAACTTCCTGTGATTTCAATTGGGGCGGGGTCAAATGCACAACTTCTTGTGATGTCATCGGGAAGGTCAAGTGACAGTGGAATGTCACTTTCGCCACCCCTGGCATTTTGGTGTAATGACATCCGTGCACGTTGCTCATTATATAGCTACTGACATTGAGAGACAGTGATATTTATGTAAATAATAATTGGAGAGTCCAATAAAGAAGTGACAACAATTTTGTGTTGGAGTTATGCTTATAGAACACAACAGTAATAGTTTTGGAAAACTTTATCAGACTTTGAAACAGCAGTATCGTGTCGACCATTTGATGTGTTTCTAGATCCAACGTGTCACAAGAAAAACAGTTGGACCTAGAAACACATCAAATGGTCAACACGATACTGCTGTTTCCCAAAACATTTTTGTGTAAACACTCTAATAATGAGAAGAAAGAATGTTGAAATAAGCCAATGATTGTCAAACATGTACATTCACTCACGTAGAAGTACTAACCTCACTTCCATTTTCCAAGATTAATTTGTGATAGGCAGGTGTTTCTCATGTGTTGTCATTTCTTGACTTTATCGATTAATTTTTCTGGTCTTTTATAAATTGTTTTATGTTTTGTACGAATGTATTAGATAATATTAAATATGTCTTTCTTTTTTCATCTTATGGTACCCCCGTCTATATTAGCTTTGTTAGCTATATATATGCTTTGATTAAGGCTGTGTGACACCTCTGTGGGCAAGGACGGGTAGCTGGTTTGTGGCACTCTCGCTGTTATATAAGGTGCTTAGGGATAAATAAAGTACACATTGGGCCTCATTACGACCCAGGCGCTAATGGGTTAACGGCGCCGTAAAAGGCTACGGTGCCGTTAACCTATTAGCGCCTAATTATGAGGTCCCTTAGCAGGACCCGACCTTAACGGCTGGTGTAGACCAGCCGTTAAAGTAGGGACCCGCAAAGGGACCTTGGTGCTAATTACGGTGCCGCAATTTGAGGCACCGTACTTAGCGCCTTCCCCATTCCCATTGAGCCCTATGGGGCAAAAATGGGAATGGGGAAGGGCCATGGAGGAAGGGAGAATTACTGCCCCGCCAACCTTGTAATGGGGTGGTAATTCCCCCTTTCTCCATGGCGGAGTCGGTAACTTACCGGCATGGACCATGGTGCTAATAGCACCATGGTCTTCCGCCAGGGTCGTAATGAGGCCCATTGGATCTCCTCCAGGTTACAGCAAACTGATCCCTTCGTAGCTACATGAATGCGCCATTCCTGTGGACTGGTGCATGTGAGTGTAACTTTGATGGACAAATATCAAAGAAATTCGGATGTTGTAAAGGTTCCAAAGTGTAATGAGTGAGTGACAGTTTTCTTGCACACAAAAGCCTACAGAAAAGCCTTCAGGTAAGATCTCAAGCTGATGATGGACTTTACATTGCACAGACTGGACGGAAGAACATTCCAATTCCTGCCGGCCTGCCTATAAACCCTACGGCCTCCACTGCAGCTCACATTAACAGAAAGGAGAAGTTGTCCTGAACTCCTGAGCAAGGTAAAAGGCAGTCCTAGAAATCTCAGCTACTGGTGATTCAGGTGGTGAACTATGGAAACATTTAAACACCAGGCAGGCTAGATTGAACTGAATACTTTGATTAGCATTTGAGCAGGTGGTCAGTCAAAAGGCCGAAAACATAATACAGAATGACAAAAATCTCAAAACAAAAATCTTGGAAAAAAAAAAATCGAATTATTTATTTATATATTCATATGTGTTTTTGGGGTCAGGTAAGTAAAAAAAAGGGTTAAAATAAAAAAAGGGGGGGTTTGGGGGGAACCCCCCATTTCGAAAAAAAAACATCATAAAAAAAAATTAGATATTTTTTTTTTCGGCCTTTTTTTTCGAGATTTTTTTTTCGAGATTTTGGAATTCGGTATTATCACTATACACCATTTGAGCAATGTAGGGCACACCACCACATTTTGGGTTCTGCAGAGTTTGTTTAACAGATCAGAGGCGAATGCAGGATAATTAATGTTAACATAATGTGATCTCAAATTCATGGTGGCACTGACAGAAATCTGTGTTCCAGCGTTTGCAATGTAAGGATTATTTTGTTTAAAAGATTGTTAGTTGGAGAAAACAGTAGCTGACATTGGCATAGTGTTCCCAGATTTTTTAAGTTATCACTTCAGTTAAAGGCTTTCCTTTGCAGAGGTACAATTTTTATGGCCCTTACAGTAGGCTTTTATTAGTCTTACAATTTCTTTTTTTTATTTTGGAAGAAAATTGTGTTTCATCGACTGCGTCATTCTGTCCAGGCAAGTGTGTAGGAGGATCGCTTACCGTCAAACCCCAAAACCTGAACATAAACCTGAATGCATTCAACATAGAGTGGATTCCTGGCGGCAAATTCCTTTAAGAAGTTAAACGCTGGACTCAGGAAAGGGGGACAGAAGAGAAACATGAGGATCCCACAGTAGACTGCGATGATAGAAGAAGAAATGTTTCTGCAATGGACATTCTGGGTGTGATCCTCTGAAAGGGATCGAAACATTGTAGGCAGAGGGTTGTCATCCTGATCAACAAGAAACGAATGTAGCCATGGATGTTGTTGTCTGCTGTATCAAAAGAGGCTGTCAAGACGAGGACGATGAGTGACTCCAACCACCCTTCATCCGCCAAAAGCAAAACATCATCCCAGAACATCTAACTCAATCCCTAGCTAGTAATCAAAGGCCATGAAGGGAAGGGTTCACAGTTAGTAAGAGACAATGGGTGTCATTACGACCCAGGCGTTAAGGGGATAACGGCGCCGTAAAAGGTTGTGGCGCCTTTAACCCCTTAACGCCTTACTACGAGGTCCCTTTGCGGCTCCCGACCTTAACGGGTGGTCTGCAGCAGCCGTTAAGGTAGGGACCCGCAAAGAGACCTTGAAGGTAATTATGGTACCGCAATTTGCAGTACCGTAATTACTGCCTTCCCTTCTCCCATTGAGCCCTATGGGGCAAAAATGGGAATGGGGAAGGGCCAATGGTAAATGGGGAATTACCGCCCCGCCAACCTTGGAATGGGGTGGTAATTCCCCATTTCACCCTGGCCGAATCGTTAAGTTACCAGTGTTACCCATGGCGCTAATAGGGCCACTGGTTAACACCGGGGTTGTAATGAGGGCCAATCCCTTCCTTGAGAGAAGGTGGAAGGGAACCATCCAGGGAGCTAAGATTGATCACATTTCAAGCACGGAGATGGGTATGCTGGAGAAGGAGCCATCGGGGAACAAGTTCAGTGAAGCAGTCAGCGGGTTTCCGCCTAAGGATTTGGCTAGGGGTGGAATCAGAACATGTGGGGTACAGACGAAATCGTGGACAAGAAGGAACATCCCGAAGATGAAATGTGTTAATTGGCGAAGCTGAGTGCTTATCATTTATGCCCAAACTTTTCATATACTTCTTTGGGTTAGCCAAGAAGCGGGGGTGGGGGGATAAAATAGAGACCATGAGCGTACAAAGGCACTATCTACGTTGTTATCCAAATATAGTTTTTTTCTTGCTTTCTTATATGATTTTGTCAGGAAGATATAAACTGTGTTTTCACCGGGTAGTTATGTTTGAGCAACGTAGTCACCACCCCCATTGTTTCTTTTTTTTGTTGAAACACAGACTTGTGTGAGATTGGTAACCTGTGGTAATGCAATGATTGTGACACTTTATAGCAAAATCTGCCATTTTGTATTATAGAGCCTGAAGGCTGATTGGCACCCTATAAGAGGAATAAAGGAGGAATGAAAGCTATCTAAGACTGGTGCAAGGGATGTATCGGTGATGCTCGACTTGGACTTTTATGGACAATGAAAGCTGGGCGTGGGGAGGGTGGGTTTTGCATCCCTGATGGCTAGGGAAGTGAGAAATGATGGGAAACCATGATCAGACCAAATGGTAAAAGGAATGGTTTTGATGAGAAGATTGGAATTGGTCAAATACATGACATACTATTTAAGGCCTTTAATATGCTTTGGGGCAACACTATGCTGTCAAAATCTAGGAGAGGACCTTACTAAAAGGAATTCTGCAGCGAAGGATTCTGAGATAGAGTCCATCTGGAGATCAAGGTGTTTTAGAATGGTGAATGAGAAATATTGGCCAACCCAAGCCCCACCAGGTCTAAAAAGGTGTCTGTGTGCCAGTCCACCCTGGAGACCTGTAGCAAACGAGCCAACCAGAGTTAGAGGAAGATGGGCAAGAGAGGAAGACTACCAATACATGGATGCAGGCAGGGTATACACAAGAGTTGTAGATATTCTTCATAAATGGTAGCAACCTCCCCTTTGCACCAATCCCCTTCTGTCCATTAGCACGACAGATTTTGAAGACTGTTGGATCAACAGTGTCAACAACTGAATGAGTCTGAGATCTGTATTTCAGTGAGCCAGAGAAAATCACACTGTCTCTGGGCCAGTAGCACGTGTTCTTCGGAGTCATGTTGTACTGTTGACTGAGAGACAGAAGAAAGGCTTGTTGTGTCGGCGGGTAAAAATGTCCCCACTGAGTAGGGTAGCGTTCTGTAAGGGTACACACAGCTGGTAAAACAAATGCTAATATCAAAAAGTGTTATTTGGTAGCTTTGTAAGGGTCATAGTTATCATGGAGATTAGAAAAGGGTTTCCCAACGGTGGGGCCTGCAGGATGTTACCTGAACTACCCCAGCACAAGGACAAAGCAAAGGCCAAAAGGCGGTACAATTCTATGTCCCCTGCCACAATGCTTTGATGCACAGCCAGTGAGGCATGCTGGGTGCCTTCCGGGATGGGCGAGGGAGACTCAGGCAAACCCCTGGTGCTAGGGTGAATGCAGCAGAGCAGATGCAGCACCAGGGACACCGGGGATTTATTATGCTGACCGGGCACTGATGAAGTGGTGGTTTCCTTCATTGTATGGGATGGGACTCAAAGATGTCCACTGAGACTCCTTACACAGTTAACCAAGCTTAGCCAGTCTGTAAGTCTTACAGTGTGACAACAGAAGAAGCTCCAAGTAAATCCGAGAAGCAGCAATGGCTACAAGTCTTTTTTCCAATTTCCTGACCTCCCTCAACAGAATCCCAGGCCCCCAGTGTTAGTCAGCGCTGCTGAGGGGGCACGCCGCAGCTTGACAGCGTGGACAAGTTACCTGTGGGGCAAGGAGGGCGTAAGGGTAGGGGGCAGAACACATGCTGCTGGACACATGGTCTGCACTCCTCCTCATCTCTCCCACAGCTACAAAGAGAAAGACAGGATGGGGCCCGAGTGAGGTGCAAAAGCACATTAACATGTGCAGACACAGACAAGGGAGTTTTAAGGCGCAGGAAACAACAACTGGTGACCTGTGAGGGTCACCAGGAGGCGCTAACTGCTGTCGGCGCCAGCCGGCCGGGGGCCGGGAAAGCTTCCCCCACACACAAGCAGTGCCCATGGCCATTTCTGCTAGAATATAAGTGACTGCAAGGGCAGCAAACAGCACAACATATGTGTGCTCTGTACGGAGCACCACAAGTGATCTGCCTACGCAGATAACTTCTGTTTTAATAGCATTGTCCTGATTTATGCTCTTGTCAGCATGTGAGCTTGGCCCTGCTCCATGTGGTGTATATCGTAGCATCTGCAGCTGCACCTCGCTCCACAGTGGGTTATGAACAACCAAGGCTACAAGGGTCCTTCAAGCCGTGCCTGTGATGCTGGAAATGCGTCGGAGGGACAGGGTCTCCGTATCCTTGTCCTTTACTGCTTTTTATCGTGTGTTCTGATGTGTTTTCCACGCAGGAGTCCATGTGGGATTCCTGGCAATGCAGGTCTCTCTTTTGGTTTGGTGTACAGACCCATGTGATACCCTTATGGCACCCATGGGTGGGGGTACAACCCTGTGCCCCTAGTGACAGAGCAGGGTATGGCCTGGTGGCAGCTCCATGCTGAATTTAACAGTTGCTCTGAGTATCCTCCATTTTGGGATACCCAGGCCCTGCCATTGGAATCAGTGTATTCCTGATAGGAAACAAGATGGCCCCCATGGCCTCTTGCTTTCTATTGCCTGTTACCTTGTTTTCCCAAAGTCCTGGGAAGCCCTGACTCTGTCCCTTCCCCCTGACCGGCTGTTGGGTGGAAGTTCCATATATGGTGTTGTTGTGAAGTCCAGGCCAGACTGGCTGGAGCCTTCCCAGTGACTGTATGTTGTGGGTACACCCTGTGGGTAGGACCTGGGTGAATGGAGTGTGTGACAAATACGCATTCTGTGTTGTGAGTGTCTAGTATCTGGTGTTTGACACAATGGGCCTCATTACGAGTCCGGCGGTTACCGAGGCGGTAAAACTGCCTGATTACCGCCGGACTCGTATTACCATTCCGCCTCCATGATTCCCGGAATTACCGGGGCATTACAACCCCGGTTTTCCGGGAATCACGGAGGCGGAATGGTGTTAATCTCCATTCCCATTGAGTCCTATGGGACTCACTGGGAATGGTGATCATGGAAACACCAGCAGCATCTCGTAATGCTGCCGGTGTTTCCTCGTCCGCCTGCAGGCGGGTGGTGTTACACCCGCCAGGTCAGACCTGGCGGGAACCTCACCTCCCGCCTGCAGGAGTTGTGATCGCCCGGCATGGAAACAACGGTGGCAGCGGGTTTACCGCCACTGTTGTTTCCATACCGGGCCATTTGTAATGAGGCCCAATGGCTGAGACAGCCCTGCCCGAAACTGGTATGAATGCAGTGTGGAGTGTTGAATGGCTGGGTACTTGTCCCAATACACATAACATATTGTGAGTGTCTGGAGAGGAGTGAATGGCCTGAATGCACTATGCACCTGATTGTATGCCTGCCTGCATGAATGCTCTTCTGACCGATTGGTTGCCTGAGTGTGACCCAGCAGAATGAATGGGAGATCAACTAGTATATCTGGTGGCCTCTGACTGCTACAATTCGTGTTCAGAAGCTGAAGAGTAACTGGAGTGAAACTGAAGCTTAAACTTGAAGCCCTGCTGAAAGAGAAGAATTGCTGTTGCTCTCCTTCACAATCTGAAAGCTGCTGTGTCTCCAAGGACTGACCCAGAGAGGACCTGGTAAGGCGCCCTCTTCCTGAGCTACGAGGGACCATCGTGCACCAGCTGATCTTTGCCAAAGCTCCCTGGTAGACAGACCTATGACAGGCTGCTGACCGGAGACAGGGACTGCCGCAGACTCCCAAAGAGAAGCGCCCGGACTGTTGTCCGCCACTGTCGATGACCGCCATCGCCGACCGGAGCCGCCGTGCTCTCGTTTGCCTAAGAACTTCATTTGATCCAAGGACGCTCTCCACATCGTCGCCGCTGTATCCTGCTGGAGAAGGCCTGACCGTCGACGCGCCGAGGAGAATCTGCCGGTGGGTTTCCCGCCACCGAAGGACCACAGAGACGCCGACGACTCGACACCCTTGCTGGGCCACAGTTCTTCAAACTCTTTGCTGTCCAGAACTATCAACACGAGGTGCCCCGCACGCCTCTTTCTTGCAGGATGTTTACACTTCCCCGTCAACGAGCACCGCTAGGAACAAAGCTGCCGTCGTAGCTCACGCTGTTGCCTGTCGGACGTTCAACGACCTGTGACTCCTGCCTTAAAGGGAGAGCACTCAAGAAGGGCCGTCGATTCCCCGCCGAGGAACGCTACAACGCCAGGTACTTTGGGGTTGCAGAACTATTGGGAAGTCTATTGGGAACAATATATGGACTGGGCTTGTACCTTTATTCTACAGGTTGCCCAGGTCGGGGGATCTCCACACAGAGCTGTGTTTAAGGTAGCGACCAGTATTCTGCCAATTGTTCAACCATCTTGCTTTCCTTCCTCTCTCTACTGCTGGTTTCCTCGTTATTGATCTGTGTGACATTTTGACAGTATAGTTGATGCACTTTAATGAGATCTGATAATATTTGTGGTACCACTGTAGAACTGTATATATTTACCATTGTTGATTTTCTGAGTTATTGTGATAGTGTACATAACCTTGAATATTAATTATATAAAGACTGTGTTTTAACCAATACAGTGTGCGGACATTCCTTTGTGGGTGCATGGGGACTACACTGTACTTAAGAACCAGCCTGCATCACCTCCTGAGAAGCTACGCCTTGATTGCTTGACCACATACCAATAATAGAGAATCTTGACTGGGGTCCTCTGTGCCTCTCCTCTATCATATAGAGAGCGGAAGTACAGACACCCCTCCGAGTCTTTACACTGGTGGCAGCGGTGGGATGCCTATAGTTTTAAGAATCAGTGTATAACCGTGTCACTTACAAAATATCTGCGCTTTATTAAATCGAGGTTTAGTTGTGTACAAGATAACTGCGTTACAAGCAATGGAATCTATTGCAAATGGGAAATTCACTCGGATGAGCTTAGAGGCTCTCCAGAGTGCTTGTGAAGCCAGGGAGTTAGACTTTGTGGATAAGTCTAGGGATGAGCTGATAGCTGCCCTGGTGGACTACCAGACCGATTGTGAAACTCTTGAAGGGGGGGGTGCAACCAATGAGTACTCCACCCCCAGGGTTGTCAGCAAATCTGATTCTTGGAATACCACCATTCCTGCTGCCTCTGTTCCAAACCCCAGCACTTCCTTGGAGCTTGAGTTATTAAGGATGAAATTGGCCTTTGAATATCGCAAGTTGGAAATAGATGCTGAGCTTAAGAAAGAGGAGTTGGCACAGCAAGTGGAACTCAAGAATAGGGATCCTGAACTCAAAGACAAGGACACTGAATGTCTGTGAATCCAGTTAGAGAAAGCTGGATACTTCTGGATAGAAAAAGCTGGATACTCGAGTGGAGACTTCAGCTAAACCAGTTGAGAGTGTCAGGTCCCCAGCAACCAAGTTTATGAAAGATTTGGTTGGTGTGCATGTGGAGGGTTCTGATATCCTACAATGGATTGAAACGTTTGAAATGGCTTGTGCAATTCATGATGTTGATAAGAGAGATTGGGCTAAGTGTTTGTTAAGCAGAGTGCCTCAAACTGGATATGACTGTATTCTGAAACTAAGTGTGGAAGAAAGGGGTCAGTATGAATGCATGAAGTCTGCTTTAATTGCCAAGTTTGGCAAGATGCCTACCCAATACCTTAAAAGGTTCAGGGAGTTTAAGAAATGAGAGAATGTGTCTTGGATTGACTGGGTGAGTGCTGCGCACATGAACATGATGCAGATGAAGGGTGAAAAACCGAAACTGCTCAGGTGGTCAATTAGCCTGCAAGGGCTAGACTTCACCATAGAGCACAGACTAGTGAAGAGTCACGATAATGCAGATGGCCTTTTCAGAAGGTATGTTGACCGTCTGGATGAGGGTGTCTATCTCGTGGGAGATTAGGCACTCTAATCTCAGTCTGGGCGGTGACTGTTATGCTGGAAATGCATCGGAGGGACAGGGCCTCCGTATCCTTGTCCTTTACTGCTTTTTATCACGTGTTCTGTCATGTTTTCCGCGCAGCAGTCCATGTGGGACTCCTGGCGGTGCAGCTCTCTCTTTTGGTTTGGTGTACAGACCCATGGGATACCCTTATGGCACCGATGGGTGGGGGTACAACCCTGTGCCCTTAGTGTATGTTTTGGGCACCAGTGGGTGGCCCACAGAGCAGGGTATGGCCTGGTGGCAGCTCCATGCTGAATTTGACAGTTGCTCTGAGTATCCTCCATTTTGGGATACCCAGGCCCTGCCACTGGAATCAGTTGATTCCTGATAGGAAACACGATGGCCCCCGTGGCCTCTTGCTTTCTATTGCCTGTTACCTTGTTTTCCCAAAGTCCTGGGAAGCCCTGACTCTGTCCCTTCCCCCTGACCGGCTGTTGGGTGGAAGTTCCATATATGGTGTTGTTGTGAAGTCCAGGCCAGACTGGCTGGAGCCTTCCAGTGACTGTATGTTGTGGGTACACCCTGTGGGTGGGACCTGGGTGAATGGAGTGTGTGATGAATACGCATTCTGTGTTGTGGGTGTCTAGTATCTGGTGTTTGACACAATGACTGAGACAGCCCTGTTAAAACTGGTATGAATGCAGTGTGGAGTGTTGAATGGCTCGGTACTTGTCCCAATACACATAACTTGTTGTGAGTGTCTGGAGAGGAGTGATGGCCTGAATGCACTATGCACCTGATTGGATGCCTGCCTGCATGAATGCCCTTCTGACCGATTGGTTGCCTGAGTGTGACCCAGCAGAATGAATGGGAGATCAACTAGTATATCTGGGGGCCTCTCACTGCTGGAATACGTGTTCAGGAGCTGAAGAGTAACTGGAGTGAAACTGAAGCTTAAACCCGAAGTCCTGCTGGAACATAAGAATTGCTGTTGCTCTCCTTCACAATCTGAAAGCTGCTGTGTCTCCAAGGACTGACCCAGAGAGGACCTGGTAAGGCGTCCTCTTCCCGAGCTACGAGGGACCATCGTGCACCAGCTGATCTTTGCCAAAGCTCCCTGGTAGACAGACCTATGACAGGCTGCCGACCGGAGACGAGGACTGCCGTGGAATCCCAAAGAGAAGCGCCCGGACTGTTGTCCGCCACTGTCGATGACCGTCGTCGCTGACCAGAGCCGCCGTGCTCCCGTTTGCCTGAGAACTTCATTTGATCCAAGGACGCTCTCGTCTGCATCGTCGCCGCTGTATCCTGCTGGAGAAGACCTGATTGTCGACACACCTAGGAGCATCCGCCGGTGGGTTTCCAGCCACCCAAGGACCACATAGATGCTGACGACTCAACGCCTTTGCTGGGCCACAGTTCTTCAAACTCTTCACGGTCCAGAACTATCGACACCGAGGTGCCCTGCATGCCTCTTCCTTGCAGTACGTTTACGCTTCCCCGTCAACGAGCACCGCTAGGAATGAAGCTACCACTTCACCGTCGTAGCTCACCCTGTTGCCCGTCGGACATTCGAAGACCCATGACTCCTGCCTTAAAGGGAGGGCACTCAAGAAGGGCCATTGATTCTCTGCTGAGGAACGCTACAACGCCAGGTACTTTGGGGTTGCAGAACTATTGGGAAGTCTATTGGGAACAAAATATGGACTGGGCTTGTATCTTTATTCTGCAGGTTGCCCAGGTGGGCGGATCTCCACACAGAGCTGTGTTTAACGGTAGCGACCAGTATTCTGCCAATTGTTCAACCATCTTGCTTTCCTTCCTCTCTCTACTGCTGGTTTCCTCTTTATTGATCTGTGTGACATTTTGACAGTATAGTTGATGCACTTGAGATCTGATAATATTTGTGGTACCACTGTAGAACTGTATATTGGTACCATTGTTGATTTTCTGAGCACAAAGTGTGTTATTGTGATAGTGTACATAACCTTGAATATTAATTATATAAAGACTGTGTTCTAACCAATACAGTGTGCGGACATTCCTAGGTGGGTGCTTGGGGACTACACTATACTTAAGAACCAGCCCGCATCACCTCTTGAGAAGGTAGGCCTTGATTGCTCAACCACGTACCAATAATAGAGAATCTTGCCCAGGGTCCTCTGTGCCTCTCCTCTACCATATAGAGAGCAGAAGTACAAACACCCACCTCCAGTCTTTACAGTGCCGGCATCAGAAGGGCAAACATTAAGAAGAAGCGCTGGATAACGTCGGGATTGTTTGTTTCATCATCCACCACATGTGAGTGCTCGCCGAACGGCAGGGTGAGAGAAAAGCAAGGAAGTACTGGTAAGGTGTGTTTTAAAAAAAACACCCAATCCCTGAGTGAGCTTTGCACTGCTCTACAGAAATCATTGCCCACAATCCCGCGGGTTGCACCGGGAGCAAGTTTAACCCAGTAGGTTTGCCAAAGTGGCGAAGAAAAGAAAGCTTGCCGTGCAGTTTAGAAGGGAGCCACGCAACACATGAACTAGCAGGTGGACGGGGAAAGGAAAAATATGCAATACACAATGGTGCACCCCAACACCAGAACAGAACACAACTAGGCGTGGGAAGACGGGGCAGAACATTTCTGACTCACCGGATCAGAAAGCAAGAGACGGGCCATCTTTTCGTGAACCGCGGCCAGCAACATCCTCAAACTGAAGAAACACATTTGTATCCAGGGACCGGAAGAAAGGTAGACGGGAACGCAGGAAGAAAGGAAGCCGGCTGGGGTTGCCTCAGCAACCAAGCGAAACCGAAAGGAAAAAGATACATTTCATGGACCGCAGCCAGTTTTTGGAAACGCAACAACACGCATTACTCGTACAAAGGTTTCCAACGTGTAGAAACACACACAAAGGAAAAAGATTAAACAAAATTTAGACACAGCCCACTCACTTTTCGGACGCCGAACAGCAGTGAAAGGGCACGGCGGAAGGGATAGACCCGGGGAGGCAACGCGAGAGATCAAAATTGACAAACAGTGAGAAGGAAAGTTTCCCCCCACAATTTGTTGTGCTCCATAGCAAGAGACACAGGCTTGGAAACAAGACCACGCAGAGCAAGAAAACGGAGCACGAGGAGCCACACGTTGATGAGGCGGGGCGACATTCAAAGAGTACAAAAGTCTGCAAAAACACCAATGAAGGGAGCCAATACGAAGATTTAGTAATGACAAACAAACATCACTGGTAGCACAGCGATTTCTCAATTACGGGAACACAGCAGGAGCCACATATTGAGTATTTTGCAAAGATATAGGGGGGAAAGCGTGCACGACAGACTCAGGATGACAATGTTTTGACTGGCAGGCCATGTCAGTGGAACACGTTGCAGCGCATTTTAGGACATTGAAACAAATGAAGTCACAAATGCCCAATCAAAGGAATTTTAATGAATCAACACACACATTCTAGGTGTGTTCTTTGGAGTTTTCAAATCCAAAGGTCCTTCAGATAGTACGAAATAAACGCTAAGAAAAGTAACCTAACAACATGTGGACACGTTTGTTGTGCTGTAAAGCGACTGATGTTTTCTCATCAAATTAGGTCACAACGAGCAGCAGTCGGTGGAGCCAGGCACACAGAAAGTGAGACTCGGCCGGGGTTTGCCGTTAGCAACCAGGAAGCGGCAGAATTCAAAAGCAAAAGTGGCAAGGCTTAACAAAGGGGTGTTTCATTTTCCACCTGGGAATGCTAAGCAATACAGACTTTAAGGTTTTACTTTAAACAAATTTAGGATTGTCAGATGGGGAACAGAAAAGCATGCCACAACAACAGCACATGCTACACCAACTAGCAAATCATACCGAGACTGTTACGTAACAGGAGCAGAGAGCTCTCTGAGAAAAGAAAGACAGCCAGGCAGACCCATGCAGGACAGAAATTGTGAGGGCAATGCCACAAGGCAAAGAGTTTCTTCCCGAACCAAGAAAGGATAAGAAAAAGAGAGAAAGCCATCCAGAACAAAGGGAGGTGAATAAAAGGAGAACCTGCAAGAAAGAATATCAGTTTTTCACGCAGCAATCCGAACGCAATGCAACAAAAGTATTAGGAGGGCTCGGTTGCTGGGAGCAGAGGACTCGCAGCTAAACCGGACCAGCCAGACGTACTCCTAAATTGACACGTGGAGGGCGGTACAAGAAGTTGGGCTGCAGCGATGGGGAACAAAATGGTCGACCAAAGCATGACAGTAGGCAGCTACAACACAGGCAGCAAAAGAGCAGACACATACCAAAGGTTTCCCGAAACAACAGGGGAACAAAAATCAGAGAATGCCAGCCAGGCGATGGAGGGCAAATAAAGGGAGAACTCGAAAAGAGGGGCCTCCAGTCCACGCAGCAATCCAAACGGAATGCAGCGAAATATTTCTGCTTACGCAGAATAAAGAAAGGAGCCTTGAAAATGGAGTTAGAGCACCGCACGGTGTGGTTGTTGCCACAATGTAAGGAGAACCTGTAAACGGGGGACCCAGTTTCACACAACACTACAGAAGGAGTGCAACAAAGGCAGGCCTGGTACATAGAGATTAGGCAGGTATAACAGCACAGAGGCATCAAACAAGGTGACAACAATCCGGCAAAGAAGCACGGAAAACAGCAGGACACGGGGCAGCCAGAGCACAGTATTGAGCCAAGAGAAGTAGAGACAGCATCGAACACCATGGACAAGGTAAGCAGGAAAACATCGGGGGGGGGGAATAAGGCACACAAAGTGCAAAATGCCATCTGCACCAGCCGGTGGGAGCTGTAGAGCACCCACACAGGCAGACAAAAACCAGGGCCAGTCCTGGAAAATTATAGGAGCTGCACAAGCAGCATGAAAGTATAGTCAGTGCTGGGACCCCGAGTGGAGCACCAAACAAAGTGTCTACATAAAAATCACCTGGTTAAGGTCTATATGGACAGCAAAGGGCACAATAAGGTGCCACTGTTTATCTGCCAGGTCAACCGGCCGGTGGGGTAATAGGAAGCCCCCTTAGAAGCATAAGGGTAGTCCAAGATTAAAGTACAAAGTGACCCACAGGGGAAAAGGAGGAAACAAATGCAAAGCCCCCAGGACCCTACAAGGAACACTACAAAGAGGTGGACGAGCCGGCCCAAGCATAGTGAATGAAGGCCAATAGATAGCAAAATAACAGGGAATAAAAAGAATAGTACCGGAAGCGGGTGGTCAGCACGGCGAGACACAGAGCTGAGCCGGGCAAGACTGAACCCAAACCCACCACCCCATTGTAATAACAAACAGGCCCAGACATCGGGACTGTCCAATCATTAGCGCGAGATAAAAGATTTAAGTAGGGTTCAAGGAGCCAGTATGATAGCTCAGTGTTTTGAGTGCCTGTTTGTGGCTCGAAGTGCGTGATATGGAGATCCTGCAAGGATAACTCAGTATTTCGTACGTCCAAGGACAAGCAGATGAGTACTAATTGCAGATTACTGAGAATTACATATAAATATGTACAATGCTTTGGTGAAAGGGCCATGCAAATACGTAGTATTGTTTAAAAGGTTTCCTGTTAAGAGCTTACCCAAACAAACCCCCAGACCCCAAGAAAAAGCAAGACAACAGCAGATGGGGGTAGATATTTATTTTAAACACAAAAAAAACGGACAGGATTTAGCGGGTTCCGGAGATAGCTCAGGGTGCACATGGTGAGGAAAAACAGCACCTCACAACCAAATGCACCCTGTACAGGGGGCTGGTGGAATAACGCAGCGACATCATGGTCGCCCAAAAAACGTATAATGATGGGGCGTAACATAGGGAGGCCCCGGAACCCGTGATTTTTCCTTTCCAACACGTTTGTTTGTTTGTTTATTTATTTGGTAATGCACACCAAACCCTTAGGTAGCTGGGCACAACAGAACAAGTAAACTTAAGGCTTAGTTACAACAAATACAATGAGTACAACATACAGAGACATACTTCGTTATCACCTGTAGGTTACATTGAGGCAGTGGTAGGTCAAATATTACAGTCAAAAGTGCAGTGGGTCAAATAGATACAGTGATAGTGGTAAATCCATGGGCTGATGCTACCGTGAGACAACAAGGTTTAAGATGGAGCAGAGATAGGGTATCAAGAATCGGGAGGCAGTCCGGGCTGGGGCAGGGTGAGTGTCAGTGGTCATTTGTATGTAACCAGTTTAGCATGTTGCGTCGAAATCTTGGTTAGGGTTGTTCAGTTCATAGGGCTGTAGGGAGTGCATTCCAAGATAGGGCTGCTTTGACCAGGAAGCTTGATCCTTCAGCTTTGGTTCGTTTGAATTTAGGAATCTCTAGAAGTTGGGCATTGGCAGATCTAGTTGGGCATGTTGAGGTTCTCCTGTTTATCCTTTCAGACAGATAGGGTGGTGCTATGTTATTCAGGCACTTGAGAGAGGCTGTTTTGAGATGAATCCTGTCGTTTATATCTCTTTTGATATTGGAGATGTGCTATCTGTTAGGGATATTCAGGGCTGCTCTTAAGGCGTTGTTTTGAAACCTTTGAATTTTGTCAAGGATGTATTTATTTTTTTTTATTTTAATAATTTTTATTATTCTAGATATAGATATTATTACATGTGTTAGCACATTACAGACTTTGAGTAGAACTGTTAAACCTAAAGAATGAACAGAGATAACTATTTTTAACAAGGCAGGGTTTAACCGTATTGAAGATATATAAAATTTGATGCATTCAATTGAACAAGAATGGGGTAGAAATTGTAGATAGGGCTGATTAAACCTGGATTAACATAATACATATCTGTAATGAGTAACTGATATGGAGATATGAGTAGAGAGATGGGGAGACAAAACAGGGAAACAGACGGCTAACATACCAGATACAGAAGGGAGCGAGGTGGAGGGGGGGAAGATGGGTATAACAGATTATTGCATAAAACTGATTCTTCTATTACAGTGATAATTAAAAACAAGCATTCTTATATAAATATAATCATTCGATTAGTAAAGTAAGCATAGAAATGTATATTCAGGAGCCATGAGCAGGTGCAGTGAAACAGTTGAGATAACATGTGAAATAGTACCATTTAGCGTTGTATTTAGGGATTGTATTAAGACTTTTAGCCATGCACATTTCCAATTTGTGAGTTTGACATAAAGCATTCCACCATGTTCTGGTAGAGAGCGATTGAAAGTCTTTCCAGTTTGCTGTAATACATTTTAATGCTATGCATATGAGTAGGTCGTATAATCTAGCAGAGTCCGGTGGAATATATGTTGTAATGGCTACGCTTCCCAAAAATATGCTTAAAGGAGAAAACGGAACATCTACAAAGAAGATACGCTGAATACATTTCCAAATATCGTACCAAAATTTGACAATATATGAACATTCAAAGAACATATGTATGTAAGTAGCAGGAGATAGGCCACACGACCAACATTTAGCGTCTTAGTTCGGGTTAGTCTTCGCTAATTTATCCGGAGTAATGAATGCTCTATGTATAAAGAAATAGTAGTGTTGTTTAATGTTAGCTGAGACCGATACTTGTTTGATTTTAGAAAACAGGCGGAGCCATATGTGGTCCTCAAACTTATATCCCAAGTCAAGTTCCCATTTCAGATGAATAGGACAAATATTAAATGTTGAGGTTAGCATATTATATATTTTTGAGGCTCTGACCTCACCTGTCATGGTTAGCTGTAGTAGTCTAAAGGCGTCTGGAGAAAGAATCTCATAGGAGAAATGACTTAGTGCATCAAGGCAGGAGTTGATTAACTTATTGTAAAACTGAAAGTCAGTCTTGGGTATGGTGAATATGGTAGAGAATTGTGGGAAGGAGAGAATAGAAGGACCATCTATAATGTGTTGGATGAATCTAATTCCCTTTCCAATCCATGCTTTACGATTGAGGATCTTTTTATTAATGACAATATTCTTATTATGCCATAGTAAAGGGGATAGGTATTTATTGGGGTTTTTGGTATGGTGGAAGAGAAAGGATTGTAGAGCTGAAACGGATGCTTTAATAGGTTCCGAAATGTTCTTAGAAGAATATTTAAATATCTATATATGGTCAGTAATATCGTGTGGATGAACTATATGTTTCTCTATTGTACACCATATAGGGATATCGGCAGATTCGGGGTCTGTGAACCATTGGCGAGATTATTTTATGGGAAATGCAGAGTGGTATAGCTTAAAGTCAGGGAATTTAACACCACCCATTTCATAAGGTGCTTTGAGTTTAGTTAGCGCAATTCTTCTGCTCTTTCCTATTCCCCAAAGAGAATTTAGTAGTATGGAATATATAGATTTGAAAAAGGAAAGGGATAGTGGAACGGAAAGAAGCTGAAGATAGTAAAGTACAATAGGGGACAGCATCATTTTAATAGTATCCAACCGCCCCCACCAGGAGAGGTAAAGAGGGGACCATTTGGATGTAAGGTCTTTCAGGGTGTCCAATAGTGTTTTAGTATTGAGATTGATGGTTTCTTGAATTGTAGGGGCAAAACGAAGTCCTAAATATTTGATGGATCCACTACACCATTTGAGGCCAAAAGATTCAATGTCATGCTTGAGGCAATAGGGATTTAATGGCATAATTTCTGATTTTTGTCTGTTAAGTTTATATCCTGATACGTGGCCGAACTGAGATAGAGTATCTAAGAGGTTAGGTATGTGAAGCTTAGGGTTTTTTATTAGGATAAGAATATCGTCGGCATAAGCAGCAATTTTGCTTATTGAGGTGCCTGCTAGAATCCCTGGGATATTTTTGTTTAATCTTAGCAGTGGTTCAAGTGACAGAATATATAGTAGTGGTGAGAAGGGGCAGCCTTGTCGTGTGCCTCTGAGTAAGGAAAAGAATGAAGATGTTTGTCCATTTAAATAAATAGCGGATTTGGGTGCTGAATATAGAAGTTTTACCAGTGAGATAAATTTCTCACCAAATCCATGCCAGCGTAGGGATTGGAACATAAAATTCCAATCTACACGGTCAAAAGCTTTTTCTGCGTCCAGAGCAATGGCAGCATATCCTTGTTTGTCTTTTTGTCCTTGGCTACTAGACTAATGGCATTAAGTAGGAGTCTAGCATTTGAGGATATGTTACGTCCTTTTACATAGCCTGTTTGGTCCGCTTTTATTAAATTTGGGAGGGAAGATTCAATTCTATTTGCAAGTACTTTAGCGAAAAGTTTGCTTTCTATATTAATAAGAGAAATGGGTCGATAATTGCTGGGGAGGGAAGGATCTTTGTCAGGTTTAGGGAAAATGATAAGTAGAGCATCTGAAAATGATCCAGAGGAGGATTCTTGTGATATGAAATATGAAAATAGTGTTTTGAGTTTAGGTGTTAATATTTGGGCAAAATTAATGTAGAATTCGGTTGATAATCCATCTGGCCCGGGTGCTTTGCCTTTGCCTAGGCTATGAATGGTATCAAGGTGAGAAAGGTCTAATCTGGGGTATGAAGTGCGGCTAATATTTTTAAAAAAGGAATCAATTTCATTTTTTGGAATAGATCTTTCTGGTGTGTATAAGTTTGTATAAAATTTTTTGAAGCATTCAAGTATTTTGTCAGGGCGGTGATGAGATATACCTAGAGAGTCTTTAATATGTGATATTATAACTCTTTCTTTTTTGGTTTTTAAATATGAAGCCAGCATTTTGCCCGCTTTATTTGAAGTTTGGTATATTTTTGTTTTATATTTAAGTATGGTTCCTGCTGCAAGTTCTGTTATTTCTTTATTAATTTCAAAGCGTAGTTTAATAACTTGTCGTAGGTTTGTTGAGTTAGTGTCCGCATAATAGCATTGTTCTGCAAGGGTGAGTTTGGAATAAAGGTCATCTAGGTGTTTTATTCTAATTTTCTTGTTCCTACCGGACAGGGCCATTATGTGACCTCTCAAGTCGGCTTTGAATGCATCCCAATTATTGACAACCGAGGTATCGCTGTCAAGATTATTAGCAAAGTATTGTTGGACGAAAGCTTGAACCGATTGATCAAACTGTGGATCGTTTAGAAGGAAGTTGTTGAGTTTCCATCTAGTAGCAGTTTTATTCGTCTCTGCCAGGCAGAAGGAAGTAATAACCGGTGCATGATCTGATATAATTATATTAGCAATTTTAGAGTCAATAATAGATCCAGATAGGGTTTTGATTGCAAATATATAGTCTAGTCGTGATAACGTATTATGTGGAGGTGAGTGGAAGGTATAGTCAAGTTGTGTGGGATGGGATAGTCTCCAGGTGTCGATTAGTCCTGTCTCCGCTAGGCAATTAGTAAAGGATTTGTGAGTTTTATTAGACATGAACATGCAGCTGGATTTTCGGTCTAAAAACGGATCCAAGACTTGATTAACATCTCCGCACATTATCAAATTGATGAAGTTATTTTTGAAAATCATTTGTTTGATAGCGGTCCAGAAGGGAGGATCTGGTAGTGTGGGACCATAGACGTTGAGAATAGATATTTGTGTAGAGTCAATTAATAGTTTTACCCAGACCCATCTGCCATTTGCATCTGCATTTTGATCAAGAATTTTGCAGGGTTGTTTTTTACTAATTAGTATAGCCACTCAATTTTTCTTGGAGATAGCAGGACTGGAGATAACCTCTTTAACCCAGAGAGATTTAAGTTTCATAGATTCTTTGTTAGATAAGTGTGTTTCTTGTAGGCAAGCTACCGTTGGCTTAAATTTGTTTAGATGAGATATTACTTTGCATCTTTTGATAGGATTTTTACATCCTTCGATATTCCAGGTAATACACTTGAAGGTCATTCAGTCAGAAATATAATGATAAACATGCAACCTATGACTGCGGAATGATAATAGAATCAGATCATTAGCAGAGTAGATAAAAACAAGTATACCCAAGCATTGATACATAAGGATAGAACATTGAGGGTCAGGAAGGGGAAAAAGGGGTTTGATCATATTTTGGAAGAATTCAAACAATGTGATACAAAAGGTTATAGAGATCAAACAGGAGATGGGAGAAGGATTAGGGATAAAAGAGATACCAGGGATAGGTAACGCCAACTGGGTCGTCAAAAGGAAATGAGCGACCATCAGTGGAAGAAGGACACCTGAACGGTGCCCACCTCATGTATATAGAGTAACTTGGTAAAAGCTGCATTAGGTAATTGCTAGTATAATCAAACATAAAATAAAACATTTTTATCAAGAATTTAGACCGAGATTTCAGGTGGTGCTTGATGTTGAGGTACTCGGCGGATTGGATGTATCCATTCCGTCACATTTTAGTGATTGTATGAAGGATCTCAAGTCAGCTGGTTCATCAAATATAGCTGTACGACCTTCATGTGTTATCTTAAAGGAGCATGGGTGGTATAAGCCATATCGGATATTTAATTGTTTTAGAGCAGGGTGGAAGGATAGGAAAGCCTTTCTTCTCTGAGCCGTGCTTCTGGCTACATCCTGTGAGATATATAGTTTACTGCCATGCCAGATAAGTGATTTACGCTCCCTTGCTGTTGAAACAATAAGTTGTAGTTGAGAGTATTCCAATAGGTAGAATATCATTGTTCTGGGCAGCTGACGAGATGTGGAGGAAGCTAAAGGTTGACCTATTCTATGAGCCCGTTGTATGTTAAATTTTGTGTCCAAGGGCAAATGTAGAATAGCTGGTAAAAATGTTTGCAGGAAGGTAATAGGGTCGGATCCCTCAGCTCCTTTACAGAGACTTTATTGCTGCGTAGAGTTGTAGATGAGTTTGAATATGTCAGCTCAGTGGATGGTTTGCCTTAAAGGCATGGTCTAGTAACATTTTTTATTGTCCCTACGGGTCGGCCATGTTTTTTTAAGCCTAAGTGGCTCGATTTTAGAAAACTTTCCTATGGACCTTACCCGAGTTTTTGTCCATTGAACGCACGCGAAAACAAGCACCAGGGAGCCGCCATTTTCTGATAATCCTATCTTTTCCCCGATCGCCCTGGCTGACCTGCTTTTGTGGCACTAAATCAATTCCCCCGCCCCTGAGCCTGTCATCAGCAGACTAGTACCGCCCATTTCCCAACGCCAAAGCACGTCTCGTGTCAACATTCGCTGCGCTTCAGCTAATGACGTGTCGCCATGGAAATGGCAGGACGCCTCTCTCCTCAATAAGTGTAAACAGACCGTTTCACAACACACAGCAGCCGATTTTCGATTCCATTCCTCTCTCTGTGTTACTTTGAGTATTCTGTGACTCGTTTCAGTGCTCTGGTCAGCTACCTTCGCCGCTTGTAGCCCGTGTGAACAGATACCAGTACCACCGCTATAAATTATTTTAGTTTGTTTAACACACAATGGCTACAATAATGCCCTACATGTACGAGCCTGAGTATACCGAGGAGGAACTACTGGAAAGGGAAGCACGCGAAAACGATGGGGATTCGGACGGCAGTTGGCAGGACGAATCAACAGATGAAGAGCCCGGGCCTAGTCGAATGGACGGCGCCTCCACCTGGTGCACATGCAATCGGTGCGAGCTAATGCCAACCGAGGACGAGAACTGCTGCTGCCGAGAAAACTCGGGATGCCTGGCCTACATTTCGGAAGTCGAGCCACGACCGCAATGCATCACCGAGCTGCCAGACTTCAGGGCAGCCTGCCTCACACGGGCCGTGTTGAGAATAATGATGGTGCTTATGCACGAACTTCGAGCAAATGTTCGTCCTCGTAATCCGAGTAACGAGTAAGTATACTCTGCTTGTCATGCCACTCCTATTTCATGGTCTTCTACTATTTCCAAAATGACATTTACATATCATTGTAACGCATGTAAGTCGTTGAATAGTGTGCATTGTCTAGATAGCATTTGTCCGTGTAAAATGCCATTAGTTACAAGAATTGTCATTGACAACAAACGTTTATTAAACTTATCTTGGTAATTTAAAAACAGTTTGTTTCATTCCTTTTCACAGGTGGTACAGGCTGGTGGCCTATCGTTCCTTTACATGGTGGCTTCACGGGAGGCTTGGACACCGCGTTCGAAGAGTGATACCCGCCTGTGCCGTTCGTGCCATTAGAGAAACGTTCCCGAGTGACAGCGGTCAGTACAGGGGATTTTCTCTCGCTGTGCTGCAACCTGACCTGTATAATCTTTAAAGTCTTGTATTTTTGTGTCATGAAAATAAGATACAAAATAAAACACCACATATATTTTAACAACGGTTGTCTCGATTTTTTAAATGAATCAAGTGTGTCTCCATTCAAGGATGGACGTCAGACATCTGTGCTCCGAATGGGTGAAGGTCTGGTTGCTGTGAAGCAGGGTGGTCACTATCTATCTAAGCTAACATAACATATTCTCGATAATGCATGCACTAAAACACACTTGTTCAAAGTCTTTCAGTAGGTTATGTCTCTATAAAAGTCACACATATATCTATACTAACATTTACCATTGGATTATACAGTCTTGACCACTATAATACACAGGTTGAAGTGTGGGTCTGTGCTCACAAAAATCTCCGGTATGTGGCATTTGTTAATGATAAGCAACGATATACTGATGCGCGCTGGCTTGGGGGGCTGTGACGGGCGCGAACGGCCAAGATGCCAAACTACATGTACACTTCAAAAGGTGTCCCACGCCAAGGGGCCATTGTTCACATGGTCTCCTCAGACCCCGTGTCTCCAGGCAGGCCTCCCCTGAGGCAGGCCGCCCCCCTGCAATCCACATAAGTGTGTCTCCATTCAGCAGTCTTCCTGTGCCTTATCTGCACGCCCCAGGCCCATCCATCCCACCCTTTTGTATCAAAGGCGGTTCGCGCCGGTGGATGCGCGCTGGCATGGGGGGCTGTGACGGGCGCGAACGGCCAAGGTGCCAAACTACATGTAGACTTCAAAAGGTGTCCCACGCCAAGGGGCCATTGTTCACATGGTCTCCTCAGACCCCGTGTCTCCAGGCAGGCCTCCCCTGAGGCAGGCCGCCCCCCTGCAATCCACATAAGTGTGTCTCCATTCAGCAGTCTTCCTGTGCCTTATCTGCACGCCCCAGGCCCATCCATCCCACCCCCCTCTATCAAAGGCGGTTCACATCCGGGGATGAGCGCTGGCATGGGGGGCTGTGACAGGCGCGAACGGCCGAGGTGCCAAACTACATGTAGACTTCAAAAGGTGTCCCACGCCAAGGGGCCATCGGTCACATGGCCTCCTCAGACCCCGTGTCTCCAGGCAGGCCTCCCCTTCAAGCAGGCCGCCCCCCTGCAATCCACATAAGTGTGTCTCCATTCAGCAGTCTTCCTGTGCCTTATCTGCACGCCCCAGGCCCATCCATCCCACCCCCTTGTATCAAAGGTGGTTTGCGCCGGTGGATGCGCGCTGGCATGGGGGGCTGTGACGGGCGCGAACGGCCAAGGTGCCAAACTACAAGTACACTTCAAAAGGTGTCCCACGCCAAGGGGCCATTGTACACATGGTCTCCTCAGACCTCGTGTCTCCAGGCAGGCCTCCCCTGAGGCAGGCCGCCCCCCTGCAATCCACATAAGTGTGTCTCCATTCAGCAGTCTTCCTGTGCCTTATCTGCACGCCCCAGGCCCATCCATCCCACCCCCCTCTATCAAAGGCGGTTCACACCCGGGGATGAGCGCTGGCATGGGGGGCTGTCAGGGGCGCGAAAGGCCAAGGTGCCAAACTGCATGTACACTTCAAAAGGTGTCCCACGCCAAGGGGCCATCGGTCACATGGCCTCCTAAGACCCCGTGTCTCCAGGCAGGCCTCCCCTTCAAGCAGGCCGCCCCCCTAATACCACGACATACATACGTCATTCATTCATAAACACACCCCAGTTTCTAATACTTTAAAAACCACTCGATATGTCTCATGAGAACATCTTTGTGCTTTGCAAGTCAACTCTTGAACGTGCTACCTGGGAACCACTGAGATCTATGCTAATCTGCTCGTCGTCGTGCTATCTGTGAACTTCTGTGACCGCTTCGAGCATACCCATCAGTGCGCTACCTGTGGCCATCCACCTATTCTCAAGCAACATACTGCTCTGCTTGCTGAATCCAACTGTTTGTTGGTCAAGGTAAGGCCATGTATCCTGGTCATATTTCGCAGATTTTTAAATTTCTATGTATTTTCGAGTAGAGTACACAATAGTGCTATGTTCATTGGTCTCATTGGTATTGACTTGAGTTTCCATTGCTATGCTATCAATAGATCTATTTATTTTCATCTGTGACTATTGTGATTGAATTGCATCCTTCGGGGGTTCAGTCAATAATGTTAGCATGTTTCCTTCTCGTGCAAGACAGAACATCCAAGGGACGAGTCACATGTTCAGATTTCAAACACATCAATTATACATTTCTGCAATTTATGCAAATACTAAGCAGCACATAATGAACTGGTATAGTTCCTGCGACCAAAACAAACCTTGCATTGATCATTGTATGATTCATTTACTTTTGTATCAAATCTTTACTCTTGAAGATTGTATAATAATGTCGATATTTACTTTTCAGATTGATCAACAATGCCTGCCTGTTCGATTAGCGGTTGCCCTTCGAAGACCCATGCGAAATCTTAAGGAACTACAATGCATGTATTCCCGAAAACTGTTGATCGAATAAGAGAATGGGCCAGACATTGCGGATATCCACTGGATGAGCTGGAAAGTAGAGTCCAACAAGTCTTAGAGGACAAGAGGGGTGATCGATACCGCATCTGCAGCCGGCACTTTTCCTTGGACATGTACACAACTTCTTGGGTAACAAAGAAGAATAAACGGCGAACGACACGGAAATTGCGCGAAAACGCTATTGCCACTCTATTCGTCCACATTCCGCCACCGGTGAGTCAAGTGTCCGTATTTAGCTTTCGGCCTTGCGGTAGTGTGTAGCCGAATGGATTAATAGATATTGTAGGTGTTCTATCCCTTGTAATAATTTCGATATTGATATGAGTGTATAGTTTTTTGAATAATGACATTTATCAATATATTCTTTTTCGATTTCATAACCCACAAACGCAATGTATATATATATATGGGGACAGGGAACTGTGCTGTATTGAGCATTTTTCAAGTATTCTGTCGGCTTACATGGCTATTTTTAATATTGGCATTTCATTATCAATCATTAATTGACCTTTACAACTTCTTGACTATCCCTTGAATCTGAAGCAAGAACATTCTACATCCTTGACGTGGTCGCAGTTATCAACCACTTCTAGCGCGTATCAGGTAAACTTACTAGGCTAATCCGCTACATACTTGTTTTATGCATGTCAAGTAATAGTTTTATTCTATCGTGTAATTATTTTACCGAATGTTTGGTTACTGCTTTCCAATTGATATGCACCTTAGTTATCGTCCACTGGTGTTTGTTTTCAGTTATAATTAGTGTTATCCATACTCATGCAAGTACTGTCTTTCAGGGAGATGCTGAAGCGTCCGCCACATCTACAACATTTCTAGATGTTTTTCAACATCAGGAGGTATGGATACTGACAGATCCATCGAGCGTCATCATCAGAGCTGGAATTCTTGTCGTTTGATTGTTCTACACAATGTTTCATTCGTGGTTAGCCGTTGATATGTACCTGTGCTGTCGACCCCAGGTGTGTGTTATGTTGTCACAATTTGTATCCTCACTAATGCAAGTACTATGTTTCAGGCAGTTGATGGAGCGTCAACCCCTGCATTCGATGCAGAGCCTGACATTCAAGTATACGAATCGGCGCAACAGCTTTCGGAAGTGCGCACTACATTTGCAACATCCATAGATATTCTTCAGCAGCACGAGGTGTGGATAATGACAGCTCCATCATGCGTGATCATATAACGTGATTCCATTTGCTATACTTTCTTCCCTATTAACGCAAGTGCTGTGTTTCAGGGAGACGACGAAGCTTCCACCACAATCACAACATCTCATTTAGATGATGCAGATGTAAAGGAATCGTTGAAATAAGTCGATGAAATGTGATCATATTTGGATTTTCCTTGATTCTTTTGGACAATGCATCTTTCGCGGTTATCTCTTTATATGTACCTGTGCGTTCGACCCCAAGTGTGTGTTATGTTTCCAATATTGAAAACCATACTAATCCAAGTACTGTGTTTCAGGGAGACGACGGAGCTTCCACCACAATCACAACATCTCATTTAGATGATGCAGATGTAAAGGAATCGTTGAAATAAGTCGATGAAATGTGGTCATATTTGGATTTTCCTTGATTCTTTTGGACAATGCATCATTTGCGGTTATCTCTTTATATGTACCTGTGCCGTCGACCCCAAGTGTGTGTTGTGTTTCCAATATTGAAAAGCATACTAATGCAAGTACTGTGTTTCAGGGAGATGCGGATGCCTCCTCTCCAATACAATCATTCATGGCAGTCCATGCAGAGCCAGAGGTATGGATACTGACAGCCCCATCGAAATAGATCATCACTGGTCGAATACTTGTCGTTTGATTGTTGCACACAATGTTTAAATCGTATTTGGCTATTGAGATGTACCTGTGTGTTCGTCCTCACGTGTGTTTTATGCTAACAATATTTTGATACATAGTAATGAAAGTACTATGTTTCAGGGAGACGATGGAGCCTCATTCCGTGCTGTCTATGCGGATACAGAAAATATAGTCGTTGCAGCGCAAGAGGAAGGGAGGACATGCGGAAACGAATCGGAGCTACAGCGTGCAGATGTTGAAGGTCCAGTCAAAAAAGTTGCAAAGAAAAAAAAACAAAAAAGGTTAATTACAAAAAGTTCATAACTTGAAAAAAATGTTTGTGCTGGGGACTATTTTATGTTTTTTTCCAGTCAATTCTACTACACTCCATCTTGTGTTTAAACTGAACATCCCTTTTCCAATCTCTCCTCCAATTACCCGTGGGTGTCAGAACTATACACACACAGACAGTGAAGCGAATGAGAGATGTGGCTTGCCAGACCGTGTACACTATGGAGGAACTATTAATTCAGGCGAGCCGTGTTCAGACTCGAGGTGCTCATGTCCAATGGCCAGAACATGAATTAATTGTGTTTGGAGACTACAGCAAAGTTGCATTGGACCATAGCTACAGTGCGACTGCACCACCACATGAAGATGTTATTGAATGTATTGAAGATAGCTCTGAAGTAGTTGCAGATCAATTTACACAATCTACACCCGCCAAAAATTTGCCACCAAAAAACCTGTCAACATTGTTGTGTTATCCCATCAATGTCGAAGTAATAGATGTTGAAATGACAGAGAATGAACCAGCCGCAGCATCCATAGACGCATCAGAACTTGATATCAGCGATATTACTTACCAATGTGTTGAAATCTCCACAACGTCAAAGGCCGAAACAACGTTGACGCAGGATGACAGTCTAATGAAATAGAGCAAATACATTGTATTCGACAGTTGTTTGATGGAAATTATAAGTATGCTGAAATGTGTGCATTCCATTAGAGGGAAAGTATGTGGGAAGCCATTGATTAATGTGACTCGTCAAATAAAAGGCAGTAACGTCAAAATAAATGCCGCCTGTAGATTAAATCATAGGTTCTCATGGTCTGCACAACCGATGCTGGGGAAACTGCCAGCAGGCAATCTACTGTGTGCAGCTGCATCACTTTTTAGTGGCTCCAGTTTTAGAAAGTTAGAGGCTTTCTTTCAGTTTGTGGGACTCCATTTCATTTCTAAAGCGCTGTACTACACATACCAACGGGATTATCTGTTTCCGGCCATTAGTGATGCTTGGAAAATTGAACAATTGTCTCTAGCAAGTACATTCGAAGGCAAACGATTCAGGCTAGCCGGCGATGGACAGTGCGACAGTCCTGGATTTTCTGCCAAGTACTGCACCTACCACTTTCAGGACATGGATAGTAAGAAAATTGTGAGTTCGGTGGTCGTGCAGGTAACACAATGTACATCTTCAGTGGCCGTGGAGAAACTAGGTTTTATAAAATCAGTGGAATATCTACAATCGAGGGGAATGCACATCGACCTCATAGCCACGGATAGACACGTTTCAATTGCCAAGACAATGAGAGAGCAGTTCCCACATATTAAACATCAATTTGACGTATGGCATCTTGCTAAATCAATCAATAAGAAATTCTCGGCTGCAGGGAAAAAAAAGGTTTTGAAAGTATTTTGCAGTGGTCACATTCTATCACCAACCATCTTTGGTGGAGCTCAAAAACTTGTGAGGGGTCAGTGGAAATACTACTTGAAAAATGGCGGTCACTGATGCACCACTGTACCAACGTTCACCGCTGGACAGCTAATGAACATTTCCACCAATGTGAACATGGCCCTTTGTCCCCAGAGGAGGCACGGAAGAAGAAGTGGTTGATTCCATCTTCACCGACACACAAAGCCATTGAGAAGATTGTTTTCGACAAAACTCTATCAAGAGATTTGAGAGGACTGACAGAATTCTGTCACACAGGAGATTTGGAGGTGTTCCACAATATGTGCCTAAAGTACAGGCCAAAGCGCTTGCATTTTAGCTTTCGGAGCATGAAACATCGCACTCTACTAGCGGTCTTGGCCCATAACAGCAATGTCGGACGTGAACAATCTAGGACTAGGGGTAAAGTAAGGATGCCTCGCTACACTAAGGTGTTTTCAAAATGAAGTAAGCAATGGGTGATCAAACCAGTCTATGATGAAATGCAGTTTGACTTTGTGAAAGGCCTTATTGTTGCTGTGTTAGCACAGATATGGAATTTTGGACGTTTCTGTGCAGAGCAGTGATCCATTGCCACCGAACATTGCGACTGTGCCATGCCCACCGAAAGCACAGCTGATTGTGAAGTACAAATCCCGGTTTAAATAATTGCAATACGATTGTCTTTTTGTAAATAAATGTTATTGTACAGTGTACCTGTAACCCTAACCCCTACCTTCACCATCATGGGTGGCGAACAAGCTGGGTGTCATCTTTGAATTCTCTCTATTCACCTCATATATGTGTATGTATATATTTTTCTCATGTCTCATCTCATGTAAATGTAAATGCTGCGCACTGTTAATGGAGTGGAGGCTTGCGTATTGCAAATAATAAAACAAACAAACAATAAATCTCACTTTTAACTCAACTCCTGTGGTACTTTATACTTTCCCTGACCTTCCGCCAAAAATTAAATGTCTCAATTTGGGCTGCAAAACTCGGAGACAACGGGGACAAAATTGGGGCACTTAGAACGTGCCAGCCAAGCGGCCCGTGGCATTTGGGAGAGAAGCCAGTTCGCATTTGCACATTGAGGCGCACTACATAGACGGATTCTAAACTTCAAGTTCTCACAGATGCCTATACTACGTGATGTTGCAAATAAAGAATGCGAAGGACAGCGCCCAGATGAGGCCCACAAGGAAGTATAAGGGTCTATTGTTTTTTGACCTTGAGACAGGGACCATGCCGAAAGAACTACATTTGAAGGGAGTGCGCAATAACGTAACAGAAGATAAGGCAGAAAATTCAGAAACTAGACCGAGTTTCAGTTTTAGGTCAGTATACGAAAAATCATTGTCAAGAGCACGGTCCGTTTTACAGACTGCATTACGAAGAGACACAATAGAAATTTCAAATATAATGTAAGTAAATCTTTACACGCTTTTATACCGGAATGAAGATTTAATGAATGGATGCATGAATAAATGAATGAATGAAGAGCTAGGAAAAGCAAGTAAAACTGTTCGTAGTGGGCACATGGGCATGCAGGTCCACTGGTCTCACCGATCTCGGTCCTTGGCCCAGCCACTTTTCCCTGCACTGCCTACCTGCACTACGGGACTGTCTCTGTATCCTTCAGCCCCTTCTCCCGGCATTTACCTTGCACTTGCCACTAGCTGGCCCTATTATTTAATTTGTATTCAACTAACCATGTACAGCCCTTCCCCATGCGCGATCAGAAAGACACCTGGCCTAGTAGGATCGTTGTCTGTCTGCCCTTGTTCCCCACCTGCCTCGTCACGCCTAGAAACACTTGAGTATAGGCGCGTTACAAATGCCATATCATATATCATATCATTCCTCACGCATGTAGACTGTCGTTCATCATTGTGTGTTGGCCTCGATTTATCTCGTTACTTTTCGCATTGATTTTAGAGACGAACATACTCCATTGAACTATCCTTGCAAGCAAATAGTTTCTGATCGGCCGTTATAAATAAAATGAGTAATATTAATGAAGTTCGGCTAGCGAGACTAATTATCATTTTTTTGTTTTCATAACAGGTATTTGATCCCTTTCTGCCACTGCCACCTGTTTGAGACACCGGCGGATGGATTCTTCAGCAGACACCTGCAGCTTCGTGTCAACAACTGGAGCACGATCACCATATTATGGGACGATCGCCAAGGGCCCACATGCCCTTACGCTGTACTAGTGGCTAGAAGCAACATATCAACCTTTAGGCTGGACTAGTGCCTAGTTGATGGAACATCCTTGCGGTTCACCGTGCTTCCAAAGTGATTCTTTTTACGAAAATGAACACCCTGTGTACCATAAAGGAACAGCGCGTGACTCAACATGAAACGGAACAGTTATTGCGGATACAGATAAAAGAAAATAAATGGCTTCCGGAGTTCATATGTCAATTGCTGAATATTCTCTAAACATTTAATGTCAAATAAATGTACTTTACCAAAAGTACCGTGTTGCTGTTTCATTTTAAAGTACAGTTTCATATTCCGAATTGTGGCGCGCTGTGTTGTGAGTTGATCTGTGTTGGTTTCCGGGTTCTGTGTGGAGTCGCGCAGAAGACGACTGGGCGCGTTTGCCTACGCAGCACAGTAACGTCACGGGGAGAGGTGGGGAATATGAATGTTTTGATAATGTCAGGCTCAGGGGCGGGGGAATTGATTTAGTGTCGCAAAAGCAGGTCAGCCAGGGCGATCGGGGAAAAGATAGGATTATCAGAAAATGGCGGCTCCCTGGTGCTTGTTTTCGCGTGCGTTCAATGGACGAAAACTCGGGTAAGGTCCATAGGAAAGTTTTCTAAAATCGAGCCACTTAGGCTTAAAAAAACATGGCCGACCCGTAGGGACAATAAACATTTTTACTAGACCATGCCTTTAATTATATTTCCTCCTTATTATAAAAAGATAGAGAGGTTTGTTGATTTGTTGATTTGAAGGCTTGCAGGCGTTTAGCAGTAACTCTTTATGAATATCATGTAAGACTGCCTGTAGTATAAAATTATTACATCCATATTGTTTGTACTATGTTACCCCTTTGTAAAGAGACCAAAATGGAAACACAGAAGAACAATAAGGCGTATACTACTGAAACTTAACCATTTGAAAATATCTTGCCGGTATAAATGTAACATACAGGAGACTAGAAGCAATCCTCCAGTGCAGTGTATATTAAGGAGAGGAATTTGCCTGTATGGTTATGGAGGTGAGGAGGTTGGGGGCTGGGGAACAACAGTCACAGCCATGACGTTTACAAATAAGGATTGTTGAAGTAATAGAGGCAAAAAGTACAGTGTTGAGAATTTTTTGTTGTGATCTGTGACAATTTTTCTGACTGACCACTTCAATTCTTATATCCTTTTCCTCCTTTCACAACTCCCTCCTCCTCCTCTCCTCACCTCTTTATATCTTTTTCACTTTGTTCCTTAGTTTTTAAGTTTCTCTGTCCTTAATAATCCTTTTTGAAGCCTTGCAATTCTTTCTTTTTTTCTTTATCACTTGTGCCCACCAGGTGGCAGAGTCTTCTCATGAGCCTGTGATGCTAGGCCCAGACCGCCGCGTCACGTAAAGCGCAATGCCGTGCTTCTCCTTATGAGGGGCGGCGCGTCCGACTCACTGTCACGGAGTCCTCCTTCGGTGCGCGTCGCGGCTGCCAAAGAGGCTCCTCCAGCAAACCGGAACGGCCCCGAAAATCCCCCTGTTACCTTTGCCGCCCCTTCGGCACTTCGCGGGATGAAGAGTGCAAGAAAAAAAGTAAGTAATTATTATGCCTAATGCATAGTTAGAATTTTAGCGAGGCGGAGGAGCGCGACTAGGCGGCCATCTCCTTCAGCGCTAAGCCACGCACCCCGAAGGATGTATTTATTAGCGTCTAAGTACAGGGCATTACAATAGTCGAGTTTGGACATGGTAAGTGCATTAGCCAGAGTGATGCATCTGGTTTCGGAAAGAAATGGTCTACAAGCTCTGATAAGTTTGCAGGTGTAGGCGGTTGAGGATGCTAGAGAGTTAACTTATTTCTTGAAGATTAATGTGGAATCAAGGTAGAAACCTAATGTTTTAACTAAGGGCATCACCTTATGTTACTGCCAATGTTGAATGATGTGTAGCTAGGGCTAAGTTATTTTACGTTCGCCTCTGAACCCAGGATCAGGATCTCAGTTTTGTCCTCATTCAGGCTGAGGCAATGGGGTGCCATCCAAGCCTGAATGAGGAGGAATATCCTGTTTACCAAGGCCGTGTCCTTGAGAAAGTTGCCCGAAAGGGGGATGAGGATCTGGGTGTCATCTGCATAATTTGTTTAGGTGACACCCAGTATGTCCAACTTGTCGAAGAGGGGCTTGGTAAAAATGTTATACATAGAAGGTGAGACACAGGATCCCTGTGGCACACCGCAAGATGTTTGTATAGGGTCAGCGGAGGCTGCGGGGGAGAAGACTCTCATCATGCCGTTTGCTAGAAAGGACTGGACCCAAGTTATGGCATCACTTGAGAAATGGGCAGCCGCCCTGAGGTGATTGCCTAAGATTGCGTGATCCATCAAGTCGAAGGCTGCCAATAGGTCAAGGAGGAGTAGCATAGATGTTTTACAATTATCCTTCAGTTCATCAATATGGGTCTTAAGGCCTATTAATGACTTTCTGTGCCGTGTAGAGGACGAAAGCTTGACTGATCCTAATAGGTGGTTGGCTTCAAAGTAATCCTACATTTGAAGGTAAGCTACTCTATCAACTATGTTGAGTAGGAAGGGGACTGTGGTGATGGGTCTATAGTTGGTCGGGATGGAAGGGTCGAGCGTTTGCTTTTTTAGCAGTGGAAGAACCCAAGATTCTTTGAGATTGTTGGGCACTGTGTTTGTCTTGAAGGAGGCTTTGATAAGCTTAGAGATGAATGGGGCTAGGTCTCTAGCTGCGTCCTTTATAATTTGAGCCGGGCAACTGTCTCCCTGGCAATTCGACGGTTTTAGGGAGAGTATGATTTTCTCCGTCTCAAGGATAGAGATTTTAGTGTGGTGGTTCTGACAGGTGTGGATTGAGGAGGGAGTTGCTGCTCAGATGGGAGCAGCAAGGCCTTTTTATTGGCTATTTTAAGTTGGAGGGATGCAAAAATGCCAGTGCACCATTGCTTGTCTTTGGGGAAATTGTCAGAGGGAGGGATGGGAGCTTCCATTTCCCGGAGGATAGTGAATAATTCCTTGGTATTGGGATTTGCCTTTGAGATTCTATCATTGAACGTGTTTCTTTTTGTGCAAATTATTTATTTTTTGTAGAATTTGGCATGGTCAGTTAGCTTGGCTTTATTCTCATCAGTGGGAGAGTGACGACAAAAGGATTGAAGTTTTCTCTTTTGGAGTCTTAATTCTCTGAGATATGGTGCAAACCAGGCATTAAGGTGTGATTTCTGCCTGCCTTTGCGAAGTTTGACAGGTGCAATAATATCCAATGCCTTGGTCATGGAGTTGTTAAAGACCTCCACTAGGAGGTAAGGGTCTGTATTGCTGGCAAGGTCATTGATGGAGGGGAGGAGGTGCAGGAGTAATTTTTAACCTGTGATACCCTTTTTTCTTCTAGTGTGGAGGAGAAGGTGATTAGGTGGTGACCGGTCCAACATTGTGGGGCAATGTTAGTGATGGCGAAATTGCAGTTCAGATCGGCCACCCGATCGAGGGTCCTTCCTTTGATGTGGGTGGGGTTAAGAACATTTTGTGTGAGACCATGATCCGCCAGTATGGCTGCTACTGATTGGGAATGATTATTAACAAGGTTATTGAAGCCCAGGTTAAAGTCACACATCAATAGGATCTGTGAGGAGTCTTTTGTGTTGTTGGCTAAAAGGTTAGTTAGATCCTCCTCGAAAGTTCTCAGTGGACCAGGAGGTCCATATATCAGGTGGATGGTTAAGGTATGGACACTGAATAGAGGAAGTTTGGCTGTGAGTATCTCGCATGATTGGCATGTGGGTGGCGTGGCATGTCTAGTGGCGAGGTTGTTTTTGGATATGATAGCTAGGCCACCACCTCTGGCATTAGGTCTGTCAGCTCTAAGTATATGCTAACTATCTGGAATATCTAGCATGAGGGCAGGGCCTGTTGCCTCATGAAGCCAGGACTCAGTTATTGCTAGCATTCCCAAGTTCACATTGGTTAGAATGTCTGCCATTTCAGTGGCATGTGCCACGAGTGATCTAGCATTCATAAGAGCTCCAGATATGGGTGTGGTGCTATTGGGTTTGGGGGTGGGAGAGTGTTTAATTACAGGTGTGTTAATTCTCATAGGGGTTTTGATGGTAGAGGCATGTGCAGAGTAGGGGTTGATGGGGCTGTTATGCCTGTCCTCCTGCCCTGGCCTAGCCGAGAGTTCACAGGCTTGAGTGGTGGCATTAGGAAGGCTGTTTTGGGTGGATTTAGTGTTCATTTTAGGCTCATAGAGACGGGGCAGTCTTGATCCAAGTCTGTAGTTTCTATTCTGGTGTGGGCATGTTGAAATTTTGATAGTGGCCATTATGGAGTAAAGGCCGAGTAAGAGTAACTGGTTCAGCTGGGTTTTACTCATATTCATGGTCTCATTGCATGAGGGAGGGGCAGTCCTAATAGTCTTAGTAGTTCAAGATAGGATTCGGTAAGGGGTGTGGTCAGGTCCTACAATATTAAGGCTAGTTCAGATATGGTCTCCCTCTCACTGTGCTTAGAGAGGCATCAGCTTCACCTCACTGATGATCCCCAACAAGGGTGAAACACGTGTATGGGGTTGCTGGTGGTACTCTCGTTCAGGTTGGAATTGCCATTGCATTTCGGTGCTGGACTGCCCTGGGCAGGACAAAGACTGGTATGCAAATGGATATTTCCCATCTGTGAAAGGCACAGTGAGTAAAAGCAGTGGCTGCGAACTCTCAAGTGGTTAATAACCACTGAACAGGTTATCAAGTCTGTTCTTTCGAGAGAGGGGCGCCCGCTACCTTTGCAAGCAACCAGACGTGGTCTCCCTCTCACTGTGCTTAGAGAGGCATCAGCTTCACCTCACTGATGATCCCCAACAAGGGTGAAACACGTGTATGGGGTTGCTGGTGGTACTCTCGTTCAGGTTGGAATTGCCATTGCATTTCGGTGCTGGACTGCCCCTGGGCAGGACAAAGACTGATATGCAAATGGATATTTCCCATCTGTGAAAGGCACAGTGAGTAAAAGCAGTGGCTGCAAACTCTCAAGTGGTTATTAACCACTGAACAGGTTATCAAGTCTGTTCTTTCGAGAGAGGGGCGCCCGCTACCTTTGCAAAACTATTTTTCAAGGAACCTGGGATTGGTAACCCTAGGTCTCCTGGGGGCAATCAGACGTGGTCTCCCTCTCACTGTGCTTAGAGAGGCATCAGCTTCACCTGACTGATGATCCCCAACAAGGGTGAAACACGTGTATGGGGTTGCTGGTGGTACTCTCGTTCAGGTTGGAATTGCCATTGC
Source organism: Ambystoma mexicanum (assembly GCF_040938575.1). Classification (NCBI taxonomy): domain Eukaryota; kingdom Metazoa; phylum Chordata; class Amphibia; order Caudata; family Ambystomatidae; genus Ambystoma; species Ambystoma mexicanum. Next base: position 134,679,903 of record NC_090929.1, read on the forward strand.
ATTTCGGTGCTGGACTGCCCCTGGGCAGGACAAAGACTGATATGCAAATGGATATTTCCCATCTGTGAAAGGCACAGTGAGTAAAAGCAGTGGCTGCGAACTCTCAAGTGGTTAACAACCACTGAACAGGTTATCAAGTCTGTTCTTTCGAGAGAGGGGCGCCCGCTACCTTTGCAAAACTAGTTCAGATATATTAGACTGACGTGAGTCGGCAGTTCACAGATAGGCTAGTCCGAGGTAAATGGGCAATTCACAAGGAGGCTGGCCCAAAGTAAGAAGGCAGTTCACAAGAGGGCTAGTGCAACATGAGCAGGCAATTCACAAGAGGGCTAGTCCAAGATGAGCAGGTAATTCACAAATAGGCTAGTCCACATGAGCAGCAATTCACAAATAGGCAAGTCCAGCATGAGCACTCAGTTCCGAGATAGGCTGGTCCCATTTATGCAGTAATTCACAAACGGCTAATTCAACATAGTCCAGAAATTCACAGCTGGACTAATCCAGCCAATGTAGGTGGTTTGCAGATGGCTAGGCCAGCATGTGTATGGCAGGTCAGAATATGGGCTTGTTTCAGGAGGGTTGATGCAAGGAGCACTACTAGGTGGGCTAAAAACATATGTGTGGTCATAATACTTGGAGGTGAGCGAATGGCAAAGCAGATCCCAAGGGCTAGGTTATAGAATCATACAATCACAGTTGCAGAAAGTTAAGCAAGTGGCTGGAGGGTGCTGCTAAGAATGTGTATGCAACAGGGTTAAGGTGCATGAGAGGCGGAGCGATCAGCGGCATGCCATTAAGGGTTAGGCAACTGATTCGTATGCAAGGTGACTAGGCGATTGTGAACATTCAGTAGTGATAGTATGATTTTTAGTGGCAGAATATTTCACAAGGATGCAAGAATAACATACGGGCATATAGTTAGCGGTGCTGTCTGCATTGTTCTGATGACTGTGCTTCGCATCAAGATCAGATGTTAGGTCGGAATGAGAGTGTTCAAAGTACAGTGCGTATATAGTGGGGTATCGGGCGGGCGTGACAGGGTGTAGCGCTCACTCCAGCGCGCTAACAGGCGCAAACAGGGCCTTATCGCTCGAGGGCCTTGCCTCGAGAGAGCCGGTTTCCGCCTGCCGCCAGAAATGCTCTGAAATACAACAGTAACAACAAAAGGAGCGGTGGCCATCTTATGGAGGTTGCACGGTGCGGCTTAATGCATTTTGAAGTGGGCCGCAATAAGGGTAATGAATGAATCGGGGACGGCAGTATAATATAGATATATATATTTTACTTTATTCATAAACTTAAGTTACATGTAGAGATAAGGAGGGAGACAGCTTGCAGCACCAAGAGCCGGACGGTTGTGATTCAATTCCGTCCTTCATTCTGGAACTCCGGTGACTTGATTTCTTAGTATTCTGATCTCTCCGTGCCATGATGTAATCAGGCATGTCCCATAGAGATCAGGCAGCCACCATCCGTATGGTAAGTACTACACATCTCCTTTCCTTTATATTGTTCACAAACTATATACAAGAAACTAATGGAAAAAAGTTCACATCTGGTTCATGTAAACTCCACATAGTCCTCCATCTTTTTCGGCAAACGATACGATCTGCCAGATCTGGACATGCATCCACCATGTCTGGAGGTGGTTGGCAAGGAAAATTGAAGTTGCTCAAAATTGTTATCACATTTCTTCTCAACAGCACTACCACATTTCTTCACACTACTGTTTAAATTTCTAGAAACTTTATCATTTCTGACTATATCCTGGTCTACATTCTTCTTATTCTTCTTGTTACACTCATTACTTTCACACATCCAAATTCTTTCTACATTCCATATCCTTTTGTCCTCTGTCCTGACAGCATGACGAAAAGCCTCTATAACTCTAATAGGATTGGACCATTTGCATGGTCCATTTCTTAGGGCAGGAGGAAGTAACACCTTGACCAACTTACCAACAGCTGTAGACATATCATACTTGTTGCTACGTACTTTCTTATCATAGTTTATTTTGTTTCTCTTTTGTGTTTCCCTAATTTTGTCTTTTGCATGGACTAAATTCCTTTCTATTTCCTTATTCTCCTTTGTGAGCCACATGGGGGCTAACTTGGTGTTTGCTTTTCTTCCCCTACTATACTCAAAGGGAGAAAGACCTGTACTGGTGTGTGGGGTAAAGCGATGGGCAATTACTTTCTCCCTGACCGCATCCTCCCAATCTATCCCATTGGCCCAAGCCATTCTGATGGTTTCTTTCAAGATTTTATTAAATTGTTCTACTAATCCATTAGTTTGGGGATGGTAAATAGAACTAGTCTTGTGCTCAATAGCAAATTTTTTACAGAATTCTGCCACTTCTTTAGACTTAAATTGAGTACCATTATCGGAAAGAATACTTCCCGGATATCCTTCCCTCTCACATACATTTGATAAAAATTCAACTACAGTTTTACCTGTGATACTAGAGGCAACCAAAATCTCTGCCCACCTGGTGAGTAGATCTATGACTACCAGACAATATTTTTGTACACCCTTGCAACATATGGGACCTAAAATATCCATGCTTATATCCTTCCAAACACTACTGGGAATATCAGTAATAACCATTGGTTGCCTAGAACCTACACATCTTTTTTCATCATCGCAACAAAGGATACATTCCCTAATGAATCGCTCAATCTGCAGGTCGCAACCAGGCCACCAATAGTCGTTCCTAATTCTTTGTTTGGTCTTTATCACTCCTTGATGACCTTCATGACCCAGTTCTATAATCTTCAAACGCAGATCCGTCGGAGGGATGACTTTATCTCCTCTCATTACAAAATCACCTTGAACATGCAGTTCATCTGCAACAGGCCAAAAACACTCAATCCATCCTCTTCAAATTTTGATTTCTTCATAAAACCTTGGCTTTGAATTAATTCTTTCAATTTCTTGATGTCATCATCGTTAGATTCAGCGTAATCCCAAACATCCTTAGAGATGGAAGAGGTTTCTACACAAAAAACAACTTCATTGTCTTCATCTTCATCAACAATCTCAGAAATGTTAGTCAATCGAGATAAGCAATCAGCAGACACATTCTTAATTCCTGGAACATATATCACAGTGTAGTTGAACTCTTGCAACATCATTACCCATCTTCTCATCCTGTTGGATACTTTATTAAGACCTTTTGACATGAATACTTGAGTTAAAGGCTTATGATCGGTCCGAAACTCAACTTGGTTTCCCCATATAAAGCTTCTAAACTTGTCAGCTGCCCACTTAATGGCTAAAGCTTCCTTCTCTATAGTGGCATATGAAGTCTCTGCTCCCTTAAGCAATCTTGATGCAAAAGCGATTATTGCTTCCTGACCATCCTTCTCTTGAGACAACACAGCCCCCAAGCCTATGTTACTGGCATCTGTGGTGATGATAATCTTGTCATTGGTACAAAAATTCTTCAATGCAGGAGCAGAATTTATCGCACTTTTTATAAAATTAAATTCAATTTCACATTCCATGTTCCATTCAAAAGATTTTCTCTTAAGTGCTTCTCGTAATGGGACAGTGTGGATGGCAAAATCCTTGACAAACTTTGAGTAATACTCAGCCATACCAATGAATGTACGAATCTCATCTTTGTTATTCGGACTCGGCATCCCCACAATGGTATTGACCAATTGTGGTTTTGGAAAAATCCCTTCTGCTGTAATTTTATGTCCCAAATATTCGATTTCTGTGCAATTTATCTTACATTTGTCTTTGCTTAATGTCATTCCTGCATCGCATAATTTTTTACATACATGTAATAACCTCTTGTCATGTAGTTGTTGAGTGACGGCATGAATCAATATATCGTCTTGAAAACAAATCACTCCTTCAATATTCTTGAACATGCTATACATAACCTTCTGGAAAACTGACGCTGCCGAAACCAATCCAAAGGGCATTCTTTTAAACTGATACAACCCATCGGGAGTTATGAAAGCAGTAAGTTTCCTTGAATTTCTGTGTAGTTTAATCTGATGGTAAGCGGAAGATAGATCTAACGTTGAAAATATTTTAGAGGGTCCAATTGTAGAAACAATTTCCTGTATATTTGGTAAGGGATGGAGATCAGGTATGACACATTTGTTCAACTCGCGCAAGTCAACACAAATTCTAAGTTTTCCTGATTTCTTTTTTATAATAACTAGTGGGGAAACCCATTCGCTGGCATCAATACTTTCTATAATTCCCTCTTCTTCCATCTTCCTTATCTCCTTACTGACTTCTTCTCTTACAGCTAAAGGAATGCTTCTTAATCTTTGGGCTACAGGTTTCTTGTCTGGTTTGAGTAATATCTGATGGGTATATCCTTGGAGACATCCTATCTTATCTCGGAAAACCTGTATCAAACCAGCCTTACGTATAACATCACTGTCATTAGTCAATTCAGAATTATCACTACTTATGGACAAAACTGATTCCTCACTGGTGGAATCCACTTTCACTCGTAATTTGCTCTGGTGAGTCCAGCTGAGTAGAGCCGTTTTCCCCTCACCAGTGATATATATCTTGCCTTTGGCATTTCTGTTCTTGAATTTCAATTTTCCCCAATGCCAACCAATGACATTAATCTTCACACCTCCATAAGCTCTAGGATTGATATCCGTTTCATGTAAATACTCATGTTTATTCTTGTTCCACAATTGCTTCGGTAGGAGTGTATATTTTGCACCGGTGTCAATCATCATACATATTTCATTGCCATCAATGGACACCATAGCCCTGGGACTTTCCAACACCTCTTCCTCATTATCATCAGTAATGGTACACATGCAATCCTCTTGATTTTCCTTCTCACTGCAATCACTATCAGAATTGTCTCCTATCCAATTCATGGCATCATCACGTGATCTGCAACATTTAGAGAAGTGACCCTTCCCTTTGCACTTACTGCAAATGATTTTCAATGCTGGACAATCTGGATCATCAGCCCATTGATTCACGTTGCCGCACCTGTAACACCTTCCCTGGCGTTTTTTTCCCAGTTTCCTTAATCGATTCTCTGGACTGTTTTTCTTAGAGACTTCATATGATAAACTTTTTTGATCATATTTGCTTAATTTTTTATCTGTTCTCAACATATTGCACTGTTTGGTGACAGATCTCTTCTTAAAGATATTATCCTTGATCATGGAAATTGATTCCTCATCAGGTGCATCATGCATTTTACTATTGCTGCTTCCTATTTTTACTTGTTTCATCTTGTTCTCCAATTCTTTGACACACTCTTCCGTGTGTTCTACTTCTTTTGCCACTCGGAGAACAGTGTCAAGGGAAGGATCACTTTCCGACCACAATCTTTCCCTCACTTTGCTACTGCGACACTCTAACATAAATTGGTCTCTGAGTCTCTCGTCCAGTTGCTCATTGAAATTGCATGACTTTGATAATTTCCTTAATGCAGTGACAAACTTCTCCACATTTTCTCCCTCCTCCTGTGTGCGTTTGCCAAACTTGTAACGTTCCAAAATTATGCTCACTTTCTTTTCAAAGTGTTTGTCAATTTTTTTTACAGCTCGCTGGTATTCATTTAGATCCACACTCTCCTCATCTGTTAATTCTTGTCCAACAGGACCTAAACAGTGCAAGAGTAATGACTTCCTCTTCTCTGCACTACAATTGGGACCACAAATCACTCCTGCATAATGTTCAAAGGACTTTATCCACCTCTTCCAAGGCAAAGCAGGTTCATCAGTGCTAGGCATAAAGAAAGCAGGTGGAGGCACACTGCTAAATGCCATGATAAGTTATGCCTATTTAATATTGTATATGTGATTCAATTAATACTCCATAAGATGCAGAAATGTGCAAGTTCAAATTCAGCTTGAGTATTGTGATGTCCACGTAGTGTGCAATGCACAGGGATTTTCTGCAGAAATGTGCAAGTTCAAATTCAGCTTGAGTATTGTGATGTCCACGTAGTGTGCAATGCACAGGGATTTTCTGCAGGGTCCTTGTAAATTTGTATGTGTTTACTTTTAATAGAGTAAAGTTAGCTAAATACCCCTTTTCCCATTTGCATCTCAATAAGGAAATGGATCCTTAACATATTTCAGAAGGTAAATCTTCAACTTGTGATATTCCTTGTCTTAATCCAACAAAGTTTCAGCACTTTCAATATGTAAAAGAAATAGAAACTTGCACTAGAGAAAATGATGTACTGTTCCTTTAAGGATGTCTTCTTCCTCCAGTGCATTCACGCGTGCGCAAAAATCGCTGAGAAATGTAACAACATAAGCAGACGGAACATCAGGGATTAATCGATGAGATTCATCGATGCGTAGCGCAGCCCGGCCACCTCAAACGACTATCGTGGTCGCACTTGTCAAGGAACGGTTGTGTGCCACTACACGAAGCTTTCAAAAGATAAAATGAAAGTCAGCGTTACCTTCAGGAACACGAAGACGGGGCCGCTACTACGCTCGGGCATGAGCGGAGCAGCTCCGTTAACATAATCCCACCTTCGTCGCCAATGAAGTGGGCCGCAATAAGGGTAATGAATGAATCGGGGACGGCAGTATAATATAGATATATATATTTTACTTTATTCATAAACTTAAGTTACATGTAGAGATAAGGAGGGAGACAGCTTGCAGCACCAAGAGCCGGACGGTTGTGATTCAATTCCGTCCTTCATTCTGGAACTCCGGTGACTTGATTTCTTAGTATTCTGATCTCTCCGTGCCATGATGTAATCAGGCATGTCCCATAGAGATCAGGCAGCCACCATCCGTATGGTAAGTACTACACATTTCCACCGAAATATCAGAGGGTCGAGGTGGGATTGCCCACGAGGCAGCAGGGATCTTGTAGGGCGCATCCAGTGCACGGATGCCAATTATGGACACAGTGTGCCCTCTGCGTAGATGCCGTGGGATTCGTTCGTCAGCTGGGGGTTGCAGGCAGCAACCGATTTCGGCAATGCTGGGGAGGGGCTCCTGCCCTCTCCTGGAGTTCAGGATCAGTGAGGTCTTCAGGCACAAACAGGGCCTTATCTCTCGAGTGCTTTGCCTTGAGATAGCTGGCTTCCGCCTAGCGGCGGAAATGCTGTGAAATATAAGGAGCTTGTTACCTAGCAACGGTAACAACAAAAGGAGCAGCGGCCATCCTATGGTAGTCGCATGGTGCGGCTTAATGAATGAGCACCGAAATATCAGAGGGTCGAGGCGGGGATTACCCACAAAGCAGCAGGGATCTTCTAGAGCGCATCCAGTGCACGGATGCCAATTATGGACACGGTGTGCTCCTCTGCGTAGATGCCATGGGTCATCAGCTGATTCGTTCGTCAGCTGGGGGTTGCAGGCAACAACCGGCGTCGGCGATGCTGGGAAGGGGCTCCTGCCCTCTCCTGGAGTTTGGGATCAGACACATATTAACAAAAAGGTAAGTAAGCAATCAAGGAGTTAGCAACAAATACCATAAAGGGAATAACAAGTAGAAGAAGGTGCATGCAGGCGGTGCAAGCCAGATAAACGGCGGTTGGAAATTTAAAGGAACGTGGTCCAACAGAAGTCCAACTGACACCAACAAGGATCGCTAGAGAACGTCAGGAAAACGCAGACAAACAAGAAATTAGTAAGGAGACAAATCACAGGGAATAACAAGTCAGATATGATATACAGCAGTTTAATAAAATAGGGCAGCAATAACCCACAAGACACCGGCAAATACCAGAGAAAGCCATTTTAAGAAATAAGTAAGGCAACAACAGGCCAATGCCGGACAGCTAAGGGCCAAAGGACTGCAAGTAGTACGAAACCTGAAAACGGGTTAAAGATTAAGGGGGACTCGCTGAGAAAGCAGTGGCGAACACCACTCAACACAAGACATCTACTGGCTGATAACAGTAATACTATAAGCTAAGTTAGCAGTTGGGGGCTCACTAAAAAGATTATGTACAAAACAGCACCCAACACAATACAGTCAGTGAATTAATAGAAGGTACATGGCCAGCACACATTGAAAACAGGATAAAGTCAAGCTGGGGCAGCAGACCCCAACTGCTGCGCACGTAGAATAGGCGCAGGAAGAAGGGCCAGGAAAGTCATAGGCCCACAAGAAGGGCCACAAGGCCTGGTTGGGGGGTCTGAAGAAAGTACTCCAATAAGTTTGAGAAATAGAAAGGTGCTCTGAACCGGTTAAAGGAGAAACGGTTAGAGCAACAGCCACCAGGGCTCACGGGATGACAAGGGATAGCTAACCTTAAACATGCAGGAGGTTAATAAAACAGAGGACATCTGAGCAGCGGTAAGCGAGAGCCCAACACATAGGTGTAAGACCATACCAAGCTATAGTCATAGGAAAGAGCTGGAGCGATAACAAGGTGAATAATCACAGCGTTTAAAGTGTAATCCTACCCGAGCAAGACCAGGTAATAACAAAACCCTCACAAGGGGCCGTACCGGTCATAGGGAAGGGGCGAGCCCCATTTGTAATTGGCAGATCGATTGGCCGCTGGTAGAGGTAGATGAGCAACTTTTGGGGGAACCTGGATGGCCGTAACCCATCCAGGTGTGACGGCACGGGCCATGGGGCATAACCCTGTACCTCGTGCCCAAAAGTGTACATTATGCATGATATGGTTATTATTATTCTGACTATTATTTTGTGTAACATTACGTAATGTACAATAAAAACCCACAGCCTTGTTACTGCCAACACTTACAGAACGTGTCAGTAATCATTGGGGGAAGATAATATGGCTAACAGTCGCCAACATCTTGTCTCCACTGGTTATAGTGAGCACTGCTAAGGGGGCACACCACAGCTTGAAAGCACGGACTAGTAACCTGGGGGGCAAGGAGGGCCTAAGGGTAGGGGCAGAACACATGCTGCTAGACACATGGGGCCTCATTACGAGTAGGGCGGTAAGGGATACTGGGCACCGGTAAGGAGACCGGTGCCGGTAATCCCATAGTGCCCTACTATGAATTCCATTAGCAGGTCCCTCCTTCAACGCCTGGTCTGCCCAGGTGTTATGGACGGGACCTGTTAAGGGAAATCAGAGCCAATAAAGGTACCGCAAATTGCGGTACCATTATTAGCTACTTCCCCATTCCCATTGAGCACTGTGAGGGCTCAAATGGGAATGGAGATGCTTTTTTTAATGGGGACTTACCGGTCCCGCAAAGGTTGGACTACACCGGTAAGTCCCCATTGAACGAGACCGTTGCCGGTACCGTTATTGGAGGCAGTCAAGGCGCTAATAGCGCCATGACTACCTCAAATCTCGGAATGTGGCCCATGGTCTGCATCCCTCCTCCTCTCTCCCACAGCTACAAAGAGAAAGACAGGATGGGGCCCGAGTGAGTTGCAAAAGCACATTAACATGTGCAGGTACAGACAAGGCACAGACAAGGGAGTTCTAAGGGGCAGGAAACAACAATTGGTGACCTGCGAGGGTCGGCAGGCGGTGCTAACTGCTATCGGCGCCAGCCGGCCGTGGGCGAGGAAAGCTGCCTCCGCACACAAGCAGTGCCCAGGGCCATTACACAGATACATTCTCTTTTCCCAAGTACCCACCCACCCAAGAAAAGAAGAAGAAAAAGAGAGGAGAAAAGAAGTACCGGGCCACAAACGGGGCCCACGGCACACGGTCACGAACGGGGCCCACGTCGTTGTGGGAAGAGGAAGGCAGCACGGGCCAGGTGGCACAACCCTGGACCTCGTGCCAAAAAGTGTACATTATGTATGATATGGTTATTATGATTTATTTTGTGTGATATTACGTAATGTACAATAAAAACCCACAGCCTTTGTATTGCCACCACTTACACAACGTGTCAGTAATCATTGGGGGAACATAATATGGGTAACAGTTGCCAACATCTTGTCTCCACTGGTTATGACATACACACAACAGAATGTGCAGCAGCTGCCGGGGCGCTGGATCATGTAGTTCACATAGTCCTTGAGGCAAACTGGGCACAAGGTGGTGGTGAGGTTGTTCTTCATTCGAGATGTGGACCCTCACGGATGCCAACTGAGACCCCAGTCAGTTAACCAGGCACAGTGACAGCCTTTCAGGGGGCCTAACACTGAAAAATATTCATATTTATAACGTATATGCATGCTTGTAATTCATGTCTTGAAAAGTTCCTGACCAAACCTCCCTATGCTGTCTGCCTAGTGGACTGCTCTCCATCTTATAGTCAGTTCCACCTTGAACACACGATGATCCCATCTCCTTTTTTCTATATCTGCTACACCTCCAGATGTTGCCACTACTTTTTCCTCACTGTTGCCCTCTGGTCTGTGACACCTTCTGGACATGCTGTTTATTTCTCCAAACAACCTCTCCTCTTACATTATCTCCTTTTGAGCTACTACCTCTGAGCTACTACCTTCTCGCCTCCATATAATAACCATTAAGTCTCCCAAACACCTTTGCTGCCGCCTTTGTCAGTTGATGTTATGTTTCCCCAGCCGCATCCTCTATATCACTCCCACTCTCTGATGTTACCTCTTCTGTGTCACTTTCATTTCCGGTGTCATTACCTCCTCTTCTCCCTGGAGTCTTACCACCTACTCATGTAATGGTGGCCTTACCACCTCCTCCTCTCCCCAAGTTTCCAAATGCTTTTTGGAGAACCCAATTTTTAAGGTTTAGAGTAAACATACTGCCCACTGGGGAAATATTGCATTTGCGGTCAGGCTTGAAGGCTGCAGAGGAGGTTGAATGCTTGTGTGAAGTTTCAGCAGCTGCTCAATCATTGGCTGTAAGTAGATTATTATTGGCTCAGCTTTACAACTGAAAATGAAACTCAACAAAAAATTGCCATGTTAACATTTTTACAGTACATTAGGGTAATTGGCGTTAGAGTCAGGATATGCTACATTTTGTTTATTCTTTTATAATACTCATGTTATCTACTGCTTTATGTCAGTTTGAGAGTTGTTTTTCGCTTGAATGCGGTTGGCCTTTTTTATATGACGGAACAGGTTTTAATGCTGTTCTCAACAGTAACAATAAAAGTTGATTATCAAGCACATATTACTTTACTGAAGCATTATTTTTCTTAGATTGCTTCTTGTATTAAGCATATGTAATGTTTTATATATTAAATATTGTATCAAATGTTTTAATTGCTGATTATTTATCAGTATTTGTTCTTGCTTTATGATTTTAGTGTGGCATCCTTTTGTGCATGTTTAACTATTCTAAAACAATATCACAATTATTCTTTTTTTTTAAGTATCACTATGATTGTCTCCTGGCCTGTAACAGAGACCTAGGGAAGACCTAGGTCTCTGTTACAGGCCAGGAGACAATGCCATCCCTGTGCCATCTCTGCATGCCACCCAACACTCAACTCGGGGTGACAGCTGGACCTCTTAAACAACTCGGCTGGAGAAATGGCCGACATCAACTATGACACCTGACCCACTCCGGCATCATCAAGAACGAGCACACTGGGTAAGAAGGAGCAGCATGGATCCATTTGGGGGTCCCAGCCCAATTTGCCAAGGCCATCCCTGCTCTTCTCAACCAGATATCCGTCGATTTTCTGCAAATCCCTCACTCGCTCCACGAGGAGGCTCCACAAAATGGCAACCGCAACGCTGTTTACACATTGCTAGGTTACCAAGCTTATCCCGCTTGGCTGAGAATTTGTTTATACCTAGACTCACGGAACCGGAAGGCGACAGCCGGCCTTTCCTATCCAAGGCCTTCCTTATAAGGCCATCTACTGTCTTAGCCTGCCTTCGCCAAACCGTGCCGTACGACAGAGGAAATACCGGAGGACACTCACTCGTTTCGATCCATACAGCTGTACCCGCCACAGAAGCAAATGACTCCCCCTCCTACAGATGCAACGTCGGCTTCATATAAACAGCAACCACTGACTGCATCAAGTGATTAGCCCCAACATTACGCTTCTCAAAGCTCCACAGGGCAAGATTGATGCCCCACCCTCACATAATTTCGTCCTGCAAACAACCTGATACCAGAGCATACCGCGGCTCCCGCATATGGTGTTGCGGTGGTTCCACCTTCTTATCTTACCAAAATACCATCCAATCCTCACTCGTGTATTCCTATGCTATGTACTAACTGGTTGCAAGCTCACACGCTGGCTCAGCTGTCCCCATGCACATGCTTGTTTATGATAATTCCTGCCAATTCCCTTCACGCTGCCTACTTTGGCCAATGGCACTTACTCTCTGAATCAGTTTCCTGCTGATAACAGCTGCCTTATTTGATCTCTGTCTAATTTCAACTCAGCCTGATGTCGATAATTGCTAGCACTAGCCACCCCGGCTTTAAGTTAGCTTGTTGACTTGTGTTGTGTTCTAGTCGTCAATGATATCAACTCTGAATTAGCCTATTACATTTAAACTACTGTCTAATTCAAATAATTGAATTAATTTCAAATCAGCCTGATGTCGATGATTGCTAGCTCCAGCCACCCCTGCTCTAAGTGAGCCTGTTGACTATTATTGTGTTTTAGTCGCCAATGATATTAACTTTGAATTAGCCTATTGCTGATAACTACTGCACTATTTGAACACTGTATTAATTTCAAATCAGCCCGATGTTGATGCTTGTTAGCCCAATCCAGCCCTGTATCAAGCTCGCCTGCAGATAAACTGTTATGCTTGAGTCACCTTTTGTACTAACTTTGAACTAGCCTAGCGCTAATAAACTATCACCTTAGGTGATTAACCTAAATTCAGCCTATTGCTGCTCCCTGTTAGCACTAGCTACCCCTGCACCTAGCCAGGCTGCTGACAAATTACTATGTCGTCATTCCAGAGTTACATTGGATATGGCCTCACTCCTACCTTTGGTGCACACAGTCACTCCAACACACTTTCTACCATATCTTCAACCCACTTTCTATCAAAGTCCTCCCAGCAAAGCACCCCCAACCATAGCTTCCAGCAACTCGCTCAGCCCCCTTGAATGGTTACAACGCTTTGCTGCACCTCCAACGCCACTTATCCCACTCTCAGTCCACACCAGGAACTGGAGACTAGGCTCTCGTTTTCCCAACCACAAAGTCACCTCAAAGTCTAAAAACCTACACTTTCAATATGACACTAATAGTGTCACTGCTCACCCCCTCCCCATGAATCCCACTCCCACACCTATCAACCCACCCCCCTCTAGTACAACCTCTAAAGAATCCAACTCCATTCCACCATCATTCAACATTAAAGGAGCCCTTATCAATGCTCGCTCCCTTGTCGCCCATGCCTCAGAGATTGCTGATCTCATTATCACAAACAGCCTAGACTTCTTGGCTATTACAGAGACCTGGCTACACCAGGCAGCAGGCCCCGAACTCGCCCTAGCTCTACCAGAAGGTTATACCATTATTAAGGCAGATAGAAACTTGGGCAAAGGTGGAGGAGTGGCCTTCATTGCCAAAACCCATCTAGCCCTCAGAGCCACACCCCCTTCCAGCTTCACTTCGGCAGAGCTCCTATCAGTGAAACTAGCACTCTAACCCACCCAAACAATACTCCTGCATCTTGTCTACCGGCCCCCAGCCCCTCTCCTTCCTTTGAGGATGACATCATGAACCTCCTATCCACCAACACCAAACTCGGATCCCAAACTATCCTCCTACGAGACCTGAACATTGGCCTCCAGGACCCCAACGACCCTCATGCTCTAGCTGTAGACAACACTATCACTAACCTGGGCTTCATTCACAGACTCACAACACCGACCCACTCCAAAGGTCGAACGCTAGATTGGGTATCAAAACTCAACTGTTCCATCTCCAAAAAGAACCAGTAGCCTGGTCATATCATCACCTCATCCTGTTCTCCATCCCTGGAACCTCCCTCTCTAAAGCCATATCAGCCCCTCCCACGTTATCAAGAAACTGTCATAACATCACCATTGACAGCCTCCAGCCCCTCATTAGCAACATCCTTAATGAGACCAAGTTCAGTAGCCTTGACCCTCCTAATTCGGTAAACAACACTCTTAAATCAGCACTAGACATTGCAGCCCCTATTAAACTTAGGAAAGCCAAACCCATCGCACACCTCAATAAGTGGTTCACCCCCGAACTAAAAAGCCTCAGAAACACCAAAAGATCAGCAGAATCCACATGGCGTAAATCGCCCACCATCACCAACAAAACTGCATTTGCGTCAGCTTCTGCTATTTACAAAGCGGCTATCCTCTATGCAAAAAAGAAACCTACAATTCCAGAATCCACAATGCCAAAACCAGTACTAAGGAGCTCTTCAGCATCCTATAAGAGCTCGAATCCCCAGCACCGCCCTCACAAGACTGCGTTAAAGATGCAGAATGGTGCACAAAAATCCAGCAAGCACATGCAGATACAATCGCTTTACTCCAAAACAAGATTGAAGCTAAACAGGCGATCCTTACTAACGGCTCTCTCTCTGTTCCAGACCCAGCTATAACCCTACAATCTTACACACTCTTCTCTTTCACACAAGTAACATCAAAGGAAGTTGCAGACATCATAAAAACCTAAAACCTTGCGACTGTCAAGGGGATACCTGCCCAGCATCCATCATTAGAGAGGGAGCAAAAAACCTACCCCCCTTCATCACCACGCTTGGGTTATGCCTCTCTTTAAAAAAAAAAAACCTGAATCCAACTATCCCCACAAACCATAGGCCCATCACCACCGTCCCGTTCCTTTTAAAAATCCTGGATCAGGTGGCCTACCTGCAAATTCAGAAGCACCTAGAGGAGAATGAACTCCTGGGTCTCAGACAATCAGGCTTCAAACCCTGACATGGAACTCAGACTCCCCGCCTAGACCTCAAGATCCAAATGGACGAGGCGAAGGACAAAGGTAAGCTTGCAATCCTCCTACTCCTCGACTTATCTACGGCTTTCGACCTTGTCGACCAGCAAATTCTCAGCACCTTAAAACAGCTGCAGCATTTTCCACTAACGCTTCGGACTGGATTAAATCCTTCCTCTAAAATCGGACCACCAGAGATTTCTCCCCTTCAGCCTCAGCAGACCCCACACCCATAATCTGTGGAGTCCCTCATGTGTGTCACCCACACTCTACAACATTTTTATAAAGCTGTTATTCGACCGCCTGGGCAAATTGGCTGTCATCTACACTAACTATGCAGATGACACGGGGGCGTGGCTACGAGGCCATGTAGAAGGACGTGTCTCCTGTGGAGCTCCCACCGATCCGAAATGATCTGATGACAAAGCAGAGCTAAAATCTAACGTTCGGGCTCATAAATAGAATGTCTGATGCATGAACGTGCGTTGCACGTACGAGAGCAAGCTGGAGGCTGGAAGAGCTGGAGATACATAGTTGCAAGCTAACAGTGAGACTGTATCCAGCAATGAGATGAAACAAGGGGCATGGCTGCAATGGTAAGCAGAGAGGAGGGTTTGCACGGCACAGCTGGAGAAGTGGGTGCAACCAGCAGAGTCGTGGAAGCAGGTCTGCGATTGCAGTGAACGGACACACTATGATACGGTATTGAGCAAGATACAATGTAATGAAGGCAGCCCTGCAGAGACGGAGAGGTCCAACGGTATGCAGTATGCCAGAGATAACAGGGGGTGACCAGTACCCCTCACATAGAAGAGGAGCACGCGTGAGGCCTGCAGACTGCAGACGGACGATATATCCCCAGCTGCTGCACGGCCTAAACTGTGGCATACGCACAAGCGCTCATGCGCAAAGGCAGAGCCCCAGGACTCTGAGCCGAGGAGAAGCGGAAGGAAGAAGAGCGGACGGCACCGGACGAGGACATGCTCCCGAACGACAAGCAGAGTTGGAGGGGCACAGCTCGCCGGAGAGAAGACATGATGTGTTTCCCTGCCACGTGCAAACATTATTAAAGAACCTGACGTGCTTCAGCAATGTGCTGAGGCGCAAGCAAAAACAAAACGCATCACCCCAGCTGTGTTGGGATAGATGGAGGATTTAGGACTGCCTCAACACTAACAGGCGATATCATTAGCCACATAACGGCAGTGCCCCCCGATCGGGGAGAGATCCACACATCTAAAAAGGGTGAGAGCCAACGGCGGAGGCTGCACAGTGCCTGTCACAGAGTGGGACACAAAACGGAGGTGCAGGTAAAGCGCTAACTGAAACATAGGTAATATATGCTGATAAACCCACAATTGCGTGAAGATTGCCAGATGCTTGTAGTGCAAAAGCCCGAGCAAGGTGGGAGGGCTGGATGGAGACAGATGTACACAAATTGATTGTAACGGGACTGACAAGGTAGAAAAACACCAAATGAAATAAAGGCCTACAGTGTGTGGAAGTGCAAGCATAGCCACTGGCAACATGGTAGTGGGGCCTGAGTATTGTGAAGGCGCACGGAACGCAGTGCCTGGCTAGTGGTGAGGTGGTATGCTGTAGGCATGAGAGGCCCAGTGGCCAGCCGATACAACACTGAACACTGCCATTGAAGTTCAAGCTGGAATGGTACACACATCAGCCAGATGCGAAGAGCTGGGTCCGGTGGACACCTGGGTGACCCAGGCTGGGTCTGTGTGAACCCACAGGGGTGAGTGTACCCCTGTGACAAGATAGGCCAGGTGTGCTCCAGTACAACTAGGAGGCAGCAGGCTGGGGTGGACATCCCCTGAACAGGGAAGAAAAGCCTAAACAGCAGAGAGCGCTGAGTTTGAGGGCGTACTAAGAATCAGAATCCACTTGCGAGTGAAAATGGCTACCAAGTTGCCCAAAGTCAAAGGGAAACAATCCACTATGGAGGATTTTGCCAAATCATGGCAGGTGACGGAGGGGGCCAGTTGGAAAGGACAGAACACTCAAGAAAGTGAGAAGATGGCGCTGAATAGCCAACAGATACTGGACACCATAGCAGAACTGAAAGTATCGATGGGCAATAAGATGGACGCTGCCATTTCGGACTTGAGGACCGTGCTGGAGTCTAAAATTGACGCTGTGAGTATAGATGTGAATTTACTGCGGCAAGATGTAAGAGCATTGGCCGAGCGCACAGGGACCCTGGAAAAGGAGGTGAAAGAAAACACTAGCACATATAAGACTAAAGCAATGGACGTCCACGTGTTGCAACAACAGATGCGCAACCTCGAAAATAGAGCTGAAGAAGCAGAAGGGCGGGCCCTCAGAAACAACGTACATAGTGGGGCTTCCGGAGGGGGAGGATGGATCAGACCCGATTAACTATGTGGAAAACATGTTGGTGCAGGAGATAACGGGCAGGGCGCTAAACCAAGGGTTCACAGTGGAAAGAGTGCACAGGGCCCAGTCGAGAAGACCACCGCCAGGAGCCCCACTGCGGCCTATTGTTGCAAAGATCCTGAACTATAAAGACAGGGAGAAGATCCTGGAACACTTGCGTAAGGGGAGAATGATAAGCAGAGTGTCAGCAACCATCAGCGCGTACCCGGACTATACACTCATGGTTCAGAGGCAACGCTTGAATTATGTGGCAGCGAAGAGGAGGTTGCATGAGGCAGGCTACAGATATATGTTGTTGTATCCGGCAAAAATAAAGGTGCTCCTAAAGAATAAAGCTTTGTTCTTCGAGTCACCAGAGAATGTGATGGCATGGCTGGATTTGAGGAACTGTTCGATGGGAGCGGAAGATCAAAAGGAGAGTGCGACAGAGAAATGAGCCGGAGCCTTGTAAGCGCTGCACTGAAGCAAAAGTTGACTTTTTAAGAGATAAGTATGGCACATGTAATGGATTATAGCAAAATGGCATACAGGAGTGATAGATTAGATTATATAGCCTATACTACAACGTGCTGTTAGCGCATAGCGGGAGGCAATACCAGGAGACGTGCTACCAACCCCCCGGAGGTAGTTTAGTTGGGATACTGTTAGGGCGGTATCCCCCTGCTGAGAACCGAGTACCGGTTGAACCGCGAAAAGGGCTAGATGGAGGGTAGCCTGAGATCCAGGGATGGAGCTGGGCAACAGTGTTGGGAAGTTAGAGGGGGGATGGAGAGAGGTCAACAGTTGGGGTTGGGTAGAGCCGAGGGAGGGAAAAGGGGTGGGAAGTTTGAAGGTTGTTAACGGTACCGGCTTACACATATACACCATTACGCATGAAGCAGAGTACAAGGGGGGTAAAGGGAGGGACAGGGTACGGATAGAATGGGAGACCTGAAGATAGTCACCTGGAACGCTAGGGGGCTCAATAGTTATTTGAAGCAGAATAAAGTAATGATGTACTTGAGACAACAGAGAATTGACATCGCTCTACTACAGGAAACCCACGGTACGAAAGTGAAGCTGGAAACAATAGGGAAGAAGTGCAGAGGCACCACCATAAGAGTGACATACTCAGTGTACGCCAGAGGAGTTATCACATGGATAGCACCACATGTCCCCTTTCAGCAGTTACAGACCACTATAGAGCCTGATGGGAGGATGGTACTGATTAAAGGCCAGGTAGAAAATAGAGAGGTGAGCATTATCAACACATATGCCCCAAACCAAGACACAGTGGGCTACTTTAAGACCTTGTATAGCAAGATTAGCACTTACATGGGAGGGGGGTTATATGGGGTTGGGGGGACTTTAACTGTACGCTTGCTCCCAATGTGAACAGATAAGATAGTAAGTTGGTGAAGCCTGCCCCGGCGGCTGGGGCCCTCGTAGCCCTATTGAGGGACTTTGATCTAATGGACATGTGGAGGATGCACCACCCGAGGGACAGACAATACTCCCACTATGCGGCACCACAGAACCTGCACACACGGCTGGACTACATATTTGCCACATCGGGCTTGCAGGAGAGATTGTGGGCTCAGAATATAAGGCAAGAGTCTTATCGGACCATTCGCCATTGATAGTGAAGTGGCAGTACTCGCCACCAAGAGCACGGATACTGACAAGGAGATTGAGGGTGGAGGTCTTGAAAGACACAAGGTTTAGAGAAGACTTGAAAAAAGAGATAGTAGAATATTTTGAACTAAATACGGGAAGTGTGGAATCAGCTGGCTCACTATGGGAGGTATTTTAAGTGGTTGTGAGGGGAACGTCAATATCTAAATCCAAAGGACTACAGGATGAGATCACATGGGAGTTACACGCAACGGAAGAGAAACTGGAAGTAATTATGCTTAGGGGGGAGCATTCCCTGGAAGAGATTAAGAGTATTAGCAGGTTAAAACAAGATTGTGAGTAACTATGGGTAAGGTTGTGTGACTTGAATTATAAAAAGTATGTAGAACGACAGCATGCGGGAGGAGACACGCCAGGCCGGATGATGGCCTGGTTGTACAAACGTGAGATGTCTAAGCAACCAATTAGAGCAATTAGAGGCACAAATGGGCAAACATTAGACACTCAAAGAGAAGTGAATGATGGCTTTGTAGAGTTCTACCAGCACCTGTATGCTGATAGGGAGGGGGAGGCGGAGGAGGAAATATTAGACACACTGGAAGATATTGGTATTCCTAAACTGGGGAAACTGGAAAGTGAGAACTTGGAGGTCCTGGTCACTGTAGAAGAACTAGAGGCGGTGGTCAAGCTCTTACCCACTAGTAAGGCCCTCGGGGCAGACGGACTCCCCAGTGAATTTTGTAAAACATACAGGGCAGAACTGCTCCCCTCGATGCTGGCAATGCTGAATGAAGTACTAGAAAAAGGAGTGTTGCCAGAATCCTTGAGGGAGACGATCATTATCCCGCTTCTCAAACCCAACAAGTCCAGCATGGAGTGCGGGTCATACAGACCGCTATCCTTGCTGAAGCAAGACAGCAAAATATTAACTGCAGTGCTGGCAAACAGGTTGAGACCGGTCATTAATAAACTTATACATCCTGATCAGACGGGGTATGTCCCGCACAGGACCATATCGGATAACCTCAGGAGGCTTCATCGTATCATAGAACAAACGGAGGAGGACTCGCAAGAGGTGGCGATTATATCTTTGGATGCAGTGAGAGCCTTCGACTCGGTCAAATGGCCATGGCTGATGGCGGCGTTAAGAGGCTATGGGATGGGACGAATATATTTGAGGTGGATGCATCGGCTATATAGTGCCCCACTGGCTCCAGTCAAGACGGGTGCGATCATCGCTAAGCGTTGGCAACTTGGTAGGGGAACCAGACAGGGATGTCCACAATGTTGTTTATCCTGGTTTTAGAACCCTTAGCGATATATACCTGAGGCAACAGTGCAGGGAAGTGTGGATTCCTACGAAGGGGGGGACACATTTGATCTCCATGTATGCTGATGACATATTGTTATACCTGAGATACCCAGACGAGAATTTAGCATACATATTGGAAGTGATGGATAGGTATGCATCGTTTTCTGGAATAACTGTGAATCCCAAGAAGTTTTGTATGTTTCCCCTGGGCAGGTATAAAGGGATACCACAAAGAGGGCTGCCGTCACTCCAAATACAATGGGTGACTGAGACCTTTAGATACCTGGGGATCGATATATATCACACACCTGAGGTCGAACATAAACACAATACGGAGAAGTCGGTGGCAAATATTGAACGCAGTATGAAATTCTGGGCCAAGCTCCCCCTGACTATGATGGGGAGAGTGGCATTACTAAAAATGGTGGTGTTGCCTAGGTTGCTGCATTTCTTCAGGAACATACCTCACATGATACCCAAGTGATTCTTTGTTAAGCTCCACAGCCTGTACAGAGGATTCATATGGCACAATACTATATTTAGGATAGCACTGTGGAAATTACAAAACACATATGGGAAGGGGGGCATCAGGTTGCCAAACTTTGAGACCTGTTACTTAGCCAGTCAACTGCAATATGTCACAAGGTGGCTCTCAGATGACCCGACACCAGAGTCTAGAGTATTAAAGGCTGAATGTGCCCCGTTCTTCCTGAAAGAATGGATTTGGTTGCCAAAGGCACAACAGAAGGGATGCACAAGGATGTTGGGATTGGGAGGGAAGATATGGCACAGAGCTTGCCAGGCTATAGAGAACCCAGCCCTGTGCTCCCCACAGATACCGCTAGTTACACTGACTGGGGCAGATGAACAACTGCAGAAGATAATCCGCAGACATTGGGAACCAAATGGTATCGCAATGGTCGGGGATATGTGGCAGGATGGGATGGTGCTAGAATTTGACACACTTGTGCAAAACACTGGCCTGCAGTGGGGACAATATATCACTTACACCAGGTTGGTGCAGATGGTAAAAAATATGTGGGCGGACAGAGTGTTGGAGGGTGAGCCCGACATGGTCATTGAAACAATCTATGATGTGTCAGATGGGCACCATGAGATCTCCCGAATGTATGAGCTGCTCATGTCTCGGGTTGGTAAATAGGTACTCCAGTTGAGACAGGACTGGGAGGAGGAAGCCGGGGAACCTATGAGCGATGGGTTATGGGGGAGAGCCCAAGGATATCGTAAAAAAGTGCCTAGAAATGCAAGATTGCAGCAAATTCAGTTGTATATTACCCATAGGGCGTACATGACCCCACAAAGGATTGCAAAATTCAAAAATGTAGGGATACAGGCATGCCCAAAATGTGAAGAAGTAAATGCAGGAACGATACACATGTTCTGGGGATGCCCCGAAATAGGAAGGTTTTGGCGGGAGGTGGCGCGTTGCCTGTTAGAGAAAGATATTAAACTGGAAGTAGAATCTTTGTGGGCGTGCATGATAGGAGGGTTTCCCAGCCCGTGCAAGCTGGAACATGTATTCAAGCTCAAGGACCTTGCCTACATACTGGCCAAGTGCAGGATTGCCATGGGCTGGAAAGCGAGTAGCAGACAGAGGGTAGAAGTGTGCTGGCATGACCTTCAGAAATAGGTGGAGGCTGAGACTGAGGTGTGGAGTGAAGCAGCCAACAGGGGGTGGAGGGTGATGACCCAGGAGAGATGCTGAGAGCCTGGAGGCATTTTGTAGCAACATTGTTTGAGCCGGCTTAGACTGACGCAGGAGTAAACAACCCTTCGACAGATGAAGCACAAAATATACCCTCAGAGTAGATGATAGGAATGATGGTATAGTGTAAGCTTGGGGGCGAGGGGAGGGACTTGGGGCAAGACGCAAGTCATATTATTGTTGCATCATGACAATTGTTTATGGTTTGGTTTATTTGGTTGTTTGGTTGAAATAATAAAAACTATTTGGAAAAAAAAACCTATGCAGATGACACTTACGTCCTCATCCCCCTCACTGGATCCTACAACCAAGATTCCAAACTATGAATGACATTTATCTCGAAATCCAGGGTGGGAGCCATGTGCTCTGAGCTACAGCGGCGGGCAAAAGGGAGAGATGCATTTTGTACTATCGCAGTGAGGCCTAGTTACCAAGATGGAGACAAAAGGGGGTACAGAATATGGATGCCCTGTGTCCTTCTCGGTGGTCCCATCTACGCGAATATAACCAAAAGTTAGTATCGCATAAGGGTGAGGGGCGTACCCACGACTAGAGGCACTTGGTCCAAGTTTTCTACTGAGAAGTGATGATAGAGATGATAGAGAGGGGCCCATTGGCCCGTCGCTCCCACACATTCCCCCCTTTCGTTACATCTAAAATAACGAATACTTTTTATTCTTTTCATTCTCCCTTTGGTAGTACTCAACCTCTGCCACCGCCTTGTCCCAAGCGGGGGTACCTTTTATGGGCATCCACGCTCTGCAAACGCTTCTAAGGCTGTTTCCTCTTCTGGCATATTCATCTGGGGTACACATTAAGTAAATACCTCCATCCCCATCTAGATCTACCCATACTTCTTGGTACCATTGCAACTCCCTTGGTTCCTTTATTGTCGTGTAATGCAAATTATCCACTATATCCCCATTTTGCCTGTAAATTGCTGTCATTCTGTATTGTGGTGTGGTGTATTCCCCTGTTTGCATTTGTGCATCTATCATGGTAGCTGCCGTTGTCGGTCGGCCCATTGTCACCATCATCATAGCCGAGGTTGGCATGCTTTTCTCACAACAACGTAGTCCCAGTTGGCACACACAAAAGAACAGGAGCACAAAAACGATGATGGGGATCAGTATTTTCATTGCCACATTTACCCATGATGGTACCCAGCTGAACAAATTGTCAAACCATGTACTTTCTTCTGCTCCTCCTTCTGCTCTCATTCTGTCCCCTAAATTGTGCACTGCGTTTATCACATCGGAGAGTGTCCCGTTATCAGCGTCTTCAGTTGGCACGAATGTGCAACACGCTCCCCAATTTTTTGGCAAACACCACCGTCCATCGCCGTGAGGAGATCTAGGACATATCTATTCTGCATTGTCATTAGGCGCAGCGCGCAGAGCTCTATCTTTTTCACGTTGAACCCCTCTTCAGTGTCGTTAGCCAATTGAATGACCTCCCAGCGCATGATCTGCAACCATTTGGCATTTGCTCGTGCTTGTAGTCCAGGGGCAAGAAGTAAGGCAAAGAATGTCTCTGCTGATGAAAAGAGCTTGTATTTTTGCGGGATCTCAGCAAGGAGTTTCGATGATTCGGATGAGATGTAATTGGAGGATCTTTTACTTCGTGTCAATCTTTTCTTTAGTTCATATTCTGACAATAGTTCATATGCTGGAGCTACTGTTCTCATTAGTTGGGGCGCTGCCGATGGTTCAGCCGATTGCCCTGCTGCCGATTTGCAAGCCGATTGCTCTGCTGCCGATATGCCAGCCGATTGCTCTGCTGCCCCTTGGATGTGGCTCTCTGGTATTACCATCAGGACTGTGTGGAGTGTCGCTAGAGCACAAGTTCCTTTCCACGATGCGGGGCGGTGCAGGTAAGCTTGTTTGCCACAAACCCAATACATGTCCATTAGTGCAGCTGTGCCTTTCTTCATGTCGGGAATTATTACCGTTTTGTTACATCTCCTTGCTTCCCCATGTTCACTTTCCCTTCCCCACGGAAACACAGTTCATGTGGCACTTCTTTTTGTATTTTGATAGGTTTTTCTAATGCTGTGACCCATGTTAGCTTTGCGACATGTTGCGACCAGATGGGGTCACATGCCCCCTTTATCCATTGGAAAGTGTCATTTGGTAGGCCTCGAAGTGCTTCAGCTTTGCATTGTATTGTTTCTTCGTGCCAGTTATTTTCTGCAAATCGTGTGCCCTTGATGACAAGAAATGGTTCTTCAAGGCAAATTACTCCTTGGCGCCGGCTTATGCATGTTTTTCTCATTCTCCAGCTTTTCCAATGTAACAATGTGCGCCTGGAATGTGCTCTTTATTCTGCATAAAACCAGATGAATTAAACATTGGGCCTCCGACAAGGGCACTTCCTGTGGTACTAACATTTTTAGTGTTCCTGATGCATGCGGGATGAGTGAACAGACGTAGCAGCTCTCATTAGTTGCTTGCTTCGCCATGGCACTCATGTCAGAATACCATTTATTTGATTGATCAGGGATCTTCTGTTTCATCTAACCCCAGGTCATGATAGATGTCGTATCTTTTCCCTCCGCCCCCCTTTTTCTCCTCCTCCTCCCTTCCTCATCATTGTTTTTCACCCTTTTGTAATGTATTGGAAACATCCCAGCCCATGTTGTATCATTACTATTCAATATGGCATATGTATCATTATCGGTAGCAGCAGTATTGTGTGAGGTAGAGTGTATGGTTGTCTGTGGATTAATACTAGTGTTAATTAAATCATTTGTCCAATAATAATCTCCATAGTATTCATTATATCCATAAGCATTACTCATATTTACATCAAAATGTAACACTGACACACTTGTTGATCCCACAAGGATGTAGTCTGAGGGTTGCATTCCATCTGTTTTGTTAACATTAATTTCATGTGACTCCTGCCATATAGTCTTCACCCCATTCCATATCATTTGCGATCCTTCTCTTATCATGTTAGCCCGGCCCCCCCCCTTTGCATGTCATCGACAAGAGATAAAAGGGTATAGTACCAAGCTGCAAAAAACAACATTACTGACATACAAATTGCAGCACATTTCAAAACACATTCAACATCACTGAACCTTTTAGCCCTAATGGCAACCCTATTGCTACCTAACATTAATTTGCTCTCTCCGATCGTGGGTCGTTGGGCCATTGTTCACCTGGAGGGGCGATATAAATTTGTTAAGTCATCACAATATATACATATATTTACATTCTTATTCAACTTCACGTTTAATCATTATTTTCAGTCAGGCTTGTTCTGTTACTTCTATTGCTCATGTATTTTTGCTGTAGAGACAATCATCAAAAAATGAAGGTGGGAGATAGGGGGGGAGAGATAGGTGAGGTATATAGACAATATGCTGGCCAATTGAAGAGGTGAGGGGGGAGAGACAGAAAAGAAAGAAGGAGGAAGTAAGCTACGCAGAACAAAATACATATCATCATTTTTATCTCTGCATGTTCTTTTACTGACTCTTTTGTTATTTCCCTTCAACCTCATTTGTTGTTCCAGTAGCGCTGTCTTGCTCCTCCTGGGGGATTGTACTACTGTGTGCCCTCCTCACATCAGATAAGTGCATCCAATACTTCAATCCTTTCACCTTCACCGAGGTGGGTGTACTATAAATGACCTCGTAGGGGCCATGAAACCTGGGTGAATTCCACCTTCTCACAAAGCTGCCGACATACACATGTGCCCCCGGCATTAGTGGCCCACTTGAACTATCTGTGGCCGGTGTAGTAGTATCAGTCATCACATTTTCAGTAAAAGGCGGTGCTATTTGTCGAGATATGCTGCGTACTGCGCGTGTTAACTGGGTTAGGTATTCCTTGAACTCTTCCCCCAGCACTGTAGCAGCCCTGTGTGCATCCGATGCTCTTCTAATTTAGGATATTGGCGTGTGTATTCTCCTCCCAGTTACAATCTCGTGGGGGCTTAAATGGTGGTCTTTACACGGTTGCATCCTGAGTTGGAACAGTGCTAGGGGCAAGCAATAAACCCAGTTTTTTTTCAATGTGTTACACAACTTAGTCAACTTACTCTTCAATAATCCATTGATCTTTTCTACCCCTCCATTCGCCATTGGGTGATAAATTGAGCATAATTTGTGCTTCACCCCCACAAGTGATGTCACTTCCTTAAAGAGGTCATTCACAAAGTGAGTGCCGTTATCTGATCTAATCACATCGCATATCCCCAATTGTGAAAACACCTCCCGCACAAGGAACTTGGCCGCACATTTCGTGTCTAGGTGGGGACATGGGCCCGCTTCCACCCACCTTGAAAAGGGGCACACCACCACAATCAAATATCTTGCTCCGTTACACCGCTCTCCCATATCAGCATATTCTATGTGGAGCTCTCTAAATGGTCCTGTTGCTCGGGGCAAGGTACCACACAGTGTTCTTAATGTCATTCCAGAATTATATGTTTGGCATGTTATGCATTCTATAATGAATTCTGACAGGTGCTCTTGTAAATTGGGGATGAACCAGTGTTCCTGAATGTCTGCAGCAATGTGTTGTTTCGCTACATGGCCAGGGAAATGCAACTGTTGGAATGCTATTTCTAGTAGCTCTATGGGCATTACAACCTTTCCCATCGTCTCTTGTCTCCAAATGAGATCTGTGGCTGATTGTGTACATACCCGTTTGCTCCACAGTTCTTGCTCCTCTTGGGACGCTCGTTTTTGTAACTCTATTATCTGCGCTATTGGGGTATTATTGTATGCTTCCTCTCGTGGGTCTGTGGTGGTTGCTTTTGTGATGCACTCAAGTGTTGGTGTCACATTGAAATACGAGGCCTCCTTCCCGGCTGCGTCGGCTGCCGCGTTTCCCAATGAGATTGCGTCTGTGTTGTTGGTATGGGCTTGGCATTTCACCACTGCCACTACCGATGGTACTGCTAATGCATCTATCAGTTCATTCAACAATGTTGCATGCTGTACTGGTGAACCGTCTGACCTCCTGAATCCTCTTCTACGCCACCGTGACAGCCCTGAGTGCACAGTGGTAGTTGCATAGGCTGAATCTGAGTATATTGTCACCGCACAGCCTTTGGCTGTGCGCAGGGCTTCAATCAAGGCAGTTAATTCTGCTGCCTGTGCCGAATAATGGGATGGGAGGCGCTTTTGCACAATGGTCTCATATTCATCTTCTTCCACGCGCACTACCGCCATTCCAACGTGTTTTTCCCCTGTCTCGGGGTCTATTGATGCTGATCCATTTATGAAATATATTTCTCCCTCCTGTAGGGCATTCTCACTTGCTTTAGGGATGTCGTCACCTTCCCCCTCATATGTGGCATAATCATGTTCTTGTATGTCTTCTGTCGTGCATGGTTCTGTAATAAATGTTGCTGGGTTCACTGTCTTGCACCTCACAACGTGTACCTTGGGGCTTGAGATTATTACTTCATATGCTGTTGCTCTTTGTGTCGTTAGTGTTGATTTTGATCGTTCAAGGATGGCGAACAGGGATTGCTCCGCATATAGCGTTACCGAACATCCCATGACAATAGTGGCACTTTTTTTCAATCGCGAAGGCCACAGCTGTGAGGGCCTGTTCGCACGCGAAAGGACCTTGCATTACTGGATCTAGTGTCCCACTGTAGTAAGCCAAGGGTTTGTGACCTAGTGATGTTTTCTGTGTCAGTACTGCTGTCATCAGTGTCCCATTTCAGTGTGAAAACAAGAAGAATTCCCTCTCATAATCTGGGTTTGCGAGTACTGGGGCGTCAGCGATGACGTCTTTTAATTTTGAGTACTGTATTATCATTTCATGCGTACATTTTATTGTCACCCTGTTCTTCTGTGCCTCTTTTAATGCTTGTAGTAGGGGGCGTGTATATGCCGCGTAATCAAGAATCCATGTTCGGCAATAATTACAAATGCCAAGAAATTTTTGCATGTCTTTCACAGTTTTTGGTATTATTATGTTGCGTATAGCAACTGCTCTGTCTGGGAGTATCCGCTTCCCATCTTTTGAGATTAACTGTCCGAGGTATACAACCTCGGCAAGGCAGTATTGCAATTTCCCTTTGTCTACCTTGTATCCTTTGGCAGCTAGCACATTCAGTAGTGCTATCAAGTCTTCTCAACACTTTTCTTCTGTATAGCTACAGACGAGCAAATTGTCTACATATTGAATGATGGTGCTCTCTACATCTATGTTTCCAATGTCTTCTCGTAACACCCTGTTAATAATGCTGAGGCTTTCACAATACCCTTGCGGGAGTCGGCGGTGTTCATACCTGTTGTTCCCTATTGTGGACGTTGTCAGGTATTGGGATCCTGGGTCGAGTGGTATGGAGAAGAAAGCATTCTTCAAGTCAATTACAGTAAAACATGTTGATTCTTTTGGCAAACGGCACAATATTGATGCCGGGTTAGGCACTAATGGGAACTCTTTTTCAATGACGCCATTGAGTGGGCGGAGATCTTGGATCATCCTCCACGCCCCTCCCTTTGCTTTTTTGATCAGGAAAATCGCTGTATTACATGGGGAGGTTGATGGCACTATGACGCATTGTTTCAGGAATGCATTTATGGTCTCCCTAATTCCCTCCTCCGCTTTTCTTGATATGGGATATTGTTTTACTCTCGGCAGCATTGCACCTGGTTTGAGTTTTATTTTTATTGGTGTCACTTCATGCAGCAGCCCTACATCGTGGGGCCCAGTGGTACAAATTTCAGGTGCTACTTTTGTCATGTCTTCCTCAAATATAGTCAGTGGGGCTTTAACGCTAGCCATCAATGGGTTATGTACCTCTCTGTATTGGACCATAATGTCACATGGTATGCTTATTTCCATTATTATTTCTCCATCATCCTCACCATCAGTGAACAATTCCTCATCTGTTATATCTCGTAGCATTATGTTTGGGTCTATGCATAACACAGTCCTCCACTCGCACCCCTGCGCGTCCAGTCCTATGACCACAATACATTTGCTGGATACTTGAACTGCCTCAATGTCTATGGACATTATCGTGCCTGGTGCAATGTCTGTGTGTGCAATTGGGCGGAATATGAAATCTGATGGTGTTCTCCATTCTTTTCTCGTTATCTCTGGCACCACTCGTGCTAACACCTTGATAACATATCGAACATACTTATATCAATGGGTACCTCTCGCACCACAACTTCATTCATCACTGTGCTGATCATCAACATTGCTCGTACTGGGCATACTCCTGGTGTAGAGCACACTATTCCTCGTTCTGTAAAGGAGATCGTCATATTCAATTTTCTCAACAAATCTCTACCAAGCAGGTTTATTGGCGCGTCTTTGTGGTACAGTAAGGGTGCGTGCACGGTTTTTCCCCTCACCCTTATATCAAGATCTTTAGTGTAAGGAACTTTTAAAATAGCCCCAGAGAACCCCTGCGTCTCCAATTTCCTGCCTGAGAGCGCAAACCGCCCTTCTATAAAACATGATTTCTCTGCTCCAGAGTCTACATAAAGATAAACTGCTTATTTCCTATCTCTGCTCCCACTAGTGGTTCCTCTTCTGCACATAGGGTGGTGGATAGGACTGGACACGCAAGTGTTCCCTGTGGGCTGTCCTAATCAGAATGTCTTTCTTGCCCTGGCACGGAGAAGACTTATCTCCGATCACGGTCACGCTGCGGTACGGTGCGGGCGCACAGTTTGCAGATGTTGCATAACAATTATTGGTTGCGCTTCCCACTGCATTTTGTCTTGCCATTGGTTGTGGTGGTGGTGTTGGTTGCTGTCCTTGCTGTACCTGAGGTTCGTTATAGCAGTAGTCTTGTTGTCTCCCACTTCCCATCGGTAGTCCGTAGGGGCTACCTGGGTGTGGGCACCCCCAACCTTGTTCGTTCTCCATGGGCTGTTGCCCCTGGAAATACCCTGAAGGCCGCATTCTACAATCTCTGGAATAGTGTCCCCATCTCCCACAGTTCCAGCATGACCCTTGTGGTCCTCCTCTCATTCCCACGGTACCCACCTCTTCCTCTTGCTGGTCTTTCTTGCCACTGTTGCCCACCGTATGGGTCTTCTCCGTTCCACTGCCCTTGTCCTCCTGTGGCCCGCATTGCTGCTATTGTTGCTGGTCTGTTTCCCGCTCCTTCGTCCCCCTCGTTTTCTCGGTCTGTGGTTGCGCTGGCGTTGACGGCGGCGACCTTCACTAATTTGTCCTGCACCAGCTTCGCCTCGTCTGCCAGCCTTTTTTGTGCTATCTCCTTTTCTCTTTCTTTGATCCTCCTGCAGTGGTGCACAATTATACTCTGTATTTCATGCCAGCCCTTGGCTTCTATCCTAGCTATTTTGTCCAAGGCCTTCTGTACCTCCTTCGGGAGCCCCTTCTTGATGATAAAATAAAACAAGGCAGTGGACTGGTTCCACGCCGTGCCAGTTTCGCTTCTCCATAAATCCTGCACCCGTAGTATGAATTGCGTAGGATCCTCGTTCTCCTCCATTGTGCACTGCATCACTAAATGTAAATCTGGAATATCTGGAAACGTGCGTCTCAATGCATCCCATACCTGTGCTCGAACATTATTGAACGCCGATCCATCGTGGCAGTCACAATTCATCGTTACTCTGGGAAATCCGGCCTTTTCCCACACTGCGTCTGCTTGGTCACCAATTGCTGACACTAATAAGCTATTCACATCCCCTATCGCTAGTGGCACTCCTGCTGTGTTTTTCTCAAAGGTGTGTATCCATTTCCCAGCCCCTCCTGACAGTGTGGGGGAGGACCTTTAGCAAGTTGTTTTTATCCATTTGAGCCCACGGAATGTAATGTGGCCTACCTGCTCCTTTATGTATAAATGGCATTTGTAACTTATGTTTCTTCCCTACTTTACTTACCGCACCTTTCTTTGTCTTACTTACCATCATATTTCCCCCTCGCTGTCTTAGCCTACCCTGCCATAGTGGTGGCAGTGATGTGTCTGGGTACCAGTGGTTTAGCAATAGGGACCCGGTCTCGGCGGCTGCCTCTTCATATTCGTCTAAGTCACTCCACACCTCTTCTAGTTCTGATTCTTGCTCATTGTTCCCTTCACATCCTTCTCCTCTCTCACTGTCTGGGGTGGGTGGGCGTATAATCCTCATGTGTTTGTCATTAAGATGGAACAGGAATTCCCCTGACCGCCACTCTTTCTTTTGCCTTTGTGGTATGCGTGTTCCTTGTGATGATACTGACCGTGCTGGTTCTGAGATCGCTTGCGCCACTTCCCCTGCTGTGCTCAATGTTGTTGTTAGATCTGCTATGGATAATGGTGGCACCGCTCCTC
Organism: Ambystoma mexicanum; assembly: GCF_040938575.1. Classification (NCBI taxonomy): domain Eukaryota; kingdom Metazoa; phylum Chordata; class Amphibia; order Caudata; family Ambystomatidae; genus Ambystoma; species Ambystoma mexicanum. Next base: position 134,711,017 of record NC_090929.1, read on the forward strand.
CCTCTGGCAGCATTTGGCTCCTGTCGCACAATGCTCGTAGCCGCGTTATCTCCATCTGTGCATGCGCTAGCTGGCGGTCTAATTCTCCAGTGATCCAGTGATATGTGCTAAATTCACGGGGGGCGCGCTTGTTGGGCCATACAACCCTCCTTTATCATAGGGGGGTGGTGCTGTGGCAACTGCTCCTGTTGTAGGTGTAGGAGTTGGACATGCTGGTACGTACAGGGGCTCACTATATCCTACTGCTGGCCTGGACATTAGAGGATATATTTTAGTTGTATCGCCTTCAACTGTAGTGGTTGTGCACTCACCCTTTGGCGTTCCGCTTATCTCATCCTGAGTTTTCTGTGTTTCATTCACTTTCTCTTTACTTACCTCTGCTGCAGGCGTAACTTCTTCAAACATTCGCCATAGGTCTAGTACTTCCCTTCAGTTTTGCAATTGTTTCCCCTTATACCTTGCTAACAAGTGTGTAGATACTAGATCTAATACTCTTTTGTTGAATGACCCACCCTCTGGCCAGATTGGCGTCACACTGTCCACTTTTATCTCCGTCACCCACTGATCGTGGTATTTTTGTATCTTCTCACTGTATAGCAGAAGGTGCTGACAAATATGGGCTAGTGGTGTTATTCCTCCCATGACAATGTGTTTCCTTTCCTCCCTTGGTCTGTACTTACCTTTCGACCTCCCTTTCCCCTTATCACTTCTTTACCAGTTGAATAATATACCACCAGTCTTATCAATTACTTGTAAATTGTATGCACATAAATGTATCAATATGCATATATATAAATCAATTTTCAATGTTACCCTTATAATGGTTGCATGTTCAAATTCAACAGTTCATTTTTGCATATTTTAACCACAAATTAATCACAGTACTTGGATATCCTTGACAAAAAATGGACAGAACACAAAAGCACATATAACACTTATCATGCACATGCACTACCTGCACATGTTTTCTCCCCGTTGCTCTTTTTTCCACCCCTTTCCTGTTTTGCCTACTCTTCTCATTCACTCCCCGTCTCTTACACCCTCTTACTCTTTTCCAAGAATTCTTTCGTACCCAGAAAAAGAATGTTCTAAATAACTACTCCGAGTCTACTCAATATACGAGACTCCTACTATTTTCTCTGTAACTTCACTTATTTATTCTGCACTGGACGAGACAATGCTACGCAGCGTCGCCTTCTACCTCGTTCGGGCTAGGATACCACTTCTCTTTTTCTCTTTGCTTCTTACCAAAACCTAATGGCCATATAAAGGATAGATCAGAAAAGCCTCATCATCACTCACACAGTCCCTATTCTTCCCTACTACCCGTTACCACCTGTCCCCCTATTTCCCCCTTACCTTTCCTTTGTAACCTTCGCAAATGGCACTCACTTGTTCAATCAGGTGACCCGAGGGTCGCCGCTCGCAGTCTGACCCCAGTCATGCTCGCACCCCAACCAAGCTGTAGCCAACCTCGGCGAGCAGCTTTTCAGTCGGGTATTCGTCAACCGGGAACCCTTGACCCTTCTTCGTAGTGCGCACAGGCTGGTCGGCCGCAGGGGCGATGGTTTCGCTGGGGGCGTCCCGGATCTTGCCGCTCGGCGCCGGCCTCAAGGCACCTCTCCGATCACGTCGCAGGGGGTCACCAAATGTTTGTGCCCTTCCTGGCTTACACGTGTGAAATGAATAAAACAGACACTCCCTGGGCAGGGAATAAGGCACAAAAGCGCAGCCTGCGAGAGTTTTAAGGAAAGTTTATCTAGATCTCTGAGAGCACATCAAGGGTACAACACATTTATATAATACATCTACATTTTTAAAATATGATGCTACGTTGGACCAGGATTGGTCAGCCGTGGTGGTGACTTCGTTGTGGGCATCAGCTCTTCCTCCGGGTTGGTTGCTTGGTTGGCGGGAGGATTGACGTCAGACATTTGTGCTCCAGATGGGTGAAGGTCAGGTCGCTGCGAAACACAGTGGTCACTATCTAAGCTAAGAAAATACATTCTGAGTAATGCATGCACTAAATAACAGTTGATCAAAAGACTCTCAGTAGTGTATCATGTTGTTATACAAATCACTCAAGGGTTTATACCATCTACACATTTGGGTTACACAGGTCACAGGTTTAAGGGCCTTGACCACTATAATACTGTCATTGAACTATAGGGTTAGTCTCACAAGAATCTCAGGTATGCGGCACTTGTTAGTATTGGGCACGATATACTGCACAAGGGTCTAATGTTAGTTGGGGGGTCTGTTGGGTGGGCTTCATCGCGAGGTTGGCAGTCTGGCACATGAAAGGGAGGCCTTGCAAGGACACAGGGTTAGAATGGCAATAAGTTTTAACTGGCGAGGGTAAGAGGGCAAGGACACTTTTGTGGAGATGGACGAGCTATGTGCTTGGCTCATGTTGGTTCACATGCAGGACAGTGATCTCAGAGGAAAAGGGATGTGTTACATTTATTATTTGTTGCAAGCAGCTCCTTGCCTCAGCATGAGAATGAAGCCGCAGAGTTTTCCAGTTGGAGTGGGGACGAGGGTGGGGGCCATGTGCTCCGAGCTACAGCGGCGGGCAAAAGGGAGAGATGCATTTTGTACTATCGCAGTGAGGCCTAGTTACCAAGATGGAGTCGAAAGGGGGTACAGAAAATGGATGTCCTGTGTCCTGCTTGGTGGTCCCATCTATGCTAATATAACCAAAAGTTAGTATTGCATAAGAGCGAGGGGCCTACCCACCACTAGAGGCACTTGGTCCAAGTTTTGTACTGAGAAGTGATGGTAGAGAGGGGCCCATTGGCCCCTCGCTCCCACACACTATCTACAAGCAGTTGCCTAACATTAGCTAGAGCACCTACACTGTCTAAACTAGACTACTGCAACACATTATTCCTAGGCTCCTCGGAACACAATCTAAATAGACTTCAGGTACTCCAGAACAACTCACTGAGAGCAGCACTTGGCCTTCACAGGCACAACGTCAATTGGTTGCCCATCTGTGATAGAATCACATTACACACCCTGGCCATCACGTACAAATGCCTCACAAACACAGCCCTGTCCGAGAAAAAATCTGTATATACCAACCTGCACGCATCACCAGATCATCTCACTCTCACAAACTGGTAGTACCAAGATTCAATCTAAAAACAGCCAGAGGAGCCAGCTTCCCAGTCCAAGCTGGTAAACGATGGAACTCTATTCCCATCCTTCTTAGACAGGAACCCTCCGTCCTCACCTTCAAAGCCAGAATAAAAAACTGGCTGGGCCACAAGCCTCCTCACTAAGATATCACCATTACATTTATCTGACCACTGTCTACTTATGCTATTGTACTCTGTCTCCTCTCTATTTATGCTGTAGTGCATGACCTTCAGTTGCCTGACCCACCTGTAACTAGGGTCTCATTCACTGCCTGTATTGTAATGTGTGGAGACTAGGGTCTCCACATTTGCCTGTTATGTACTTTGCTTCACCTTGTATGTAACCTCTAAGCTTTCAAAGTGCCCAGGTTTGGTACGCGATACAAATAATAAACAAATACAAACAAATACAAAATACAAAACTCGTGGGCAGTGCCTAGAAGCAGGCTGGTTACTTCATCAAAGTACATTTAAAACATTTGTCTTTACAGTGAGTATATTAGGATCCTAGCAGAAAAGCACAGACACCTGCACTTCCAAGTGGTCAAAATGTTACAAAAAAGTTTAAAGGTTTTGCCAAACAATAGATTTCAGCTGGATCTCATACAGTGTTTATTTGAGCACTATAGCAATCTCCTGTGAAGTTTATCATTGTTCTCTTCACCTGTTGACAACATCCATGACACGTCCTGAACACATTTTAAATGGGTGGGACATCCATGACCCTGCCGCATTGCATAATAAACACGGTTAAACCTGCGGCTGAATTCCTGCCTCAACTAAAAGTTGAATCATGTGGCTCATAAACAATCCTTTTAATTGTGATCATCTTTTCTAAATGCAGTAGAGACGCGTGTGTCCAGTTCTAATCACATTAAGGGAACTCTAGAATAAAACATACAGGAGAAAAGTTACATGTACATATCCATTTCACCAGAGATATGTATTCAATGTGTATAATACTTATAATAACAATTGACCGAACCTAACCAAACTTATATTCAAAATTTAAAACTCAAACACACTACCACAAATCCCTATCTTATAGTAGAAAACCAAACATCTCAAGACAAAAGTCAATACAACACCAACAAATACAACACACAACATCGAGTACGAAAATAACCTCCATCTATTCCAGTCAAAAAATGAAGCATGCAATCAGTAAACCTCAACTGTATAAGTCATTGAAGGAACCCCAAGTTCTAAGGTAATGCTCCTCCCTCTTCTGTCTCGCTAACATAATTCTCTCGTAATTAGACAAAGTACGGACATCACTCAGCCATTCGTCCACAACTGGCTTTTTCCTTGACTTCCAAACTTTTAATATTTGTGTAGCCGCTACCACTAATACTGTATTAATCCATCCCGTTCTCACACTGCCCATGTCCCCTCTCTCTTTACTCGACAATAATATCGTTGAGTAAGGTGTTTGCGGTAGGGAGTCCCCTATCACAATATCTAAACTGTTCAAAACATCCCTCCAAAAGATGGACACCCTTGAGCATGACCAAAGCATATGAAGCAGGGAGCCCCCACTAAAACCACAACTCCAACAGAGATCATTATCCAACAATCCTAGCTTGGCCATTCGAGTAGGGGTCCAATACAATCTACATAAAATTCTCTGTCTAACATACCTCAACCCTAAGTCCAATTTGGACAGCACCCCTATACAAAGCAGACTTTCCCATTCCCCAGTAGGAATATCTATTCCACGTTCCTCTACCCAATCCCGGCGCAATTTTTCCCATGACTCAACATGCGAGTTATCCAACGGCATACGTCTCATGTATGTTGACACTGTGCATGGAAGAGAACGCATAACATCAGAAACCATAGGCCTCTCCCTCATTGGTTCTCTTAACATTCTCCGTCGTTCAATTAAAAGGAAAGTCAGGTCTCTATATCGTGCATGTTCCCTACCCCCAAGGCCGAAGGAATCTCTGAGGCGTTCAAAAGATATCACATGATCACCCTCCCATACATCACGTATTCTAAAAATGCCCTTATTGATCCAACTTTTCCAACATAGTCTTATTTGCTATTTGTAATCCCTCATTATGCCACAAGGAGGCATCGCAATGCACCCAGATGTTTTCCCCTCTGGCCATCATAAAACTTTGTAAGGTCCCCCTACCTGCACCTAAGGTAGGTAATTTCACAGCAGAATTCGGCAACTTAGACATTGAGTACATGTCACGTAGAGCATAAGTCGAAGACAGCGTCCTCTCAATGATATACACTCTAGTTTATTAGCACATGGAGATCATGATCAACCTTCTCTTGGCCAATCCGAATGTTCCGTCAATGTACAGTCAATAACTAGTGATAGTGACTGCATTCTGACCATCCTGACTTCAAAATGCAATTGCAAGGCATGATTTCTTTCAAACATATACTACCTCTATGGGAGGATCTTTATTTCTCAATAATATCTAATTTAACTCACCGAAGAGAAAGCCAACACATGGCAAAATGCTTTCCCTTTCTTTTAGAGAAACTATTTACTTTTACAATAGACCTTGTGTATGCTCACATTAAACCAATTCCAATTCAAGCAAGTTTGCAAATTAAACTTATAAAGACCTCATTGTTCTCTAAATACTACACAAAAAATACATTCAATTCACAAACACAGTTTGTCAATCCCTTTTATTACTATTAAACTAACTTTCTTTACTTCACTACTAAAACACCAAAACATGTGTTGCTCTTACAACTTTGTACTCATAGCCTTGAAGACCTCCAGAAGGGTCAATATAGCTTGAGATAATGAAAATGTATGGTCCAAGGCGAAGTTGAGAGCCATAACATGTGGTTGGGCCATTGTAATGTGATAATGACCACTCCCTATATTAATCAACACCATAATTCATGATGGGCTATAAGAAATTGATCTATCTGAAAAAACAAGGATCCCACAGTCAATTCTGAGAGGGTACTTTAGAATGGAAAGATACCATTGGCTTCTGTAAGTCCTTGGCTTGATCCTTAAGTCAATATATCCCTTTCCCAGATACAAATACTAATGCACACACCTGGATTAGTATTGCCTCTGGAATTTAAACAGGTGGCTTGAATGCCACTCACCTGCAAACTTTGCTATATTTATGCAGCCTAGAACTGTTCTTGGTGACGGAGGCACCCAATTCCCTAATAATCCAGAAAGGCAAAGGCACCTTGTCAGGACATGGTACCTAATGACGTATTTAAGGTGCATCTAAAACTGTCGGGTCCAAATATTGCAAATCTTACAGCGGTCATGATCCATGGCAGATATGCTGGCCATCTACTAAAAAGGAAATCATTGTTTTTCATTCTTGCCAACTACCGCCGACTTCAACCCTAGACTGTAATGGAAGGTATTTTTCAAGTTACACTGAAATCACATACACGTGTGATTCAAGGAAATGTACACTAGAGTGCCTTTTCACACCGATTTGCATGTTTTTACTCTGACCTTGGCAAAGTGCTTGCACCACCATGTTTATGATTAAATGCCAACATATCAGAGAACAGCCTTTTGTAGCTGCAAACTATCTCAATTCAGCAATCTGAGTGGTGGATCTCTGTCTTCGGCTGGGGCCTCCCACTGGAACAGTCTCCCTGCCACTCTAAAACTTGAGGAGAACAATCTCCGGTTCCGGAAGCACCTCAAGACCTTCCTCTTTTCTTCTGCCTTTGCTCCCCCTCTCCCTTGCTGATCTATTCTCTCTTGGCACAGTGCACCTGGCCACCCTCTGTCCTCCGGGCCCAAGTACCTGCTCACCCTGCCACCCTCCTGCACTGCCTCCGGGCCACCCCTTGCACTGGGGTCTGTATCTGTACCCATTCAGCCCCCCTTTTTTTCTTCCTGTACTTATCAGACCTACCCTATCTGCTGCCTTAAACATAGCGCTTGCACATTGCGGGCTGCACTACCACTGTTTGTTGCCTTTATTATTTATTTATTGTTATTTATCTGTTTCTCCTCTGCTTCGCACTTTCCACTTCTCCCCCCTTCCATGCACTTTTCCCCTCTCTCTCTCCCATGCACTTGCGCGTTCTCAATGTCACTGGGCCTAGTAAGATCGCTGTTTTGTTCTCCCCAGTTCCCCTCCCTTCCCTTGTCACGCTCTGAAACACTTGTGTACGAGCGCGATAGAAATAAAATATCATATCATATCATATCATATCATATCTATTCGATTTATGATCCAAAAAAAGAGGAAAGCCTTCCAGAATGTAGATATAAATCCTGTCAGTCTGCATATTTCTTTTCAAGCTGCTGGCCACCATTTCTACTTCAGGGAACATCTGGCATAAAGGAAGCACTGCAGAGGCAGGAGACCACCAAAGTATGCACTTTTCTGAAGATGCATTCCTTCCAATTAAGTTTTAATTCACAGGAATAGAGCACCTCAAAATCTATGGAACATTATTCCATTCCATTGGGAATTCATAGTAGTATAAAATATCTTACACTACTAATCATGCATGATACACCTGAAATAATAATACAAATAAATACATTTATTATGTTACACTTGGATACAAAATATTGAACTTTTTCACAGGTATAGATTTGATAACCAGCATAGAAAACATCTGCAGACGCATTGAACAGTGGCAATCAGGCACACATCCGATGATGTTGTACGGGCCACTTCCTTTTCCGTTAATTCCTATTTCAATATCATGAACATGGAGAGCACATTTACAAAAGTATATGGCTTGACGTGATTCCCGGTTGCCCTCCTTTCCTGCGGAGCAAGTGTAAAGGGCTGAAACATGTCTGGGGATGCTTGTGGTATCCTGCAGAGGGATGTGACCAAGCAGTTTGGGCTGGACTGCCCCTTTTGGGGTGGGACCAAGCCTGATTTGCATATGGTCGTTCCCCTTTCTGTAATGGCTTGGCAGGCGAAGAACGATGGTCTGGAGGGTTGCCCAGAGCAATGCCAGAGGTTAAGATTCATTCTAAACCTTCCAGCTATCACCTCTTTGGTCACAAGATTAAAACGTTAAATTTTTCTTTTCCTTTTGGTTGACACAAAGAGCACCTTTATTAGTTTTGGCTATGAAGGGCCACCGTAAGCGCTGCCTACAAGCCAAAACTACTCACATGGGAAGGGAATCTAGGAGGAAGCTGGGTTGCAAGTTTGGAAAGACAGCTTGTGTGTGTTGTTTGGATTGTTACCCAATCATTGACTACGCATGGCCGTTCTAGTCCATATGACCATTTCCATTTAAAACCCGCTGGCCCGCCCGACCCCCACGGTGTTTACCCCGGCGCCAGGATCTCTTTGAGCTAATTTTGTGCTTGTGACGGGATGCCAATGTTATTTCTAAGCAGTTGTCATGATGCCTACCCCCGGGGACCCAGACCACGTCCAGCAACCCAGGAAACAGGCATCAAGTTATCCTAAGCAAGCCCAACAACCGCTGCTAGGGGCTATTTGGGTCCAGTCTTGGCGCCTATGGCGCCAGGCTCATATGGAGAGTCATTCTTGGCGCCATAGGCGCCAGGCTCATAGATTAAAACTTACCTGATGCAGACCATGCTGCAAACTTACCTGATGCAGACCATGCTGCAAGAGCTCCAAGCCAAAAGAGGCTTAGAAGGGACTACTTTACTTAGGGACTATTTTTTACTCGGGCGGGGCTCGGGAGGAATACTTACCTGGGACTACTTTGGTAGGCTATTTAAACCACGCCCGAAGAGCAGCACACGCTTCGCGTTATTCTGCATCCAGTAGCGTAACGCTCACCGTGCCTGCAAGTCTGCATCCATCCTTCTGCCACGCCCGCCTCGAGTTTGGAGCTCCTAGAAAAAGGGAGAAAGAAGGAGAAAAGGTTAGAACAAGAGCAATACCTTTAATCCTTACCTGAATTCCCGATCCATCGCGCCTTCGAGCTGGAAGAATGAAGTTATTTTATGCGCGCCGCCTCACCTGCTGCAGCCCTGCGCTGAACTCACCGGCCTTCGCAGCATCTTCATATTCCATCGCATCCTGCTGCATGTTCCCGCCGCACTCCGGCACCTAAGGAGAAGACAAGAACAGCAAGGTAATACACAGAGGCAATATTAGTTACCCCCCATAGACTTACCTGATTTTACCACCGGGGGTACTATTCCTCTTCACGGGTCGGCGCAGCTTCCACTGCATCTTTGCCGAACCCCGGCCCCTAAGGGGAAACAAAAGGACAGCAAGGTGAAACAAAGGGACTAACAAGGGGAACCCTCCTCACCACAATAGATTACCTGATTTTACCGCCGGAGGTATTATTCCCCAAGACTTCATACTTTCTCTCAGCGCCTGAATAAGGGAGAAAGCAACAGGTTACATATTGACATTATTTTATCGAACTGTGTTGGAAAATACAAATCCTTACCAGAATACTACCAGAATACTACCGGTTGCCACGAGGAACTCTTCATTAGGGTCAAGCTGCAACCTGCAAGGAATCGGACAAGAGTGAAAGTCAGGCATTTGAACTCTTACGAACTTTATACTTACGGCGTCTTGCCGGGAATCTCGGAGTCAATATTGTTCTGGAACTCACCAATTCCTTCGAGCCAGTGAAGCAACTGGTTATCAACGCGCCCCTGCGCTCAATGCAGGATGGAGAGTTCATCTGTTCAAACCATCAGGTGAGACTATAAGAGGGTACATCAAAGGCGATCTGTGGGGAGAACAGCGGGGGTGGGGGGATTTACGCTCAACTCCACAGGTGGTTAAATCCCTTTCTCCATTTGCAGAAGAATATGTCTACGGGCCAAGCAAACGATGCTAGGTGGGCCAGTCCAGTCCGTCATCTCGGCCCCACGCGTCACATTGGTGGAGACCGCAGCTGTCCAGTTCCAATCGACGCCTCTGTGGGAGCCAGGTGAGCGTAACAGAACGCGAAGCCTACCAACAAATTCCCACCCCGGCGTTATGGATACCTCAGAGACTGACCAATTGGCCCAATTACTAGGGGAACTGAGGGCTGAAGTGCATTCCGCCCGTCAAGAAACCAATGCTCTTAGGAGAGAACTGATTTTGTCAAAGAAGCGAACTGATGACCTTGCTAGGCAACTATTGCAAAGCCAGGCTGGACAAGCACCCCTACCTGGTTCCGGGGGAAATCCAGCTCCTGTGTTATCGAGTAACCCTGTGCAAATAAACCTACCAGGAAATATTCCATTAGCTCCACCCGAACGCTTTGCCAGAGATCCCAAAAGGTTCGCCGTGTTTATGAACCAATGCCGCTTGCACTTTTTATGCAGACCCGGAGCCTTCCCAAACGATCAAGCCAAGGTAGCCTTTGTATTGTCATATCTCAGCGGCAGTGCAGCTGATTGGTCAATTCCACTAGTTACTCAGGATGACCCAATTCTTCGGGATTTTCAGGGCTTTCAAACAAGCATGGAAAGACTATTTGCCCGGCACTCCCAAGGACAGGCCCTGGATAACGAACTTTTGTCCCCACGACAGGGTAACCAGGACCTTCTATCCTACAATGCAACCTTTAATAGGTTGATAGTGGAAACTGGATGGCCTGAGGTAAAACAAATCACGTTATTTCATTGAGGGCTTTGAGGAGAACTCAAGGATGTCTTGGCTCAAGTCGTGAACCCACCTCAAGACTGCGCTGAATATATAGACTTAGTGGTCCAGTTAGATCACAGACTTCAGAACAGAAAGACTGATCGAGCCAAGTTTGAGAATCGATGTTGGTCAAAACCCACGCTAACCCCAAAGGAGCAGATGCTTCAGAACCCATGCAAATCAGAGGGGTTAAAGGATCCTTAACTCAGAAGGAAAGAGAAAGGAGACAGCAAATGCAATTGTGTCTATATTGTGGAACTTCTGGGCATTTTCTACGGGATTGCCCTGTAAAACCACCCAAGAAGGTGGTAGGAGCTGCTGATAAAAGCCATATGGAGTCAGACTCGGGAAAAGACCACGCCCAACAAGCGTAGAGGTCCACTTGCCGAGCTTGAAGAAGGATACTCAGACCTCGCATTTCATCATACCAATGGTCCTCGCAGATCCAGGGCAGCCATCGCGTATGCACGCAGTAAGGGCATACATTGATAGCGGGGCCATAGGAAACTATGTGGTCTATGAATTGGCTTTCAGGATGAATCTACCTCTCTGCCGAAAAACCACCTCCGATGTCATTACCACAGTCGATGGAACTGAAATTGCCTCTGGGCCTGTAACTCATTCCACCGCAGAGATGACACTATTGGGTCAGGATGGGCATCGAGAGACTATTGTGTTTGATCTAATCAAAGCCCCACAGTTCCAAATAATACTGGGGATACCTTGGTTGGAAACACATAATCCTTGTATTGTTTGGCGAGAGAAGAGAATAACCTTCCCGGATTGTGCACAAACCTGTTACCCAAAGAAAAGTCAGAACGCAGGCCTGGCCAGTAACCACAGCAGTCATGCAACTACCTCCAGAATACCAAGAATTCCAGGATGTCTTCCAAAATGAACAGGCAAACACCTTACCTCCTCACAGATCATACGATTGTCAAATCGATCTCATACCCGGTGCACAACCCCCTTGTAGCAGCATCTATGCCCTTACGGAACCTGAGAACCTTCACCTACGACAATACTTAGACCAGTACCTTGCCAATGGCTTTATTCACCCATCCAAGTCCCCTGCATCTTCAGCTTTGTTCTTCGTGCCCAAAAAGGAAGGTGACCTCAGAACGTGCATAGACTACCGCGCATTGAACCAGATAACTGTTAAGAACCGATACCCATTGCCTCTGATCCCTGAACTACTAGACCAAGTGAAGGACGTTTGTATATACACTAAATTTGATCTCCGGGGGGCATACCATCTGGTACGTGTAAAAGAAGGCGATGGATGGAAGACTGCTTTCCGCACTAAGTATGGGTTATTCGAATACCAGGTGATGCCTTTCGGGTTGTGCAATGCACCAGCAGCCTTCCAATACTTCATGAACGATGTCCTTTGTGAACTCATTGACGTTTGTGGTGTCGTATATATCGATGATATTCTAGTATACTCCTCTTCAGAATCTGACCATGTGAAGCACGTCCGAGCAGTCCTTGAGAAATTGTGCCAGCACAAACTATATGAAAAACTGCAAAAATGCGTTTTTCATGCCACAGAAGTTGAATTCCTTGGGTTTATCCTGAGCCCAAAGGGAGTCCGAATGGACTCACGAAAGGTGGACGCAATCCTTAAGTGGCCATCACCAAGTTCAGTTAAAGGAGTACAAAGCATGCTCGGCTTTGCCAATTTCTACCACAGATTCATCCTCGATTTTTCACATGTTGTACATCCCATCACAGCACTCATGCGAAAAAATAAACGCTTTATGTGGACTGAAGAAGCTGAAAATGCCTTCCAAGAGCTGAAAGCGAAATTCACGTCTGCACCTGTATTAAAGCACCCGCGCCCTGAACTTCCATACATAGTGGAAACCGATGCATCCAGTCTAGCCATGGGAGCTGTCCTGTCTCAAAAGGACCCTGAAACTGGCCAGCTTCATCCAGTAGCATTTTGGTCCAGAAAGTTCTCGGCACCCAAGTTAAACTATGTGGTTACCAACAAGGTGTTATTAGCCATTAAATCCGCCTTCAAGGCTTGGCGGCACTATCTTCTCGGTGCCAGGCATACCATTACTGTGATCACCGATCACCGGAACTTACAGTATTTAAAGACAGCCAAGGCCCAATCGTCACGTCAACTCCGATGGGCATTGTTCTTTGCTGAGTTTGATTTCCTAATAACCTATTGACCAGGCTGTAAGAATGGTAAAGCAGACGCCTTATCCCGAATAGGGATGGGAGAGGCAGAAGTGAACCCAGAACCAGTACCTATAATTTCCGAACAAAGAATTCTTGGCATGACTACTCTACAGACACTAGAGGACATTCAGGTAAAGATCCAGCAACTCTTTGATCCTACAGCCCTGCAGGACTGGGTAAAAAAAGGCCCGGACTACTCTGTCACCAATGATCTGCCTTATTACCAAGGGCGGCTATTTCTGCCACACAAGGAACTACAAGAGCTAGTCATTTCCCGTTATCATGATACCCTAATGGAGGGGCACCCAGGTACTGCAAAAACTGAAGCTAAAATTAAAAGACAATTCTGGTGGCCCACCTGGCGAAAGGATATTAAATCATTTGTGATGTCTTGTGGCATTTGCACCCAAAACAAAAGTCAAAAGAAAAAACCAGCTGGACTCTTACAACCTTTAGACATTCCGCCTACACCATGGCACACCTTATCATTAGACTTTATTACTGATCTACCCCCATGCAATGGATTTAACACCATTCTAGTTATTGTGGATCTTTTTTCCAAGATGGCCCACTTTATTCCTTTAAAGGGATTACCTTCAGCTTCAATCCTGGCCAAGGAGTTCCTCGAAAACATTGTTCGCATACACAGATTTCCATCCGTATCGGTCTCTGACCGGGGCAGTCAATTCATTTCACATTTTTGGAAAAAATGCTGTCAATTGGCGCAAATCGATGTGAGGTTATCGACCAGTCAGCACCCCCAGACCGATGGTCAAACGGAGAGGACCAACCAGACTCTCGAACAATACCTGTGTTGTATGTCACATCAGACTGAGAGTAATTGGAAAGACATTCTTTGTATCGCCGAATATGCATACAATAATTCAGTACACTCTGGAACTGGACAAAGCCCCTTTTATACCTTATATGGGCATCATCCTCGAACCTCAGACCTTGACTCACCCCAACACTTAGAAATGCCCGCAGTGGACCATCTGCACGCTACGATTACACAAGCCTTTAAGGAAGCAACTACACATTTAAAACAGGCGAAAGAAAAATACAAGAAAGATGCTGATCGGCATAGAAGTGATACTCCACAATACCAGATAGGGGACCAAGTATGGTTAGCCACAAAACATATACCTCTAAAGGGAACACGGACCTTTAACCCCAGATATTTGGGACCTTACTCTATTAAGGCCATTATCAACCCGGTGGCTGTCAAGTTGGACTTACCTGCTAATATGCGAATTCACCCCGTCTTTCATGTGTCACTTTTGAAGCCAATGCAACCAGGGACAAGACCAACCAAGCCACCAGACCCTATCCTTGTAGACGGAGAACCCGAATTTGAAGTTAAGAACATCCTGGACTCCAAGCTGATTAAGTCAAAACTCTTTTATTTAATCGACTGGAAAGGTTACAGACCACAGGAAAGGTCATGGGAACCTAGTGACCATGTTCATGCACCCCGATTGGTGAAAAAATTCCACCGAAATTTCCCAGACAAACCAAAACCACAGGGAAGAACGACTTTAGGAGGGGCCTTGGGGGGGAGTGCTGTCATGATGCCTACCCCCGGGGACCCAGACCACGTCCAGCAACCCCGGAAGCAGGCATCAAGTTACCCTAATCAAGCCCAACAACCCCTGCTAGGGGCTATATGGGTCTAGTCCTAGCGCCTATGGCGCCAGGCTCATATGGAGAGTCAGTCCTGGCACCATAGGCGTCAGGCTCATAGATTAAAACTTACCTGATGCAGACCATGCTGCAAACGTACCTGATGCAGACCATGCTGTAAGAGCTCCAAGCCAAAAGAGGCTTGGAAGGGACTACTTTACTTAGGGACTATTTTTTACTCGGGCGGGGCTGGGGAGGAATACTTACCTGGGACTACTTTGGAAGGCTATTTACACCACGCCCGAAGAGCAGCACACGATTCGCGTTATTCTGCATCTAGCAGAGTAACGCTCACCGTGCCTGCAAGTCTGCATCCAGCCTTCTGCCACGCCCGCCTCGAGTTTGGAGCTCCTAGAAAAAGGGAGAAAGAAGGAGAAAAGGTTAGAACAAGAGCAATACCTTGAATCCTTACCTGAATTCCCGATCCATCTCACCTTCGAGCTGGAAGAAAGAAGTTATTTTATGCGCGCCGCCTCGCCTGCTGCAGCGCCGCGCTGAACTCACCGGCCTTCGCAGGATCTTCATATTCCACTGCATCCTCCTGCATGTTCCCGCCGCACTTCGGCACCTAAGGAGAAGACAAGAACAGCAAGGTGAGCCAAGGGAATACACAGAGGCAATATTAGTTACCCCTTATAGACTTACCTGATTTTACCACCGGTGGTACTATTCCTCTTCATGGGTCGGCGTAGCTTCCACTGCATCTTTGCCGAACCCCGGCCCCTAAGGGGAAACAAAAGGACAGCAAGGTGAAACAAAGGGACTAACAAGGGCAACCCTCCTCACCACAATAGATTACCTGATTTTACCGCCGGAGGTATTATTCCCCAAGACTTCATACTTTCTCTCAGCGCCTGAATAAGGGAGAAAGCAACAGGTTACATATTGACATTATTTTATCGAACTGTGTTGGAAAATACAAATCCTTACCAGAATACTACCGGTTGCAACAAGGAACTCTTCATTAGGGTCAAGCTGCAACCTGCAAGGAATCGGACAAGAGTGAAAGTCAGACATTTGAACTCTTACGAACTTTATACTTACGGCGTCTTGCTGGGAATCTCGGTGTCAATATTGTTCTGGAACTCACCAATTCCTTCGGGCCAGTGAAGCAACTGGTTATCAACGCGCCCCTGCGCTCAATGCAGGATGGAGAGCTCATCTGTTCAAACCATCAGGTGAGACTATAAGAGGGGACATCAAAGGTGATCTGCGTGGAGAACAGCGGGGGTGGGGGGATTTACGCTCAACTCCACGGGTGGTTAATTCCCTTTCTCCATTTGCAGAAGAATATTCCTACGGGCCAAGCAAACGAAGCTAGGTGGGCCAGTCCAGTCCGTCATCTCGGCCCTACGCGTCACATTGGTGGAGACCGCAGCTGTCCAGTTCCAATCGACGCCTCTGTGGGAGCCAGGTGAGCGTAACAGCAGTCTTCTGAAAAATAATGGTTAATTGGAACTGTTAACCA
Source organism: Ambystoma mexicanum (assembly GCF_040938575.1). Taxonomy (NCBI): domain Eukaryota; kingdom Metazoa; phylum Chordata; class Amphibia; order Caudata; family Ambystomatidae; genus Ambystoma; species Ambystoma mexicanum. The sequence goes on from NC_090929.1 coordinate 134,727,078, forward strand.
GCTGGTGCTAGAATGAAAATGTCTTTACAAAGTGTACCTTCAGGTGCTTTATATATAAGCAATATGTGTGCCCATGCATCTGTTCCTTGCACTGAGCTTTTATATAGGCATTAAATAGGCATTTGTCAGGAGCGACCATAATATGCCCATGTTCTAACACCAATTTCCAGCTTTTGCAATCTTATGGCTTGGAAGTACTGTTACAGGAGCACCTGAAAAATGCTTGTACCAAGACTACACAAAAGCCAAAACAGCTGGTTTTGCCAGTATTTGTTTGTGTTAGGCGAGCTCTTCTTTGCAGTTGCTGCAACATTATGTGCAAATGGGTCCATGATGCGTTGATTGCACACTGCCCTGTGTAGGCAGGTGTTCATTCTCAAGTTACTCCATTGTAAGGGGCCTACTCCAAGTCTTTCGTATATCATGTCCTTTGGCCCAGTCCACTACACGTATCTAGCTTTGACTGTTAGGGAGAATTCTCCAAAATGGCTAATTTCCCTTACCTACTGAGTCCCTCAGCAGCTTTTCTGGATTTATAGGGTTTATTTTTTTCACCTGTTAAGCGTGTGAGCTTTTTTCCTACTCTTACATGTGTTTTGCTGTGTGTGTTTTTACCAATTGTGTGATCTTGGGCTCTGGAGCTTCACCTACTCCATGGGCATCATCTTTTTGTGTGTTACACAGCACCTTTAGTGCAGTGACACAGGGTTGTCTTTTAGACTTCCCACTGACTCCATTTTTCTGGTACTGACTACTGTCTCCCAGAAACATGTAAAGTTGCCATTAACTTTATGTAGTCTCTTTAAACCACAGACCCAGTACACCCCATCTTACATGGAGTATTGTGAACGGTTAATTCTTATCCCTTTTTGTCTGTTTCTCTTGGAGCACTGTTTCGCTCCCTTTTCATCAAGACTTGGCTGGTGGCAGTGATAACTACCCTATTTTTCATACCGCAGTTATCTTAAATAACCATGGTATTGCTTTAGGCTATTTTATTAGCCTCAAACATAAACCCGCTTGACCAAATATATATTTTGGCTCCGGCTGGATTTATTTGCCATTTCTTTCTGTAAAAGTCTTTCTCGTGTTTTACTCTGCGTGCCAAAGCAGGTTTGGTTCCTTTATTCGCCGTCTTTTCGTGGGCTTCTGCACGGAAGCCCTCCTTAAGGCACCTGAAAGTCTTGGTAGGCAGGATATGAGGGAGGGGTCTTAGGATCCCGGCCATGGGTTCCCTTGGTAACCCAAGTCGAACTCCTGTTTGATTGGTTGGGTGACTGACCTTGCCAGGACAGCCACCCTGCTGTGTAATTGACACCCAGGCTGTGTGAATGGGGGAAAACGACCTCTGCCTTAATGCCAGTAAGACTGAGATTCTACTGATCGGCACACCCACTCCCTTCTTCCCTGCAGCTCTCTGGCCGGCCTCTCTTGGCCCCCTTCCTGCTCCTACCTGCAAGGCAAAAAACCTCGGGGTCATCTTCCACTCCACACTCTCTTTCTCTCCTCACATATCTGACCTCTCTAAGAAGTCACACTACCAGCTACACCTCCTCAGAGGTATCCTTCCTTTCCTCTCCTTCCCCCAGAAGCTCACTGTCTCTAGAGCTCTGGTTCTCTCGAAGCTGGACTACTGTAACAGCCTCTATCTAAATCTGCCTGCCTCTACTATCCGCCCTTTGCAACTCATCCAGAACAGGACTGCTAGATTTGTCCTTGGCCTCAAGCCCAGGGACCGTATCTCTCCAGGACTGAAATCACTACACTGGTTCCCAGTGGCTGAGAGGATTAAGTTCAAAACCCTCTGCATTGTCCACAAGGCCTTCTGGGGCCTTGGGCCAAAATACCTTCAACTCTCTCTACCTAAATATCTTCCTTCTCGAGATCTTCCCTCATCTGCCTCCAACTCCTTCATGGTCAGCCGCTTCTCCTAGCAACGAATTGGGGGTAGATCTCTCTCCGCAGCAGGGGCCTCCCTCTGGAACAGCCTTCCTGCCTCCCTGAAACTTAAGGAGAACCATCTCTGGTTCCGGAAGCACCTCAAAACCTTCCTCTTTGCCTCCGCTTTCTCTCCCCCTCTCCCCTGCTAAAATCACTGAAAATGCACTGAATCTGCAACTGGGCCACTCACCGATCTCGGTCCTTGGCCCAGCCACTCTTCCCTGCACTGCCTCCCTGGCAGCCCCTGCACTGTGGGACTGTCTCTGTATCCCTACAGCCCCTCCTCCCAGCACTTGTCTGCACTTACCTTGCCACAAGCGGGCCCTTATTATTTATCTTCTATTCTACTAACCCTGTACTGCACTTTCCCCTCTCCCTTTCCCCCTGCACTTTTCCCTTCCCCTCTACCCTTGCACTTGCGCGATCTGAATGACACCTGGCCTAGTAGGATCATTGTCTGTCTCCCCTTGTTACCCCCCCGCCTTGTCGCGCCTTGAAACACTTGTGTATAGGCGTGTTACAAATGTCATATCATATCATATCATATAACTGCATAAAAAGCAGGTCTCTGGGACTGGAAAGGCAGAGTCGCCACTGGAACAAAAGAACCGACGAGGAGCTGACAGAAGAGGACCTCGACAACGACTGAACCGCCTGGTGAAGCCCTGCTGCAGGTTCGAATCTTCAAACTGGAATGACAGGGAGGATCCTCCAGCAATCTTCTCCCCTTGAGTTGGTGGGACCAACCAGTTTGCCCAAACTTCAAGCCAAGACCCCACCTCTGGTCGAATTCGCTGTACAGAGCTACAGTCAGCCGGATAGCCAGGAAGGTGGACCCTGCTTGGGTTTTAAGGAGCGCACCTTTTATTTGTTGCTTTGCTCTGCTGCTGGTTTCTTCCCTGGGTAGTGCAGGACCCTCCAGTCTTCCTACTTCTTGTCAGTCCGACAGTCACTTCGAGAACCGTGAGCCTGCAGGAACTACCAGGAACGTCCGCCTCAGCTACAGCTCCCTCTCCGTTTTAAGGTACTGTGCAGATCTGGTTGTTCGTTTCGCTCAGCCATGGTGAAAGTGTATGAAATCTTTCTCCAATCCGAGGGCTTGTCCTTCTCTTCTCTTTGAACTAACTTTTCTGCTGACCAACTTCGCTCGGAACTCGTGGCACGAGCTTTAACGCGACCTACCCTGAACCGTGTGATCTTGAGCAAAAGACATTTGACCTGTTGACTTTGGCCCTAAGCCTTTTTTACCTGATTCTATCACTGTAGTTCCTCTTGCTCAATTTCCCTGACTACCTACCTGTTGGTGTGGTTCAATTTCTGCCTAACTTTGTCTTTCCCTCCCTTTTACATTTCTGGAGTGCCATTTTGCTCCCACTTCATTTTGTGAGCTTAACCTGTCTGGAACTTATTGGGAGTGGTGTGGTGTATAAAGAGTGCGATTTTTAAACTGCTTTACTTTAGTGAGATGTTATACAACTGATGTCTAAATAAATGTATATTCTTTTACTCAGAATCCTTGTGTCAGTGTTTGTTTGAATCATAGTAATTGCTGTTCTTTGTGTGACTATTTGGCAGGGGAGTTGCTAGGTCTGGAAAAGACCCGGGGCTAAGCTGATGTCAAAACTGTTGGGACTGGGGGCTAGCTAGTGTTTTGGCTGTAGCTCCTGAGATTCTATCCGGGGCTACAACCAAAAGACCAGGGGCTATAGCCCCCTTAGCCCCCCCTAGCAACGCCCCTGCTATTTGGTACTGCTCACTTGCTCTTGAGATAAGTCTGGCTGCTCAGCTATCGCTACCACTTTTACTTTGTAGTACATGCTTGTCCAAAGGTGAATTTGTACTGTCACTTGTTGTCTTAATTGTGTGTGGTGTTCCCAAAGAGTACTACATATAATTCTGCCTAACATTGACCAACATATCTTTATTCAAATGCTCAGGATTACTCCTAATCTAGACCAATGTGTCAGAATCTCCTTGGTCTTCACTCAGTTCAGACAAAACCCCCTCCTGTTCACCTGTTTCTTCTGAACTGCTCGGGGCATTCTTGCCTTTCTTTATGTTGGTATTCCTTCTTTTTTTGAAGAGGTACGGTCTCCCTCGAGTCGAAGCCACTGTGCCGTCTAGGTGCACGAGACCTGCAAGGGGACCCTTCCCGGGGAAGCCTGAACAGAGGAAAAAGCCAGATGGTAGAAAAAACCTCTGTGCTGTGGTAGTCCTTTGAGTTTGAGGAATGTGGTCCAAATCTCAGGGTAAGTAAATAGGAAGGTAAGGTCTTGTGGTGCACTTTTCCGCAGGGTAAGCAGCAGAAGAAGAGCACCAGGGGCAGATAGGGCTGGAACACCAGAGAAGCTCCACAGAGACCTGACCTGTGCGGAAATACCAGCCAGCTGCTCTAATTCCTGGAGAGCGATGGTAGCGGCAGCTGAAGAGGCGGAGCAGGGGTCTCGACTGCAGAGGAAGGAGGAAACGGCTCAGACAAGAAGAAGCAAGACGAGCCGAATAATAAGGCAGGATCCGAGGAAGAGCGGCAAGCACCAAACAACAGAAAGCGCGGAGCGCAAGAAAGAGAAAGCTACAGAGGAACGGCAGACACCATACAGAAAGCAAGGCAGAGAACGTAAAAGAAGGAAACAAAGGAGGAAAGGCGATCGTGGGAAAGAAGGCAGAGCAAACGCCGCCAATAGGGATAAAGTCAACGAACGGAAAGAGTTCCGGAAAGGAAAGTAGGGAAAAGGCACGAGTCACCAAAAACACAGCAAACAAAACAGAGGGCAGAAACCAGGGAGTTAACACAGAAGCGGGAAGTCAAGAGGCAAGCACTAGCGTATACCCAAGATAGCCGAAGCGTAGGCTGGGTTCAAACGCAAGGAGCCGGCAGAAACATACCCGCTAAGTAGTCTGGGACAGCGGCCTTGACAGGCGGAACACTAGACCGCTAAAGCAAGTACTCATAAACGTAACAGGCTCATTCAATGGAAGTAGTAGTGTAGTGGAGTCCACAAGCGTCAGGTGGGCAGGCGAATAACACAATGACCTTCCTGGAAACCTCTTACCTGAATGAGCCATGGAGGCGAATCCCCTTCAATTTGGCACAAAATCTCACCTGAGGGTTTTCTATCGGGTTAGGGCAGGAGATGACTAGGTTCTGAACCAGTGAAGCAATGGTTTGAGTTGTGATTCATAATGGGTGCACGATTAAAGGCATGTCAATATATCAAGTATCCCTGACGGGAGGCCCAATAGCTTCTTGATAAAAATATTTTCAGCAGTGGACAGTGCTTTTGCAGTGAAATGTATCCTGAAGGTCGACGTCATGGGCCTCATTACAAGTGGTGCTGTGCGGCTCAAAGATATTGCTGCATTACCGCCTCTTAACGCACTGCAGAACTATGGTTTTGGTGGTGGGGTGGAGGGCAAACTTCCAGCAAAATGCTGAAGGTAATTTCGCCATGTTACTGTCATGAGTCGGCCATTTTGGTGGAAATACTGCCAGCGGTACTTCTACTGAAATCCCCATGAAGTCCTATAGACTCCATAAACAGGGGCTAACACCGCCATCCCGCAAATTGTAATCCAGTGGTAATCCTGCCAGACCAAGTGGCGGTAACAGTAAATACGTTTGGTGGTATCTTGGCATATTCACTGCCAAGATACCACCAAACTTGTAATGAGGCCCTATGAGCTGACTTTTCTTGAGCACCATACATTTCATGCAAGGGGTGGTTGCCAGTCCTCTATCGCTTAAGGCAAATCAGAGAACTGCCCCACTTTGATGGTGAAGGATAAGTTCAGACTTTTTCAGTTGTTGTCCCCAATCACAGCTGCCATTACAATAATCATAATACCCGATCCACCCTATTTTCTAGTTGCCTAGTGTGTTGATCCCACTGAAGGATTACTATGTCAGGCCATATACTTTGTCTTAGATGTATTAATGGTGGAACATTTCAGGGTATACATCTCATGATATTTGCTCAAAAGTACTTGGAAGTTCATAGGCTTTCAAGCAATAAGAGTTGAATTATTTGCAAAACTTGATATGCTAACCTCTGTATGTTACTGAACATAGGAGTATCTGCTTTCTTACAGTAACAACCAGGTCATTGTTAAATATGGAGAATAACTAGTACGCATTCCTGGTGTACCGCTTTGTTGGCTATAAATGGAGTAGGTGTTTTAACTTTCATGGCCCAGTGAACAAAAGCAGAACTAGCCGCATAAACGGTCTCGCTTTGCTGAAGTCACCACGAGTGGGACAGTTATGCCCAGGCGTGGGTCCCGAGCCTGCTGTGCCTAGAGCGCCAAGGCACACCTCATTGGTCATTGGGTTGGCAAAATTTCCACCCACGAATTGAAAAGTGCTTCCGCCCATTACGCAAAATCAGCATTACAGTTCCGCTGCCACAAAAATGTCACCCAATTTTGTGCGGTATCGCATGAAGTGTGGTGTTTCGTTTCCATGTTGGTTTTTTCTAGTGAGATGATAATCTTTGCACAGGTGTTTTTTTTTCGATCGATGCTAGTTTGATGCAGCACCACGAGAAACTTTGTGAGGGTTTTTCTGAGCCGTGCATGTTTTGCACAGTGCCACGATAAACATTGTGCTGGGTTTCTATTCGTGCTAGATTTGCACAGTGATACAGGAGACTTTTGCAATCCGTGCTAGTTTTGCGAGACAAGAAACTTCGTACAGTACTTTTTTTACTCTGTGCTAGTTTCGTACAGCGACACAAGAAACTTTGCCTGCTTTTCCGTGATCCATCCTCGTTTCGTGCAACCACACAAGAAAATATCAAGCAGGGCCTTTTTTCTTACCCGTGCTAGGTTCGTGCAGTGGCACGAGAAACTTTGTGCTGCTCGCTCTTTTCAATTCATGCTAGGTTCAGGCCTTCTCTATTTATAAGTCACATGATAGGTGGCTCCTAAAAATCATCCTTTGCAGACCTAGCGGCCCTCAGACCGTTGCTCTGGGGACCAGGTACCATTTTTAGTACTGACCTTTATTTGGGGGGGGGGGCTTTACATTTGTAATTGCTAAAAACATGAGAAACTAAACAATAGATTTCTAAGTTTGATTTTTGAGCTATGTGAAACACTAACACCAGTAACGTATCAGCCTCCAAACAATAACTTGCATTTAGATTAAACTGGCATATTCTTAAACATTGACTATCACATTGTCTTTTTTATGTTTGTAGTGTTAACCACCAATTTCAGGGGTGGGCATAGGGAGTAATAGCCCAGCAGACTGAGCATGGGTAGATAGGAGTGAAGTGAGGGCTTTGGCCGGGGCTCTGGTCTGATGCTTCCTGTACTTGCTTCTTTCCTTCTGACAGCTTTAGATCCATGGTTCAAGCACTGGCCCTATCCCACCTGGATGGGGGCAGTGCCCTCCTCTAAATTCTCCCGTCTTCCTCGCTTGTGCCCCTGAGAAGTGTCCTACACACGGCTGCTCGCCTTATCAAGGGTCTAGGCAGACACGATCACGAAACCACTGTTAATGACAACGATCTACTGCTAATGATGATGTAATTTATGAGTCTACCAACACTAAAAGCACCATTTCTACCAGAATGAGTGCAGCTACTAGTATCAGTACTGATATTCATAGTAGTAATTTTAATACTATGTCTTATGCTAATGCTCCTGTGTTGCTCCTATTTATTCATATATCTATTTAATTATGTTTATTATTTGTAGGGGTGGACTCTTGACACTGGGTGGTCTGGATTGGTGGGTCAAGGCATGGGTGAAGAGCTTAATTCTATTGGAATAGCCACGAATACAGTGAACAGCAGAAGGGAAGATTTTCAGATTCTTGATCCTGGGGGAGGCTGTTCCAGAATCTAGATGCCAGAGCAGTAAAGTCTTGTCTTCCCACTCAGGATTTTCTGAAAGTGGTGGTGGTTGGGAGAAGGCATCTTGATGAAGAGCAGAGGTTTCTGGCGGGAATGTTGTGATACGGAGGATAAGAAAAAGTAAAGAGCAAAAGAAGAATTGGAGCGATAGCTGAACGGCAGCCCAAAGGACAGAGGTCAATGAAGGTGATATAGTCAAGATCAAGTTGCCACACAAGGACCAAATAACAGGGCCCATGTTCAACAAACCAGTTAGAGTTGTACAAAGGGGCACAAACCACATATGCACACAAGGACACCAGAGGTGGAACATGTGAAGGGTGGTCATGGTCTAGAGAAGTCCCACTGAAAACAAAGAGTCTACACAACATGAACAGTCACTTATAGCAAGAGAAGGAGCCTACAGAAATGGTGGATGACTATGTGATGAAAATCCAGGAATTGGCTGCACTATGTGGTTTCAGAGACAATGCTGGAAATATGATTTGTGACATGCTCACGGTGCACACCAATAACAGGAAAGTCCAGGATAAGTTCATCCTTCAAAAAAATTGCAGCTGGGCAAGGCCATCCAAATCTCCAGAGCCTTTGAAAAGACAATGGCCCTCATTACAACACCGGCGCTAAACCATGGCGCTATTAGCACCATGGTTGGTGCCGGTGTAGTAACGAGTCCGCCATGATTCAATGGGGAATTACCACCCCATTCCAAGGTTGGCGGGGCGGTAATTCCCCCTTGAACCATGGCCCTTCCCCATTCCCATTTTCGCCCCATAGGGCTCTATGGGAATGGGGAAGGCGCTAAGTACGGTACCCCAAATTGCGGTACCGTACTTAGCACCAAGGTCCCTTTGTGGGTCCCTACTTTAACGGTTGGTGTAGACCAGCCGTTAAGGTCGGGTCCCGCAAAGGGACCTCGTAGTAAGGCGCTAAGTGTTTAACGGTGCCACAGCCTTTTACGGCGCCGTTAAACACTTAGCGCCAGGGTCGTAATGAGGCCCAATGTGAAGGCGCAACGGATGGGTGGAAAAACCACTGGCAGCACACATACATGCCGTGCAGTACAGAGAGAGAAGGGGCAAAATACAAAGCAAGAGATGAGAAAGGGGGTAAAATAGAATCTTTGAAATTCGACAGGTGCACTAGTACCCCTCACCTGGCCAATGACAGAGACAGGCCTGCCAGGATTAAAGAATGCTCGAGGTTGCAGGAGATTTGCCCACATTGCAGCACATGCAAATGTAATGGAGAGTGTTGGCTGAATGAGTGTCAGATTTGACAATATTTCCCATTCACACCTACAAAGACATGGTGGCTAAAAGCAGGGTGGAAGTGTTGAAGACAAAACACAAGCCCACTGTTTTCGGGGGCGCCTCAGTCTGCCTTTTGGGGTACATTAATCATATCATCGAGTTTAAAGACAGGGTAACAAAGACCAGAGTATACTTTTCAGAAGAATGCCCGGCAATAATAGGCTAGGATGACCAGGCGAAATTAGACATTAAACTAGATTGCAGCAAAGAGGACCAAGTGCTGTTGGTGAATACAAGAGGAGCGCTGGTGTCAATAGAAGAATTACCCAGATTGTTTTTGAAGAACCAGTTAGAATTAAGAACTATGTGCAAAAGATCATGCTGAAACAGAATGCGATCCCTGTCAAGCACAAAGTGAGAGCAGTACCAGAGGCGCGAGAGGAGCGTTGCAAGTGCAACTCCATAAAATGGTTAAGGAGGGCACAATTGAGATGGTGGAGTGGCTGAAGGCAATAGTGCTGATTAAAAACAAAACTCGAATGACTTGAGAGTGTGCCTAGATTTGCGCAGTTTCAATTTAGAAGCCATTTCAGACAGTTACCCTCTCCCCAGTATCAACGAGTTGATCCTTGTGATGAAGGAGGCAAAAGTGTTCTCCAAATTGGACATGAGAGAAGCATACCACCAGATCTACTTACACAAAGTGTCAAGACCACTCACAGCATTCATCACGCCTTTGTGCAGCTATCAGCTTACATGAATGCCATTTGGGTTGTTGCCTGCTGTATCTGCATTTCAGCGAATTATAGACTCACTTTTATGCAACATCAGCAATGTCTCATACTTTCAAGATGACATTCTCATTTATACTCAAAATGTTGAAACCCATGACGTGGTACTGAGGAAGGTTCTCACCAAGTGACAAGAGGCGGAAGTGAGACTGAGATACAAATAATGTGTGCTCAAGGCCAGTGAAGTGGAGCATTTGGGATATGCGTTTCATGAGAGGGAATGTGTCCCAAAAAGAACCTGCTGTGGGCAATTGTAAAGACTCCTGCCCCAGCCAACAATGACAAAGATGAATTAAGATTGTGCTTAGCCCTGGCCGAATATTATGCAAAGTTTGCAAAGCAACAAACACTTGTTTTTGAGGTGATAACGGAATGAATTGTGAAAGCACCATGCCTGGAACCCTTTAGTTCATTGTGGAAAACCATCATCACAACAGATGCCAGTGCAATGTCTAGGGGCCATGTTAACCCAAACAAGGTGAGATACCGAACATATAGTAGCATTTGCCCCAAAGGCGTTGTCCAATGAAGAAAATAACTATTCAATGGTAGAAAAATAAATGTTGGCATACGCATGGGCTGTGGAATATTTCAGAATGTATGTGTGGGGCACTACATTCTGGTTAGTGACCGATCACAAACCACTAATTCCTATGTTGATCCGCAGAGGCACGAACATGTCCACATCTCGACTGGCACGTATTGCTCCAAAGTTACAGGAGTATACGTACGAAATTGCGCAAATTGCAGGGTAGAAAAATGCCCAAGCAGACAGCATTTTAAGGTTAACTGAGAGTAGGGAGAATGTAACCACCCTCCTCAAGGATGAATGCATTGTTGCGTTAATTGAAAATCTGAGGAGCAAGTCGTTCTTGGAAATTAGCGAGATTCATTGAAGAGACGAGCCTGCCAACGACTCCACGATGGCGAAACTCACAGAGTGGGTCAGACAAGGGTGGCCTGATGAAAGGTTGGTTCCAGAAGGATAGAGGTCATTCCGCCCCTGCGTGTGAGAAAAATAATATTGTTCAGAGCTCATTCCGGGCACCCAGGGAATATCAACATGTGGCGTTGTGTGGTGGAGGCCTACTGGGGGCCCAGCATGGATCAAGAGATATGTGTCATGATGGAGAGATGTCATGAGTTCTTGAATAACGGCAAGAAAAGATCAGATAGGCACTGCTAATACCCACAAGATACCGGAAGGAGTGTGGCACAAACTGGGCCTGGATTTCATCAGCCCCTGGAAGCGATGCCACTGGAACACTGGTACGGTGTAGTTAGGATTGACTACCTTTCCAAATGAGTAGAAGCTGAATTTGTACTAGACATTACCACAGCTACAGTCATTAATGTTTTCACAAGGGTATTCCAAAGTTCCAAAGAGAGTGGCTACCCAAAGAAATTGTCACAGACAATGGGGTTCAAATGGTCTCCCGCAAAATGGAGAAATTCATGATCATTAGACAAATCAAGGCATCCCTTTATCACCCCCAGGCTAATGGAATTATTGAGAGAACTAATAGGTTCATGAATGGAGTTATGCAACTAGCCATAGCCCCAGGTAAGGAACCCTTCAAAACGGTCAAGGAGACAATAGCCACCCACTGCCTGCCCCCCAATGGGACCACCAATGTGTCACTGTTCCAAATGCTGGGGGGAGGAGAGCTGCATCCACTCTGGTACCTCCATAGCTGTCAAAAATAAGGGAAGATTCCACTGTGAACATGGAGGTTGTGATATGGAGGATAAGAAAAAGTAAAGAGCAAATGAAGAACTGGTCGAGATGTACGAATGGCAGCCCAGAGCACAGAGGTCAATAAAGGCAATCTAGTGAAGATCAAGTTGCCACACAAGGACCAAATATCAGGGTTCAAGTTCAGCTGACCGGTTAGAGTTGTACAAAGGGGCACAAATCACATATGCACACAAGTCGGGTGGAGGTGGAACATGGAGAGGCTGGCCATGGTCGAGAGAAGGACTACACGACATGAACAGTCACTTAGAGCTAGAGAGGGAACTGAGGAACGGAGAGTCCCAGAGGAAGCTAGCAGGTCTGAAGCCTGCTCAAGAAGTGCATCAAGCACCCAACAATGTGAGAGATCATGGGGGCTGGCAGAATGAACGGGGGACTGTGCAGTGAAAGCGAGGTAAAGCATTGGAATGCATATCACCGGATAGTGAGAACAGAGAGAGCCGGCCCAAGAGAGATTGGAGAAGACCTACGAGGCATGCTGACTTTGTGATGGACTAGTACTAATCTGCTCAACAAAAGGAGGTATGTAGGGACTGGGTATCGCGAAATATGGGCCGTTCGTACTCTCGTGAAAACCTTTGGCTCAATGCAAGGAGGTATAGTGCGTGAAGCGTGAGACGAAGAGCAGGCATTGCACCGAGCTACTGCTTCCCAGTGCTCCTCTTGGCTAGGAGACCTGGTGGGTTCCTGATTCCTGCATGAATGCTAAGAGTAATCACAGACTTCAGTGAATTTAGCAGCGGTGCAGCAACTGTTGCTTGTAAATCGTTGAACCTGTAAAGAGCAATTAAAGCTGTTACCCGGCAGTTGGTGTATATTTTCTCAACAGATGTATTGATTACATTTTGATGAAAGGGAAGGGGAACCATTTTTGTTGAAGGCAGGGTGAGTGATGCAGAGGGATTTAGACATGTGTTTGTGGACAGGAAGCAATTAGAGGGAGGGCATGGCAGGGGTCATGAGGTTGTCTCTCTTGAGGTGGATCAGGAGGTGGGCGTGGCATTCTTGCCACTTTGGCATCTGTGAATTATCACAGAATAAAAAACAGGACATGCGCTGGTGACGATTAAGGCATTCACCAATGTGACTCTATGTGGGTACATCAGGAAAGGGAGGACCTTTTTGAGCATGCAGCAGTGAAAGAAACGCACACTGACCTGGATTTGGATGGATAACGAGAGTTCTCCATTGATGCAGAAGCCCAGTGTCTATACCTATGTTGTGAGTTGAGGGTAAGACTAAGGGAGAAGAACAAAGGCCAGATAGAGGGAGGCCAGAGGTGTGGGTGGTGACTTGTGATGCAAACCTAAAGTTCTTTCTCCATTTACTTTTAGCTAGTTGTCAAGCATTCAGTAGTGAATGGCGAACAGGCATTATTGGAGGTTCAGCGGCAGGGGATTTGTCCAGTCTCACGACGATCTGGGTTTCGTCAGCATGACAGTAAAGGAGAACCTGTCAGTCTGGACGAGTTGGGCAAGAGTGAAAAGGCATCCTTTGAAGAGAAGTGTGTTAATGGAGGTCCCATGGAATGCCCTGCAAATGAGGGGTTGAATGTGGGATTGTTACGGTGGAGGTTATACAATTTGGCACCTGTTAGTGAGGAAGAAGGTTAGTCACAATAAGGCAGATCAGCGGATTCAGTTGCCTGGGATGCAAGATAAGAGGATTCAGTAGTTGACCCTTTCAAAGGCCACTTATTGGCCCAACAAAAGTAGAGCACCCCTCCAGCCATCATCATAAAGCATGCAAAGTTCATACAGGACTGATGTGATGGGAGATTCCTTGCTGTGGAGTGAGTGTAATCCAGCTGGATTGTCATCCAGAGTGTTGTAGCATTTCAGGTAGGGATGGAGTTTTCAGGCTGTGATGGATTCAAGGATCCTGGCTGGGAAGAAGAGATTGGAGATGGGTACGTATTTTTGCAGGACTGACGGGTCCAACTAGTGTTTACTGAGGAAGGGTGTGACAGGTTTTTTTAAATCCAGGTATAATTTCGGGAGCAGAGGGAGCAGTTGATAAGATGGAGAAGGTGGTTAAAGAAAAGAGGGGACTGGTGTTTAGATAAAGTAGTGGCCAAAGGTCCAAAGGGGAATCTGAATTTCTGATTTTAGAGAGGAGACTCGGGGAGAAGATGTGGGGGAAGGAAGCAAAGGAGAAAGAGAGGGTCATGGGTTGCAGGGAGGTGGTGGGGTGGTTCAGAGGGGAAATGCCATGGCTAATTTGTCAATAAAGAGCATTGATCACATTGCCAGCCAGTGTGGGGGATAGGATGAACACTTAACTAGCTTGGACAATTTGAAGACTTTGAAAAGTATCCTAAATGAGAAGTTGTTTTTTTCTGTTCCTCGTTAAGCTTTTCTGACATAGAGATGTGTAAGACTGGCACTGTATATGCCTGAGGGATCAACATTTGTGGAGTGAACCATTTTGCTTGGAGATTTTAGGCATGGAATTTTCTGGGGCTATTTTGTTCAGGGGAAGAGGGGCCATGGGTGGGGGGGGTACCTTTGGAGGGGCCTCCAAAGAGCAGAGGAATTGTGGTCATTAGTGGGAGAGACATGACACTCTTGTAGGAAGGGAGATACAGTCTGGTAGTGAGGACAGTAGGGCAACTGGGATGAACAGAAGGAGAGAATGGGAGGTTGGTGGAAAAAAGGATGTCAAAATGGTATGAGCAAGGGATGGGGATAGATTCATCACAGGAGATGCCTTTGGAGTCATTTGTGAGTAGTACATCGAAAGAGTTACCTTTCTTATGTGTCGGCTCAGTAATCAATTGGCTGAAGCCAAGAGCTGCAAATTACTGATGTCAAAGCTAAGGGATGGACGGTTGTGCTGATTGACTCAAATGATACAATCTCCTAACATGTTAGTCTACGCTGTTGAGAAGCAGATGAATTCATTATCCATTGCTTATGCCCCTCCACCACTTCAAAATTGCACGTTACTCAATAAGACAACCGTACCATCCTTATCCCATGCAGGTACAGCAGATGGGCACAATCTAAAGCTGAAGATGGCACTAGTAAAACCAAACCAACGTTGTAACAATACATAAAGCAAATGTACACTCAACATGAAGAAGACGAACACTAGGTAACACATGCATTTATACATGAAAAATATTAATATGGCATCCATAACACATGAAGAACACTAACATAAGCAATGCATTCGCTGAATGCAACTTGAACGACACACGAATATAGCTCGCTAACATAGAAATGCAATAGTAACGGGCAGCCATTGTTTCACCAGATGTGCAGATCGGGTCCCGTGAGGGGAAGAATGAGCTAACAACGGGCCGGTCGTAATCGGCCCGTTGTTAGCTCCCTCCGCCCTATCGGGGCTGAAATGGGAATGGGGAAGGTCCGGGCCCGGGTTCCTGGAGGGAGGAATTACCGGGCCCTCCGAACTTGGAATGGCCCGGTAATTCCCCATTCTGGGAACCCGGACCTGATTTTGGCGGCAGCCATGCCGAAAATAGCGGCATGGCTACCGCCAAAATCGTAATGAGGCCCTATGTCTGATGCCAGCAATGATACATTTTGAGTATTTAATCCATTGTTTGTAATGAGTTAATTGAGAGCTCCAATACTTTTTATGCTTGTATGCTGTTCCTGCTTTATTTGAATGATAATAAAGCTGGGTTTTGCCTTCACTTTGTCTATTTTCGTTATTGAGTGTGGCTTGATCTGGCTCCAGAACCTCTGTGCAATTGGGGACTACCCAGGCTGTGTTAACAACTCTGAAATAGGAGACCAGAAATTGAGAGACAGTGTCACCAAAGATGTCATTGTAAGTTGTTGCAGGGACATTGGTATGGGGCTTTAAATTACCAAGATGTGAAATGTGTAAGAGGATGAGGGGCAGCACCTGACCAAGAAATATTCTGTGAGGGTGGGGAGGATGATGGTAATGTAATTGGTATTATGACGTGCTTCAATTTGGATTTCATCCACTAAGGGTGGGACCCGGAATCAAACCCATTCTGCTTCGAGCTGTCTAGTTTCCAAGATGAGCGCATTGTCCCCGAACTATACTCTCAGACCTGACCAGAATAGAGTTTTTATGGAAGGAGGCAATGCCGCTTGCCGGACGGTCTGTTATTGAGGATGATGTTGGGTGGGATTATTTCCTTGATGGCCAAGTTGAGGTTTTTACTGGGCCAGGTTTCTGTGTGGCAGGTGTAATCGTTTACTGAGAGGCCACCCTCAACACAGAGAGTTTCTTACCTCCCCAATATAGGTGTCACACAATAAACGGTTTCATGTCAGTTCCGTATTCAGCCCTATTTCTCATGCATCTCATAGCCCTTGAATCCCTCCCCCTGAGCTACCAATGAGCCAAGGACCAGGCCGGTTTACAGGAAATATATATGCATTTATTTGGATGACAAGTAATAGAAAATGTCACTGAAATCTCACACACCACTTTATTTGTGGCACATCACAATAAACATCCCTCTACATGAATAACTCACACAATTTGGTTGGGAAAACTCAAATCACAATATTTTACTTTATACAATATTAAAAAAAACAATCGCCCTCCTGGATATTTAAAGCAAGCTGTTCATGAAAATTCTACTAAAAGAACTGGAAAAGTGGGCTGAGAGGGATCAAGTCCTGTCTAAATTTCAAACAGGGTTTAGAAGAGTTCTGTCCACGGCTCTAAATGGGTTAACTCTTAATTTGATCAGCAAGAACACTAGGAATAAAGGAGAGTTACAACTGTATGGGGCTTGGGTGGACTTCTCAAAAGCCTTTGATCAGGTTATCAGGGAACACCTCTGGAATAAGCTGAGCAACTGGGGAGTTCCAGAAGGTATCCTGTCAATGTTACTGGAGTTACACAGGGATACTACCCTGAGAGTACGATGATGCAGGACACTTGTTTGACTCTATCAGGGCATAGAAGGGAGTTAGACAGGTTGCCTGGAGGCACCATTCTTTTCAACCTGTATCTGGCAGACCTGGGCCCCTACCTGAAGCAGTCAGCATTGGCCAGTCCTAGGATCAATGCGACCAAGATCCATTGGCTGGCCTATGCAGACGACATTGTCCTTCTCGACAATACAGCTGTGGGGCTGCAACGTTTGCTAAACAGGGTGAGTGATTATGCTAAGGAGAATGGGCTCTCTATTAATCCATCGAAATCTAAAGTACTTGTATTCAGGCATACGCATAAAAGGGTTGATTTCTCCAATTGGGTACTGGATGGTCAGATCCTTCCGAGAGTGGAGGGAGTATTATAGTTGGGTTATATGGTTCATGCATCTCCCTCATTGGACAAGGTGAAGTCGGACGTACAGAATAAAATAAAGCAGCTTATCACACAAATGAAAAAAGTGCTCTTTAAATTTTGGAAATTTTCATTTGTTCCTTTGACTACATTTTGCATAGAAAAGGTCACCTCAGTAACCTTATACGGGCTGGAGGCTAAACCCCACCCGTGGAGTGTTAATTGGTGAAAATTGGAGGGCTCAGTTTGAAAGACAGTTCTTGGACTTCCAATGAGCCTCCCAATGTCCAGCCTTAGATTTGAGCTGGGCTTAAAATCTTTGATTACTCTTGCAGAATTGAAATTGGCCTCTCTTTTCCATTTAATCATTACAGCTAAGGAAGGCATGTTATATTCAGAGATCAAGGCTCACTGGTTACAATTCAAATCGAACATTTTGCCTCAGTTAGCAGTAAATGTAAAGGAGATACTTTCTGAGGCTCATACCGATCTTGAGACATTAATCATCAACCCTTTAAAAGCCAAAAAAGCCATAGAAGTGATGGACTGGATTTCAACCAATTGATAACATGCAGCCCGTGGTCCTGCTAAATCGATTTTTGGCAGTCTATACGAAATTAGGGACCCTGCCAAGATACCTTGTGAAGTTTCCGGACTTGAAAATCAGGAACAATGTCCTTAGAACTCGTTTAAATCTGGTCCATATGGGAGAGGTTCTTGTTAGAAGGGGGCAAGGGGAGTTCACTAATAAACTGTGTGGCAAATGCTCAACTCTGGAAAATCAATCCCTGAAACATATTTAATGGAATATTAAGGTACTTGGACAATAAGATCGGCCCTTTGGCCAGATTTTTGGTTAGAGAAGATGGAATAGTTTCCAAAATGTTTTGGGACAGACTGATTTCTGGCTATGAAACAGCATTAACAATACCTGTGGTTCAGGTTTTAGAGAGAAGCAACGTAATAATAATATGAAAATATTCTTAGATTTTAATTCATTCTTAATGTCCACTTCTGGTCAGAAATGTACACATTTGTTGGGAAGAAGCTGAGGGGCTTAAGGCCGCTCCTATTTTGAATATGACTGGAAAATAGTTGGCTATGTGTTTTTCTATTTTTTTTCTTATTTCCTTTCTGCATCTTATTCTTATGAATTTTAAGTTATTTTAAGATTTTTATACTCTGTATTTTGATAACTGTGATTTTTTTGATTACGTGTCATTTGAAATAATAGCTGTTTGTTCATTTTGTAAAAGATTTTTTATAACCAAATACAAAAGAAAAATACATGATCAACAACACTGGTCCCTGAATAGAATCACTTTACATTTGCAAAGCTGTAACAATTTCGGTTTTCCTACATGCTTAAGAGACTAGCAGTAAATAAACACAGTGTGATTTAGCAGTGGGTTTTTCAGACCCCCCCCTCCCTGCACTTTGGTGGTGTTACGCTCACCTGGTATCAACGGGGACGCCCGTATGCCCTGGTTGCCGGATTCCCCCTGGATGTGCCCAATTCAGGATGATGTCTTCTATGGCAGGTGGGCCTGAAAACACAGGAGGACTGGACTTAGGCACAGATTTTGTTTCCTCCCTCCAGCCCCTTGGACTCGACCTGATGGCCCCCTCCTCACCTTGTTATGATGTCTGGCTTGCTCTCCGTCTTGCTTTCTGCGCAGGGGCGTGTAGTTTTCTGCAGATTGAAGCGACCGAGTTAACTTCACTGGTGCCAACCCATTCAAGTGTCTTAGTGGTATGTATTTTGTTGCTAGCCAAACTCTGTCTCCTATCTGATAGTCAGGAGCCTTTTTCCGATGTTGGTCTGCAAACCTTTTTTGCTTACTTTTGGCTTTGATTAACTGCTCTGTTGCCTTTTTAAAGGCTTGAGTGATGTTTGCATGAAGAGTCTTTACAGCCGGCATTTCGAGGCTGGGAGGGCTGTCTAGTTCGGAAGTATGAGGATGTCTGCCGTAGAGGGTGTAAAAAGGTGTTTGCCCAGTACTGGAATGTACAGAATTGTTGTAAGCATATTCGGCTATCCATAATAGATCTCTCCAGGTTCCCTCGACTTGGTGCAGCATGCACCGTAGGTATTGTTTAAGAGTCTGGTTGGTCCTCTCTGTTTGACCATCCGTTTGGGGGTGATGGCTGGTGGATAGCCGTATGTCGATGTGAGCCATAGCGCAGCACTTTTTCCAGACGTTCGATACGAATTGGCTCCCTCGATCAGAGACCAGGACTGAAGGAAATCCATGCAGCTTGAGAATGTTTTCCAAAAAACATCTTTGCTAGCTGGGATGCATCTGGAAGGCCTTTGAAAGGAATAAAGTGTGCCATTTCAGAAAATAGGTCCACTACAACTAAAATGGTATTGGACCCTTGGCTGGGAGGTAAATCAGTAATGAAGTCAAGAGAGATTGTGTGCCAGGTGCCGGAGGTATTTCTAAAGGTTACAGGAGGCCAGCTGGTCTTTGCTTCAATGACTTGTTTTGTGCACACACTCCACATGACTGAACATATTGGATGACGTCTCGACACCAAGTGGGCCACCAATAATTGCTTTTTACTTTGGCTAGAGTTTTGGCAATTCCGGGATGACCCTCCATCAAAGAGTCGTGATAGTCTGAAATGATTTGTTGTTGTAGCTCGGTTTTAGGCACGTACAGGAGTTCGTCAAAATATGGCAGTTGATTTTTGACAGTGTATTGTTTTCTTTTGGTATGCCATTCCAGTAATACGCTTGGGGTTATTTCCCGTTGGATCACATTTCTAAGTTCAGTTTGGGTTAAAGCTGTGGTGAGGCCTAAAAGCTTGTACTCAGGTATAATAGCCACTGGATCTGGAGTTGCATATTCTCTTGCATCGATGCCCATCCCATTTCTTACGCCTGGTCGATAAGTGATTACGTAGTCATGCTCGGCAAAGAAAAGGGCCCATCGTAATTGGCGCAATGATTGCTCCTTTGCTGTTTTTAAATATTGTAAGTTCTGATGGTCCGTAATTACAGTGATTGTATGCCTGGCTCCTAAGAGATAATGCTGCCATGCCTTGAAGGCAGATTTTATAGCAAGCAGTTCCTTATCGGTGATGGCATAATTGCGTACAGGAGATGTGAATGTTCGCGACCAGAAGGCCACGGGGTGCAATTGGCCAGTTTCAGGGTCTTTTTGAGAAAGAACTGCCCCCATAGCCATACTGGAAGCATCTGTTTCCACGATCTAAGGCAGATCTGGACGAGGGTGTCGTAAAATCGGGGCTGAGGTGAACCTTTCCTTTATATCTTGGAAGGCCTTTTCGGCATCTTCTGACCACATGAATTTTTTATTGTTTTTTCATAGAAGTAACGTGATTGGATGCACAATCTGAGAAAAGTCTGGGATGAATCAACGGTAGAAATTTGCAACACCCTGCATACTTTGGACCCCTTTTACTGAGGTCGGGGAGGGCCATTTTAGAATGGCATCCACCTTGTGTGCATCCATTCGAATGCCTTTCGGAGTAAGAACGAAACCAAGAAATTCAACTTCGGTTACGTGGAAAAAACATTTTTCAAGTTTTGCGTATAATCGATGTTGGCGCAGTTTGTCAAGGACAGCGTGGACATGCTTGAAATGGTCTTGTTCTGAGGTTGAATACACTAGGATGTCATCTATGTAGACTAGGGCGCAAACATCGATCAACTCCCTTAGGACGTCGTTCATAAAATATTGGAACGCCGCCAGGGCATTGCAAAGCCCGAAAGGCATTACCTGGTACTCAAACAACCCATACTTAGTACGAAAGGCTGTTTTCCATTCATCTCCTTTTTTTAACTCGGACCAGGTGATATGCTCCTCTGAGGTCTAACTTAGTATAAATCTGGGCATCTTTGACTTGATCTAGCATCTCGGGAATAAGGGGCAGTGGGTAATGGTTTTTCACGGTGATCTGGTTCAGGGCGCGATATTCAATACAGGTTCTCAAGTCCCCTTCCTTTTTTGGTAAGAAGAATAGGGGACTGGCTGCCGGTGATTTGGATGGGCGAATTAACCCATTTGCCAAGTACTGGTCCAGATAGGACTTTAGATGCTGGTTTTCTGATTCGGTGAGCACATAGATTCTGCCGCAAGGGATCTGTGCACCAGGTATGAGGTCAATCTGACAGTCATAGGACCTGTGCGGTGGTAGTGTATTAGCTTGTTCCTTCTGGAACACATCCTGGAAATCTTGATATTCTTCAGGGAGAGTACTGGTTGCGCCAAGTATAGATATGCCTATTCTAGGACTCATAGAAACCTTGAAACTGGACTTGTTTTCTTGGAGATAACAGGTGGAGGTGCAATCATGAGGAAAAGTCAGTTTTCTTGCACGCCAATCTATCCGAGGGTTATGAGCAACTAACCATGGCATCCCTAATATTAGCTGAAACTGAGGCGCCTTGGTGAGATCGAAGGAAATAATTCCCGGTGTCCATCCTGGCACAGCAGGGTTATTCCTGCTGTACATTGGGTTACTGGTCCGGAAGCAATTTCAGTCCCATCTACTGTGTTCTGTGTTCGGCTTAAAACTTAAGGGAAGCCCCATCCGTGCGGCCAGATCTTGATCAATATAATTCCCAACTGCTCCGCTGTCTATGTAAGCTTCAACGGAATGCATCCTTGAAGGTTCTTGGTGATTGATTAGGATCACTGGTATTGCAAAATGTGAGGTCGGTGGCTCATTCTTCTCCCTCGACAAACTGACCTCTACTTTTGTCGAGCTAGGCAGTTTTCCGACTCCTTACTCTCATCCTTTTCTGTAGCTCTGACAATTCGCTTGGGGGGGTTTTATTGGACAGTCTTTTAAGAAGTGCCACGATTGTCCGCAGTACAAACATAACTGCTGTTGCCTTCTCTTGTCTCTTTCGGCTTTTGTTAACAGTGGTCGTATGCCTCCAATTTGCATTGGCTCTGTGGTATTCTCTGATGTGCGTGGAGTAGCATCCTTGGTTCGTAGATACACGGCCCGTGTGTCGGATTTGGACCGATCCTCTTTCCGATCTTGTAGTCGATGATCTAATTGCACCACCAGATTGATAAATTCACTACAGTCTCTAGGTGGGTCAACTACCTGAGCCAAGACGTCCTTTAATTCCCCTCGAAGGCCTCAGTGAAACAATGTGGTTCTCTAGTCTTCAGGGCACCTGGTTTCGGCCACTAACCTATTGAAGTTTGCTATGTATGTTAGTAAGTCCTGATTCCCCTGCTGGAGTGATAAAAGTTCGTTGTCTACAGCTTGTTCATGGGTGTGTCGGGCAAAGAGCTTTTCCATTTCCCTTTGGAAGCTCCCAAAGTCACGTAGTAACGGATCATCATAGCTCACAATAGGCACTGACCAATCTGCTGCACTACCGCTTAGATATGACAAAATAAATGCTACTCGTGCCTGATCGTTAGGGAATGCATCCGGTCTGCAGAGGAAATTAAGGCGACATTGATTCATGAATTCTGCATACTTTCTTGGATCTCCTGAAAACCTTTCTGGCAGTGCTAACGGTATTGTTCCAGGTGAATTGATTTGCACTGGAGCGGTAGACGACGTGGTTGCCTCTGCCGGCAAAGTTGTCCCGGGTAATGAAGCTTGCCGGCCTGTGATTGCAGTAGTTGCCTGCTGATTTCTTCAGTGCGATCCTTGGTGACGACAAGATCACTTCGCAGGGTATTAGTCTCTTGCCTAGCCGAATTCACTTCGGCGCATAATTGTCCTAATAACTGGGCGAGTTGTTCCATTTCTGAAGTCTCCATGGTGCCCAGATGGATTTTGTTATGAGGCTACGTGTTCTGTTACGCTCAACTGGTATCCACGGGGACGCCGGTATGCCCTGGTTGCTGGATTCCCCCGGATATGCCCAATTTGGGATGATGTCTTCTATGGCAGGAGGGCCTGGAAACACAGGAGGACTGGACTTAGGCACAGATTTCGTTTCCTCCCTCCAGCCCCTTGGACTCGACCTGATGGCCCCCTCCTCACCTTGTTATGATGTCTGGCGTGCTCTCCGTCCTGCTTTCTGCACAGGGGCGCGTAGTTTTCTGCGGGTTGAAGCGACCGAGTTAACTTCACTGGTGCCAACCCATTCAAATGTCTTTAAGGAGGTAAGTCCGATTATAGCAGTCTCTGAAGGCCTTTGCTTTTCTTTCGTGCTATTAATATCTTTCCCTGATTGTTTCCCCCTTAGGTGTGCGGAGGATCGCTGGGTGCGCTGCTTGAGTCAGGCTCCTGCTGGGATTATGGACGCAGAGCGTACGAGGAATGGTAGGTTCAGCGTGAAGTGCGGCGCGCTAATGTCTTTTTGGGCTAACCTGTATTCTTTATTCCTTCTCAGGTTGCGATGGTCTTTCTGGGCGTGCAGAGATTTCCGGAGCAGAACCGGCCAAGATATGCCCAGCCAGGTGAGGAGGTTATGGTTACTGCTGTGATTGCCATGAGTAACCTGTTTAACGTTGTCTTTTTTTCTCTCTCCTGCCACGTGCTTCATTCTGGTGCGTGTGTGATGTCCTGAAGATGCTGCCAACGGGATGGAAGACCGCAAGCAGCCGTGATCGAAGGATGGAAAGCTGCAGGTAAGCAGGGAATGCTAATGATGTTCTTTTGTCTCCTCTGCAGGTGCGCTATTCCAGGAACGCAGGGTGCTGGTCTCTGAACACGATGAGCGTCACGCTGCTGGCCGCAGAATAACGCAAAGCATGTTCTTTAGCTTGGGTGTGGTTTATATAGCCTACCCCTGTAAAGAAGTGCAGGTAAAGTAGTCCGGGCTACCACACCCTAAAACACTGCACCGCACAGTCTGGTTCTTACGGACTAGACTGTGTGGGTGTCTCCATGTTGGCTGCAGGCTTACTCACAAAAAGTAGTCCCCTCAAGTCCCATTCCAAATATGAGCCTGGCACCAAAGGCACCAGGACTGACTCTAGGAGAGTCCCTGGTGATAATGTAAGGCCCTCTGGGCCCCAAATGAACCCCGAGTCCTAACCATACCTACCATGTGACCATGCCAGTGGGGTTCTGGGTCACAGGTTGTGACAGCTGGGGAAGTCGGACCGTAAAATTGGGATGATTTAAGAATTCTTGATTTCAGACCCCCCTCCACTTAAAGGCCTTGGTTGGGGAAGCTGGATGGTATCATTTGTGATGATTTGAAAATATTGGATTTCAGACTCCCCTTGAGTTAAAGGCCTGTGTTGGGGAAGCTGGACAGAAATATTGCCCAATTAAATTACAG
Organism: Ambystoma mexicanum; assembly: GCF_040938575.1. Lineage (NCBI taxonomy): Eukaryota > Metazoa > Chordata > Amphibia > Caudata > Ambystomatidae > Ambystoma > Ambystoma mexicanum. The sequence goes on from NC_090929.1 coordinate 134,751,158, forward strand.
ATTATAATTTTCAGCGCACACTGACAATGAGCTTTGTTAATTTTGAATTGTAACAAAAATCATCCTGTGGTGTTGCTCCAAATGGGGAACTCATTAAATTCATATTTTAATTAGGATAAGGATTTACCGAGTTTTGCCCCCCTCTGCCCGCTATAAAGGGAAGGATGTAAGGCCAGCAGATTCCCCCTTTTGCCTGTAAAGGGTCCAATTCTATAGAAAACCTATGTTTAAAGTTCCAAAAAGCAACTGCATGTCAGGACCCTCTTGAAGGGCAGGGCAGGGGCCTGGTCACTCCACTCTCAAGGATGGTGCCAAGCTCTTCACCATAGGACTCAGTCAGCTTTTATGCCTTCCCAGGAATAGACCACTCCAACCAGATCTAATTTCTGCAACATTTCCTTTTGGTTTTTCCTTGCAGCTGTCAGATGGTATATTTCAGCAGCTCTGTCCCTTCCTCATAGTTCATTCACTGCATACACCAGTGATGACACCATCAAGTTTACAACATTGGGCAGTCAGCTGTAAGAGTTCTCACAATGAGGATTGGCCAGTTACCCTTCTCTTTCCTCCCAAATCCAGCCCCTCTCTACGGATTCGCTTAAGAGTCTGTAACAGACAGATGGCAATTTCCCTTTGAAATCCCCTTTTGTTTCTATGTCAGTTTTTTGTCAAAACTTAGTTTTGTAGCAAAACCTCATAATTTACTAGTGACCATCATAATATACATATATTGTGCTTCAGCTACTCATGGGGAATTTTTTAAAAAAACAACAGCCATTTCCGCATTGTGTTTCATGGCTGGGTGGCAATTTTCTTCCGTTTTTACAAAAAGCATAAACGTTAGGAACATGCAGTTTATTCCCCACATACCTAATTTGACCACCCACCTGTTCGCCAGCTCTTAACTCCGGGACATGTTCATAGACGCCAGTTACACATTTTAGCTCGCCATTACAATTCCCTAAGTCGCAGATGGATGAATTTTATTTCAACAAAATCGCCTGGAAATTACCTATCACATCAATCAAGCAAGTACGACTTATGGTTGCTGAGAGAAATGCCTAAATGATAATAGTCCTTTTAAATGAATAGACAATCTTTGGGTTATGCAAATTGGAGCCCTCCTGTCCACAACAGCATTTGCCTCTCTGGGCTAGCCTGTGACCAGAGATTTTTTTTAAATTAGTCTCTTTGTTGTTTGAAATTGGTAGCTGCCAGTCGTAAACTTTTGGGAGGCCTTGGCAACACAGAGATCCCCTTCCCCACATTCCAGTCATGTATTCCCTACAGCCATTTGCTTTGCACAGAAATGAGCTTTCAGATACAGCAAGTATAGGGAAAGTCTGTTTTCAACACCTCTTAGCAGCCACACTTGATTACAGTTGTAAACAGCTGGGATGCCAACCAGGCTTTCAGTGGGGGAGTCCTTTGTGAAGTGTGTCCCACAGCAAGCAAACAGGTCTGCCTCAGGCCTACAGGAACTTTTTCATGGAAACCCCTGGAAACAAAGTGGGCTTTCCTTTTCAAATGTTTGCCAGTATTTTGCATGTGAAGCATAATATACATTACTTTTTGTCAACACACACCATGTCTTTTCCCTGACATCTTTATGTTGGCAGGGGAACATTTTTCTCTTGTCTTGCTTTAAACTGCAAACGTCAATGCAAAGTCATTTTGGTGTCAGTGATTGAAAATCTTGCTTTTCATGTGAAAGGGGCCCTTGGATTTGTTCTGCCACTATGAATTAAAAAGGCTGCTTTTCCTTTGAAATGACGGGTATGCCTTTTCACATAGCGCACCTATGTGTTGTGCGTTACGTGCAGAGACCCCCCCAGTCTGCCTTTATAGGCCCATTTTCTGTGTGAAGGTTTTTCTTATTTTCTTTGATGAAAGCTGGCATGCTTCCCGTGGCCCTTCAGTTTTGTTTATTTTGGGGGCTTTGATTACTTCCCACACAGGGATGTCCAGGTTATAGTGTGAGAGCAAGATGCTGATTTTTATGGCATGTTTCGGAGCACATTGAAGAGCATACAAATAAGTTAATTGGGGGTCAAAGGATGGATGAGTGGCTAGCATTGGGATGCGGGACAATGAAGTCCCTGAGAGTGGCAAGGAGGTGAGGTTCCAAGGCGAACGATTTGAGGCCATCAGAAGTGTATGTCAGCTTGTAGAAGGGGTTGCTGTGGGATATGCAGCAATTGGATGGCAAGCTTGATAAGCTTTTGAGTGAAAAAGGGGTTCACATAGGGCTCGACCCCATGAAGGTGGGAGGGAGGGCATACTGCAGAGGAAGTGGTCCTTTGGTAGATGTGGAGAAGTAGTGGCATGGGGTGCTTCGTACAAGTATTCAATATGGAGGGTCACAGTGCCAGTGAGCAGGGCCGTTGATTCGAGTTTTACAATGTGGTCATTGTAATGACGCTACACCAAGGTAGAGGGTGGGTCCGCCACATTGAAATTCAGTATGGTAGATCTTACGCTGCTTTGTTTGGGTTGGTTAGATCCAGATTTTGGTGTAGTGATCTGAGGCAGGTTTGAGTTTTATCTTCTGCCAATTTGCCAGCTTAAATTGCTTCCAACTATCTTATTTAGAAACTATTCTTCTTACTTTGGTTGTCCTCCCTTTTGTGAGCTGCTTAAACAGGAAGTGGCAGGTGAGGAGAGGAAGCACAGTCTCAAATATCCAAAACAGCAGCAAAGGGACAAAGTAAAAGGATGCATTTTCATTTACTTCCCACCAACATGTTTACAAACCAATTAGGCTCACAAAATGGAAAAAAATAAACTGAGAAAAGGGAATACAAAATGTTAAAAACAAGATCGATGGGAAGAGCTTTTGGCTAGAAAATCTTTAGAAAACATTTTATATGTGTGAAAAACCAAATGTTTACTTTACATATAGAAGTTTGTTTCTGCCATTTTAACTCACCATATTTTCCATACACTGTTGTTGGAGCATACTGGTCTTGTTCTGGACGTTTTTGAAAATATATAAAATAGACATAAGAATCAGCGAACAATTTTATAAAAGCAGTAAACTATACACACATTTGTAGGAAAGCGATAGAGGTTTCAATTTAGGACAGCCAAAAATTAACCAACAAATGGCGACACGCAACATCATCCTTGCATTTCCCCCTTTTCTTGTAAGCCATAATCTTCTTCATTCGGAGCAGATGCCAATGCCATAACCTGAACACACATTAGGAGGGCTGAAGAATTGGGTTGCACTTTGAGTCACTGGATTTAAATTAATGAAGGACACCCAACAGCTGTTGGGGTCATTTATTAAAAATATAAACAAAGGGGTATTCATATGATTGTTGCTGACCTTGAAGACAAAAGGGGCGAGGTTACAGAGTACAACTGCAGGTTCCTAAAAAGTAAAAGAGTTGGGAGGAAACACCATCTTCCACTCTCTCCCCATTATGGCTGACTATCTTTGGACCATTCCACAACCTGCAGGGCCAACTTGCGCACCAGAAACATGTTAGGGGGCACCAGCAGGTCTGTGCCTTGATGTTTGGGTATTCGACTCCGTTAAGCATGCAGTTTTCTGTCCAGGGCTCAAGCCTAGGGTAAACGCAGGAGGACTCAGTCCCCCCCCAGCTAAAATGAGAAACATTGAATGTCCTATTGAATGTATTAAAGGATAGTTCCGGGACTTTTTTTTATTGTCCCTACGGTTCGGCCATGTGTTTTTAAGCATAAATCGGTAGATCGTAGAAAACTTTCCTATGGACCTTACCCGACTTTTCGTCCATTAACGCACTCGAAATCAGCCGCCATTTTGTGATAATCCTATCATTTCTCCCCATCTACCTGGCTCACCTGCCTTTGCGGCACTAAATCATATCCCCCGCCCCTGAAACAGACTTTATCAAAACATTCATATTCCCCGCCTCTATCCGTGACGTGACTGTGCTGCGTAGGCAAACGCGCCCAGGCGTCTTCTACGCGACCCCACACAGAACCTGGAAACCAACACAGATCAGCTCACAACACAGCGCGCCACAATTCGGAATATGAAACCGTACTTTTAAATCAAACCGCAAGATTGTACATTTGGTAAAGTACATTTATTGGACATCAAATGTTTAGAGAATATTCAGCGATTTGCATTTTTCTTTGCTCTCGATCCAAAATAGTTTGTCTTGAGGCAAGCGATGTTCGTGTGCAGTACACAGGGTGTTGGTTTACGATAAAATAAGCTCTTCGGTCGCACTGATAATCGCATGGCTGTTCCAACAACGAGGCACTAGGCCACCACAACGGTATGTATGTTGCATCTAGCCGTTAGTACCGCGTAAGGGCATACTTGTACTTGGCGATGGTCCCATAAAATGGTCAGGGTGGTAACGTTGTTCACGCGGAGAAGCAACTGGCGGTTGTAGAAACCATCCGCCGGTGTCTGGTACTCGTGACACAGACAATAATGTAGGATGTACCTGTTTTAAAAACATAAAAAATGAAATTAGTTTCACCATCAGATCTTTATTAAAATTATTCATTTTATATATTAGGTCGGGAAATTATTTCATAGCTAGGACAGTGCAACTGGGTATTATACGTCATTTCCAGTAACCCACCCCTTCTCCTCCGCCTTTTTCAGAGCCGCCTGAGCGCCAGTGGACCACTTCGTCACTGATATGATATAATATGGCATTTGCAAGGGGGGGCTGTAGGATACTGAGACAGTCCCCCAGTGCAGGGGTTGACAGGGAGGCAGTGCAGGTGGAGAGTGGAAGGGCCCAGGACCGAGGTCGCAGACAGTGGACCAGTTGTAGCAGGGGAGAGGGAGAGAGAAAGCAGAAGCAAAGAGGAAGGTTTTGAGGTGCTTCCGTAAAAGGAGATGGTTCTCCTCAAGATAGTGCGCGGTACAAAACAATATGCCACATAGAACGAACAACTACAACTTAACCCGTCTTTAAAGCTACTGTATAGTAATTAAATTGCGGTATAAACTCATCTAAAGAGTTACTTACATTATATTTGCATTTTCCATTGTGTCTGTGCGTAGGGCAGCCCCGAAATACCACTCCTTCTATGCCGACGTTATTTCTTCTAATGAACGAACATTAAATGGCTTTCGTTTCTGAAATTTTATTCATTATCGTTTCTTACGTTATTGCACCACACCCCCAAAAAGAAGTCTTTCGGGATGGTCCCGGCCTGTCAAGGTCAAATAACAATAGAACCTTATACTGAGTCGTGGGCCATTCCGGCACCCGAGCAAAAAATCAAAGCAGCTGACCTTCACTTTGAACGAGCACACATTCCTAGTTAGCTACATTCAGTGTAAGGCCATCTCACAGGACTTGAAATTTACACTCCATCTTTGCATTTTGTCTGCGTGCTTTGTAGCCCCAGAGAACCATAAATAAGGAGACATTCTATATGTTTTGAAAAATGATTTATATTACTGTTTGGTTTAATTTAATGCGCAAATGAACAAGGTTGGATAGACACATTGCATGTACACTGAGCAATCACTTTTATTTACACAATACATAGCTACACATATTCAATGGGCCTGCGACATGAGGAGACTCGAGAGCAAAGTCACAGGTGACACCCGGGTGGTTCGCACTACTGCACGGTGAAGGGAGGGGCAAGGGTGGAGAGACACATTGCATGTACACTGAGCAATCACTTTTATTTACACATTACATAGATACACATATTCAATGGGCCTGCAACATGAGGAGACTCGAGAGAACAGACAATCAAATTACAATCATTTAAACCGTGATGTGTATTTCTCAATGAGCTCTGCTTTAGGTGGACATGGAACAGAGGCAATGTTGGGTGGCAATGCAGTTGTCCCCTGCACAGGTTCGTTCACAACTCCATGTATGTGCCTGTCTAGGACATCTACAATAAGTCTCTCAATAAACTCATATTGCATATCCTCAAACACTGGTTTGATCACCCATTGTTTACTTCTTTTAGTGAAGGCCTTATTGTAGCGAAGCGTCCCTAAAGTTCCGGTCGTCCTACTTTGTTGACGGCCAACATTATGGTTATGTGCCAAGACCGCTAGAAGAGTCCGATTTCTCATGCCCTCCATGCCAAAATGCAATAGTTTTGGCCTGTACTTTAGGCACATATTGTGGAACACCTCCAAATCTCCTGTCTGGCAGAATTCCGTGAGTCCCCTCAAATCTCTTGTTATAGTTTTATCAAATACAATCTTTTCAATGGCTTTGTGAGTGGGTGATGAAGGAATCAACCACTTCTTCTTCCATGCCTCCTCTGTGGACAAATGGCGATGTTCACAATTGTGGAAATGTTGGTTCGTGGTCCACCGGTGAACGTTGCTACTGTGTAGCATTACTGACCGCCATTTTTCCAGTAGAATTTCCAACGACCCTTCACATGTTTTTGAGCTCCACCAAAGATGGTTGCTGATTGACTTGGACCACTGTGAAATACCTTGCATATCTTTTTTTTTACCTGCAGCCGACATTTTTTTATTGATTGTTTTTGCAAGATGCCATACGTCAAATTGGTGATTTATATTTTTGTACTCTTCTCTCAATGTCTTGGCAATTGAAACGTGTCTGTCCGTGGCTATCAGGTCGATCACCATTCCCCGCGATTGTAGTTCTTGCAATGATGCTACAAAGCCAACTTTCTCCATGGCCACTGAGGATGTACTTTGTGACACCTGCACGACCACCGAACTCACAATTTTCTTACTTTCCATGTCCTGAAAGTGGTAGGTGCAGTACTTGGCTGAAAATCCTGGGCTGTCGCACTGTCCATCACCGGCTAGCCTGAACCGTTTGCCCGCGAAAGTACTTTCAATAGACATTTTTTCCATTCTCCAAGCTTCGCTAATGGCTGGAAATAGATAATCGGTTTGGTATTTGTAGAACTGAGTTTTCGCAATGAAATGGATTCCCACAAACTGAAAGAAATACTCTAACTTTTTAAAACTTGAACCACTAAAAAGTGCGGCCACTGCACAAAGTAGATTGCCTGCTGGCAGTTGCCCCAGCATGGGTTGTGCAGACCATGAGAACGGATGATATTGTGTACAGGTGGCATGTATTTTAAGGTTAGTGCCTCGAATTGCACGAGTCACATTAATCAATGGCTCCCCACATACTTCCCCACCAACCGAATGCTCACATTTCATCCTAATAATAATATCAATCAAACAACTATCGAATACAATGAATTTGGCCTCTTTCCTTATACTGTCACTCTGCATCCCAGCTGGTTCGGCCTGTAACGTTGAGGACATGTCACTCACATGAAAGGTAGAATCTCTGATATCGTCTTCCGCAATGTTCAGTGATATTGATGGTGTTTCATTGTCGTCCACTTCATTCTCTTCCATTGCAACATCTGTTCCTTCTCTGGCGATGGGAGAATAAAACAATTTCTTCAACTTTCTCGCGGTCTTAGTTTTTGCGGGTGTGGATTATGTGAATTGATCTCCGACTGCATCCGAACTACCAGGAGGACATTCACTATCAATGGCTGGTGGTGGTATAGCTCCGTTGTCAATCACTTCATATTCTTCCCATTGGCACGATGCATCTCCAGTCTCAAATCCCTGCCAAAAGGTTTGACAAGCAACATCTCTCGTTCGCTTCACTGTCTGTGTAGATCTAGTTCGTACACCCACTCGCAACTAGAGGACAGATTGGAAAAGGGATGTTCAGTTTAAACACAACTTACAGTATTGAACTATTAACAGTGAAAAACAACATAATATAGTGACCAGGACACTAACCTTCTTTTGCTTTCTTTTCTTTGAAACTTTCTTGCCTCGAACTTCAACATCTGGACGCTGTTGCTCCGACTCGTGTGTGCATGTCTCCACTTCCTCTTGCGCTGCAACGAATATTTTCATGATAAGCGCATCCATCACGCACTGACGCTCCATCGACTCCCTGAAACATAGAACTTTCATTAGTATGTATAATAATATTGAAAACACAAAATGTACTTGTGGACCAATACCCACGTACATCTCAATAGCAAAACACGAATGAACGCATTGTGTAGAACATTCAAACGACAATTATTCACGCATTGTTGATCTAGTTAGATGGAACTGTCAAGATCCATACCTCGTGCTCCGCATAGACTTCCATTGATGATATTATTGAAGATGACGCTTCAGCAACTCCCTGAAACACAGTAATTGCATTAGTATGGTTTTCTATTTTGTTAAAAAGAACATAAACTTTGTGCAGGCGTGAACGGCTCATCTAAATAGACCTGCACAAATGATCAGTTGTCTAAAATAAATAATGGATATCTAAATATGGTTTGATTTGCTCGATCGTAGGAAGTGTCACCACCCAGAGATCTGCATCCACTACTAGGGGTGATGTTCTTGTAGAAGAAGCTCCGTCATCTCCCTGAAACATAGTACTTGCGTTAATAAAGAAGGAAGTATAGTGGATGTAATCACGTCATATGATCTCGCTTGATCGAACTGTCAGTATCCATACCTCGAAATGCATAAGAACATCAAGGGACGCTGTAACTGCGGTGCGCACTTCTGCAAACTGTTGCGCCGACCCGTAACTGCATGCTCCCCCTTCTTCTTGGACTAATGCTCCATCGACTCCCTGAAACGTGGGACTTTCATTAGTAATGAACACAATATTGAAAAAAGAAGACACATAGGAGGGCAACGACAGAAGGACATATCAATGGCTAAAAACGAAAGAAACATTGTGTGTAACAATCACGCTACAAGAATGCAAGATCTGATGATCTCCATCGATGGAACTGTCCGGAAACGTACCTCGAGCATCTGAGTGACATCAACGGTTGTCGTCAATGCGTTGGACTCCTCAGCATCTCCCTGAAAGACAGTACTTGCATTATTTGGGATAACAATAATTATAACTGAAAACAAAGACTAGAGGACGAGTACTAGGGTGTACCATTAGGTAAAATAATTACACGATAAATTAAAACTATTGATTTACATGCCTAAAACAAGTCAGTGGCAGAATAGCCAAGTAAGATTACCCGATAGGCGCTTGAAGTGGCTGATGACTGCAATAACGACACGGATGGAGAATCTTCCGCCTTCATATTGAGTGGATACATAAATGGGGAAATTATTGTTATCTAATGCTACACACTACCGCAAGGCCGAGAGCTAAATCCGTAAACTTGACTCACCAGTGGAGGGATGTGGACGAATAGAGTGGGAATAGCGGTTGAGAGCAATTTTCGCCTCGCTCGCGGTGTTTTATTCTTTATTAGCAATGATGTGTAGTACATGTCTGAGCTAAAGTGCCTGCTGCAGATGCGGTATCGATCACCCCTCTTGTCCGCAAAGACTTCTAGGACTCTACTTTCAAGCTCAGACGGTGGATATCCGCAATATCGGACCCATTCTCTTATCTGATCTATTGTCTTAGGGAAAACATGCATTATAGTACCTTCAAATTTATTATGGGTCTTCGAAGGGCAACCGCCAATGGAACAGGCAGGCATTGTGGAAAGTTCTGAAAAGTAAAGATCAACAATTCTCAATGAATACCAATGTGTTAAAAAATTAAATGACACATAAAAGGTCCAATGCAAGGTTCGTTTTGGTTCTTGGAACTATACACGTTATTCACATGCGGATAAGTATTTGAATAACTTTAAAAAAATAGAAAAATAATTTGACTAAACTCAGAACATGTGACTAGTTCCTTGCATGTACTGTCTTGAACGAAAAGAAAACATGGATGCAATTTGAAGACTACTAGCAAATAGATATAAATTAAAAAATTGGACGCAAAATGATTATGGTACATGGCCTTACCTTGACGAACAAACAGTTGCAGGGATCAGAGTAGTTTCTTGTCGTAGAACAGGGAGCAGTTCACAGGTTGCAAACTGACGAGTTTGCTCGAAGTGGTCATGGAAGTTCACAGAGACGAAGAGCAGATAACCAGCACCTTCACGGGTTGACTAGCAAAGCGCAAAGAAGTTCTCATTCGAAATATGAAGTGGGTTATAAAGAATTCGAAACAGGGGTGTGTTTGTGAATGAATGACGTGTATATGTCGTGGCATTATGCGGTTTGCAGGGGGGCGTCCAGCGTGAGGGAGGATGCTTGGCAGGAGACACGGGGTCTGGAGGTAGACATGGGAACAACAACCCATGCTCTATAGACCACTTTGAAGTGCACATGGTCTTTGGCACCTCTTGGCCTTTATCGCTCCCTGACAGCTCCACTTGCCAGCGCAAGTACCCCAGTGCGAACTGCCTTTGATAGGGCGGGGGGTGGATTGGGGCGGTGGTCGTGCAGACAAGACACAGGAAGACTTGTGAATGGAGACACACTTATGTGGATTGCAGGGGGGCGTCCAGCGTGAGGGAGGATGCTTGGCAGGAGACACGGGGTCTGGAGGTAGACATGGGAACAACAACCCATGCTCTATAGACCACTTTGAAGTGCACATGGTCTTTGGCACCTCTTGGCCTTTATCGCTCCCTGACAGCTCCACTTGCCAGCGCAAGTACCCCAGTGCGAACTGCCTTTGATAGGGCGGGGGGTGGATTGGGGCGGTGGTCGTGCAGACAAGACACAGGAAGACTCGTGAATGGAGACACACTTATGTGGATTGCAGGGGGGCGTCCAGCGTGAGGGAGGATGCTTGGCAGGAGACACGGGGTCTGGAGGTAGACATGGGAACAACAACCCATGCTCTATAGACCACTTTGAAGTGCACATGGTCTTTGGCACCTCTTGGCCTTTATCGCTCCCTGACAGCTCCACTTGCCAGCGCAAGTACCCCAGTGCGAACTGCCTTTGATAGGGCGGGGGGTGGATTGGGGCGGTGGTCGTGCAGACAAGACACAGGAAGACTCGTGAACGGAGACACACTTATGTGGATTGCAGGGGGGCGTCCAGCGTGAGGGAGGATGCTGGCCGGAGACATGTGGTGTGACAAGACAAGGCACAGGAAGACTATTCAATGGAGACACACTAGATTCATTTAAAAAATCAAAACAACCATTGTTAAAATATATGTTGGGTTTTATTTTAGATCTTAATATCAATTGAACATAAATAATAAACATTACACATTGTAAAGTTCCGGTGCAGCACATCCAGGGAAAATCCGCGGTATTGTCCACTGTCGCTGGGGAAATGTTGTCTAATGGCAAGTACCGCACAGGCAGGTATTACTCTCCGAACGCGGTTTCCGAGCCTCCCGTGAAGCCACCAAGTGAAGCAACGATAGGCCACCAGCCTGTACCACCTGTGAAAAAGAAAGATGCAATGGAACCGATTCACATGCGTTCGAATGATATGTAGATGTAATTTTATATGTGGGAGACGACCATGAAATAGTAGTGGCATCACTGACATCACAACCAGAGTATACTTACTCGTTACTCGGATTACGCGGACGAACAGTGCCGCGAAGTTCGTGCATAAGCACCATCATCATCCTCAACACGGTCCGTGAGAGGCAGGCTTCCCTGAACTCTGGCAGCTCGGTGATGCATTGCGGACTTGGCTCGCCTTCCGAAATGTAGGCCAAGCACCCGGAATTTTCACGGCAGCAGCAGTTCTCCTCCTCAGTTGGCATTAGCTCGCACAAATTGCACGTGCACCAGGTGGAGACGCCGTCCATGCGACATGGTCCAGCCTCTTCATCCGTTGACTGGTCCTCCCAACTGCCGTCCGAATCCCCATCGTTTTCGCGTGCTTGCCTTTCCAGTAGTTCCTCCTCGGTGTACTCGGGCTCGTACATATACGGCATTATTGTAGCCATTGTGTGGTAAAATAATTTACAGAGATGGTACAGGTGTTCACAAGGCCTAGAAGCGGCGAAGGTAGCTGACCAGAGCACAGAAACGAGTCACAGAATACTCAAAGTAACACAGAGAGAGGAATGGAATCGAAAATCTGCTGCTGTGTGTTGTGAAACGGTGTGTTTATACTTATTGAGGAAAGAGGCGTCCTGCCATTTCCATGGCGACACTTCATTAGCTGAGGCGCAGCGATTGTTGACACGAAACGTGCTTTGGCGTTGGGAAATGGGCGGTACGCGTCTGCTGATGTCAGGCTCAGGGGCGGGGGATTTGATTTAGTGCCGCAAACGCAGGTGAGCCAGGTCGATGGGGGGAAATGATAGGATTATCACAAAATGGCGGCTGATTTCGAGTGCGTTAATGGACGAAAAGTCGGGTAAGGTCCATAGGAAAGTTTTCTACGATCTACCGATTTATGCTTAAAAACACATGGCCGAACCGTAGGGACAATAAAAAAAAAGTCCCGGAACTATCCTTTAATTAAAGCCAACCTCTGGACTGGAAACACAGTCGTCAGGTTTGTATGCCAGACACTTCACCACTGCACTATATCACCTGAAGAAAAATAACAAACAACTAAAGGTGAAATGTCCCATTTCGGTACTGCAAGTTCCAGGGAAAACATTTGTATTGATTCTTGGAGTTTAAACATACACACCTTTTAACGTTTTCAAAAACACTATTAGAAAAAAATATCTTCTCTTGGTTTTGTGTGTGTGTTGATTTTATGAAAGGCAAATGCCATTCGTCCTGTTCAATTTGGGTGGTTATGCAAAGCCACTTTAACGAAATGTGTATTTTTCACCTTGATATGCTGATTTTTGGTGACGTCACATCCCATTGCGTTTGTTGATGAGTCCCCCCCCCCCACTTTAATTTTTAGGACTTGACCCCTGTTTCTATCACTGATTACCTTTTTCATAAGGAGCTCACAGTGAGCCCTGACTTGTGAGCTTAAAAGTCGGCCGCATGCCATGGCTCCAGAACAGTGGCAGCAAGGAGGTTGCTAGCCCACCCCTACTCTCCGTACACTTCATCAGGAATGCCATGAGTGCCACGGGTACCATCATATATATGAATTCCAACTGGGTGCATTCTACATGACGCTTTAGGGTGATTACAACGTGTCCGATTTCGTCGCAGTATTTTCCGATTTCGCGTACCAAACGCTCGTACCGCGTTGCGCATACACCTTTTGTTTGCATGTTTAATATAACTTTAAAGGTGCAATTTAAATAGATTTAAAAATATTGAAGATTCTTTTCGTTTTCTAGTCTACAAAGTACGCGTGTGGCAGCGCCTATTTCCGTGCGGCCATTTCGCCGCAGAAGATATTCTGGCGCCGCTGATTAGGCACGAGGGACGTTTGGATGTGGCTGACATTGCAGCCACGTCTAAACGCCTTTATGTCAAATACAAAAGGATTGCTTTTCGCAAATGCGCACGTTGACAGGTACTGTGCCTTTTAACGTGTTTCATTTGCGAGAAGTAATCCAGTTTGAACATCTGGTGCACTGCACAGCCCGGGGCAGTTGTAAGTCTGCCAGAGGGATTGTAAATAAATGATGGGGAGCTGTGAGCTCCTCTGGCCTAGGGCTCGAGTCCAAAGCATTGGCAAACTTGGACTTACGCCCTTAGGGCCCACGTCCCGGCTGTTTCTCTTCCAAAGAAACCCCCGCAAATCAGCGGCCCATTCACGTCCAAATACAAATGTAGGCCATGTTTTACGAATATGTTTTTATAGAAGGGGTGAGCCTAGAGCATATGCGTCCCCTTTTCTCTTCTGACATCACCATCCGCCTTTGGGTGATTGGGTTTGATTTTTTTTGTACTGCAAAAATGACTATGTACTGGCTTTGCATGTACAATACACTTTGCACAGTTTCCATGAATCAGCGTTTGTGTCGGCAGTGTAAAGTCAAGTGGCACAGTGAATAGAGCGCTCACTTTGACATTCGTGGCACAGTGAATAGAGCGCTCACTTTGACATTCGTGGCACAGTGAGTAGAGCGCTCACTTTGACATTCGTGCAGAGCCTGCTAACGCTCCCGGCGGGGCCAAAATCAGCCTTTCATCCTTCCGAGGTCGATAAATGAGCACCACACACCGTGGGTAATAATAAGCAGCGCTCAGATACCTGAGGGTTCGTAGCGCTATATAAATGCCAAATTATTATTATTAAAGTCACTTTTTAGCAGTGAAAAGTCACTTTGAATCGTGCAAACATTTCCATGAATCAGGCCCTTTGGGTTCTCATTAGTGGCGGGCATAGGGAGCCCCACAAGCGCCCCGCCTCCGAAGCTGATTTTGAAGACCTGTCTAGCAATGGCCCACTTAAAGCCCTGTGTATAACGCTTCATGCGTGTCAGCCATACACATCATTCAACATACATTTGGAAAGCTGATGCCCTCTCTTGGTTTCCTCAAATGAACACGTGTTGTGGTTTTCCTCGGCAAGCCCTCTGGGTGTGTGCCCAGTGATAGTATCCTGTGTGTTACTCACATCTACATTACACGAGGTGGATAGCTCATAGGCTAAGCTGTCACCTCTGGCATGGACCAAGCGTGCAGTTTGAAGGTTTTAATCCCAGGCAAAGTCAGCACAGCCCTGCATCCTTCCTAGGTTAATACATTGAGTATCCTTAAATGTGTTATGAGTAACAGCTAATACTACAGCACTTAGAAGTGGGAGGCATCTGGAATGAGCACTCTTTAAAAGCGTGATACTATTATTATTATTATTATTATTATTATTATTATTATTATTATTATTATTATAACTTATTATTATTATTATTGGTGCAAGATGACCTCTGTCTTCCTACCCAGGAATTGGTTATACTATATGTATTTGTATTTTTATTGTTTTATATAGCGCCTTAATCCAAGGCGCTATAATCATACGTGTGGTGGGTCAAAAGGGTTGGGTGTATCTGTATTGAACCATTTTCTGGAGACTTTCTTCTAAGCCCCTCATCTCTGGTGAATGGCTCTTCCAGCTGACAAATTTGTCCACCTCTCAATAAATTGGTTCTATGATGGTTTGCCAGGAGCCACCCTTGCCATTTGCTGTGTTCATGTGTGGGCAACATCTCAGTGTTTTAGTGTTTTCAGTTTGCTTAAGTGTGACGTTTTATGTCTTATGTGTGACACTTTATTGTAAATGTGCAAAGCACTTATCTCTATGTACGTTTGCACATTTTTCGCAAATTACCTTTGTATGATATATGTAGAAATGGTGGCGGTAGCTCAGTGAATTAAGTGTCTGCCGCTATTACGTGTGCCCATGCTGCACCCTATCATACTAAATAATACTTGTATTACCCAACAGGTTTTTTTCCATAATTATTTAGAATATGGTTTAATGCTTGCCAAATCCGCTTTATTCAATGCAAACAGCTGATCTGATCATGAAAGAAAACAATGCAGAAATCCTAGGGCTCGATTCATGGAAATCCACGCATAGATCCCGCAAAGCCTGAGTGCCTAGATTGACTCTGCGTGACCCTGCACGCATGAGAAAAAATGCACGCCTAGTGTATTCATGGAATTGTTCCCACAAAGTAGGCCTATATGCAAGTCACGCCTGGAAACCGCCGACATGCCCCCATCCAAAGCCAAAACAGCCACATTCACCTACATTAATAGGATCCCAGGGCGCAAACACATGCACCCTGTGAGCAGCGCATGGGGTCCCTCCAACCAAGCCTGCACCTTGGCCCTTCTGTGTGGGGTCCCCCATAACTGTAACAGGCACCCCGAGAACATGTGTACATATTCCCGGAAATGCATTTATTTTTCCGGTCAAACTGCATGTGAGCCCCCGTAAACCGTCCCTGAATCCTGCTATGCTGTTTATGCGCACCCCTAAGTACGATCAGAACCCTGCTTGTGTGCACGCACACCTGAATCCGACATGCAAAATCACCTCCAGATTTGCAATTCCTCTGCGCAAGTCTGTATGCCTGCTTTCGGGTGGCAGAAATTTCGAGGGCACTCCGTGGGCATGTAGCAGGCGGGAGGTTGCACGGTCCCATCCATGAATACGCTTTGTTGTGCGCATTCGTGGGCATGCTATGGACTGCCTGCAGTTCGCCCTGCGTAACGCCCACTTTCTGGCTTGTTTTTCCACATTTTGCAGGTTCCTCCCCTTACTCTGGCCCCTACACAGGCCACCCTACTCCCTGTGTGAAATCTCATGCAAGGCACTGGGCCGCTCGCAGAGCCATGCAGAGCCTGCACGAATTCCATGTAAGTGCCAGAAAAGTCCTGCACAGTCGATTCCATGAATCGACGAACAGGAATACGCACACACTTTGGCATGCAAGTTCCCTATTTTTCGTGCCAAAAATTTAATGAATCGGGCTGTTCGTATTTATATTTGCATTTATTTGAAGAACAGGGATGTCAATTTCGACCAGAAAAGATTGACAGAGGCATTTCACCAAAGGGTGAGTATAAGTGGTGAGCCAGTCTATGATGGTGTTAAAGAAGCTAAAACTAAAGCTAAAGATGGAATGGTAGGCACTGTGGTCTACTGGAAACATTGGAGAAAGTTGTTAAGATTGATTTCTAAACTCTGACCTGGTGGGCAGACGTTTAGGAGGCCACCCTCAGTTTAGTGAAACAGGGGAACCTCTGGACAAGCCAGACCAATGTAGGTATCTTGGCAGGTGACCAAGACTAAGTCTCAGGAGGAGTGAGAGTGATCGGAAGCCCACAATGAGTACACGCAGTAACAAATCACAAATTACTCTTAGACAAGTATATATGAAAAATTATCTACACATTTATTGTCGGCCGGACCAATGGACACAAGTAAACTTTAGGGATGCGAAAAATAGGGGTCTGACGGGACAGCAGAGGGAAAAGAGTGCCAAACCTTCCAAAGTGCCCCCCCCCTCTGTGCTCGAACTGAAATGGATGCAGAGTCCCTTCTCTTATCCAAGATTATCGTTGCGCCAAAATCGAGGACTTCCAATCGAAGATCTGCTCTCTTGCAGGCATCCCATTCGTGGACCACCACGGTTGTCTCAGTCATTCAGGCACTCCAGACATCCTGGAACCAGTAGTGTGGATTGGGACCAGACAGTCCTAACACCCTTCCTGGGCACACACACGTGACAGGCAGAAGCCTGCGAAAGAGATTGGTTTTCGCGGGAGGCTGCATGCCCAAATAAGGAAAACCCGGGTTACTCGACTTGGGTGAAGGCAAGGGACAAAATGGCCATGGGACAGAACAAAAGACTTTGTGTCTCAGCCCTTTTTCGGACCTGGCAGCGCTAAACGTGATGTGATTCAGTAAAAAGAAGTACAACACTCTAATAAGTAATTGCTGCCACCAGTTTGTCCCAGGCAGACTCCTACAATCACCCAAAAATCTGTTGAGGGTATCTAGGGCCATAAAACAAAAAGGATCCCAGCGCACGGTACTGGAAGGTACATTGTGCACTGTTAAAAAGTTACAAACAAATGGCAACATAGTCAAAGACTAAGGGAAACATAGTTTCCCAGTACTGACAGTCTGAAGGACGTGTCAGTTCCCCCATAACAAGTGAGCAAAAGCCCAGGGGAGCACAGCTCAGGGCTGTGCTCCACACGTAAATGTCGGGATAGGATAGCCAAACAAAACAAAAAGTGTGTGGGGGCCACAAATGGAGCGAAAATTACACATAAATGAAATATTTCCTAACAACAGTGATACAGTTAACCTGGGAACAAATCGCTGTCTCTCCACTAGGCCAAACTGTGTGATCCTAGCAAAATCACTTTATCTGATGGAGCCTAATTTTCCTTAACTTCTATAATTGAGATCACCTAAAAGTGATTCAGTTCTGTTTGCACTATAAAAATAACACAGAAGCCGAACCATGTATCAACCATATCAGGCTTTACCCGTCATACAATGACAATAATCAGGCCACTGAGGTTGCACTTGCCTTGAGAGGCTGTAGCTTGCATAAGACAACTCCCCATTGTGTAGTGACATATTATTGCACCAGGCATAATAAGGCACTACTCTGGTACATGAGGCTGTACTTAGCATGTCATAGCAGTGACAGGATGTGAAGCAGTGCTTCACATAGTATGACAATACCTGGCATTTCAGGTTTTAACACATATATGATGGTAGTAACTGGCCATGCCTGCCTGCACTGGCATAAGAAAACAGTTCTCTTGGTCTATGATGGTTCTCCTGGTCCTGCTCCCGGTGTATCATGACTGCATCTATTACATGTTGAGGCAGCACCATAGTCAAAATGTGTTTACAAACTTAAATAACCTTGGCTCTGATGTAGTTATATTTGTTATTGTATTAATGTTACATTTATTGTAGATTTTATTTTACTTTTTTGATGTCACACCTTTTGGTATCACCAGGGCCAAAGGGCTATGACATCATGCCTTGTAAGGTCATGTCATGACACTTCCTGTGATGTCATTGGATAAGGGATGTCCCTTGTATTACTGCTGGCATTTTGGTGAATAGACATCCATATCACCAGCTACCTCTCATGTTGACTCATCTAGAATTCGGGTGCCCCCTCGGGAGTCGCCTACCCTCTGGCAGCAAAAGCTGGCCTCTCCACTGCTCTGGTCAGTCAAACGAACATAGAAAAGTCGTGGGGGCTCACTGCAGACCCTGCATGTGGACTCGTCACTTTGTATTGTACCACTAGAAGATAGCGCAACCACCATATAGCTGTAGCAGTCCTTTTCCTCTGCATTCCATTCTTTCAAAAAAACACCTGCACGTGACACAAAGGGGCACCACTGAGAATGACAGCCAAGGAAAGGATGTGCACAGATGCACTATTAACTGGCGAGTGAAGCCTAACAGTTACTTGCATTGCAAGCAAACAGTAGAGATATTCCTGGTTCCCTGAACATGCAAGGTGCGGACAATCAGTACATGTCGAATGTGACATCAACCCATAGCCACATGTATGACCCACACTATGTAGCTAGCAAGCCTATAACTGTGCAGCTGGCAAAAGGGCTGAAGGATATGCTTACATGCCAATACACTGGACTTCCAAATGTTGAGTCCTACCAGAGAGTGGCAAATGCTTTCGCCAGGGACAGATGTGTGGCTGACCTGATCTGTACAGAGAGGACATGAATGACATGTGCTGCGTGAGAATAGGCCCCACAGTATGCACGTAGCGTAAAGATCATGCATGTGTGAGAGCATGGTTGCCAACATGGCTACGGAAACGTTGCAGAAAGCATTCACCTGCAGGATTCATGTCACTGTTGATTCCTCACACCCTTATCGATCAGCCGGGTCTCGATCGAGGAACTGGATGACTCTCACACAGGCATTATTTTTGCCTGAGCTGCTGGTTATAGCGAGCATGAGTCAGTTGTGTGTGTGAGGCTTGAAACAGTGCTTGTTACTGGTCCTCCCTGCCTGTTAGTCAGTTGGTAGAATGTTGTTGCATGCAGATGAATGACAGCTCAGAGATTGTTGGATGAATGTGTTGCCTATATGGGTCAATGAATGCTAAACCTGAGCTGTGAATCACCAAGGATGGACCAGTGATTGTCTCCACCAATCTGCCACTTAAGAGCAACTGGAACCCTGTAACTAGATGTAATAAAGAAACAAATGTATCTACAGATCCAGATGTTATTGCATGTCTCTTGAGCAGCGTCCATCATTTCTCCGGTATGATACGGCTGGATCTGCTCTAGTGTCACTTGTTGATTATGGGCCTCATTATAAGTGTGCCAGTCTGGAAATAACGGTGCTGGTAAGCCTACCGGCACCGTTGTTTCCGGACCGGCACACTACAACTGTGCTGGGCGGGTGCCCTCCCACCCGCCCACCTGCCAGGTCAGACCTGCTGGGCGGGATGGCAAACACCCACAGAGTTTTCACAGAGGCACTGGCAACGTTAACAACGGTGCCTTTGTTTCGGTGGTCCTCATTCCCATAGAGTCTGTTACAGTCCGATAGGACTCTTTGGGAATGGGGGTTTACAATTGGCCAGTGCCTGACTTTCCAGTCCGCCAGGGTTGTAATCCCGAGGGAAGTCAGGCGCCGGTAAATATTTACTAGTCTGTCAGCAACCCGCCGGTATCACCAGCACGGTTACCGCCGGACCCGTAATGAGGCCCTATGTGTTGCATTCCAGATTACCTTTGCACAGTGCTTGATGTCCTGCCACCTTTTCTTGACAGCAGCAACCATGCAGTGTTTAACACCCTCGGCACTAATAAGGTCTTTGATTTGCTGCCACAGGCCATGATCTGCTGCAGTTCTGGATTAAACCCTATGGAGGCCCCTAGGCAGTTGAAATGTCTCCCCCCTCCTCCAAATTATAAGAATGATAACGCAGCACAGGCCGTTGCGCAGCACAGCAGCGCATCCATGCCTCTCCCTTCCCATAGCCCCTGAAAAGAGTGGTGCCCATAGGCCGGTGCCGACTTGGCCTAATGGATAATCTGGCACTGGTGTGCTGAGACAAAGAAGGTTTCCACGTGCAGGCCATGGAGCACCTTGTGATGCTCCTCCACAAAGAGCACCCGGATATCAACTTCTGCATCACTTTCTCTTCAGAGGTTTCTGGTACTGGCTCTCCTCCGGACTGCCAATCTGATCTTGGCGATGGTGAAAGTAAGCACTACATGGCACTGATTGTGGTGTAAAGAAAATCTCCCAGGCATGCACTAGATTGGTCTGGAGCAATCAGATTCAGGAGCATTGTATCAAACCTGTTGGCTAGTGCCTTGGTATATATTTTTGCATCCAGATTAATCAATGCGATCGGCCCGTCCGGCATTGTGTAGGGTCTTTATTTGGTTTTGGGAATAGCCCTATTTTGGCCTCCTCCATGGCAGAGGATATTTTGCCCCCTGTTCCAAGTTGGTTGTCTAGCTGTTTGTCCCTTGTAGCAGATATTGCAAAAAAGGTGCCAACTCGTGACCACCATAAAGGGATCCCACACTGTAGGCCCCGCAATGTCTGGCCTATTATTGATGGTGAAATACGTTCTCATTTTATCCCCAATTTCTGCCATTAATATCTTATCATTTATTATCTCTGATATTAAATGATAGGTTGTTAGGTCGACCCTCTAGTTGAATGGAAGTTACCAGTGGGGCATGGGCCCTACGTCTATTCGCATGATCCTGCCCATTATTGTAGGTGATGCCCATATGTAGTTGATTCTTGAGGAAGTGCGATGGACATGTGAGTGATATGTGTACTCCTCAGTGTCTTCTTTGAGCGTCCTCCTGACATCCTTTAGTGGTAATTGGTCTATTCCACATTTTAAAGCTTTCGTAGGTGACACCTGACCATGATACATTTTGCCACTGTGGTCTTTGTATGGGCCCCAGGCTATATTCAGATCGCCCTTTAGAATTATATCCACAGAGGGGAATGTCTCCAGAATGGCTAGCGTTGTTCTAATAAAACGGCCCTGGCCCGTATTCGGTGCGTATATCAATGCTTTTGTCATGGTCTGCACCCCTAACTTACATTTAACTAATAGGTATCTACTTCCCTTGTCTCGCTTAGTGTCTGGAATAGTTAGATCCCGCACTTGTCTAAATGCTGTAATGGTTCCTCCAGTTTTCCCCTCTGTGTTGGATTGATACAGAATGGGGTACCCTCTTAATTTTAACCGTAGCTTGTCCCTCTTGCAGAAATGGATTTCTTGGAGTGCTATTATCTTTGGGCATTCTTTGGTCAGATATTGTTCTAAATTCTTCCTTTTAACTGGGGTATTTAGTCCCCTCACATTGTATGTTAGGAGCCTAAAATGTGGTTCCATTTTCATCTGTGCTACTGAGAATGAGTTTCACCTGCCACTGTGTGCATTGATGCATCAATCTTGTTCATTGGGCTCAAGAAACCCCTTATCACTGAAAACATAATCTGTACATTCTCACAAAATGATGGACCTTATACTCCCCTCTTCCCCCAACTCTCTCCTTTGAACTCCCCCCGCCCTCTCAACCCTGCCATTCATTCCCTATTACCCCTACCTCCTCCCCTTTGGTGCAAGGAAAAGTTCCTATTGAGCCCAGGGATTCCATTCTCCCAGAATCAACCCAGCTGTTGAACCCAGAGATACTATGTAGGGAAACTACTAACCCCTACAGAAAACAAAAAGTGACCCCTTTCCCGTGGGTCAATTTCTTCTGCAGTACTGTCTGAGTCTTTGAACATACAGGCCGTAATGTGGTCTTATACTCCGGGGAGCCACCTACATGTAATGCCAATTCGGCTTCTGTGCGCCCGTTGCTTCAAGGAGGCTATCCCTGCCTTTTCTCAGTGGATTCTGCATTATCATCACTTGTTTCCATTATGCCCTTATGTGTCTTACTGTTGAGTTCTCGTCGAGTCAGATCTCTCTTGTCTTTATGGATACCATTACCCATTCCCCTGGTTTCCGCCTTGAGGGGGCCCTTCTCTCACCCGATACAGCCCCATGGTAGAACTCCTTCTCTATTTGTAGTATGGCCATCCCCTCCTCACAGGTTGTGACTCTGTGCTGTCTGCCCTCCCAGGTAAACAGAAGCCTGAATGCAAATGCCCATTTCTCGGGAGGATAGCTCAGGGGCAACGTGCTCGCCTTGAAAGCAAGATGACACAGAGCACCACAGGTTCGATCCCCGGGTCCACGCTTAGAAACCTCTGGGTATTAAGCGCGTTATAAATAACCAATCATATCATAATCATATAATTTGTACTTTATTTTCTTTTGTATTAGAGCCCTTTTCATTGTCCCATCATTTGTCGTTTGATCAACGTCGATTGAGTTATGTCCTAGAAGAGGGGGATTTCTGCACCATTCCTCCTGGTAGCACCGGCTGTTCTAGCAGCAATGCATGCAGGATTTTTTCTTTCTGATTGTAATTTGACAACGCTGCCAACACATCTCATGCTCAGGTGCTGGGTTCTCTCCTCTTGGGACCGACCCTATGTATTCGGTCAATTGGGATCGCCACTTCTGGACCCTCTCCCAGGATTTCCCTATAGACACACTGCACTGTCTCTTTCAAGTCTTTATTATCAATGTTCTCTGATATGTTCTTGATTCAAATGTTTGACCTCTGGTAGCGATTCTCCAGGTCCTCATATTTCTAGATTGTGTGCTCCTCCTGAGAGGTTTTCCAGAAATGTGTCATATTTCCTTGCGTCATCCACCAGCACTGTATAGTGCTTTCAGTGGCGTCCGTACGTGCTCCCAGACTAGCAATGTCCCTCCTCATCTACTGCATAGTTTGCTTCATATCGGCTTTCATATCAGCGAATTTTGCTCACTTTGGTTGAAAGCATTGTAACATTTCCTCCCTGCTCATCGCCATGTCTGGGGGACTGTCCAGCTCGGTATGTGCTTCCTTTGTCTCACCTGGGGGGGTATGGCTGTCTCTTCTGCTCTCCTGTCCCCATAAACCTGGAAGTGGCATACAGCGTGTTGAGCCCGGGTGGGCCCTTGCAATGAAGACAGGCACGCCGAGGGTCAGGAAGCACGTCTTTCTTTATTAGCTTACAACTTTCAACTAACCCTCGGAACTCCCTCCCCCCAGCGTCACGTGTCGGGACCACGTGACACAGTCCGTGTCTCTTAAAGAGACACCCCCGGACAAATGTCCTTGCAACAACAACATTAACATTCTTCAACTAGGCGTGACGGTTTCTTCACGACACGACGGGGTCGACCATTGGTGGCTTCTCCCGAATCTTCTTCTGACCCTTGCACTCTCTTCATTCCTGGCCGAGGTAAAAATCTCGGTGGCAACCACAGTGAGTCTCTCGGGACCAAAGGCAGGGGTTCCGGATCCGGGGGTTCTCGCTCCTGCTGGCCCTGGATGGCAGTGAGCTTGAATTGCGAACAATTTCGGGTTATTTCCCGCTCTTCATTTTCAGCTGTCACCATGGTTCCTTTTGTGGCCGTCACGAGGAGCGGCTGTGGGGAGAACCTTGGGTCAGTCTTTTTGACCATCGTCTGTTGGACCAGTACTTCGTCTCCAACCTGGATCTCTTTTGGGCGAGCACCTCTTTTCTCATCTGTTTGGATGCGGGCCCGTTCCTTCCGTTCCGCATCTCTCGCTAGGACTTCCGGGTCTACTTCCGGTTTGTTGGTGGGATGTCTTATGATACGTGTGCGAACTTGGTATTTCACCATCATCTCAGCCGGTGTCCTGTTCGTTGCCTCATGTGGCGTGTTTCGATAGTCCCGAAGCATCCTGCACAGGGCCTGGTGAGGGTCATCATTTTCTAGTCTGGCTCTTTGTAGGGTCTTCTTGATAGACGACATGAACCTCTCGGCCATCCCGTTGGCTTGTGGCCACCTTGGTGTTATTTTCTGGTGTTTGAATCCCAGATGCTTGGCGAAGGTTGCAAAGTCGTGGCCACAAAACGGTGGGCCGTTGTCCGACTTGATGACTTCTGGTATGCCCCACTCAGGTGTCCAGTCAAATGGTCGACAGTGATTTGGTCGACAGACAATTGGTCGACTGAATTTGGTCGAATTTCATTTTGGTCTACATCCAATTTGGTCGAAATTATTTAATTTTGGTCGAAATGAAATGAAATGGTCGAAATGAAATGAAACATACACGCTTTATAATCTACTGTATTTTATTTGTAATACACTCTTTATAATGAAATATCTACTGTATTGTATAACCATCTTTTTAATTAATGCATTTTAAACGTATTTAACTGTGTAATGTAACTTTTATAATATATATATATATATGTTATAAATAATTAAATATACCAACAGCTTTTTTAAAAATTACATGTAAATGTGTATTTCTTTTCTAACACTTGGTGGCGCTATTGTATTAGATTTGCATAGCATATTTACAATATATTTTGTAAATAATAACACTTGTGACGTGTTACGTTTACGACGTAGACGCCATTTTGGAAGTTCCGTGTTCGTGGTTCCAGACCTGTTGCGCGCGCTCCTGGATTTTCTGATGGATTGATTTTATTTTTGGATGCGTTTCTTACTGGATTTATCGCCATCGGATGTTTCTCTTCACATGGATCGTATTTTGGAACGAGTTTTTCAAGGATTCGGAGATGTTCACCGCAACGGATGTATTTTTTTCGCAAAGACCAGCTTCCTCTTTTTCATGGATTTTAATGGAATTTCTTATGGATTATTCTTTCTTGGATTTATCGATGGTTTTTCTTATGGATTTTAATTGTCTGGACCTTTTTTTCACTGGATTCTGTTCAAGATGTGTTTTTTTTTCATGGATTTTGCTTATGTTTACACTTTGCAACGTGAGGAGTTCTGCTTTTTCAGGGGTTCGTGTTTTTTTTGTGCACTTCGGGTTTTTTTGCCAGTGATGGATTTAGTTGCGAGCCCATTTTTGGAGTCGGTTTCCTGTAGTCTGTGGATCGTTTTCGTGCCTGGAGCTGGTTTTATGCAGTCTGGTGAGTTTTATTTTTTTATTTTTAACATTTCAAATTGTACGCCACTGCTTCCAGGAACTGTAAAGGTTCTGTATTTGTAAAATTGTGTACTATGCTTGCAATTCTATCCTCATGGTCTCTGTATTTTTTTTTGATTACTGGTTGGTTTTCTAATGATAGTGTCTGGGATAGTTTTATTTCTTGTCTATTTTGTTCAGTTTTTATACTTTTGAGGAAGTGCCATAGTGTCGGGTTATTAGAATTAAATTCCTTATTTATCTTGCTGTGCCAACCTTCTTGTACGTTGTTTGTTTTGGGGTTTTTTTGTATTACAGATGTATAGCAATTCCATATGTTAATGCTATATTTTCCCTTTCGTCTCGTTCCTTGTCTCGTAGGTTGGCCAATCCATGTGTTTTCCATGTAGTCAAGTAAGTTACACAATTGTTCTTCATGATTAGTATAGTAATTAGATCCAATTAAAGTATCATAATATTTAGTAACCATGTCCTCTTTTACAAATGCCAAAGCGTATAATCTCTTTATTTGGTGCTGAAATTCCGTATCTTCTATGTACAATGTCCGTAATCCTAATTTTTGAATTCGTCGCCACAATGATTGGGTAAAATGAAAAAAAACAACCTTGAATACGAGTGTCCGGATACATTTTTGAAAAAGCGTTCGTTTGTCCCTGTTCATAGTCCATGATTATTCTTTCTGGGTTTTTATCTGGCAGTGATTCATGAATTAATTTGTATATACAGCTGTATTGTTCTTCTGTTTTTCCAGGCATTAACACGAAAATCAGAGGTATAACAGTGTCATTTATTGTTCCATGAATGCTATAAAATTGATGAAAAGGTGTTGGACAGGTTTTAAACGTTGCGTCCCCATGCCAAGTGGTTGAATTTCCCAAGTGCTTTATGTTCTGAAAAGTGCTGAAAATTAACGTTTTCTCCTTTTTTATGTCTATAGTTTTCCATAGAAACTGATCTCCTTTTTCTGTTAGTTGTAATACATCGGGTATATACATATTGTCATAATTTTGTGGTGCTATGGGAAAGTTTTCCTTTTGTTGTTTCTGTCTACATTCCGTGTTACTGTATTTCGTATTTGGCATCTGTGCCGTTATATGAAGCGGTAAACTCCCATATGTTTTTGCTACTTGTGAAGTTGATGCTTCACTTATATTCTTCTCTACATTTTCCTTCAATTCGTTAAGCGTTTTCTTTATGATGACTGCCGTAGTGTCCGGCATATGGTTATGTTCGCTAGTCAAACGTATATTTTCGCCTTCCGTTATTGCTCGTCCTTTGCACGTATTTGCCTTGTACTCCTTACACTTCCAATAGCTTTTTTCCTGTCTTGTGCACTCCTTATTGTATATATATCCCTCATAGGTCAATTGTGCTGCGCCTCTTTGTGATGTTATGAATTCCATTTGTTTGTATGAAGCCGTATCTGAAAAAGCTAATTTTTTAAATTAATCTACCCGTTTCGTTATTATGTTCGCTTAAATCAGCGTGTAATTCAATGTCTGTTTCTCAAAAATGCCCAATGGAATATATAACTCGTTAAAAAATAATCGGTTTCTAATTCTATTTGCGGGACGGTGCGCATTTCTATATCGAATAATATTCTAAAAAAAAAAAATGGGCGGTTCACGGATTATCTCCTCATATGGAAAGTACAAAATTGTGAGAACCATGCTGTAATTTGCGTATTTACTGGTTTTCACTCACCGTTTATTTCTAGTCACGTATATCTCTTTCACTTGCGTGTTTTGTTCAGCTGCTCTGTCTGTCACTTTTCTGACGGAATGACAGTATGTTTATAACTGTCATCTGTAATCATAGGTATCGTACAAGGTGCTTTACTCTTCACTTTATGTTATCTCCTGCGACCTTCTTTTATGTCAATCGTACTCTCGCCCCGTGTACATTATTTAAGGGAGTGTCGACCATTTGACTTTCAACCAGTTTGAATCGACGTAATGACCTGTCCACATTGTCTTAATGGGATGTCGACCATTTCGCATTCGACCAAATGGTGTCGACCAGTTGTCCCGTCGACAAAATGTTTTCGACCAATTGACTGGTAACCCCCCACTCACTCACAACTTTGTCAAATATGGCTGCTATGTGGGCGAAGGCTGTTGACGGTGACTTCTTCACGATTGGGAAGCGAGAGTGCTCATCAATGAACAAGAGAAGGTACTCCCCGGACTCGAGGGGCCCATAAAAATCTATTGCCACTCTTTCCCACGGGTGTTCAGGGATCTGAGTTGACTGTAGCGGTGCTGGAGCTTCGGCCCTGGCTGTGCATTGACATGCCATGCAATTTCGTACCCAACGGTCTACTAGCGCATCAAGGAATGGGAACCATACATGGCACCGAAGTTGCCGTTTGGTGTTGTGCCCTGCGGTGGCCTTCATGGGCCGTCTTTATAATGTCTGACCGCAGGGCTGCTGGGATTATTATTCTGCACCCTCGGAGGAGTATGGACTTGTCCTTGACGGCCAGCTCTGTATGAACTTTTGCCAACCTTTCCAGTTCATCTCGATTTGCGTCTGGATGTTCCGTCAGAAACTTCCTGTATGTCTTCCATCTGTTGTGCTCCGTGAGGTTGATAGCCAGTGCTATGGACGGATCGGCAGCTGACGCCTCTGCGACAGTCTCCAGTGATATTGCAGGAGGCAGTGCGTTCGTGGTGACGTAACTAATGTATTCTACATCTCCCTTTCTCGGCGTGGCTTCTCCTGTGGGGTGTCTCGACAGGTAATCCGCTGGGTTGTGTTCCCCCCCCTGACTATTATCTGATAGTCATATTCTTGCAGGCGGATGCCCCAACGTTCAATTCTTGGCGGCATCTTGGTTCGTGGGTTGCCGAACAGTGAGAGCAGGGCTTGGTGGTCCGTTATTAGGGTACATTTTTTTCCTATGACGAAATTGTGAAAGTGTTCACATGCCCAGACTGCTGCTAGACTTTCTTTTTCCGCCTGCGAGTACGCGGACTCAGGTTTTGAGAGAGCTCTGCTCGCACAGGCCACCACATGTCTCGGGTGGGTGTTTGCTCCATTTGTTTGGGCAAGGATGGCACCCAGCCCGACTGGACTTGCATCGACCACGATTTCAGTGTGCCAGTTGGGGTCAAAGTAGGCAAGTTTTCTGGCTTCCGCTAGATATTGCTTGATAGAGTCGATTGCATCTTGGCATTCTGCCGTCCAGGTGAAAAGCATGTCTTTCTGAAGGAGTTTCCTGAGCGGTTCCGTGATTGTGGCATAATGTGGTATGTATCTCGCGCAGTATCCTGCCATCCCCAGGAACGATTGCACGTCTGCTATTTGCCTTGGTTCTTGTAGGCTGAAGATTGTCGCCACTTTGTCGGGATCTGGTGTCATTCCGTCCGCAGAGAATATGTGGCCAAAGAACTTCAGCTTGGTCTTGCTGAATCGACACTTGTCGACGTTGAGGGTGAGACCAGCATCTTGAATGGCTTTGCAGGTAGCGCGGAGAGCAACATCGTGTTCCTCCTTCGACTTCCCGAATACTAGGATGTCGTCGCTGTAGTTAAGTGCCCCTCTGATTGGGCGAATGATTTGTCTGATGGTTTCATGAAAAATCTCTGCGGCCGACGAAATGCCAAAGTTGAGGCGCTTATAACGGAATAGTCCATCATGCGCGGCGAACGTGGTTATGCCTCTGGATTCTGGATGGAGAACCAACTGGTGGTAACCCTGATTAAGGTCCAGTTTTGAGAAAAGGGTGGACTTGTTTATCTGAACGATCATGTCCTCGATTTGGGGGCCGGGGTGTCGCTCACGCTGGATCGCAGTGTTGGCGACACGCATGTCAACGCAGAGTCTGAGCTGTCCCCCCTCTTTTGGCACGATGACCAGTGGGGAGACCCACAGGGTCGGACCCGTCGCTGGTTCGATTATATCATTTTCTAGGAGTTGTCCGAGTTCGGCTGACACTGCAGCTTGGAGATGGAACCCAACTCTCCTCGGGTGCTGGGGGACGGGCCGAACTGTGGGGTCAATATGTAGTTTAACTGAGGGTCCTTTCAATTTTCTTAGGCCTTTGCAGATGAGGGGGAATTCTTCCACGATGGTGTCTTTTGATATCACGTCCATCTCCCTGGGTTCCGCTTGGACGTTTGACACGCTCTCTTTCGCTACTTGAGTTGGCTCTGATGAATAGATCTTGTCACCATCTCGGACGTGTATGTCTATGAGTCCCAGGGAGGAGGCCGTCCTGTATCTGAGGAAGCACCTTCCTTTCGTTGGACTGCGAATTACGTGTATGCTTGTCGTTATGGCACGGTTGCCGTGGATGAGGTGACGGGCGAAGAAGCCAACTGATTGTAGTGTAGTGTCGGCACCCCATTGGTATATTTTGGATTCAGACGGCACTAAGGCTGGTTTCTTGGAAATTTGGTGGAACTCCTTTTCACCCATTATGTTGACCGTAGCTCCTGAGTCAACCAGGAAACAGAATTGGTGGCCTCCTATTTCCATTGGTATTTTGGGTGCTTCACGTGCTTGTCCTTCGTCCATGATGAGGTTGACGTACTCATCTTGCCGATAGTGATCGTATTGATAACCTTCATCTTCGAGGCGCTGTTGGTCTGCCTCGTAGTGAGAGATGGAAGCTGGGGGCCCGTCGTATTCATCTCTTATGCGGGATATTTTTTCATATTCTTCATTGCCTTGGGGTTCTTCCAATGGGTAGACATCTTCAACTACTCTGACGTACCTTCTCGGGTTTTGTTGAAAAGGGCGCGATTGGTAGCTTTGGCCTTGTGGATTCCTGTAGGGTATTTTGAACTGCGGGGCGACTGGTGGTCTTTGGTTCGGGAATGGTCTGCCCTCTCTGCAGACCGATTGGAAATGTCCCTCTCTCCCGCAGTTGCCGCATTTCTGGGACAATGCGGGGAATGTCCCTGCATGGGGATACGGCATTCCACAGCGGTAACACTGGCGTTGTGTTCTTGGGGTCGTTGAGTAGTTGAGATTCGGTCCTCTATCTGTTGTTCTGGCATTACTGGCCTGCATTGCTGCGATCGTCTCGTTTTTGTCATGTTTGGAGGAGGCGGTGTCAGTTATCTGCGTCACTTGTTTTTCGACTCTCTCCAGAATCCTTGCCATCTGGCTAACTTCATCAATAGTGACAGGTTTTTTTAAAAGTTGCTTCTTTAGTGTTTGGGATACACACCCTTCAATCACTCTCAACCTTATGGCCTCATCTAGGGAGAAAGCGTGGAACTGGCAGTTTGCGCCTTTTATTCATAGGCGGGTGATGAACTCGTCGACCGTTTCGTCTACCCTCTGCGTGCACTGATTGAAAATGTATCTTTCATAGTCCCTGTTGGGTTCAATCACCAACCGTCTGTTCAGTGCTGAGATAAGGGCTGGGAAGTCAGCTTGTTCTGTTGATGGAATGGTTTTCAACAGTATTTTGATGTCGTTCCCCGCAAGGTTTAGAAACATGCTGCGTAGTCTTGGGGATTTCTCTTCTCCCGCGGCGTCAATGAAGGTGTTGAAGTCTTCCAACCACTCGACCCACCTTGGGCCTTTGTCTGCCTGCGGCATCATGGAGAAGGGGGGTGGCATGCGCCATGCCGTGGTTGCTGTGCTCCCCGCTGGGGCGGGGGGGGGGGGCCAGGGCCTGCTGATCTTGGGGCGCGCTCATTGTGACGGTGAGCGGTGCGGTTCACCTGTGAGCGTCTGTCTTTGGGGGTCCGTTGCCTTAGTGGCGGGCAATGTGGGCTAGCAGGCAGCGCAGGGTGTCACCCACCTTTCACCGGGGTCCCGCTGGCAGTCTCTGGAGCCTGGATGGTGTGGCTGGCGGATGGTCATGCACCCCAAAATCGATGTCTTGCTGTCAGTGGCTGGGCCCGGGATCAG
Source organism: Ambystoma mexicanum (assembly GCF_040938575.1). Lineage (NCBI taxonomy): Eukaryota > Metazoa > Chordata > Amphibia > Caudata > Ambystomatidae > Ambystoma > Ambystoma mexicanum. Next base: position 134,782,259 of record NC_090929.1, read on the forward strand.
GCGTGCTGGCGAGTGCTTGGGATCAGGCCTACTGCTGGGATCTGGGCCTGGGAGTAGGCTTGCTGATGGATGCCTGGATTTGGGCCTGCTGCTGAGCTGCTTGGGACCAGGCCTGCTGCTGGAATCAGGGCCTGGGATCAGGCTTGCTGATGGGTGCCTGGGTTTTGGCTGCTGCTGAGCTGGGCCTGGGCAGGCGTGCTGGAAGGTGCCTGGGATCAGGCTTGCTGCTGGAGCACACGTGATGGTTTCGTTTGTATTTTTTTTTTTTGTTGTTTTGTCTGCGGAGGAGGAGAAACCTTCAGGATCCTTCCTGCGTGTCGCGGGAGCCGCGGAGGAGCGTACTGCGGGCAGGGCCGGGATCGGCGTGAGGCAGCAGATGTGGAGGAGGAGACGGGTGCTCGCGGGCTGACGGTGCCCGACATGCGCTGCAGAGCGGGATGGGCGCCGGAGGCGAGGAGGAGGAGGAGGAGGACTTGGCGGCCTGAGGAGACACCTCGTCGCCAGTTGTTGAGCCCGGGTGGGCCCTTGCAATGAAGACAGGCACGCCGAGGGTCAGGAAGCACGTCTTTCTTTATTAGCTTACAACTTTCAACTAACCCTCGGAACTCCCTCCCCCCAGCGTCACGTGTCGGGACCACGTGACACAGTTCGTGTCTCTTAAAGAGACAAGCCCGGCGTAACACAGCGGGGAAGTCATTAGTGAGCAGGTAGGTGTAGTCAGTACCTGGCCCTTCCCTCCCCCTACATGTCATACGTAGGTAATAAGAGAGCCAAAACCAGGTAAGGTGGGAAAACATAGGCTGTAAGCTTTATTATACCAACATTTACTCATAATAAAAGTACTTATCATAAAAGAAATGTTTTGGGGGACCTGAGATTGGGTGAACGGGGGCCCTGCTCCATCGTAGGGGCGCCCTTCAGAAGCCTACGACATTATATACCCAGCATTCTGCTGTGTTCTTCTTTTTGATATTTGTCCTTCTCCTTGTCCAGACCATTAAACAGTTCCCATGCCTAGCGTTCAGCTGTGCTCTTCAACCTCACGTTACCTATTTTCCATGGGGATTTGTCCTGTCTTAGGTACTCCTTACTCTTTCTTTTTTGGGTGGGTAGGGTGGGCTTCTTCTGTGCACCCCGTGTGCTCCTTCTGCCACTGCCGCGCTGAGGAGGGAATATCATGAAGGATCCCCTCTTCTCCTCTTCGTATGGGCCAAATTCGGCCCTAGGGCCAATGGGCACCTCTTTGTTATTTCCTTTGGAGAGCCCTGCCCCAACCCAGCCTGTCGTAGGCCGTTCTTTGGTCTCCATTGTCGTGGGCACACGTGGTCCCCTTCACATGCATGTGTCACCTGCACACCAGCCCCTTCCTCTTGGCCACAGCATCCGATAGTCTGGTATTCCTCTTTGTACTGGCAGGCTGTCTCCCAGCACACATTGGTGCCAAGCAGGGATGTTGCCGTTTGGCAGTCCATTCTCCCCCCCTTTGTCATGGAGGGGGAGGCAACTTCCTCCTTTCATTGCCCCCTCTAGGCTTATGTGCCTGGGCCTTTTACCTCCGGGGTCCGGGGTAAACACTGTTGTAGACTTCCTTCCTGCTGCCTTATTGGTGTTTTAGTGCTGGCCAACCCTTCTTTGGACTCATTTCTGGGCATTGAGAGCTTGGGTGGAATGCCTACTGTTTGGTCTGCTGGGATACGTCCCTCCAGTCTGTGGGGGTGCCACTTGGACCTTGCTGTTCATATTCCCACGAGTGGTGTGACAACGGTAATGGCCCCTCCCCTCGGTCTCCTCTCTTCTTGGGGAGCTTGAAAATGCTGGGTAATAGGATCCTGGGCTCTCCTTATGTTGTAACTTCAAGGAAGCACTCTCATTGCAGTATCAGGGGGGTGGGCCCGATCAAGCAATCCCTAGCGTGCCAACGGCAAAAAATGCCTGGGAGTAGTCCACCCCCGCCTTCCCTTTCCCATTGCTGCCTCCCCGCGTGCTAACACTCTAAACGGTTATGCAGGCTGATCCCCACTGCTCCTTGATGCTCCGGGCGCGGCCCTTATCATCTGTGGCCCAGTGTGTCGGCTGCCGGCTGCATGGGTCTCCATTGGGTATGCCTCTATGTCTGTCTATCTTGCAAACCCTGCTGCTGCAGCTTGCATGTGGCCCCGGCTGGTGCCGCTACCAGGGATGCTGGTGTTACTAGGTACTTGTTGCCTCCTCCTTACCCTGTGCCCCAGAGGTGGAAGGCCCAGGCGCATAAGCCGAGAGCGGGCCATGAAAGGAGGAAGTTGCCTCCCCCCCCCACAACAGAGGGGGTGATGGACTGCCAAGCCAAATGGCCCATCTCCTCTTGGCACCAATGTGTGCAAGGAGAGGGCCTGGCAGAACAAAGGGGGACACCAGACTCTTGGATGCCGTGGCTGGGGACAGGACTGGGGTGCAGGTGACAAATGCTTGCAAAGGGGACCACAGGCTGGGTGGGGCCAAGGTGCTCCAAAATAATAGAAAGAGGTGTTAATTTCCCCTTCGGCAGAATTTGGCCCATAAGTAGAGGAGGAGAAGGCATCTTGCCATGTATTCCCTCCTCAGCGCAGCGGTGACAGAAGGAACATACGAAGTGCACAGAAGAAGCCCACTGTGCCCACCCAAAAAGGAAAAGTAAGGGGTATCTAACACAGGGCAAATCCTCGCGTAAAATAAAGGTGACGTGAAGTTGAAGAGCCCAGCTGAACGCTGGGCATGGTGTGTTTAAAGCTTAGAATAAGGGAAAGGCAAAACATCAAAAAAAGAAGAACACAGCAGAACGCTGGGAATATAGTGTCTTAGGCTTCTGAAGGGCGGAAGGGATCAGCCTCGAGTTGGTTCTATGATGGAGCAGGGCCCCCACTCACCTGATCCCAGGTCCCCCAAAGCATTGTCTGTTATGATGTGTAAGCGTTGTTAGGAGTAATGGTTGGTGTAATAAAGTTTATGGCCTAATTGTTCCCACCTTACCTGGTTTCCCGGTGCTATTATTACCAATGTATGATATTTAGGGGGAGAGAAGGGTCAGACACTAACTGCACCTACCTGCGCACTATGCCACTTCCAGGGCGAGGTCCCAGCATCCTCATGCGCAGCGAAGCTACCCAGGCCACTTCTGTCCCACCACGGGGACTCTGCTATTGGAAATCGCTTCCCTTCTCTACTGTATCACTCTGAGCCGCATGCCTTTCCGTTTCCTTCCGTCCCAGATCGGACTGTCTATGCTCTACAGCTTAGTATTTTGGCTCTGGGAGAGCGGAGCTCACACTCTCATAGTGTTACCTCTCCAGCAGCCATCTTGCTCCCCCAACTTCCTGCTCTTTTATAACATCCAATTTGCATTCGTTGCATGTGTGCCACACCATATGCAACTGGCGTGTGGCTCATACTATGGAGTGGTGGGCAGCTGATTGACTCTAGACTTTAAATATATTGCATTTCACCCATGTGCTATGCAATAAGCTGTTGCTCGTTGTGCACCACTGGCATTCGTTTGTGTTGCTGAATTCCATAGACTGATATTACCGTCTGTCACTTTCCATAGGAGACTGGCAGGGCTACCCCTGAGAATGGGGTATTGTTTAAGTTGGATACACAAGCTAAATTCTAGCTTCAGTTTTGCGAGCCCCAATTAATGTGAAAATGTGCAGATACAATTGAAATATAGCAAATTATAGGCAGACATTTTGGGAAAATAATTACAAAATACATTTATTAGTGGGTGTTAATTATATGCAAAAAAGTCAAATCCTGCATTCCTATCCTCTCACAAACAAGATTAGGAAACAAAAAAAAAACAGGTAGCTAATTAATTTCACACATTATGGCTTTTCAGACCATTTGCAAAACTATGACACATCTTCCCTTCACAAAACAAGTTTGTCAAGTTATTACTACATTATGTACAGCCTGGGACATGAAGCTCCCATGACATCTTCTGGGTGTCATTTCATCCGCTGTATTTAGAGCCAGTGCTCCAACAATGCCAATTTCTGATGTTTTCAAGTCCACAAAAAACTCTAGAAACAGCAGCCGCCATGGAGTCAAAAACTCCCAGACATTAGTGTGTTTAAAATATGATTCCTAATTGCAGAGCCTCAGAAGTTTACTTAAAAATGCTGATTGTCTTTTATTTTTTTCTTTGAATGCCTTCCTGAGACCCCGCAATGAGATTCGTGCAAAGCCAATTGCTACTTTGGCTTTTATTTTGTTCTGAGTCTTGAAAAACAGAAACCAAGAGAATTCTACCTGCCCCCTTTCCGCTCTATTGACTTCCATTTTGTTTTTCATAAGTTAAAAATCCCAAACCTTCAACCATGGAAGTATTTTGACTTCGGAAAAAAAGAAGTGACTCATTTTTAATGGTGGGGGGGAAAGGTATGCCTTTCTGTGTCAAAACGGTAACTGAAGTACTCTAACATAAAATCTGCCAATTGCTACCATTCTCTCCTCTCTGAAAGCATTCATCCACAGCACCCTGTTTGGTGCACAGTGGAGCCTTAGGTTTGGAAAATAGTTTGAATCTATCTCTAAAGCTTGGAGAAAACCATAAAAGGTTTTGCACATTAATCATGACTTTATTATCGAATGAATGCATATGATGAGCTGCGATTATGATGGTAGTCACTAGCCAGTGGTGTCTGGGCCAGCCATGTGGCTGCGGCTGGTGGGGGTGTCGAGTTAAAGTACCTAATACAAAAGGATCGAATGCCAAAGGGTCGACTCAATTTCACCTAAAACCAAAGGGTTGAATTTTATTTTTTTAAATATATATTTTTTTGGGTTTCCGTTTTTGAAAAAAAGTGGTTTTACCACAAAAAAAGGGGTTTGGGGGGGAGGGAAATTAAAAAAAAAAAAAAAAAATCGACCCTTTGGTTTTAGGTCCTTTTCATTCGACCCTTTTGGCATTCGATCCTATGCATTCAAAACTTTCACCTATAACCGCTGGTAGGTGCGGAGGACAGGTGTCAGGGTCTAGTGGTGGCTTTTCCTGTAAGGTTTGGGTGGCCTGCTGCTGGTGTTCACGGTGGCTGGCTTGCACGCTGGCACTTGGAATCATGCCCCGGATATTATTATCCCCTTCATCGAAACTTGCAATCCTACGAGCTGCGTCCGTGTTCAAAGTGACATGGCACAGAGGTTTTCCTAATACTTCTTGCTTCCATGTGCTTTCTTCCTCCAGGTGGCTACTGGCATGTCTTTCAAGGAGGCTGTCAGAAAGGAAGTCACATTGCAGTTGTTCCAGTTGCATCGCCCCCAGGGTTCTTGTCCTAGGGCTTCTTACCTGGGCTCTGATTAATTGTTCAGGTAAAGACATTCTGGTAGAGTTCCTCCATCTTGAGTTTTATTCTGCCTTGAGCTGTCCTCTATAGTTTGGAGCTTCGCCCCTGAGGTTTCCTGCTTACCTTTGTGCTTGTTCTGAAAATGGCACAGTTTCATTGCGTCGACACGTTGTTCAATGCCAAAACGGATCGTGGGGTGAAACAGTCCCATGGCTGTGACCATGGCAACACAAGTAGTAAAATGTAGCCAAAACAAATATCAGCAGATGCTGCGCTTGAATGGATCTCTCTCCTCGGTTTAAAGCTAGAAAACATACAACTGGTAGCAAAGAGAGGTTCTGCAACTCTCTCCCCTTAGCTTATCCCACCCCTGTCTCTTTCAGACCCACCAAGGAGGCCAATCGAATTCCGGCGGTGCGCAACCATAATCCTATTAACATAAGTGAACCCCTCTCGGAACTCTCCCCATTTATCAGTGCTGTTCTTATTGTATTAAAAAGGAAATCCAGATGGGGATCCCTTTGTCACTGTGCTGAGAGAGGCAGAGCTTTGCATCACTGATGAGGCCCGACGAGGCCGAAACACGTGTCTGGGGTTGCTGTTGGTACTCTTGTTCAGAGGAGAATTACCTAGCATTTTGGTGCTGGACTGCATAAGTGGGTGGGACCAAACTGATATGCAAATGGTTATTTCTCCTCTGTGAAAGGTACAGTGAGCTCAAGCACTGTAGACACTCCAGAGTGAGCACATTCCCATGGAGCAGGTTATTTGGCCATGCTCGTTTTTGGCAGAGGGGCTCCCAGACCTTTTTGTGTCTGTTCCGATTGTAGTATTATTCAACAATGAAGCAAACCACACATAACCTCGCACAACACCACATGACAACCAGCACATCCCAGCTCTTTTCCGGTTTTCCTGCTTAGTCCTACTAATTTACCCTACCCTCTTACTTTTCAGATCCGCCAGAGCATCAGGGGACAACTTTGCTGGCGATAGTGCAATTTATAAATATCCTTTAACATAACATAGCATACAAACATACAGAGTGAAATTTAAATAAATATTTCAGGTACACTGATATCATACCTGAAATAGAGGAGATCTGATTGTCACCCAACAATGAATCAATATGTAGCATGAGAAAGTGTTTTTCGAAAAACATATTGTAATTGTAATCCTGATTTATGTTATCAATTCATGGAATTGTGGTCAATTCAGGGACAATGTATAAGGATGTCATTAATTAATGCAAAGGATCATTTAATATTAACACATTGATGACTGAAACGTAATCCATGTACAATTTAATCAAATTGAAAGGATGCGCTACAGCAATGTGTTGTAGAGAATTATATAGAGACTGAAGAGGGATAAAAAAAAAGCGCATACACTGTTTTAATTTTCATAGATTTTTTCTATTTTGAAGTTTGAGTTTCTGTTTTCTTTATATCATGACAGATCAAATTTATTTGTAAAATCTAATTTCTACTTTTTCAATCATGCTTCTCTTTCCAGTGTTGTCTCACATAAACATATTTGCACATTTGTGTGGTGTTTAATTGTTGGCATCTTTGTTTGTGTATTTTATTTATTTATTTATTGCGCATTTATAAGGCGCTTATACACCAAGTAAACTGTGCAGGGATTTTTACAACTGTTCACTTCCGAGCCAAATCGGTGCCATCGGATCCCGGGAATCCTGGACTGACGGCTCGTTGCTGAGAACCTGGTCGGGCGTCATCTTGGCAAGGTGCCCAGAATGCTGCTAGGCCATTGGGGTGGTGAGGAAGAAAGGGAGACCTCCGGACAATGGTGCCTGCCGGAGTGCTGTAGAAGTGGAGCACGGCCAGGGACGACCTGAGAAATGCTGGTGAGCGATGGGGAGTATGCCTAGTGATAGACCCAACCTTGGCAGAGACAACATGGTGAGAGCGAGCCTGGTACGCAGCAGTGCATACTGTTATAGAGGATGCAGTGGGCCGTCAAATTGTCAAAAATACCATGGGGTGATGATCATTGTCCACACACAGACGAGCTGTGGAGCCATAGTAGTAATTCCAGGTTGGTTTATTGGACATAGGTACATTTATACATCTCCAGTTACTTGCAGGTATTTACAGGATACATGTGCAGGTATATATAGACATACTTCAAGTAGTACAAGAGACACCCATCAGCAATTCTCTCACATCCAGCTGAAGCCCACAACTGACAGTCATGGAACACTCACACATCACACTCACTAAACATTCCCCTGAGCTGTCCATCATACATACACCAACATTCTATCAGCATGCATTCATGGCCAGTGAGACTGAACAGGACTAACTCACATCATAACATCTCCCTTCCTACAAACAGTCATATTCCACAACATCTCCCTTTCATACAGAAGAACGCACACACCAGAAACCACATGCACATCCCGATGCAACACCAGTCACACAGCATTCTGCTTCCAAACCTAGCAACCTTCCATCCAGAGCTGCCACCCCCGGATACAGGGTCTGCCGCACCCTGGCACAAACACCCAGAAACGGGGACAACCGGAAAACAATCTATATGCCAGAAGGCAGGGAAACGGGGTGGGGGAAAGGATCAGCAATTACCCAACACTGGAACAGGATACAACGTGCCTCGTCGATGCAGAGCCTGCGCGGAACATACAGGCTGCCAAAGTCCAAAACAACTGACACACAGGTAGGCTGGTGCTGGCCACGCCAGGAACAGCAAGAACAGAAGGAGTACGTAATCCACACAACTTCCACCCTCACAAACAAAACACACGGATATGCAATCAGCTTCCAAACCCTATCCAACCAGTCAATCTCAACAAGAGTAAAAACCATCAGGAAAACATATAGACCCTTTCATCAGACATCATCAAAAAAACATATGCACCCTTTCATCAGACATCACCAAAAACAACATATGCACCCTTTCATCAGACATCACCAAAAACAAATATGCACCCTTTCATCAGACATAAACCGATGCACACAACTGCATGTATACACACTAAACCACACACCCACATATACTAGATTGAACAGGCGGTACTCCTGGCAGTACCACATTTATACTTAATAGAACACTAAAACTTCTAACATTGTTGTCTACAGAAAAAAACGTACAGAGATAAACCATTGGCCAACATTTGTACACGCAGCTACATCGAGGCTACAACAACTTAGATCCTCTATTAATATCCAAATTGTGTGCAGTCCTTGCAATTTCATGGTGCATATTAAAACATTTCTCTATAACATTTTCTCATTTTTCCTATGGTGCATACTCTAAACAAAATGTTAAACACATCCCTGTAACATTTTCTAATAGTGCACCCAAACTCTGTATGCTTTATACTTTGCCAATTCCTACATGCTTTTTGCTCTATCCCTTCCTTCTACAAGGAACAGTCCTCTACTTCCAAGGTAAAGGAAACTCTGGGGCCTTGCCCAATTACGCTGCTTCCTCTCAACCCCCGAGGCAGTCAGGAACCTTTATCATACGGATGCGATACTCATTTTATATGGACGCACCCTAATGGCACCTGGTAACCTAACAACAGGTGCATTTCACATTTCCAAGTAAAACGCCATTTTCTCCTTTTTAACAGCCTTAGCCCCAACAAAACAATGAGGCGCTAGGTATCAGATGACACCATGTCATCCAAAATGTGTTATGTGAGCCAACATTTTCATGTAATCCATATTGTTAGGCCACAACACATAACGTTAGATGACAAGACAATGGTACACAACACTGTGTAACATAATCACTTAATACACCATAGCAGTTCCTTTAAAAATCATATGAACATCTCCCTAATTCACATATTATGGATATTGCTCTAGTTAAATTTTATCACAAAACGTATGCAGCACGATTGAAATTCCTTATTGTTTCCCTTTTTGAATTTATTAACACTTTCTGTAGCAAAATCAGAATTCTTTATAATTTCTCATTTTTTTAAAAACACATTCTATATTTTCAAATCACCAAAACATTTTAAAAATATGATTTTAATGTTAATGTTAAATGTATTTGTACTGCGCACCATCACCAAAAGAGTTGGTCCCCATGTGCTCAGGCAGATCTGCAATTAGAGGGCGGGAATGGGTTAGTCGGGTGAAGAGGCAGTAGGAAAGTGAGAAAGTGGTGTGTTGTTGACAGCTTCAGTTCGGTTTTCACCGTGCGCTGAACTTTGGTGTGAATATCGGACTGGTGCGAGACCTTGTGGGCTGTTGGTGCGGTTTATGTGTTGTTTGTTTGTTGTTGTGGTGTGATGAAGTGCGTGCAGTTTGCTGAGCGAGAAGGTGGTAGTCTGGATTTTCATGCGAGTTAGGTATGCAGAGATTTGAGTAAAGGGTTAGTGTGGTATATGTCACTTAGTCCTTATAATTCTTGTTCTATGTATCCAGTTGTCCTATAGGGAGGCAGATTCTTTAATCCCAAGGTGCTTTCCAAAGCAAACCGAGAATCATTGTTTTCTCATTTTAATTTCTCTGTAGCATAATCAACATTGCAAAACAACATTCCTTTTGTGTTCCCTGAGGTTGTCATGAAGAGCTAGATTATCGTACACTGGAATAAAATAGAGCAGAGTGCTCCATTTTTCCCTGCATGGTGTTCAAACAAACTTGGAGTACTCTCTCTCACATCTCAATTGATAATGCGACTTCCTTACCTGGGGACGTGTAGTGTCCTGTAGGTGGACCTCCTCGCCCTCCTAACCGCTCTCTCTCTTCAAGCAGAGGCTGACACGGGAGCTGGGGTGCAACACGTCTTATCTTTATTTAACTTCGACACTAACTGCCGCTTCCCGCGGTAACCCCTCCCCTTCCTGTCACGTGGGACGCAGCCCACTCAATAACCGATAACAGAGAGAGAGGACTATTCCTCTCTTCGATACTGTGGTGACGACACCACAGGACGTTTCTTCCTTACCCGAGGACTCTTCAATCTCCATACGCAAAGAATCATTTTTCTGTTTGCTTTAACTCTATGATGAAAGCGCCAACGTCCCCCTGTTTAAAACATTTGCAGTCGCAGCGTCTAGTCTTATTTTATTTTTTTGAGGCCACAGAGACTTCCGATCCGCGATGTGGATCAAACACGCAGGACACATTTCAAGTCCCTCTCCTTTAGCATGGCGTCTGTTAACATCGAGGTTGCTGGGCCATGGAACGTAACGGCACTTAGTCCGTTGCCGACGTCATCACAATGTCAAAGAGAAACAAGCCCAACAGTTTGCTCCAACAGTGCCGATGCGGCATGCCTTCCGTGCCTGAATTGCATTAATGGGCGCAAATTATGATCGATTGCTGTGCTCCCAGTTTCATTCCTGGCCGCATTTTTGGTCCATGTGGCTGCAAGGATCGGGCTACATCTATGTTCTCTGTGGGAAAGGAACACCCCAGCTGAAATCAGGCAACTATGCACAGGGATCACTTCTCCTGTGATGCCAGTAGTCACTGTTTGCAAATTTCCCAAAAGGTGCGATCCAACAAAATGTACATAAATCATCGTTGTCACATCCGCTGTACAACAACATGCTCATAATGCCAGAACGCTATCAACGCTCTCTTTAGAAGGTGCTTTTACATTTTGTCAGGATCTCTACAGTGCTGCAGATGGCAGGGCCTTGCTTTCAATCATATATCTGGGTGACGGATGGAGGCTGGGGGCTATCACCCAGAGGGCCCAGAAAATAACACTGAATGAGGATGGTATTGTGATCAATGGGGGAACGGTGGGCGACATCTATGGGCTGCTCCCCCCCACAGCTCTTCTTACTTATTATCTGTTGCTTCTGTCTGCTTCTTTTCTTTCCCATGTGCGTTTTCCAGATCCCATCCTCGTTGCCAATGTCGTAAATACCCTAGGGTGATGATCAATGTCCACACACAGACCAGCTGTGGAGCCACAGTAGTAAGTCCAGGGAGCTTTATTGTGCACAGATACATGTATACATCTCCAGTTACTTGCAGGTATTTACAGGATACATGGGCAGCTAGATATAGACATATATTAGGTAGCACAAGAGACATCCACTGGCCGTCCTCTCACATCCAGCTCAGGCCCACAACTGACATTCATGGAACACTCACACACCTCACTCACTCAAATTTCCCCTGAGCTGTCCATCATACATACACCAACATTCTATCAGCATGCATTCATGGCCAGTGAGACTGAACAGGATTAACTCGCATCATAACACAACTCCGAACACAACTGGAGCGGGAGTCTGGTTTTCGTGGAAGAGGCACAGTGGATGGGAACCGGACCCGCAGCAGTGTTCACCGAGCCAGCCGGGGCAGGAGGTGGCTGGCTCAGTCTCGCCCGGAGCGGGAACTTGCTCCCTGGTGTTAACATGGAGAGTGGGGGCCGGGCCCGCAGCAGTGATTACTGAGACAGCAGGCGGCCAGTGGAGGCTTCGCCCGCAGTGGGGGCACACTCATTTGTGGCATCATGGAGCGCGGGAGCTGGGCCTGCGCTGGTGAGCTCTTTATTAATGAACGTGCCAGGTGGCGGTCTGGAGGTTTGCCCAGGCTCTCGGATAATAAAGAGGAGGCATCGGTTTGCTCCGCAACAGCAGGCACTGTGGGTAGCACCAGAGACCTGGTGTGGACGCTGCCTGGGAGCGACGACCCTACAGAGAAGATCTAGGTACCTGAGGGCCATGGCAGAAGACAGGCAGCATAAAATGACTGCTCAGATCAGACATTGAGAGCGAGCATACTGAATGGGACACACTCTAGCCCAGGAGCGGCACTCTTCAGGACTTGAGAGGAAGGGAGCCAATTTGACATTGAGAGACAGACTGAGTCATAAATAAACCCAGCAAACCTTTGCATATCCTGGAAAACGAAGGACTGGGCTTCTCCCACCTCAGTGACAGATTTAACTCCACCGAGTGCTGGTGGTTGCTGGCTATGGTGTATCCTCTACGCCGTGACAATACTCTGCATAAATGTCTCCAGACAAATGGTCACTGCTACAACCCAAGAGCAGCCTGGTACAGAAAGGCGACACCAGGGACAAATACCCATGCTTTTTAAGAGGGTGGTGGTAGGGGAGGGTCAGGGTGAGAGGGGGTGTAAGTCCACCCAGCCCTCAAGAACAACAGCTGATCGAGCTCTGGCACCAGCGGATAGCGTACCATGGGCAGTGTGGGTCTAGCTCTCCACCCCCTGCCGGTGTCGGTATGTACATCACATCAGGGGTCAGCAAGGGCCACAAGGAATCAAGTTGAAAACATCATAGGCGGCGTACTCTTCCTGCTTGGCCAGCAGGGGTGACGATAGAGGCATCAGATAAAACCCTGCTGGGCCCGCTGCAGTGCTGCACACAGGAACCCGCACCCTTGGGGTGGCAGGTGTGAAAGAACTGTGGCGATCAAGGCTTGCTCCCCAGGCCTGACATGTGTGGTGTCATGGTCAAGGATAAAACCAGGAAAGTGAGGCTCAAGAGCAGAATGGACGAGTACACTGTGAGCGGCCCCTTACCCTCTACAGCACACATCCCGGCGAAAGGAAGCGTGGGAGTGGAGGTGCAAGAATCTCATGGATATCATGGGCGCCATAGAGGAATCCAGATCCTCTGCTGAAGAAAAAAAATCAATGGTCTCTCGTCGGAAGTGTCCCTCCGGAGGCACGACTTGCAGAAACTCACTTCAAGGGTGGGAGAGGCAGAGCAGCGCATCTTAGATTCTGAGGATGCTCTCAGAAGTCTGGAGAAGCAACTGGCGGCAGTCTCATAGAAACGTACTCACCTGGGACAAAGAGCAGAGGATAGCAAGAGGAGGCCACAGTGAAAAATTCTCTGCATTCTCGGGGGCCTGAAAAGGAGGGAGGGCGCAGCATAGAGCTTTTCTCTGAACAATAGCTGGAGGACAAATACTGCAGAAATACACTCTGCATAGTTCCATGAATCAGGGTTTGTGTCGGCAGTGCAAAGTCACTTTGAACCGTGCAAAAATTCCATGAAGCGATCCCAATGGCTATAAATCCCTACTTTGCACAAACCTCCTTCTGTGTTTTCTGTCTCCAGATGTTGACTACACAAGAGGGCTGGCACAGGTACTTTGCTATGGGTCAGCAGATAGATAATGGTGGCACTGTAGTGGCTGGTCTCCCCATTCAGGAAACGGTTACATGTCGGAGCCAGGGCCGGCTTTAGGCATGGGCGACAAAGGTGGTTGCACAGGGGGCCGCATTAGCCCTCCATTAGGCCCCCTGCCAAGCTAGCTCAGGGGAGTCTTTCAAGGGCTCCCCCGAGCAGGCGTGGTGGGTGAAGGTGCCCTTTTGAAATGAAATGCGCCCCACTCTTGTGCTGGCACCTGGTGCTCTAAGACGGGAGCAGGGTGCTTTTCATTTCAATAGGGCGCTGCTGCTAAACCCCATTAATGACTTAAATAGAGTGCCGCTGCTACACCACCATGGGTCTTCACCATGCTGGATTGACAGCTGCAATCTATTTAGCAGAATAACCCTAAATGTGTCCTCCCCCCCACCCCGAGTTCCGGGTGATGGGCGGCACATTTGTTTCCTCTCCCCAGGCGCTGCTAGAGCGCAGGCAGGCCCTGGTCGGGGCCATGCTGTTGCATGCACCATTTTACTTATTAGTAAATGGATTTGTGTGTGCAGAGCAGGCCATGCTTTTGTTGGAATCATTTTCCTTGACAGTAATATGCAGTGGTTTAACCAACATGGGGGTCAGACTGTTGCGGGCTCCAATCTGGTACCCTACTTGGGGCATTAAGAAAATGATTCATATCATATGGGGCCCACCAACTCTGCACCAATCTGTGCTGTTGCGGGTGGCACAGGGAAAAAAAAGTTGCTGTGTGCTGCACCTTTGTGGGCACCATACCACTCACTCAAATGCAATTGCGTATCAGCCTTGAACATAGAAAGGGTATGCAGTTATTACACAGACAGTCCTAATTTGCATACCCACAATGCTTTTAAACTTTTTTTTACTTATTTATTATGTGACATAGCTATACCCAGTAAAGCTTTACACACATCTGCCAATACAAATAGATTAATAACAGACTAATACAAACTATGTATATACCTACACAAGCACTTAAAATATCCATTGTAAAAGAAAACTAATTCAAACAATTCGCTACAACAGTTCATACAGATATTCTAAAAAATAGAGAAACACCCAATTGGTTACTTAAAATACATAGTTTTACAAAAAACCGAGTTAACTACTTAAAACAGATCTTTTACAAAGTTCATTGCTGCAATCACACATTGCTCGCTGGGGACTACAAGTCGAGTCCACCAAAACAGGCCTTTTACTTAGATATAGTTCAAACATTATGTCACGACGGCCAGAAAGTACGGTGCAGTCTATAATCACATGTTTTAAAGTTTCCTTAGACTTCAAACAATACCGACAGGAGCGGTCAACCTTACGTAATTTGTTGCAAGCTCCAAACAAATCTTTCGTAAGAAATAGATTATGCTTTAAACATAGCCAGACATCCCTGTATTCCTTGTCGGTATGCCTAATCAAACATATATGTACTGAGTTTTGAGGTTTTATATCATATTCAAATTGATCAAAGGTTTTGCATGCTTCCAGAGAGGATCTATTCACAATGAAGTCTCTTTCATACATTTTCTTTTTGGCCTTCAGTGGAGTATATTCCAGATCTTGTAATGTGGCGCTGTTGAGTTAGAGAATATTAAGGGAACCATTGATCCACTGAGCAAGGCAAGCATAGTCCCCACATATTACTGAGCTTTTTAGATGTTCAAATAAAGTGCCCACCGGCAGAAGTATGGCACATCTTAGCAGCTGCACCTTTCACCAAGAAATCATTGCCTCAAGTCCCCATTGCAGGAACCCGGTAATGGAGCCCAGAACGGAGGCAGCCATGGAGCTAATAGCTCCATGGCTACCTCCATTCTCGTAATGAGGCCCCTTGTCTTTGAAAGAGATCCCCAAATATTTCACTTCAGACACCACCTGCATTCTTTGGCCCTCCATATGCCAAAAAAGATTACTTCTACCCGACAGAGGTTTACACCTGTTCATAGTCAAGACCCTGGACTTGGGAACATTAATGTTTAGTCCACGGTCCTTGAGATAATTACCCAGCATGGTCAGGGATCTTTGCAGGCCCACTGTAGGGTTACCAGTCATTTGGTCGAAAACCAAAGGATCGAATGCCATTTGATCGACAGTGAAATGGTAAAAAAAAATGGTCAATTCTTTTTGTTTTTTTTTATTTTAATGGGGGGGATTCCCCCCAGCCCCCCGTTTTCTTTATTAAAAATATTTTTTAACAAACCAAAACTAAAAAAATATATATAAATAAATAAAAAATTCCACCTTTTTTTCCGACCATTTGACTGTCAATCAAATGGTCATTCGATCTTTTATTTTCGACCATTTGACTGGACACCCCACTGTAGTGTAATCTAGGAGGAGCACATCATCAGCATATAAGAGATACTGTCGTTTAAAGGATCCCAATTTTGGTGGATTAGCAATAACGGATCCCAATACAGCTCCTTTTCCGAAGATATACAAATGAAATAGTATTCGGGACAACCCCACTCCCTTAACATCTTCCAAAGATGACAGGGATCAACACAGCCGAATGTTTAGTAATGTCCAGGAATGCAACATATAAAGTTTGCTTTGGCTGCGGCCCTTGTTTGGCCAAATGTCGGATCAAGAAACAATTAAGGGCTGTACTAGTACCTCTCCTAAAGCCAGATTGGTTAATCTTCATTTTGGTTGCACCCTACGCCCAATGTTCCAAGGCCCACAGTAGGAATCTGGAGAAGATCTTATACGAAGCATCCAACAGGGAGATTGGGCGGTAATTTGCAGGACCCGCTCTATCTCCCTTTTCAAATATTACGACCACTATTGCTTCTTTCCAAGTATGAGGGAACTGGTGAGTCCCCAGAATGGTATGAAATAGCAGCAGCAAAACCTCCGCCCACATCTCAGGGGCCAGTTTAAGCATAAGATTGGAAAGACCATCGGGGCCTGGGGCATTTGATGATTTCGCCTTCTTTGTTGCCCATAAGATTCCCTCGATGTCTATTGTCAAAACCTCCCATACAGAGGGAGTATCTGACAGTTATTTATTTTGGATTTGTAGCGCGCACTACAGCCCACAGGCATCGAGGCGCTATAAGGATGCTTAAGAAGGCTTGCTTGAGGGTTACAATAAGCGGCCCAAGAATAAAAGCTTAGATACAGTTAGTTAGGTTACAGTTGTTCACATGGTTACATTACATAGTACCGTATAGTGCATAACAATGTATGTCATATCCATCCATGTGTAGTCAACGTATGATGAGAGATAGCATATGCAATACAGAACTCGTAGGGATAGGCCCTTTCAGACAAACAGCCTATTTCTTAAGGCCTTGCGGAAGGCTGCATGAGATTCGATTGATCTGCTCTGGGCTGGGAGGTTGTTCCAAAGGGTCACAGCCATGGTTGGGAAGCTGGAGCCTCCAGTGCGCACTCTGCGCATGTGAGGAACCGTGATACGGTTGGCATAGGCGGAACTCGAGGGTCTGGGTGCTGTTTGTTTGGTGATCCTCTGAGCTAGGTACATAGGTGCCAGACCGTGGAGACATTTATGTGTTAGGGCAAGTGTCTTGAAGACAATCATTTCCTTGATGGGTAGCCAGTGTACCGGCCTCCTGACCACTGAAATGTGCGCCCTGCATGAGATGCCTGTTGTGGCCCTTAAGGCATTATTCTGAGCTATTTGGAGTTTAGCCAAGTTTCTTTGGGATGTTACAATAAAGAGAGCATTGCAATAGTCCAGTCTGGAGCCAATGATGGCTCTGGCTATGGTGATACAGTTCTGTTGGGACAGGAATGGCCTAACAGCATTGATCAATTTAGAGGGATATGCTGCAGAGGAAGTGATGGCATTGACCTGCCTGTTCATGGTAAGGCTTGGTTCAAGGTACACGCCCAGTGTCTTGATCGCTTGAGAAACTGTGATGGGGATGTTGTCAATAGTGAAAGAGTGATACTTCTCATCAAGTTTGCCCAGTGTGGATGGAGACCCAACCAGCAGAAGATCGTTTTTTTCACTATTTAAACAGAGCCAATTATCTGCCATCCATGATTGAATTGTGGAGTAAACTAAGTTGAGGGTGTTCATATCAGTTGGATGGTCCCAAGTGAGTGGGATGAGCACCTGGGTGCCATCTGCATAATTGGTATATGAAATGCCCAGGGCGTCAAGGATTCTGAACAGGGGTCTGGCGAAGAGGTTATACAGGATAGGGGTTATGCAGGAGCTTTGTGGGATGCCACATTTGATAGGACTGGGGATGGCACTGGAGGAGTTAAAAAAAACCTTCATTACTCTCTCCTGAAGAAAAAAGGTTATCCATTCACATGCCTTAGGGGAGAAGTTGGCATAGGGTTTTTGCTTTATCAGGTCAAAGGCCGCAGATAGGTCTAGGAGCAGGAGGAGCGCTGGTTGGCCTGCGTCTCTCAGGTCATCTATTTGATTTTTTAGGTCAAGTAGTGCCGTTTCGGTCCCATGACGAGGACAAGGACGAAAGCCGGACTAGCGTAATCCAAGAAGGTGGCTGTCCTCAATACATTTTTTAACTTGCAGGTAAGCTGCTTTATCCAAGATATTTAGCAGGAATGGGACAGCTGTAATGGGTCGGTAGTTCCCTGGGACCAGTGGGTCAATAGACTTTTTTTTAGGAGTGGTCGGACCCAGGCTTCTTTGAGGGAAGTCGGTAAATGAGATGACTAGAAGTACGAGTTGATGAAAGCAATGATGAAGGGGCCAAGGGCTGTTGCACAGTCTTTGATGATATGAGCCGGGCATGCGTCCTCCTTACAATTGGAAGGCTTAATAGATGTTATGAGGGCAATGACTTCAGATTCGCTCATGTCAGAGAATTCAAATTTTGGTACCTGGTTAGAGGTGTTACTGGTTGAGGGGGGGGGGGCGGGACAGGCTAATAGCGATGATAGAGCTTTTTGGTGAGCTAATATTTTGGTATGCAAGGATTCGAGCTTATCTAGCATAGCTGCTTGAATTTGGTTGCACCAGGCCTCTTTCTTGATAAGGGTGGATGGGGGAGCTGAGGGCGACTCCAGCTCCCTAAAAATCGCAAAGATTTCCTTGGTACCTGAGTTGGCGTTGTTGTTCCTAGTGTTGTAGGATTCAGCTTTAGCCTGTGTGATGGCTGTTTTGTATTCTCTAGCAATAGTCTTAAAGTCAGTTTTGGTGGATTCAGTAGGGTTTCATTTCCATGTGGCAAACAATACCCTCTTTTTGGTGAGAAGATCCACAAGTTCTTGTGAAAACCAGGCATTGGAGTGCTTTGTTTTCTTTGCTTTTTTATCTTCGCTTTTTTGGCAGTGAGAGGGGCGATGGTATCTACCGCCGTGGTTATAACCTGGTTAAAAGTGCTGGCTAGAAAGACAGGATCATTGGGGAATGGTAGTTGCAGAGCAGGAGCAAGCAGGTGAGGAAGGGGAGTATCTTTCGTTAGCTTCTTAGAGCTCCTTGAGAGTGCGGCAGGGAGAAGGATGGTAGGTTTAGACGGTCCTGTGGAGGTGTCGATGTGAAAGTAAATAAAGAAGTGGTCGGACCAAGGGATAGGGGAGATGGTAGGGCGGAGTATGGGGCAGTGCAATTTTTGCATGCTTGCGGTCAAATCCTGCAACCTCGGAGGCATACAAGGTGTTAAAGTAGGCTTCCCATGTTGCCCCCGCAGATAGGCTGAGCTTGTAGGGATACTCGGACGGCATGACCACAAATAAGTCTCCAGAACATGGAAAGATCTCTTGAACCTAAGGCTGTCAACATACACTCAACATACTTATGAAGTAAGAGGTATCTGTGTTTTTTTTTTTAGCAAATTTATGTAAGATTGAGTTAGTTTCCTTATGGTTGTAAAGGCTGTGGAACCCAATTTGCTAGCTTTTCTAATATCTTGTCTTAGTACTTGTTTTCTTTGGTTCACAGCTAAATTAGATTTGTGCCTGAGATCCAGGCATTTGGGTTTTAGGGACAATAACATTGGAGGAATAAGGGCAAGGAGTATGTTTTGAAAGTGCAAACCAAACAGATCCAGAAGCATTCCAGCCAACAGCCCCTCCAGTAAAATCCTGTTGTACCCTAACATTAAAACAGTGCGCTACTCTAGGACGCTACTAATTGCATGTTCACTAGGTCTCACTTCGATAGGATCAAGTGGTTGTGGTTCAGCGACCAGCCTATTAACCCCACCTCCCCCCCGCCAGGGACGTCATTTCACCAAAATGCCAGGGGTAGCGGAAGTGAGATCACATGACCCTTGCTCCCTGGTGACATCACAGGAAGTGATGTCATTTAACCCCACCCCAACGTGTTATCGCGGGATGCGATGGAACACGACCTTTCACCCGTTGACAAAACAGGAAGTGCTATCACATAGCATTGTACACTACAAAAAATATGGTTACGATATCACTATAATGTGATGTACATTTCATACAAGAATGGATCGCCATATGTATCGTTTAGATCAGTGTGTATAGGCCCATACTACCTAATTACTGTGAATGCAAGCTGATGTGTTATTATATAGCACTTACGCTTAAGCGCTTTATATAGAAAAAATATACACCCAATATCACCCAACCTGTGTTGGTACTCATTTGTCGACCTCAGAAGGATGAAAGGCTGAGGTAAGGCATTTAAGAGCAGACTAAATCAGTGACTCACCCTCTGAAGTGTGCCTAAAATAAACCTTTAATGAGTCTAGCAATTATTGTATAGAATTCCAGAAAGACACATTATTCGGTATTCCTAATATTTCTTATTTAGGGTCAGTGCTGAAAGTGTTAGACTTGTGTCACTCCTTTTCTTCTTTTTCTTCTTTTTTTAACGGGCTTTTACAAGAAAGCGAACCACTCCAGAACTAAAGAGCCACAGGGTGCTGGCCACAGCCCATGAGCTTGCACTACAAAAAAAAAAGAAGCTTTTTTTTCTAGAGGTCGCAAGGGTGACCACAGAGGTCGCAAGGGAGACCTCAGAGGTCACAGTTGCAATCTGTGGTGACCCCTAAATGACGTCCCTGCCCCCGCCCCAACAGTATGGACATCTGCGAATGGTCACTCCTAGGACTACGTGCTACCTCCAAAGTGAGAAAACCAAGTAACATGCACTCCGGGGTAAAAGCGTAGGCCAGGGTTGAACTGCAGCTACCATATGACCAAGTGTATTTAGGCAGAACATCACCTTCAATGTTTCCATTCAATAGCTTTAGATCCCATTTGTCAAAGAGGGATCGAATGAAGCACCCCAGTTCTCTAGCGCTCTGTGAACATTGCCGGGCAACTCCTAAGTTGTACCAATCAGTGTCCAAACATTCTGAATTGGAATCGTCCAGTAACACCACTCTGCCTTTGTTCCAGATACTCAAAGCTTCAATGCACTTACAAGCGCTGACAAGAAGTCAACCAAACCTGTCGATTCAGGACTATAGCATGCAATTAAAACAATCAGCCATTTCCAACCAGCACCAATACAATTCCGCCAGGAAGGAAATCTTCATACCCAAAATGCATCTATGGCCTAAATCAAGTTTTTCCACATTGGGGCCTGAAGACACACACCAAGCACTAAGTAAGACCCCAAATGTTCTTCCTTTGGCCCCTTTCTGTGCCGGCTCATGCAAAACCAGTGGCGTAACACAAAATCGGGGGGCCCCCCTGCAAGCCATGCTGAGGGGGCCCCCCCAACTCAGCAACAAATCACTGGTGTCGCGCCTCACTCTGGGTCGGCATAGATTATCATGCTTGCGCAATACGCGCAAACGTGCTGCTGAAAGGATATGCTGCACACTGCACTAGGAGAAAGATATAAATATGTGTTTTATTGTGATATACAGCACACTTTCTGAGAAAAATTGGCTAAAAAGCCAGAGTGTTTGCAATTGTTTTGTAGGGTAACACCAAGGCAATAGATGCAAGTCACCAACAGTGCACAGGAACATTAATGCTTTGCTATTAAAAATGCCATGCCACAATGAAAACATGTCCAACTGGCTGCACAATGTAGACCAGTGTAGACATGTAATAACGTTACAGTAAAGCATGCAAGGTCACATTTAGACATACCTAGACTGGTTGCACCAAAATTCCAATCGAAGCAATTACACTCATCAAGAAGAGAACACACATTCAAGCCCATGGCCTCTAACAACACGGCCAAACTCTTTAAAATCTGCAAGGAACTGGTCAATCCGGTTGTAGTCTTTACCTCTCCTGTTCCCTTCCAGGCCCTCTGTATGGCTCTGTCATCTCACTTCTCCGCTTAAACTCAGGACATCCTGTCCTCCTTCTCCTCTTCCTCTCCCTAGCCCTCTTCCTCTTCCTCTCTCGGACCCCCTTAGGCCATCTCTACCTCTCTTCCTCCTTTCTCCTCTTTCTCTCTGACAACACCTGACGAGGTTTCTAGACAAGTCTGATCTATGATAGTGTCATCCAAACAGGTGCTCCCCTGCTCCTCCAGAACCATCAAGGACCATATTGACACCCTCGCTCCAGCCTTGGCCGATTTCTGTAATCACTCTTTCGCCACTGAAACGTTCCCCTCTCCCCTTAACCACTCCTTTATGCACCCACTCCTCAAGAAGCGTCTGCTGATCCTGCCTGCCCGGCAAACTATCGCCCAATCTCCATTACCCCTTTCCTGGGCAAACTGTTGGAAAAGCTGGCCATCTCCCAGCTTACTCTCCGCACGGAATCTGTTGGTTGTCTCCATGACCTTCAGTCTGGCTTCAGAGCTGACAGAGTCACGGAAACTGCTCTCCTGAACACCTGTGAAGATCTGCTCTCCAACCTTGATTCCAGCATTCCTTCTGTCCTCATCCTCATTGATCTTTCCTCTGCTTTCGACACGGTCAACCACGCCATCCTGATCAATCGACTCCATGAGAACCTGGGCAGCATGGATCAGTCCCTTGAGTGGCTGACCTCCTTCCCCTTGGACAACCCCTCCCAGGTCCAATTTGGTCCCTTTCTCTCCCCTCCATCCTCTCATCCTGGTTTTTCAACCTCTACTTGGCCCCTTTGTCCCACCTGATCTCTATCTTCTCCTCTAACTTTCAGTGTTATGAGGATGACACTCCTCTTTCCTTCAGGCTCCCCTCAGACTTCTCTCCTCTCTCGCTCATTCCTGACTGTCTATCTGCGATTCAGGATTGTTTTGCCTCCAACGATCTCTGCCTTAATGTCAGTAAGATGGAGATCCTTCTCATTTGGACTCCTGCACCTGCTTTCCCTCTCTCAGTCTGGCCGTCTGCCTTGGGCCCCCTTCCTTCGCCTTCCTGTGAGGCAAACAACCTTGGTGTCATCTTTGACTCCACTCTCTTCGTCTCCTCACATCTCGGACGTCGCCAAGAAGTCCCATTAGCAGCTGCACCTCCTCAAAGGGACTCTTCCCTTTCTCACTTTCCCCCAGAAGCTCACTGTCGCCAGAGCCCTGGTTCTCTCTAGGGTGGACTACAGCAACAGCCACTTTATCAATCTGCCTTCCTCTACTGTCCACCATCTGCAACTAATCCAGAACAGGACTACAAGACTTATACTTGGCCTCAAGCCCATGGATCGTATCTCTCCAGCCGTGAAATCTCTACACTGGCTCCCACTTGCTGCAAGGATCAAGTTCAAGACCATTTGCATTGTCCACAAGGCTTCCTGGGCCTGGGGCCCGCACTACATCCAACACTCTTTTCCAAAATATCTTCCTTCTCGAGCCCTTCGCTCAGATACCTACAACTCTCTAAGGTTTAGATGCTTCTCTAGGCAGAGGGTGGGGGGTAGATCTCTCTCCTCTGCAGGTGCCTCCCTTTGGAATAGCCTCCCTGCCCCTCTCAAACTTGAGCCGGACCACCTGATGGTCTGGAAGCAGCTCAAAACGTTCCTCTTCTCTGCTTTCTCTCTCGCCCTCCCCTACCTGACCTACCTGTCTGCTGCACCGACTGGTTGCTTGGCTACCCTCAGAGTCTCACTAAGTCCAGACTCTTTCTTGATCAGTCACCCTTGCACTGCCTTTGGGCCTACCACGCACTTAGGGACTGTAACTGTAACCCTAAAGTCCCTTGTTCTCCTTGAACTACCCAGAGCCCCGCTGCCCTACCTGCACTTACTCAGAGCATTGCTGCCCTGTTTTTCCCTCCCCTCTCCCTTGCACTTCCCCTCTCCCTTTCCCCTTGCACTTCTCGTTCTCGCACTTGCACAATCTGAATGACACAAGGCCCAGTAAGATTGTTTGTCTTGTCCTCACTCTATCTTCCCTCACTTGTCTTGTCGCGCCTAGAAACACCTGTGTACAGGTACGTTATAAATGACTTGTATCATATAATTTGATCACAGATGCCCAGAGAAATATACAATGCTGCAGTAAGAAATGGCTAGACTGGCAGCACACAAATGGCATTCTAGCCAGGTAATTCACTTAGCAGGACTGCTTTATCAGAAATGCCCAGTTACAAAAAGCTTTATCAGAAATGCCCAGTTACAAAAAAGTCATACCAAACTGAGGAATGACTAGACTGGTTGCACCAAAATGCCTCTCTAGCCACTAATGCCACATATCATGACTGCTTAGTCTGGACATGGACAGCCATTATGATTTGTTGCACAATCCTGCCCCCTCACACATCCCCTCTCCCTCCCAACCCTACCCCAACCTCCACAATCAGCTCCTGGGCCCAGAATTACCTTCACATCCCTCTTCCTTGTCCCAGAGGTTACGTATGAGGCTCTTTGCCTCATAGGTAAGTACTGGGATGAGGAAGAGTGGGACTAGGAGTAATGAAGATTACAGGTAGCTATGTCAGGCATTATCTCCATGTACCTCTACCTCACTCAAGTACTTGTGTATGAGGCAGCGTGCCTTATACACAAGTACTGTCTCGTACACACTGGGACGAGGAAGAATAGGGCTGGGAGTAATGAGTAATCAAGGCATTAAACACAAGTATTGGTGCAACACCATTGAGTTGACTGGGATTCAGCACGCCCCCCCCCTGAAATGTTGGGCTATGATGACTCAACCTGGTCGACCTTCGCAGCGGTTGCCAGACAGAACAGGACACATATTAAATGGCATCTGGGTTTCGCTGTTAACAAGAGCCCAGCAATTACTAACATAAAGCATTTCACTATTAGTACCTGCATTCAAATGCCACATTTTTTAGGCAATTGAAATCGTGATGTGGCTTTAATACTTGCATGCCACGGGAGTGATTGGAAGGGTAGAGGGGGAACAGGAGACCACTCATTCTCACAGCAGTCCATAAGTGGTTGCTTTCAACCTTAAAGGAGAGAGTTAACTGCTTGTAACATTGAAGCTGCACAAGAATAGTCTAATTAAAATGCATAAAGAAATGAGATGCCCCCTAACAAATATGTTTGCCCCTCCCCCACCGCAAATTACGTTAGCGCCTCTCCCAACATTTGAAGGGTTAGCCCGCGAAAAGTAGGTTTTGTTGCGCCCCTGAACGCAAGCACACACACCATTCACCATATACACACACACACACACCCAGCCATCCATACATTTAAGTGTGCATTCTTTCACCTTACAGGCACACCCAAGCAGCCATCCATACATTTAAGTGTGCACCCTTTCATCATACAGGCACACCCAGGTAGCCATCCATACATTTAAGTGTGCACCCTTTCACCATAAAGGCACACCCACGTAGCCACCCGTACATTTAAGTGTGCACCCTTTCATCATACAGGCACATACACCCAGGAACCCATCCATACCTTTAAGTGTGCACCCTTTCACCATACACTCACACAGTCAACCACCTATACATTTAAGTGTGCACCCTTTCCCCATACAGGCTCGCTCAGGCAGCCACCCGTACATCAAAGTGTGCACCCTTTCACCATACACTCACACAGGCAGCCACCTATACATTTAAATGTGCACCCTTTCATCATACAGGCACACACACCCAGGCACCCACCCATACCTTTAAGTGTGCACCCTTTCACCATATACTCACACAGTCAGCCACCTATACATTTAAGTGTGCACCCTTTCCCCATACAGGCTCGCTCAGGCAGCCACCCGTACATCAAAGTGTGCACCCTTTCACCATACACTCACACAGGCAGCCACCTATACATTTAAGTGTGCACCCTTTCACCATACAGGCACACCCAGGTAGCCACCCGCACATTTAAGTGTGCACCCTTTCCCCATACACTCACACAGTCAGCCAGCTATACATTTAAGTGTGCACCCTTTCCCCATACAGGCTTGCTCAGGCAGCCACCCATACTTTAAAGTGTGCACCCTTTCACCATACACTCACGCAGGCAGCCACCTATACGTTTAAGTGTGCACACTTTCACCACACACTCACACATGCACATGTCATGGGGTTGAGGGGAGCCCTAATACTCTAAAAAGAAATTGGGCCTCATTACAACTATGCCGGTCTGGAAACAACGGTGCCGGTAAGTTTACGGGCACCGTTGTTTCCAGACCGGCATAATTCAGCTCTGCGGGCAGTTGCCGTCCCGCCCGGCAGGTCAGACCTGCCGGGCTGAACGGCACCCACCAGCAGAGTTTTCACAGAAGCACTGGCACCGTTATTAACAGTGCTGGTGCTTCCGTGGTCCCCATTCCCATAGAGTTCGATAGGACTCTGTGGAAATGGGGACTTACCATTTGCCGGCACCTGACTTCCCGGACCGCCGGGGCTGTAATCACCCGGTGTTACCGGGAAGTTGGGCACCAGTAAATCATTACGGGTCTGGCGGCAACCTGCCAGTAACACCGGCACGGTTGCCGCCAAACCCTTAATGAGGCCCATTGTTTCTTCTTGAAGTCACTCTGACTTCATAAAGAAATTCTTTCCGTTAAGGTCTGAAGCATAACGGAAATAATTTATTTGTGAAGGCAGAGTGACTTCAAAAATAAACTATTTCTTTTTGAAGTCATAGGGCTCCCCTCAACCCATGACATGGAGACCTCCAGCCTAGGGTCTTCCATGCCATTGGGAGGGCTGTGCCCTCAGACTTCAAAAAGAATGTTTCTTTTTGTACTCTCTCTGCCTTCATAAAGAAGTGATTTCTGTTACAGAAATCATTTATTTATGAATGCAGAGTAAATTCAAAAAGAAAAAATATTTAAATATTTTTTTTCCTCCAGTGGGGCCCCCTCCCAGGACATGTGCTGGCGTGGCCCCCCACACTGCAAGGGGTGCGGGGCCCCTGTTACGCCAGTGTGCAAAACTACAAAACCATCCAAAATCGGGGTGTCTATCATAAAGGTTTCTTGAAGACAGAGTAAATCAACCCCGTCACAAGTGTCCTTGCTGTGACATAGATGGTTGAACCCCCGGGTACTCCATGCAAGCATTCTAATAGTAGAGCATCATTTGGGACTACTAAGTCCCTTTTCATGCTGTTCAAGGGAATCGATCATGTGTGCCCAATCAAATGACACTGATTGTTTGTCATGAGAGGACTGCCCTACAGTGTTAACACAAGTAGAATCTACTTTGAAATTGATCAGCAAGGGTTCACCGGAAACAGGAGCGACTCAGTGAGAGGAATTTTGAGCCTCAGGGAGCGAGCTTTCATAGTCATCAGACAGCAGATAACCCTTGCTACTCAAACACTGTGATTCGGCCAGCACTAGATTTTTAATAAAGTGAGAATAGAACCCCACTTTTACCACATCCACACATCTGAAATTCACAAAGAAGATTCTGCCAATGTCTCTTGATGACAATGATTGTAGTGATGGATTTTTTTTTTAAACAACGACAAGAGATATTGTTGATTTAACGGGTATTCCCCGTTTACCTTAAACATACGTTTGCTCATATGGCTCTGAACTGAAGTTGAATTTCTAGTGATGACCTCCGGGTGGCGCTGTGCCATGTGTGAATTGGCATAAATGGCTTATTATTCTTTTTCACATTTCCGGTGGACTTTTTTTTTCAAGCCTTTTTAAATCATAACTTTGCGGGTGTTTGATATAATATATATTATGTAATCAAACACATAACCTTCATGGAACGGTGTCTCCATGTTCCAGAGCATCTGCAACCAGAAATCCTGAAGTACAAAACGCTCGGTCTATCACACTAGTTAGCAAAAATATAAACATTGTGCTTTGTTGACACATGGTTAAAACCCAGGAGGGCTTTTTCATAGGTGCAGCATGATTTTGCATATCATGTGTTTCACAATTATATGGAGATACAGGTA
Source organism: Ambystoma mexicanum (assembly GCF_040938575.1). Taxonomy (NCBI): domain Eukaryota; kingdom Metazoa; phylum Chordata; class Amphibia; order Caudata; family Ambystomatidae; genus Ambystoma; species Ambystoma mexicanum. Next base: position 134,809,831 of record NC_090929.1, read on the forward strand.
AGCAATAGTCCTTCCTTTCTGTCTATATATATTAGGGGAGTATAGATGTGTGGGGGGTTGGGGTAGAGAGGGGCACATGGTAAGACGCCCATAATAGGAAAAAGAAAGGTCCAAACGCAGGTCAATCGAAATAAGTCAACCAATCTGAAGACTTTTGAAAAGACTTTTAAAAACGAGTCTGGGTATCCACACAGAACCATAGAAAGAAAATGAAAGCGGATGCGGGTAAGCCACAGCACCATGCACAGGTAGCAATTGTATATGCGTTTGCCCGAATTGAGAAACGCACAAGAAAGGCAAGTGGAGGCACTGGATTCATTCATATTGGTTGTGCACAGAAGGACCAGTCTAACTAAGCTTAAATCCCCAATCAAAGCAATCAAATACAAACAGGTGTGGCACTTACGGTTTGAGGAAGATTAAAAAGGGTATCCTTTTGTGTGGAAAACAATAGGGTTGAAATGAATAGCCCCTTTGATCTCTACTCCAAAGGGGGCAGGGGTGCAGATAAAGGGTAGCCGTCTCTTGTGCCTGTGTTTGTAGCATTGTGGCTAACACTGGAGCACAAGAACGTATCTGATAATGGAATGTTAGAGGTTGATCTGCATGTAAAAGGGTAGTGGTGGGGGTCATTAGAGGGACAGTGGGAGGGGCAGATGCAAATCCTCTTGTGCTGATGGGAGCAGGTCTGTGATATCAACAGTGAAAAACCAAAGATCTGATGGACTACAGCACTTTGGCTCTGTTTAGCCGCAGATGTGGGAGAGCGTGAGAGGGCTATAGAGGAGAGATTAGTAATTTCTCAGATTAGTGTTGACGTGCTCATGGCTGGCCCTGATAAAGGAAAGCCGGCACTATATCGGAGTCATCCAGATCCACAGCTCCTAAGAAGTCCACCCATAGGCGTCACCCTCATAAAAGGAAGTCGTCCAGGTCTCCCAAAAGGGTATCAGAGGATGAGACTGTCCAGTTAGTGCAAATTTCATGGCACACGCCATTAAGGTAAATATAACTGCACCGCAACCTGTATTACCCTGTGACCCCTCCAGTGGAGACAACATCTGGAACCTCTAACGCAAGTAAAGATGAGGAATCTCTACAGGCAGAGGGAACCTATGATGAAGGAAAGGTGGCCTTTGCTGGTGGATATATATTTTATTTTTTATTTTTTATTTTAATGCATCTGGTTCTTTAAACTTTTTTACATTATTACATTTCAAGCAAAATAAAAAACACCCAAAATATTGTCAAAAATATTATCGCACAAATATCATCCTATTTTAAATTAGAACAATTCATTTCAAGCATAAAATCAGATAAACCATTAAAATGTCAGTAAAGCTCAATACATTACTTCGGTATAAATTGCCTACAAAGAATTGATAGTTAATAATCTAGAAACATTAATCCCTACTCGGTAAAGTGCAATGTGCAAAGATGTTAATCTAGTGTTCAAGCAATAATTCCAAAAGTCATCCCTCTTAATCATATCATATTCACTGACAAAAGAGCCCACATGCACATATATAATGAGCCCAGAAGCTTATTTTCAGTTCATGCATGTTTGGCAGTCGCCAATACATTTACTGCACAAATATGACAATATGTGTTATCTAACAGCAACTTTAATCTAGAACCAGTTACAGCCAAAACCGGAAATTGGTTAATACGTAGCATTAGCATCAGGTTTCGAACCGTAGGGGCAGGAGAAGTTAATGAGTAGCACTGCGCCAATTTATACTTCTGGATAACCTGCGAAACGGCCTGATAACTTTTCAGTTTAGACAAATTGGTGTCATTTAAATTCCAATACCATAGGTCTACTCACTCATTTAAATTCCAATCCCATAGGTCTACTCACTCATTGAATTCCAATCCCATAGATCTACTCTCTCATTGAAACTCTTTTGCAATAGAAAGTAGTCATCATCCGATTCTAACCTATGGGTCCAGACAATTTGAAATTAGGTGCTCGTACTTAACAATTTTATTATTCGCCTCAGTAGCAAAAATCTTCCCCCCGCCTCAACAATAACGGGCATTTAGGGGAAAACCTTGCCTTAAAATACAAGCCACCTCTCCTTTAAAATACAAGCCACCTCTCCTTTTTAAAGTTATCGCTCAAAGGGATACTAGACCCAACTCGAGTCTTAGAAATTCAATTGGTGTTGCCTGAGGAAGAGTCAAGATTTTCTTCCAGAATCTTCCCTCAATAATATTTAGCCAAGTCAGGTACTTCAAGGTCAGGGCTTCCAAGCCATAAAGGATTGCCGGACAGAAATGTGCTTCTATAATAGCAATAGTCCCTTTAGGCTGTAACCCATAGTTTAGATACATATATGAGAAGGGAGGACCTCAAGATGGTTTTGGAACATATGAGACAGAACCTAGTATTTCTAGGGGACTCTCCTCTTCATGAAATTAAATTGTTCAAAGACTTCACTTTCACATCTTTTCCTTTTAACAACCATGCATGAGGAGGAGTGAAAAGACAACGAGCATCCACCATTACCGAGTTCAATTAATATTTGCTTTATTTGAGATTCAAGCATAAGCATAATCCAGAAAAGTACAGGGTACACAAGATTTAACAACATATAATATTCAAAACATACAGATTAAAAAAGTAATAAATACCACAATTCACTGGTACAAATTCTGAAGATACAAAATTATAAATGAATATTACACATAGGCTTCCTAATTCATATAACCATACTAATAAACCACGGCAGCATGAATAGCAGCACTGAACTAAGCATCTTAAAAATCATCTTGCTTTTTCTACTGGCAGCAATTAAAAACCTAACAACTGCAAAACAGGTCAAAGCCTTAACAAATGATTTAGCACTAATCCATAATTAAATATATTATGTAATCTTCACACTTGAGCAAAACAAAAGAAGCGATGGCTGGAAGATTTAGAATTCATTTTAACCTCTGGCATTGGCAAAATTATGTGTTTTATGTCACAATAAATAAGACGAAAAAACAAAGTGCAATAATGTTTCATTATGCTGCCTGTTACATGCGCTCTCCGCCCCGCTACGTGGTGAAGTAGGGCGTCTTAATAAAAGCCCCGCCCCCGCACAAGGGAGGCAGTTCCGGGCACAGACTCCAACAACGTGTCGTGCTTTCTTTCGCTCCGGCTGGAGCTGCGCCATTGAGGCCTACCTCCGAGGCCTACTGCGTTCTGCCTCCGCACGGGGCTAGAACATAACACTGGCGATGAGGGAAACGGGACCCAGCACACGTGCTCGGCGCCCGACCATCTCATTCCTCCTGCATCGCACGACCGACCAGCTTTCCTGCGAGCCGCTGGCACTGCTTTTCGCTGTGTGGGCCTACGTACAGGCAAGGCGCACGTGCGTTCACGGCTGTGGACGGTTGAAGAGAGGCAGCGGCCCTGATTGTATTATTTCATTGGCACTGACTGCATGTGTGAATCCCAGGAAAGCGAGGAACGAAATCGTATTCCCAAGTATTTAAACTGTATACATACTTCAAACATGTGATCAGTAATATACAATGATTATAACTTTGAATTCGTTTTTGAAAATACCACTATGTTTGATTTTTTAAAGTTCACAATTGTGCCTCTGCTGGTTATATAATTAGTATAAACTTTGACCAGTCACCTCAATTCTTATGGCATCCAGGCCAACAACACTACATCGTCTGCATATCTCAGGATTGGAATGAACCTTCTTCCAATCCTTGGCACACCAGATGATATTGTTTATAGGTAATTTGGGAGCAAATGTGTATGCAAACTAAATATGGGTGGTGGCAGTATACATCCCAACTCCCAAAATTCAAATGTCAAATCCCCATTCCTGTCGCAAAGTACTCTTGCAATGTTATCTGAATGCAGCGCCGTGATAACATACCCTACATAAAAAAGCATTATGAACCAGAGTGAAAACCGGTGACCATAATTCCAGATCACGCTATAGCTTTATAGACCTCGCCTTCAGGCTTTTCACTCGGTCTTCAGGGCCCATAACGACGGTAGGGCCAGAGCGCAAGGTCAATAAAGCTGTTAGAACACATGGCCAAAGAGAAAGACATTCATTAAAAAATATAATGTTTTTATTATTACATTGTTTTTTGGGGGGGGCTTGAATATTCCTTATGGAATATTTAATTAAAAAAAAAATATTACAAAAAGCTATTGGAACGCATGGCCAAAGAGAAAAAATTTCATTCAAAATATAATTTGTAAAATGATTTTATTGTTTTGGGGGATTTAAATATTCCTTGTGCAATATTTAACTTTAAAATAAACATGAAAAATAGCATGACAAAAATATAAGTGAGCTGTTCTTTTCACTAACAAACTTAAACGAAAAAGCACAGTATTAGATGGAAAATGTGATTTTCACTTTGGGCACTAGACGGAGGCAAATCACTGTTAATGCACAAATTCCAGAGTTTAAGGAAGCAAAGGGCACATTTGCAGGCTGTAATGAAACTGCGAGCTATAGCGGTTCTTACAGCCGTTCCATGTTTAAATCTCCACACAAAATTATCAGAGGATCCGAGTTTTCCTCTGTAATTTGATCCATCGTTTCACAGATCAGTTCGAGAAACTCAGATTCATCGGATGCCAGGTGCTGCCAATAGATGTTGATAATATGAAGCATGCTATTTCTTGATGTATCCCCTCCTATTTCTATGATTGCCGTCTTTAAGTATGGAGTGGGGTTTGCTGATTATATTATTTTGAGTTTTTTCGCCTCATTCACCATAATTATTAGCCCTGACATTGGTCTGCCTTTGGCCTGTTTAATTGCTGAATTCAGGACTATTTCAAAACCTGGTGCACACAGCAGTTTTTGAAGCCATGTTTCCTGTAGGCAGATTATGTCTAGGTTGTTCAACACTCCATCAGATCTTCCAAAGAGGTGATTGAAACCTCTGGTGTTCCACGAGCCAATTTTTAAAGTTGCATCATTCCTAACGTTTTGGCGTTAGATCTCCTCCCAACAATTTAAGGACCCAGCCAGCCAGCTCCCGGATTCTCGGTCGTTGGGGCGTCCTGCTGGTTCTTATCGTTATCAAGATCTTTTGAGGATCTTCTGTTGTTCTTCTGGGTAATTTTTATTTGTTTCCTTGGACTTTCTCGAGACTCTAATTGGGGATGAGATTCCTCCAATTGGACAACATGTTCAGAAGGCGAGATTGAGGCTCCAACAAACATTTCGCTTCTCCCGTTTTGAGCATGCAGATTCCCATTGTTCTTTTGTTCACCTTTTTCTTTTGGTAGGGAGCTCTTTTTTGCTCCTTCATTTGTCGACAGTTTATCAGCACAAACTTCCTTTATATCGAACCCTAAAGAATTGAAGTCTGGGCCACAATTCAGGATCAAGTTATAAATGACCCTAGAAGGAATGTGCAATATTATTCTGTCGGTGGAGGTCTCGTCTACGAATTCGACAATTTTTAAGTCGTCCGATGCGACTGCCCGCAAATAAGGTATGTGGCCAAGTAGCTGTAATACGTTCCGTCTATTCAGAATGAATGCATCTTCAGACCGCAAAATTCTTTCAATCAATAAATGGTTTTCCACCGTCAACAGTTGACTTTTGTTCTTGATTATGGGCACTTGACTTGTTTGCAGTCTCGTATCCTCTCTCCAGTCATGTACGGCAGAAGCATCAGAATTCTCATTCTGGTTCTTGTTGACTCCGCCTTGGAGAATCTTGTTCATTTTATTTTTAATTGTGTTTTTATTGAAGATCAATTCTTCAGCATGAGCTCCAGAATGCTCAGGCTTCTGTTTAGTTTTCTTCAAGAGAGAGGCTCTTCGTTCAGCCATTGTCATGAATCTGATTCTCTCGCCTCTGTTTGGTCCCAATTCTTTGATCTTATTGGTTGGGTGGCTTGAAATTGTGCATGTTCTTTTTACGCTAGTGTCGGGGGGAAATTCTGCCGGGGTCGGCCGGGCCGTCCGCAGACCTCCGGGCAGGGAGGCCCCAACTCCTCCCGTATATCCCAGATGAGATAGAGTATGAGACACACACAAGGAGCAAGGTGACTCTGCTGTTTATTAGACAAAACGGCAGGGATGGGTCAAGGAGCGTACGCGTTCGTCCTGACACACACACAATCGTGGGGCTCGCAGGCCCTTTTACTGTATCATGACGCGCTACTTGCGTCACTTCAGAAAGTTAACAAAAAACCTATCGCCACTCTTAATTGGTTGCTCGAGTGGTAGGGTTAGTATAGCACACATATAGAGAACGATGTTAGTGGACAAAGGGTAGTCAGGTGGTATATCTGGGTTGTCCCTACAATTAGATACATGAGAATTGTTACATGAAGACTCCTGGGGATTGGTTAACATTACTGACGTCAGTGATAGGAGCCCCATGTTCTGATTGGTGCGCCCGTGAGCTTCCCAGCCTGAGACCACCGCTGTTCCCAGCTCTCGGTGTACCTGCAAGTTGCAACAATGTTTCACTATGGGTACGTGCAGACAATGTGAGGACTTATTCATAGCTGGAAGGCTGACCGCTCCCACTGTCACAGATGTCCATTGAGCCTTTCATGTGTATCTGCCTGTGTCCCGTAGCGATAGATCCAGACGCCTCTACTCTCCTGGGTTTGGCATCTCGTCAGGTTCGGCTTGGTCACGTGGGGAGGGACCGTGAAAGAGGCAGAATTCTGCACAATTAATATTGTTTTTCCACTGCGCGTCTGGTTTAATTTGCCGGTGTGACTTTAACGTTGGTGCGCGGAGTACGAGGTTGCAACATCGTGCCTTTGATGATTTGTTCTTGGAATGTGGGTTTGCAACATTGCGACCTTGGCTGGTTGCTCCACCGGGCTCTTTCTGCAGGATCAGCAACCTGACTCTTGCTTTGTTAATGTCCACGGGAGCTCTTGTTTGAGGCCTACTCGGCCTGGTGCATAAGTAGTCAGTTTGGTGCATAGGTGTTTTAGGTTATAGTGGCATATAGTTCCATGACCAGTATCGTGTCTCCATTATACCTCTCATGGTGGTAACGGGTTTCAAGAGAAGCGTGAGCAAGCTTTATAGATGAGTTCATGACGCGTCTTGCGTTTCTGCATTCTGAAAGCCTATGTAAAAATAATAAAGATGCACGTCCGTGAATATGCCTGTCGCCTACGTCATAGCACTGAGTATATTCTTCGTGTAGATTGGTGTGGGAATGTTCAGTGTGTATATTTGTACAGATGTGCTTCCCGTTGTCTAGGTCGTCATGGCATCTCTAACGACGTGTAGATTTTAGTCTAGTTGATCCGTGCCGCAGGTGTCGGCATGGCCAGTGCGGGCTGCTGGGCAGGCAGATGGACACATCCGTATGTTCCTGTACCAGGGTACCTGGTCGTCTGGTAAATGGACAAACTCTTCTCGCGGCGGGTGTCTGGGTCGTGACCCTCTAGGCCAAGCGCGAGAGGTGAAGGACGGGAGCCTGGTCTTCCATTCTCCCACTTCAGTCCCCCCTCTGGTCGACTTGTCGACCACAAACATATCCTTCTCGTTATCTCCTCTTACTCGCCATATCTTAGTTATTCCTCCGAGATGTCCATAATGGTTTACATGATCTTCAAATGACCAATACATATATTCACAGGTTCCTCCAGGAGTACAGTATACCCATCTTCCTATGTAGCTCCTGGGGTTCCTTGGGTTCTCGATCTTCACTGATGGTGGGTCTTGATGGTTGGTGATGATTTGGGTGCGCAACTTCTCCCTCTCCTGTATTATCACACCTGTATGCTGGCCGTCATCTGCTGGCATCAAGGGGTGCATTCCCACCATTTCCAGCAACTCGTCAGTAGTGCGTGCCTTTCGGGCCTTCCAAAATCTAATTATGATCAGAGTAGCTCCAGCCAAAATAGTACAACCCACTATTATTTTCAGTCCATCTGACAGCCAGGATGGCATCCATGACCATAATAGTGAAAACCAGCTCTTATCCTTGTTTACACCGTTACTTTCATCCATCATTTTGGAGTGCATCTGGGCCAGTTGCGAAACTGCTTCTGTCAGTGTACCATTGTCAGCATCGTTGGCAGGTATGAACGTGCAGCATGATTGTCCTATCTTTGCACAAACTCCTCCTTCCATTGCTGTGAGAAGGTCCAATACATATCTGTTCTGGAGTGCTACCATCCTTACAGCTCGCAGCTCCTCTTTAATTGCGTTAAACCCATTTACTGTAGAATTGATGGTCATCATTAGTTCCCATCTAGTTATTTGGAGCCATTTTGCGTTTGCGTAAGCCTGCAGTCCCGGATGTATTATTGAGGAGAAGAACATTGCTGCTCTGCTGAATAGTCTGTGTTCTGGCGGTATTGATGTTAGTGCCGTTTCCGACCTTCCCCACAGGTAATTTCCTGTCAGTGGCTCTCCTTGTCTTTTTCTCCTATTTAGGACAGTATCATTGCTGTTGGTCCTGTTCCCTTGCTCCTCCTGAAGTGGTGCAGATCTCTTTCTTCTCTTATCCCCCTCATCCATTTTAGGAAATTTCGCCACATTGACGTACTTCTTAGGTACCACTAGTGATGGTACATTGACGTGTACCATTGTGCACAGACCATTCCACAGGGGAGGCAGTGTATGGTATGCCTTTTCTCCACAGGCCCAATAATGGTCCATTATTACTGCTGTTCCCGCTCCCCCCTCAGGTAACTCCATCACGCTTGCACAATTGGTGTTATATCCTACGTCCACCTCTCCTTTATGCTGGTAGCATACCTTGGGCGCAGTCAACGGTAGTATTGTTATTGGGTCTTCATCTTCTTCTACCCACGTGAGCATTGGTACATACTTGATCCACGTCGTCCAACATCGGTGATTGTGTGTCTCGATGGTTGAGATAGTTTCTTTTGTTACCATGTTGCTGCCAATCACTCCTATCTCCCAGCTGTTGTCCAGATACACCTTTCCTGTTATCGTCACCAGCGGCCTCTCCCAGCATCCTTGTTTACCCGGAACTTCAGTGGCGTACCAATCACATGGTAGATACTGCAGTGTTACTTTCTTTGTTTCTCCTTTTGCAGGGCCACTTGTTATGTATTTGAATGCTTCAGCATGTAAACTGGTCTTGTGATAACTCAAATAGGTCTTGAGGAAGTTGCTTTCATATGGGTATGAGTCTCGTGTTTTCCATGTCATGTGCACTACTGTTCCTTGAAATCTTCCTTTCGTTTGGAACAGTGCCAAGTATATTATGCACTGTGCTGTCTTTTCATCTATTTCTGTGGCAACAAATGTTCGTGAAGCGCTCATGGCGTATGGTATTAATGAGCAAACGTAGCAGCTATCCTCAGTTGTCTGCTTACCAATGCGGGTCATGTGTTGGTACCATATGTTGTTTGTGACGTGTGCTGAATCTTGTATATAATTATCAATACCTTTATTGTCTGAGTATGTGCTGCGTTTAACTCTATTTTGCTTGGGTGCAATGTTACTATTACCACCTGACGTAACACCTGTTGCAGCAGGGAACGGGGGTATATTAGGTTTGGGTGCAGCAATAAAATTGATAGCATAGCTGTACTGCCAGACAGAGGCAGCCAAGAACCCGGTGATCATAAAAATCCCTATTATTTTTATTACATATGCTAATCTCACCGGCATTTTGCTCTTACCTTGCTGCAGTCCTGGCAGCGTATTCTTGCGACGTTAAAGTTGCCCGCCTAAAAATTCTCAAAAATGCTCGTTATTAAATGTTAGTTTTGTTTCCTTTAAGCTCTCCCTATCAAATAGTCATTCAGTGCCCAGGCGAAGAGCTGCTCCCACGCTACTCTAAGTGATCGGTCTCTTAGGACTGGCAAGTATGGGCGGAGGTGGGGCATGGAATATTCTATGGCTAGGAGGAAGGCTGTGTAGTAGACACGTACCCTTCTCCTTTTTAGGTATGTTGGCCTTTTTATTTCGTATACAAATTGGTGTGACAATTCTTCTGGGTAGTTATCGTCTGGGAGTACCATCTACGCCTGGACAGTGAACTTGTTAGTTAGCTTTTTCTTGACAATACAATATTACGCAGTTCCTGTATGTGCGAGAGAAAAAAGAGAACATTCACGTGTTTACATGTGTATTTGTGCAGGCAATGTCTTTCAGTTTAAGTTATAACTGTACTTGGGAGTCAATGGGCGGGGGGTTTGGGCTCAGATGGCGGAAGTATTTTTACTCTTTGAACGTGTGACCATGGGGTGGGCAGTATGGGGATCACCCCTTTCTTCGTCAGTTATTGTCTCCGGGGTAGCTGGGTAGTGACACGGTAAGGGAACAATTGGGTCGTTGTCTGTGGTGGAACTTCCTTCCGCTGTCGGGGATGTTGTTGCTGTTCTTCCAATGGACCTGTCGTTGGCGCTGGGGCGGGTCTGCAGTTTGTAGATCTTTACATCATGTAGGTGGTTCCAGGCACGCTTGTCCTTTAGTTTTACTGCTCTTGTTGATACGTCCTCTACCAGATGGGGGCCAGTGAACCTCTTATCGTTCCATTTTCTATTGAAATTGCGAAGTAGCACGTGGTCACCTTTGGCAAGTTTGCACAAGTTCTCCTTTTCCAATTCTGTACTTGCGCCTTATTCTTGATTGCTGGTAGACCCGCCCCGTGTGCGCTCGAGCTGTTGAGACACAAACACGACACTAGTAATCAAAGAAGACACATACTGATACATTTCATCACCTAACACACTTGCTGAACTTTCGTGGTCAGTGAATGCCCTTGACGTTGGCGTTAGGGGAAGGTGCATTTGACGTCCAGTAACCACCTCGTGAGGGGTGAGGTGGTGGTCGGACCCTGGCCTATTCCTTAATTCGAATAGGGCTAACGGAAGGCAATACAACCAACTTTTCTTTGTTGTTTGTTGTATTTTTGCAATTGCCTCCTTCAATAAGCCATTCAGGCGTTTACATACTCCATTAGCCTGTGGGTGGTATGCACATGCAAATTTGTGTTTTATGCTCAGCAGGGATGTGATATGCTGGAACATTTCGTTTGCGAAATGCGGGCCATTGTCTGATCTTAACACCTCGCACACTCCCCACCTGGGGAAGACCTCCCTTACTAGGAATTTGGCTGCTCTAAATGCATCTGGGTGTGAACAGGGCCCTGCTTCAATCCACCTAGAAAATGGGCATACTACTACAATCATATACCTATTACCTTGACATATGTTGATCATATCAACATAGTCAATGTGAAGGTGCCGAAAAGGTCCTTCTGGCCGGGGTATGGTACCTCTTATCACTTTTAGAGTATGACCGGCCGTAAACTGTTGACATGTGAGACAATTGCTGATAAAATTTGACACATGAGAATTTAACTCAGGACAAAACCAATCTTCTCTAATTCGTGCTGCAATTATTTCCTTGCCTGTATGGGCTGGGTGATGTAATTGGCTCAGGGCGGTGTTTAAGAGTGCCAACGGTATTACAACTTTCCCAGTGCCACCCTGGCGCCATAGTGCGTCGGTTGGTGACATTGTACATCCTCTTTTTACCCATATTTCTTTTTCGGCCATTGGTGCAGCCGCTTGTAGCTCCATAATCTGTGTGGCTGGGAGATGGGTGTACCCTTCTCTTATTAACATCTCCCTAGCCATTCCCCTCCCTCTCCCTCTCTGTGAGTCTGTGGGGTTCCATATCTCACCAAAGTATGCAGCATATTTCGCATGTGCGTCTGCTGCTGCATTCCCTTTTGAGACGTGGTCTTCACCATTTGTGTGTGCGGTGCATTTGACTAGGGCTAGTTCTTGGGGGTCGTTTATTACTTCAATTAGTTCAGCCAACAAGAGGGCATGTTGCACTGGAGTGCCATCAGCTCTCCTAAACCCTCTTCTTCTCCATTTTGATAGCCCTGAGTGGACAGTGGATGTAACAAATGCACTGTCGGAATATATGGTTACTCGTTTGTTAAAACTTTCCTTTAATGCCAATATTAGTGCAACCAGTTCCGCGGCTTGAGCAGAGTAATGCTGTGGTAATTGTACACACTTCATAGCCACACACACCGGCGCCTCCATCATTTTTACTACTGCTGCCCCAGTCCTTCGTATCCCATCTCCTTGATCAATAGTTGATGACCCATCAATAAACAAAAGCTCACCTCCCTCTAGTGCGTTTTCTTCAACTTTTCTAGTACATGAGTACATTTCAGTTATTTGGGTGCAGTCGTGGGCGTAATCTCCCTCCTCAATTACTTCTGCTAGGAACCTTGCAGGGTTAACCGTGCTACATCTAACAATTGCTAGTTCAGCTCTAGACAAAATGATCTCATAACCTGATGCCCTCTGTGTCGTTAGTGTGGACTTGGGTTTATTCAATATTGCAAATAGTGCATGTTCCACAAACAGTGTAGTTGGACACCCCATGGTTATTGCTGATGCTTTTTCCACTGCAAAAGCAGCTGCAGCGAGACCTTGTTCGCAAGGGAAGTGGCCTAACATCACAGGGTCTAAGTGACCGCTGTAAAATGCTACTGGTTTATAGCCCATGCTCGTTTTTTGGGCCAATACTGCTTTCATCACTGCTGAGTCGCAATGTGAAAATATAAAAAAGCGTCGCTCATAGTCTGGGGATGCCAGTACTGGAGCAGTTGATATCGCGCCTTTCAATTCGTCAAAGGCCTCCCTCATTTCCATACTCCACCCCAACTTTTTCTCCCCTTTATTGGCATCCCTCAAACCCTCAAGCAGGGGTCCTATGTATGAACTGTAATCAAATACCCATGCTCTACAGTAGTTGCACAGCCCCAGAAACTGTTGCAGTTCTCTCACAGTCTGTGGCACGGGAGTACTTGAAATGGCCTGTGCTCTTTGTGGTGCAATCTTTCTTCCATGTTGGGATATCAGTTGGCCAATGTAAAGTACCTGTTCCTGACAGTATTGTATCTTTTCCATGTCTACCTTGTACCCCTTTTCAGCCAATATTGTCAACATTTTTAAGGAGTCCTCTCTACATTTACTTTCGTTTGTACTGCAAATTATTATGTCATCCACATACTGTAACACTGTGCTTTCCACCTCAACGTTACCCAAATCCTTCTGTATTACTCTATTGAAAATTGAAGGTGATTCACAATACCCCTGTGGTAATCTGGTATGTTTCCACTTTGTATTTCGGTAAGTGAAGCTTGTCAAATCTTGTGAGTCTGGGTGTAATGGTATTGAGAAAAAAGCATTTTTAAGGTCAATCACTGTAAATCGTGATGCTTCTGCTGGAATGCCACACAATATTGTGGCCGGGTTTGCTGTTACTGGATACTCTGCTTCTACTATGTTGTTCAAGGGCCTGAGGTCCTGTATGAAGCGCCAAGACCCCCCTTTAGCCTTGCGCACCGGGTACACAGCCGTGTTACATGGTGATTCTGAGGGGACCAATATGCCATTGTTTATAAGGGCCGTTATGGTTTCATATATGCCCTCATCTGCCTCTTTTGACAATGGGTACTGTTTCACTCTTGGTAGTATGGCACCTTTTTTCAATTTTATCCTTACACCCCCTATGCTTTTTATGCATCCCACGTCATAAGGGCTAATAGTCCATAATGATTTTGGCACCTTTGACATATCCTCCTTAAAGAATGGGACTGGGGTGCATGCGGGTGCCTCAAGTGCCATTGCAATTTTCTGTGCTACTTGTTTGTGAGCCACTCTTAGCCATATTTCTACACTCATCATGAACACCATTTCACCTTCCTCCTTTTCTTCTGAGAACAGCTCTTCATCTGACACCTGGGTCAGCCTACATCCTTCTGCTAGTGCTATCACTGCCCTCCATGCTCTCCCTTCTTTATCTTGGGCGTGCACAGCAACATAATCAGCTGTTGCAATAATGCTCTCGATGTCCATTACAAACACCTTTCCTTCTGGTTCATTAACTGGTGTTTCTGGTCGGAACAGATAGGCTGCTGGCCTCCTCCATATTTTCCCTTCTATCCCTGGCATCCATGCAAATGCCATGTCTGTGCCATACTGGAATAGCTCGCCATCTACTGGCTCCGCCCTAATCGCTGTCTGTCCACAGTATGCTTGCATAATCTGTCGTGCTGCGAGCATGTTAATCCCTGGAGTAGAGCAAATTATGCCATCCTCTGTAAAGGAGATCGTCATATTCAACCTGTTCATTATGTCCCTCCCCAGTATATTTACTGGTGAGGCACTATAATACAAAAGTGGAACCGATAGATCATAATCTCCAATAGATAAGGGAACGTTATCAGTAAATGGAACCAACCCTTTAGCCCCAGAAAATCCTTGGGTGTTCATGGCTTTGCCTGACATCTAAAATTTACCTTCCCTTATGCAAGACCGGGTTGCCCCGGTGTCAACAAGGAATGATAATTTTTTGTCACCTATCGTTACCTCTATGCGTGGCTCCTCTGCACTATTAGGTGTTACTGACAGGATGGGACACACCAAGGCCGTCTGTGGGCTGTCCTATTGGGGGTACAATGATTGGCCATTCCCTGTGTAAGGGTTGTGTCCCAACACCGTCACCCTACCCAATTGCGTTTGTTGAGTTTGGGGTGGTTGTATTAGCGCTACTTGTTGTTGTGGCAGTGGCTGTTGTTGTGTTATTTGTTGTTGTGGCAGTGAATATGTTTGTGGCTGCTGTTGTGTTGTTTGTTGTTGTTGGTCACTTCCTTGTAGTGACATCTGCTGTTGTTGTATGCCCTGCTGTTCTTGTGAGGTCCTAGGTTGTGCTTGTTCATTCCATGCTGGTGTTCCTGGCCTGACCCTACACGTATGTGACATGTGTCCTAATAGTCCGCAGCTCCAACACACGGGTGGTTCCCTGCTTTGCCATGGGAAGCTCCCTGTGTTGTCCTGGTATACGGGTTGCCCTGTGGGGTAGGAATTTCTAAGTCCCCCCGCCTGTTGTTGGGTATTATATCCGTATCCTCTCCCTCTCATAAATCCTCCTCTCCCCCTGTTATAACTATAATACCCAGCTCCTTGCATTGGGTACCCTCCTCCCATGTTTGGTGCGTGTAATTGCAGAGGCGGCACTTGCTGTATTACACTTTGTGGAGGTGCTATTTGAGCGGGATCTTGTGCAGCCACTACTTGCGTGGGGCTTTGGGCCATTGGTGTGGGCGTAGTTATTAGTGCCCCTTCCATTGTGTATTTAGTAAGTTTTTTCTGTACTAGTTTGGCCTCTTCTGTTTTCCTGTCCTCTTCCTTTTGTTTCATTTTTCCTTGCCATGTCCTGCAGTGATGTACTATAGTCAGTTGTATTTCTGGCCATGGTTTTGCTTCCATTCCCACTACTTTCTTTAGTTGTTTCTGAACTCCTTCTGGGAGCCCTTGTACTAGTATATGATAAAATATGGCTGGTGTTTTGTCCCATTGTTCTCTAGTTTCCATGCGCCACTTCTCTTGAATATCCTGGATATAATCAACAGGATCCTCATTCTCACGCATCTTACGGGAAGTAATGGCTCCTATGTCTGATGTGTCTGGGTACTGTACTCTCAGTGCCTGCCATAGCGCATGTCTGCAGTTTGCAAATGGTGCCCCATCATGCGATGTGTTCGTTATTGTTACCCCATGGAATCCCGCTCTCTTCCAAATGTCATCCGCTCTATCCCCTAATATTGATATTAACAGGCCCTTCACATCTCCTACTGCTAGTTTCTGTCCTGCGGTGTGTTTTTCCATTTCATATATCCACTTACCCGCACCTCCACTTAGTGATGGGAGCCTACATTTTATATTTTCTTTATCCGTGTGTTTCCAAGTTACATACTGTGGTCTAACCCCTCCTCTCTCCAACAGTGGCATCAAGTTGTGTCTTGTGTCCCCCTTTACGTTCCATAATATCGAGTCCTCACACCCCTCCTCTTCTCCCGTTTCCTTTACCTCTTCAAGTTCGTCCTTATTACCCCTGCTCCTACCTCCTTCTCCGTCCTTTCCCCTTTTTTCATCATTTCCTGTGTTTAATGTGGGCATGTTTATTTGTCTGTCTTGTCTGCGACTAGGGAGGTCTCTAAGCCGACATGCATAGGGAGTCAGTTGGTCCATGAAGGGCGCGAGCTTTATTGTGCGCAGCGAGCGTGTGGCGGTTGAGCATGTAGGGTGCGATGGGGGAGGGCGTGATGGAGATCGGGATGGCGTAGATGGGGATGGCGTGGTTTCCTGGGTTTGTTTTTCCACTAGTTTTTCCACCCCCTCTTCATTTCTCTCCAGCTCCTCCCTTCTCCTACTGATCCATGGCGAGTCTATGTTTGTTCGAGTGAGGTATAGCTTATCTAAGCTTTCCCTTTCACTCTTTCTTCCTTCCCTCTCTACTCCTTCTTCCTCCTCACTGCAAAAGTCAGTCATAAAGGGTATCCCCCACTCTGCCTTTTTCCCTTTTATTGTTACTGTTTCTAAGTCTATTAGGTCCATTTCTCCTTTTCCTTTGTTATCAACTGCTCCCCCTAGTGCTGATGTTGTTGCTACTTCTCTACTTCTATATAAATCCCCCCATTTTTCACTCTCCCTACTCCTCCCTTCTCTTTCTCCTTCACTCCTCTCCTCCATCTCCCTACTATTTTCCTCCCTTTTCCTTTTTAATTCCTCCATCACTTCGTTGCTCATCTGTTCCAATATTCTTTCATCCTCTCTCTTCCTTTCCCATTTCACCCTTTCTCTTTCTATTACTTTCCCCTCTTCATATTTCTTAGCTGTCTCTGATAGTACCCTCCTCCTCCATATTGCCATTTCCTTTTCCTTTTCTTCTTCTTCCTTCTTCTTTTCTCTCAGCACTACTCTTGACACCCTGTCTGCTGCTGCTTTTACCCTTTCAGCTTCTCTCCTTTGCTCCTCATTTCGTTCCCTTAATTTGTCCAATTCGTCCTTACCTTCTTTCCTTTTCCTCACTCTCTCTCTTTCCTCCCTCTCAAGCTGTTTGATCAATTCATTCTGCTCATCCCTTAGTTTTGCTAACCTTTCCTCCAAAATCTCTTCCCTTTGTCGTAATAGCTCCTCCCCCCTCATCTCACTCTCTCTTGTACTATCCTCGTCTGTTCTCTTTACTACCTCCCTCTCTTCTCCAGTTAGTGAACCTCGTAATTTTAATAATATCTGTGCAGCTACCCACTCATCATTTCCTATCTCTACAGTCTGCTCTTCTCCAATCCTCCCCTCCCCCATTGGTATCTTCCTATGAGCCACATATGGTGGAGGGCTGTATGCCGGGTTCGAGTATCCTTCAGCCGCCCTTAACTGTCCTTCTATTTCTCCTAATTCTCTTAAAGGGTACAACCCTCCTCCCTCTGTTTTCACTCCCGGTGTAATGGGTATCTCATTGCTCGGTTCCTTTTTTATGTCGTCTGATTTATCAATCTTTTCTCCTCCCTGTCCTCCGTTCCTCGTATTCTTTGTGCTCTCACACCCCTCTTCCCCATCCGTTCCTTCTTTCTTAATCTCCTTTTCTTCCGGTGTTTCCCCCATAGTGAACATTCCATTTGGTCCTGGTCGGGACCCCTGGAACATCCTCCATAAGTTAAACACCTCCACATGGTTTGCCAACTTCTTCCCCTTGTATGTATTGTGCAGATGGTTTAGCAGTGAATGTTGGGCATATGGATCGAAACTACCATTAGGCGGCCATGGTGTTAACATTTTGTTGTCCGTCCCCTGGGTCCACTCTATACTGTACTTAATTAATTTCTCCCTATGGGGTGGGAGTGTGGTGCATATGTGTTGTAGTGGGGTAGTGAGGGTGTTCCCCCACCCTCCCGACCCTGTCCCGTATGACATACTGGCGCTCCCCTTGTTACCCTTCCCTTCACTAGCAGTTTACAATATACAACCTTATATTGTTTACCTGGCCCCGCAAGTGTGGGGACTTACGACAATACTTTGACAGAATATGCAGTAAAACTTATTAAAAACATAGAACAAAATATATATATGTTTCATTTTATATTGTATATTCCTTCCCCTACGCCCCCCTGCGGCCGAAGCGCACGCAGCCCCCTGCGGCTGCGTACCCCTTACGACGCTCTTATACAGTCGTCCTGTTTCCCCGTTCTCCTCCTCCTTTTACACTTGCCGTGGCCGGCGTTCTCCGTGCGCAGCCACGTCCCTCTCCCCTTCTCCTCTTCCGATCCACTCGTCTATCGTTTATTTACGTATCCGCTCCCTTATCATATTTCTCTTCCCCACCATTCTCAAAAGTTCCTTGTGCTCGCTATATCCTATTAAATCCCTACTGGTGACGTCACCGATTTCTTCGAGCTACTGGTACATTCTTATTATGTTCTTTAAGTTGAAAATACACTTGCAATCTACCCCGCTAACCCTACAGCTGTCTTCCTGTCTCTCCTGGAACAAGGTAATCAAATCAATAATATAATCGGACTGCGCACGCTGCGTCGCCTCCCGTGTGATACGCCCCTCAACAGGAGGGCTTAACCAGCCAATTATCTTCTGTATTGGGCAACTAGGCAACTAGCTACCGTCTACAGGGAAACGTCATCTATCTATCGAGTTTCTTGCTCGAACAATAGGGATCCTCGTCTACTCATTGATCAATAAATGCCAAATCGTAGGAAACCACACACCCACCCTCACACGTAGTCGCGACTTAGGCCAATCAGTGTCTTACGAGCGGCCGCACGTGATGTTTTCGTGCCCCGCCCCCCTCTTTCGCGTAACGTAGCCGACTGCTCTCGCACTCGTTTCCCTACCATTCATTCCATTTCCAACAGTTGTTATACCTTCGCCGCGCATCTGCACAACACCTCCCTCCTCCCTTATTTACTTCCTCCCCCTCCCTCACAATTTCGCATTGCTTGTTGTGCGTGTCATGCTCACCAAGTTCTCTCGATGCAGGGCCGCTCGACTGCGTGCACCCCTCCAAGCGGCTCGTCTGGACCACGTCTGGACACTGGCCGACCGCGGGCGGGATACTTCTCAACCGGCTCCCGAGGGCCAATATCCGGATTGCGCTGTCCGGTCTTCTCGCAGCTCCACGATGGTCCTGTAGTCCTCAGAAGGGGGCAATGGCAGAGGGGGCCGCGCCGCCGGGCCTCCTCGCAACGGGAGTGCCTGGAAAAAGTAAAAAATAAAAAGTCGATCTTAAACAGATCTCAGCAGTGCCTCCAACTTGTCGGGGGGAAATTCTGCCGAGGTCGGCCGGGCCGTCCGCAGACCTCCGGGCAGGGAGGCCCCAACTCCTCCCGTATATCCCAGATGAGATAGAGTATGAGACACACACAAGGAGCAAGGTGACTCTGCTGTTTATTAGACAAAACGGCAGGGATGGGTCAAGGAGCGTACGCGTTCGTCCTGACACACACACAATCGTGGGGCTCGCAGGCCCTTTTACTGTATCATGACGCGCTACTTGCGTCACTTCAGAAAGTTAACAAAAAACCTATCGCCACTCTTAATTGGTTGCTCGAGTGGTAGGGTTAGTATAGCACACATATAGAGAACGATGTTAGTGGACAAAGGGTAGTCAGGTGGTATATCTGGGTTGTCCCTACAATTAGATACATGAGAATTGTTACATGAAGACTCCTGGGGATTGGTTAACATTACTGACGTCAGTGATAGGAGCCCCATGTTCTGATTGGTGCGCCCGTGAGCTTCCCAGCCTGAGACCACCGCTGTTCCCAGCTCTCGGTGTACCTGCAAGTTGCAACAATGTTTCACTATGGGTACGTGCAGACAATGTGAGGACTTATTCATAGCTGGAAGGCTGACCGCTCCCACTGTCGCAGATGTCCATTGAGCCTTTCATGTGTATCTGCCTGTGTCCCGTAGCGATAGATCCAGACGCCTCTACTCTCCTGGGTTTGGCATCTCGTCAGGTTCGGCTTGGTCACGTGGGGAGGGACCGTGAAAGAGGCAGAATTCTGCACAATTAATATTGTTTTTCCACTGCGCGTCTGGTTTAATTTGCCGGTGTGACTTTAACGTTGGTGCGCGGAGTACGAGGTTGCAACATCGTGCCTTTGATGATTTGTTCTTGGAATGTGGGTTTGCAACATTGCGACCTTGGCTGGTTGCTCCACCGGGCTCTTTCTGCAGGATCAGCAACCTGACTCTTGCTTTGTTAATGTCCACGGGAGCTCTTGTTTGAGGCCTATTCGGCCTGGTGCATAAGTAGTCCGTTTGGTGCATAGGTGCTTTAGGTTATAGTGGCATATAGTTCCATGACCAGTATCGTGTCTCCATTATACCTCTCATGGTGGTAACGGGTTTCAAGAGAAGCGTGAGCAAGCTTTATAGATGAGTTCATGACGCGTCTTGCGTTTCTGCATTCTGAAAGCCTATGTAAAAATAATAAAGATGCACGTCCGTGAATATGCCTGTCGCCTACGTCATAGCACTGAGTATATTCTTTGTGTAGATTGGTGTGGGAATGTTCAGTGTGTATATTTCTACAGATGTGCTTCCCGTTGTCTAGGTCGTCATGGCATCTCTAACGACGTGTAGATTTTAGTCTAGTTGATCCGTGCCGCAGGTGTCGGCATGGCCAGTGCGGGCTGCTGGGCAGGCAGATGGACACATCCGTATGTTCCTGTACCAGGGTACCTGGTCGTCTGGTAAATGGACAAACTCTTCTCGCGGCGGGTGTCTGGGTCGTGACCCTCTAGGCCAAGCGCGAGAGGTGAAGGACGGGAGCCTGGTCTTCCATTCTCCCACTTCACTAGTTTCGACCTCATGTTGATTTTGAGGATTTTGATCAGAAGTCGAGTCAGTTCCAGAATCAATGACAATATCAATGTCGTCTTCATCTTCAAAATCTGAATCAGTTGTTTCTTTTTCGGTATCCACCTCATGTGTAGATAGGTTAGCAAGTAACTTGATTATTTGTTTTATTTTTTTTGTGACTCAGTACTTCCTGCTGTGGTCTTCGGCAAGGGGTCTTGCAATGTCAGTTCAGTATTCACTACTTTAGAAGTTGGTTCTTATTTTTGTTCTGTTTGTATAGTGACATTTAGGGCCTTTATGTTCCGTAGGAATTTAGAAGAGTTTTTTGCCAATGTGTTTTTATAGCTTTTAAAATGTTTTTTGTTTTATTGTTTCCAGGCTTTGTTGTTTTCGTCTTTATTTAAAGTTGAACCAGGGTTTGGTTTCTCAAAGATTGCAAAGTTCGAGCCCCCTGGGGGTACCACTTTCTCCATTGGGGTTCAGATCTTCAGAAGGCGGGATGGTTGATCCCTCAGCATTTGTAGAGGTCGAGGCAATAGCTAGTGAATCGCCAATTCCGTCCATTGCCTCAGCAGGGGTCGTGGCACTAGTGTTAGTCCATTGTGAATCAGTGTTTACACCTTCTTTCTGAGGGAATATCTCGAGTCCTCCAGATTCCTCAACAGCCCACCCTCACAAGCTTGATATCGCTTCCTCCATGTGTGGTGCTTTGGGGGCTCTCCCTGGGAGGTCATTCATCACCTCTTCAACATGTTCATCTGAGTGTGAGCTCCTTTTTTTGGGCTGCACATTTTTTTCTTGCTGATATACGAGTTTTTAGTTGTTGTTGCTTTTGTAAAATCAATAGGGCTTCCCTTGCAACTTTGGCAAGGAGGTGTTTGTCTTCAGAATAGTTTTTAAGCTGGTCTCTCAGTAAGGTATTTAGCATTTCGTTTTTCTTGGAGCAGTTTGCTTCTTGTTGTTTCAATTCCTGGATCCCACTTTCCATATTGTTTATTTTAGAATGTATTAGTGCTACCAATGTGTTTTGGTGTTTGCACGATTCATTCAAGTGTTCATACAATTTTAGTAGCGGAGCAACTGTAATGGACAGCGCAGACAATATATTTGGTCGTAATTCGTTTCTTACTTGTTCCACAAGATCCGAACAGACTGCCCGGTCACACTCTAACTAGGCATTGTTAGAGATCTTAATGTCAGGGACTGAACGTCGTATCTTTGGAAAGTCTCTTCCTATGACTGATGAGTCTGCAGAGCCTTCTTCTGACGAGTCACCAGATGTCGTTGAGCTCAACTTTCATTGTGTTTTAGCTTTTACTTTAAAGTTTAAGTTTGTTGCTGGGTTCTTACAATTTGGACGGGAAGCTCTTTTTTGAGAGCTTACTGGGGGCAATTCAAGATTGGGGTCCAATTTTCTTCTTTTTAGTGGAACGTTCAATTGCCTTTGGCTGACAGGCACGTTCTGCTCTGATAAAGGGAAATCCGGACTCCAGTGCCCACCACTGGGTTCAGCAACTTGGGTAGCCCAGGGGCCCGTTCCGACTGCTTGACATTCTGAGTGGCCGCCATCGAGGCGTTAAAGGATAGTTCCGGGACTTTTTTTTTATTGTTCCTATGGTTCGGCCATGTGTTTTTAAGCATAAATCGGTAGATCGTAGAAAACTTTCCTATGGACCTTACCCGACTTTTCGTCCATTAACGCACTCGAAATCAGCCTCCATTTTCTGATAATCCTATCATTTCCCCCCATCGCCCTGGCTCACCTGCTTTTGCGGCACTAAATCAAATCCCCCGCCCCTGAAACAGACTTGATCAAAACATTCATATTCCCCGCCTCTATCCGTGACGTGACTGAGCTGCGTAGGCAAACGCGCCCAGGCGTCTTCTACGCGACTCCACACAGAACCAGGAAATCAACACAGATGAGCTCACACAACACAGCGCGCCACAATTGGGAATATGAAACTGTACTTTTAAATTAAACCGCAAGATTGTAAATTTGGTAAAGTACATTTATTTGACATCAAATGTTTTGAGAATATTCAGCGATTTGCATTTTTATTTGCTCACGTTCCAAAAAGTTCGTTTTTGAGGCACACGATGTTCCTTTGCTGTACACAGGGTCTTTGATCATCTCACAATACAGCGCCACAATTCGGAATATGAAACTGTGGTTTAAAAGCAAACGGCAAGATTGTACATTTGGCAAAGTACATTTATTTGACATCAAATGTTTTGAGAATATTCAGCGATTTGCATTTTTATTTGCTCACGTTCCAAAAAGTTCGTTTTTGAGGCACACGATGTTCCTTTGCTGTACACAGGGTCTTTGATCATCTCACAATACAGCGCCACAATTCGGAATATGAAACTGTGGTTTAAAAGCAAACGGCAAGATTGTACATTTGGCAAAGTACATTTATTTGACATCAAATGTTTTGAGAATATTCAGCGATTTGAATATTCAGCGGTCGCACTGATAATCGCATGGCTGTTCCAACAACGAGGCACTAGGCCGCCACAACGGTATGTATGTTGCATCTAGCCGTTAGTACCGCGTAAGGGCATACTTGTACTTGGCGATCGTCCCATAAAATGGTCAGGGTGGTAACGTTGTTCACGCGGAGAAGCAACTGGCGGTTAAAAAAACCATCCGCCGGTGTCTGGTACTCGTGACACATGCAGTAATGAATGATGTACCTGTTTGAAAAACATAAAAAATGAAATTAGTCTCACCATCAGATCTTTATTAAAATTATTCATTTTATATATTAGGTCGGGAAATTATTTCATAGCTAGGACAGTGCAACTGGGTATTATACATCAAGGGGGGGCTGTAGGATACTGAGACAGTCCCCCAGTGCAGGGGTTGACAGGGAGGCAGTGCAGGTGGAGAGTGGAAGGGCCCAGGACCGAGGTCGCAGACAGTGGACCAGTTGTAGCAGGGGAGAGGGAGAGAGAAAGCAGAAGCAAAGAGGAAGGTTTTGAGGTGCTTCCGTAAAAGGAGATGGTTCTCCTCAAGATAGTGCGCGGTACAAAACAATATGCCACATAGAACGAACAAGTACAACTTAACCCGTCTTTAAAGGTACTGTATAGTAATTAAATTGCGGTATAAACTCATCTAAAGAGTTACTTACATTATATTTGCATTTTCCATTGTGTCTGTGCGTAGGGCAGCCCCGAAATACCACTCCTTCTATGCCGACGTTATTTCTTCTAATGAACGAACATGAAATGGATTTCGTTTCTGAAATTATATTCATTATCGTTTCTTACGTTATTGCCCCACACCCCCAAAAAGAAGTCTTTCGGGATGGTCCCGGCCTGTCAAGGTCAAATAACAATAGAACCTTATACTGAGTCGTGGGCCATTCCGGCACCCGAGCAAAAAATCAAAGCAGCTGACCTTCACTTTGAACGAGCACACATTCCTAGTTAGCTACATTCAGTGTAAGGCCATCTCACAGGACTTGAAATTTACACTCCATCTTTGCATTTCCATCTTTGCAGCCCCAGAGAACCATAAATACGGAGACATTCTATATTTTTTGAAAAATGTTTTATATTACTGTTTGGTTGGATAGACACATTGCATGTACACTGAGCAATCACTTTTATTTACACATTACATAGATACACATATTCAATGGGCCAGCGACATGAGGAGACTCTAGAGAACAGACAATCAAATTACAATCATTTAAACCGTGATGTGTATTTCTCAATGAGCTCTTCTTTAGGTGGACATGGAACAGAGGCGATGTTGGGTGGCAATGCAGTTGTCCCCTGCACAGGTTCGTTCACAATTCCATTTATGTGCCTATCTAGGACGTCAACAATAAGTCTCTCAATAAACTCATATTGCATATCCTCAAACACTGGTTTGATCACCCATTGTTTACTTCTTTTAGTGAAGGCCTTATTGTAGCGAAGCGTCCCTAAAGTTCCGGTCGTCCTACTTTGTTGACGGCCAACATTATGGTTATGTGCCAAGACCGCTAGAAGAGTCCGATTTATCATGCCCTCCATGCCAAAATGCAATCGTTTTGGCCTGTACTTTAGGCACATATTGTGGAACACCTCCAAATCTCCTGTGAATTCCATGAGTCCCCTCAAATCTCTTGTTATACTTTTATCAGATACAATCTTTCAATGGCTTTGTGAGTGGGTGATGAAGGAATCAACCACTTCTTCTTCCGTGCCTCCTCTGTGGACAAATGGCCATGTTCACAATTGTGAAAATGTTGGTTTGTGTTCCAACGGTGAACGTTTGTACAGTGTAGCATTACTGACCGCCATTTTTCCAGTAGAATTTCCAACGACCCTCCACATGTTTTTGAGCTCCACCAAAGATGGTTGCTGATTGACTTGGACCACTGTGAAATACCTTGCATTTCTTTTTTTTTACCTGCAGCCGACATTTTTTTATTGATTGTTTTTGCAAGATGCCAAACGTCAAATTGGTGATTTATATTTTTGTACTCTTCTCTCATTGTCTTGGCAATTGAAACGTGTCTGTCCGTGGCTATCAGGTCGATCACCATTCCCCGCGATTGTAGTTCTTGCAATGATGCTACAAAGCCAACTTTCTCCATGGCCACTGAGGATGTACTTTGTGACACCTGCACGACCACCGAACTCACAATTTTCTTACTTTCCATGTCCTGAAAGTGGTAGGTGCAGTACTTGGCTGAAAATCCTGGGCTGTCGCACTGTCCATCACCGGCTAGCCTGAACCGTTTGCCCGCGAATGTACTATCAATAGACATTTTTTCCATTCTCCAAGCTTCGCTAATGGCTGGAAATAGATAATCGGTTTGGTATTTGTAGAACTGAGTTTTCGCAATGAAATGGATTCCCACAAACTGAAAGAAAGACTCTAACTTTTTAAAACTTGAACCACTAAAAAGTGCAGCCGCTGCACAAAGTAGATTGCCTGCTGGCAGTTGTCCCAGCATGGGTTGTGCAGACCATGAGAAAGGATGATATTTTGTACAGGTGGCATGTATTTTAAGGTTAGTGCCTCGAATTGCACGAGTCACATTAATCAATGGCTCCCCACATACTTCCCCACCTACCGAATGCCCACATTTCAACCGAATAATAATATCAATCAAACAACTATCGAATACAATGAATTTGGCCTCTTTCCTTATACTGTCACTCTGCATCCCAGCTGGTTCAGCCTGTAACGTTGAGGACATGTCACTCACATGAAAGGTAGAATCTCCGATATCGTCTTCCGCTATGTTCAGTGATATTGATGGTGTTTCATTGTAGTCCACTTCATTCTCTTCCATTGCAACATCTGTTCCTTCTCCGGCGATGGGTGAATAAGACAATTTCTTCAACTTTCTCGCGGTCTTAGTTTTTGCGGGTGTGGATTCTGTGAATTGATCTCCGACTGCATCCGAACTACCAGGAGGACATTCACTATCAATGGCTGGTGCTGGTATAGCTCCGTTGTCAATCACTTCATATTCTTCCCATTGGCACGATGCATCTCCAGTCTCAAGTCCCTGCCAAAAGGTTTGACAAGCAACATCTCTCGTTCGCTTCACTGTCTGTGTAGATCTAGTTCGTACACCCACTCGCAACTAGAGGACAGATTGGAAAAGGGATGTTCAGTTTAAACACAACTTACAGTATTGAACTATTAACAGTGAAAAACAACATAATATAGTGACCAGGACACTAACCTTCTTTTGCTTTCTTTTCTTTGAAACTTTCTTGCCTCGAACTTCAACATCAGGACGCTGTTGCTCCGACTCGTGTGTGCATGTCTCCACTTCCTCTTGCGCTGCAACGACTATATTTTCATGATAAGCACATCCATCACGCACTGACGCTCCATCGACTCCCTGAAAAATAGAACTTTCATTAGTATGTATAATAATATCGAAAACACAAAATGTACTTGGGGACCAATACCCACGTACATCTCAATAGCAAAACACGAATGAACGCTTTGTGTAGAACATTCAAACGACAATTATTCACGCATAGTTGTTCTAGTTAGATGGAACTGTCAAGATCCATACCTCGGGCTCCTCATAGACTTCCATTATTATTATTGAAGATGATGCTTCAGTGACTCCCTGAAACACAGTAATTGCATTAGTATGGTTTTCTATTTTGATAAAAAGAACAGAAACTTTGTGCAGGCGTCAACGGCTCATCTAAATAGACCTGCACAAATGATCAGTTGTCTAAAATAAATAATGGGTATGTAAATATGATTCGATTTGCTCAATCGTTGGAAGTGTCACCACCCAGAGATCTGCATCCACTACTAGGGGTGATGTTCTTGTAGAAGGTCCGTCATCTCCCTGAAACATAGTACTTGCGTTAATAAAGAAGGAAGTATAGCGGATGTAATCACGTCATATGATTTCGCTTGATCGAACTGTCAGTATCCATACCTCGAAATGCATAAGAACATCAAGGGACGATGTAACTGCGGTGCACACTTCTGCAAGCTGTTGCGCCGAACCCTAACTGCATGCTCCCCCTTCTTCTTGGACTAATGCTCCATCGACTCCCTGAAACATAGGACTTTCATTAGTAATGAACACAATATTGAAAAAAGAAGACACATAGGAGGGCGACGACAGAAGGACATATCAATGGCTAAAAACAAAAGAAACATTGTGTGTAACAATCACGCTACAAGAATGCAAGATCTGATGATCTCCATCGATGGAACTGTCCGGAAACGTACCTCGAGCATCTGAGTGACATCAACGGTAGTCGTCAATACGTTGGACTCCTCAGCATCTCCCTGAAAGACAGTACTTGCATTATTTTGGATAACAATAATTATAACTGAAAACAAAGACTAGAGGATGAGTACAAGGGTGTACCATTAGGTAAAATAATTACACGATAAATTAAAACTATTGATTTACATGCCTAAAACAAGTCAGTGGCAGAATAGCCAAGTAAGATTACCCGATAGGCGCTTGAAGTGGCTGATGACTGCAATAACGACACGGATGGAGAATCTTCCGCCTTCATATTGAGTGGATACATAAATGGGGAAATTATTGTTAGCTAATGCTACACACTACCGCAAGGCCGAGAGATAAATACGTAAACTTGACTCACCAGTGGAGGGATGTGGACGAATAGAGTGGGAATAGCGGTTGAGAGCAATTTTCGCCTCGCTCGCGGTGTGTTCTTCTTTATTAGCAATGATGTGGAGTACATGTCTGAGCTAAAGTGCCTGCTGCAGATGCGGTATCGATCACCCCTCTTGTCCGCAAAGACTTCTAGGACTCTACTTTCAAGCTCAGACGGTGGATATCCGCAATATCGGACCCATTCTCTTATCTGATCTATTGTCTTAGGGAAAACATGCATTATAGTACCTTCAGATTTATTATGGGTCTTCGAAGGGCAACCGCCAATGGAACAGGCAGGCATTGTGGAAAGTTCTGAAAATTAAAGATCAACAATTCTCTATGAATACCAATGTGTTAAAAAATTAAATGACACATAAAAGGTTCAATGCAAGGTTCGTTTTGGTTCTTGGAACTATACACGTTATTCACATGCGGATAAGTATTTGAATAACTTTAAAAAAATAGAAAGATAATTTGACTAGACTCAGAACATGTGACTAGTTCCTTACATGTACTGTCTTGAACGAAAAGAAATTGAACGCAAAATGATTATGGTACATGGCCTTACCTTGACGAACAAACAGTTAGATGCAGGGATCAGAGTAGTTTCTTGTCGTAGAACAGGGAGCAGTTCACAGGTTGCAAACTGAGGAGTTTCCTCGAAGTGGTCACGGAAGTTCACAGAGACGAAGAGCAGATAACCAGCACCTTCACGGGTTGACTAGCAAAGCGCAAAGAAGTGCTCATTAGAAATATGAAGTGGGTTATAAAGGATTTGAAACAGGGGTGTGTTTGTGAATGAATGACGTGTATATGTCGTGGCATTATGCGGTTTGCAGGGGGGCGTCCAGCGTGAGGGGGGGACGCTTGGCAGGAGACACGGGGTCTGGAGGTAGACATGGGAACAACAACCCATGCTCTATAGACCACTTTGAAGTGTACATGGTTTTTGGCACCTCTTGGCCTTTATCGCTCCCTGACAGTTCCACTTGCCAGCACAAGTACCCCGGTGCGAACTGCCTTTGATAGAGCGGGGGGGTGGATTGGGGCGGTGGTCGTGCAGACAAGACACAGGAAGACTCGTGAATGGAGACACACTTATGTGGATTGCAGGGGGGCGTCCAGCGTGAGGGGAATGCTTGGCAGGAGACACGGGGTCTGGAGGTAGACATGGGAACAACAACCCATGCTCTATAGACCACTTTGAAGTGTACATGGTCTTTGGCACCTCTTGGCCTTTATCGCTCCCTGACAGCTCCACTTGCCAGCACAAGTACCCCGGTGCGAACTGCCTTTGATAGGGCAGGGTGTGGATTGGGGCGGTGGTCGTGCAGACAAGACTCGTTTGCTGCAGGGCCTCACCAAGGAGAGGCCATCTAACTGCATGTAAGAGGCAGGCTGCAGGATCTAGTACATGGAAGGCAGGGGGTGAGTTTATAAATACCTCACCCTCCCAGGAGAATATATGGGTGCAGTTCACCCTGGAGACCCTGGATGCCTAGGCAGTTAGTCAGCAGCAGGCTGGCCTGTGGTGGCAAGGCGGCACGTGCCAGAGGGGGTCATCTCTGTACCCGGTGCCCAAAAGGATGATTTATTATGATCAACCACATTGATTATTTACCTATAACCATGTTTTGTGTCAATAAAATCCAACGGCCTTCCTTTTATTGCCAACGCTTGAACAAAGTGGTGTGGTAAGTATTTTTGGGGGAGGAGGCAAGGCCGGGAGGCTTGATGCCAACCCGCAAAATAACATATGTATGTCTGCTGCATATGGGTTCAACGAGACATGTGGTGTGACAAGACAAGGCACAGGAATACTATTCAATGGAGACACACCAGATTCATTTAAAAAATCAAAACAACCATTGTTAAAATATATGTTGGGTTTTATTTTAGATCTTAATTTCAATTGAACATAAATAATAAACATTACACATTATAAAGTTCCGGTTGCAGCACATCCAGGGAAAATCCGCGGTATTGTCCACTGTCGCTGGGGAAATGTTGTCTAATGGCAAGTACCGCACAGGCAGGTATTACTCTCCGAACGCGGTGTCCGAGCCTCCCGTGAAGCCACCAAGTGAAGCAACGATAGGCCACCAGCCTGTACCACCTGTGAAAATGAAAGATGCAAACTGTATTAAAATGACAAAACTTTCTTATCACTGTCGATTCAGGTAAAAAATGTCATTCTGCTTTGAAAAAAATTCTATCTAGAAAATGCACAATATGGAACCAATTTACATGCATTCGAATGATATGTAGATGTAATTTTATATGTGGGAGACGACCATGACATAGTAGTGGCATCACTGACATCACAACCAGAGTATACTTACTCGTTACTCGGATTACGCGGACGAACAGTGCCGCGAAGTTCGTGCATAAGCACCATCATCATCCTCAACACGGTCCGTGAGAGGCAGGCTTCCCTGAACTCTGGCAGCTCGGTGATGCATTGCGGACTTGGCTCGCCTTCCGAAATGTAGGCCAAGCACCCGGAATTTTCACGGCAGCAGCAGTTCTCCTCCTCAGTTGGCATTAGCTCGCACCGATTGCACGTGCACCAGGTGGAGACGCCGTCCATGCGACATGGTCCAGGCTCTTCATCCGTTGACTGGTCCTCCCAACGGTGTGTTTATACTTATTGAGGAAAGAGGCGTCCTGCCATTTCCATGGCGACACTTCATTAGCTGAGGCGCAGCGATTGTTGACAAGAAACGTGCTTTGGCGTTGGGAAATGGGCGGTACGTGTCTGCTGATGTCAGGCTCAGGGGCGGGGGATTTGATTTAGTGCCGCAAAAGCAGGTGAGCCAGGGCGATGGGGGGAAATGATAGGATTATCAGAAAATGGCGGCTGATTTCGAGTGCGTTAATGGACGAAAAGTCGGGTAAGGTACATAGGAAAGTTTTCTACGATCTACCGATTTATGCTTAAAAACACATGGCCGAACCATAGGAACAATAAAAAAAAAGTCCCGGAACTATCCTTTAATTTCTTTCAGATTTTTCAACAGTTGATCGGCAACCATTAAAAAGTTCTGCCTTTCGGGTTTGTTCCGATGATCAGGACTCCCTGTGGCAGAGCACAGATCAGTAGCGCCCAAAAAGGCTGCAAATGATGGGTTTGACTCCAGTGCCGATTTTTCTTCCTTACCGTTCATATCTTTGCAGTTGCAAGTCTTCTTGGCTTACAACCAATGGACAGCTGTTCAAAATGGTTTTGCGAGATAATGAATTGTCAGCCTTTCCCACGGGCTGTGTTTTCTTTTGTTGCAAGACTTTCAAGCAGGGCACGCCGGAAGCAGCAGCCTCCCGTCCCCACAGTTGCATTTTTTTCGAGTGGCACGTTCATGGGCTCATGCACCTCAGAGCCAGATCCTGTATATTTTAACCCCTTATTGCACCCCAAGTTCGTGCAATCCCAATGCTCCCATTTCTTTGCTCTCAGCTCACTCTTCTCTCCTGGTGTGACGGCGCTTTGAGTCATTGGGGGCTCAATTGGGCTGTTATGATATCAAGCCCCATAGCCCGACAATTCAAAACAAGGTAGACGTTCCAATTCTAGTTCAATATGTTCAGTATAGGCGGGAGGAGGGGCTCGCTCAAACAATACACTTGAGCAGGATCTTACTGACGAGAGGGCACATTTTTCCTTTGGTTGCGGTGCAGAGATCAAAGCATGCAGCGCTTCACTTACTTTTGTGTGAGAGGGGAGACGTGAGGGGAGCCGTGAAACGGTGGCTTCGAACTCGGAGCGGTGATCTTGCAATGCCGGGGTCAAGGAAGCTCCGCCTCTCACTGAGCGGTCACCTGGCAAGCAACTGTTTCTTGATGTTGCACAGCACCCACTGCGCAAGGCTTCAGAGATTCCATTAAGCCTGCGGCACAGTTGCACTGGGAGCACAGGGAACACAAGGAACACTCCCACGCACTCCGCGAAGCTCCGCGTCCGGAGGTGGGTTTTCTTCCTTCTGTTCCAATGGAGATAGAAAAAATCCTGCAGAAGGTCAGCAGCATGAACCACAGCCAGAACAAAAAAGAACACAAGGAACACTCCCACGCACTCCAGCACATATTACTTCCATCCAGCTATTGGGCGCTATGTTGAACCACTTGATAACCATGCTTATCTCATTACATACATTTTCTCCCTTCATCCCCCTGGAGTATTGCCAGCTCGATCAACAATCATAGAATAGTGTATTTGTAAGGCAGTCCACCCATTCCTGAGCTTGTATTTGAACTTCTAAGCTTTTCTCACTCTTTGAAGAACCACTATATTCTGCAATTATTTTCCACAGGGCCAGTCCTTTCAGTCTACCGTCTCGGTAAGGGTAAACCAGTTTCCCCTTCAAATCTAAGCAGATCTTCTCCCCCTCCCAGGGCGAGTCTTTAATTATCCTTAAATGTTAGCAAGTTCCACACTTGGATGGAATTGTGAACCCTGACCGGCGTCGCACTGGGACGGAATTGTGAATGACAGCAGGTGCTGCACTTGGATGGAATTGTGAATGTTAGCAAGTGTCTCTTATTGTTAGAATTATGAAGATTGGCCTGCGTTGAATCACTCTGCAGGACTCTCAAATCTAGATCTCAAATCCTCCACATTTGCCTATTGTATGTTGAAATGCAATGTACTGTGAAGCCTAGGCCCCTCTCCCACTTTACATGTTTCTCAAACCTAGGTTAGCCCCCACTCTGTCTATTCTATGTTGAATCCCACTTAATGAGGAATCTAGGCCTTTCTCCCACTATGCAGGCCTCTCAGATCTAGGTATAGCCTCCATCTGTGTCTACTGTATGGCGAAACGCAATATATTATGAAACCTAGGCGCCTCTCCCACTTTGCAGGATTCTCCAACCTAGGTGTAGCCTCCATCTCTTTCTAATCTATCTTGAAACCCACTTACTATGAAACCTGGGCCTTTCTCTCACTGTACAGGACTCTCAAATCTAGGTATAGCCTCCATCTTTGTCTACTGTATTGTGAAACGTAATGCATTGTGAAGTCTGGGCCTCTCCACCACTTTGCAGGCCACTCAAATCTAGGAGCGGCCTACATCTTTGTCTATTGTATAGTGAACAGTGGTGTATTCTGAGATCTGGGCCTCTGCACCCCCATACAGGATTCTCAAATCTAGGCATTTAGCCAAACTGTGAAGGTCAGCTACAAGACATATAACCCACTAACCAAAGAGCTCCACATTTCTGCATACTTAACTCACACAACCACCTCTCGCACAGCAAGCCACATGCACTTCACAACCCCGCAACAACAAACAAACAACACATAAACAGCAACAACAGCACACGAGGACTGACATCGATCTGATACTCGCACCAAAGCTCAGCACATGGTGTAAACCGAACTGAAGCTGCCAACAGGACACCACTTCTTTCACTATCCTACTCCCTCTTCACCTTACCAACCCGCCTTCTCGTTTACAGATCCACTTGAGCGTCTGGGGACCAATTCCGTTAGTTACGGTGCGTTGTACAAAAACCTTTAACATTTAAAAACCAATGTTTTTCAATTCTATCATTACCATCCACCTGTGAATGTATTCTCTTGGCTCTATTGGCTACTGATTTTGTCAACATTTCCACAAAGAGGACCATCATCTCCTCAAACCCTTCGATCCTTTCTCTGACACTCATACTCTGTTCCAAACAAAATTGTATCAAATCCTTAGCCCTTTTGATAAGCTTATCATACAGGTACCCCTTCATTTCAACCAGACATTTGATACTTTTCTTGTTATTTGTCACGTTGGACAGCTTTTTCATCCCACACTTAATTGCAATCCCATATTTATATTCTAAACCCAGTGGAAGTGAGTGATGATCACATCCAGAGCGGCCAGTTCCCTGAAATTCACTAATGATATTTTTACTATCAGTTGGGAAAATAATATAACTATTATGTGGAAGATCTGCGATTCTTGAAAGTCCTCCTAGTGGAATTTTCTGTCTGCATGCACCCTTTACGTACCCTAAAACCATGTTTTCGTAAAAGGACCCATGTGTGTAATCCAGCGGGACATGCGGTCTCCAATTACTTGCTACTTCTTCATCCCCCATAATCTAACTCTTTTCCATCGCTTCATCTTGCTTTAAAACAACCAGCTGCAAGTCTGACATCCCCTTCCTATGGCAGGATTTATTGGTTACAAAATTAAGATCTATTACAAGATTCCTAATTTCATCCAGCTTTCTGTCGCGTAATTTAGCATCGCAAACGTTTACAAGGCAACCTTTAATACCAAATTTATTTAGAAGTACTACTACCTGGATATTTCTCGAAATCATTAGGGGTTCACACAATTTAAGCTTTAAGTTGGCAGAAACGAAAATGCCCAATCCCCAAAAAGGCCGCCCCTCCGGGGCATCTTTTTCTGCTTTCACGCCAAATAACGTAAATCAATTTGCTCAATTCACCAAGTTGTATGTAATTACAAAATAACAAGTTTACGTAAAAACTCCAAGAGTCTTTTATCGGCCATGTTAATTTGTTAACCTGTGGCATTCCATGACAAAATTCTAATACCAGATGGGATATCTACTGTCATCTCACACATTCCACTATTATTGATACCCTTTTCCGCACCAGTTAGCTCCCAATTCCGCTACCACATCTGTCTCCCTTGAAACATCAGCATCCGCTGCAGAGATAGCCTTGGCTTTATTAACCTAGGGATTTTCCCACAAATTATATTCAACGTTCCCAGCACTAATGGCAGCATTTAAACGTTCTGGTTTTCCCTGTCAATTGATTATCTCCATTCCCTCCAATGGGGCAAAACTATCACGTTGAATAAAATGATCACCCCTCATAGCACTAGAAATGGTGTCCTGTGTGTATGCAGGGAACCGGGGATGTGGGCTACTAGCCAGCTATTCATGGCTAGTGGCTTGCAGCTTGAAATGGTCAACCTTGGGCACTAATATCCCTAGCAATGCAAGGATTTGGAAGCTGCCTATTCCACACTCAATGGAAAGACCTTGATTGGAATATCAGATGCATTAGCCAGGGGTGTTGCTAGGTCTGGAAAAGATCATGGTCTAAGCTTATGTCGGGAGTGGTGGGGCTCGGGGCTAGGTAGCATTTGGGTTGTAGCACCTGAGTGTAGAACTGGGTCCCTGGCCAATGACTCTGACATCTTGGTTTGTACTAGTAACTTCTTTATTTAGTTCCAAGTACATTTCATTAAGTTCATCAAGTCAGGTACATAGAAGATAGGATAGGGGCATCATTCACCGGCATCCTCTCTCAGGGGTCTCACTCTCCAACTGCCCCACATAGAACCCACTCATACAACAACATTCTCTCAGCCTGCATTCTACATCAATCACTCCAATGTTCCATGCATTCCTGGCAGGGTCCAGGGAAGACTACATCACAACACTGAGCTTTTATCCGGGGGTACAACCAAAAGCCCCAGGGCTATAGCCCCCTCGCCCCCCCTACCCCCTAGCAACGCCTCTGCGTTACACAA
This sequence comes from Ambystoma mexicanum, assembly GCF_040938575.1. Lineage (NCBI taxonomy): Eukaryota > Metazoa > Chordata > Amphibia > Caudata > Ambystomatidae > Ambystoma > Ambystoma mexicanum. The sequence goes on from NC_090929.1 coordinate 134,845,103, forward strand.
AATAAGCTTGCTTAAAATCGATGTTGCCATGGTTACCATTCGAAAAGACAGTGCAGTTCAATCTCCCTTCAGTTCATTAATCCCAGGACCCACACAACACCAGCGTTTTGCCATCAAGAGATCTCACTCCAGCTGCAGATTCATGTGATGTTTAGAGTTGATATTTAGAGTTAACCCGATGCCATGCTCTACTCGTCAAACTTACTGTATCTTCAAATTCATATTTGGGGGTGGGGGAGTCATTACCTAATAACACAACTAATGGTGTAGCCTAAGGCGGCAAGGGCACGCGCAAAAAGGTACTAGTTAAGCCCCCTCCCTCCCACCTTACCCAACTTCCCACCTAAATCAACAGCGGGGATAGTACGGAGCTACCTTTTCCCTCTAACACCTCTGAGCTTTGTTTTACTTGTGAAATGTCCTGGGTACTATGCTTGCAAATAGCGTTATCTACACTTTTCCAAATAGCCAAATTGGTTTCATTATATTTGTTCCCTTGCCCTCAATTTGTACCTGGCACATTAACTCCTCCTAGATTGAAACTCAGCAATACTGCTCTTATATATTCTAACTTGGCCTCTAAACTAGAAAAGTGTTGTACCAAGTGGGTTCCCATGGTAGTAATCTTGAAGATCACTCACCTTTACACAGAAATCCTTATTTTTTATTGTGACATAGTTTTCAAAAAAACCTTAAACACAAAATTAAAAACACACTAATAACAAAACAACAGAAAAAAAAAGAAAAAGAAAAAAGAGATCCTTATTTAAATCAAACAATAAATTAGTTTCTGTAACTTTTGAGTATTTCAGTGTAGCTTCCAGAGTGACATCCCTGTCCTCATTCATCCCTATTTTACTGTAACACATTTCCCGCCCCTTCCGCTCACTCTCTTTCCCGTCTGCCTTATTTGCAAAGAGTTTATCTGATTGAACATCCAACCCTTCCAAACAATAGTCCCTTCTACCTCAGCAGGTTGCATGATGTTAGCAAGTGATTTCTCAACCCTGAGAATTTTGTCATTCAGGTCTCCAAAAGCATTGCTCAAATATATATTAAGTATTGCCCAATTTGGCCTCTGCTTCTTTCTGCCTTAATTGGCAATGTGCCTTTTCCTCATACTTCAGATTTTGCTTCCTTGTTCTTTCTTGCTTGTGCCAGGTAACGCCCCGACTGGCGCGGTAACTCGAGTTAGTCTCCCACGCCCCCTTTGTGATCAAGGCAGCTTTAGTCCTTTTGTTTTTTGCAGGTCAACCGAGGTGTCACACTGACTCACAGGCCCAGATTTACAAAAGCGATGTACAATGGCGCAATCTCATTGTTAAACTCTTTGTAAATCAGACCCACACTATTCAGCAGCCAAATGTTTGACCGCAACTTGACATCCGCGAGCTGCTGAAACGTCTGAGGCAATATCCTTGCAACAGAGAATCCAGCTCACTTTCATATATCTTATTAACAGACTAACAACTCATTTTCTAAAGAAAAACTAAAACCCACCCCTACCAAACTACAGCAGCTTACGCACTACCGACACACATTCATTACATTTCATTGTTCAGGTGAGAATGCTTGAATTCACATTAAAAACGTTTAAAACTTCTATAAGCCGAAGTCCAAGTCCACAATCCCCCAGTCAATCGCTAGACCAGCGAGAACTCAGTATCAATTTACCACTTTCGCTTATCAGTGGCCAGGACCGTTATTACATAAAGAACTGGGATAACTCGAACATGATTTGCAAATTCAGACTCTGCTGCTAAATACTTAAGCACGGAGGCCAGGACGCAAACACAACCTCTCAGTGTCCACGAAGAATACAAATGTTACTTGAACCTACACCGCTAGCACCTCCCCTCTCCTACACGATGTCAGAAAAGCTCAGGTGGTTGTCAGCAACTCAAGGTTCCAAACCGGGCCTAAGCGTAGACTGCACGTATAGCCAGGCCCACGCCACTTACACTCATCAACCTCCCTGCCAGGTTTCCCAATTCCATGATTGACACCTGTAATGAATCAGAGGTGATCATCCCAAGAAATCTGACCTGGACCCTCTCCCATGTGACCAGGGAAAGTTAGCTGCTACCTGATCCTGACCCTGGGCGTGGTGTTATGCGGGAGCCAACATGGCAGGGAACTCGGGCAGGGTCGAACTGTGACAAGAAATAGGCCCAGACACACAAAAAAAGTGGCCCACCCCTCGCCTTAAAAAAGTGGCCCACCCCTCGCCTCACGACCCTTGACCTCTGAGGACATCACCGGAAGTGATATCATTTGACCCACCCCAAAGTGACATCTGGGAAGCGATGAAACACAACCTTTCAACCCTTGACAAAACAGGAAGTGGCATCAAATAGCATTGTCCCTAAGTACACTACGAAAAATATGGTTATGATTTCACTAATGTCATATACATTTCATACAAGAATGGATCACTATATGTATCATTAATATCTGTGTGTATAGATCCATATTGTCAAATTACTGTGAATGCAAGCAGACGTCCAAGGCCAAATGATAATATGTTATTGTATAGCACTTACGCCTAAGCTCTTTTTTATAGAACAAATATGCATACAATAACACCCAGCCTGTGTAGGTACTCATTTATCGACCTAAGAAGGATGAAAGGTTGAGATGGCCTTGCTGGGATTCGAACCTGCAGATCACACACACATCTCACCAGTGAGCGCTCAACCCACTGAATATCCTATCGGCTATAGTAAAATGAGCAATTATTCTGTAGTGGATACCATTAAACTGGTAGCTGAGATTTGACAGCAGCCCAGTTACGTTCATCTGCAGGTCTGGTGCAAAGTTGGCTGCATGTCCAGCCTGCATGCATCTACTTTCAGGCTTCAGAGGTTGGCAAAATAGGGAAAGCAGCGCACTCTCAGGACATCCCATACTCTGAGCACTCGTTACCTCATACATGCAAACAAACATCCTGAACAGCATGCCAAGGAGATGGGAAAGATAGACACATTACAACAAAGCATTCATTGTGGCACAATAAAGTCAATGGCTACTTGATGTGCTATGGTCAAATATTTCTACAGTGTACAGAAGCTTTTAGGCACAAGGATTTTGTCAAGTGACCGAGTACACCGAGATGGAATGTCTTATGATGATCGTAACAGAGACAACGGCAGAAAAAAACATGCTATTACTGCAACTTGCGAAAGGCAAAATACATAGTCCGAAATGGATGCTTATTCTACTCTAAAATTGGTAGCTTATCACTAATATCACTAATACATATTTATCACTGATTCAACAGCACAGCAACTCCAGGGGCACCGTGCCCCCTGGAGTGGCGGCACGGTGATAACTTTGCATGCTGCAGCAGCATGTGAATGATGCATGCATCATAATTTATGATGCACACATCATGGATGCAAATAAATCATCATAGCAAGGTAACATGTGTTACCTTGCTTTAATGAATTATGCTGTTGCAGGTGTTATTTTATTTTTTTTAAATACTTTTTTTCACATTTTCTTTTTTCACATTTTATTTTTCTTCAAAACTGTCCCAGGTATGGGCAGAAACCAGCCCCCACTCTCCAGGGATGATTTTGGCCTGGCCACGGGCCGAACGGCCGAGGGTCCAATCCGCCCCTGAACTCGTGGTTAGGAGAAATGGGAGAACCCTCTGAATAATTTCCCTAATTATCCTACAGTCCTCATGGCTTATTGTAAAATTGACGAAGTTGATTTTAAAACAAATAAGAACATTGTGGACTTCAAGTCTCATATAATGGTCTTAGTACAGAGATGCAGAGATGAGGAAGACGGATTCAGAGTTGCAGAACTCTAATGAGTGGTCTAGTTTTTTAATGACCCAGAGCTGAGCGGTGCCTTTAAATATTTAAAGGCCCTTCAGGTGCTAGCCATGAAGGAGAAGCAGCAGCAGGAGGAACCAGAAGCTGGAGCCGCTGCATTGCTATTAGCAGGACGCCGTGCAGAGAACGTGGTGGGGCTCGGAGTTCCAGCCAAATGCAGAGGATGCACATTGGGAAGCGGGGTGGAGGGCGGCTGTCCCAAAGGAGAGAGAAGCTCTCCATGTTCTGCATCTCGCTCCGGTGTGACGTTTTCACAGGAGCATGTGTGGATCAGTGCGTGCTCCATTTTGATGGAATGCGAGCAAAGGAAGGCTGCCTGCAGCTGTCAAACATTGGAGAGGCCCCTGTCGTGTGAAGAAGTAGAAACAGCAAATCTGAAGGAGATGCCAGGACAGTTGGCCTATAAGAGGTGACCCCAGGGCGCTCCTAAGTAGACACTGTGCACAAGTGCACCTTTTCAATACCGAACCTTTAAACTAAAGCGAGCAGGAGAATATTGTAAGCCGCATTGCCAAAGCCAAAAGGGGGCAGTAACTAAACAAAGGGAATGTAATCTCCTAAAAGGGTTATGTTGAACAGGAGAATATTGTAACCTGCATTGTCAAAGCCAGCAATGGGCAATAAACAAAACAAAGTGAATACCATTTTCCAAAAAGGGGATATCCAACAAAGAGACAGTATAACCTGCATTGCTAAAGCCAAATAAAGGTGAAAGCAAGATTAAGGCAATTTGAATGTAGCAGTCCCAGATACACTGTGGAAGAATGTTGTAAACTACATTGCCAGCAGCCAATAGGTTGTGTAGAAAGAAATCGAAGATGGCAGGAGAAAAGCCCTCCTTGGAGAAAGGATCAATGGGGAGATAACTGTAATCTGCATTGCCTATGGAAAATAGATCAATGTGAGAATCAGTGTCCTTTTGTACAGCATGTTTCTGAAAGACGTTGTCCAATTGTGTTGCAAGTCAAAGACTTACCCAAGAAGCCGTTGTTGTTTCAACTTTCCCCATCCAGGAGTTCAGTGTGGAAAGTTTGGAACAAACCTAACCACAGAGTACAACTCATAGTAGTAGGAGCTTTATCCTGGCAGGCGAGTACACCAGGAAAGGGACAAGTAGTGATTAGTCCAGGCAGGTGAGTGGACCAGGAAGAAGAGAATTTGATGTAAGGTAACTGTGGTAGAAGGTAGCGAAGGTTGTGGTGGAAAAGAAGTGGCAATTCCACGACTGTGTTTTGAGGAACTGTTGTATAATCATCCTGACTAAATTATAACCTTCTGAATGAACCATCCTGATTAAGGTGTTGCTAATGAAGAAGAACTGCAATGTGATAGCAAGTGATTGGTCTTTTGAGAAAAGAACTCTTTACATTGACTTTTCAACTTCATATATGATGAGAGAGTCTTTATAGTTCACCAAGCAAAAGGTTGTGAAAACTAACAAATTGTCTTAAGAGTGAGAAACCCTTTTGTAACTGAGTGCCAAGTGAAGGAAATACTGGATGGCAAGAACTGTGTATTCTATTTGGAGTGGTGCTAGTGAAAAGAACTTTCCTGCAATTGAACTTTGGTTTTGAAACATCCTGAATTCATCCAGGGGAAGGGGATCCAACCATAGTCACAAGGATTCCTGTTTTTTTTAATGTTTGAATGTATATGTTATTTTGCAAAGTTGAAACTGCCATATCATTCCTTTATTATTTGGTTGTATGTATTAGTGTGAGTTTTAAAGATGTGAAGGCAGGCGCTCTGTTACCAGTCTTTAGCTTCTCCTCCTAACGCACGTTTTCATGACTTCATCAATCTTCAGGGAGGCTGAGTTTCTTTGTTTTTTCAGGCGGGTCTGCATTTCTGTTTCAGGTGTGACAAGTTAATTAGCTCTGAGGATTCTGGTACTTGCATTTTTCGCACTTGGTTTTGCTGGCAGGTGACTGGAAACAACTCTATTAGTGTGAGGGACTGATACATTTGGACAGTAGGTCACCTTCCTTTAGCCTTAGTGTGATAGGTAGGGAACTCTATGCTAGGTTAGGGAAAGATAGGTGTTTGTCTCACCTTTTATTATTTAATAAACGGTGACTTGTGAGAAAGCGCCACCTATGTGCCAGTCTCCCATGTCTGACTCCTCACACACCTAGAGTCATCCTAGTTTTTGCAACCAATTGCATGCTGGAACTTGTAGTTTTGTTTTTTCGCATTTTAAGGTTGAGCTTGCAGAGTCCACATGGACCTGGGAAACTTGGCAGCTATATATCAAAGTATGGAATTGGGCTGTTTTCTTTTTGAGCTAATTAATACTATCATTAAATTCAAGGGTAACACTTTCTCTTTTTATTAAAGTATACTATTAACAGGGTGGGCTTGCACTATCCTAGGTTGTTTTGTGACTTCAGCCCTGAATCAAACAAGATAATAGGAAACAATAATAAACAAGGCTACTTGCGCCTGTGCACCCCTTCTAAAGCTCCAACAATCTATATTGTAACAATAACAAAGATCACTCCAATATACTTATGCTTTTCAGCAAAAAGGTTTTTCTTTTTATCAATCCATCTAATATTCAGAAATGTAGACAACAGTCTTTAAACAACAGCCAACATGTATTTTGGCCACTTTTCGGCCTTTCTCAGGGCTTCCTTGGGCCGGGTTCCTATTCAGTTGTCTCAAATTTTCAAAACCACTGCACTTACAGTGCTTTTTCTTAAACTGCTATTCCTGTTGTAAGCACCATATATTGTGCTGGTTAGCCTCTCGTAGCTATATAATTAAATAATGTTCAAACCACTGTTGCGGCAAACGTGAGTTTTTTTTCATGTACTGGAGGATTTGCTCCAGTTCCAATTCCAATTCTGCTGCAGCAGTCCCTGCAGGGAGCTGGAACTATTCCTCCAGTTGCATTTGAAGAGGCTAATTATTGCATACTGGTCTTTTCAAATGGGTTCCCCCAACACGTGATTGCAGCCACCCTACCAGCGGACTGCTTAACATCACTGGATCAGGAAAATGCAAACCTTCATTCTCATCATCAATACCATCAACTGGATGGAAGATGAGTACACGTGGCAAAAGCCTGCGAAAACGGGTAAAGCAAGTAGCTGCCAGTCTCTCAACTTTGCTTCAGACTGCATTTTCTTCTGGGTAGAGGTTCACCTACAAGATCTCAAAGCAGAAAATTGACCGGCTCAGAAGTTAATTCCCTCATCAGAGTACTTACATCCTTGCCCAAGAGTTTTTCAGATTGTTGTCGAACAATGGGGTCTGCCAAAACTGCCTCTCTTGGTATCACCTGAAAAAAACGAATTGCTAAATAACGAGGCCAAAAACACTGGATTCTTTTAATAAATGTTTTCAACTTCTTTGCTAATATTTTACAATAAACAGTTAGTGAGTTGGGTTAGAGAATATATTAAGGTGGGGGATGCATGGGAGGGGAGACTGCGGGTCTCCTCACTGCATTACATTTCGAAAGAATGTGCAGAAAAACACATTTTGGAAATTCTATTGAAACAATTTGGTGTTTTCAACCTCGTTATATTTTTTGTTGTTATTTTTTCGCTCTACCCCGGAAGAAGATTCTCTGCTGCCTTGCTCTGCAGCCTTCCATCAAGGGTCCATTGCCTGAATGGTCACCATTGCTTTAATGGTCACCATTGCCTGAATGGTCACCATTGCTTGATTGGTAGATGCCTCTTAACTCCATGGCCCAGTGAGCTTCTTCATGCTTTTCCACCCTTACTCCTTATCCATCGAGTGCTCAGGAAGACATTCAAGGAATTTGCCAGCTTGATCCTTATTTCTCCAAATGGGCATTTTGCGGGAAAACAGGCTAGAGATTCACAAGTCATGTGGACCTTCCACGTTGGAAGCATTCCTCCGTGATTGGATAATTTTCAATACTTGGTGCATTGCAAGGAACCTGTCCCCTATGGATAGCAAGGCCTGGAAAATCTATAGGGAAGGGTTCAAAATGGGGTTGGTAATCTCACCGCTCTGTTCCCAGTTGGCAGTTCCCAGGTACAGCCATGGTGAGTGAGCCTCTAGTATCATGCCTTCTGCGCAGTTTGGAGCTACACAGTCTTCCTAGAAATCCAGTGTTGCCAGAATGGGATCTACTGTTTGCTCTGCAACAATTACATTCACCCCCTTCCATGTCAAAGGAAATGTTGGCATTACATTTGTTTCCTGGAAGATGAATTTCCTGATGGGAGTCATAGCCGCCACCTGGAATGGGAGCTGGGATCATTTAAGAGATCAAAGTCATATCTTCGATTTACACCAGAAATGGTGGTCCTTCCGACAGAACCAACTCTTTCCCTAATGTCAGGTCATAGTTCCACCATAACCAAAAAGTGCTTTCAATTTTTTGTGACAAAATCTTGATCTTCTTCTCTCGATGTGGCCAGAGCACTCAGAATCTCCCTAGACAAGACGTCAAACTTCTGGACTACAGAAACTCCCATTGTCTCTTTTGAAGTTTCAGCTAAAGGAAAAAAGACTACTTCAGCAACTGTTAGCCAATGTATCAGATCTGCAATCACCATGTCAAATCAGAAAGCAGCCAGACTCCTGCCAGGGATTGTCCAGAGTCGCTCAACCAGAGGCATGGCTACCCAATGGGCAGATCTGCAAGGTGTATCCCTTAGAGACACTTGCAATGCTGCTACTTGGACAATACCCAACACCGTCATTCAACACTAGAGGGTCTGTTGATTGGGGGTTCACGATCAGCAGACATTTTAGCAAGTGTCCTGAGAACCAGCTCTGTTTAAATCTAGACACATTATATTGTTTTGAGCATCATTCCGTCTTGTGTTATTATAACAGATGACACAAGGCGAGTGTGCTGCTTCTGAATTCTTCATTTAGTAAGGACTGTGATGAGGAAGAAGGGATCAGAGGTGTTGCGATAGTATGTATGGTAATTATCCTGACTCTTAGTCCCCCTGACTCATGACAGTCCTTGTGGCTTGCACCCCTTTCAATGCCTTGAGCATGGACGAATTTATGGTTAAAACACAGGAGGAGGGCAGGACTTACAGCAATTCCTGGAATTTGTTAGTATCTGTCATACTGTCATGCAATAAGGGCTGTGACGCGTCGTGAGGACTAAGAGTAATGATGATTACTCCATGTAATCTGGCAGGTAGCGTGCAGTTGCTGCTGGCTTGCAGATACCAAGTCTGCGCTCCACCTTGTCGGTCTGACTCACCTGGAGGCTGTAATCTATAAAGACTCATGAATGGGGCGCAGCGCACCATAGAGGGAAGTTGCTGCTGGCTTGCAGATACGAAGTCTGTTCTCTACCTTGTTGGTCTGACTCACCTGGAGGTTGTAATCTATAAAGACAGAGGAATGGCATGCAGCGCCTCGTAGAGCGCACTGTAAAGTGCAGCTGCTGCTGGCTTGCAGCTACAAAGTCTGGTCTCTACCTTGTTGGTCTGACTCACCTGGAGGTTGTAATCTATAAAGACAGAGGAATGGCATGGAGAGCGTCGTAGAGCGCACTGTAAAGTGCAGCTGCTGCTGGCTTGCAGATACGAAGTCTGGTCTCTACCTTGTTGGTCTGACTCACCTGGAGGTTGTAATCTATAAAGACAGAGGAGTGGCATGGAGAGCGTCGTAGAGCGCACTGTAAAGTGCAGCTGCTGCTGGCTTGCAGATACGAAGTCTGTTTTCTACCCTGTTGGTCTGACTCACCCGGAGGTTGTAATCTATAAAGACAGAAGAATGGCATGGAGAGCCTCGTATAGCGCTCTGTAAAGTGCAGTTGCTGCTGACTTGCATATACAAAGCCTGCATATAACTGCTCCCATGGCGAGGCCAGCAATGCCAAATGACAGACTGAACAAGTCAGTTATGTTGATAACACATTACTTGGAATCTACAAAGGTAGATGCCGATGATGTGCAGCAGCACAGCGAGATATATATGACCAGGAAGGAACTCCGCGGGCTAAAGAGAATGAACATGCTGAAGCTAATGTACCTTGCACTGTGCAGAGGGGAGGGTATGGCTGAATATTCCCTCTGTTTATCAGAAAAAGCCTCGCATGATCTAGATCTCGCAATCAGTATAGGCCAAAATCTATGCCGCACTGAAATCACTGGGCGAGAAGCAGCACCCAACATTAGTAGTCACTCTATAACTAATCGGTCCTTCTTCATGATAAATCATCTATTCCCAGACTTGAACTCGACTACCATGAACCGCTCCCATACAATACTTCTGTTCTCACTAATCCCTTCACTTAGAGTCCTAAACTCTAGGGACATCGAATCACTAGACCATGGAGGACACGATTCTCCGAACAACGCTCATCCAGTGTGCATCACCCATAATTGTGAAAGTTATAAAAGAACATACTCTGAGCTTCCCCAGACTGGGATATGATATCGACCTGAGGTCATGGGATATAAAAGAGCCAAACCAGGATCTGGGCCTTAAGAACATGACAACTAAGAGCAGTCGAAGGATATCATGAAATATGAAATCAGTTGTGGGAAATGAACTACACTAGGAACAATGTGTGGAATGGACATAGCCAACAGGGTTTCTACCTTCGTTACCGAAAAAGAGGCCTTGACAGCGGAAGCTAATCTCATGGAACACCAGGGGCACCACACATTTTACAACACAGTCTGGGGGACACGATTTATTGATGAACGCTGACATCTTCTTTGTGCAGGAGCGGTTGGTTAACGTCCCCTATTTATATGGATGTTTTTTTGTCTGTATTGTAAAATGTCAGACAAAGGGCATAGAGGGTGCCCGGCGGGTGGCCTTATGGAGGGAGTGATTTCACGCTTTTCCGCAGTAGAATTAGCAACTCCTGATTGTACTTTTATTCTGGCCATAATGATTAACATTGCAGACAGCCATGTAAAGAGGAGGCTGCTATTGTGCAATATCTATGATCCCCCAGGTGGGTATGAGATTGAAAATATCATGTATAAACTGTATGATCTCCAGACCACACATTGTGACACTATGGCTAAAGACATGGTTGGGATTGGTGGGGCCACTGTATTGGAAAGCCAGTGCTAGGTAAATTCGATCATATCCCAGTCCATGAGTGATATTCTTCAAAAGAAGGCAAATAGACAGGGTAAGAATTGGGTGGAATTCTTGCAAGATTGGGATTTGGTCATGTTGAATGGTCGAGTTGATAGTGAGAACCCTGGCAAACATATGTGGTATATGGGTCATTTCAAATACCAGCCTCACTACATATTTACGAACATTGACTTTACCAATGATATATGCCTTGAATACATGCGCTGATCTCTTTAACTATTGAAATGCAAACTGTGGATACACATAGCACCAAAATTGGGGATGTGGAGGTTAACAAAAATGGCAATCATATTGGCTGGACAGAGCATAACCTAAAAGACATGAGCAATTATTTTGCAGGCATGCCTGTTGAATACCGATGCAAACCTAGTTTAAAGGACCCAAATGATTTAGTAGATCAAATTAAAGATGGGAACGTGCATGCAGGTATTTATAATAGCACCATTCGTGATGCTAAGAGGCATTTAAGACAACAAATTACACATGTACATAAAATGTACGCAGATGGGATGGGGGGGGGGTACTCAGATCAGACGCTTAAGGAACAGATATAACAACTGGCTAAAGAGATATAGAGATGTGGCCATTAGTGCAGAATCGCAGACCATGCTGAAAGTCTTAAGAACCTCTGATACAAAAAAATGTTGGCACTTGCTAAATAGAACCAATGGCACAAAAGCCTACACAATTGTGAACCCCATTGGGGAAGTGGAGTGGATAGGTTTTATAAAATCAAAGTATGGTGAAAAGGCTGGGCAGGATAACAAGTCACATTGAGCAGGGTTTAGCCATAAGAGCATTACCAAAGATTATATTTTAGAATCCATACTCAGATTGAAGAACTCGAGAGCCCCGGGTCCTGATGGACTGACTAAAGTGGCCATTAAGAGAAACTCAGAATACTGGGCCTCTTCACTTCACTCCTTGTTCAAAGTGATCATGACCTGTAATACCATACTTAATTGGTGGAAAATAGCCGTACTTATTTTTGTATTTAAAAAGGGTATGAGGAATAACCCGGCCAATTACTAGATCTTCTGGACTTCACAAGCAATATTTTTGTGACATTTCAGAATTTAGGATTTGGGTTGAAAAAGAAAGGTTATTGAGCCCTTTCCAGACAGGCTTTAGGGCCGGAATCTCGACGGTACATAAAATACTAGCACTAAATACCCTAATTCAGGATGCCCGCCCGGATGAAAACCAATCCACCTTTGTACACATTGTTTACTTTCGTGCTGCTATTGACACCATTAATAGAGAAAGATTATGGGAGAAGCTTGGACGCAAATCTTTTCCTGACCATTTGCTACATTACCTGCTCCAATTGCCCACTGATACAAGTGTGCAGGTTAGGCTTAATAGCCATGCTCTTTTCACTCAAGAAATACCAACCTATAGAGAGGTAAAGCAGGGCTGCATTCATGCACCCATGCTCTTGAACATTTATCTGTCGGATCTGTATGATTGTTTGACGGCAGTGGCAGTGGTGAACTTCCAGCCACTAATTAGGTAACAAACACATCATTTGGCCAGCCTATGCTGATGATGTCATTGTCCTGGACCATGCCTACATTGGTATAAGAAGAAGTGGCATCAACTAAGGGAGTGTGCCAGGGATAATGATTTACTAATCAATTTGGGGAAAACAAAGTTTATGGGATTCAGCACTGCCAAATGCTTGAGGCAGGTGACAGATACCTAGCTAGGCAACATTTCGAGGGTCAACAGCTATACGTACTTAGGATATGAAATTAGGAGCAAGACTTGTTGTAAAGAACTAATTGAAAGTAAACGGGACAAAGCATTGTCATGAAAACAACAATGATCATGTATGGTTTAGTTGCCAGTTATGAAAGCAACGAAATATGGCTAAAACAAATTGAAGGGGTATTATGGAGAAAGATGCTCAGTCTTGTGCAAAGCATTCATATTGAGGCTATTTGCCTCGAGCTGGGACTGACATCTGTCCAGATAAGTGTGCCAATTAAAAAAGGCATACTGTATATAAAAGCCACGACCGTACTGGCCTGCCATTTGTTACAACTATTAGGGGTGGCTATTATAGGAAACTGGAACACAGCACTACGTAAATACAAAGCGAGCTGTGAAAAATACTTCCAGGAGCTAGGCTGGAAGCCGAGTTTGGTATTAGGTGATCATCAATTGAGGCAGGAGTTTATGATATGGAATGGGCTTTGGCAGGTAATCTGGAGCATGTGTATCATTTGGATAGCATACATGACTTTGAGTATCTAATTTACTTGGGGGGGTTGTTGACTCGAGTTGCCCCCCCTACTGCCTGGATTCACCCATTAGCACTGAATGGCACGTGAGGAGTCCACACAGGGAGAGATCCAGCGTGCCGAGCTGTTTATGTCAGGTGCAGATCGGCCTACCGCGGGGCCAGAACGGGCGGGCCCAGCAGTGTCCAGGGCCCAAGCAGTCTTACGGGTCCTGCCTGGGCCAGTGAAGAGCTGCCCAGCCTAGGCTGCACGTGGGTGCGGCCAACACCAAGTTGCATAGCTGAGCTCCTGACGGCCCGGCTCGTGGACAGCGATGCAGGCCCTTAATAAAAGGCTGTGAATGCCAGGGGCAGCCCGGGAGGTGAAGTGAGGAGAAGGAGAAGCCAGGAGGGTGGAGCGGTGAAGAAAAGACCTGGGTTTCGCCTTGTTGGACAACCCAGGTGAAGAGGAGGAAGGAGGAAGTCCCGGGCTGCTCCATTGGGCAGCCCGGGTGAAGGTGGGCCCTGGGCCACCCAGCATAGTAGCCTGGGTGATGACAGCAGCCTGCACACTGTGTCTAACGATGCATTGCTGAGTGGGCGGGCCAATAGAAAGTAAGGGAGACAGTGGTAATCCATGGTGGCATCCCCTGTTGCCATGGGGATGCTGCCTGACCTTACATTGGCTGCAGGAGCACCAGGGATCACAGTGGTCATCCCCACAGCTCAGGGGACACCGCCTGAATATGACATGTCAGCTGGAGGCCACAGCAGAGACACGGGTGACCCCAAACCAATAGGGCCGCCCAGAATTATTTAAATAAGGCTGCAGGCGCAGTAGTGAGATCGAGTGGGCCCCCCAGCCAATGGGGCCCACCCAGAAGATAAAAAAATGCTGTGAGTGTGTCGGAGAGTGTGTCTGAGCGTCCCAGCCAATGTGGGCCACCCTGAAGACTGCACAAGGCTACGGGGCATGGTGGTGACAATAGTTGGACCCCCACTCGCACATGTGGCCGCCCAGGGCAATAAAGCAAACCCATGAAGATTCTGCCAAGGAGAGACTGACCGCAGCAGTCACTCTCTTGTGACATTGAGCCTCATTACGAGGTCGATGGAAACCCACCGGTGCGGCCGGCGGGTTGCCACCGACCTCGTAACACCGTTTACAGCACCTAGCTTCCCAGTGCCACCAGGACATTGAAGGTCCAGGCGGCCTGGGAAGTCAGGCGCTGGAAAATGTAAGTCCCCATTGCCATGGAATTCCTCTGTTGGTGATGGTGACAATGCTTCCATGGCAACTCTGCCTGCAGGGGCCACTGCGCCCAGCACGGTCAGACCGGTCGGGGGCAGCGGCCCTGCAGGCAGACTCGTAGTGTGGTGGTCTGGAAACAAGGGTGCCGGTAACATTACCGCCAACCTTGTTTCCGGACCACCACACTTGTAATGAGGCCCATAGTGTGTTATGTAGTATATATGTTGTATGTCAATTTATATATGTATGTGTAGTTTTTGTAAATATGTCATTAATGTTATGTAGGATAATAATTAAGTTGGGGAAGTGTAGCATTTGGGGTAAATGTTAGGGGAATGCTAAGTAGGTTTAAGTGTTAAGTAGGGTAGGGGAGGATATTAAAAAGGTTAATGGACGTTAAGTGAATGAAGGGGGTGGAGGGGAGGTAAGCTGGAGTGAGGTGAGGATAGTGGTGGCCTGCATGATGCCACCTAACAAGATACGACCACCCACAGAGACTATCCTCTGGCCTCACACACCATATTGTTCGTACCTGAGTTTAGTTATGGGGTCTGTTGCATCAGACTCAACCTAAGGGTCCCCGGAACCCATCTAAGGAAGGGTGAGCTGACGTAGCAGATCCCCAGTCAGTCAGTGCTCATGCCAGGGATTCCTAGGGAGCCTAAAAGGTAAAAGGTTTAAACGATAAGTGTGTTAATAAATAAGGTGGGGCCCTCATTGGGATTCCTATAAAATGCACTCTGGTGTCTGTGTCCATTAGTGAACTAAGAACTCAGCGGCCAGCCTATCTCCTGTTATCAGCAATTTTATTTTGAGGTGCAGCACCTCTCCCTATCGTGGTGGACTGGTGGGTGGAGGTGGTGGTTTCCATGGCAACTGTTCCTGCTCCGGGCAAGGGAAGAATACACCCTTACTCGTACCAAGGCCGGGAATCAGAGGCTACAATATCTCTCTATTATCTGCCTACAGCACCAAGGCACCACCTGGAGCGAAGGTGCAATCTACAACTACACCTAATATGTTATGATTATTGCTTCATTGTTACTCTTTGCCGTTCAAAGTATCTAATTTCCATTCACAAATTTAATTTCTGTTCTATACCAGACCTTCCCAGGCCTCTGGGATGCATTGTATCTCCTTTAATGGTTTGGTAAAAAATACATTAGTGACCATTCAAAACATGAGATGAATCATTAAATCAGTTGGGCACATTTTTTTGTGAAATAGCGCCACTGGCAGTTACCACCTCCACTGTCAGTATTTCACAAAATATGCAAAGTTTCAAGTTTTGTACTGGTGCAGGTGGTATTTCTGGAATACACTTCCACCAGGAAAACGTTCAAAGGTATTTCTTTTCTTCCCATTCCAAATTTCATTGAGAAGGTGGGAATAGAAAAGGGTACATACTGACCCTTTAAAGCATTACATGGTTAAGGAAGACCCTCAGTAGATACCTCACTAACGCAGCACAATTCTCCCCAGCAGCCACTACCAGGATTACGTCCTTTCTGTAAGGGAGAGCCATGAAGGTCTTCTCCAATCACACGTGTGCAGCACCAACTACTATCCACTACGGTGTCCCCCCAGGGCTCCTGCACGGCACCCACTCTGTACAATCTATTCACTAAGCCTCTTTTTGATAACTTGGACAACCTCGGCATAGCGCACACAAACTATGCCAACGATAAACAGGTCCTCATACTGATCACGGGCCCCTATGAACAAGACGGCAAGTCCCTCCACGAAATCTATGCCACCATTAAGCATGGATGGCGGCAAACAGGCTTTGTCTCAATGGGGACAAAACTGAGATTCTCCTAGTCGGCCAGCAAACTCAGTAAACAATATAGTGACTTCACCATTGATAACACAATCATTCCCGTCTCACCATCAGTAAAGACTCTAGGAATGTACTTAGACCCCACGCTCTCGATGTCTCGACAGGTGAGCGCGATCACTTCCTCTGTGTCATTCACAACCAAACTAATAAATGCAGTTAAACCTTACCTCTCCAAAGAGAACTGCCTCTCAATTGCTAGAGCCACCATCAAGGCCACCTTAGATTTTTGTAATGTCCTTCTTGCTGGCACCTCGTCTCAAAACCTGAGTAAACTTCAAGTCATTCAAAACAATGCTCTCAGAGCTGCATTAAACATCCCTTTCACAGGTCAGGCGTGCAGCCCATTGTCTCCCTGTGAAAGACCGGATCACCTTCAAGACTCTATCCCTTACTCATAAGTGCTTGGCACTCACAGCCCCCACTTACCTATCAGAGAAAATTGTTAGAGTCACCTCTTCCTGACCGAAGAGAATTCATCAAGCCAACCAGTTACACATTCCTACCATAAAAACGGCCAAAGCAGGTGAGTCCAGCTTCCCTTACATTGCCGCTAAACTATGGAATGCCTTACCAAACAACCTTAGGGCTGAGACTTCACACTTGACCTTTCGGAAAACACTGAAAACTATTCTCTTTAACTAATCCACTCCGCCCACAGCAATCCAAGGCCCATTCTATCCTTTACGGATCCTTTCCTACCAGTCCTCTGTAGCAGTCCTCTATGGAACCTACCAGTCCTCTGTAACCAGTCCTCGGTGGAGCCGTCCCCTGTCCCCTACAAATACGACTGACGCGGATCCACTCAAGCAGCCCAGTCCGTGATGTCTGACCTAGACATATCTGCCATCCAGCATCAGACATACATATGGTGAGGCTAATCCTCCAAAATCCAACCCATCTTGTCAAAAGAGAAATGATATCGTGCCTCCTATTGCAATAAATATATGAATATTGGCCTACGCCAAGCTGCTCGAAAGTCGCTTGTGAAAGAATCCGTGTTGCAAGGTCCTGACCTATGTAAGCCGCCATTTTAGGTCAAACCGCCATTTTAGGATTCGCTTTGTAAAAGTCACCCTGTGAGTTAAAATGGTGGACGATGTCATTCCAGAATACAACATGGCCGTCTTGACTTCTGTACATAGCTAATATGTAACTTGCCTGCAGGCCACTTGTTGAGGTCGTGAACTGAGACCTTGTCCTTCGTTGACCTGTGTGTAGAAGGATTACTCGTGCAATGAAACTAATCTGCAAGCATATATTGAAACAATGTATTCAAATACTGAACGTAGAACATCAGTTTAACTACATTGTATTAGTGTTTGAGAAGGCCTGCATGGAAAATCTTAGAATACACAGTTATTGCATAGGCTTGTTGATACATGTATTAAAAGCAAACCAGTTATATGCGCTTGTTCGAGACTTGGCACGAACCCTAGATCGGTGATGTGTTAAGTGGAATATTAACCCGAAGTGGGGCTGGACATCGTGCCCACCAAGTGTATAAAAAGCGAATGCATTCTGATGTACAACGTCTCTCACTGAACCACGCTGGAGTTCATTGTGTTGTACTGAGGGCCGATAGCTATCTGACTTTGCTCTGTTTTTGTAACTGGATTCAGTATAAAATAAAGTACTTTGTATGTTCCTTTGTAACCCGTGTTCGGTGTATTTCCTTTTGGGGTACTCAGCCCCGATATTTTGATTTTGTTTTCACAATCTGATGCTAGCAGCACCCTCACCGTGATGTTGTTGCCCCTACGATTGCCTGCAGCGCAGCTGCATGCTGTGCCACCTGATCGGCACCATCTTGTCCTCATTCCCGGCCTGACACCAAAATGGCGGTTGCAACGCGGCACAGGAACGAGGCTGATACTAGTTGCTAAGCAACTGGCTTCCCCTTCAGCCAACCAACGCCGCTGGTAGGCGGAAGCCGGTTCTCGAAAGAAGGCCTGAGGAAAAAGGCCCTGTTTCACCCCTGTTCGCCCCAGGACGCTACGGCTAGGCGACCCTACCGTGTCAGTCCGAGGTATCCAGAGTCACGCATAGACTCTATACCATTCCAGCTACTTTGATACTACCGCCACGCTGAATGCAACTCCCAATATCACCACCTTGGCTCCACAGATTGCTGCTGTGCCTCTCACAAGTGTCCCTGAACTACACACGTCCACCTGTGTACCACATTGCTCATTGCCGGAAAGCTGCCTATCTGTAGCTGCTCAGCCTAATAGGATTAGTACTGTTATGCCCCTCTGACCTGCTGCCTATCATTCCAATGCGTTTGTCACATCATGTTATGTGAATGCTTATAATAGGCATATTATACCGCATACACTTATAAACTATCCCTAAAATATTAATTATTGCCATCCAAGACTGACCGACTCAGAATTCCCTACCTAGCATATGCTATGTACTGCCAGAGACTATTCACAGTACGCAAGACTATCACTCTAGTCTACTACAGTTAAACGCACAAAGAACCCTGCATGTGTGTGCTGCCCACACGCTTTCTATGTGTGGTGTTCATGTGTAAAATGTGCCGCCTGTTCCCTAACCATATGGTGCCCATTTGCAAAATCTGCTTGTGTTATTCATGTGTTGTCAATGTGGTGCTCATTTGTAAAGTTGAAAACAATTTCCAATTTACATTTATATACTAGCCTATATTCAACAGAATTGAAGAAGAAGTGTAACTGCCTACATCACTTGGATTAGCCAGAAGTACTCTATAGATTGTTTTCTCCTAGGCATGCTATCTCTAGAATAACGTTATAGCCCAGTTGTTTGTATATGAGAACTTACATCTATTATTGACCAGCATACTATTTTTGCCTTTACTGGATCAGTCCACTAGCTAATGTCGCCAGATACTCCTACGGTAACCAGCCACACTCCTTGCGACGCTAATGCCTCATTGTTTGATTTGTTTTATCGTCATATTGTACGTTCCGCCAATACATTATGTACCCCACCCTGCCAAACCTAGTCTACCTGGGCGCCCTACTCACCCTAATGGTACTCTCCACAATGCCTACTCCTACAAATATAGCAGATACACTAGACATCCATACCCTGCCTTCTAAATCACTTATGAACAAGTGCAGCTTACCCTTGCAAACAATCCCATGCAACACTGTTCAGAAACTCTAAACTCCGGGCACGGCTGCCTAAAATATTCAAACCACTCACCAGAAATGAGGTTACCACAGACCACCACAGAAGTAGAGTATCTCACATAAACACATTAAAGTCTATCCCCACTATTAACACCAAGTCACATGTAAAAAGAATTAGGACTTCCACCCGCTCAATTGAACCAGACAGCGCCCCCCACCTCTTCTTCCAGATAAGCCTGTACCTAACCTTAAAGGAGCCCTAATGAATGCAAGATCCTATTTCACTCATGCTACAGAAATAGCTGAAGTTATCCTAGCAGAAGATTACGACTTTATCGCTATGACAGAATCATGGCTACATGAGGCAGCAGGCCCTGCGCTGACCCTAGCCGTACCAGATGACTATACTATCCTTAGAGTTGATAGATGCGAAGCTCGAGGCGGCGGACTAGCTATCATCACCAAATCTAATCTCTCCATGAGAATAACATCCTCACCTAATATCAAATCATGTGAAGCTATGTCAATTAAAATACCCACTTCCAATTCTCAAACTTTGAACATCCACCTCATATACAGACCCCATGGCCCTATCAATACCTTTATTGAAGTCCTTTCCACTGTTCTATCGGAAAACTTAAAGGATACCTTGCAAACCCTATTGTTAGGAGACCTCAACTTAGGATTTAACTACACCAACGACCAACAGGCCACTGCTGCGGCCAATATCCTGACAGAACTTGGCTTCACCCAGAGAGTGAACGCACCAACTCATAATAAAGGAAGAATTCTCGACTGGGTTGCAGATCATAACTCTAATGTCTCAGTCACTTCTATCTCATCCCAAATCTGGACAGACCATCACCTGATATCTTTTACATTAGCAACAAAAAGACCTAGCTCACAGTCACCTCTTGCCCCTCCTACACTCACTAGAAATAAGAAAAATATCACAGCAGACAAACCACTCACTTACATCTTGCCTACTCTCAATTCTTTACCTGACAACATGGATCCTAGCCTTCTGGTTGAAGAATACAACAAACTTATGAACACAACTCTTGACAACATCGCCCCATTAAAACTAAGAAATAGCAAACCTAAATGCCATCTCAACAATTGGTTTAATCCCCACTTAAAAAACTTAAGATTAGATAAAAGAAAGTGTGAAACTGCCTGAAAAGTACATCCGACTGCAGAAAACAAATGAAAGTTAATCAATATTTCATCCCAATACAAGAGGGATATCCTCTTGGCAAAACAAGAAACTTACAATAACAGAATTACGCAAGCGAATTCTAGTATGAAGGAGCTTTTCACCATTTTAAAAAAAACTAGAAACTCCTATCATAACCCAAGACAACCGTGTCAAAGACAAGACATGGTTTTCTTATATTCAGGATGCTCTAGCCAACAAAGTCTCTAACCTTCAGAATAAAATAGCAGAAAAGAAAGCGTCACTAACATCGATGACACCTTCTAACAAAATACCTCAGCTCAAAATTAAACATGTCACCCAATTTAACTTCTCCAAAGGCTCCATTATAGAGGTTGAGAAAGTCATACTGGGTCTCAAACCATCTAATTGTAAGGGTGACCAAGGCCCACCACAACTAATCAAGGACGCCGCTAAGGATCTGGCACCTTTCATTACTAAACTTATCAATGCTTCCTTCACATCCGGCACTATCCCCAGCAACCTTAAGGAATCCTGGGTACTACCACTCCTTAAGAAGCAAACGCTAGACCCCTCTATACCGACTAACTACAAGCCCATCACCACAGTGCCATTCCTGTTGAAAATTTTAGATAAGGTAGCATATATCCAAATCCAGAACTTCTTAGAATTTAACCAACTCCTAGGCTCTTGTCAATCTGTGTCATAAATCACCAATGTATCAACTGAAAAGGATACGGAAACCAATAAAGGATACAATTTGGTAGGGCTCTTCCGGATCCTATTTTCACACGACTTGATTGTAGGCAGGTCAAATTAGACCTTCCAAATGATACAACTCTCTGACTGGATAAAACAGGCAGAGAGATGGATCACTAGAAAGGGCGTGGGAATTGTGTAGGAAGTATGCCTAGGATAGATAAAGTATCATAAGAAACTGTCCCAATCGAATTACTAAGATAACACAGTTTAGCATTAATTAAGACACTGACCTTATGGCAAAAACTGAAGTAATCCACGAAGGTTCCTTGAAGAAAACCAGGAGTTGAATAAACGACAAAGGAAGGGAAGATTAGTAAGGGAGACTTATCCCGAACGGCACGAGGCTCTCGCTAGATACCGGGTTGGTGCACCACAGGATAGCGTCCAAAGTATTGTGCACAATAACCTTCAAATAGTTCATGAAATACTTCCTTTCCCACGATGAACAAAAGTTAGAATTTCACCTGTTAACTGTCACAGGTACCAAAGGTTCAAAATAGTTCAGAAAACCACGTGCAGGATTGCACGCGATAGAATACACGCAGCCAGGCCAGCCTCGCTTGAAAACAGCGTCCGCGTGTAGATATTTAGCACGCAAACAGGATACACGCAGCTCAGGACAGCCGCGCTTGAAGACAGCGTCCGCGTGGAGATTTAACACGCGAACAGGATTCACGCAGCTCAGGACAGCCGCGCTTGCAGACAGCGTCCGCGTGGAGATTTGGCACGCGAACAGGATTCACGTAGCTCAGGACAGCCGCGCTTGCAGACAGCGTCCGCGTGGAGATTTGGCACGCGAACAGGATTCACGCAGCTCAGGACAGCCGCGCTTGCAGACAGCGTCCGCGTGGTGATTTGGCACGCGAACAGGATTCACGCAGCTAAGGACAGCCGTGCTTGCAGACAGCGTCCGCGTGGAAATTTGGCACACGAACAGGACTCACGCAGCTCAAGACAGCCGCGCTTGCAGACAGCGTCCGCGGGGAGATTTGGCACGCGAACAGGATTCACGCAGCTCAGGACAGCCGCGCTTGCAGACAGCGTCTGCGTGGAGATTTGGCACGCGAACAGGATTCACGCAGATCAGGACAACCGCGCTTGCAGACAGTGTCCGCGTGGAGACTTGGAACGCGAACAGGAAACACGCAGCTCCGGAATTAGCGTGTGGAGGAAACACGCTCAAAATAGGCCAAAGAAGTTGCTGAAGGGAATGCAAGAACGCAGGTCCGGAGTTCAGCTACCAAAACGCCAAAATTGACTTAATCAGAAGCAGCGATTGGAGTTTCCACGCTGCTTATGTACGCACTGCCGTGATACACGTGACGGACCTAAGTCACGTGAAATTTAATCGACGTGAAAAATGCAGACGCCGTTTTCCGGGCAATGCATCGAACAACCTCCATTTTGAGTAGAATGGTCTAGTGGTTCTATGGGCGTAACTCATTTTGTATGGAGAAGTTGTTCCTGGTCCAGAGGTATGTCCAGCAGGCATGACAGTGCCACCCCCCAAATAAGCAGCCTCTCCCCTTTTCGAGTAGAATCACCTTAATAAAGCTGGAGCATGAATGTTAGACAGAGGTTCCCAGGATCTATCCTCGGGACCATAACCTTTCCAATCCACCAGATCAAATGGTTTCCCAGACCGTAACCTCATGTCCAGAATGTCATGTACTTCATATTCGTCTGACCCTTTCACAGAAATAGCAACAGGCCGTATAGGCAATCTAGTAGCATCCGAACACGGTTTGATGAGTGACACGTGGAATACAGGATGCACTCGCCACCGTTGTGGCAAAGCCAGACGGACAGCAGCCGGATTTATAACGTGGAGCACTTCATATGGCCCGATGTATTTAGGCAACAATTTCTTTTTACCGGGTATCCTCAAGTTTTTTGTGGACAGCCATACCTTCATATCTGCTTTGTAGACAGGTGCAGGGATTCTATGAGCATCGGCATAGGTCTTGTCTCGTTTTTTAGCTTGCTCCAATTGCTGCTTAACTTTCTTCTGTAGACTTTTAAGATCTCTAAAATTACGTCCTGCTGCAGGAGTATCCAAAGACAAACTGGAATCCAAAGGAATGGAACGTGGGTGTTGCCCATACAAAGCATAGAAAGGTGAAGTACCTATAGCACTATGATAGGAATTGTTATAGGCAAACTCTGCTGCCGGTAGAACATTGAGCCAATCTGACTGAAACTGCAGGCACAAACATCGCAGATATTGTTCCATAGTGCTATTGACTCTCTCAGTCTGTCCATCCATTTGAGGGTGATAAGCACTAGACAATCTGTCATCAATTAGTAATGCTGAATTTAGTGCTCTCCAAAAACGGGCTGCAAATTGTGAGCCCCTGTCAGTGATTATCACTGAAGGTAGACCAAAAAACCGGAATATATGCCGGATGAATAGATCAGCCAGACCAGCAGCTGTTGGTACACCAATACAGGGGATGAAAAGTGCCAATTTTGTAAAGTAGTCCACCACCACCCATATGGTATCGTAGCCTTTATTTCTTGGAAGTTCAACCACAAAATCCATTGATATCATGTCCCATGGTTTTTTGGGAACAGGTAGAGACTGGAGTAAACCCACTGGTTTGCCAGGAGTGTTCTTGCATTGACTGCATACCCAACATGTTGAAACATAATTTATAACATCTTGTGTTATAGACGGCCACCAACACCATCTTTTGAGTAACTCTAGAGTCTTCTTCTGTCCAGGATGGGCGGCAATCAAGGAATCATGACCCCAACTGAGGGCCTTGGCCTTGTACCAGTTGGTAGATAGAGTACTCCTTGTTTAAAAGGCAAACCATTGTATATATCAATATTCAATTCCTGAATCAATTGTGGATTTAGTTTCACCCACTCCTGTAACTCGTTTTTTAGGGAAGGTTGTGCAGAACAACTACATATCACGTGATCTGCCAACAACTTATTTTGCACCGATGATTCTTCTTTCACCTCTTCACCGATGCGAGACAAAGCATCCGATTTGGCATGTTGTCTGGCAGGGCGATAAGTAATTTGAAAATCGTATTGAGCAAAAAAAACATGCCATCTGGCCTGTCTAGCTATAAGGCATTTCATAGTTTTGAATGACTGAAGATTTCTATGATCCGAATACACCACCACCTGATGTTTGGCCCCAAGAAGATGATGTCTCCATTCTTGGAAAGCATCCTTGATTGCAAGTAATTCACGCTCAGTGACAGTATAGTTTTGTTCATATGGGGTAAGTTTGCGTGAAAAGAAGGCAACTGGATGCTCCTCCTTAGTTTCTGCACAAACCTGCGAGAGTACAGCTCCTGTAGCGACACTGGAGGCGTCTGCTTCAACGATAAACTGACCATCCGGATCAGGATGTTGAAGTACAGGTGCAGTGGTAAATGCTTCTTTTAACTTCTCAAAAGAAGCTTGGGCATTCTGGTTCCAACAGAATGGAATTTTAGAACTAGTTAAAGCTGTCAATGGTGCCACTGTTTTGGAGAAAGAACGAATAAATCTGCGATAAAAATTTGCAAATCCTAGAAATGACTGTAATGACTTGACATTGTGTGGAACAGGCCAATTCAATATAGCCTTCACTTTGGAACGACTCATTCGAACACCTTGATTGGTAATGTCGTAACCCAGAAATTCCACTTCTTGTGTATGAAAAACACATTTCTCGGCTTTAATATAAAGTTTGTTCTCTCTCAGTCTTTGTAAGACAGCTAAGACGTGTTTAACATGTTCTGGAAAAGATGATGAATATATCAAAATGTCGTCCAAGTAAATCACCACGAATTGATCCATCATATCTTTGAAGATATCGTTCATGAAGAACTGAAATGTGGCGGGAGCGTTACAAAGACCAAAAGGCATCACTAAATATTCATAAAGGCCATACCGCGTCTTAAAAGCGGTCTTCCATTCGTCTCCTTCGCGAATGCGAACCAGATTGTAAGCACTGCGCAAATCCAATTTAGAGAAATACTTGGAAGTTCCTAATTGATCTAACAGGACATTAATCCGTGGTAAAGGATACTGATTCTTTATGGTGATGTCGTTAATAGCCCTGTAATCAATGCAAGGTCTTAGATCTCCTTCCTTCTTTGGAACAAAGAATAAAGGAGAGGCAGCCAGCGATTGAGATGGCCGTACAAATCCCATATCAAGAGCTTTATCGATGTATTCTTTCAAGACAACTTCTTCTTTGAGAGTCAAAGAATAAACTCGACCAGTAGGAATTTTAGCTCCAGGAATTAATTCAATTGGACAATCATATTGCCTATGTGGAGGCAGCCGTTCTGCCTGACCTTTGTCAAACACATCAGCAAAATCTGCATATTCACTTGGTATATGTGTACCGCTCTGATGTACCACACTGATAGTGGAAATTCCCTCAATAGAGGGCAACATATGTGATTTATTTGACACCACCTGGCTGGTAAAGCAATGTTTGTTGCAAAAAACGGAAGGATATTGGATCAATCCCGTAACCCAGTCTATGGCGGGATTATGAAGAGTCAACCAATTAAGTCCAAGTAATATTTTGTATTGAGGAGCCGCAATGACATTGAAGACTATTTCCTCCAAATGACCATTTGATAAAGTCATCTGAATAGGTACAGTCTCCTGAGTTATCATACCGGAAATCAAGACTGATCCATCCACAGTATTAACAGTTTCAGGTTTGTTCTTGTCTATAAGGGGTATAGAACATTTCTTGGCATATGTGATATCGATGTAATTATTAGTGGCTCCAGAGACAACCATAGCCTTGGAAGCCAAGTCTTGATCATTGAAATGTAAAATCATCTCAACAGCTATCGGTGAGCTGGAAATGTAATGGAGTCCGATGTAACACTCGACACAGGGACTCCTGCTACTGTCGAGTTTTGGCGTTTCCCGAAGGCTTATTTGGTCTTTTAGGACATGCCGCCAATAAATGCTCAGATGAACCGCAATATATACATAAGTTATTTTTCCTTCGGTTCTCTCTTTCGGCTCTAGACAACCGGCCTCTCACCGCACCAATTTGATTTGGTTCAGGATCATTCGAAGAAGGTGCCGGTGTATCAGAACGAACTGGTGCATGAAGGAAAGGTTTTCTCTCTCCTTTGCGGGCATTTCTTCGGGCATCAATTTGTAAAATTAAATCAAGAAATTCTGAAAAACCTGTAGCAACCACTGGGACTGTGGACAAGGCATCTTTGAGTTCTTCTGAAAGACCCTTCTAGAAAACAGCCGTCTTCTTGTCTTCCGGCCATTGGGTTTTGGCTGTTAATTGGTTAAATCGTGCAATGTAAGCCAACAGGGGTTGAGTACCTTGTTGTAAATTCAACAACTCCAGATCTGTGGCTTGAGTAGCCTAGTGTAACGCTCACCTGATTCCCACGGAGGCGCGGGTCTTGGCAGGAAGCTGTCTGTGACTCAAAAAGTGATGTGCAGGACTCGATTGGCTTCTGGGGTCGAACCTCTTCGCACTGTGTGTCGGACTCGAAGAGTGAGGTTTCTGCAGGTGAAAGAATATGGGGGTTAATGGTCTGGGTAGTTGAATGTCCCTCTCTCCCTCTCTCTTCCCAGCTTTTTCGTAGAGCCCCCAGGTCAACGTGCTCACCTTATATAGGTGAATGCTGGGCTCTCCATCTGCGTCTGGTGCAGGGTGCCGTTGCCAGTTCCTTCACTGGTGAAACATAGGCCTCTTGAATTCAGAGGATGGTTACCGTCATTGTCGGCACGAGCGGTGAGTTTCTGGACACCTTTTGTCTTTATAGTCTTTAAATGCGTGGCACGTTTATATGCAGACTCTATATAATGCTTTTCCCTTATGTATTGCAGGGCTCTTGAGATGGAAGATGAAGTAAAGCGCCTGGAAGTTTGTAAGTATGGCAAGCGCTCTAATTGTCTCTTTCCTTGCAGCTTAGTTCGTGTTAAAGAGACGCCAGAGTATTTGCAGGCGTTTTATTGCGACGAGCGGGATGGACGTAAGTAAATACCTGCTTAATGTCTTTTCTTTTGCCTTTCAGATGTTGGTTTGCAGCGCCGGAGTCCGCGGAATGCCATTAAGTTGTTAACGATGCTTTGTCTTTACAGGCGGCGATGCAGAACGAAGAAATCCAGAATCCACAGCGTGCCGGTAAGTATGGCAATACTTTTGCCTTTGCAGGTGGAGATGCGGCGTGACGAAGCGGCCGCAGCCGATGGATCAGGTGAGTAAGTGCTGCGTGTAAAGTTCGCCTTGCTAACCTTTTGTTTCTGTTCCTTGCAGGTGCTGATGATGTCTGGATACAGAAATGGTAAGTAAGATTCTTGCAGGTCCAGGATCAGAAGAAGAAAAGCCGGAGCAGACTCGGTGAGCGTTCTGCTGCAGATGCAGAATAACGCGAAGCACGCTTCATCTATCGGGTGTGGTTTAAATAGCCTTGGAGTGATGAGGCGTCTTCTTCCACGGCCCCGCCTAGGTAAGAAAAGAGTTCCAGTTTCCAGAAGAGTTCCAGTGCTGTATCCAGGGAGTGGAGCTGCCTCACCCAGGTAAGAAAGTAGTCCCTGTTCTTAGATAGCTTCTAAGTGGCTGGTAAGTAAGCAGCATGGTCTGCTGCAGGTAAGTCCACCCAAGCATCCTCACACCTATTATGAGCCCGGCGCTTCCAGTGCCGGGACCAATGGTTTTGATGAGCCTGGTGCCACCGGCGCCAGGACAAGGTCCAAAAGGTCCCAGTGGGGACCGGCTGGTGCCTAGGATTAGGGTTAGGGGCCTGCTTCCAAGGACGTTGGGCTGGTCCTGGCTCCTTGGAAGCAGTGATCATGACAGTACCCCCCCTCAAGGCCCCTCCTAAGCGTGTCTTCTCCTGGGGTTTCGGCTTGTCGGGGTGATTCAGATGGAATTTTTTGACCAGACGAGGTGCGTGGACGTATTCTGAAGGTTCCCAAGACCTTTCCTGGGGGCCGTAACCTTTCCAATCAACCAAATAATATAACTTAGATTTGGAGATTTTGGAGTCTAGGATGTTCTTTACTTCGAATTCAAGTTCTCCATCTACTAAAACCGGTTCTGGGAGTTCAGTCAATCGGGTTTCTGGTTGCACAGGTTTTAATAAGGAGACATGGAATACTGGGTGTATTTTCATATGCGTAGGTAACTCCAATTTGACAGCCACCGGATTAATTATGGCAGATATGAGATAGGGTCCAAGGTATCTCGGGATGAAGGTGCGGGGTCCCTTTAGAGGCAGGTGCTTAGTGGATAGCCAGACTTGATCTCCTACAGCGTAATGAGGAGCCTCTTTACGGTGTCGATCTGCTCCTCTTTTGAATTGAGCTTTAGCTCTTTGCAGATGGGCCGAGGCTTCCTTAAAAGCACGGGTGATCTCCGAATGCAAGTGATCCACAGCAGGTGCTTCGAATTCTTGGGGAGGATCCAGGTTAGAGGTTCTAGGATGGTGTCCGTATAGTAAGAAGAAGGGAGTCTTCCCTGTTCCAGAATGAATCGAATTATTGTAAGCGATCCAAAGAATATCCTTCCAGGGGTTTTCAGTTTGTTGGAGCATGCAACGTAGATATTGCTCTAGAGTTTGATTTGTCCTTTCGGTTTGTCCGTCAGTTTGGGGATGGTGACTAGTTGAAAGTCTTACATCAATTTGGGCTAGACGACAGCAACTGCGCCAGAAGTGAGAGATGAATTGACTTCCCCTATCGGAGACTAAAACCGAGGGAAAACTGTGTAGCCGAACGATGTTTTCTAAGAATTCTCGGGCCAATACTGAGTCTGAAGATAGACCCTTTAGGGGAATGAAGTGAGCCATCTTGGAGAATAGATCCACGACTACTAAAATGGTAGTATACCCCGAGCATGGAGGTAAGTCTGTGATGAAATCCATGGACAGGGTATGCCATGGACAGGGAGGGATGTCTAGTGGCTGTAGTAGGCCGGCTGGTTTTTCCTTCTGACTTTTATTCTGGGCACACACACCGCAGGAGATTACAAAGTCTCTAATATCCTTTTTCCATGACGGCCACCAGAAATGTCTTTTAATCTTTTCCATGGTTTTGGTAATGCCAGGGTGACCCTCCATTAGAGAGTCGTGATAACAGGAGATTACTTGTTTTTGTATTTTCTCACAGGGTAAATGCAATCGTCCTCGGAAATATGGTAGGTCTTGATCCACTGAAAATTCTTTCCCCTTTAATTGCCAATCTTGTAAATCGCCCGGAGTTAGGAGTGATTTAACCATGGTCTTGATGTCTTCAAAAGATTGAGCGCTGACCAAACCCAAAATTCTTTGTTCTGGAATTATGGGTATTGGTTCTGGATTGGTCAAATGTTCATCTACCCCCATCCGGGAGAGGGCATCTGCTTTTCCGTTCTTACTGCCTGGTCGATAAGTAATTATAAAGTCAAATTCGGCTAGAAACAGAGCCCAGCGAAGCTGTCTGGAAGATTGAGCTTTGGCTGTCTTTAGATATTGTAAATTGCGGTGGTCAGTCATTACGGTGACTGTGTGTCTGGCTCCTAGAAGATAATGCCGCCAGGCTTTAAAAGTCGATCTGATGGCCAAAAGTTCCTTGTCTGTAATTGAATAGTTGATCTCGGGAGGCGAAAGCTTGCGGGACCAAAAGGCAACAAGATGTAGTTGGTGTGTGACCGGATCTCTTTGTGATAACACTGCCCCCATAGCAAGACTAGAAGCATCCGTTTCCACGATGTAAGGAAGTTCTGGGCGAGGATGTTTTAAAACAGGTGCAGAAATGAATTTAGCTTTTAAGTCTTGAAAAGCTTGTTCTGCTTCAGAAGACCACTCAAAACGTTTGTTCTTTTTCAACAGAGCGGTGATGGGCTGGACTATCCGAGAAAATTCAGGAATGAATCTGCGGTAAAAGTTAGCGAATCCTAACATGCTTTGAACTCCTTTTACAGAGGTTGGTGATGGCCACTTGATAATTGCATCAACTTTCTTTGAATCCATATGGACTCCGTTAGGCGACAATATGAATCCCAGGAACTCGACTTCCGTTACGTTGAAAACGCATTTCTCAAGCTTAGCAAAGAGATTATGTTGACACAATCTCTCGAGAACCTTTTTAACGTGTCTCTGATGTTCTTCTTCAAATGATGAATAGACGAGGATGTCGTCAATGTAGACAACAACACACACGTCTATGAGTTCTCTAAGGACATCGTTCATAAAATATTGGAAAGCAGCAGGAGCATTACACAGTCCAAAGGGCATCACTTGATATTCGAATAGCCCGTACTTGGTGCGGAAGGCCGTTTTCCATTCATCGCCCTCTTTTATCCGTACCAAGTGGTAGGCTCCTCTGAGATCCAGCTTTGTGTATATACATGCATCTCTGACTTGGTCCAGGAGTTCAGGGATCAAAGGTAACGGGTATCTGTTTTTAACGGTGATCTGATTCAGGGCGCGGTAATCTATGCAAGTCCTAAGGTCTCCTTCCTTTTTCGGAACGAAGAACAAAGCCGATCAAGCTGGAGATTTTGAAGGACGGATAAACCCGTTAGCTAGGTATTGGTCCAGGTACTGTCTGAGGTGAAGGTTCTCTGGCTCGGTGAGGGCATAAATCCTGCTGCAAGGAGGAGTTGTTCCAGGTATCAGATCTATTTGACAGTCGTAAGACCTATGAGGAGGCAGGGTGTTAGCTTGATCCTTCCGGAAGACGTCTTGGAATTCCTGGTATTCGGGAGGTAATTTGGGAACCTCCTCAGAAGAGATTGCTGCCAGTGAAACATCAGACCGAGGATAACAAGTGGTAAAACACTCTGGAAACTGAACCGTCTTTGCTCGCCAATCGATCTGAGGATTGTGCTTCTCTAACCAAGGGATTCCCAGAATGATCTGGAACTGAGGGGCCTTGATTACATCGAACACGATTCTCTCCCGGTGTCCATCTTGACTCACTAGCGTCACTTCTTGGGTGGCATGCGTTACTGGTCCGGAGGCTATCTCCGTGCCATCCACAGTAGTGATGATGTCTTTTACTGCCTTAGGGACAAGGGGTAGATTCATCCTTGATACCATTTCACGGTCCACATAGTTACCGATTGCTCCGCTGTCAATGTAAGCTTCAATTGCATGCAAACGATCCGGACGTTCAGGACTAATGAGGACAGATCTTAACGCTCGGCAAGAGGACCTCTACTCTTGTCGGGCGAGGTCGTTTCCCTGCTCAGACTTTGTGGTACAGGTATCCGCGGCTCCTACAGTCTTCTTAGCTGGTTTCACTGGACAGTCCCGAAGAAAGTGTCCTGAGTTTCCGCAATAGAGGCATAATTGCAGCTGCCTTCTTCTTTCCCGCTCTTTCTGGGTTAAAGGACCTTTCATGCCCCCTATTTGCATGGGTTCCACAGTGTCAGCTCCCTTATTCGAGGTCTGTGGTTTAGAAAACACTCGGGTATCAAATCTGGAACGATCAGCCTTCCTGTTCTGTAGTCTATGGTCTAATTGGACAACTAAGTCAATATAATCAGAACATTCTTGTGGAGGATTCACAACTTGCGCTAACACATCCTTGAGCTCTCCACACAGGCCTCTGTAGAAAAGCGTTATTCTCTTGTCCTCGGGCCATTGTGTTTCCACTATGAGTCTATTGAAGGAGGCTATATAAGTCAAGAGGTCTTGATTACCCTGTCGTAATGAGAGAAGTTCATTGTCCAAGGCCTGCCCTTGTGCATGTCTTGCGAACAGTTTCTCCATGCTGGACTGGAAGGCCTGAAAATCATGTAAAACCGGATCATCCTGGGTGACTAACGGGATCGACCAATCTGCAGCGCTGCCACTGAGATAAGAAAGCACGAAAGCCACCTTGGTCTGGTCTGTTGGGAATGCAGCTGGTCGACATAAGAAGTGTAGGCAGCACTGGTTGATGAACACTGCGAATTTCTTTGGATCACCAGAAAAGCGTTCGGGCGGAGCCAAGGGCACATTACCGGGCAGATTGATTTGCACTGGATTTGAAGCTGATGCAGAAGGATAACTCCCTCCTGGAACGGGCAAAGGTGTCTGTCCTGCCTGCGTTTGTAACAACTGCCTAGCAAGGTCCTCTGTTCGCTCCTTGGAAATTATCAGTTCTCTTCTTAGAGAGTTTGTTTCCTGACGAGCTGCATATACTTCTGCTCTTAATTCCCCGAGCAACTGGGCTAGTCGATCAGTGTCGGAGGTCTCCATTGCGCCTGGGTAGGAGTTTTGTGGTGGGCTTCGCGTTCTGTAGCGCTCACCTGATTCCCACGGAGGCGCGGGTCTTGGCAGGAAGCTGTCTGTGACTCGAAAAGTGATGTGCAGGACTCGATTGGCTTCTGGGGTCGAACCTCTTCGCACGGTGTGTCGGACTCGAAGAGTGAGGTTTCTGCAGGTGAAAGAATATGGGGGTTAATGGTCTGGGTAGTTGAATGTCCCTCTCTCCCTCTCTCTTCCCAGCTTTTTCGTAGAGCCCCCAGGTCAACGTGCTCACCTTATATAGGTGAATGCTGGGCTCTCCATCTGCGTCTGGTGCAGGGTGCTGTTGCCAGTTCCTTCACTGGTGAAACATAGGCCTCTTGAATTCAGAGGATGGTTACCGTCGTTGTCGGCACGAGCGGTGAGTTTCTGGACACCTTTTGTCTTTATAGTCTTTAAATGCGTGGCACGTTTATATGCAGACTCTATATAATGCTTTTCCCTTATGTATTGCAGGGCTCTTGAGATGGAAGATGAAGTAAAGCGCCTGGAAGTTTGTAAGTATGGCAAGCGCTCTAATTGTCTCTTTCCTTGCAGCTTAGTTCGTGTTAAAGAGACGCCGGGGTATTTGCAGGCGTTTTATTGCGATGAGCGGGATGGACGTAAGTAAATACCTGCTTAATGTCTTTTCTTTTGCCTTTCAGATGTTGGTTTGCAGCGCCGGAGTCCGCGGAATGCCAGTAAGTTGTTAACGATGCTTTGTTTTTACAGGCGGCGATGCAGAACGAATAAATCCGGAATCCACAGCGTGCCGGTAAGTATGGCAATACTTTTGCCTTTGCAGGTGGAGATGCGGCGTGACGAAGCGGCCGCAGCCGGTGGATCAGGTGAGTAAGTGATGCGTGTAAAGTTCGCCTTGCTAACCTGTTGTTTCTGTTCCTTGCAGGTGCTGATGATGTCTGGATACAGAAATGGTAAGTAAGAATCTTGCAGGTCCAAGATTAGAAGAAGAAAAGCCGGAGCAGACTCGGTGAGCGTTCTGCTGCAGATGCAGAATAACGCGAAGCACGCTTCATCTATCGGGTGTGGTTTAAATAGCCTTGGAGTGATGAGGCGTCTTCTTCCACGGCCCCGCCTAGGTAAGAAAAGAGTTCCAGTTTCCAGAAGAGTTCCAGTGCTGTATCCAGGGAGTGGAGCTGCCCCACCCAGGTAAGAAAGTAGTCCCTGTTCTTAGATAGCTTCTAAGTGGCTGG
The DNA here is from genome assembly GCF_040938575.1 of Ambystoma mexicanum. Lineage (NCBI taxonomy): Eukaryota > Metazoa > Chordata > Amphibia > Caudata > Ambystomatidae > Ambystoma > Ambystoma mexicanum. Next base: position 134,878,805 of record NC_090929.1, read on the forward strand.
TAAGTAAGCAGCATGGTCTGCTGCAGGTAAGTCCACCCAAGCATCCTCACACTTATTATGAGCCCGGCGCTTCCAGTGCCGGGACCAATGGTTTTGATGAGCCTGGTGCCACCGGCACCAGGACAATGTCCAAAAGGTCCCAGTGGGGACCGGCTGGTGCCTAGGATTAGGGTTAGGGGCCTGCTTCCAAGGATGTTGGGCTGGTCCTGGCTCCTTGGAAGCAGTGATCATGACACGTAGCCCATGTCAAAGACTTTGTTCATAGCAGCCAGAAGATCATCGCAATCGTACAAGGGGATTCCAATAAAGGATTTGCCCAAGCAGCAGCTGTACCCCCCAAATGGGAAAGAACGAATGCTGCTTTAGTAGTTAGATCAGGAAATGAATTAGGCCGGCAAAGAAAATGAAGTCGGCACTGATTAACAAAAGTTCTGTAGGTTTTAGGATCACCTGTGAACCTTTCCGGGGGAGCCAATGGGAACTGTGTGGGCATAACCACTTTAAGAGTTTCCTGTGATAATGATGGTGTCGTAGTCCCAGATCCAGATGCAGTGGCTACTGGAACCCGTGCTCCCTGAGGAGTGGCATGCATGGCGTCTTGCATAACATCCATCCGATGCCGTAGCACGTCCTGTGCCGTAATCATTTCATTTCTCAAGTCAGTGATTAACTGAGTAAAAACAGTTAAAGGATCCGTACCCTCCATGGCTTCTGATTCTGTCATAAATCACCAATGTATCAACTGAAAAGGATACAGAAACCAATAAGGGATACAATTTGGTAGGGCTCTTCCGGATCCTATTTTCACACGACTTGATTGTAGGCAGGTCAAATTATACCTTCCAAATGATGCAACTCTCTGACTGGATAAATCAGGCAGAGAGATGGATCACTGGAAAGGGCGTGGGAATTGTCTAGGAAGTATGCCTAGGATATTGTCCCAATCGAATTACTGAGATAACACAGTTTAGCATTAATTCAGACACTGACCTTATGGCAAAAACTGAAGCAATCCACGAAGGTTCCTTGAAGAAAACCAGGAGTTGAATAAACGACAAAGGAAGGGAAGATAGTAAGGGAGACTTATCCCGAACGGCACAAGGCTGTCGCTAGATACCGGGTTGGTGCACCACAGGATAGCGTCCAAAGTACTGTGCACAATAACCTTCAAATAGTTCATGAAATACTTCCTTTCCCACGATGAACAAAAATTAGAATTTCACCTGTTAACTGTCACAGGTACCAAAGGTTCAAAATAGTTCAGAAAACCACGTGCAGGATTGCATGCGATAGAATACACGCAGCCAGGCCAGCCGCGCTTGAAAACAGCGTCCGCGTGTAGATAATTAGCACGCGAACAGGATACACGCAGCTCAGGACAGCCGCGCTTGAAGACAGCGTCCGCGTGGAGATTTAACACGCGAACAGGATTCACGCAGCTCAGGACAGCCGCGCTTGCAGACAGCGTCAGCGTGGAGATTTGGCACGCGAACAGGATTCACGCAGCTCAGGACAGCCGCGCTTGCAGACAGCGTCCGCGTGGAGATTTGGCACGCGAACAGGATTCACACAGCTAAGGACAGCCGCGCTTGCAGACAGCGTCCGCGTGGAAATTTGGCACGCGAACAGGACTCACGCAGCTCAAGACAGCCGCGCTTGTAGACAGCGTCCGCGGGGAGATTTGGCACGCGAACAGGATTCACGCAGCTCAGGATAGCCGCGCTTGCAGACAGCGTCCGCGTGGAGATTTGGCACGCGAACAGGATTCACACAGATCAGGACAACCGCGCTTGCAGACAGTGTCCGCGTGGAGACTTGGCACGCGAACAGGAAACACGCAGCTCCGGAATTAGCGTGTGGAGGAAACACGCTCAAAATAGGCCAAAGAAGTTGCTGAAGGGAATGCGAGAACGCAGGTCCGGAGTTCAGCTACCAAAATGCCAAAATTGACTTAATCAGAAGCAGCGATTGGAGTTTCCACGCTGCTTATGTACGCACTGCCGTGCTACACGTGACGGACCTAAGTCACGTGAAATTTAATCGACGTGAAAAATGCAGACGTCGTTTTCCGGGCAATGCATCGAACAACCTCCATTTTGAGTAGAATGGTCTAGTGGTTCTATGGGCGTAACTCATTTTGTATGGAGAAGTCATTCCTGGTCCAGAGGTATGTCCAGCAGGCATGACAATCTGGTTTCCGGCCACTACATGGCACAGAAACAGCACTTATCGATCTTAAAGCTCAAATAGACGAAATAAGAGACAATGGAAAACTTGCATTACTCCTCCTCCTTGACCTGTCAGCGGCATTCGACTTAGTGGATCACAACGCCTTATGCAGCCACCTTGTCTCAGCTGCCCATTTCTCCTGGGAGCCCATAGCGTGGATACAATCGTTCCTCAGTGACCGAACTATGAGGGTCTTCAAGCCATCTGCAGCTGCGGAACCTATCCCCATCACTTGCGGGGTGCCCCAAGGATCATGTGTTTCTCCAACTCTGTATAATATATTCACCAAGCCCCTGTTTGATGATCTTGATCAATGGCGTATCACCTACACTAATTATGCAGATGATACCCAGATCCTCCTACCACTTATTGGGGATTATAGCAAGGATTTGTCCTTGATGAATAGAATTTACAGCATCGTTCAGTCATGGGAGGCTACCCACGGCCTCTTCCTGAACGATGATAAAACAGAGCTCCTCATCCTGGGATCTCGATCTCTTCTCACTTGACTTGGCCTTGATTATTCATCATTTATCATCGACGGGAACTCTATTAAGGTTGCCAAAGATGTAAAAACTTTAGGTTTTCACTTATATTTCACCCTAACATTCACTAAACAGGTAAACACTCTAGCCTCCTCTATAACATACACATGCAAATTAATTAGAACTGGCAAACAAGTCCTCTCATCCAACAGCTGTATGATCCTAGCCAGAGCCCTCATTTTATCCAAACTCGATTACTGCAATGCCCTATACATTGGAGCCAACAAACACATTATTAAGAAAATACAGATACTCCATAACAATGCCCTTGGAGCTGCTCTCAGTATCTCTAGGAAAGAACATATTTCTGAAACAAGAAGGAAATACAAGTGGCTATCCACACATGAGTAAATCCGACTAAAAACAGCATCCCTCATCCACAAATGCCTAAACAATAAAGCACCACGATATCTGATAGAAAGAATCTCTAGAAAAACCTCTACTCGACCAATGAGACTAGTCAACTCGAACTGCCTTCAGGTGCCTCGCTTTAAATCATCCACCATTGGAGGCACTACCTTCCCAGTCAAAGCAGCTCAACTGTGGAACTCATTACCTACCCCACTTAGAATGGACCAAACCTTCACTAAATTCAGGCAAAATATGATCATATGGCTCATACAGAATAATGATAAATGAACCTGTAGAATATGACTACACCTGTAAATAACTGTGCATCCTCTTTTATATAGATTGTCTGTATATTCTTTACCTCTGTTTATTGCATGTACTTTATATCCAATACCTGTTAGATTAGATGTTAGGTGACAACATTGCAACTATTGTAACCTGTGTACCAAGCTTCATGACTTCTTACTTCCTGCGCCCTGATACCCTTGGGTATGGCGCGCATAATAAATAAATAAACAAACAAAACATTGTCACTCTCTTTTTCTCTTTTTTCCCTTGTTTTTATCATTGTTCCTTTTCTTTTACTTTTTGATACCTCGGTGCTAGCAGGTTCACTGTAACCTCGAACCACAGTCAGGCAGTTTTCTATCTGTCGCCCTTGTTTTGTCATCCCCTCTGCTGTTTCTCTTGCAATTCAGTAAGACTTCTGGTAACAGCGCCACAATGCCTGTGGGCTGCTTGTGTGCTATATAAATGTAAGAAATAAAATAAATAAGGTGTGGAGAGGGAAGGCGGGTATCAGAGATGCTCACGTGTCATCACATTATTTAAAATTGTGTAAATTGACATCAATATTTCATCCAAGCAACACACCTGAAATAATACTCTTTTACAGCATTACACCAAAATGCGACCAAAATAAATACAAGTGCTCCATATTTCTGAAAAATAGAGAACATGTAGAAAATATCCTAAATAGGAAACGTTTCAGGCCAAATCTAATGAAAATGAACATATTGTTCCCCCAAACAGCTCAGAAATAAATAATAAAAAAACAATCAACGCCATTTCAAGATTTGAATAACTGCACGCAAACACAGACAGTAGAATGCCCCCAAATATCTCTCACATGGATAAGATGAGCCACGCATCTCCCTGCTGAATGGTACAAAGTAAATTATGCACCAACACACTCCCTAAGCTAGGAGGGCTTAGCCTGCAGAGAAACTGTTGTGGCTAGTGAAAGATGTGACTGGGATTGTGTGCAAAAGTGAATATGCAATAATGGCTTAACAGTACAACATTACAAGTTCCATTGCCGTGGAGCCCTCAGTCAAATTACAGGTGCTTTTGAAGAAGGAGGAATAAAGTTACTATTAATTTGGAATGTGAGGTGTATATATGCTATAAAGGTGGAATTCAGTGTCAAGTTACGTGTACTATCACTGCAGAATCCAGTGTCAGGCTAAATGTATTATCAATGTGGAATCCGCTGGCAAGGTGCATGTATTATCAATGTGGAATCCGGTGGCAAGGTGCATGTATTATCAATGTGGAATCCGATGGCGAGGTGCGTGGCAAGGTGCATGTATTATCAATGTGGAATCTGGTGGCAAGGTGCATGTATTATGTATATATATATATATATATACATACGCACGATCAATGCACAATCCAGGGTCAAGTTAAACATACTTTCAATCTTTCAATGTGGAATCCCTTGTGAAGTTACACGTACTAACAATGTGGAATCTCATCTCATTTTGCATGTACTATCGATGCACTATCCAGTTTCAAGTTATATGTACTGTGATGAATCCCCAGATGTCGTCACTTCTCCCCAAGGGGGAGCCCCTTCCCATGATGTTAGGGAGGTGAGGCAGCTACCCGATAGTTCCCATGGGGGGTGTTACTCAGCGGGTGGATCTCACGGGTAGGGAGGCCCCTATGGGATTTGTGACGACCTGGGGAGAACATGGAATCCCCATAGCCCACCTAATTCTAACACACCATCCCACCCCCCCTGCCTCCAACACTTTCCTTAGTGTTCCTATGTCTTTGTGTCAGACTGTCAGTATCGGAAGTACTGGGACGAGGAAGGACATATATCCCTTAAATACTAGGACAAAGGAGAGACCAATTTGACTCACTGGAAGACCTCAAGTAGAGTACTGGGACGAAGAAGTGCGGAAGCATAAAGAACACTCAGGAGAACTTAACTGAACAGTCTAGTGTTTCCTGAAACCTGATTGGGCAAAATAGATTCAAAATAGAAGAGGGAACAGGAAGAGAAGAGAAGCCCTCCCTGGAGGAACCGCGGGACGGAGAGCCGAATAGAGCAGAGAACAGGGAAGCTTGAAGCAGGAAATGCTGCCCCACAGGCAGAGCTATCCCTATCCATTGAGCCGTGGAGAGACTGACTGGAGCTGTGGAGAAATGCGCATCCAGATGTGAGAGACAGCTGAAATGTGTTGTTCACAGGCGACGTGCAGCCCGCGCAGAACCAACACTGCGGAGCCGCCGCAACACTCAGGAAAGCAGCAGAGGCCACGAGAGGCCCAAAAGGACAATTAGAAATGCCCCGGACCGACCGAAGAACACCGGAAAGCCCCTTCCAGGTACCTGGGTTGCTGGGAAGGTTGGTGGGTCTTCTGAGGGGCTTAGAAGTATACAAACATGGGTCTGGGACTCACACCCTTTTTACGAAGAGTAACCTGAATTGTGAAATCAAGAAGGCAAATACCTGTGGAAGGGAGGCATTTCCCCTGGCAGGGTGAACTGTAGAGTCAGAGAAAGACCAGGCGAAGGGAGACATTTGCATTTCCACTGGCACTGTGAAGACTAAGGGAAATTAGGGGGAGGGAGTCATCTCCCTGACACTGTGAATTGTGAGCCAGAGGGGAGGGAGTCATTCCCCTGGCACAGTGAACTGCAAAGTGAATTATAGAGACTTTCTTTTTGTGTGGAAAACCCAACCCATGGGAGTCATTGGAACATTAATTTTTGTAGTTTTGCATAAATAACTGAACCTCAACCCCCAGTCCAGAAGAAGGGAGTCATTCTTATGGACCAAGGTCAGCTTTATATTTAGTTTAGTCTTCGATGTAAGGGCCAGAAGTTTAACACAGTATAGTGGACTATTACCATACAGACCTCCTGACACAACCCTTACTCTATTAGTTGAGGCAGGGAAACCCCTATTAGGGATGGGGATAGATAGGTTTTTCTCTTTATTTTCTAGATGAATTAATGTGCCAGTCTCCTCCTTCTGCACCCTTACAGCACTACCAATGAGGAATTTGCTGTAAAGTTACATGAACTATCAATGCGAAATACCGTGTGAAGTTCGATTGTGGCCTCCAGGCGGCTTCCCCCCCACGATGCACAGAAGACCACAGGATATCAGTGGATGCACAGTATGTCGCACTTCAGGCAATTGGTCTGGAGGCCAGAAAAACAAGCATTGGCAAAGCCAACAGTTTTGGCCTTTACTTCTGTTCTTTGCATTTTGCATTTATAGGCTCCAGGGTAGGGTGGGTGGGGTAGAGAGAGTTGGTAGGGTGGGTGAGGGTAGAGAGAGTTGGGAGGGTGGGTGAGGGTAGAGCGAGTTTGGAGGGTGGATTGGGAGGGTGGGTTTGTAGAGAGTTGGATGGGTGGGTTGGAGAAGAGAGTTGGGAGGGTGGGTGAGGGTAGTGCGAGTTGGGAGGGTGGGTGGGGGTGGAGAGAGTTGGGTATTAGGTGGGTGGGCAGGAGTAGAGAGAGGGGTTTTTAGAGTTGGGTGGGGGTAGAGATAGTGGGGTAGGGGTGGGTGGGATAGAGAGAGTGGTAGTGTGGTAAGTGTAGATAAGGTGGGGTAGGCTGCGTTGTTGGTGGTAGAAAGGGTAGGGTAGGTGAGTGGAGGTAGGGTAGAAAGAGTAGGGGATGGGTGTGAGTAGAGAGTTGGGGTAGGGTGGGTGGGGGTTTAGTTTAGTTTAGTTTAGTTTCTCTATTTGTACCGCGCACTGCACCTTAGGGTAACTGGGCACTGAATCTTAAGCAGTGGTTACAGAATTTGACAAGCAGGAAAAAGTACAAAACAATAGAGTTAAGTGCAGGGCGACCGAGTTACAGGGTGGTCGTAAACGAAAAACAATAAGTATAACTCTAAGGTAGTTAGGGTATGATACAGTGGGTGAGTGGAGGAGGTGATTTGGGGGGTTAAGAGAGTGTGGATAGGTTGGGTGAATGCAAGACAGTCAGAAAGAGCAGTCCCAAAAAGAAAACCTTAAGCACTAGAAAGTTTCTTTCGGGATACAAAGTACCCATAAAAACAACAATTGACAACATAAATACACATCATACTGTAGAGGAGCAGCCAATGCCTCTACCGGAAATCCCACCCCTATTTTGCTAGATGTTGGAAGCCAGAAATTACAACATGCACAACGCCAGTAATGATCCCAATACCGCGAAAAATCTTCAAAACAAGGTATGCATTGAGAAAGCCCTACATGATGTACCTGCGGAGAGATGACAGTCTCTTAGGTGAGATCCCAGAAGAAGTGTGAAGAGGTGAACGCAAGAGGTTGTTGACGTCAAAAGAAATTAGAGTGACGCACGGAGAAGGGTGATCGGAGAAGGGAATGCAAAGATCTTATGGAAACTGCTGATGAGATAAAGAATGGAGTAAACTTTCATGTGCGAAGTGAAGATTGCACATGCAAAGAACACTTAAGAAAATATAAGTCACTTTATAACTGTACAGATGCAGCAGCGCAAGTAGATTAAGTAATCATGAAGGCTGCTATATCTAGTAAATAGACTGCAGGCAGTGGCGCATATACATATATGTATAGAGTCTGGATATTCCATGTCGCAACTTTAGTAAGCCAGGACCTGTGGAAGAGAAGTGGCGCAGTAGAGAAAAACTGCTGAAAATCATGGAAGGATCGAGAAGGCTGTCTGGCCCAGTGTCAAGGGTTGGGGTAGCCAAGAACTGGTTATCTATTCAAGGAGATACAATAAGCGTGAGAAGCGAGGCAAGCTCCTGTTCAGGTGCGATAGAAAGACACTATGAGTGCCAAGTTGTATTCATTTAATATCATTAAATGCAATGAAAGGAGCTCAAACGTGGTCTCCTGTCACGTGGGATGGATGAAATAGAAAATGGGCAACCTGCATCGAGACTTGAAGATAAGAATATGGTCGCACTCCCTTCTATTTTCAGGCACAGTGATACTTTGCAAGGCCAAGTTCAAAGACAATTCGAATGGCAGACAGCATGAGTGATGATGGATGGTGGGCTAATTGGGTAGGGAAGCATGGTCAAGTCCACCCACCAGCACCTAGGGTACCAGCTTGCGTGCTGCTAGTGGGTCCAATATTCCAGAAGGGTACAAGCGTGCCAACCAATTATAGAGGGCCATGTATTGAAGAACCCTATAGTTTAAGAGCCAATGGTGTGTCGTGTATCTAACAAATATTAAGGATGACTTGCACAAGGGGTGGGCATAAGTTGTCCACCTGACTATAGGGACCCAATCACAATACAATCCCCTACAGAAAGTGTACCTAGATGTTCCCCGTAGAACTATCACAATCCCAACTAGGTTTTCTTAGTTTGCCACATAGTATGACATCACTTATGACAGGTTTTTGCTGTATAAGGATGTTTTTTCATGTGATGCTTCGAGACTATGCTGTGAGATGTCTGTTGTACTCCCTGTTTTAGACAATTGACAATAAAAGAGCTTTTGCTTGACAACTTCCTGAGTCAGTCTGGTTATTGGTGTAAGAGCTATTCTGCACCCTCATACATTTAATGACGTGCTTCCTCATTTAAAAAGGACCTAACGGTTCACGTGGTAGCATTTCAAATGGTTACCGACCTATCAATTAAGTAGAACTCCAGAGTTTCGGACAACCGAGCACCCTCTGCCATCTAGCTGGAAGATCGCTGGGTTTCCTGTTGAGAGCGGCCGTTATAGAATTCTTGCAAGAAAATTGATATAGGTGGGACGGACCCCTCTTTGATTAAATCCCTCCTGGTTTCCACAGGTGCTTCATGGATGGAAGGCAAAAGTGGTCGATTGAAGAGGGGAGCCAATACCGAAGGCCTTGAGCAGAACGAGCGAATGGTGAGTAGCCTGAGGGGAATGGCAAACTGTGGGGATGGGATTGTGCTAGTTAGAAAAGTAACGGGTTGATTATAAAAGTGTAAATGAAGAGTGTTGTAAAGTGTAAACAAAGTGCATTTTAAGCAATAAAGCCTGGGATTCCTAACTCAAGGAATTTTAGAAGAACTTGTCTCACACCCTGATCGGGCTAAAAATAGGCGGTGCATAAACAGGTTTATGTTAGGAGATGAGTTAAACTCTAGTCTGAGTATTTTTAGGGGCAACAGATGACAGGAAGGAGTACCATGGTGTAAAAGAGTCGACTAGTCTGTCCGTCTGTCTATGTGTCTGTTTTAAAAAGGTATCAAAGAGCGACAAGAATATGTTGCGTAAAGTTGAAGTGGAGATAAAAAGTTATTGCCTATTTTAAGGTAATTGTCGGCGCTGACCAAAAGGTATGTTGAGGTTATTGAGAAACAGAGGTTTTGAGTGGCGAGTGTTGGAACGCATTCAAATTTGTTGTTTTTATAGACGTATCTGTGTAAACGCTGGTAAGTATTGACAGTCAATTGAGACTTGTCACAATGGGAGATATTACTCCACTGATGCACCGGTGTAAAACGCTGCCAAAACACATGCCTACGTTCAAAAGGTGCAGTGCAGAGTGGGTGAAGGGCACAGCAGACAAAATGTTTATGCCATGGCCACAAGGGGGATCGCTGTAAAAAGCGGTATTGCAACACATGACCACATACTTGCACGCTGCTTACACAGGGAAAACATTGGAAAAGAGGTTAGCTATTTTAGAGCTCCGGAAAATGTACCAAGAGGAAAGAGAAGATCCACTGCCTGAGGAGTGGATGCTTACTCAGTGTAGGGAGAAAGGTGCCCAGCCTCCTGCTCCCCTTACCTTGTCTGAAGTGAATGGCGAAAGTACAGAAGACGGAGGATTGTATCCGTTAAAGGAACTAAAAGCGGCAACCGGGTATAGTAATCCGATATATGAACCGCCTGCTTATAGCATTGACGATAGTCCGGAAGTGTCCAGAAGGAAGGAGGAGATCTTTAAGATCATGCAAAACAAAGAGAAAAGTGAGCAATCAAATATGGCAACAGAAATAGAATGAGAGATTAAGAGATGGAAAGGAGAGAATGATAAAGCTGACGAGGTAACGCTTGTACAGAATTAATGGGTGGGAGGACAGATATTGCTCAAGGTTGATGGGAAAAGCATCGAGGAAGTCAGGCAAAGGAAAGATCAAGATGAACAGGACAGAAAAGACAGGGAACGAGAAAATGGATTAAAAGAGGATGAACATAAAATAAAGAGCAGGCAGAGGCGAAAACAGATGTATCAGGACAAGCAGCAAAAGAAGGGAGAAAGGGCAGAGGAGTAAAGAAAGTATGACAACAGGCAGAGAGCAATCGAAGAACAAGATAGGCAAGAAAGGAAAAGGGTTAAAAGGATGCAAAGGGAAGAAGAAGAGCGTAGAGCGAACAAAAGAAGAGAGGAGAAAAGACAAGAAGAGGAAAGAGTTAGATGGGACGCAGGAAAGCAAAGAGAATTAGATAAAGAATTGAAACAGAAAAGGAGGCAGCGGGAGCCGAGTCCAGTAATATCATGGGGCAATATGGAGGAGTTTCTTCAGTTAAAGGAGGGAATGCCATGACCATCTAGGAGCCCTAGAAGAGAATTTGGACATAGGTAGCATCAGAGATAGGATCGATAAAGCCTATCAAGACTTGAGAGAAGGTAGCAAATCGGGAAGCTGAGGGAAGGGAGATCGATCCCTGGTCTTCCAATCATGAAGCGAAGAAAGAGACCCATTTACTCTCAAGCATATAGTCCTTAGACAGGCTGACTTTAGATAAGGGTAAAGGGGACGAGACCCATACCAGCTGGGGCGTAGATATGTCAGATGAAGAGAGAGAGAACCCTACTGTGGCGAAGAGGGAGGAGGTGCATGCAGTCCAAGGGATGTCTGCAGACAGACAAGGAAGTGAGATGGTCTGATTTAGAGCAACCTAAGGATAGGGGGCCAAATCCTGTAGCATATCCAGAGCATCCTAGAGGATGATCGTATAGAGAGAAAGGAGAGTCAGCGCCATATGTGAGCCGGATGAGGTCATTGCCAGGTATAAGGCGATCAGGAACCATTGTCTCCCACTAAGGATAGGCAGACGATGGGAGCTGATTGTGGGTTGGGATTCACGCTGTTCCCTTTATTGGAGAAAGGAGGGGCAAGATCGCAGTATGTTCCTTGGCCACAAATGGATAAGTATAATTTAAGGTGCAAACTTTCTAGTTTGATGGCGGGTGCAGGAAAATGGATTTATGAATTAGACAGACCATCCAGCTTATTGCGATTTTGTGATTTGCAAAAAAATCGCAAAATTTGCCATTTCCCGCAATTGCCGCTATAAATCATTAAATGAGCGCAAAAAAGACACTTTAGCTTAGTGTGTCTTTTTTCGCGCTCATTTAATGATTTAGCGTGAACACAGCTGGCTGCTGATTGCAGCAGCTTGAGGGTTAACACCTCGGCTCTGCGTTGCAGGCCCAGGATTGGGGGAGGGGCACGCAGGCCTGGGAGATGCACAGCATTTGGCTGTGACCCCAGGCACCTCCAAGGCTCATTGAGTGCCCGAGCTGACAGTTGGTGAAGCTAGCCAGGTAAGCACTGGCCTGTCCACTCATCTGCCCCCAACTCACAGCACCCAAAGAGGCCACTGGACTGTTTTCATTCCCGGTGCTCAACAGGAAAGTAAATTACTTTCCTGTCGAGCGCCGGAAAAGAAAGCATAAACTTAATGCTTCCTGACGCTCGTCTACAATTGGTATCATGCAGCCCAGCCTCAAGGCTGGGCTGCATGATACCAATTGAAGACTCTCGTAGCTGTATTAATTTCAAATTGCTTTACAATTGGTATCATGGGCTGCATGATACCAATTGTAAAGCAATTTGAAAACGAATACAGCTACGAGCGTTTGTATCATGCAGCCCAGCCTTGAATCAAGGCTGGGCTGTATGACACCAATTACGCACATAATTGGGTGTTAAAATTTATGAAAGGCAAATGCCATTCGTCCTGTGCAATTTTGGTGGTTATGCAAAGCCAATTTAATGATATATGCACATTTCACCTTGATATGCTAATTTCTGATGACATCACATGCCATTGCATTTGTTAATGAGTTCCCTCCCCCACTTTAATTTGTAGGACTTGACCCCTGGTAGTGTTGTGATGTTTCATTTCTGTTTGTGGGTGTGTTTAGTCACCATGTGTGGGTGGCATAACCAAGGAATTATGACCACCCAAGAGAGTTCATTGTTTGGCTAGGTATTATGGGCTTGCAGTTACTGCCACTGCATTGCCCCTGTGTCTTGGCCTCATGGATTCCTTCCATGGAGAAGTGTAGAGTTGTTCCCCCTCTCTCCTGGGGTCATAGGACAAGCGAAAAGCAAACCTATGGGCTTCAACCAGGGTTACACTTTTGAATTCAAGCCTATCTGTTTATTTGCTTTCCACTTGTCTGCTGGAAGTAGTGGCACAGCACCATTTCCTTGGAGCTCATCAGGCTGTATCCCCCTTCCCCCACCACAATCCAAAATGTTAGGCTGTGGTGACTCGACCTGGCTGTCCTACAGAGCGCAGCCAGACAGAACACATTTTGTTCCTCACTAACAAAAGCCTTGCAATTACTTGGTTTTAGGCTAAAAAAGATGTTAAATGATATATTTTTCAACGTTAGAAAATGCCGCAAAAAACGCAGTTGGGTGCCGCAATTTTTTTCTTTTTTGTGCCGCAATATTTTCCATTTCATGCCGCAATTTTCTGGAGGGTCTGATTAGAGAAAATGACAGGGGGAAAAACATTGGCAACAGGGGGGACATGAAGGTTCTCCTAGCAGCCATTCTTGGTGAAAGAGCTGATGACATTTGGACAAGAGCAGGCTATTCAAGTGTCACGGCAGAGAACACAGCGCATGATGGAGCGACATTTAATAACTGTACAGCAGATGTCTGGAGAGCTCTCAGAGTGCAGTTTCCTGACACATCAGATATGGGTGTGATTATGACACGTAAGATGAAAGAAGATGAGGATCCACTTGCTTACAGTCAGGACATTCAGGAACGGTGGACTCTTGAAACTTGAGAGCTGTGGGGAGAAACAGTGGCAGTATTTCACCACATTTTATGTCAGGGGTTGCCCGATCAAGTACAGAGGCAACTCAAGAAACTAGTGGGAATGGAAGCGAAGCCATGGGAAGAGATACAGTTGACTATAGTGCATCACTGTCAGCTGTTACAGGAGAAGAATAGGAAGAAGGAAGAAGCTAGAAAACTTGAGGAAGCCAAGTTAGTTCAGAAGAAATTGTCATAGTATGCCATAGAAGGGGCGGTATTGACAAACAGAGAGGGACTGGGAATACAGCAAGCAGTGGGCACATTACAGGCGAATAATCAGCACCAAATGGATCAAGGAGGGAATGGGTTTGTGCCACGAGGCAGAGGAATGGGCTACAGAGGAAGGGGGTGGTTTTCAGAATACCCAAGGCGGTTTTCAGAATATGCATAATGATTGTTATGCTCACCTGATATCCACGGGGGCACCACTCGACACTGGATGAGAGGCTGTGCACTATCCTGGACCTCTTATGCTTGTTTGTATGTTGGCTGGTGGACAGGTCCTATGACAGAAGAATGGAGGTTCGGTACCAAGTCTGTGATGGAGTCCCCCACCTCCCATTGACCAAACCCCTTCCCTTGGAGGTTCTGCCTCACCTTGGTTTCTTGTATGTTGAGCTCCCCGTCCTGCGTCTCTGCGCAGGGGCGCATGGTAGTTGGGGGCTTTCAGAGGGCCTAGTCACTTCACTGGTCCAGTGTCCCTTGTGTTGGGTCCAGTCCGGCTGTGACACCGACTCTGTTTATCTGCTTATAGAGTTCAGGTAGGTCTTTTAGTTCTGTTCCTTCTCCTGTCTTTTCTTTGTTTCCTGTCTTTTCGATGTTGCTTAAAGTCGCTTTCTGTCTTCCACAGGAGTTATTGAATGCGGAGCTGCTGCGCCTGATGAATAATCCTCAGGTAAGTGGTTTAGCACGAAGGGTTGCACCGCTCAATGTGATTTAGTTGCTAACCTGCCTTTCTTTCTTTTTCGCCTTTTTCAGGATGCAGTGTGCAGACGATCCGGAGTGAAATATAACCAACGACCGGTTATTCAGGTGAGTGAACTTTGGTGTTTTTAGTTTATCACCTTTGCAGGAATTGTGGCGCGATGTAGAAACAATAGCTCGCTGAGTGCGGGTTATTAATCTGCTGTCCATTTATTTTGCAGGTTGCGGAGCACTCCGGAGATGGCGAAATCGTCGAGCGCTGATGGAGGTGCGGATGAACGTGGGAACTGCCACTCACAGGTAAACTCCCTTTGGTAATGCTGTTCTTGTTCTTGCAGGCTGCGAAGAGCTCCGGAGATGGCGAGACCGCCGAGCGCTGATCGCAGTGCGGATGGGAGTATCACAGGTAAACTTCCTTTAATGCTGCTATTGTTCTTGCAGGTTCCCGATGGGCTCAAGGTTGATGAATCCAGATGTAAGAAGCTGATGATCTGGAGCTGGACACGGTGAGCATTACGCAGCAGGAACCCAGCTTATAAGACAGCCACTCCTGAAGATCGACCACACCCAAAATACTAAACTGCCAAGTTCAGTTCTTGGGGCTGAGTTGAAATAAGGTTCTCCATGTTGGATTAAGGTCCCAAGTGGTGCTTGCGTCATCTGAATAATGAGCCTGGCACCAAAGGCGCCAGGACTGACTCCATGTCCTCTGCTGATGGGTCTTTAAGGCCCTTGGAGTCTTTTGGGGGTGGTGTAGCCTCACTGCTGTCAGGGGGCTGTTGCCTCTGAGGTAGTAATGGATAGAGATTGTGACAGCACTCCCCCCTAAGGCCCCTCTCAAGGCATTCCTTCCGGCCAGCCCAGGTTTGGTTGGATTATCTTGATGGAAACGTTTAACCAAGCGTGGTGCATGAAGGTTGCCGCTCGGCTCCCATGTCCTGTCTTGAGGGCCATACCCCTTCCAGTCCACCAAGTAATATAACTTGGACTTGGTGATTTTTGAGTCTAGGATGTCCTTAACTTCGAATTCAGGCTCACCATTAACCAGTATGGGAGTTGGTGGTGTCTTAACCCGGGTTCCAGGTTGAACTGGCTTTAGAAGTGAGACATGGAACACTGGATGAATCTGCATGTTCCGTGGTAAGACTAGTTTTACTGCCACTGGGTTTATGATTGGTACGTGCCGAGATGCTAACCAGACTTCCTCTCCAACTCGGTAGATTGGGGCTCTTTGTCAATGTTGGTCAGATAACTTTTTCTGTCTTTCTTTGGTTTGAATCAGGTGTTCTGCTGCCCTTTTGAAAGTCTGGGTTATAGTTGTGTGTAGGGTCTTTACCGCTGGCATTTCCAAGATGGTGGGGTCGTCCAACTCCGAAGTACGTGGATGTCTTCCATACACGGTATAAAATGGAGTTTGCCCAGTGCTGGAATGTAACAAATTGTTGTAGGCATAATCGGCTATCGACAACACATCTTTCCAACCTCCTTCCACTTGATGTAACATGCACGGTAGATATTGCTCTAAAGTCTGATTCGTCCGTTCCGTTTGACCATCAGTTTGTGGATGGTGACTGGTGGATGGACGGTTATCAATTTGGGCCATTGCACAACTCTTCCTCCAGAAATTAGACACAAACTGGCTGCCTCGGTCTGAAATCAGGATGGGAGTGAATCCGTGTAGTCGCACGATTTGTTTCAAAAATACCTTCACCAGACTGGATGCATTTGGTAGACCCTTAAGCGGTATAAAATGGGCCATCTTTGAGAAGAGGTCAACTACCACTAAAATAGTGTTGAATCCTTGGCAGGGGGGTAGATCGGTGATGAAATCGAGGGAGAGTGTATGCCAGGACACAGGTGGAATTTCCAAGGGCTGAAGGAGACCCGCAGGTCTTTGCCTTAGGGATTTATTCTGTGCACAGATGCCACAAGATAGGATAAACTGTATAATGTCCTTTCGCCAGGTTGGCCAACAATAACGTCTTTTTACTTTGGCTAAAGTTTTAGCAATCCCTGGGTGTCCTTCCATCAGTGAATTGTGGTAATCTGAGATGACTCGTTCTTGAAGTACCTTATTTGGTAGATACAAACGTCCCCTAAAATATAGGAGCTGATCCTTGATTGTGCGATGTTTGTTTTGAGCGGCCCCCTCCTGTAATGCTTTGGTGCTCATTAGGAGCTGAATTTCCTTTTGAAGTTCGTCCAAGGATACTGTGGCGGTGTGACCTAGTAACTTGTCACCTGGTATGATGGCCATGGGATCTGGGGTCGAGGATGCGTTTTCATCGACTCCCATGCGGGATAAGGCATCTGCCTTTCCATTCCGAACTCATGGTCGAAAGGTAATTATGTAATCGTATTCTGCGAAGAATAAAGCCCACCGGAGTTGACGAGATATTGAGCCTTTTCCGTCTTGAGGTATTGAAGGTTCCGGTGGTTGGTAATTACAGTGATGGTATGTCTGGAGCACAAAAGGTAATGTTGCCAAGCCTTAAAGGCTGCCTTGATTGCTAGGAGTTCTTTGTCTGTTATTGCGCAATTAAGTTCAGGTGCAGAGAACTTCCGCGACCAAAAGGCCACGTGATGTAATTGGCCGGTCTCGGGATCCCTCTGGGAGACAACCGCCCCCATTGCCATGCTGGAGGTGTCGGTTTCCACTATGTACGGGAGGTCCAGCCGGGGGTGCCGCAGCACTGGGGCTGAGGTAAACCTTTTCTTAAGTTCCAGAAAGGCTTTTTCTGCCTCTTCCATCCATTGGAAACGGTTGTTATTTTTTCATAATAAGGAAGTGATTGGATGTACGATCTGCGAGAAACCCGGGATTAATCGGCGGTAAAAGTTTGCAAAACCAAGCATACGTTGGACACCTTTAATCGAAGGCAGCCAATTAAGAATGGCGTCTACCTTGTGCATATCCATTCGGACCCCTCTGGGAGTGAGGACGAAACCCAAGACCTCGACTTCGGTGACATGGAAGGAGCATTTCTCAAGTTTTGCGTATAGCTGGTGTTGTCAGAGTTTTGCAAGGACGGAGCCTAACATGATCCTGTTTAGACAAGGAATGCACCAAGATGTCGCCAATGTAAACTAGGGCCCATACGTCAATCAACTCCCGAAGTACATCGTTCATGAAGTATTGGAATGCGGCGGGAGCGTTGCAAAGCCCAAAGGGCATCACCTGATATTCGTACAATCCATACCTGGTATGAAAGTCGATTTTCCATTCGCCTCTTTCTTTACCTGCCTGAGATGGTATGCCCCCCCTGAGGTCCAATTTGGTGTATATTTGGGCATCTTTGACTTGGTCCAGCAGTTCCGGGATCAGGGGTAAAGGGTAGCGTTTTATTACTGTTACTTGATTAAGTGCGCAATAATCGATGCATGTTTTCAGGTCCCCCTCCTTTTTGGGTGCGAAGAATAGCGGTGAGGCTGCCGAAGATTTGGACGGGCGGATGAATCCGTTGGCCAGATATTGGTCCAGGTATGACTTCAGATGGAGATTTTCTGGTTCTGTGAGTGCATAAATGCGACTACATGGGATTTGTGCACCAGGTACTAGGTCGATCTGACAGTCATATGGCCTGAGAGGGGGTAGAGTGTTGGCCTATTCCTTTGGAATACATCTTGGAAGTCTTGGTATTCTCGTGGCAGCATACTCGTTACGCCTAGAACCACTGCCTCCTTACTTTGAGCTGGCGTGGACGGGTTGGGCATTGTCATTTCTACTTGGTAGCAGGTATGGACACAGTCTTGGGAGAAGGTCAGTTTCTTTACACGCCAGTCGATGCTAGGATTGTGAGCCACCAACCACGGCATCCCCAAAATCACCCGGAACTGAGGGGCCTTGATAAGGTCGAAGGCTATGGTTTCCCTATGTCCATCTTGGCAGGGAAGGATCAGTTCCGCTGTGCGCTGAGTGACAGGACCCGAAGCTATCTCTGTGCCATTGACGGTGGTAACCTTCTCATTTGTTTTTTAACAAAGGGGAAGTCCCATCCTTGTTGCCAGACCTCGGTCCATGTAGTTACCAACAGCTCCGCTGTCAATATAAGCCTCTACGGCATGCATCCGAGATGGTTGTTGGTCACTGATCAATATCACAGGCAGGGCAAGGTGCAAGGTCTGTGGCTCTTCCTTTTCGCTCGACAAACGGACCTCTACGTTTGCCGGGCCTGGAAGTTTTCCGACTCATGCTCTCCTCCTTCTTTTTCAGTAGCTACGACCACTCTCCTAGGTGGCTTCACTGGGCATTCCCTAAGGAAAAGACCGGACTTCCCACAGTAGAGGCATGGTTGCTGTTGCCTTCTTTTGTCTCTTTCAGCTTTGGTCAGTGGACTGCGCACCCCCCCTGATTTGCATGGCTTCTGAAGTGTTTTCTGATGCATGTGGATTATTCTCCTTGGGACGTACATACATAGTACGATTATCAGTTCAGGCCCGGTCCGTCTTTCGATCTTGCAGCCTGTGGTCGAGCTGTACAACAAGGTAAATGAATTTGGTGCAGTCTCTTGGTGGGTCTACCACCTGGGCTAGAACATCTTTCAATTCTCCCTGTAACCCTCGATGGAATAACGTGGTTCTTTTCTCTTCCGGTCACCCGGTTTCAACAATAAGTCTGTTAAAGTTGGCGATATATGTCAGCAAATCTTGCTGCCCTGGCGAAGAGACAGGAGTTTGTTATCCAGAGCTTGACCCTGAGTGTGCAGAGGGAAAAGCTTCTCCATTTCATGTTGGAACCCTCCGAAATCTCGCAAGAGTGGATCATCCTGTTTCACTATCGGTACGGACCAATCTGCGGCCCTACCACTCAAATACAACATAACAAAGGCAACCCGTGACTGGTCATTCGGAAAGGCTCCGGGTCTGCAAAGGAAATGGAGGCACCACTGGTTCATGAACCAGTGCGTATTTTTTCTGGTCCCCGGTGAAACGTTCTGGAGGGGCCAAAGGAACCGCCCCAGGGAGGACAACTTGTACTGGATTAACGGGTGTGGCTGAAACCGATGGAACAGTTCCTGGCAATGGAGCCAGACCAGCTTGCGTTTGGAGTAATTGCCTGGCTAATTAATCGGTGCGATCCTTAGCGACTATCAACTCCCCTAAGGGCATTGGTTTCTTGCTGGGCAGAGTGTACTTCAGCCCGTAATTCCCCCAGTAACTGGGCTAATTGGTCTGTCTCTGATGTTTCCATGACGCTCAGGTGGATGTTTAAATGAGGCTTTGCGCTCTGTTACGCTCACCTGATATCCACGGGGGCGCCACACGACACCGGAGGAGGGGCTGTGCACTATCCTGGACCTCTTCTGCTTGTTTGTATGTTGGTTTGTGGACAGGTCCTATGAAAGGAGAATGAAGTTTAAGTACCGAGTCTGTGATGGAGACCCCCACCTCCCACTGACCAAACCCCTTCCCTTGGAGGTTCTGCCTCATCTTGGTTTCTTGTATGTTGAACTCTCCATCCTGCATCTCTGCGCAGGGGCACGTGGTAGTTGGGGGCTTTCAGAGGGCCTAGTTACTTCAATGGTCCGGTGCCCCTTGTGTCGGGTCCATTCCGGCTGTGACACCGACTCTGTTTATCTGCTTATAGAGTTCAGGTAAGTCTTTTAGTTCTGTTACTTCTCCTGTCTTTTCTTCATTTCCTGTGTTTTCAATGCTGCTTAAAGTCTCTTTCTGTCTTCCACAGGAGTTATTGAATGTGGAGGTGCTGCGCCCGATGAATAATGTGAAGGTACGTGGTTTAGCACGAAGCGCCGCGCCACTCAATGGGATTTAGTTGCTAACCTGCCTTTCTTTCTTTCTCGCCTTTTTCAGGATGCAGTGCGCAGACGATCCGGAGTGAAGTAAAACCAACGACCGGTTATTCAGATGAGTGAACTTTGGTGTTTTTAGTTTATCACCTTTGCAGGAATTGCGGTGCGATTTAGAACCCGTTGCTCGCTGAGTGCGTGTTATTAATCTGCTGTCCTTTTATTTTGCAGGTTGCGGAGCACTCCTGAGATGGCGAAACCGTCGAGCGCTGATGGATGTGCGGATGAACGTGGGAACTGCCAATCAGAGGTAAGCTCCCTTTGGTAATGCTGTTCTTGTTCTTGCAGGCTGCGAAGAGCTCCGGAGATGGCGAGACCGCCGAGCGCTGATGGAAGTGAGGATGGGAGTATCACAGGTAAGCTTCCCTTAATGCTGTTCTTGTTCTTGCATGTTCCCGATGGGATCAAGGTTGATGACTCCAGATGTAAGCAGCCGGAAGAAGCTGATGAGCTGGAGCTGGACACATTGAGCGTTACTGTGTAGGAGTGCAGAATAATGGGAAGCGTGAATCCCAGTTCGGGCGTGGCTTATATAGCCAGCCACACATGAAGATCGACCACACCCAAAATACTAGAATGCCAAGTTCAGTTCTTGGGCCTGAGTTGAAATAAGGACCTCCATGTTGGATTAAGGTCCCAAGTGGTGCTTGCTTCATTCTGAATAATGAGCCTGGCGACAAAGGCGCCAGGACTGACTCCATGTCCTCTGCTGATGGGTCTTTAAGGCCCCTGGAGTCTTTTGGGGGTGGTGTAGCCTCACTGCCGTCAGGGGGCTGTTGCCTCTGAGGTGGTCATGGATAGAGATTGTGACAATGATAACCAGAATGTGAAAGGAGGATTTAACCAAGGGGGACTAGTTAGAAGAGCTCCTCCTATATGTTGGACTTTTGAGATGACAGGGCACATTGCACGCACATGAGGGAATCAAGGGTATGTACAGAATGGGCAATTCTCAAGAGGGGGGACAACTTATCCTCCAACATATAGCTCACAAGCTAGGGATGGGTTCACCCATGATCAGACAGTGTATCAATCACCAGCGCCACAAATGCAAGGGCAGTCGCAGCATGCACCCATGCAGATACAGCAGAACGCAAACACGGGACAATTACTGACACCTAGAATAGGGGGTGTCACTGTGGTGTGAGGAAGTCCTTTCTCAGGTACAGGGGTATGCATGTATCCACAATAGGACAGTTCACAGGGCGCCTTGATGTATTCAGTACTATCAGTGACACCTGACACTCAAGAGGAACCAAGTGTTGATGTGATGATAGGAGGCAAATCTTTTACTTTTCTAGTAGACACTGGGGCTACTTGTTTGTGTATATGAGAGGGAAAATACCCAATGTCAGGGATTGCCATGAATGCTCAGGGATTCTCTGTAGCTACGAGTTGAGTTCCTTTCACTAACAAATTACCTGTCTCCATAGGAGAGTGTGACATGTCTGTTTGATTATTTTATTCAAGGCAGACCCCAGTGAATACTCTAGGACGAGATTTAATGACGAAGCTTAACGTAACAATTACTTTCACTGATGAAGGCATAGTGTGCTCTACTCCAAGGACACATTATATGAATGTGGGAGAATTCATATAGCATTTACAGAGCAATTGGCTCTGCGAGGAATGCCACTAGAGCCAGAAGTCTTTCTTTATGGGGTATGCATTCTGTTGACATGGATAGCTGGCTTAGTGGGAAAGATTATGATAATACCTGATGAATTCTTGTTTAGGCCACAGATATCTATGGACGAAGAGGGGGGACAAACTATTCCCCTAGAGTTAAATGCAGCCATAGTACGAGGGGAAATGGCAATGCTTGAAGGAACAGATGACGAGGGTAGGCCATGGAGAACAGTGATTGCTATTGGGGAAAGGTGTAGACGATGACATGTTTACAGATGATCCAATAGATGATGAAGTAATATTCGAGATGAGTATTACATAATGGATTAAAATAGAGAAAGAGAGATCCTACAGTGAATAGTGATAGTGCGGCAGTGCCCAGCATTTTTTGATGAGGACTTGGAAAAGGTGCCAAGAGCTTTATGACTACAGGCCCCTATGACGTAGGCCTATTGAAGGTGATAGGGGAGGTTAAGATAAAGCTGAAGCCTGGAGCAATTTTACCTCAAGCAAGATAGTACCCCATGTCTCAATAGGTGGATGAAGGGATTTTGAAGACTATTTCAGCACTGATGGAACAAGGTACTCTGATACCATCAGAATCATTGTGCAATACCGCTGTGTATCCTATCAAGAAATCAAAGGGGGGGGGGGTCATGGAGATTTATACAAGACATGAGACTGATTAACCAGATTTTCGAGGCAGAGTTTCCTTTAGTTCCTAATCCAGCGACAATACTATGCAGTATCCCAGTAGAAGCACAGTATTTCACGGTGATTGACTTGAAAAATAAGTTTTTCTCAATCCTGTTATACAAAGTCTCACAAGACTTGACTTCTTTTTCATTCTGCCGGGCTCATCTGAAACATACTGTGCTGCCCCAAGGGTACTGTGAGTCTCCATTGATCTTTAATAGGGTCCTCCAGGTGGACCTAGGCAATGTTGATTTAAAGAGCATTGTGATACAGTACGTAGATGACATTCTGATTTGTAGCACTACAGAAGACGAGTGCAGGCAATACACGATTCAGTTAATGACTATCCTAGCAGACAAAGGATATAAGGTAGACAAAGAAAAGTTACAGTATCATCAAGAAAAGGTGTTGTACATAGGCAAGTTGATCTCACATGAGAGAAAAAGGGTCACACCTGAGAGAGCTAAGGCAATTATGAAAACAGCAAAACCGCACACGGTAAAGCAAATGCAGCAGTATTTAGGACTATGCAACTATGTCAGAGCATGGGTGTTTGACTATAGTTCATACACAAGGCCTCTTTTGCAAGCTCGAAAGGAAGCACAGGTAAACAAGGAGAAAATAAAATGGTCTGAAGAAATGGAGGGAGGGTTTGAAGAATTGAAGAAAGCAATTTGTACAACTCCAGTTTTAGGAATTCCCAATTATGATGAGGAGTTCCTTTTTTATTTTCGCACACGGATGGGACAGTTATGACAGCAGTATTTACACAGAGAACTACATTAGGGTAAAAGCCTCTGGCATATTGCAGTGGGATTCTGGATCCAGTTATGAAGGGGCACTTTCCTTGCGAACAGTCGCTGGCAGCAGCTGCATTCGCAATTGAGAAGTCTACTAGTATTGTGATGGGGTGTTGTATGACACTCTTTGTGGAGCATGCTTTGTTTGCTATTTTGGAGAAGCCTAAGGGTACATTGACATCTCAGAGAGCTTCTGCATACAAGCAAGGTGATTATATTGAATCCAGTAATTAAAATAGTCACGTGTAAAATAGTGAACCCTGCCACATTTGTAGCTGAGCCAGTGGCAGAGGGTGAGCATGTGCATGATTGTGCGAACTATGAAGAATTCTATGACAACATCCCACGTGTAAAGGGACATGCGTTAGTAGAGGGCGGAGATTCTTTTCTTAATGGTTCTTCGAAAATTGATCTGGCGCAGCTATGGTGAGACATAGAGCAAATGATGAATTTGAGGTTGTAGCAAGTGCAAGACACTTTTCAGCGCAATCAGCAGAATCAGTGGTGCTTATTGTCATGCTCGAAAATCATGCAGGGCAGGAAGGGACAGTGTACAGTGACTCCACCTATGTGATGTCAACCGTGCATGCAGTATTAGCATGTTGGAAAAGGAAGGGTTACCTCTGAGCGGATGGCACTCCAGTGCAGCATGCAGCGTTATTGGACAGGCTTATTAAGGCACTACAAATCCCAGTAGCCATAGCGATAGTTAAATGCGCAGCACATACTAAGCAAACTGACTTTATTTCTTGCGGGAACGAAGCCGCAAATGTAGAGGCCAAAAGGGTTTCATATTCACCAGTTATTTCAGGTTTTGAGACTCCCGATGTAAAGGAGAAAGTAGTCACAATTATAGTAGCGAATGAAGGGTTTAATCATTTACCGAGAACACAGTTGATGGAAATCCAGGGCAGTGCACCACAGGAAGAGCAAGAGTTATGGAAACAAAGGGGTGTTCTTTATCCCCCTCTGAAACATTATGGCGACAAAACAGCACTGGAAAGCCAGTGATGCCAGGCGCATTGTTAAAGGTAACGCTTGAACAGCTGCACTATCCTGCACATGTAACTAGGGAGAGCCATGCAGCAGCTATTGCAGAGGACTGGTTCATACCAAACCTGTTAGAACACATTGCATTTTATGCAGTAAATTTCATCGTATGTCAAAAGTTTACTGCTGGACATATACTATGAATGATTAGAAGAGTGATTCTTCGACCGAATGGTCCTTTTCAGCATTTACATATTGACTATGTTGATATGCTGCAAGTATGTAGTGGATACAGGTATATGATGGTGGTGGTGAGTCCCTTCTCCAGGTGGATCGAAGCAGGTCCTTGTACACACCCTGATGCCACTTGCACAGTGAAGTGTTTAGTATGAGAAGTCTTTTCAAGATGGGGAGTGTGTGATGTGCTGAGATCCAATAATGGGCCCCATTTTGTTAATTAAGTATTTGAACAGATTAGCCTATTACAGAATATTAAGCACAAGTTTTCTTCTGCTTATCACCCGCAAGCGAATGGGGTATGTGAGAGACTCAACAGTCTTCTTAAAAAGAGGATTGCAAAACTTAAATTGGCACTGAAGAAGGGATGACCATATTGCCTACACATAGCCCTGTATGCTTTAAAGGATCAGCCTAGGTCAGACCACCACCTCACACCCCACGTATTAGTGACAGGCAGGCAAAAGAGAATGCTCCTGTTTCCCCCATTGAGGAGCAAAAGTGATGCACAGAAGACTGCACAAATGTTAGGAAATGAGTTGTGCGTATTTGACATGTCTGGTCGCTAGTATCTCTATCATTTCAGATCAACTCTAGTGCCAGGGGGGTCAGTCTCAGGACACAGATGAAGACCGTTCAGCAACCGGAATTTCAGAATTACTACTACCTGTACCTAGACCTTTTATTGGAGATACAAATCTAATTCGGAATTTTACCAGAAAGTGGCACAGCCACGGTTTAGTGGACCTTATCTAGTGGAGGACGTTACTCCCTCAGCAGTGAAAGTCCAAGGGAGACGTGCTTGGATCGCACTTCCTGGTCCTCCTCTCCCCGCTTCCTTCCCGCCTCCCTGCCCACTCACCCCCCCATCTGATTGGTTGTCCTCGTAGTCCCTCCAGGACTATGCGATGACCGCTCTCCATGCTTGCTTCTTTGTTGAGCCTGAGCAGGATTGAGCGGTCGCCCGTAGCCCTGTGTGGCCTGCTGTGAGGCTGCCTTCCAGGCCCCATTGGGCCTTCAGAAAGTTTTTATTTCAGGCACTTTGTTTGTTGGCGCTCCGTGGGTGTTGTGCTGCCCCCTGCCCCTCCCTCCACCGCACTTCCTGGTCCTCCTCTCCCCGTTGCCTTCCTGCCTCCCTGCCCACCCACACCCCCCCTTCCTCTCCTCCTGCCTTATATCCCACCCCCCTGGGCAGCCCCGCTGCCCGGCAGCCCCCTCGGCTAAGGGCCCCTCAGGCAAAGGGCAGCTCCTAAGGCTGCAGCTCCCTGTGTCTGCAGGTGTCCTCAGGGGACGCCAGGCGCCGGTCCGCCATTCTTTCTGGTTAGCTCCACCTGCTGCCCAGCCCAACAACCTACACCTTCCTTTCCTTTTCACTCACATGGTTTCTAAACTTCAGTGTGTACTGCTAATTGTGGTAAACTAGGGCTTTTTCTCCCCTCGCAGGACTCTCAAACTTAGGTGGTCTCTACACTGGGTACCTAATTCGTATTTACTGTGTTACTGTTGCTCTGTAATTGTGGTAAACTAGGGCTTTTTTCTCCCCTCGCAGGACTCTCAAACTTAGGTGGCCTCTACACTGGGTACCTAATTCGTATTTACTGTGTTACTGTTGCTCTGTAATTGTGGTAAACTAGGTCGTTTTCTCCCCTCGCAGGACTCTCAAACTTAGGTGGCCTCTACACTGGGTACCTAATTCGTATTTACTGTGTTACTGTTGCTCTGTAATTGTGGTAAACTAGGGCCTTTTCTCCCCTCGCAGGACTCTCAAACTTAGGTGGCCTCTACACTGGGTACCTAATTCGTATTTACTGTGTTACTGTTGCTCTGTAATTGTGGTAAACTAGGGCTTGCCGCTTCACTCCTGTCCGCTTGCTCTCGTCTGTCTTCCCCCCCACTCCCTCCTTATTCCATGGTGCTCTCTATCTCTCCTATCTTCTCTAACTGCTTCTCCATTGACTATCCTGCTCTCCTCACTAAATCTGGTAGGAAAAAGTTTAAAAAGGATATCCTGGTCTCCAACCCAGGCCTCCCTATCGCTGACACCTATACTAGTGCCTCCTCCAAGGAAACTCTTACTGACATCCTCTTTTTCGTGCCTTCCCCTGACCAATGGACCCTTCATATGGTCTCTGTGCTCTCTCCCTTCTCCTCTTCTCCCATTAATGGTGGCACCCGTTGGGATGTCCTCTTGGCCCCCTTCCGCTCCTCTAAGGCCATCATTAATGTCTACGCTAATGGGACCGTCTTGGTCCAACCTCCACCTCTTTGATAGTCGCTTCCCGCGCCTCATCAACTTCCTTTCCTCTGCTGCTGTCCCCTCTTCTCTGTCCTCGGCTACCTTGCCTCCACCCTCTCACCCTGCCCTCTCTCTTGCTCCTTCCTCTTCACCTCCACAGGGCGTACCTCTGATCTGTACCCCTCCCCGGAAGTCCTTTAAGGATGGCAACCTTCTCCTCATTGCCATTCTCAACTCTCGCTCTGCCGTCAAACATTCCTCTGATATCTGTCTCCTTCTTGAGGAACTGAACCTTGACATCCTCGGTCTCACTGAGACATGGTTCACGGCCAGCTCTGTCACCAGCTTTGACACACTCCTACCTGACGGTTACAAGATCCTCTCCTTGCCCAGGCCCAACCGTGCTGGGGTGGGGTGTGGCCCTTATCTTCCCTGAGTGGATTCCTGCCACTGTCACCCCTAAGCAGACCTACTCCTCCTTTGAATGCCTTGTCTGCCGACTCTCTCTCTCTCCAAGCCATTCCCTTACCGTGGCTACTATCTATCGGCCACCTGGTCAAATTTCCTCCTTCCTCTCTGAGTGGGCTGACCTCTCCTCCTCACTCCTGTCCTCAACCACTCAACTCCTCTTTCTTGGAGACTTCAATATCCACTATGATGCCTCCTGTCCTCCCTCTGGACTCTTTCGCAACTTCTGCGACTCTCTCTCACTCTCTATTCTCCCGTCTGGGCCGACCCATTCTGCAGGGCACACTCTTGATGCTCTGATCTCTTCTGACCTTCCCCTCTCTGTCCCTCTCTCCACTCCTCTCTCCTGGAGTGATCACTTTCTCTTATCCTCCCACCTCACCTTCCCTACCCCACAGGCAAAGCCACCCTCATCACTGCCACCCACCTTTGCGTTCATCCGACCCATGAAGCGCGTGTCAGTTGAGGCTTTTGCTTCCACCTTCTCGCCCCCCCCCCTTCGGCTGACTCCCACCCTGACACAGCCCTCTCCACTCTCCACTCTGCTATATCTGATACCCTTGATATCCTTGTCCCTGTCATGAGATTCTGCCTGAAGCCCAAAGCCAAATGTAACTCCTGGTATGACTCGGATCTCGTCACCCTTAAACGCAAGTGCAGGGTGGCAGAGAGGAAATGGCGTGCTTCATGTTGATCCTCTGACAAACTGGCCTGCCGCCTGCTCCAAAGGCAATACCGGCTCTCCGTTCTCACTAAGAAGAGAGCCCTTATCCAAACCCGCATCTCTGCGGCATCTAACAATTCGGCCAAACTCTTTAAAATCTGCAAGGAGCTGGCCAACCCTGCTGCAGTCTCCACCTCTCCTGTCCCCTCCCAGGCCCTCTGCACGGCACTGGCCTCTCACGTCATTTAAAAAACTCAGGACATCCTGTCCTCACTCTCCTCCTATCACCTCCCCTCCTCTATTCCCTGCTCTCCCTCTGGCCCTTTTGCAGCCACCCCTCCTCCCTCCTTCTCTGCCTTTCCCCTTTTTTCTGCTGATGAGGTTTCGAGACAAATCCGATCTATGAAAGTCTCGTCAAAACAGGTCCACCCCTGTTCCTCCAAAACTATCAAGGACCACATCGACTCCCTGGCTCCTGCCCTGGCTGACTTCTGCAATCACTCCTTCGCCTCTGGTGTCTTCCCATCCCCCCTCAAGCACTCCCTTGTGCACCCCCTTCTTAAGAAACCCTCTTCCGACCCCTCCTGCCCAGCTAACTATCGCCCAATCTCTATCACTCCCTTCCTGGGCAAGCTCCTGGAGAAACTGGCCATCTCCCAGCTTAATCTCCATGCTGAATCTGTTGGTAGTCTTCATGACCATCAGTCTGGCTTCAGAGCTGCCAGAAGCACGGAAACTGCTCTCCTGAACATCTGTGAGGACCTGCTCTCAAACCTTGACTCTAACACCCCTTGTGTTCTCATTTTGCTCGACCTCTCTTCTGCCTTTGACACTGTCAACCACACCATCCTGCTCAACCATCTCTGTGATAACCTGGGTATCACTGGTCAGGCTCTGGCATGGCTGACCTCCTTCCTCTCCAATCGACCCTCCCAGGTCCAACTGGGTTCCTTCCTCTCTGACATCTTTTTCTCTACCTGTGGTGTCCCCCAGGGATCTAACCTCTCCCCCTGGCTGTTCAACCAGTACATGTCACTTCTTGCTCACCGCATCGCCGCTCTCTGTCCCAACTTTCAGTGCTATGTGGATGATACCCAGCTCATTTTCAGGCTACCCTCGGCCTCCTCCTCCCCTTCCCTCATCTCTGACTGTCTTTCTGCTATCCAGGAATGGTGTGCCGCCAATGACTTCTGCCTTAATGCCAGTAAGACTGAGATTCTACTTATCGGCACACCCACTCCCTCCTTCCCTGCAGCTCTCTGGCCAGCCTCCCTTGGCCCTTTTCCTGCTCCTACCTGCCAGGCAAAAAATCTCGGGGTCATCTGCGACTCCACACTCTCTTTCTCTCCTCACATATCTGACGTCTCTAAGAAGTCACACTACCAGCTACACCTCCTCAGAGGTATCCTTACTTTCCTCTCCTTCCCCCAGAAGCTCATTGTCTCCAGAGCCCTGGTTCTCTCGAAGCGGGACTACTGTAACAGCCTCTATCTAAATCTTCCTGCCTCTACACTCCGCCCTTTGCAACTCATCCAGAACAGGACTGCGAGACTTGTCCTTGGCCTCAAGCCCGTATCTCTCCAGGACTGAAATCGCTACACTGGCTCCCAGTGGCTGCGAGGATTAAGTTCAAAACCCTCTGCATTGTCCACAAGGCCTTCTGGGGCCTTGGGCCAAAATACCTTCAACTCCCTCTTCCTAAATATCTTCCTTCTCAAGCTCTTCGCTCATCCACCTCCAACTACCTCAGGGTTAGCCGCTTCTCCAAGCAACGAGCTGGGGGAAGATCTCTCTCCGCAGCATGGGCCTCCCTCTGGAACAGCTTTCCTGCCTCCATGAAACTTGAGGAGAACCTCAAAACCTTCCTCTTTGCCTCTGCTTTCTCTCCCTCTCTCCCCTGCTAAAATCACTGATCCTGCACTGAATCTGCAACTGGGCCACTCACCGATCTCGGTCCTTGGCCCAGCCACTCTTCCCTGCACTGCCTACCTGCACTACGGGACTGTCTCTGTATCCTACAGCCCCTTCTCCCGGCACTTACCTTGCACTTGCCACCAGCTGGCCCTATTATTTATCTTGTATTCTACTAACCATGTACTGCACTCTCCTTGCACTTGCCACCAGCTGGCCCTATTATTTATCTTGTATTCTACTAACCATGTACTGCACTTTCCCCTCTCCCTTCCCCTTGCACTTTTCCCAGTCCCCCTACCCTTGCACTTGCGCGATCTGAATGACACCTGGCCTAGTAGGATCGTTGTCTGTTCTCCCCTTGTCCCCCCCGCCTCGTTGCGCCTTGAAACACTTGTGTATAGGCGCGTTACAAATGCCATATCATATCATATCATATCATATCATATCATTAGAACAACGTAAAAGCCATACCCTGATGAGGCCGACACACCCCCAATGAATCGATTCGGAATCAAGACAAGGAGAAAAAGTTCAGCACGTGCAGATACGATCGATGATGAGGAAGAAGGACGCTAAGATTGCTGATTAAATAAATGTGAGTGTGCATTTGGACTGTGGCTCACCTAGGACACGCTTTAAAGATATTATAGCAGGAGTGCAAACTCTGTTCTTGAGCCACAGGAATCTTAGAAAATTTAACTTTAGAAAATTGTTGACATGTTGTGGATATGTTTGAGCGACAGCATCTAATAAGAGATTCGAAGCATGAGCAATGAGCTGATT
The DNA here is from genome assembly GCF_040938575.1 of Ambystoma mexicanum. NCBI lineage: Eukaryota > Metazoa > Chordata > Amphibia > Caudata > Ambystomatidae > Ambystoma > Ambystoma mexicanum. Next base: position 134,909,363 of record NC_090929.1, read on the forward strand.
CTTTTCATACAACGCAATTGTTTGGTTGAACGTATGGTGGTGTCATGACCCCTAGCACGCACTCACACAACTGCAGGGGTAGCTGTAGTGATTCTGGTAAGCAATGGACAATGAGGGTTGTTGGCTGGAGGTGGCACCTGTTTGCACATGATAAGAGCCCCCGCCAAGATGGCTGCCAAGTCAGGACTCAACACAGGAACCAAGATGGCTCCCAAGTAGCTCATACTTCTAGTATCCTTGGTGGTCTAGTGGAAGGGTGTACCCAGGGCTATAAAAACCCTGCCCTGGGACACACCCAGTGCTTAGCGCTTTTCCCTTCTCAACGCAAGTGGTTTAACGCTTGCCGTGTAGCCAGTTTCACATGCAAGAGGATTCTTGCAATTTCGGCTCTTGCCACTTGTCCTATGCACCTGCTCCAGATCTTCAGTAACCTGTCAGCTTCTCCGGAGCTCGGATGACTTCCATACTAACCTGGATCACCTTGTTCCAATCACAGGCGGCTCTCCAGTTTTATCCGCACTTGCGTTGAGGGACTCTGCACCTGAAAGGAAATACAAAACAGTAAGCTTTTGAATGCTTGCTATCCTACACCCTGGGCACCCCCTGAAATACCTCTTACCTGAGTTTTGGTAATCCAGGAACCCGTTGACAGCGGAGCACAGACAGCAGCACCTGAAACGAAAGCAACAAGACAGAGAAGAAGTCAGCAATAAGCAATATGCGCATCGCGTGCCACCCTCATCCCTCATAAAGTCTTGCGTAGCTGCAGAAGAACAAGGGACACTGCAGCGCAACTAAAGACTTACCTGCAGTGCTCAACTGTAGTGCTAAGGTGAGCCGGGGCCTTGCCCACCCAGCCAGCCAACCTTGGGGAATAGGAAGGACGTGAGGGGGGAGTAGGAGAACAGGCATTAGCACATTAATTTGTTTGCCTGCAGGCTCACTAAGACGGCCATCACTCTTCCTAACAACACTGAAGATTCCAACCAATCCACTCCCATCCACATTGTACACTGGGCAATAGCCTCCAGTGGGAACAGTGGGGAAGGAGTGGCTTGAGCTCGCAACCTGTCCTCTAGAGAGATACACTCCCAACGACACAGACCAGGCACTCCTGCAGGGCACCAGAGGTAAGCGTTACAGAACGCTAAACCCATGTACAACAACTCTGCCCGCGTGTCATGGAGTCGGAAGACGATCAGTTAGCAGCTGTATTAGGCGAATTGAGGGCAGAGGCCCACGCAGCTCGATCAGAAACTAATGCTATGAGAAAGGAGTTGGTAGTGAATCCGGAAAGAACAGATGAGCTAGCTAAATGCTTGACTAGGACCCAAGCGGGTCATGTCCCCTTGCCAGGCCCGTTAGACGGTGCTGCTACAGCAGCACCTGCCCAGATTCAAGTAACCACTCCTGTCACTGTTCCCTTAGCACCTCCTGAACAGTTCCTGGGGGATCCACAGAAATATGCCATATTTATGAACCAATGCCGGCTACATTTCTTGTGTCGGCCAAGAGCATTCTCAACAGACCAAACCAAGATTGCCTTCGTTTTATCATACCTAGGAGGACATGCGGCCAGTAGGTCAGTGCCCTTTGTGAATCGGGATGCCCCAATTTTGTATAATTTTTCCAGTTTCCAGCAGGAATTAGACAAGCTCTTTGGTCGCAGAACACACGGGCAGACCTTGGATGGGGAATTACTGACTCTTCGACAAGGATCTCAGGACCTATTACTGTATATTACTACTTTCAACTGGCTAGTAGCACAGACGAATTGGCCAGAAGAAAAAAATGGACTACCTTGTTCTATCGAGATCTCAGTGGTGAACTCAAAGACGTATTGGTGCAAGTGGTTATTCCACCGGAGAGGTCTTTTGAGTACACAGATCTAGAGGTGCAGCTAGACCATCGGTTGCAGGAAAGAAGGTCCGATCGGTCTCGTACTGAAGGGCGCCCTTTATATGTACGTCCATGGGAGGCTACATCCTGTCCTACGGAAGCTCTGCCGGAACCTATGCAACTGGGCAGTGTCAGAGAGCCTCTGACCAAGGAGGAAAGGAAAAGGCACAGGCAACAACTCTGCTTATACTGTGACAAGGCAGGACATTTCTTGAAAGATTGCCCAAGTAAACTACCTAGGAAACCTTTAGGAGCAATTGATACCATAATGGGGGATGCAAGTAAGCTTTCGGAAAACTCCACGGGTCGGCAAGACTAGAGATCAGCTTGTCGAAAAAGGAGAAGGCGTCATCGATCTCACATCTCACGACACCAGTAATCCTCCTCACCCCAGATCAGCTGCAGCATATGCACACCCTAGAGGCATATGTAGACTGAGGAGCAGTAGGAAATTACATGGACATCACAGCAGCCCAGCGGATAGGTGTCCCCATGCAGCGGAGGGAAAAGGTTGACAACCTAGTCTCAGTGGATGGAGCGCAACTATCATCTGGACCAGTGACCCAGTGTACAGGTGAAGTGGTACTCTTGTGTTATGATGGCCATCGGGAACGCGTAGTGTTTGACTTAATAAGGCACCCCAGTCCCAGCTCATACTAGGCATGCCCTAGATGGAGTGTCACGATCTGGTCATTGACTAGCAAACACATACGTTGATCTTCTCCACTGAATGTCTGCAGACCTGCTATTCACCCACATCCGGTACCGCTCATCCAACTGCTGAAACACAAGGCAACAACTACAGAATAAGAATTGGTATCATCGGACAGCCGCCTCCTGAATACAAAACCCAACAAGCCGTCTTCCGGAAGGAACAGGCCAATACCTTGCTGCCACATCAGCCCTATGACTGTCAAATAGATTTGATCCCGGGCTCCCAGATACCATGCAGTCGCACATATGTGCTTACAGAAAAGGAGAACCAGCACTTACGCAGTTATCTCGATCAGTATTTGGCTAACGGATATGATATGGTATGGCATTTATAGCACGTCTATCGACAAGTGTTTCAAGGCGGATTGATTCAGCCTTCTAAGTCCCCACCTCCTCGGCTCTCTTCTTCGTCCCTAAGGAAGAGGGGGACCTTAGAACCTGCATAGAATACAGAGGGCTCAGCAAGATAACAATAAAGAACTGGTACCCTCTGCCACTGATCCCGGTACTGCTGGACCAAGTAAAAGGGGCCAACATCTGTACCAAACTCAGTCTTAGGGGGCATACCACTTGTTTTGCGTTAAAGAAGGCGATGAATGGAAGACAGCCTTCCGTACCAAGTTTAGGCTATTTGAATACACTGCTATGCCCTTCGGTTTGTGCAACACGCCGTCCGCCTTTCAATTCTTTATGAATGATGTCCTGATGGAACTGCTTGAGGTTTGTGCCATAGTATAAATAGAGGACATCCTGATCTATTCCTAGACTTTGGAAGAGCACGTACAACATGTCAAGGCGGTCTTAGAGAAACTGCGACAATACTGGTTATTTGCCATACTAGAGAAATACACCTTTCATGTAACTGAAGTGGAGTTCCTAGGGTTTATCCTGACCCCGTAAGGGATCCAAATGGACAACCGTAAGGTAGATGCAATACTCCAGTGGCCTTCACCACTTCGGTAAAGGCAGTCCAAAGTTTCCAGGGGTTCGACAATTTTTACCGGCGATTCATCCCTGTGTTCCGCTCACCTGGTCTCTGCGGAGGCGTTGGGGCACAGTTGCAGCCCTCCCTGGACTTGAATCACCTCTCTCAGGCCTCTCCCTCAGTAGAAAATCTGTGAGTGGTGGTACGTGGTGAGATTGCTCCTGCTTGAGATAAGAGTGTGTGAGTGCGCCGATCTATGATTGTTGTTCCTCTCGAACCCTTCACCCCGAAGTACAGTTTCTGGGACATACGCCGGCCCATAAAGCTCAACTGTGAATTGTGGAAGATAAGCTCGCCGTCCTGCTGCTTCTGGCAGGGGCTCGTCGAATGGGATCTAGTTCCTTCACTGATCCCTGATAAGGATTAGTCCAGTCCAGCTGCGCTTATACTTCTTGAGCTCTTGTGATGCTGTTCGTTCTGTTTAATGTCATTATATGTTGCTCCTAATTATGCCCGCAATAATGTCTCTCTTCTGTTTTCTTCCCTTAGATGAAAAAAAGGCCTAGATGCAGCTGTGAGACGTCAGACGCGGCCAGACGGAAGATGGAGGCTACCGCAAAGTTCGACAGAAGGTAAGCAAAGGTTTAAGGTAAAGCGCAAGGTATGGCGAAGCGCAACCTTAAACTGACTGTTTTTTCAATGTTTTTTCAATGTCTAACCTTGTCTTCTGTTTCTCCTTGCAGGCGCTGCTGTCGACAATGGAGCGTGTCGTGCTGCGGTGCCAAGATGAAGATTTAGGCGTTCCGGGAAGTGTAAAGATGAATACTTGGCTCGCTGAAGAGATGTACCAGTAAGAGCAGCTTCCCCCAGTTGGTAAGTATGCTGGCAGGAAGCAGGATGTCCAGAAAGCAGGATCTTCAAAGGTAAGTCTGACCTCAGGCGACGGTGAGCGTTAAGCTGCTTGCAAGTGCAGAATAACGCAAAGCACTGGCCTTAAGGATGAGCAGCTTATATAGCTGAGCTTCTGAAGCCACGCCCACAAGGTTCAGCTTGCCTGCCATACCCGAAGGCAATCCATTAGCACCCACACCCAAGAATAAACTTGGGGCTGCTTAATGAATAGAATGTTCAGGTTAATGCATTCTGCTTAATGGATGGAATGTTCAAGGTTAATGCATCTGCTTAATGGATGGAATGTTCACGGTTAATGCATCTGTAGTGTTATGTCCATAATAAAGGCTTGTGATGTCAAATTGATGTTCTTGTTTACCTTTGTTCATGAGCCTGGCATCAAAGGCACCAAGACAGTGTCCACCCAGGTCTCCTGTGCATGCGACCCCTGCATGCCTGTGCCCCTGACTTCATGATCATGACAGCACACCCCCTCAAGGCCCCTCTCAAGGGTGGTTCTCCTCCCGGTCTTGGTTTGGTGGGATTATTGCGATGGAACTGTCTGATTAAACGTGGAGCATAGAATTGTTCACTGGGTTCCCAAGTTCGGTCTTGAGGTCCGTAACCTTTCCAGTCAATTAGGTAATACAATTTTGATCGAACCACCTTGGAATCCAGGATGGATTTGACTTCATATTCTGGTTCTCCATCTATTACTTTGGGCTCTGGCGGAGAACTAAGCCGTGCATTGGGTTTCATTGGTTTGAGGAGGGAGACATGAAATACGGGGTGAATGTTCATGTGAGTTGGTAACTCCAATGTCATGGCGACAGGATTGATTATGGACTTTATAGTACAGAGGCCCAGGTATCTTGGGCGGAAAGCTCTTGGCCCCTTCAGAGGAATATATTTGGATGCTCGCCAATCTGGTAGGCGGGAGCTTCCTTCCGATGTCGATCAGCAAACAGTTTTTGTCTTTCTTTAGCCTTGATCAGATGTTCTGTCGCCTACTTAAAAACTGGAGTGATGGTTTTATGCAAGTTTTCTATGGCTGGCATTTCCAGGGTATCGGGTGGATCAAATACTGATGTCCACGGATGTCTTCCGTGCACAGTGTAGAATGGAGTTTGCCCTGTGCTTGTGTGAACTGAGTTGCTGTATGCATACTCAGCTATCCAGAGTATATTTTTCCAAGAGTCCTCGGACTTTTGCAACATACACCTGAGATATTGCTCTAAAGTTTGGTTGGTTCGTTCAGATTGCCCATCAGTTTGAGGGTGATGGCTTGTGGACAACCGGAGATCGATCTTGGCAATCGTACAACACTTTCTCCAAAAGGCAGAAACAAATTGAGTTCCGCGATCAGCCAATAATATTGAGGAAATCCCTGCAATCGAACAATTTGCTCTAGGAACACAGAAGCGAGAGTTGACGCAGTTGGGAGTCCCTTCAGAGGGATGAAATGGGCCTTTTTGGAGAATAAATCCACAACAACTAATATGGTGTTGTATCGCTTTCAGGGTGGAAGATCTGTGATGAAGCGCATCATCAGGGTATGCCAAGATGCTGGCGGTACTGTTAGGGGATGGAGTAAGCCAGTGGGGTTCTGTTTCTGAGACTTGTGTTGTGCACAGACTCCGCAGGTTTCAATAAATTGAGCAATGTCCTTTCGCCAGGTTGGCCACCAGTAGTTTTGTTTTACCTTAGCCTGAGTTTTGGCTATTCCTGGGTGTCCTTTCACTAATGAATTGTAGTAATTTGTGATGATTTGCTTTTGCAGTTCTTGGTCTTGGGCATATAATCGTCCTTGGAAATACGGTAGATTGTCTTTGATGTTGTACTGGTCACCTTTTCACAGCCATTCCTGTTGTGTTGATTGATCCATCAGTGATTGCAACCTGGTTCTTTGGTCATCCACATGTGTGGTGGCAGCTATTGTGGTTTGAATCCTTTCCTCAGGAATTATGGCCATGGGGTCGGATGTTGTAGAAGCCTCTTTCTCTTCACTCATGCTTGATAGAGCGTCTGCTTTCCCATTGCGTACTCGAGGTCTATAAGTGATAATAAAATCGTATTCTGCGAAGAAGAGAGCCCAACGCAGTTGACTTGAGGATTGTGCTTTGGCGGTTTTCAAGTATTGCAAGTTATGATGGTCCGTGATGACAGTTTGCATAGTTCAACTCGGGAGCTGAGAATTTGCGGGACCAGAATGCGACTGGGTGTAGTTGTCCTGTCTCGAGGTCTCGTTGTGACAATACTGCTCCCATGGAGATTGTTGAAGCATCTGTCTCAACTATGTAAGGTAGGTCTGGTCGTGGATGTCGAAGGACTGGTGCTGTAGTGAATGCTAGTTTCAACTTCTGGAAGTCTTCTTCAGCTTCTTTTGACCAATGGAACTTTTGATTTTTCTTCAAAAAGGAGGTAATTGGATGTACAATTTGTGAAAACCCAGGTATAAACCGACGATAAAAGTTGGCGGACCCGAGCACGCTTTGCACTCCTTTTGTGGAAGTTGGTGAGGGCCATTGTACGATTGCGTCCACCTTTCGTGTAACCATATGTACGCCTTGTGGTGTGAGCATGAAACCGAGAAACTCGAAATCGGTTACATGGAAAAAACATTTTTCCAACTTGGCATACAATTGGTGTTGTCGAAGCTTCTCTAAGACTTCCCGGACATGGCCTACATGTTCTTCAATGAAGCTGGAGTAGATAAGAATGTTGTTAATGTAAACAAGAGCACAAACGTCCAGTAGTTCACGAAGTACATCATTCATAAAGAATTGGAACGCCGCAGGGGCATTGCATAGCCCGAAGGGCATGACCTGGTATTCAAAGAGGACGTACTTCGTGCAGAAGGCCGTTTTCCACTCATCTCCCTCTTTACAACATCCGCCGGCAGGCGGAAGCCGGCGGCCACCTCAAGGCCACCATAAGGCTGCTTGCCCTGTTTGCCCCCACAGACCCCCTTCGCCGTGGAGTGGGCAGGAGCCCCCCACCACCGTCCTGGACATCGATACAGACGACTCGACTGGGCCGAAAGCATCGGATCACACGGCAGCGGTGATCCATTCATAGGATCCAAAGCAGATCCCTGTTGCCCCTGCATCTAGCCAATCTGCCCCCCCAGGGCACCCCACCTCATCAAAGGAGCCCCCGCAGCCTCTACATCCCCCAGGTCCGCTCGCGCCGACTTTTTGAAAAACAAAATGTCGGGCGCGACGCGGCCTGAAAGCGAGGCTGAGCGTCCCACGTTGCTGAGCAACCCTGCGTAGGCTGCTCTTAAGCCTAAACATCCGCCGGCAGGCGGAAGCCGGCGGCCACCTCAAGGCCACCATAAGGCTGCTTGCCCTGTTTGCCCCCACAGACCCCCTTCGCCGTGGAGTGGGCAGGAGCCCCCCACCACCGTCCTGGACATCGATACAGACGACTCGACTGGGCCGAAAGCATTGGATCACACGGCAGCGGTGATCCATTCATAGGATCCAAAGCAGATCCCTGTTGCCCCTGCATCTAGCCAATCTGCCCCCCCAGGGCACCCCACCTCATCAAAGGAGCCCCCGCAGCCTCTACATCCCCCAGGTCCGCTCGCGCCGACTTTTTGAAAAACAAAATGTCGGGCGCGACGCGGCCTGAAAGCGAGGCTGAGCGTCCCACGTTGCTGAGCAACCCTGCGTAGGCTGCTCTTAAGCCTAAACATCCGCCGGCAGGCGGAAGCCGGCGGCCACCTCAAGGCCACCATAAGGCTGCTTGCCCTGTTTGCCCCTGTTCGCCATGGAAGCATACTGTTGGACCCCGATTACCATCATAAAGGTCGCGCTGTACAATTGCCTCATATGGGGAACTCTTCTTCTTTTTCAATTGCATGCTCTGTACGTGGATGATCAACAGTATACTGGACCGCAAACCACGTGAGTACAATCACTGGCTGCTCATTTGCTATGCTATGCTAGTTGCAGTAGTGCCTTTCCTGCTACCCTGACAGATCTCGAATCTAGCTGACACCATATCTGACACCTGTGTTCACTCAGCTTCTTTGTAAGATCCATGGTGTCCTTGCATGAGCTGCCTACTTGCCCAAGCGCCCTCGTTTGAAACTGACTTCACAATCTCGCTAGCACGCCACCACTCGTGGGCATGCGAACTGCATTTCTGTTATCGTGATACTTCCTGTGTTGTGCCTTATGGTCGCCAATAGACCACATTTAACCTATGCTGAACCCTGTGTTGGGCCTATGGTCGCCATTAGACCACATTTAACCTATGCATTTCTGTTATCGTGATACTTCCTGTGTTGTGCCTTATGGTCGCCAATAGACCACATTTAACCTATGCTGAACCCTGTGTTGTGCCCTATGGTCGCCAATAGACCACATTTAACCTATATTGTGCCCTATGGTCGCCATTAGACCACATTTAACCTAAGCTGAACCCTGTGTTGGGCCTATGGTCGCCATTAGACCACATTTAACCTATATTGTGCCCTATGGTCGCCATTAGACCACATTTAACCTATATTGTGCCCTATGGTCGCCATTAGACCACATTTAACCTATGCTGAACCCTGTGTTGTGCCTATGGTCGCCAATAGACCACATTTAACCTATATTGTGCCCTGTGTTGTGCCCTATGGTTGCCATTAGACCACATTTAACCTATGCTGAACCCTGTGTTGTGCCTTATGGTCGCCAATAGACCACATTTAACCTATGCTGAACCCTGTGTTGTGCCCTATGGTCGCCATTAGACAACTCTCTCCTAGAACTGGAAGGATGCCACACCTAGCATTAGCCCTCTGCATCATGGCTACATTCACACAATCGGTCCTCAGCAGTCACATCCACATTACTCAGTCACCAATACCTACTTCAAACTTAAGCCAACTCACTACTAACGATATGCAACTTAAGCCCCCCACATTCTGCAAGGCCCAAGAAACAATACTATATGCCTCCCTTCCTTGTACCACTCCTAATAGAAACAACAGACTCCGCGCAAGACTAACCAAATTACATGAACCATTGAGAAGAACCCTTCCGGCCTCCAACCTCAAAACCAATTACAAACCTAGCTCACGAATGCCTAGCCATCCCAAACGGCCTACTCAAACATTTACCTCGAATGAGAACACCCTCCAGCTTAATAACCTCCATCCCAAAGCTTGCACTACCACTGACAAACCCATCCGAGTCAACAAAACTCCCGAGGACCCCCCTCTCAAGGGAGCGCTCCTTAATGCTAGATCACTAGTCGCTCACGCTACGGATATTGCCGACTTAATCACAGAAGGGAACCTGGATTTTCTCGCAATCACGGAAACGTGGCTCCATACTGCAGCAGGACCTACCCTCATGTTAGCTGTCCCAGACGACTACACCATTCTCAGACAAGACCGTGATAATACACGAGGAGGCGGCATCGCTATCATCTCTAAAACGGCTCTTGGTCTCAGACTAGCCCCCACCCAATCTCTACAATCATGCGAATCCCTCACCGCCAAAATGCAGATTAATGAGTCACAATCCATTAACATACACCTCATATACAGACCACCTGGCCCTCTTGGTACCTTCGAGGAAGACTTGCATAATATAATCATGAACAACCTGAAACCCTCCACCCAACTACTTATATTAGGCGATTTCAACTTAGGATTCAACGACCAAACAGACAAAAATGCCACAGAAATAGCCAATACGATCAAAGCACTAGGACTTACTCAAAAAGTCTCTACACCCACCCACATAAAAGGGAGAATACTGGACTGGGTAGCCGACCTCAACTGCTCTGCCACTATCACATCCATCCTGCCTTTAGCATGGACAGATCATTCTTTGATCTCCTTTCTCTTATCCACTGTCAGACCCACTCCACTGGTCCGACCACGAGCGCCACCATGCCTAACCAGAAGTAATAAAAGTATTACGGTAGAAAAAATCATCCCCGCCATACTGCCTACTCTCAATACACTGTCTGATAATCTCGACCCCAGCGGCCTAGTTCAGGAATTCAACAATATTATGCTTACCACTCTGGATAAAATTGCTCCTATCAAACTCAGACCGAGCAAACCCATAGCCCACCTAAACAAATGGTTCACCCCACAACTCAAAGACCTTCGCACCCTAAAGAACAAAAGTGAAACAAACTGGAGACGATGCCCATCTAGCGAGAATAAAGCCAAATTAACTGTACTCTCCTCACTCTACAAAAAGGAAATCTGCCAAGCAAAACGTAACTCATATGACCAACGCATTGCTTGCTCAAACTCAAGCATGAAGGAACTCTTCTGCATACTCAAAGAACTAGAGTCCCCTATTGCTACCCCGGACGTCTGCACCAAGGACAAATCCTGGTGTACTGACATACAACAAGCCTTAGAGCATAAAATCGATACACTTCAGAACAAAATCCAATTAAAAAAGAAGGCTCTAAACTTACAGCACCTGCCTAACATTCTCCAGCCCAATGAGCCACCACCGGCACACAATGCCACATTCCACTTCTCAAAAATGTCCATCCTAGAGGTAGAAAAAATCATCCTATCTTTAAAACCCTCAAACTGTAAAGGGGACATCTGCCCTGCACAGCTAATAAAAGACGCTGCTAGAGAACTCTCCCCATTTATAACCAAACTGATAAATGCCTCTTTTGCTACAGGTACTATACCTGCCAACCTCAAGCAATCCTGGGTGCTACCACTCCTCAAGAAACAGACACTTGATCCCCTCATTCCCACTAACTATCGACCTATTACCACGGTCCCATTTTTACTAAAAATACTGGATAAAGCCGCCTACACTCAAATACAGAAGCATTTAGAACTGCACAAACTCCTGGGCAACAGACAATCCGGCTTCCGTCCAATGCACGGAACTGAGACTGCCTTAATCGACCTTAAGTCCCAGATAGACGAACTAAGAGACAAAGGAAGGACGGTACTCCTGCTCCTACTCGACCTTTCCGCTGCTTTCGACCTGGTCAACCACAAGGTCTTATGTCGGCACCTTGACTCTGCAGCTCACTTCTCCACGGACGCTATCAAGTGGATCGAGTCCTTCCTGAGTGAGAGGACCATGAGAGTCTTCTCCTCCTCAGCATCTGCCGAGCCTACAACCATCCTATGCGGCGTTCCGCAAGGATCCTGCGTCTCGCCCACCCTATATAACATCTTCACTAAGCCATTGTTCGACGATCTGGACCAGCTGGGTGTCACCTACACTAACTATGCAGATGATACTCAGATTCTCCTACCACTTTCTGGGGATTACAGTGCGGACACGGGCCTAGTGAACAAAATTTACCTTATCATCCAAGCATGGATGGCCACACACGGCCTATGCTTGAACGATGATAAGACTGAACTAATAATATTGGGTTCACAGGCCAATATTAAAAAACTAGGTCAAGATTACTCTTCCTTCAATATTGACGGCAACACCATTAAAGTCTCCAAGGAAGTAAAAACCCTGGGATTCTACTTGGACTCCACACTATCCTTTGACAAACAGGTCAAATCCCTTACCTCGTCTACGGCTTACACATGCAAACTTCTTAGAGCTGGTAAACCATTCCTCTCAGACTATAGCTGTCTGATCCTGGCTAGAGCTCTTATACTCTCTAGAATCGACTATTGCAATGCCCTTTACATTGGGGCTAACAAATCCACCACTAATAAACTCCAAACGCTACAGAATAATGCCTTAAGAGCAGCCCTTGGCATAAATAAGAAAACCCACATCTCTGCCTTGAGACATCAACACAAATGGCTCTCCACATCCAATAAAATACTTCTAAAAACACTCTCTCTGACACACAAAGCTTTGAACAACGCGGCCCCCAGTTACCTCATAGACAAACTTCAGAGAAGAACTTCTCTCAGACCCACTAGAATGGGGAACACTAACTGCCTAAATATCCCCAAATACAAACTGACTACCATCGGGGGCAACAGCTTCACTGTTAAGGCAGCCAGAAGCTGGAACTCACTGCCCCAGGAGTTAAGAGCTGACCAACCATATCCACTCTTCAGGAAAAACTTAATAAAGCATATCACTGCCACCAATCCTTAGTTACCCTTCACCCTTCCCTGAGGACACTATCCTGCAATCAAGAAACAGCATACCTTGCTATACTCTCTCTTTATGTAAATACTGCTGCCCATGCATGTGTACTCATATAAGTTTTATATCCTAGTGCACGCACCTTTGATCCAGCCCTATTGTTCATATTGTATATATCCTGTAATCATACTATACTGCCACAGCCCTACTGTTCATATTGTATATTTCCCGTATTCATGCAAACTAGCCACAGTCCTATTGTTCATATTGTATATATCCTGTCTGTAACCTGTGTAATCATGTAAGCCTTGCATTTCCTTGTCATTGCGCCCTTTTACTTACGAGTCTGGTGCGCTTAACAAATGAATAAACAAACAAGAGCTCTGGTATAAGTGGTAAAGGATATCGATTTTTTCCTGTGATCTGATTGATGGCTCTATAGTCGATGCAAGTTCTTAAATCCCCCTCCTTTTTAGGCACGAAGAATAAGGGCGAGGAGGCAGGTGACTTGGACGGCCGAATTAAACCGTTCGCCAGGTACTGATCCAGGTAAGTTCTAAGATGCTGATTTTCCTGTTCTATCAGAGCGTAAATTCGGCTGCAAGGGATCTGGGCTCTGGGTACAAGATCTATTTGACAATCGTAGGGTCTGTGCGGGGGCAGAATGTTGGCTTGCTCTTTTTTTTAAAACATCCTGGTAATCTTGGTATTCAAGCGGTTAGGAGCTGGTGAGGCCCAACACGATTCCTTTCTTCGGTTTCAGATTGGTGTTATCTTTTTCGTAACATGTGTCGGCATAATCATGAGGAAATGTCAGAACTCGTTTTTGCCAGTCGATCCTAGGATTGTGGGTCTCCAACCAGGTTATTCCCAATATCATCTGGAACTGAGGAGCACCAATGAGATTGAAAGTAATTTCCTCTTGATGCCCGTTCTGACATAAAAGCTTGACTTTCTCTGTGTATTGTGTCATCGGGCCAGATGATAGCTGAGAACAATCCACAGCAGTGACGTTTTCCGATTTCTGCTTCTGTCGGAGAGGAAGACCTATTCGGAGAGCCAAATCTTGGTCAATGTAGTACCCACAGCTCCACAATCAATATATGCCTCCAAGGCATGTATTTTTGATGGTTGCTTGTGATTCACCAAAAGCATTGGAAGGACTAGATGTGAGGTCTGTATGGATTACTTTTTCATGCTCGACAAGCGGACCCCTACACTTGCCGGGCATTGGCCTTTCCCCGAGTTCTGTTCTTATTCCTCGGTTTTGTCTGTTGCCCCAACCGTTTTCTTGGGTGGTTTTACTGGACAGTCACAGAGGAAGTGACCTGCTTGTCCACAGTATAAGCAAAGCTGTTGTTGTCTTCTTTTTTCCCTTTCTGCTTTGGTAAGGGGACTTCATAATCCACCAAGTTGCATTGGCTCAGACTGTTCATGTGGTTTAGTCTGATTCTCACGAGGTCGTACATAAACTGACCGTTCCTCTGATCTAGCTCGATCCATTTTCCGATTCTGCAACCTATGATTGAGTTGCACCGTCAGGTCTATGTAGTCCGCACACCTCTCAGGAGGATTCACCACTTGCGCCAATACATCCTTAAGTTCTCCATGTAACCTTTGGTAAAAGAGTTTAGTCCTCTTCTCTTCTGGCCAGTTGGTCTGGGCTATGAGACGATTGAAGGTTGCAATATAGGTTAAAAGATCTTGATTCCCTTGTCTGAGTGACAACAACTCGTTGTCCAGAGCTTGTTCTTGTGTATGGTGGGCAAACAATTTCTCCATCTCATGTTGGAAATTCCGAAAGGTCCGGAGTAAAGGGTCATCTTGATTTACCAGAGGTATAGACCAGTCCGCCGCACTACCTCCTAAGTACGAGAGTACAAGCGCCACTTTGGCTTGGTCATTAGGAAAGGCTCCTGGTCTGCACAAGAAATGAAGACGACATTGGTTCATAAATACAGCTAACTTGTTTGGGTCGCTGATGAAGCGTTCAGGAGGGGCTAGAGGCACTGATCCTGGAAGAACCACCTGAACCGGTGTAGATTGTTGTGGTGCGGAAGAATGAGAAGATTGGTTCATTCCAGGAATTGGAGAATGTCCTGCTTGTTCTTGTAGCATTTGTCTAGCCAATTCGTCAGTTCTTTCTCGAGTTTCAATAAGATCCCTCCGTAATGCATTGATTTCCTGTCTTGAAGCATGTACTTCAGCCCGTAATTCCCCTAGTAAGAGGGCTAACTGATCTGTTTCTGAAGTTTCCTTAACACCCAGGCAGAGATATTAGAGTCTTCGCGTTCTGTTACGCTCACCTGGTCTCTGCAGAGGCGTTGGGGCACGGTTGCAGCCCTCCCTGGACTTGAATCACCTCCCTCAGGCCTCTCTCTCAGTAGAAAAGCTGTGAGTGGTGGTACGTGGTGCGACTGCTTCTGCATGGAGATAAGAGTGTGTGAGTGTGCCAATCTATGATTGTTGTTTCTCCCGAACCCTTCACCCCGAAGTACAGTTTCTGGGAGCATACGCCGGCCCATAAAGCTCACCTGTGAATTATGCAAGATAAGCTCTCCGTCCTGCTTCTTCTGGCAGGGGCTCGTCGAATGGGATCTAGTTCCTTCACTGATCCCTGATAAGGATTAGTCCAGTCCAGCTGTGACTATGTTTCTCCTTAAGATTGGTAAGTCTTTCTTGAGCTCTTGTGATGCTGTTCGTTCTGTTTAATGTTGTTATATGTTGCTCCTAATTATGCCCGCAGTAAGGTCTCTCTTCTGTTTTCTTCCCTTGGATGGAAACGGGGCCTAGATGCAGCTGTGAGACGTCAGACGCGGCCAGAGGGAAGATGGAGGCTACCGCAATGTTCAACAGCAGGTAAGCGAAGGTTTAAGGCAAAGCATGAGGTATGGTGAAGCGCAACCTTACACTGACTGTTTTTTCAAAGTCTAACCTTGTCTTCTGTTTTTCCTTGCAGGCGCTGCTGTCGACAATGGAGCGTGTCGTGCTGCAGTGCCAAGATAAAGATTTCGGCGTTCCTGGAAGTGTAAAGATGAATACTTGGCTCACCAAGGAGATGTACCGGTAAGAACAGCTTCCCCCAGTTGGTAAGTATTCTGGCAGGAAGCAGGACGTCCAGGAAGCAGGATCTTCAAAGGACAAGTCTGACCTCAGGCGACGGTGAGCGTTAAGCTGCTTGCAAGTGCAGAATAACGCGAAGCACTGGCCTTAAGGATGAGCAGCTTATATAGCTGAGCTTCTGAAGCCACGCCCACCAGGTTCAGCCTGCCTGCCACACCCGAAGGCAATCCATTAGCAGCCACACTAAAGAATACACTTGGGGCTGCTTAATGAATAGAATGTTCAGGTTAATGCATTCTGCTTAATGGATGGAATGTTCAAGGTTAATGCATCTGTAGTGTTATGTCCATAATAAAGGCTTTTGATGTCAAATTGATGTTCTTGTTTACCTTTGTTCATGAGCCTGGCGCCAAAGGCACCAGGACAGTGTCCACCCAGGTCTCCTGTGCATGCGACCCCTGCATGTCAGTGCCCCAGGCTTCATGACCATGACACCCAGCACTTCACTGCTCCACAAAAACAAGACCTTTACCTGGACAATCGAAGCTGAACAGGCTTTCACTCGGCTCAAACATCAGTTTATTACTATACCAATACTCAGACACCCGGACTACTTGGTGGAGACCGACGCGTGTAGCGTTGCAATGGGGGCAGTACTGTCCCAACAGAATCCAGAAACCAATCAGTTACATTGTGTGGCATTTTGATCCAAGAAGTATATCAGCTGAATTAAATTATACAGTGATGGAAAAAGAATTACTTGCCATTAAAGCAGCCTTCAAGGAATGGTGTCACCACCTGATTGGAACACATCACACTATCACCGTACTTACCGACCATCGCAACTTACAATATCTGTGAACAGCCAAAGCGCAATCACCTCGTCAACTAAGATGGGCAGAGTTTTTCACAGAATACAACTTCACAGTAACACACCGTCCTGGAGTACGAAACGAGAAGGCCGATGCCCTCTCCCACATAGGATGGGATGCAGAAGCAGAAGATGTGTATGCAGTTCCCACGCTGATTGCAATAATTCCCGAAGACAAGTGGTTTGAGGCTGTGAATACTAACCTGTCTTCTGAAAAGTCACTGAAGGAGGAAATCAGGAATGTCATGAAACCTGACCAACTACGCATTTGGGTATCTCAAGACCCCTTGTGGACAGAAGATAATGGGCTCCCATATTACCAGAAGCGCTTAACCTACCAGATCTCGTTATGCAAAACAAAGTTATCCATGCCTACCATGATACACTCACAGCAGGCCATCCCGGGATCACAAAAACCATGGCCAAGATCCGACATATTTCTGGTGGCCTACCTGGCGAAAAGAAACCGTACAGTATGTTAAGACTTGTGACACCTGTGCAAGAAACAAGCCATCAAAAATCAAGCCCCAGGGCTTACTTCGGCTTACTCTGTACCGCCGGCCCCATGGCATACAATCTCTTTAGACTTTATCACATATTTCGCTCCATTACAACACTATCCTAGTGGTAGTTGATCTTTTGACCAAAATGGCGCAGTGCATAGACCTGAAAGGACTACCAAATGCAGGAACGCTGGCACAGTTATTTCTAGAGAACAGTCAAGTTGCACGGTTTTCCATCAGTGGTAGTATCCGATCTAGGAAGCCAGTTTGTTTCCAAGTTCTGGAAGAGTTCCTGCACTAACGCCCAAATTGAAATTTGATTATCCACCAGTCATCACCCACAAACCGACAGCCAGACTGAGAGGACCAATCAAACCCTTGAACAATACCTGCGTTGCATGTTCATCCAAGCAGACAAAAGTTGGGTTGACCTCTTGTGGGCCGCAGAATCTGCTTATAATAATTCCGTCCATAATTCCACTGGATTTTCACCTTTCTTTTTCTTACATGGGAGGGATCCACGAACCACCGCCTTTGACCCACCTGCACCATTAGAAATGCCAGCTATAACTTCTCTGCACACAAGTATTAGAGAAACCCTGGCAAAGGCTACTAAAACCCTTCAGGACTCAAAGGCAGTTCATAAGCATTTTGCAGATAAACACAGGATAGACGCACCTACTTACCAGATAGGAGATACGGTTTGGCTTGCTACAAAACATATCCAGTTAAAAGGTCCAAAGAGATTCCATACAAAATACATTGGCCGAAATTCCATCATTTCCTTCATCAACCCTGTGGCAGTAAAACTGGAGTTACCCACCACCTTACAGATACACCCAGTTTTCAATGTGTCTTTATTAAAAAGGATGCAACCTGGTACTTGGGACTCTACATCCAGACCCCCTCCCATAGAAACACAAGGAGTGGAAGCTGAGTATGAAGTCATAGATTTCTTAGACTCAAAGATTATGCGAAGGAAACTTTATTATCTTGTTGACTGGAAGGGGCATGGCATTCTAGACAGGACTTGGGAACCAGCAGCCAACATACATGCACCACGCCTTTTAACTTGTTACCACCATAACTACCCGGACCGCCCAGGATCAATGATAGATTTCCTTGGGGGACTTTGGAGGGGTGTGCTCTCATGACCCCTAGCACGCACTCACACAACTGCAGAGGTAGCTGTAGTGATTCTGGCAAGCAATGGACAATGAGGGTTGCTGGCTGGAGGTGGCACCTGTTTGCACCTGATAAGAGCCCCCGCCCAGATGTCCGCCAAGTCAGGACTCAACACAGGAACCAAGATGGCCCCCAAGTAGCTCATACTTCTAGGATCCTTGGTGGTATAGTGGAAGGGTGTAGCCCAGTGCTATAAAAACCCCGCCCTGGGCCACACCAGTGCTTAGCATTTTTTTCTCTTCTAAACGCAAGTGGTTTAACACTTGTCATGTATCCAGTTCCATGTGCAAGAGGATTCTTGCAATTTCGGCTCTTGCCGCTTGTCCTACGCACCTGCTCCGGATCTTCAGGAACCTATCAGCTTCTCTGGAGCTCTGCCGGCTTTCATTCTCACCCGGATTACCTCGTTCCAATCACAGGTTCTTCCGGCGGCTCTCCAGTTTTACCTGCACTCGCATTGAGGGACTCTGCACCTGAAAACAACACAAAACAGTAAGCTTTTGAACGTTTGGCATCCTATACCCTGGGCACCCCCTGA
This sequence comes from Ambystoma mexicanum, assembly GCF_040938575.1. Taxonomy (NCBI): domain Eukaryota; kingdom Metazoa; phylum Chordata; class Amphibia; order Caudata; family Ambystomatidae; genus Ambystoma; species Ambystoma mexicanum. The sequence continues at coordinate 134,928,015 of NC_090929.1, forward strand.
AATACTGCTTACCTGAGTTTTGGCAATCCACAAACCCGTTGACAGCAGAGCACAGCCTGTGGCACCTGAAACGAAAGCAACAAGACAGAGAAGAAGATTGCGTGCCACCCTCATCCCTCATAAAGACATGCATAGCTGCAGAAGAACAAGGGACACTGCAGTGCAACTAAAGACTTACCTGCAGAACTGCAGAGACATTGTAGCACAATTGAGACGTACCTGCAGAAAGCATCACATGCATCGCAGCAGGACTGGGCCACTCTCCAGTGACGGAACAGGACCAGATACAAACCTGATACCTCGAGTGCTCAACTTCAGTGCTTAGGTGAGTCAGGGCATTGCTCACCCAGCCAGCCATCCTTGGGGAATAGGAGGGAGGTGAGGGGGGAGAGTAGGAGAACAGGCATTAACACATTAATTTGTTTGCCCACAGGCTCACCCATCACTCTTCCTAACAACACTGAAGATTCCAACCAATCCACTCCCAACCACATTGTACACTGGGCAATAACCTTCTGTGGGAAATGTGGGGAAGGAGTGTGTTGGGCTCGCAACCTGTCCTGAGGCCACATCATCTAGCGAGACATGCTCCCAAGGACCCGGACCATGCACTCCTGCAGGGCACCAGAGGTAAGCATTACAGTTTCTGACTAACGACGATGCCCATAGGATCCTTATTGCTGTTTTCATATTTATTCTTAGAACTTAACCTGCTCTTGCTGGGCGTAGTGTCAACATACCTACTTTTCTGCATGGTTTTAAAAATGGCCCTGAAATAAGGAGGCTACTTTTGGCAATAGTTGAACAGATCCTGCAGCTACCTGAATTACCAAAATTGCCTGATTAAAAAGGGTTTTTTCCTTCCTTAAAGTAATACACAGGCATAATGAGGAACATTGAGAATGTTACAGTTTTGGAAAGTGAGCAAGTCCAATGACGTTCAGAGAATCGCAAATGGTGGGGATTAATGTACTGGTGTATAATATATGCATGCTCAGCATTCATCCTTGTTTTCCTGGTTCTATTGATCCATACAGTTTATTTCATTGGTCCAAGCAAAGTAGAAGTCCCTTTGATTTTTCCCACTCCAGTGACTCATGCAGAATTTTCTATGACTGGAAGACCAAGACCATGTGTGATTTTCCCCACATCAGTGGCTCGTGTACGGTTACCTATTGCTAAAACAAATGTTTCTATGGTTTCCCCTATAGGAAGAACAATTACTGATATGCTTCTTGAGTATTATGCAAGCACTCACTTTGCCAGAGGGAGACACAAGAGAAGCACAAGGGAAGATGATAATGAATTAAACAATTATCCAGACTGCACAGCACACTTGTATAATACCATGTAGTATCAACACATGGAAAAGGTATGAGAGAGAACATCCAAAGAGAGTTGCTATGTTTGTGCTCTCATGCCTTATGCCATGGGGAATTCCAAGATATTTATAGCTATAGAAGTAGCATTCCAGAAAGCTCAATGCCTGACGCACCTTGCACTCTACCAGACGAAAGTTCAGTTCCAGGGTCGAACGGCATCTTGGTATGGGTGACTGAGAAGACGTCTCCAAGAGAAGATGACTATATGCAAGATTTAAAGACGAAAGAGAAATCAGAGATAAGGAATCAAGTGATAAGATATGAACAGCCAGGAATAAATGGAACAGGAATCAGAAGAGAAGAAAACAAAATGCTCAAGTGTCAAGGAAAGAATCCCGAAGAAATACGAAGATGCAAGGAGAGAGGTCAGCTGCAAATCAAGGGAACAGTACTGACTCCAGAAGGATGGGCGCAAGGCCTGGTTATATGTAATGCATTAGCACCTACAGGATATTATGAACCAGTCATAGATACTGCAGAGAATGAATGCAAGCATCATTGGCCGACTATTGTGAAATTGCTGACATGGGTCGATGATAAAGGAGGACCTTTGCAGATAGTACCTCTAGTGAATGCATCCCTGTGTTTCAGAAACAATGGCACGAGAAAGGTTGGAATGAATCAGCAGTGTGGTCGATTCTTCGATGTACCAGTAATGAAGGACGGAACAGTAGTGTTAATGTACCACTACTGGGCCTGTGGATCCAGAGTTTATATGAAGTTGCCCAAAGACTGAGGAGGGCTGTGTTTCACAGTACTTATTCATGTTCCAGCATTGGTGATTCCAAAGATTGAGTAATCCTCCCTTCTTGTCCGATAGAGAAATAGAGAATGTTCTGGAGAACATTGGAGAGTTTCCTAAAGCAAATGCTCACATCAGGAAGAGGAGATCATTTGGATTTCTCTATCGAACAAGAAGGGAGGATTACTTTTCAGCTAAGTCAATAGAAGCCTTTGATTCTATTCCATATGAACACAGGTTGTACAGTCAGACTGCTGCAGTATTCATGACTATCTTTGCCAGGGATCCAGAAGATGGCGAATTCGAAGTGATTGCAAATTACTCGCTGGGAGCTCCTGCAGATGATCAACACTACCATAAAGGGATTCAACGCAATCAAGGAAGAACTGAGAGCCATACGACTGATGACTCTCCAGAATAGTTATGTCCTGGACATGTCTACGGCAATGGATGGAGGTGTTTGTGCCAAAATCGGGGAATCATGTTGCACATTCACACCTTCTCACAATGGCGAGAATGGGACCTTGACAGAGGCCATAACGTTGCTAACGAACTTGCACATCAAGATGGAAGATGAGACAGAAGATATTGCAGATGACGGCAGGTTTGCATCGATCTTCTCATGGGTTCCACAATGGATGGCAAATATTTTCAAGTTTGTTGGAGCACTACTGTTGATGATCATGTTTGGATTCTGTGTGATCAGGATAATAATCACACATTGTAAGAAGACAGCAAAGAAAGCAGTAGGAATGAAGATCATGATCAATGTTGAGTCTGGGTATGGACCCAAGGAGCTGACAGATGAAGAAATCTGAAAATATATAGAAGGAAGCATTCTAGCACCTGAGGGAATGAAGTTCCTGTATCCGAGGAACCACAAGAGGTATGTGAGACGATGGATCTACTGCAGGTCGAATGCACAATGTAGCCACATGACCTGGAGTGTTGATGACCATGTAAAATCAGCAGGATCTCTGAAAGGATTAAGGAAGATATGGACTCCAAAGAAGCACTTTTTCAAAAGAAGATGTCTAGATGTGAAGACTGATGGGAGTGTGGGCGATGAATCAACCAGAGGGGGGAGTGTAGAGGAGGAGCCAAATTCTTCTACCAGAACTCCTACCCTTATTTATTTTGCCTGTATGTTGGAAACCGGAAATTATGACATGCACAACGCCAGTAATGAACGCAATACCGCGAAAGATCTTCTAAACAAGGTATCCATTGAGAAAGCCATGCATGATGTACCTGCGGAGAGATGGCAGTCTCTTAGGGGAGATCTCTGAAGAAGTGCGAAGCGGTGAATGCAAGAGGTTGGTGACGTCACAAGAAATGAGAGTGACGCACTGAGAAGGATGATCGGAGAAGAGAATGCAAAGACCTTATGGAAACTGATGATGAGATAAAGAATGGAGTAACCTTTCATGTGTGAAGTGAAGATTGCACATGCGAACAACATTGAAAAAATTATAAGTCACTTTATAATTGTACAGATGCAGCAATGCAAGTAGATTAAGTAATCATGAAGGGTGGCTATACGTAGTAAGTACACTGCAGACGGTGCCACCAATATATATATATATGTATGGAGTCTGGATATTTGATGTCGCAACTTTAGTAAGCTAGGATCCGTGAAAAAGAAGCGCTGAAAGGGTGGTGTAGAAGAGAAAAACAGCTGAAAATCATGGAATGATCGAGAAGGCTGTCTGGCTCAGTTTCAAGGATTGGGGCAGCTAAGAACTGCTTATCTATTCAAGGCGATACAATTAATGTGAGAAGTGAGGTGAGCTCCTGTCAAGGTGCGATGGAAAGACACTATGAGTGCCAAGTTTTATTAATTTAATATCATTAAATTTGAAGAAAGGAGCTCAAACGTGGTCTCCTGTCACGTGGGATGGATAGAAATAGAAAATGGCCAAGCTGCATCGAGACTTGAAGATAAGAACGTGCTCGCACTCCCTTCTATTGTCATCCACAGTGATACTTTGCAAGGCCAAGTTCAAAGACAATTCGAATGGCAGTCGGCATGAGTGATGATGGATGGTGGGCTAATTGGGTGGGGAGGCATGGTCAAGTCTACCCACCAGCACCTGGAGTACCAGCTTGCATGCTGCTAGCGGGTCGAATATTCCAGAAGGGTACAAGTGTGCCAACCAATTACAGAGGGCAATGTATTGAAGAACCCTATAGTTTAAGAGCCAATGGTGTGTCGTGTATCTAACAAATATTGAAGATGACGCACAAGGGGTGGGCATAAGTTGTCAACCTGACTATAGAGACCCATTCACAAACCAATCCCCTACAGAAAGTATACAAAGATGTTCCCCATAGACCTATCACAATCCCAAGTAGGCCCTGCAGGAGTCGTTTGAGTGTGCAATCTCTGATTAAGGAGAAAGCCAGCAAAAATAATAAAAAATGGGCCGAATCTTCCTTGGGCGCGTCACAAAAAAATGCACGATTGATTTTCATTACCATTAGTCCAGGCCGCCACCTTCTCTTAAATTGATACAGTTAAAGCGTGCCCTGGTAATGACAATGTGCTGGGAAGGGTTCTGTGCCCATCGCAAATATTTCTGCAAACCTGGGCTTGCAACGATTGCATGTTTCCTATTAGCGGGTCTCTGGATCTAGAATAACTGCCCTTTATCCAGAATACACTGGAACACCCTTACTTTTATCGCTCGTAAAACCTTGTGCGGCATAACATCTCGCATAAGAAAATATTGCGCCATGTCACCTTCTGACAACATTGCCTTTACATACCTGAGCCAGGGTATCTAGGTAAGGGTCCCTAGGAACCGATTGTTTGATTACCTCCTGAGATAGAATGGCTTTGCAGTTCCCCCAGACTCCAAGCCAATAATTTACAGGCTGAGCTGCAATGGAGTCACTAATGAACCTCTAGCCCAATTTCTGGTGGACTGCAAAATTAGGTGCCAAAAGTTGAAGCCCCAATATTTGTTTAAAAAAAGTGCTCTCCACAGCTCCATGCCATACCTTGCAACAGAAATAGCTTTCCCATCATAAACCATGAGCAGCAGCTCCACTGGTTTAGCCTTAAACATGCCCATGGCTCGTGCCACCCCCTATAGCCTGTTTGAACCTTACATTTGTCAAACAAGAATGTGCCAAAACGAAAACATTTATGAAAATCTTTATACAAACCAGCATCTAAACTAGAGAGGATACGTATATAATTCACCCCGAGGGGTAATCAATAAAAATATCTGGGAAGATCAAGTAATTAAAAAGAGTCTCCAGCCATTTAATGATCTGGTAATGAGGGTATGATATGATATGATATGGCATTTATAACGCGCCTATACACAAGTGTTTCAAGGCGCGACGAGGCCAGGGGGGGGAACAAAGGGAGGACAGACAACAATCCTACTAGGCCAGGTGTCATTCAGATCGCACAAGAGCTTGGGAAGGGGGGAAAGGAAAAGGGAGAGGGGAAAGTGCAGTACATGGAAAGTGGAATAAATAAGATAAATAAAACACATAAAACAGGCAAGTGCAAAGAAGTGTGGACAAAATGCTGGAAAGGGGACTGAAGGGATACAGAAAACAGTCCCCAAGAGCAGAGGTTGCCAGGGAGGCACTCCAGGTGGGCAGTTGACAGGGCCTGGGCCAGAGATCAGAAAGGGTGGCCAGGTAACCAGTGCAATTTCAGTCAGGAATTCAGCACGGGAGGAGAGAAAGCAGAAGCAAAGAGGAAGGTTTTGAGGTGTTTCTGGAACCAGAGGTTGTTCTCCTCGAGTTTCAGGGAGGCAGGAAGGCTGTTCCAGAGAGAGGCCCCTGCCGAAGAGAGTGATCTGCCACCAACTCGTTGCTTGGAGAAGCGACTGACCCTGAGGGAGTTGGAGGCAGATGAGCGAAGAGCTCGAGAAGGAAGATATTTAGGAAGAGAGAGTTGAAGGTATTGCGGCCCCAGACCCCAGAAGGCCTTGTGTACAATGCAGAGGGTTTTGAATTTAATCCTCACAGCCACTGGGAGCCAGTGCAGAGATTTCAGTCCTGGAGAGATACGATCCCTGGGCTTGAGGCCAAGGACAGGTCTCGCAGTCCTGTTCTGGATAAGTTGCAGAGGGCGGAGAGTGGAGGCAGGAAGATTTAGATAGAGGCTGTTACAGTAGCCCAGCTTGGGGCGGACCAGGTCTCTGGAGACAGTGAGCTTCTGGGGGAAGGATAGGAAAGGAAGAATACCTCTAAGGAGGTGCAGCTGGTAGTGTGACCTCTTAGAGACGTCAGAGATGTGAGGGGAGAAGGAGAGTGCAGAGTCGAAGATGACCCCAAGGTTTTTTGCCTTGCAGGTGGGAGAGGGAGGAGGGCCAAGAGAGGCCGGCCAGAGAGCTGCAGGGAAGGAGGGAGTGGGTGTGCCGATGAGTAGAATCTCAGTCTTACTGGCATTAAGGCAGAGGTTGTTGGCGGCACACCAATCCTGGATGGCAGACAGACAGTCAGAGATGAGGGAAGGAGAGGAGGAGGAGGCCGAGGGTAGCCTGAAAATGAGCTGGGTATCATCCGCATAGCACTGAAAGTTGGGACAGAGAGCGGCATGCGGTGGGCAAGGGTAAAACTTTGTAACCAATAAAGTAAAAACGTATGTGTGCAAGTATAGGGTAAAGTGTGAATTGGTTTCTAGGTTAGAAAACATTCATTTGCAGACTCAGCAAAAGTAATTATCTGGCATGGTGTTCTGATGTAGTGTGGTTTGTGTCTGGGTATGAAAGGAAGATGTTGTAATGTAGTCTTGTTATGTGATGTCACTGGCCAGGAGTGCTTGCTGTCAGAATGTTGATGCATTAATGCAGCTCAAGAGAACGTTGAGTGGATCTGGAGTGAATGTTCTGAGGGTGTCAGTTGGGGGCCTGAGCTGGGATGTTTGGAAGGCCGGTGGGTTTTCTCCTCTGTATGTAGTGTCCAATACCTATCTCTATTCCTGTCTTGTCCTACACGTCATTGTATATACCTCAAGAGTAACTGGATTGTGTATATACTGTACATACTGTACAATAAAGCTTTCCTGGACCACCCTGAGACTCCACAGCAGGTCTGTGTGTGAGTGCTAGCTTGAATGACCACAAATAGACCTTATAACACATGGTACCTAGAAAGATCAGGTGTAATGCCCCAAACACCAGGAGAGCCTTGTATGGTGCGAAACTCTATAAATGAAAATCAAGATCTATAAGGAGTAAAAAGATGCATTGTAAAAAAATGAATCTAATACCTCAAAAATAAAATGCGCGTGTGTGAACACCCACTGTTGAAACGTTATGCTAAAGACAAAGTTATACCAGTATAGCCGAACACTGTGAAATAAGCACAACCCGGAAATTCGGAGCTTAGACGTACTTACCCATAAATAAAGGATGTCATGTCCCTCTGTGAGAAACGTAATGCTGTGATCACGTGATCTAGATTACATGGAGTGTGACTTAACTAAGAGAACCATAGATGTAGAAGACAGACACCTCAGAGCACCATGCATGTAATGAAGTCAATAATTTAAAAGAAATGTCCATAACGAACTGACTGAAATATGTAATATGAGAGGGTCGCCAACCGCGTTTTTCACTACATTAAGTCTTCAGTTTTTACAATAAAAAGGAAAGTACCTAAAATGTACTGAGGTTAACAACCTATGTATTAAAACACAACTTTGTTAGTGAAGAACAGAAAAAAGATTGCAGCCGAAAGTAGCCCCAAAATACTCCACATGTACACGATATAGCCCAAAATAGCCCAACAAGTCAAATCACTACACAGCTGGGAAATGGAAAGCTCAGCCGACTTGCTTTTTAGAAAGCTGCTGATTGGAGTACATCTTGTTAGGGGGCTCTTCATTGAGTAGCACAGCAGAGCAGTTCGGGAAAAGATTTTAGTGAGTTGTCCATTTCATTCCATGGCATTGCTGGTTGCTATGCCAACCTGATATTCTCATTTCCCCATTCCCTCTGTAACCATGGTTTGTGCAATTGTGTGGCACAAGTGCCACAACAATTAGCCAAAACCAAAAATGGAGGGGGCCCTGTGAGCTGAGTAGGAGTAGTGGGGGAAACCAGAGGGAGAGGGGTGGGGGAGCAGGCTGCGAGGATGCGCAGTGGTTGTTGGGGTGCAGAGGTACCCTCCTGAAATGAACAATGGAAGGAGGAAGTGAAAGAGCAGTCTTGCAGGGGGCCTTAACTGGGCAGCCTTCCACAAAAGTGTTGTCCAGACATTGATCTGTGAAGTTAGATGCCTTATGAACCCAGAAAGCCGTAACCATTTGACAAGGTATGTATACTATCAATGTGGATCCGGTAGCGAGTTAACTGAGCTTTTAATGAGTTGCATAAGTGATCAATATGAATACGTTGCTAGCTAACTTGCCCACCATGATTGTTGCAGGCGAATCTCTTCTGCCTGACCAGGGTAATTATTATTTGCCTATAGTTCTAAACTCCAGCAATGTATAGGAAACATCATTAACATCTAGACACGTGCTCTCTTGGCAATTGACCCTGGTTCAAATCCCAACAGAGAGCACAGCTTTTCATACGTGAATGCCATTATCCCCGTACATTACATTTTCTCTAGAGGGAATGAATTCCGTAATTCATCCCATCTTTTTTATTGAACTCTTAAAGAGCATTTTTCTAGTTTCTATTCACGTTCCTATTTAGTTGTCAAAGAATATTACCAGTATGGGAATGACCTTCAACAAACATAAAGGTTATGGGGCCTCATTACAAGTCTGGGCCAAAATCGGCAGTAACTCCGCTGTTTAGTGTTATCGCCGTGTGCAACAGCGTAATTACCACCGTATTCCAACCTGTCGGGCGTGCGCACCCAACAACAGTGGTAACAGTAATTCTGCTCAGCTGAGTTACCGCTAAAAACCGAATACATGGTGAAATTTTCACCAAATGTCAGTGGAATTTCTGTTACCGCCATGCCAGTCAGCTGAATTTCAACCAGTGGAAATTTGATTGGCAAAATACTTTTGCGATAAAAGCACAGCGGGTGCTATTTTGGAAATCGCAATCCGACAAATATCTGGACAGAGGAGTGCCATCCAAACACCCAGACAATTCAAAGAATTTCAGGAGGAAAGGGCAAAGCCAGGGAGCCCAACATAGGGCTGCATAAGCCAAAACGTTCAGAGCAGGAGCTGACTGTAGTAGCACAGCAGGTTGTGGCCCACTCCGAGGATCAATATGGGGCCCAAAACCGTAAGACTAGACAACAGCAGAAACCAACTCCCACTAGCGCTTTCCCTTTTCCCCTTTGCAGCATGTGATGCACAGTGCTGTGAGTACCTGGATGAGGTGCTGGTTAATGACCCCCAGTAGGGGTAGCGTACTGCGAACTACCCTGCATGCTTCCCCCGGAGATGGTCCATGGTGAGGTGAATGGCTCTGGCCATGGCCTCATGGGAAGAGGACAACTGTTCTGCCAGCTCCCGCACCCTCTGACTCATGAGATTTTTGGTTTTGGCGAATTGTTGTGGCACTTGTGCCACAAAATTGCCGAAACCATTAGTACAGTTTTTTGTGCAAAGTGCAGGATGTACTACACATTAGTACCCGGCAAAAGTCAAGCAGAATGCAACACGCATTCTGATTGGCTCTCGCCGGGTCATTACCCGGCCGAGAAGCCCTAGATTGTCGGCCAGGATTCCAGCCGCCTTGTCCACGGTGGGGGCTGTGGGAGCCCCTCAGCCAATGAGGAGGCTCGAAGCAGGGCCATCCCCGCTCCGAGCATCCCCACGGTTGAGAAGCTACCTTCGCCCCCCACCAGGGACTCAGATAAGGTTTTTTTTTTCTTCCCCTTTCCTTCCACCTCCCTGTCCTCCCCACCCCATTTACCTTCTTTGTCCACGGTGGGCCGCGTGGCAGCCTCCAGCCGTGTGGGGGGTTGAAGCGGGGCCATCTGCCCGCTCCGTGCCTCCACACGGCTGGAGGCTACCATCGTCCCCCGCCGGGTATTCTGGTGCGTCTTTTTTTTTTTTTTTGGGAAAGAAAGTGATGTTTACACTGGAAAAAAGTAGCAACTTATCCTACATATGAATAATTCTTTAAGTATGTCTGTGCATTGGGCACTGAGCATGCGCTCGGTGATTCTTTTTTAATTTTAATAATATTTATTGAAAGCGTAAGGAATAATAACAATACATATTAATAACATTGCAGAAATTCACAATAGGAAAGAAAGTTAAAAATAAAGAAGGCACTAATCATAAAGTGGTCCAGGGGAATATAAAAATGAGGGCTTGGAACTAGTAATTGGAAGAGTACGACGATACAAATGATACATAGGGAGTATAAGTCAAGTGAATTTTGCAATGGGATTGAGGATCCCATACAAAGACTGGAAACCAACACGAGAAGAAAGGGAAGGAAGGGGGGCAGGTGTGTACAGCAATACAATAAAAGATAATTCTGGTAACAAGCAATAAATATATGTGAGTAAATAGAAAGGTATCAAACATTGCAGTAAAGAGATTAATATAGAACATAGAGGAACACCAGTATAACAATTCAGGAGCCGTGTACAGATGCATTAAAACAATCTAAGTAACAAATGAAAAACGGCCATTTGGCATTATACTTAGGAATAGTGTCAAGGTAGTTGGCCATACATAGCTCCATCCTCTGTAGGTGACAAATGTTGTTCCACCAGCCTTTGGTTGAAAGGTCACACAAGTTCTTCCAGTTGGACGTAATAATCTTCAGAGCAATGTCAATGAACAAATTATAATGCTTGGCAGAGGTATTCAATTCAATGTTCTTAACTGCCAGGATACCCAGGACAATAGTCAAAAAGGAAAGTGGGACATCGACAGAAAAAATCAGTTTGAGGAACTTCCAAACAGCTTGCCAAAACTTAAACACATATGGACAACTAAAAAACATGTGTTTATAGGAGGCAGAAGCACCACTGCACCACCAGCATTTATTATCAACATCTTTTTTGGAGTTGAATAGCTTCAGGGGGGTAACAAATGCTCTGTGAATAAAGAACAATAAATGTTGTGTAATACTGGCAGAAGCGGATATGCTCCTGATCCTAGAATATAATAGAGACCACGTGTGATCATCAAGAGCACAGCCCAAATCAATATCCCAAAAACAATCGCACAGGCCAGACAACCGTGTCCGAAGTCAGGACATAATATCATTTTGAGGCTTTAACATCAGAAACCATGCTAAGCTGAAATAGTCTGAAGGCATTGGCTGAAAGAATGATATTCGAGAAATGATGAAGTGCATCCCAGCAAGAATTAACCAACTTGTTATAAAAGTTGAAATCTGAGGTAGGTATGGGGAATATTTGTTGCAGTTGTTGAAAGGGGAGAATAGCGGGGCAATTAACAATTTGGTGAACACATTTGATACCCTTTTTTAACCAAGTTTTGCAATGTAAAGTTCTGTTGTTAATGGTAATATTTTTGTTGTGCCAGAGCAATGGGGAAAGGTTAATTGAGGGGGGTTTTAATATGGGGAAAAAGAAACATTCTAAGTGCAGATATGGAGGCCTTAATATGGTCAGATAGAGCCGTAGAAGAGTATTTGAAAACATAGATGAGGTTGGTTAGGTCATAAGGGTAAGCCAAGTGTACTTCCAACAAGCACCAGAAAGGAATATTAGGGGAATCAGTGGGAGTAAACCAGCAGCAGGATTGTTTGAGGAGAAACGCTGAGTGATAAGATTTGAAGTCAGGGAACCTAACTCCTCCCCTATCAGACAGGGCTGTTAGCTTGGCAACAGCAATCCTTTTGCTCTTACCCAGGCCTCTTAAGAAATTAAGTAGGATGGAACGGATGGATTTGAAAAATTACGGAGATAGTGGGACCATGAGAAGTTGCAAATAATATAGAACAATGGGGGACAACATCATCTTAATAGTGTCAAGCCAACCCCACCAGGATGAATACAGGGGAGACCACATTGATGTAAGCTCTCTGAGTCTACCCAATAATATTTGTGTGTTGATTTTGATATTATCACATAAGGAGGGGGCAAAACGAATATCGAGATATTTAATAGAGTCCTGATACCATTTAAAACCAAAGACATCTAAATCGTGTTTGAGACAAAAAGAATTAATGGGTAATATCTCAGATTTATCTTTGTTGAGTTTGTAGCCAGACACTTGAGCAAATTGATGGATTCTATCAGTGCCTTAAGTGGGACTGAAAAATGAGCCGGGGCTCATCCAGGGGGCGTGGCCTAATGGTGGGGGGTCGCATGCAGGCTCATCATGCCACGCTCCCTTGACGCCGCTGGCTAAATGGGTTACGGTGCCAGGCAGCCTTTTGTAGCGATCAGCACCCTCTCCCATCTCTGCATTTGTTTTCTAAAGGCTTGCCTGGCAGGGGACAGTGCCTCGCCTTTTCAGCCTTAATGTGGCGCTGCCCCTCGCCAGCTGGGGAGGGGCACCATCACCATTAAGGCTGAAAAGGTGAGGCCACTGGAAGCAGAGGCCTTTTTTTCAAAATCCTGAAGCTCCCGCTCATTCGCCGGAGCGGTGATATTTTGAAAAAAACGGCCTCTGCTTCCAGCGGCCTCACGTTTCTCTCCATAATGGTGGCACCGGCCCATGGGCCTCTCTTGCTTGAAAGGATGCCTCGCAGGTGCAGGCACCACCATTATGGATGAAAGGCTTTTTTTTTCTTAAGTCTGAAGCTCTCGCACATGAACGAGAGCTTCAGGCTTTAGAAAAAATGCCCTGTCTTCTAGCGGCCGGGGCTACCAGGGGAGATTAGTGAGCCCTGGCAGGGCCCTGCCTCAGAACGAGATTTCTGAGCCTGCCGGGGCTCGGCCCCGGCCCACTTAAAGCCATGGATTCTGTTGAGCAAATGAGGGAGGTGGAGTTTAGGGTTTTTAATGAGAATGAGAATATCATCAGCATATGCTGCAATGTGGGATCCCCCACAGGGGATCCCAGGTATGTTTCTATCCGATCTAATAAATTCCAACTGGGTTTCAAGAGAGAGACTATACAGAATGGGGGAAAGAGGACAACCTTGTTGTGTGCCTCTTTGTAAGGGAAAAAAGGATGATGATTGACCATTAATAGTAATCGAAAATGTGGAACTTGAGTAAAGGAGTTTAACAAGGGAAATAAACAGTTCACCGCAACTATGCCATCTGAGGGATCGAAACATAAAATCCCAGCTGACTCAGCTGGTGGCAGCATATCCTTGTCTATCTTTTTTGTCCTTGGAAACGAAATGAAGGGTATCAAGTAATAATCTAGCAATTGCAGAAATATTCCGTCCTTTTACATATCCTACTTGGTGGGGTTTAATCAGGGCAGGCATTGATAATTCGATTCTATTGGCAAGGATTTTAGCAAAGATTTTTCTTTCAACATTAATGAGGGAGATGGGTCAATAGTTGCTATGAAGAGTGGGATCTTTCTCAGCCTTGGGGAATAGTATAAGAAGAGCTTCAGAAAAAGAGCCAGAGGAGGATTTTGGGATATGAAGTGGGAGAATAGCGATTTAAGTTTAGGGGTAAAGGAGTGGGCCAGACTTCCACAGAATTCAGTAGAAAGACCATCAGGCCCAGGGGCCTTGCCTCTGCCTAATACGTTGATGGCATAGGTGATTTCTGAAAGTGAAATATCTCCATCTAAATGAGATAAATCAATTTGGGGATACAAATGTCTATTGATAATATTTAAAAAGAGTCAATATTCTCTGAGGGGATAACAGAGTCGGGAGTGTGTAAATCCGAATAAATTATTTTAAACCAGTTTAAGGTGTCCACAGGGTGATTGAGAGAGGAGCCATGTGCGTCTTTAATATGAGATATTTATGATCTTTCTTTCCGGGTTTTGAGAGAAGAGGCAAGTGATTTACCGGCTTTGTTAGAAGTTTGGTACATTTTGGTCTTACATTTTAGAATAGTCCCAGCAGCAAGATCAGTAAGCTCATTGTTAATTTGAAAGCATAAAGCTAAGACTTGACGAAGGTTCACAGTATTAGAGTCCTGATAATGACGTTTTTCAGCATTGGTCAGTTGGATATAAAGATCGTCAAGATGCATTTTATGTAACTTAATTTTTTTGCCAGAATATGCCATGATATGGCCTCTCAGCGCCGCCTTAAATGCATCCCAATTATTCACAATGGAAGTGTCATGGTTTACAGCGAAGAATTCTTGTTGGAACAATTGAACGGATTCCATAAACTGCGGATCTTGTACTTTGATACCTGGCTACCCATCTCAGCTCTTCCTCTTCAAAAGTTAAGGTTCCCCAAACCAGTCTCCAGAAACAAAATGCAGGATGTCACAGCCATTTTCAACTCACATCCAAACACTGGGACAGTTTGATTAAGTGTATATGGTTCATGGTCAAAAGCACTTTAATGTTTGAGTGAGTATTAAGAAAAATGAAAAAAGCACTAAATGCAGCGTGCTTTATATATTTAGTTATTCAAGTATACTACCCTTATATCACAGGCACATTTGTCTAATTTAAATATCTTTTCACATTCCCAAAATGCTCTTTGATTTTATGCAAAGCAGACAGGGACCGACCATCGGGGGATTTGTCCCCCATTACCTAGGGGTATTTCTAAAGAGTACAATAGGATTGCACATGACTGTCGATCTTGGAATGATAGCCTTCACAGGCACATTTGTCTAATTTAAATATCTTTTCATGTTCCCAAAATGCTCTTTGATTTTATGCAAAGCAGACAGAGACCGACCATCGGGGGATTTGTCCCCCATTACCTAGGGGTATTTCTAAAGAGTACAATAGGATTGCACATGACTGTCTATCTTGGAATGATAGCCTTATACCACAAAATAATGTTAGACAAGTAAAACATTCTTATTATGATTGTCAGGCATGCTGAAAGTGATCATTAGAAATGAACATGGTACATTTTTAGAAAGAGATCATTTACTATGTTAGTCCGGTAAAATAAGTACATTTTATTTTAATAGCTGCTTTTCCCAGAAGACGCACCATTTTGTTTCTCTTAATGTCCCTCCTTTTTGGAGAGTGTCAGATTTTGATTAAAACCAATGCTCTCTTTCTTCTATGAGCACCAATGACATGTTTAATTCTGCATGCTGGCCACTGATTGGTTGATATCACATTTGTTACAGTATGCACAAACATATATAACTAACAAAATATAGCACCATAAAAATACAGTTGTAGACCCTTGCATCTAGGGGCTCTTGCACCTTTCAAAGTATGTCTGAACCCCAACAGCTCTGCAGAGCCTATCCATATCCCCCACCCACCACACAGCCAATGCTACTTCACTGTGATGGCCACATTCCTGCAAAACACATGCAATGACAATGCTTGTCTCCTAACACCAGGCCAGGCCCTACCTCATGGGGATTCCTTTATTGTTGCTGATTTCATTCTACTTGTAACCATACCATACACAGCACCCACCCTCTTCCTTCAAAATATCTATGTTTTTTCCTCTGCTGTCAGCAACAGCTGGAGTTTCTCTTGTAAACACGCACTTGAGAAAGCATCCCAAGTCCACAGAGATAGAGAAAGAGACAAAGGTTGAGACAGAGAGAAGGGAGAAAGACACAAAGGGAGAACGCGCGAGAGAGGGGGAGAGAAATGAGAGAGGAGAGAGCTTTTGATATCATATAACTGGTACACATAGTGCTTACACTGGCTCACACATGTATTTTTGTTGGAAGGTCCTGCACAGCCTTGTGTACAGGAAAACACTAATTGACAAGCAAATTAAGTCATTCCCAGGGCCGTGCCTTGTAGTTTACATATATTCACAAAAGTTAAAAGTTTTCTTAGACATTTGTGGGAGCACACCCAAGCTGCACCCTGACCTTCTCAGTGTAAGCATTGCATGAGAGATGTGAGCCTAAATGAAAATGTGTGTGATTGTGTGCCGCGTGGGTAGTAGGAAGAGAGGTGTGATGTGAACATATTTAGGAGTTAGTGAAAGAGAGTGGGCAAAAAGTTTTAAAAGTTATTTTTGGTATTAGCTTATCCTGCATTAGGCCAGACCAGCATGCACATAGAACGTTAATGGGCCTCTTCCGTCAATCAGGGTACCTCACGTGCTTTCTCTGACAGTAGGAAACTGTACCTGATTTCCTAGTGAACACGTTAAGGATTCTTCTAACTCCTCAAATAGGTTACTTTGAGAATTTGCCTCAGTGGAGTGATTCTCAACTAATCACATTTTTAGCGCCAGTGCACATGTTTAGACATTAAAGCAAAGTGAAGCAAAGGCAATATGTTTGCATTTTTTGTCTCCTGCCTGCATAGCAATCCCACTGTTATCTGCACCCACCTCAGCAGAGGTAGAATTACACTTGAGGAAGGGTGCCAGCTAAACACTTACCGGTATCGAAGTTTGGCTTGCATCGTGTCACAGTTGAGACTTCAGGGTTATGTTATGTTATGTTACTAGAATTTGTAGACCTCATGTACGCCAAAAGGCATCATGGCGCTAGCCGAAAATCCGAGAAGTACAATAATTTAGAGACAGAGTGCGCTCTAGAACAACAATGTTTTCAATTTCCTCCAGAAGGCAAGATGACCAACAATCCTACTTAGGTCGAGCAGAAGTTTATTCCAAGCACGACCACCAATGCGGGTACAGCCAAACCAAGGGACGACTAGCAAGAGGGCAGAGTGGGAACGGAGGGTGCGGGTGGGAGTGTAGCGCAAAGGTTTAGCTTGTAGATACTCCGCTCCAATCCGACAGAAGGCCCGATGTACCAAGCACATGGATTTAAACATAATCCGAGCCGCCACCGTAAGCCAGTGGAGTTGTCTCAATAGAGGAGACATGAGGGTACCGACTGGAGGGTGAAGAATAGGTCTTGCCACTGCATTCTGGAGAAGTTGAAGCCGCCTGAGCAGGTATAGGGGTTGTCCTAGATAAAGTGAGTTGCAGTAATCAACTCCACTAAGAACCAAGGCAGCTACCACAGGTGCCCGAGAGGCCATAGGAATAAAAGGAAGGACCTTCCTCAAGACCCATAGTTTGAAATTACCGGTTTGACAGACTGCTGCCACCTGCTCATCAATGGTCAGGGAAGCTGTGATTTTGATCCCCAGGTTTCTGACTGATGAGACAGGCATAGGAAGAGGACCGAGGGAAGAAGGCCAAAAATCCTTAGTCCAGAACAGAAGAGGGGAGGAGGTACCTACAACCCGGACCTCGGTTTTGCTTGCATTTAACTTAAGCCAGTTGGAGGTCATCCATCGCCCCAGCTCTTCTAGACACTTCCTCAAACGGGCTGCTGTGTCAGATTGAGCTAGGTCCAAACGAACCAGAGTCTGGGTATCGTCCGCGTAAGAATAAAAGCAGAAACCATGAGACTGAAGAAGGATCAGCAGAAGACTAATATAGACATTGAATACAATGGGGGACAAAGCTGATCCCTGAGGGACCCCACGCACAAGAGAGACGGGCGCTGAATGACAAGGATGGATGGAAACAGATTGAGAGCGGTCAGCCAGGAAGGCCGCAAACCAGTCCAGAACTTGTCCAGATAGCAAAGAACTTGGCCAGATAGGCTAGCCGAAGAGTCCAGTACTAAGTCATGTGCTGCAGGATCTGTTCCCTCTCACATTTGGGAACAGATGGGAAAACATGCCTGCTTACTGTTAATTCAAGTTATTGCGATTCATACCATGCACTTCTGCCATTTGTATGGTCCCGAAGTGCTCTGGTGGATCTGAAAGATAGGGGCTTGTGGCAAGTTACTGGGGGATAGAGAAATAGCAAGATAGATTTGCAGTTGTGTTGATGCAGGCAGACCGGAAGTGCCCTGATCTCTTCCTGCAGGCCCTTTTGTATGTGTCTTTTTTCAAGAGCTGAGAGGTGTTTGTGTTCAGTGGCAAACATTGCTTGCCCTTGGTGCTGTGGTGCAGTTGCCAGGACTGTGATGAGTAAGTTGATTGTAGAGGTGTAGCATTCTGTGTTTGATGTCTGTTGGCAAGGTTATTCAGTTGCCATGTGCAAGTGAATTAGTTAGTATGAGTATAGTCTGCCTAAGCGTACAGGTTGAGAGGGTTTGTGGGGGAGGAGTGTGGAGGGTCTGGCGGGAAAGTGGGGGTTGCCATCGGGTGTGGCCCTGGCTGTGTCTCGGTAGTGGTGCACTTCAGACAAAGTATTTCCGAGGGGGTAGAGTGACATGGTGGCAGTGGAAAGTGTGCAGGAATGTATCCTTTATGAGAGTGTGGGTTATACATAGATGAGTGGAAGAACTGGAGAGCATGCAGCAGCGCGTACCAGGTAGACCTGGGGAAGAACGTTTGAAAAGGGGAGTTCAAAATAGGGATTCTTGGATAATTTTGTTCAGCTAGGGGGAAGGGTTTGGGTAGAACACTGTCAATCAATGAGGAGGAGGGAGAAATGAGAGTGGATGGGGAGATAGAGGAGTTATGGATGAAGACTAAAGAGTTTATGTAGGTAGAACATTGATAATCAGTAAGGACAGGCCATCAGGTAGGAAGAGCACTGAGGGATGAAGAGTAAGATGATATTTGAGGAGGGTGACTGCTAATAAGTAATAAGATGTTAGGAGGAAATGTGAGGTATGTGGAGTAATGAGGATGAGTGATGACTAAGGAAGAGAAATAATGAGTGGAGAAATGAGGTATGAAGAGTGAAAATGGGGACGGAGGCATGAGCAGTGAGGAGTATGACTGATAACCATGAAAGAAGAGGAATGAGGAGTGAGGAGGATTGAGGATGAAGGCTGGTAACTGAGGAGAGTGGAAAATGGCATCATAAGGAGTACTGACTGAGATATGAGGAGTAAAGTCGATGAGTAAGCTACACCAATTTAGGAATTCCACTGAAAAATGAGGAGGAGGAAAAAGCAGTATGTATTTGTAGTGAGAAGAAGGAGTAAGGAGCGACGTTTGAGGAGTGAGGGAGAAAACTTATAAGTGAGAGAAACGAATGAAGAATGAGGAGTATAGGATGAAGAAGTCTAACGAGTGAAGAGGATGGATGATAATCTCATACAATGTACAATGTTTTACAAGCAGGGAGGAGACATAAGGATGAGGAGTGAAGTGTGAGGAAGCAGGTTCAGGAGTGAGGACTGATGAGAGAGGATGATGAATGAGAAGCCAGGAAGACAACAAATTACTAAGAAGGAGAAATGTGGACATCCTAAAATGGACTATGTACATTAACCACTCTTTCATTAACCACATGTCTTACACTGGACCACAACTCCTACAGAACAGCAGCCCTCTTTCCCCTAAATATCACTTTTCAAACACTGACAAAATGTGCATATGTTTTGTTGGAAGGAAAGCAATGAAATTGCATTAGAAAAATACATTCCTGTGACATAGAAAGTAAGGCACTCATGAATTTAACAGTTCATAAGTATTGATTTTGAACTTCTTTTCTCAGCAAATAATCCACCTGGTTGGTTTTAAAATTCATGTTAAAATGTTGTACCACCAAATAGAGACAAAAGTGCATGGCTTCAGTATGTCTTTGGTTTGCCACATCCTTATAATTCCTTTAGAACTGTGTTAACCCTCTGAATTAATGGTGCGCTGTATTTCCAGATAGTTGTATCTCTAATTAAAGACTGAATTGACAGGTTTGCCTGGTATTGCTTTCTACAATGGTAAAGAATACCAATGTGGGGAGGAACACTAAAGGTAGGACCGCTGGTCTTCAACACCTTGTGAACCGATGTCTGTATGGCCTTTCTTGGATTAATGACCATTTTTCTGCCCTTGTATTTCATTTCACCAATATGTGGCTCTCGGTGGATATGTTGCAGGATGTTTGTTCCTGGGATGGTCTTCCAGATTGACATGTTGAATGTAGTATCAAAAACATCAAATCGGAAGACATAGTTTTCAAACATAAAGACACCGATGTCGGGGCGTTGCTTACTAAGATCAGCCATCATGGTAGACCAATTTGGGTGCCTAATGGGCAGAACTATTTCATCAATATCATGGAGCATCAAATACTTGGTTCTGTACATATTCCTGTAGATACAGTCATTAAGGGCTGTCAACTGTCCATAATAACCAATGTCTGCATGAGACATGTTATAATGCCATCGCTTTGAAACCTTGAGGAAGGAAGTTATCTTCCATGGTATAATCTCAATGGTGCCTTCCGAGATATAATGCTGCAAGACTCTTTCCATATATTGACTGACATCACTCTTGTATATCATCACTCTCTTTACTCCGAGCAATTTATACATCTCAACAGACTGGATGAACAGAAGAACATTGTTATATTGGCCAAACATGGTAGAAAGGCAGACAGTGAATTCTGCGGAAAGTGCCTCTGGGTGACGGTTCCTTATCTCAAACATAGATATTTGTGTACAGTCGCCGTCTTCGGACCAATGGAATGACACATATTTCGGATCACAGTCCTCGGGCTCATGACAAATAAGATCTGCTGTACCATAAGGAAATCCAAACCAGTCTGAATGAATGTCTACAAGTGCCTTACTTGTCTCTAGACGGCCATCATCTGACCTGCAGTGAAACCAGCAATAGAGGTCCTTTTGTTCTTCATGGGGAATGATTCCAATGGCACGTATAAGATTTGCGTGTCTGTTGTCATAGTATGCAGCTGTAATAAATGTCCTTATGCCATTCAATTTTGTGATAATGCCTTTGGCTACCTTACCCTTCTGAAAACAAGATCTTGGCTCAAAACTTGGTACCACCTTCACCAAATGGTGAAGTTTAGTAACATAGCCGATTAGCAACAAAGTTAGCACCATGGCAGTGAGTAAAATGAACCATTTTCTCAGTGGTGGAGTCATTTCTGAAGAGGCTCCTTTCCCAACATCTGTAATCATCCAAACCAAGGTTCCAATTGGGAGGCCTATAAAATGAGCAGACATGAAGAGTGATTATGCAGGTGCCGTCCAGAATTGAAAGTGGCATATTGTTGATGATCAGATCACATTCTTGATAATTAGTTCACAATGTTGACAATCAGTCAAATTATTGAGGTTCAGTACTCAAGATTTACACAATATTCACTTCTTATTTTCCAACCGAGAACCCAAACACTGCTGCATCAATAGCAAACACACTCACTCCCTTTTATCTTCGACATCAAAATGAAACTGATTTTGATGAAGATCATGTGGGAAACATTAAACATCAAGACATCACAGTTATCATAGCCTTAAAAGTTATTGCACAAAATTCACCCCAAAAAGTCTCTTGCTATATGCCTCGATCTACCTCACCTCCTCTTTCCACTAACATAGTTGTGTTACTAACCGATTTGAAAATGTGATGCATCCATGCTAAGTAGATTGCTCTGGAAACAGCGTGGCCAAATTGTGAACAAAACTAACAGAAATGCTGTACATGTCAATTTAAGAAACTCTGTAGGAGTCCCTTTCCAGGGTGCTTTATCTAGGAACAAACTATGGTTGGGATTTATAAAGTACACACCTAGCTGGAAAGCAACAGAGTGCTATAAAAAGGGACACACCCTATAAGTAGAGTAAAGGGGTAGCAGAGGAACTGGGAGCGGTAGGGGGAACACGATGGGCTGTGGAGAGAGATCAGTAAGGTTGAGAGTAGGGTCTTCATGGCCTTGCTGGAATGTAGTATCGATGGGGATAGCCTTCTCGTTGTTGGTAACTTGTTCCAGAGACAGGGTGCATAGCAGGTGAAACTTAGGCAGGATGAAGTCAAGCTGTACTACATGGATTGAAATAGGGTCATGGGCCCCAGACAGCACTGGTAAACGACAGAAATTTGGTGCAGTATTTTGAGATAATTACAGTCGTTATGTGAGATTCACAGCACATTATCTACTATTTCCTACACACTGATAGCTCTGTTACTTATTTGGGCTTGGGGGACAGCTCAGTGGCCACACAGTTTTCTGTAAAGCAAGACTACGCACACCAATGCAAATTCTAATCACTATTCCACACTTCGAGACTAGTCTCCAATATTAAGCATTTTATAAAGGATTCATTTTTTTCGGAGGTGTTGCGTTTATTGATATACAGACTCCCCAAATATGTTCAAGGGATCAAAGTAAAAAGTGTGGCAATGCCAGTGCCCCTGCACTGACTTTTATACACGTTTTTGTTTAGTTTTTTAATTAACACTCATATGGGTGAAAAATGATAGCAGTTAATATTACCATGTTAGTAGAGTAGTAGGAATCGATTTTTCTTTGTCTACTTGTTGACCTGGTTGCACAATTGCAGCCTGAGGATGTTTTAAAAAATATATATTTATTGTACATGTAGTCAAATAATGACTTCATACAAATTCCATATTCAAGAACATTACATTCCTTAAAACCAAGCATTCAAATATAAAAAGGAGCAATCCATTTCATAAAACGAATTCAGACAGAATTATACATATATACACAATATTTGACACCATAATACATAATATTAAGATCATCTACCCATAATACAGCTCCAAAGCTTCTGATTATAAAATCGTTTACCATCATTCCTATATTTAATAAAATGTTGGTCCCTCGTAACATTCAGACTTGTGCAATCAGAAAATAGATGTCTCATAGTTGCCATTATTGTCTCCCTTACAGGACCTCTGTTCACGGGAGATGCTATTGCGAGCACCCGTAATTTCAAAAGTCGGCATGCAATTGAAATTGATCAGCATATATATACTAATAATCAAGGCCTGTGGATAGACCTTAAACATTTACGTTTAGTTTGTTTTTCCACAATATAGCCTATATATTCTGTGCTATTCTTCTTTGCGGCCAGTTGCACCCACATCTGCTCTTTATCAGTATTTTTCAATAGACACTTTGCTCTATACTTATATTTTGAGAATGCCATTCCCATTGTGCTACAGCCGATTGGATGGGTCCAGCAGGCCTCAGGTACTCCTCTTTGCCCATTCCAGACAGCTATTACGCATAGGCGTATCCCATGTGGTATAGAACATGTAAATCATATGAACAAGAGCACTGGGTTCCATTTCGCTTATCCCTCTGATTAACAAAAATAATTTTACAGAGATCACAGTGCCATTACCGGTCAGACCACAATTAAGCATTATATACTCACAAGGCATTGCAGAAGGTAGCCTTAGGACTTGTTTTTAATGATTTCCCATCCAGTATCTTTAATTCTCTACTGTATTTGTTTCCCCGTGCCTCCACTCCATATGTCATGAGAGATGTTATATTTGCCTGATAAATGGTGAGGACTGCATTAACAGTAGGGCCCCCATTCATCCCAATAAGCTTGCTCAGTTCATCAAGTAGTTTTTGGACCCTATCATGCATATAGTCCCAATGTGCTCGCCATGTCAGATGTTCATCAATAATGATGCCCAGATATTTATATTTAGCAACCACCTCAACCCGACTATCATTTAGAGGCCAGACAAAGTTACATTGCTGCCATGATACGCAATGCAACCCATACCTGACCACACTGGAGCCTACAATGGGCCTCATTACGACCCAGGCGGTAAGTTACCGCCTGGGCCGTGACTTTACCACCATGGCGTAAACTACGTTTACGCCATGGTGGTAGGCGGACTTACCGCCCCATTCCGAGGTCGGCGGGGCGGTAAGTCCCCAATCCCCATTTACCCTTCCCCATTCCCATTTTTGCCCCATAGGGCATAATGGGAGTGGGGAAGGCGTTAATTACGCCACCGTAAATTACGGTGGCGTAATTAACTCCATGGTCCCTTAGCGCCATGGATTTTAACACCTGCTAAAAGCAGGTGTTAAATCCGCCATGGCGCTAAGGGACCTCGTACTCAGGCGGTAAGGGCCGGCGCTGTTTGAGTCTAGGGCATGTTGACGATCAGTCAGATATAGGTTAAACAGGGTCGGTGCAAGTATGCAACCCTGCTTTACCCCACGACAGGTGCCACATCATCTAGATAACCTCCCTTCATCATCTAGTCTGATGTGGACTCTCGTGTTGGCATGCAGCCTGATTATCAGAAATAGCAATCCTTTTAAGATTCCTTGGGCATTCAACTTGTACCACAGCGGTTCTCAATAAATGTGGCATAAACCGTTCCTTGTCGTCCACACCAGCTATGCTCTATCAGAGATATCACTGTAATCAGGTTATAGACCACCGAGGACCCTTTTCTAAATCCAGTCTGATTTGGAGGGATAATGTTATTTCCACTCACCCATTCGTTAAGTTCATTAAGCGGGACTCTGGCGAAAATCTTAGACACTATATCCAGCATTAAAAGTGTGCGATAATTACTGAGGGTACTTCTACACCCTTTTTTATACACTGGCACAATGTTGTTGTCTGTCGTTGAGCTAGGCAACAGGCCGGTGTTGCTAATGCAGATCATCAGGCCATGCGGTGTCTCCGCCCATGCCACAGTATTTGTTCTAACCAAGGCATTGCATGAACCATCCGGTCCTGCTGCCAGCGAACAATTCAGACTATTAATAATGCCCAATAGAACAAGAGTGGTAGTGACGCCGGTCCACCTCATGTCGTGATTAGTTCAGAGCATAGAATAGGTAATACGCACAGCTGATTTATCCAGTGCGTTACCAAAATGATCTTCCCACTCTTTACTAGAGGCACCAGCTATTATAGAGTGCGAGATGTTGGTGTCCCTTATGATTTTCCAAAATCCAGTGGTATTACTGGCACTGTTTCTGTGAACTAGTCCCCCATTGCACGCTGTTTATATTTAAGGTGCCTGCGCACCCAAGTGCGTTTTTAATCCCTCTAGAGAGAGACTCATTCCCTAGATTCCTCCTCTCACGCTTATGAATGTTAGCCATATGCTCGATGTCATGTCTTAATGCCTTCTTTTCTGCTTGTATCTTGGCATGTAGTGATGGGTACGAATAGAATGAATGTTACATGTAATCCCTCTATGCTCCCTTTTCCGTGTTATATCTATCTGCTCATTTACACAAGGCATTATGTTTTCAAATCTACCGATACAGTCCCTGTTGCTGATTCCTAATCTCATATTCTCGTCAAGCAAAGTTCATAACTGGCTATATCACTGGCCTAACTAAATTGGGAAAACTCCATCTGATGCGATTCCCAGCGTTAATTGACACCACACCATTGTTATCGTAATTACCGATTGTGTTTTTTATGCCACATAGTTTACATAAAGGGAAGTGATCACTTTTCTCATGATTGACAATATTCATGTCAATCACGAGATGCAGTATTTAGAGATAATTACAGCACAACATTATGATATGATATGGTATGATATGGCGTTTATACCGCGCCTATACACAAGTGTTTCAAGGCGCGACGAGGCAAGGGGGGGAACAGAGGGAGGACAGACAACGATACTACTAGGCCAGGTGTCATTCAGATTGCACAAGTGCATGGGAAGGGGGGAAAGGAAAAGTGCGCGGGGGAAGGGAGAGGGAAAAGTGCAGTACATGGGATGTTGAATAAATACGATAAATAAGACAATAAAACAGCCAGCTAGTGGCAAGTGTAAGGAATTGCAGACATAAGTGCTGGTAGCAGGAATGAAGGGATACAGAAAAACGGTCCCCAAGTGCAGGGGTTGCCAGGGAGGCAGTGCAGGTGGGCAATTGACGGGGCCTGGGCCAGAGATCAGAAAGGGTGGCCAGGTAACCAGTGCAGTTTCAGTCAGGAATTCAGCAGGGGAGGGTAGGAGAGAAAGCAGAAGCAAAGAGGAAGGTTTTGAGGTGTTTCCGGAACTGGAGATGGTTCTCCTCGAGTTTCAGGGAGGCATGAAGGCTGTTCCAGAGAGAGGCCCCTGCCAAAGAGAGTGATCTGCCACCAACTTGTTGCTTGGAGAAGCGACTGACCCTGAGGGAGTTGGAGGCGGATGAGCGAAGAGCTTGAGAAGGAAGATATTTAGGGAGAGAGAGTTGAAGGTATTGCGGCCCCAGACCCCAGAAGGTCTTGTGTACAATGCAGAGGGTTTTGAACTTAATCCTTGCAGCCACTGGGAACCAGTGCACAGATTTCAGTCCTGGAGAGATACGATCGCAGGGTTTGAGGCCAGGGACAAGTCTCGCAGTCCTGTTCTGGATAAGTTGTAGATGGCGGAGAGTGGGGGCAGGCAGATTTAGATAGAGGCTGTTACAGTAGACCAGCTTAGAGAGGACCAGGGCTCTGGAGACAGAGAGCTTCTGGGAGAAGGAGAGGAAAGGAAGAATACCTCTAAGGAGGTGCAGCTGGTAGTGTGACTTCTTAGAGACGTCAGAGATGTGAGGGCAGAAGGAGAGTGCAGAGTCGAAGATGACCCCGAGGTTTTTAGCCTTGCAGGTGGGAGTGGGAGGAGGGCCAAGAGAGGCCGGCCTATTATCTACTATATCCTACACAGTTAGTAGAGTCGTAGAAATCGATTTTTCTTTGTCAAATAGTAGCTAGTGACTCCTCTACCATACGTATGACGACAGCATGCATACCTCTGGTAGGGGGATAATATACATTAAAGACCCACAAATCATTGTCCAGAAGAGGTATATTAAAGATCTTACCCACCAAGATATTTTCACAGCCAGAGTACATTTTTTCAATATCCCACTTATTGATTACTGCAGTGAGAAGGCCGCCTCATAGCTGACCTATTGGACCTTTAAGGGCTAATTCAGATATGGACACAAACCCATCAAATGCAAATGGATCAGTTGACCATGTTTCCTGGAGCATTACTAATCCAAAGGCCTCGATATAGTCCAAAAGCCCACCCTCATGTGCCAAATGTAAATGACCCCAAGAGTTCCAAGAGCATAACAGGAGTTTATTACTAGCGATTTTGTTCAAAATGCACTTGGAAGGCCTTTGGTAGCCACTGCCAGGACCCATCAATTTACACTTCCCCGGCCACTTTAATATCTCCACTGCCCATTGCACAGTCTTTCTTAACAGCCCTGCTATTTCTACAGTCCACAAGACTAGTAACATGTGGCTTGGCTAGATAATAATTAGCCTTTGGGATGTTCACAGTCTTGCACGAATATCCTTTTTTAAACAGCGCTGTTTCGTAGCCATAGACATATTCCAACAATTCATCGTTGAACACTACATCTGCGCCAATCCTACCAGACGCTTCAAGCAAATCCACCAGCATCACGTTGTTACTAGTCACGACATGCAGTGGGACAATGCAGTGTAATATAGTGAGTGCGTTTTCGCTGTTTATCAGAGGATGACTGCCGATTGCAGGTGCATATGTTAGTCTCAGCACACTGTATTCCGCTACTGTGCTTGATTGCGAGCCTCTGGTATTGGCAGATAGTTTTCCCCTTCATTTTAGTAGAGGCTGATGTATCCGTTTTATCTGGCTGCACCAGATCCTTATAAAACAGATTTTCAAGCCCATCAAGCCCTTCTAGTCCCACACTTTCAATTCTACATCTGTTTACCAATTTTCGAGGTACACTCACATATATAGGGTTATCCACCGATTGTATATCAGACAGAGACATGAATGACCGAATGTCCCTAGCTTCCCTCTCAGCCCGTTTCTTCTTAGCGTCATCAGACCTAGCAGATGGTACACCAGAGTTTCATGTGTTTTTATTCGGACGTTTCCTTCTGGCAACTGTATTCACAACTCACATTATTATTTGGCAAGGTCAAAATGACTGTCGTCATCAACTATGAAGACTACATTAGCAGAGTCCGGAACTAAGGGGAGTATTTTAGGTCCTTTTGGTCTACTATACATGCTGCCTGTGCCACTTGCTTTTTCTTACTTTTTATTCTCTTAGTTTTCCTGCCCTACCATAGATGAGGAACCCCAACACTTGGGCCCTCGGTATCCTGGACAACAATAGTGCTACAATCAGGCTGTTTAGCAGCTAATACCGCAGATATAATACAGTCACCCGTCATGGCTTCCAGTGCAATGGTTATAGCCGCGTCCACAGCTACATTAGATTGAAGTTCCTTACTAATACCTTGACGTAGGATTTTGTCCAACATAACACCATGTACGCCCAATGTAGCCTCTTTTGCATCGCATTTACTCATTAATACCGACAACATTTGTTTGAGTGCTGAGTACAACATTATACCGGATGAGATGCTCTAAAGTTGACTCACACTTTCACACCCACCATGATGTAGCCCCTCAGAACCCTCAATCGCAACTGCAGCACTCTCTATGTTTATTTAATCATTTTGCAGCAATAATGGGGTGGCATAGAGGGTGCTATCCAGCAGAGCATTCTATCCATTCCTGCACGCTGGTTCAGCCAGCTCATTTTGATTTAGCACATCACATGCGGCAGGCATGTCCACATGGCTACTCATGTTTGGCAAGTTGCCTAAATCATATTGAGTAACTACTCCAAGGCCACCACAATTTGCTTGGATTACAATGGCCGGTGGCACATTAGTCATCCCGCCCTCCTTATCAGATTCCATATTAATCAACAGTTTACAAGTAGGATAGTCCCCTTCAGTGGCATTATTACAAGATACGCTAGCTGTCGCTTTGTTCATACTGCATTATTAGAATACTCACTTTTCATCAATATTGCACCTATTTTTTTTTTTTTTGTTTATTTAATCGCTACGGATTTTTTAACAAAGCAGTCGATTGAATTGAATTCTTTCTTCTAGACCGAAGGCCAAACAAGGAAGATAGCAGATTAACAAGTTTTCTTCCGTGAAGGATCAGGTTATGTATATCTCATGAGTTCCTTTTAGATTAGTTGGTCGTGATGGGGAGAGTGATCGGAATGTAGAGTGGAAGCTTCACATTGATGATGTATTGCATAATGTTTACAGTCGCCAGGGCCCAGCCTGGTTTGTCTCCAGCGATCAGTTTATTCCAGCAATTTTCCTCGTCTAGTGAAGAAAAGTCAGAGATGTTGTTCTTCAAGTAGGTGAAGCGGATGTCGCGTGTCTCTGGGCAGTTCAGGAGGAGGTGGCGGATTGTTTCTCTTTCTGTGGTGGATTTGCAACAGCGGCATGTGTTTGTTGGTGTTAAGCCTCTAATAGCCAGAATTTCGTTTGTTCTCAAGAGGTTCAGTCGAATTTTCAAAAAGTAGAGTCGAGCTGATCTACTTGGGAAAAGTTTGAGGTATGTTTGCAAAGTGTCCAGTTTGTTAAAAAATGGTGGGAGGTGGCTGGTCAATTTGTATTTATTTGCTGTTTCTAGGGTTTTTATCCAATCCCACTCTTTGATTTTTTTGGAGGTTTTGACTGGATTGGTTATCAGTTCATCCTTGCAGCTATTCACTGAGTATAAAAGGTTGAGCATCTTGGATTCCCAGTTCTGGAGTGTTTTGCATGATTTCAATTCCAGTTCTTGATTTATCAGGCGGTAGGCATACAGGGATTCTGGCATGATACATTTCCTATATAATAGGATACTGTTTAACGCTACTGTGGTTCCCAAGGATAGAAGGCCTAGTTCTCTCCTGATCGAGGCGATCGGGGTTGATTTTGGGAGGCCAAGAATTCTTCTCCAAAAAGAGGCTTCCAATTTAGGCCAAAGCTCTGGTGGGAGGTTTGGCATAGCGTCCGTCCCGTAGGTTAGCGATGGTATTACCTTTTTTTTATAAAAGTCTCTCACTGGGATTAGCGAATAACGTCCGAATTTGATGTCTATAGCCTTCCCCTGTATGGATAGTTTCTTAGCTTTCGCGATGAGAACTTCTTGCATAGCTTTTTCTTTTAAGGAGCTGTCTAACGTGACACCCAGGTATTTAAAGTTAGTCACGATTTCGATTTGGGTCGGACCCAAGTGGAGGCGAATCTTTTCCTTCGATTTAGATGTTTTTTGGAGCACCATCGTTTTTGTTTTTGACTCGTTTATCTCCAAGTTGTTTTCGGCCATGTATCTTTGCAGGTTATTCAGTTGACGTTGGAGACCTATTGGGGTGTGATCCAATAGGATCAGATCGTCTGCATACAGCAGGCGACTGATCTGCGCTCCTCCTAACTTAGGTGGAAATGAATGGATTAGTTTTTCTGAGTCTTGAAAATCACCTAGGTAGGTCCAAAATAGGGCAGGTGCCAGCGGGCAGCCTTGTTTTACCCCTCTGGCTGTTTTTATCACCCCAGATAGGGTCCCTTGTTGGTTTAACCGGACTCTCATTGACGTATTGGAGTATAGAGCCTTGATTGGATTCAGGAGCTCGGGAGGGCATTCCCATTGAGTTAATTTCTGCC
The DNA here is from genome assembly GCF_040938575.1 of Ambystoma mexicanum. NCBI lineage: Eukaryota > Metazoa > Chordata > Amphibia > Caudata > Ambystomatidae > Ambystoma > Ambystoma mexicanum. The sequence goes on from NC_090929.1 coordinate 134,958,258, forward strand.
ATAGTCTTGCACGATCCACTTTGTCGAACGCCTGGGTTAGGTCCACGAACGTGATGTATAAGTTGGGTTTGCCTTCCAGGATCTTATTTTTCAGTGTATTCAATATTAGGATGTTGGCGTTCGTGCCTAAGTTCTTCTTGAAGCCAGTTTGAAGGTTGTCTTGACAAGGGGCGTTGTTTGCCCACCTGGTGAAGTGTTGCAAGAGAAGGGAACCAAAGAGTTTGCCTATTGGATCCAAAAGGGCTATGGGACGAAAGTTTGCTGGATCAGCCCTATTTCCTTTTTTATAAATCGGGACAATGTTCGCGCAGGTCCATGATGGTGGAATAGATTTAGAAGTCGAGCAGCGGCTGAAGATTATGCTCAGGAGTGAGGACCACGCTTCCGGATGTGATTTCAAATCAAAGTTTGTTATGCCGTCCGGTCCAGGGGCACGCTAAATCCTGAGTGGTAGCTGGTTGTTGGAATAGGGTTTCGAAATAGGTCTCCCAAACTGCAGCGGCGATTCCATTAAGTTGGCAAGGGAGGGCTCCAGGTGTAGCTGAATGGATAAGAGTCCAGAAGTCTCTCGCGTGGTTGCTGTTTATCGCTGTGAGAATGTTTTCTGCATCCTGTTGATAGAGGTTATGACGATGGCCTTTCAGCCAATGTTTGTAGGCTTTGACTGCTGTTGTAATGATAGTTTGTGCTGATTGGGGATTAATTTTCCAAGCTTGTCTTTTTGCTCTTCTTAGCTCCCTCTTCTTTTCTGAGATTAGTTTATCGAACGTGTGCTTGTGTTGGGGTCTAGTGTGGTTATTCTTTCCACTTGGGAATCTGAATATAGTCAACAATGGAGTATAGTCGACCAGCGAAGGCTGATTGCGTGTAGTTAGCTCTTTATAGGTTACCGTCAAGGTGCTTATTGCTCTTTCATTCATTCTCAGTCTTGTGCCTTGTGTTGTTGGTTCTATGTTGGTTGGCATCCAGATGTTTTTAAGCGGGGCCGAAGACCAGGTGGTTTCTAAGAGGTTGTGGTCACTCTCTTCTGTTCTTATGACGTTGAATGATGTTACTAGGTTTAATAGTGGCCGAGAGACGAAGATGTGGTCAATTGTTGATTTAGAGTTTGCTCTCTCCCAGGTTGGACATCTTTTTGGGTCGTAGAAGACGTGATCAAGGTTGAAGAATGCTCTGGAGTCCATTAAGTTCAACCATTTGGCTACTCTTTCGTCTGTTGGTGGACCTTTGGATTTTGAAGTAGGAGGGTCATCAAGGTTTTGACAACTGATGTTGAGATCCCCGCATATGAGTATGTGGTCTACTTGCTGGTTTAGATAAATCCAGTCAATTTCTCGTTCCAGTTCCTTGATGAATTTTTGGGTATTTATTGTGGCCGGGTTCCAGTAGATGGTGATGATAATCATTGACTTTGTCTGGAGTGTGTTTGACTCCGTAGGAGGTGACCAGTTTAGCTTCACCATAAACATGTAGTGGGTCTCTTTTAATTTTTTGATGTTTGTTAGGCCACGGCCACTTCGGATTGCCACGAGTAGGCCGGCAGTCGGCCTTCCTGTTGAGCCTTTTTTGTCTGCGACTATGTTTGTCTCGTAGCCATCGATAATCGGGGGTTGAAGAAGCCAGGTCTCTTGGAGACAAATAATGTCGTATATGTTCCAATTTATTGAACCCGAGGAGGTTAGGTGGCAGAAGCCTCTGGTGTTCCATGAGCAAACCTTTATTTGGTCATGCTTCGGAGTTTGTTGATCTTCGTTCGTGTCGCAGTAGGTCTTGTACTTGAGTGGCTATTTTTGGCGTTTAGGCTTCAGAGCCTTTGGCAGCCATGACCACATTGTCTCAAGTGTGGACGCTGGAAGAGATTTTACCACCTTGGAGTAAGTCTCGTTTTGAACCATCCTTTGTATTTTCTGTGGGCCTTTCATTTGGTGTTGTTCCCGCTTGTCTCTTTGAGGTGCTGAAGAGGGTGGAGAATTTTGGGGTTGATCACGAGATAATAAGTGTTGATCAGATGGTTTTATAGATGACGTCAGGTCTTTCTTGCAAGTCGAGTTTTCGGGCTCTTTCCGCGTTTGAATAACTCGGGATCTCTTTGTGGAGCAGTGTTGTTTTTGAGAGGCTTGTTTCCTATCCGTATTTCCCTTTGAAGGGTTAGAGCGCTCTTCTGAATCTGAGGGTTTGAGTATTTTTATTTTTCTTGAAGATTCAGTTAGGTTATAGCCCATCGTTAACAAATCTTCTGCGGCTGATCTTAGTGTTTTGTTTGTAGTTGAGGATGAGATGTAAAGGTGAGAAATCGCCTTAAGATTGATATGGCTTGGGTCCACTGTCTGGAGATCAGCTTACTTCACCGCACACAGTTTCGGGATGTAACTAAACAGGTCAAGAACTGTTCCTCTGTTTAGAGTTACATTATCCCGGTTGCCTGAAATTTGCTCTAGTTTTAGGATCCATCTAATTTGAGGTCTTTTGCGGAGGTGGTCTAAGAGGGTTTTTCGGGTTGCAGTGGATCTATTAGTAGTTCTTTGCAAGCGGTCGCTTGATCGTCAGACGTCGGATCTGGGGCGCTGAGTTTCTTCGTTGCGTCCTTTCAAGTAGTGAGAGCGGTTTTCTCGCGTTCTTACTCCATGTGTTTGGTGAGTTGGTCTTTTCTTTGAATTATGGTCCGGTCGGTGAGCTTCAGGTTTCCGCAAGTCCTCGTGGTTCCTGGTGGCTCTCCTTCTACGATTTTCAAGGGTGAGAAATGGAGACTCCGGCCCTGACTCTTCGGCGTTGGATCCTGTTTGTAGTTGAGCTAATGATTTGACTGTTTCTGGCGTGAATTTGTCGTTCAATGACTGAGGTGTTGTCGAGTCCGTTAGATGTTGTGAAATGTTCATCAAGTCCTCGTTATTTAGGAAGGCCTCGACCCCTCTTGGTGAAAGGTTAATAGGGTCACTTTCTTCCGATATTACTCTTTGCTTTTCTTTTGCTGCAGACAATTGGATAGACTGGGTTGCTGGGATTTTTAGAAGCGGCGGGAGTTTGCCCTTTGGGGCGGCTTGATGTTGAAATATTGATGCGACGGTTGTGTTTATTCTGGGTTTTGAGATGGCCTCTAATGGCTCTTTTACGTTCTTTTCTGTTGCTGGTAATGCAGGAACCGATGTTGTTAAGTCAGTAAATGATGTTGTTTGGGTCCCCTTGGATTCGCGTGGTTTCTCTGCTTGCCACGAGGAATCCACGCTCTCGGGACAATTTACAGTTGTGCCAGTTGAAACAGGTTGCTGAAGCCGACGACATTCAGTGTGTTTTTGTTTAGTATCAAGAGCCATTATGTATCCTTCTAGGAAGGTCAATTTGGTTGACATGGATGCTTGAATTGAGATCTGGTCTTTCAGGGTGTCCCCGATTGTTTCATAAAGTTTGGTGAATGGAGCAAGGGCGATCGTTAAAGCTGACATCAGGGTGCACATGTCTAGTTTTTTTGGTAAAGGGACTTTTGGGGTTGTTGAGCTTTGAGAAGAAAGTCTGTTTCGTGGGGGGGACGATAAGCGAGTTGGGGTATGCCCCGTGATGGACATTCTAGAGAGGTGGTCTAATGAATGGCTTCTTTGGTTATTATAGTTATTTAGGTTTGAGTAAAGGGAATCCAGGGTTCTCTCAAACTGTGGGTTAGGTTTGGACGTTGAAGGTAACTTGTTGCTCCAGTTGCTTCCTAAGACTTGTTTGCTTGCTGATTTAGGCTTGTCCCACCCCACGAAAGAAGGCATTGTCGCAGGATCTTTTTCGCTGGCATAGGTATCTGTTAAGGTGTCTTGAGGATGCATTGGTATCGCCTCTTGAGGAGAGTTTGGTCTAATTAACGGGCTTCTACCTATACAGGCTGAGCTTGCACCTTGCACCTATTACACCTGCAAGCCTCTCTGATAGTGCATTTTCAACAGGTTTATGTACATATTCCCACTATCCTCACAGATTGGTGGTAGCAGTACTGCTACCACGATCCATTGTGGCTGTGCCAGTGGCTACTGGGTCTGCACTACTGTCGCTGGCATGTGTGGTGTCTCCAGAGGTGCTGGCAATCTGTCTTGATGTGGCAGCATACTGCTTCTTGCCACTCATAACCTGCCGTTTGCCATGTTCAGCTTCATGTCCACTAGACTGCTGTCATGTGTTGCCTGCATGGGGCAAAGTATACGTACATGCCATCAGCTTGTGCTCAGGTGCTATGTCTGTATGTCTCCGTCTGTTGCATTGTAGAGGCATGCTTTCTGGGTGTTTCAGGAAGGTGAGTGATGGAGCACTTGGCATGGGGGAAATATTTGTTGAGGTAATTTACATGTTGCACCTGTATGTATGCATGTTTGTCCATGTGCATATATGTGTGTGCCAGGATTTGTTGTTCTCCAATCACCTGTATCATGTCCCTCTAGTCCTGTCACATGCTCCACTTCAATCAGTGGGAGTACCTCGTACTTCCAGGCAGTCCATGATATTGTCTCGTGTCCCGCCTCACCAATGCTGTCCTTGGAATGCTGGGCCTTAGATATTTTCTTCCACGTGGCACGCTTGAGGTTACTCCACCTCTTACGTAGGTCCTCTTTCTCTCCTGGTACAATGGACACATCATTGACTGCATTTACCGGTGCCATCGACATGTCCCTCTTCTTACTACTACTTGAGATGTGCATCACTGCATAGAGGAGTCATGCCTCTTCTGGCATCATGTTGTCCACCAGCACCTGCAATTCTGTGTTAGTGAAACGTGGGGCGCTTGCACCTGCCATAACTGATGTGGTGGAATGTGTTTCGGTGGCCTATTGTACTGTTTTCTCTTCTTCTTCAGGGACTTTGCTGGGGACCTGGTGCTGTGGTTGTGCCAGTGTAGTTTCTTCCGATGGGCTGACCATAGCCGGAAAGGGTTTGACATCATTTCCACCAATGGTCTGACTGCTGACGGAATGGGTTTGTTGTCACTTCTGCCGGCAGTGGTGGCAAATTTACATCGTTTGCATCAGTGTGTCCGCCGTCATTGTTTACGATATGTTACCACGGTGCCGGCATGACGTTCATGATACGGTGGCACACAGTCAATCCACGTCAGTGGCTGGCAGAAGTCTATGTTGGCAGGATTTGGGCGGTTTTCACACCATACTCTAAATGAACTTCTTACAGAGAGTCCACAATGGTCGTTTACTTAAATAAGAAAGGAGAGCATCTCTTTTTTTCACACAGACACCCCAATACTGAAATATTTTGTACTGCATCAAAAGTCTCCTGTGGTACAGTAGTCATGCTTCTAAACAGCTTTGCTAATCACCAATGCATTATTTATCTGTTCTGTGGAATCCCGCCCTCTCTTCATGTAAGGGTGCAGGTGTTACCGCTTGTAGTAAACCCTGAATGGGGATTAAAACAGATGAGCAAAAAAAAGTCCTCTTTTTTGTAAAGGGGGCTATGTGGTTGAGGACAAGGACAGTTCAACTAACATACAGATTGCTACCCTGCTTTTACACACTCAGGTCGTGGGAGTCGCCCCAGTTCAAAATGTACACATCTGTATTAACTAAATTAAACAGTAGTACAATAGGTCAGTGAAAACATACACATATTTTAATTGTAATACATCATAAAAACGATTTTTTGCAAAGGAAAGTAAAAAATACACACAAGAATCATTGTATCCAACAGACCATGTCTACCTGCTGTTTCAAACATGGACTCAAAATGTCATCCGTTTCTTATTTCCCATTGAAACAATCATTGTGAGGTTAGTAAAACAGGTTACAGGCTGGTGCCAAATCAAATTACATGAGGGCGAATGTATATACATTGATTTGGCACCAGCCTCTCACCTCTGTTGCTAACCTCACAAAGTGTATTTAGATGTTTGTTCAAAAAAGGGGTTGGGGGGATGGCTGATCTACCACACATAGTAACGAAGAATGAACGGCTGCCATCTTAAGTGAGGATCTGCCCATGGTAGTGACACAAAACTGCGCCCAGATCTTGCCTCTTCACACGCTCCGTTCTGTTTTGGTGGTCTCCCACCACCAACTTTAAAGCTTATACCATGGCTTAATGTAATGGACCAGCCTTCACTAACTGGGAGCCCTCGTGAAATTCAATCTCCCTGTTGAGATGAGAAGTACCATACAATAAACCATTGTTCTCCATGCCATGATCAAGCATTGCGCTATAATAAAGGATATTGGTATTTACTGCAGACATGGGGTCCTACACTGCAAGGACCCTTTTTTGTGTAAATAAGATGGTTCAATGCATTCTGCTCCGCAACCCTGAAGTGTGGACCCCAAGGAGAATCCCTCGTTAATAGCACCAATGCAAGACGCAGAAGAGCTCGGGCTATACCCCAGGGTTCTTGCCTGCCAACATCTTTAGCAGGTATGATGGCACAACAAAATATTCTAAACAACTTTAGAACCAAGTCCTCCATAGTTACTTATGCTTCTGATGCCACCACCGTAATTAAAACTCAGTCTAAGATTGTGGCCCTAACATATATTTCTCACTGTCAACCAGTGCAGTCCAATCCAAGTAACTCGCATACCTGTCTCCACTTTCTGTTTGGCCACTGAGGCATTCCAGGCACCGTGGAGGTATAAAAGAGTGACATGTCACCATCATGCATTTCCCCCATCAGCCCTTTCTATGTCCAGCTTTGGGGACCATTTCCTTCTTCCTTACTCTAGTCACCTGCGCCTCTGGTTCTGTCTCCCGACCATGCAGCACTGGCCCATGGATTCCACCTTCTTCAGAGAGATTTTTTTAAGTTTGTATGATTTGCTCACTTTTATTTGATTCCTGTTGCTATCAGAACACTCTTGTATTTGTTCTAAGGCAGTCAAGGAGGAAGAGGCAAAGGGTAGACCACATCAGTGCCCACCTAAAAGAGCCCCGACCATGTCCTGCCATTGACAGGTAAGAACCGCAGACTTCATCTCAAGCTGGAATACTAGCGCTGGCTCGCTTGAGTAGATATTTTTTCATTAAATAATCATTTTTAAAAACTCGTAACCTTGCCCAAAGTCAAACGGGGCACTGCACATAAATACAACACCACAATATTAAATAGCAATCCGCGATAAATAGAAAAACAGTAAAATGTACAGAATAAAAAGACAATCAAAAAAATGTTATACCTTACTTTTTACGAAAAATAAATGTTTTAAATTTTCTTTACAGGAAACCAAAGAAAAGGGGTAAATCACAAACATGGTGGAAACGAATTCCAAAGCCATGGGACATATGAAAAGGCCTGAATAATGAGAATATTGGGAAATATTGAGACAGAGCAACGTTTTGCTTATCGTTTCACATAACCTTTTTCTATTGTGAAGAGAACTGGTAGCTCAATTGTGCCGCCCCCAAACAGCGCGGCGATTGTGGGGCTGCTGGTGGCGCTTGGAAAATGCTGGCTCTACATAATCCGCGCAGGACGCTGGAGCGTTGCGCGCGCTGCACGCACCGCGCGCCGCCATCACGCCGTCAGGCGTAATGGTGGATGGTGGCGGAGGAAGGCTGACAGCCGGTGACGCGATTGAGGTACACAGAATTATGCCCGAAAAGTCAGGACTCAGCGATAATGGCGGATACGGCTGTCCTCCCTGATTTAGGAATCCTCGTGTAAACCCACCCAAGATAATTCAAGCAACGGTGGGTACAAATAAACTGACGGCAAATGGCCAGTCACCAAGAATAACTAACTTTTTTCCAACCCTCATTGCAGTACCAATGTGATTTTTGTATGAGCATGGTGTGTTTGAGTGTACAGGTTGATAACGTTGGGGGCGGGGGTAAGGGGGTGGTACATACATGCCAGCATTCACATGCATTTGGGAGGGAGATTTCCACAGGGAAATCGGGGGATGCATATTTCCCCATAGGAATGCATTGGGGCTACAGTTATTTCAGGCGGGAGACCGTGAAAAATAACAATATTTTTCACCTAAAAATCGAGAGTCTCCCGCCTAGAAATGGGGAGGGTTGGCATGTATGGGGTAGACAGGGGCCTGATGGAAAAGTAGGGGCTGCCATTGGGTGTGGCAATGGCGACATTTTGATACTGGTGCACTTCGGGTGAGGTATTTTTAAGGACATGGAGTGGCATGGTGGCAGTGGACAGTGCCCAGGAACTGATCCTTTGTGAGAGTGGGGGCATTCAGGGACGAGTGGACCTGTGGAGCATGTGGCAGCGGGTATCAAGTACACTTGCAGGAGAAGTTCAGATTAGGTATTCCTGGATAACTTTGTCCAACCAGAGGGAATAGTTGAGCAGGTGGAAGAGGTACCGCCTGCTGACCTTGTGGGACAGGCTCTCATGCAGGAGGGAGAGGATGAAGATCTTCATGGAGGAATGCAAGAATATTCAGATGACCAGGCCGACGAATGGCTCTGATTCCCTTATCTGCCCCCTGACCCCTCTGGAATTGATCTTCAGCCACCCTGGGTGCCGGCAGCTTGGTGCTCGTGGGGCGGGCTGTACATGTTGTGGCAAGGGTGCCCTACTGGCTGTGCTACCCTTGGCCCCCTGTCTGTAGTGGTCCACGCACAGATCACTGGGGCTGATTACCACACCTGGGCCCACAACTGTGATCCTGCTGCACCCTGGTGAGGGGGGACCTTCTGCTGTCTCTGATTCTTGGCCTGACACAACACTATCCTGTGGCGCTTGGGCCGGTGGCCTGCTGGGCAGTCCAAGTCGGCCCACACAAATCCATCTTGGGCCTGAACTATAAACAGTGGCCACTGATCCACCTGTTCACAGTCAGAGTTGCATACTCCTGGGAGCCCCCGGTTGGGATGGCATCCTGAGGTTGCTGGACATCCTTCGCATGCCAAGGCCCATACCATGGTCAAGGATAAAACCAAGATGGCAGGTAAACAGAGCAAAATGGACTAGTATGCAGTGTCTATCCCGGCGGCCCCTACGCCTGTCCCTGTGGACGCTGGGCTACTGTACTCGGATACTCCCTCGTTATCTTGTCCCTGGCGGATGCTATGGGAGCTATTGCAGACAGGCTCAGCTCGGATGTCTTCGTTCCTGCACCACAATCTGCACAAGCTTGCTTCCAGAATGGGTTAGGCAGAGCAGCGTATTTTGGACTCTGAAGATGTGCTCAGGGCAGTGGAGCGCTGGCTTTCCACAGTTACCCAGAAAATGAAGGCCCTCGATGACAGAGTCGAGGAGGGCGAGGGGCGCTCACACAAAAACAACCTTCATATCGTGGGCCTTCCTGAAAAGTGAGAGGGTCCCAGCATGGAACTTTTCCTGGAGACTTGGCTAATGGACTTTATGAAACCAAAGACCCTCTCAAACTTCTTTTCCACTGAAAGGCACACTGAGTTCTGAAGGGCCCGCCGACTCCTGGGGCTCCATCCTGCACAGTGATTGCCAGATTCCTTAACTACTGGGACCGGGGTGCCCTGCTCCGGATGGCCCGTTCGAAGGGTCCCATAACACATAACATACAATAGTGCCAAAATCTCCTTATCTGACTACACTAGGGCGGTCCAAAGGGCCCGACAGTCTTTTGATGCAGTCAGTGAATGCCTCCATACCCACGGGGTCAAATTCGCTCCCTTATTTCCGGCACTTCTTAAAATACATCTTAATGGAATGGTTTAAACCTTCTTGGGTACCCCGGCTGCATGCACATGGGCAGAGACTCGCTTGCAGAGAGACTCTGTGTCTGGGGATGAGGGGGAGCTCTGATAGATGTGCCCGACTGGCTGCGTCGGTCCGATGTGCCGTACTCCCCACTGGCCGTGGCTCTCCACCCGGCGGATGCCCTGCAATCATTGTGGGATGCTGACTGAGACTATTTGACCCACAGAGCTTCATTCCCCCCAGGGACGAGAAGGGGAGCAGCTCACGGCTGTAGTCCGCTGGCTTGGAAGAGAGATGGTCACATGGGCCTTGACAGAGCGGACGACCCCCTTCTGTTCTTTCTCTCTCTTTTCCTTCTTCCTCTCACCAGTTCTTTGTTATCTCTTTAGTTCTGGGGTGGGGGCGGGGGATTTTTGGGAGATTGCATTACTTTTCTTATTGTTAGCGTGGTGACTAGTCACATGTTTGGGCGACTGGTACTTCGAGTTGGGGAGAATTATGGGGAGATGGGTGGTTGGGACGTTGGGAGTCAAAATGTTTTTCACACAGCACACACCTTTGATGTAATGACACGATGACGGAAGAGGTGTCCCGGGTGTATTTGGGGCATGGGATTTCCTCCAAGCATATCTCTATTTCGCTGATTTGACAGGGACTGATGACATGAACAGGAAGCTTAAGCTGATATCCCGGAATGTGAACGGCTTGTGCTCTCGGATTTAACAAGGCTTAGTTCTCCAATTTCTGAATAGGTACTCCCCGGAAGTAGCTCTTCTCTTTGAAACGCAGCTGGTGGGCTCTGTCTACACTTTCTTTAGGCGCACTAACTATCGAGCCGCAACTCACGCAGGCTTCTTTCGGGGCTCCCGAGGAGTGCTTGTCAGGGCAGGGACCACGCTATGCCCACTAAGTTGCATACTTTTGCAACTGCGCTCAACTTATGTGCAGCCGGAGGACAATCAACAGACAGGCCAGGGGTTACTCTTTCCACTCGGAGGCGCACGCCTCCATGTCTAGAATAGACTACTTTTTCCTACCCCAACTGAAGGCACTTATGATCAAGTCGGCCAGGTTCTATAAGGGATCTCAGACCTTATAGAACTGGACAGTGGCAGACCCAGGTGCCAGATGGGATTGGTCTTCAACATCTACTACCATAGCTTCCAAGAAACCATAGATGGGATCATGTCCAAAACTGAAGAATACTTTTCTCTTAACACTGGGTCAGTGGATAGTCTGACTACACTCTGGGAGGGATATAAGGCAGTGCTAAGGGGAGAGATGATCTCCCTGGTCTCGGCTAAATGAAAAGCCCAGCCACGACAGGTACAGGAGGCCAAAATTACTGCTGAGCACCATGAGGTAGATTTTCTCCAAACAGACTCCCCCGCAACCCATAGGTTACTCATGACGGCTAGAGAAACGCTGCAGAATATCCAAATGAATAATGTCAGGCAAGCTCACGCGGATAAGGTGAGTAGAATTTACGATGCTGGGGACAAGGCTGGGAAAATTCTGGCCTGGATGGAGCATAGCGACGAGGAGAGCAGACACGTTAGGGAAATTCTGGATGAGCCTGTGGAAGTCCATACGAAGGACTCTGAAATTGGAGAATGCTTCGCTCAATATTATGAAACATTATATCGCTCTCATGTGCGAGATGGACATATTGAACACGGGCCTCTCTGGGACGTTGTGCTACCTCACCTCTCTGAAGAACAGTTATGAGGCCTAGAGGGGGAAATTACTGAGGAGGAGATTACGGAGACCATCTCTCAACTTCAATCTGGGAAAAGCTCCAGGCCCCAGCGGGTTCCCAGTGGAAGTGTGGAAAAGAGTGGGCAACAGGATTATCCCACACTTGCTCTATTTGTTTTTCTGCACAGCAGAGAGGTGGACACCATGCTGTTGGATCTGCAGCAGGCCACTATAGTGGGCATTCTGAAAAAAGGACAAACCCCCTCAATTGGTGTTCCTCCTATCACCCTATATCTCTTATAAATGGGGAGGCCAAGGTACTGGCTAAGGTGCTCGTGTTGCGGGTGATTAAGACACTGATAGCTCCAGACCAGTGGGGCTTCCTGCCTGTTAAATCCACTCATATGAATCCCAGGCGCCTACACCTGGTGATAGACCATGCTTCGACTCTTCCAGAACCCCTGGCACTTCTTGCCACAGATTTCGAATAATTATTTGACTCCATATTGTGGGAACAACTGTGGGACGTGTTGGCAAGGATGGGTTTTGGGGAGCAGTTCATTCGCTGGGTCAAGTTTTTATAATTATCTCCTGTGGCCGGGGTTAGGGTAAATGCGGTAACATCATGGACCTTCCCTTTGGAAAGGGGCACCTTGCAGAGCTGCCCGCTCATCCCCTCTTGTTTACAATTGCCGTCAAACCCCTGGCCTTACAGCTCTGCACGGTTCCGGCATGGGGGGTTTCGCTGGACCTCCCTCTACGAAGACGACCAGTTAATATTTTTAGGTAATCAAAGGGTCTCCTGTCCTGTAATGGCATGTCTCTGAGACGGCAAGGCAGTCACAGGGCTCAGGGTCAATTGGCACAAATCAGTCCTGTTCCCGGTGAAGTGAGGTGACCTGGCGGTTCCTCCTAATTGCCTTTATCAGGTCTAATGGGTGGGTTTCAAATACTTAGGGGTTCACATAGGTCTGGATCCACTCAACTTTCTAGAAACGTATACCCCGTGACGGAACGGTATCTTCAGGATGTAAGACACTGGAAAACCTAACCTTCCCAATAACACTGCTAGGGAAGGCGGCACTGTTCAAGATGCTCATGTTACCTAGGTACCTATATGTCCTTCAACCTGCTGGTGCCCCGGACAGAGTTCGCTAGAGTGGACATTGCCCTCAGGGACCTGCTGTGGAGTGGAAGCAGCCTAGGATTGCTTTGTCTACACTGCAGTGCTCAGTATGGGAGAGGGTCATAGGGTTACCAAATACAGTGCACTATTATTGGGCCTCTCAAGTGGCAGTGGTCAACGATTGGTTACACAGGGACCCACACCTACCACACATTAAGTCGGAGTGGGCTTGGATGGGGGAGGTCACGCCACTCCAGGTGTTGTATGGGGGTGGTAGCAACAGGGATCTACCAGGAGTTACTCGTCACGTTGTTAGGATCTGGAGGCTGCACAAACGCTTGCCCAGCCTCTATGTTGAAACTTGCTCCTGCCCAAAATCAACAAGATTGGAGTGTTCAGGGTTTGGACTCGTTGTGGTATTCTCACGCTACCTCTTAATGGACGACACCCTCCATGTAATGGACGAGAGGGGTGTTGTTTCCTTCTCCGACTTACACCACATCTATGGGCTACCGGCAGTGGAAAGATACAATTATATGCAATTTACCCACACACTACAGGCCCAGCTTCTGGGTACGCAGGCCATCCCCGCTTGTTCACCCCTGGAAGCCAATATCGTGGCACAGCGAATAAACAGGAACAGCACTTTGACCATGTATCAATGCATATCCTCCTTTTTGTCATGAGACTTGACTAGACTACCGCATAGGTGGGAGGCAGAGGTGGGTGTCATGATAGACAGAGGCCCTGAGGGAGGTGGCGATTTCCTCCCGATTTCACTTGATTCAACTCAAAATATTACATAGAACATATCACTCACGTACACTCCTATTTAAATGTGGCCGGGCGGCCCATAAGCAGTGCCTGTGATGCGACAGATCAGATGGCACTTTTCTGGGAATGTCTGACGATACATCGCTTTTGGGAAAGGGTTCTGGAAACGTTGTCAAGGTTGGTGGGTGATCCGGTGCCCATTGAACTTAAGATGTTGTTGCTGGGAATCTGGGGGGCTCACTTCTACGGCTGCTTGATATCTACTGCGGCCATCCTAGCTAAGAGGAACATAGCTATGTTGTGGGGTAATCCGGATGTGCCCAGGTATAGCAAATGGGTATCGGATATGGACGTTTGTATGTCCTCCGAAAGAAGGATTTATAATGCACGGGGATGCCCGCTAAATTCCAGAGAATATGGCACAAGTGGGAGGAGGCTGGGTGATGGTGTTCGCTGAGAGGTGGGTTGTGTGATTCGACTTGTCCACGTTTATGCTTTGGCCTACTCTTTAACCTCCTTTCCTATTTACACCTGGAATCTCTCATATCTCAAAATGTGGTGCTGTTTTGGTTTGTTTAGTGTATGTTCTAAAATCACAATTAAATGTGTTATTAAAAAAAAAGAATGCACCATTTGGACGGTTATCGAATAGCAATTTTTGCCAGTGAGCCGAGTGTGCGATAAGTGAGAGAGCATTCAGCAGGAAACACTGTAGCTGGGATTCAGACGACAGTGTAGTGCACAGGGATGATTATCAACGTGAATTTTTGTTTTTTCTTTGCAGACTGTCCAAGAATGAGGATTTTCGTTTTGTATTTGTTTAGCCTTAAGTTGTTCTTTGCCATGAATGCCACCAGGTTGTCTATTTGGCGCTGTAAGCCAATAGGCGTCAGATCCATCAGAATAATGTCATCGGCGTAGAGTAATCGCTCTATCTTAGAGCCTCCTAATGATGGAGGAAAGTGTCGGATCGCTGCATTTGATTCACCGAAGTCTGCGATATAAGAATTGTACAGCGTAGGCGCCAGAGGACAGCCCTGCTTTACGCCTCTTGAAGTCTCAATTTCTTCTGATAGGCGCCCCTCGGCGCTGAGACGTACTCGGATGGAGGTTCCTTGATGTAGTGCTTTTATTGGTTCAAGAATTGAATCCGGGCAATCTTTGGCTTCAAGTTTTGTCCGGAGACGTTGTCTATTGACCTGGTCAAAAGCTTGGACCAGGTCGATAAAGACAGCAGAGATGGGAAAGCCACCTTGAAAGACTTTGGCTTTCAGAGCGCTCAGTAGCAAGATGTTAGTAGTGGTTCCTGAGTTCCTTATGAAGCCATTCTGAAAAGGATCCGCAAGATTGTTAACGCAAATCCAAGTTTGGAGTAAGTCTAATACAAGGGATGCATAGACCTTCCCCATCACGTCTAGGAGGGCAATTGGTCTATACTGATTAGGGTCATCAGTAGCACCTCTCTTGAATATTGGAACGATGTTAGCTTTCTTCCAGGACGATGGAACTTCATTGGAAAGGTTGCAATTTGAGAACATTTTACTCATTATGCTGGCCCACAACTCCGGATGTTTTTTTAGTTCTAGATTGCTTATGCAATCTGGCCCAGGTGCTCTGGAATTGTTCAATTTCCTCAATTTAATGAGGATTGATTCCTTGTCGTCTGGAATTTCCCAGGGAGTTTTGGCTTTGGGTCTCGGCCTGTTTTCCACTTGATTTATATTCGATGGTGGAATCGGGGCAAACAATACCGAGAAGTGGTTTATCCAACGGCCCTCTCCTACATTATTTTGCATGTTGTCGTTGGTCTTTCTTTCTTTCTTTCTTTAAATTAGAGTAGGCGTGGACGGACCCACGCAGGCGCTTCCCCATCCAATTGGATGATGTGCACCTATCCACCATTCAGCGTTGGTCTTGTTTACGGAACCTTTGATTAAGTTCCAAAAGTCCTTCGGCTTATTTCCACAGATGGCGAGCAACATCTGTTCGGAGTCGTTCTGGTATAGTTTATGCCGATGGTGTATGAGCCAGCTCTTATAGTTATTGACAGCATTTGTCCAGTTCGACAAAGTTTCGTTGGCAGGGGACTTTTGATAACATTTTTTCAGATGTCTTTTTTCTACCAGATCTTTGTTATATGAATGTGGATGACCAATCTGTGGTTTGGTTAATTTGGCTGATGACATCTGGAACTTGGTTAGTAAAGCAGTGTAGTCTAGCCCCTCCCTGTTCCTTTTAGCAGATAGAAGGTTCTTGTGATCGATTCGAGTATAGCGTGCTTCAATCTCACAGAGGCCTTTTTCAGAGATTTTTACTTGTTTTCCCTTCTCCGACGTCTCTATTGGTAAGGAGCAGTTTGAAGATTGATCAATGGACACTAGACCTTCTGTGACTAAAAGGTTGTGGTCACTGAAAGCTGTTTGCACAATCTTGAAAGAGTGAATTTCAGGAAGGAGATCTCTTTAGACGAATGTATGGTCGTTCGTCCCTTGTTGCTCCCCTCTTTGCCATGATGGGATCCCGAGATTAGTCTCTTTACGATACCAGTGAAGGTTATACATGTCTCTGGCTTCCATTAACTCATCAAGGAGTTTTCCTCTTTTTCTCGCCAGGGAGTTATGGTCTATAGGCTTTTGATAATTTCCAATCCCATCACACTTCGCGTTAAAATCGCCATTTATGATTGTGCTGTGATCCGGGTTTTTTCCGCATGCCTCTCCCATCAGGTTCTGGAGGACTGAGGTGAATTCATCACTTGTTGTCGACTCAGGGTTCCAGTAAACGTTTATCAAGAGGATTGTACCCACTTTTGAAGCAGCGGAAAGTTTCTTACATTTTAAGATTGATGCTTGGATCCAGTACGGTGACGGGAGAGTTTCCACAACATCAACTCCGGAGCCCGCTCCGACCATGGTTAAGAGTCCTGCGTACGGGCGTCCTGCTGCCCCTTTCTTTGCAGCCATATAGATGATTTCATATCCATCCAGCTGCGATTTGGATGTCAGCCATGTTTCTTGGAGACACATAAAGTCGAAATGCCCTAGGTTCACATCGGTTGCTTTACTTAAATGCCAAAAGCCCCTCGTGTTCCAACAGCCAAGTTTTAGAAGCTTCTTTGGTGGTGTTTTCCCATCAGTTGGTTCTTCATGGATGGACGGATGATAGGTCGCGTCAACCAGTGATCGTGGCTACTGGTTACCTCGCGGGGTCCTCTTAGAGTTGGACCAGGACCAGGGCATTGATTGATTTGCCCCTGTTACACCATGCTTGTTTGGTGCTTGTGCATTCCTTGGGGAACAGAGATGTCTTTCATTTCGTGTTTGATGCTGTTCCATCCGTCCTTCGCTTTCGGGGGCGCTGTTAGATTTTTTTCTTGCCCCTTGGTTGGATTTTTGAGTTCTGTGCGTGTCTGTTTTTTGCTCCTTATAAACCGGACAGATATGTTCCATCCTGCTGATATAGTGAACACGCGTGTCTCTTTTCGGTGGTTTAGAAGTGTTGGGGTTGGGTATTGCCCTACCGACTTCTGGTGAGGAATCCGTTTGTTTATTCAAACATTTTATTTCCGCTAGTTCATAACCCAGCCGCAGGAGGGTTTCAGTTTCCTTCAATAATTGAGATTCGATATTCTTGGAATTGAGACGTATATAGGAATAATCGAGTCTTCCTGAAGTGCTTGGTTCCACCATCCAGAGGTCCTGATTTCGAATATGTCTTAAGCTTGGAATTTGCATTAGGATTTTTAGGATGTTAGTTTTGCATAGTCACTCTGCCCAGATTTGGGTTTGTGCTTTTCAATCTTAGAATACAGTCGCTTACTATTTTCTTAGATTCCATTTTTGGGGGTCTTTCAGGTTCCGATCTTCTAGTGCTTTTAGAATTCGATTGCACCCGAGGGGAGTGTTGCACATGTGCGATTACGTTTCTGCGACCCATTTCCACCTTCGAGTTTGAAGGTTTTGTGTCAGTCATCAACTCGTTTCACCGGCGATGGGCTGGCTCGGGTGAGGGTCGGGCGTTTCTCCAAATGCTCGGACTTGTTCTATGCACTGGTTCCATTCTTTTTGTGCACGTTGAGTTCGACCTTGGTTTCGATACATCTCCAAATCGCAATTTTTGGCTTTTTTGAATTTTCTCTGAGTACTTCGGCGATGATGCCGGGTGGTCATGTATTTGGACTTTGATCGGAGGTTCCTTGTTAGGGGTATCTGTTTCCACTTCCCCCACTTTTCTCTTCGGGGTTTTCCTGGTATTGTTTTCGTACCCAATCTCATCGATGGTTATCGTACTCCAGTCTGACTTGTCATCCACCGTGAGAACTGGGTGTGTTTTCTTTGCCTGACTGTTATCTACTTCTGGCATGCAGGGGTACCCTCCTTTGGTTGAAGCATAGGGGTTACTCTTCTTGCAGCCATCTTTGTTCGCCGCCGCGGGGCTTGTAGGCCAGAAACCACAGCTGGCATGTTCTTGTCTTTCTTGGAAGTAAGATGGACAATCGACTTTTGCTGAGAGAATATACCGTAGGAAAAAACCTTAGGGTTATCCCGGAAGCCTTTGGCAGGCCTGCTCATCCCTTCACCTGACTTTGTATAGGAGAAGGGATTTGGTGCGTGTTTAGTGAGTCCTTCTGTTACCTCGTTTGAGCGATCAGCCTGGGACACTTCATCCTCTTCCTCTATTATTGCAATTATCTCGTCTAGAGGATCCTTCATTTGTACCATTGCTGATGCACCTTTTCTTGTTTTTTGTTGAGCAGCTGTTAAATCTGTCTCAGAATTGGCAGTCGACATTAGTGTCGGATTTCTTTCATTACAGTCTGGCCCTCCCTTGGCGTTTTCTCCATCCGGTGTAAGGAGCTCCAGAGGGGGCTGCATTATTTTGGGATCATTCCTGATGGGCGGTCCATCTGCCCTGGGTATCAGGATGCCTCCTGTCCCGACAATGTACCCTTCCAGATAGTTTAATTTCGACTGCATAGAGGCCAGCATTGACATCTGATCACGGAGAGTATCATTTATGCTCTCATATAGCTTACTGAAAGGTGCCATCGCAATTGTTACAGTAGACATAATGGTCATTATGTAAGCCTTTTGTTGGAAAGGGTCTTGTAACGATGGTTGTTGTGTTTCGCTCAGTCTACGCATGCGTATAGGAGTGTACGACAGCGTTGGAGTTTTTGCTGACTTTTTAGCACTGGCCCGCACACGCTCATCATGCTTAGGCTCAGCTGATGGCATTATGTTTCCTGACCTCGATGATGAGCATAGTGTCGTTTGGGAGTCCGACCTCTGTGGGCTTGTGATCGTCTCGTTTCCTCGCTCAGATGGTGTCAGATGCTGGATTGGTGAAGTGTTCGCAGAACTCTGCAGTCGCTGGAGAATTGTTTGTCTTTCGACTGAACTTGTACTTTTGGCTTCAAGTTTCGCAGGGGATGGGCAGTCACTCCCCTCCCCATTCAAACATTGTTCTTTTCTCACTGTTACAGTTTTGTTGGTGTAGTGCCATCTCAGTGCCGGCAAACTCTTTGTCAGCGTCTTTGTAGAAGCAGAGTCAGGAAGTTTTGAAGGTGTGATAGCTTCTTCTGCGCAGCTTTTTAATGATGTCATTTCTGTTTCTGTTTGCGAGCAACTTTCCAAGATTTCACTGTCCGACAACTCCTGCTGCAGATTCAGTCGAGTCTCTAATTTCTTTTTAAAGAAGTCATTCATTGCTGCAACAGTAAAAGGCATGCCAGGTCTGTTCTTTGGGCCCATTTTTTTACTTGAAGGTACTTTTGGTTTTAGGGTCGCTCTTCTTCTCATCCTGTTAGGATTATGTCGATATATTTTGATTAGTGCGGGGGTAAGTTGTTTAGACACACCCTCCGTTTGAGGTCCTTGTTTATCTTTTTTTTTCTTTACTTGAATTGCCGCCCCATCATGCTTTTTTAGCATCGTTTGGTCGGCCACTGCATGTGAACCAGATACACTAGAAGTACCTGGCTCACAGCAGTGGTCAACTCCGTCCTGTGGATTGCAAAAGACAGGAGCGTGCAAAGGATTGACAGTCTTGAGGTTTTTCAACACTAGAATGATTCCACTGGGTCTGTTGGTGGTGTCTATTAATTGGGCGTCCTCTGCAGTGGTCTGGGCTTCAGTTGGACTCTCCAGGACCTCACTCACTTGCACGTTGTGGACTATAGCAGTGCATAAAGTTTCAGTTGAAATATGCGTTGCTTTTGTCAGTCTGACTTTTTCACCTTTTTTGGGAATTGTTGGAGTCGTAGTTTGCTGCGTGCGGCACTCCAGGTTGCTGACCCCGCTCAGACTCATAGCAGTATAAGTTTCAGTTACTTGGTTACTGGAGATGTTATTTTCCAGACTAGATGTTTCGTTTGTGGTTCGTCTCTCCGGAGCTAATGAATTACTCGAAAGGCCCGCCTCCTCCTCCACAAGGGAGGTAAACAGGGCTTGCGAGTTTTGCTCAGCCTGATCTGAAGAAGCTGGTTTCGAGGGCGTGAGCTCCGGCTGATTTTGATAAGTCACTCGAGGTGGCTGTGAGCCGGGTGGCGCCTCAGACGGGCTGACCGGAAGAGACTCATCACATCTCGACAGATTCATCCTCAGTGTCTTCGCAGTCTTCACCGAAAAGTCTGGCGAGGAGTCAGGCGGGTCTGACGAGATTGTCCGCTTCGGTACCCGCTTCGGCACCGAAGACTTCTCGCCCCTCCTCTTCGAGTTCGGTTTCAGAGCACTGGCTTCCTTTGGTGCTTCCTTCGGTGGCCGCAAGACGGGACGGGTGACCTCCATTTCAGGAGCGGGTGGACAGGTAAGACTAGGAACTACAGGGGCTGGCGGGGAGGCTAGCACGGGAAACGGGGGACCAGACAGGGAAGAGACAGGGAAGGATTCCACCTCCAGGGGAGGGGAGGGTGCGGGGGGGGGGGTGTCATGCCTGTCCGATTCCTGATACAGTATTATACTGTATTTAGCGTAGTTTGCTAAGTCCTGGGTCCCTCGTCCCTAGTCCTTGCAATAGAGGTTTGCTCAGAAATGACCACCGTCCCGTCACGGCAGCCAGAGTGGTCGAGCAGGGTCACAAGTCACACAAAAAAAGGGCTCACCGCACAAGCTGACAGGCAGGCCCCTCCACTCCTCCACTCCCTGCCGCGGTCTGCCAAAGTCTGCAGTCACTCAGCAGCTCACTCCGCAGCCGCTCCGCGGCTGAATGCTGTTTTTGAAGTCTTGGGTGAGCTGGGAAAACGAAGGCCACTGTAGAGAGACTCTGGGTCTGGGTCTGCCAAAGTCTGCAGTCACTCAGCAGCTCACTATTTAAAATACACAATTTGCATCCCATTTTATTTTTTAAAAAACTCCCCTTTGGGGACTATTCAAACTGGGTGTTTTCTGTTTGCCTGAAGCAACATTTTATTTTACTTGAACTGCATCGACACAGCTCCTGTAGCTCCCCTTTGAAAACAGTTGGGAGGCTGCATGGTATGTAATTGTTTCAATGTTAATTGGGCTATTTATTTATTCATGCAATGTTTGTGGATCCGTCAAACATTAAATAAATAAATAAACCAGGTCGTGGCCGAGGACTGTAACTTCCACTGGTGACCCCTCACACAGGATCATCAGAGGCAGTTACAGTGTGCTTGTCCTGCAGCTGTGACCTGAATCAAAGTCCTGTAGCGGGGCGGAGCAGATCAGCAGCTCATTGCCACCATGAGCGCTCTGCCGTCGCGTGCATTTTTTTTTTTTGCAAATTTGTGTTTCCTTCTAACCCAGCGCAGAGCATGGGTTTGGGGTTTCTGGTGGCTGACTCTGGCCGGATCCCGAGATCCGGCTACACATCTGGTGCCAGATCTTGGATCCGGCGAGAGCGGGCCCAATGACCAGCACTGGCAGGAGCCAATTCGGTTTGCTCTATGGATTAGACAGGGAAGAAAAACGGTGTGCCGGTAAGAAATAAACTAAACAAGGCAAACTGGAACGAGACCCCGGGCGTTAGGAGGCCAGGAACCCCCCTGCCGCTTATCTGGTGTACAAGGAACCAAATCAAAAAGATGGCATAAAATGAAACAAAAATAACTAACATAAAAAGATAAACCAAGTATAAGTAAAAAGAAATATAATCACAGTGTCCAGTCACCCGTCGCTGCACGGAGCATGTTGCTGTGAAAGGAACTGAGCAAAACTGAACCAAAAGAAAGCAAACAAAAGAAATGAATAAAATGATCAGCAGGTGACTGCAATGGCAGAGAAGTGCCCTGTACCTGCTAAAATCGGCCAAGGCAGATGCATGTACGTCAGCGGGGTGACTTTCCGATGGCAGACCACCACTATTTTGTCAGCGTTGTGGCTGCGCAAATGGCGAATTGACATTTGTTGTTGTTATTGTTGTTATTGTTATTTTACGCGCTAGCGTACATTACGCCAGTTTCACTGTACATCTGTTCAGCATAAACATGATGTTTTTCAGTGGATATGTGGCGGAAATACCCTTTCAGCCATACACTAAAACACACCTAAATGTTTTATGTGTGTTAGATTAAATTGATATAGCACTAATGAAATGACAGGTCATCAACAAAAAATTAAGCATGGTCCATTGAATTGTAGGTTGTGCAATCAAAAGGGGACAACTGAGACTTTGTGTGAAATATATGGCACTCTATGAACAAATACTCAAATCTTAGACTTTTTGGTGGAGGATTTTAAGAGGAACTCATTAATTATTTCTGATTCTAATTATATTAATTCTGTGATGGTGTTTATGAATGAGAAATATATTTGTGATATAATTTGTAGAAATGACATGATGATGTACACTGAACTTTTTCATGATGTTTTATGGGGTATCATGGGACTTATGTATTTTTTCATTGAACATTTGTATGGCGTCTATACAGCAGAAAGTGTTTTCAGGAGCCAGGGACGAACTTTTAGTTTTATAGTAATTGTGTGAAAAGTTTGCATTAAACTGTAACAGCCATAATAATTTTTTTAAAAAAATCACATTTTTGAGGTTTTCCTGTCCATTTGTATGGGCACCCTAAACTTTTGTTTTTCTTCCTTGGTTTTCTAGGATCTTTGACTTTATTTTGTGGTCAGAGCGACATCCTCAGACATCCCCCTGCCACTGCAACCCTTTTCCTTCGATGCTGTCCTATCTTAGCCCATACTAGTCCCAGGGCAGGGGAATGTTTTACGGACCCAATTTTGGCCCTAAGGTTATATCACTGTACTAGACTTTAGGGCTTGCCGATCCAGCTTGCAGACTCCTGCGTGAGCTCTGCTCACCAACTCTATAATCCTTTAAAAATGTTGCAAACATGACCTATGAAGGAGTCCATTTGTATCCTAAAGACTCAAGTAAAATACGTGCCAACGGAGGCCGTGGGAGTGCGAAGGAGAGCAGTTCACTGATCCCTCCCCACCCCATGAGCTGAGAGCCTGCGGTCTGGGAGCCCTGTTGTGCTACAGGGGAAGGAGGTGACTATCTGTTGCCATGGCATATATCCATAGGGCCTGCCAGCAGTGTGACGTCTCTGCCAGGAGCCCGAAGTGATGGCCCTGAGTCGGTCACAACTGGAGGGCATATTGAAGTGTCTGCGCTTCTTGGTGATCTCACACAGCCTTGTCTGTTAGCAGTACTAGCGTAATAACGTTGCTTCGGAGTTGCGCTGCTTGAGGGAATGAGCTGAGGCAGGCCTCGTAGTGAAGGTGGATACGCCATAAGGGCTGTGACCCGTGCGCCTGTAGCCCCGTGAGGCAGCCGCAGATTCAGCTGCAGCTGGGGCAGGGGCTCTGAGGCGCCGGGTACTTCCTAGAGATCTCCCACGGTCCCGTGTGCGCCTGCAACCATAACGCAGCACGGTTGCTCTGGAGCCTGGAAGTAAGAGCTTGGGCAAGCTTTGAAAAACAGAGGCCACAGTCCAGATCTGCTTGATGAACAGTGATGACCAGTGCGGGTGGACAGTGATTAACCCAAGTTTCATAAGGAGGGTGATTTATAAGTCTGGTGCTTGCAGTACTATTCGGTGGCTCTCTCACTGTGCCGTTGTCTTATCGGTTTGTGGAATCTAGTGCAAGGTCCTGCCATGGGTAAGTGGGGCACGAGCGAGTGGAAGCTCTCATTCAGTTGGGAAGCAACAGTGAAAAGACCTAAGAACCCAGTTCTGCTTCCTTTGGCATCAGCAGAAACTGGGACTCCAATGGACACTTCAGAAGAATCTGAGAGGGGTATTAAGGAGCTCCTGCTTCATCTTAAAGCGGGCATATATAAACTAGAGTCTAAATTCGATGCTCTCACAACCAACGTGGATTTATTTCAGCTGCGTCTTGATAAGCACGGCATCAGGCTTGATGTGGCCGAGAACCGCATATCAGACTTGGAGGACTCATCAAAGATGATTTCCACCAAACTAAAAGCAATGGAGGTGGCTCTTAAGATGGTATGGCCAAGAACAAAGACATTGAGGAGCGTGCACGGCGAAACAATTTGCGTCTGGTTGGATTAAGAGAAGCATAGGTGCCTGGCTGGATGGAGGAATTTGTTAAACGAATAAGTACAACAGTGTTTGACCAGCGTGAGCTTTCCAGTGTGGAGCAGGCACACAGGGTCCCTGCAGTCAGACCTATACCTGGCGCCCCAGCAAGACCAATTATTTCACGCATTCTCAATTACTGTGACTGGGCCACTATTTTGAAATTGTGGCGATTAAAAGGGGGGACTGACTTATGATGGAGATCAGATTCAAATCATTCCACATTTTTCTTCTACAGTACAAGCTTCCAGGAGAACCTTTGTGGCAGTGAAATGCAAGCTTTGTGATAGGAATATTATGCTATTTTCAGCTAAGTTACAGATTCAACATGAAGGAAGGGTTCAGTTCTTCACATCGTCCGAAGCCGCTAGTTCCATTGTGGAAAAGATTATGAGGTTGCTGCCCAATAGGGGCCGAGATCACGGGATGGTGAGAAAGGACATGGTGACAATGCATAGGACGGTCTCTTAGTTCTAACATTTTGATGGAGCAATTGTGCTTCCTGATAAGTAAGTGTGAATATGGAAATAGCAGGGGGTTGGAGTGATCCCTCAGGGAATATTGTTATTTTGTGTTATGTTGATTTGTATCACGCACTGCTACCATCCAGGGGCAGACTCCAGGCGCTTGCGTGGCTCTGCAAGAGATGTGGGTGGGGATTAGTGAAGATAGGGTGTGAGGATAGAGTCATAGCCAGGAGAAAATGGCATCTGTGAGTGTTTTGCATGTGGTAGTATCGTGAGAGGCCTTGTGCATTGTGACTGTATGGGTAAGATTCTGTGCCTCGGGTGTGTGGTAGTGTTTTGTGTTGGTGTTAGTGTGTTGTGTGGGTTATGAAGGGGGGGGTCATGTGCACTGGTTAGATAGTGTCCATAAGGGATTCAGAGTCACAGGTGGTCATAGCTGTAAGATAATCTGGCATCTTGGTGTGTAGTTGCATTGTTGATGGGTTTGGACTAGTTGGCTGGTTCACTCTAGGTGTGGACATAGTGATACTTTGTGTTTATATGGAGTGTGGCTAGTCCAGGTTTGGTGTATTCAGGTCAGTTATGTAAGAGGAGCAGGAAGGGAGAGATGGGTTAGTAAAATCGGTCCATTTGTTTTTAGTCTCTGGTGAATCTTGCTAGTACAGTGGTTGTATCCGATGAATCCATAACTAAGCTGGAGCTGGCAATTATGTGTGTACCTCATGCGTTAATCACTTAGTTATGGTTGGGTGAGGGGAGGGTGTCTACGATTCGGGTCAGTTGGGGTTGTGTGGGTGGGTGGGTAGGCCAGGAGGGTGTAACATAGGGTTAATTCATCATGGTTGTTGTTTTGAGTGTCCCAGTAAGATGCTCCGCACCAATACAATTTGGCAGGAGGGCTATATCAGCTATTGCATCATATATGGACAAGCAAGCAGTGTTCCTTAAAGTTGTGGCCCCTGAGGAGGGTGAGACCCTAATTCATTCTAGATGAAAATTAAGATGGCCACCTGGAGCATACGTGGGGGTACCCACTTAGGTAAAACTAGGAAAATCATCCTGTATATGAAACACCACAGCATAAACATCCCCTTCATTCAGGAAATACACTTTATGCCGTTGATGGAAAACAGATGGGCTTCACAGTGGGGATATCACAGATGTGACTCACATTATTCCACAAACTCCTGGGGAGTTGCAATACTCATTCACAATTTGGTCAGGTTTTGTTTACAGGATGATTGGAATGATCAGGATTGGAAGGATCATGAGGGCAGGGCATTAACGGTTACTGGGCTGGGCATCTGGAGGGCATTTTGGTCACGTTGATATCACTTACGCGCCAAACGTGGATGATCCAGGGTTTTATGATTGGGTGCCCTTGAACCTAGCCTCAAAAGGGGACTCAATAGTGCTGTGGGGTGGAGACTTTAATACTAGTTTAGATACTGTAACAGATCGGTCCAACACTGACCTGAATCAGCGATCTAAGGCTAGCCAGAAAATAGAGGACATATGGTCAATATATGACGTGGTCAGTATTTGGAGGCTGAAACATATTGGGCAGAGAGGTTACACCTTTCATTCATGTGTTCACAACACATGAATGAACAGATTTTATACTAGTCTCAAGAGCGACATCTCTACAATTTGAAGATTGTGAGATTCTACCGAGGACCCTTTCCGATCACTCTCCAGTCAGCTTGGAGTCTTATATTCCTGAGGGTTCGATGGAAGGGCTGATTGGAACTTCAAAGCTGAAGCCTTTAAAAGAAACAGTTTTTCAGCGGTAACAATGATGAGATAATCTGCTTTTTTACTTTTCCAATGTTATATTTCTGCGGTGTGCATAGCCAAAGAAGCAGGAGTTTTGAAATGTATCAGGAAAGAACGTGAATCTAATGAATCCAGGTTTAAAGAACTGGATGATGACTTCCAATTAACGAGGGACGAGTGCATACTGGCAGACATTCGGCGAGAGTTAGATGGTTTTCGTGTTAATGCGTTGAGGGAAGTCAAATATTTGAATCAGGCTCATCTGATACGGCAATATGGGGAAGGCCAAAAGCTGGGGGTGTTGCTTACATGGATATTTGTTTCAGAGAAGAAACCCAAACAATTAGACCTGATTAAAGACCAATATGGGGAGTTTAATTATAATTATGTATAAATAAGTATAAATATGAGACATCAGGTATTACAGACATTTTCTGTGTATTTTATAGTGCCCTATATGACTCAAGAGAGAATCACTCGGAGGCACTTACACAACAATATTTAGAAGAGATTGAGCTATTCTGGTTGACCCAAAGACAGCGGAAAGCCCTTAATCAAAACTGTGGAAGAGATATTAGGGGTTATTAAGAATCTACTAGGGTCCAAGGCTCCCGGGCCAGATGGTACCTCGACAGAGTTTTATAAGACCAATGCAAACATTCTAGCTCCTCACTTATTGCAGATGTATACAGAATCTATTGAGCAGGGGATCCTTACTCCAACCTTCAGCGAGGCAACAACAATCTTACTGCATAAGGAGGAGAAGCCGCCGGTGATTGCGCATCGTATCGACCAATGATATAATATGATATGGCATGTATAACGCTCCTATACACAAGTGTTTTAATATCCCTTATTATTGTCGATTACAAAATCTATGCTAAATAGACTTCTTCGACTTATGCAGGGCCTGGTTCTTGCTGTTCAGTCAGGATTTGCTCCCCCCGGAGGAACTCTACGTATGGTTTACGTAGATTCTTTGGGCTGCTTGATGTTCTCGATCAGGGGGTTCCAGCAGTGTCAGTGCTTCTGGATGACGAGAAGGCCATATTTGTTCTTGACGCTTAATAAACTGTGCTTATGTTCAAAATGTATTGCCCTGATGGCTCTCTTGTACAATTCCTCTTCAGAAAAAATAGCTGTGAACGGACGGCTAGCAGATTAATTGATGATGGGAAGGGGGTACAGACAGGGGTGCCTCCTCTCCCCACTGCTGTTTGCTCTGGATCCTTTAGCAGCTCTTGTTACAAGATCAACACTTGCATAGAGGGATTCAATTGTAGTCATATAAATTGATTATTTCATTATATGCTGATGATATAGTACTGTTTTTAAAAGAGCCTCTTGAGATCTTAAACTCCGTATTGAGACATGTGACTACATATGGGGAATTTTCTGATTAGAAAATTCCAGTAAATCGATGATCTTCCCCTAACTAGGGTCACCAAGACCTTCGCTGATGACTTTGGGTTTAAGTGGGATAACACCGGATATCTGGGAATTGAAATCCCTCATGATCCAGATATACTTTTTATGGACAATTACGGTAGAGTGGTGGGTGCCCTCCAAGATCGAGTGCAGATATGGTGTGGTCATGTTGCAGTTATTAAAATTGTTATATTAACAATATTCCTATATTTACTTCTGAAGCTTTCCATATGTTTCTTGGCAATTCTTTTCCCATGCTTTGTGTAATCCTATTGCACTTCCTCTGAGTGGGGAAACAACTTAGGGTAAAGTGGAATATTCTGTTACAAGCCTATGCAAAGGACAGTCTGGCACTTCTGGATTTTGAGAGGTATTGTAGAGCGGCATGCAACACGGCCATCTCGGCCACATGTTCAGATTAAATGGGCATTGGCCACTCCTGCCTTACTTCAGCCGGTGATAATTGAGCATATAAAATACCAACCACTGGTGACGAGTGTGGTCTCTTGCACTTGCGCAGCTTGACATAAGACAGGTGATAAACTTGGAGTTGAAAGGTTGTACTCTCCATTAATTCCGGCTAGATACATTTGTGGGATGAGGATTACACAGGAAAAAGATTACATACATCTTATAACTAAGGTTGACATTGCTACGTTTGGGGACTACTATGTGGAGAGAACATTTCTATTGCTAGAGGCATCTAAGGAAAATAGTGGGACTACCCTGTTAGATGTCTGTATGTATTTCCGGATTATAAATGAGTTCAGGGCACATTTTTCCTCCTTTACTTGTCAACTGCCCACCTTTTCCCCTTTACATGATGTAATTAAAGCTCAGGGAGAGGGTTGATTGCTCTCACACAT
Organism: Ambystoma mexicanum; assembly: GCF_040938575.1. Lineage (NCBI taxonomy): Eukaryota > Metazoa > Chordata > Amphibia > Caudata > Ambystomatidae > Ambystoma > Ambystoma mexicanum. The sequence goes on from NC_090929.1 coordinate 134,986,534, forward strand.
ATATGGTAGACTAATGTCTGAGATCCCACAGCTGGGAGATGCTTCCCGACAAAGGTGGGAGAACAGTCTGGGAGCAGAGATTTGGGAGGAGGGTTGGTTTTACATAATGGGTCAGACCAAGGGAGTCTCATTGAATCCCAGATACAGAATGATTCATTTTAACTTTATGGATCAGACGTATCACACTCTGGCCAAGTTACATAGATATTACCCAGAAACCTCACAAGAAGGTATGAGATGTAGAGCTGACACTGCAGATTTTGTCCAACTGGCATGGACTTGTCCACCAATAAGCATGTTTTGGGGATAGTTTTGAGACATTATCCTTCATCTTGAAAGACTCAATGCTGTAGTTGCTGGAGCTCTTCCGAGACATATATGCAGGCTGGCGGGGCTCCTCTTGGTACTGGTCCGTAGGAAGGTGGCTCTTGTCTGGTAGAAGGGACCAGTGCAGAAGATAGCTGCGTGGCTGGAAGATATAGAATATTGCTATGATTTAGATGTTGTGTTTTTTTGCACCATGACTTTACATGCTTGTCTTTCAGATGTATGGGGCCCATATATGCAATATTTGTTATCTAAACCTAGTACGGTATCGGCTGTTGACCATTGATAAGGTCTATATGTATATGTCTATAGTGGATTGCTAACAATTATAACTGTGCAAATAATTTTTTGTTACTGTTCTTCTGTGCACTCCAGTGTTGTTCAATTTATTGAATGTTGTGTAAAATGTAATCAAATGTATTTTTTTTAATGATATCGCGCTAGAATAGTGCTGTGGAGTAGGATGGTGGCAGCAGTAATTCAGTTTTGGCTTCACTGTGGGTGCAGCTTACTTGACCACACTGATAGCTGCCACAGAAGTTACTACCAGTCTCAGAGCCAGTTCAAGGGTTTTTATTGATGTTATTGTGGGCACTAGGGCCTTCCCTCTATCTCTCATCTTGTATTGCACCTCCACCCTAACCCAGGTGTCCCTGACTCCAGGTTAGTAGATACAGAAGAATGAGCCCCTGCTTCTATTTCTATCTTCTGCCAGTGGTGAGGAACTGAAGGCAGAATGCCTTACCTCACTAAACTCCCTTAGGGATGTCATAACTTTCCCTACACTATCCAACAGTTAGTGTCCTAGTGGGATTTGGGAATTGTGCCTTACAAATATCCTGTTGGATTCAAGCCCCGTCTAGCATGCTCACTCTTATCTCTCCTATTCCTATGCTTCCCTCTTGTCCACTTCGCCTCTCCATTCCCACCAATCTCCTGGGCCTTCGTTATTCTCACTCCTCCTAGGTCTCGCCTTCACCCTTTGATGTTACTTCTCCTTTCACTACTATACTGCTCCCTTCTCCACACTCCTACTCCACTCCTGCACATTACTACCCCCTCCTGCACACCACTACTCACTCGTCCATGCTACTACTCCCTCATCCACACTACTACCCCATCCACAATACTACTCTCTCCTCCACCCCACTACTTCCACCTCCACACTTCTACCCCCAGTCTCCCAAAAACTCTCCTTTCACTGAGTACCATACATGTCATAGTTACTCTCTACACTTAACTTTCGAAACCCACTAGCCATACTAACAGGCGGGCTCGCACAGCAGTAGCACTTCTACTCTATATCCAATACCTCGCCTGCTCCAGAACTCGCCTCCATAGTCCACTGCTCCTTACTTCTTCCTGCTGGTCTCTTCGTCTTCCTTCAGCTCTACCTCTAACCTCACCAGAATAAACCCCACTTCTTTCTTGCTGTTCCCTGCTTTTATCCCTCTCTCTCTGCCAGGATTGGATCTCTGCCTGGCCAAGCTGGCACTGTTTTTGTCTCCCGGAAGTTGGGTGTAAAACAAAAAGGTCATAAGTGGTGGGATAAGCCCTGTCACTTTTCCCACACGGGTCCACAGTATACTGGAGACGGTGTTGCTTTAAGGCAATTGTTCCTGTTCATTTTGCTGGACCATGTGCCGGGTCTCACCAGTGTACGGTTTCCCCTTTTTGTCCTCGGGCTTAAGGGTTGTTGCACGGTCTCGGCAGATATGCAAGGGCCTCTTGTCTGCCACCTATGGAGGTGGCCTCTCTGAGTGTTTTTTTCTCTCTTCATCGTGAAGCACTGCAGCCTCTGGTGCATCTCTGTCTTGATGTTTCAGCTTCCCTCCTTCTCTGTGGCCAATCACTGTTACATTCTGGTGAGAATTCGGTTCTCTTCTCTGGGTTTACACCTTCATGGTTTTTCTTGCTGTTTGGCTCAGGATCTGGGTCTCTAAAAAGCAACAAAAAGACACTGCTGTGTATGTGATTTTGAAAAATGTTGGCACAGGGTGGTGGGGTGAGGGGGCAAGAATTGTGGCCCGCTCCACAGATCCTGTCCTAATGGTAGGAGTAGATTCTGGGTTTCTCCCTGCACCACCGACCTCCAGCAGAGAGGGTGCTCTTATTCCTCCATGGCAAGGCCAGAGAATTAGTCTTGTCACATTGCCAAATGCACCTTTATGGTACCCTTAGTGTACTAAAGTATTTTTTAAGTCCTACTCTCGGGCATTCTGTTTTAGGCCATTCCTTTGTTTGGTGGAAACCCTGAGGTAGGCCTAAAATGGCAGTTATGTAAACATGGATCAATTTGAGCCCAGCCATGCATACTCTAGTGGTTTGGACAGGCCAATACACAACCTAGGTGGGCTGATGAGAGTGTGTGATGTTTTGTAGGGCCAGTATGATTGGATGGCTACCAAAAGCTTTATGTGCCTGCCTTTTGTGTAATTGGACGACTGGTTTAGACCAGCCTTTGTCTGAATAAGTATATATAGGGGTGAGCCAGGTAATTCTTCAAGTGTCCCTGGATTTTGTATATTTACTTACCAAGCCTATCAGCTGGTCACTTGGACATCACTCAGGTCTCTGGGTCGCATTCCGGGTGGAAGAGATGTATGCTGCCTGTGTATCTGCAGGTAGCCTGCAGGCTTTCCCGCCAGACAACCTTTTTAAAGATGTGTGGGGTTTATTGTACCCATGTGGGCACCTCCAGCCTTCCTTAGGATCGGCACAGACGCCAAGAGGCCATGATATGCTATCTTCAAACTTTTGTTCAATGCTGGGTCGAGCTACATGTCGTAATAAGCCAGCAGGTGTTCATGGCGTCCCCCTCAAGATAATGTCCACCTTCGTACCAACCAGACTGGCTCTGTCAGTCAATTATGCTGCCCTTGACTGGGTCCAAAGACACGGCCCGGTGCCCCCCGGACGGAGGACTTCAGCCCAAATTAGCAAATAAAGTGGCCAAAAAGTGATGTGTGCCCACGATTGAACTGGGTGACCCAAATGTAGCTAATCTATTTTTTGCCAATTGTTTGCATATTCTAAAAAAAGGTGCAGGATTTGTATGAAAATGTACCAATCTTTTACAAGGAGCGGACATATGGTCCCAAAGATGTGCTTTTACTTGTTTTGTGTAAATCAATCCAGAAGTTTCTTGTAAATCTGGCCAAAAGTGAGTACAATTCTTTAAGTCATATCTGTTTGCTCAAATTGCTTGAAATTTCAGGGCCCTGATTAGAAAATCGGTGTTTGTGGACCCACCAAAAGTCTGTGAATTTAATTAAGGGGCAGCAGGATTGGCTAACTGAAAAACAGCCATGCGTTTGGTGCTCAGAAATGTTTTACAAACAGCCTCCCTGTTTGATGGCTTATTTTATGTGGGATCCTGCGGACTATATGCTGCACAAATGTGAAAAAGGTGCATATTATAGCTGTCTTGGAGCCCCCAACCCTAAAGGGAGTGAGGTGGAAGAGCCAGAGGAGAGGAATATGGCAAACAAAATGAAAAACTTGATGCTTTTTTTCATAGGGCCAACAGTCATCCTGCTGGTGCCCAGACCTTATCTGTGAGTCCTGTGAAAAAACATAATTGTACCTAAGCCCTAAGGCATATGGGATAAGGGGCTAGTATATATCCTCAAAAATAAACCAAAATGGCTGTTTTAGCCACAGACTAGTGGACTTGATTAGGGATGTAACGGTATAACGGTATACCGTTAAAGATACTGTGAACCACTTAATTGACCAATAATAACGTCACATTGTTTATACCGGTATACCGTTTATACCGTTAAGTGTGCTTTTCAGTCTGATTTGGAAAGGCTGCAGAAAGCAAGTGCTGCGCAGTCTTGGTCTTGCACTGTTGGATGTGCCGTCTGCCAAGTAGTTTCAGTTGGAGCAGTTTTTAATGCCATTCCATAAACCACACGTGCCTGACACAATCAATATGTTAGCAATAGGAAGAATAAATACAGTGCCAAGAAGGAAAAGGGTTTACTTTGGGATGGCGGCTTTGGGGTTTATATATTTATAATGGATAATGTTTGCTAAACATATGACAATGGGGGATTTCCCTGGTTCTATCATTGAATTTACATATAATAAGTCACACTGCAAAATTCACTCATCTCTGTGGGTATTCACTGCTGCCATACCAAAGGTGACATATCCGAACTTACTGAACACCTTTTGGCCTGCAAGTAAACTAAAGGCTGTCACATAAAGAGAGAGTGCGTGTGTGTGTTCATGCGCACACCCGTATACTACCATCAGCCTCGATTGATCTGTGGCGTGCAGGTTATCAAGATGGCAACATGTTCATCTTCACCAGTAGCCAGTGGGGGAGCCAAAAGCCTAAATGACCACGTAAGAAAAGCTATTAAGTTTGCTTTGCCAGTCGCAGCAGGGCTCTCCCCTCCTCTCCACACATGTGTTTGTGTTTGGTGGAAGCAAGGGGTGACATTTCAGTGCAAAGTAAGTTTGAAAAGCCCAATTCTGGTCCTGGGTGCCTGGTTTGGTTTGTGATGATAAATCTGACAGTTTATGACCTTTTAGAAAATATTTAAGATTAGTTAACTCCACCTACTATACCGCGATAACCATGAAATACTGTCATTTGGCAAGAAGGTTATCGTACCGTCATAAAACTAATACCATGACACCCCTAGACTTGATTGTGGTCCACCAGGCAAATGGGTTCAAGATAGAATCTGGGGCAGCTCACTGTCCATGGCCAGGCAAGCATTTGATTTGATTTTGAGCCTCCAAATGCAAAGTCCAAAACCGTAAAATCATGAAGGTGTTACACAGGATGAGCAGCAATACGTCTCCTTTGCTGCTGGTCACTCTTTTTCTACTCTGGAGTCACCTGCCAGGAATCTAACGCATGTCAGCCAAGATGGCTTTGGAATCAACCTAGGAATCCACCTGACAGGAAAGCAAAGCCATAAAGTGTGCTGACAGGCTCAGCAAGAGCATGATGCAAGCATTGAGTGGGCTCAAATTGCAGGCACTGTAGTTTGAAGTTTCGGAGGAGTGCCAGAAAGTAGCCCTGGCAGGGATCCCTAGGCATCGATGGCATCGAGCTTGGCTTCATAGGCAGTTCGACCAGCTTTGATCCAGTAGAACAGTGTGTTTTAGCTGATCCGGTCCTGCAGAAGCTGTCAGACCCACTTTGGGGGATCAGGAACAGGACAAGTGCATTCATGGGCTTCTCTCCCAGTTTCCAAAGATTCTGGTGCATGTAGAGGACCAGATCCTTGGCAACATTAAGAGTTACTCCAATCTGCCCTAGGAGTGGCAGGGGGGAGGACTTTCATCTGCCTTGAATGCTACTTCCTCACCTCATTGGTTGAGGGCTTTGAAAAGTGCAACTCTCTCCAAAGAGGTCCAATGAATCCTTCTCAGGTGTACTTTCAGGATGAATCAAAGAAGTGGTGTGAGACCCCTTGTTTTAAAGGTAAAATTCCACAGGTTATTGGGCTAATGCTAGCCTGCTTTAGGAATTCAATCCCTGTTCTTGAAAGACGTGGCCTTTGCACTTCTGGCATCACACCAAAAGTGCTTTGTGCTAGAAGAAGTCCAGGGGACACGAAGGAGAGGTAGAGTCAGAGAAAAACAAAATGGTGGAAACCTCCCTCAACTGTACAGATCTCATCCTGTCTACTCTAACTCTGACCCTTCCATTTTCAATAGGATCTGCAGAATCCTGGTGTGAGACCAAGCCTTTTGTGAATAAGTGTGCCCTTTGATTCCTGTTCCCAGACCAGTCTCCTGTGGAGTGACTGCCCATGGGAAAAGTTGTTGCATGCCCTTACAAAGGAACAACGAGAGGCAAACCCCACAGGCTACTTTCCTGTCAGTGGGGCAAGGTCCAGCCTGTCTGGGGAGAAGACACATAACCCTTCTACAGCTGAATTGGGCCTATAGGGCTGACATCTGTGTGATATCAATTTGATGTGGCTGCAATGATTATGAGCAGTGTTATGCTCCATGCTCTACCTCAGGCATGGCTTATATTTAGAGTTTACCCTTCCACCATCATAGGCTACTTATAATCATAGTTGTGCTACATCATATCTTGAATGTAGCCCCTGTGCAGCAGACACTTGTCTGTCACTGCAGCTGTCAAAGGGGCACCTGTGACCTCTGAACCTGCTCTTTGCCACTTGTAGAGCAGGCGCTGCAGATGAGGATACTGATGCAGCAGGGCAAAGGCACACACTATGATTTTGGCATGGAGCTTATGAAAGGGGAATCTGATCAGGAGATTAGACATTCAAAGATGGAAATACCTGCATCATTTTATTAGTTTATGAAAATCAAAGAAGACAGGGCTTTACGTCTTTGGCTGATGGCAATTCCTCACAAGACCGGGTCTCATGGAAGATTGATCTTGCACTCGGTCATGCATCAAACCACTTGCAACTCTATGAGAAGTCAAGTTGTTGGCCAACTGCCAGGTATGGAATCCATGATCACTCTAAACTCTATCAAAGCAATTTAAAACTTTCAAGGAATGTTGGTCTAGCTGCAGGTTATAAGTTATGTATGTTTTCATGGCTTACTGCAAAGGGTCCATACCAACATAAGTCTGATGTATTTTCAAAAGACATTAATACAGCACCTAATTGTCGCAGTTCGACTTTCACACTTTAGCAAAGCATCTGGTTCTCAAATTAGGGATGGAGCCTAGACCCAACCAAATTTCTGTGCCCCCGGAATGTAAAGATAGTCTGCTCGGAGAAGAGGAGATAGCAACAGGATACTTCAGAAATGCACCCAAAATATAAGCACATTTCTACAACCTGCAGTCTCCAGGGTTATCTCAAGGTGAGAGAATGAAAATTGGGACCTGAATAGGAACTTCGGGCAGATGAAAGTGAGTAGCATGCCAATCAATGCGTTGCAGTTTCTGAGCAAACACGTTAGACAAAGGTGCAGTGTTGTGTACCTTTGTCCAGGGCAACAATAAGGAATGCACAGGAAGCTGACGTGGACGTCAGAAACTGAGAGGTGCTGCAAAGGAAAACCAAACAAGCTGCTGATAAGGTTACCAATATTTGCTTGAACGTGGGATGCCAGGTAGGTGTGATAATATATCTAGCAGTCATCTCTGAAAACCGTCGAAATTGAAAGAAATGAGTTAAAAATCCGGAAAACTTGCTTTTGCCTCATGGAGTAAACTGTGCACAATTTTTGTGAGTAGATTTTTGAAAAGAACATTTTTATCTATTTCGTTATTGTTTGCAACAGAAAAAGGAATGTTTTTTTTTGTCACAAATGGATTCTTTTCTTTAGGGAAACATTCCAGTGTTGCATGCACACGCAAGCTGGAAAAACACATTTTGCATTTGGACAGATTCACAAAAAGGAAACTACAAATCTGCATGCATAGGCTCATGAAATGCTTGCATGTTCACTGCATGCTTCGGAAGGGAGATGCACATCCTGCAGTGCACCACAAATTCACAAAGGGGTGTGCAATGGGATATGCTCTGTCTGAGGCTATTTCTTTTACATCTGACCTAACCCATCACAGACCCGGCGCAGGAGGTAGTGCAGCGCTCAGCATGAGCGTTTCTTGTCTTTTTCTCCATATCCACTGATAAAGTACAAGAGAAAATGTAAAACCAGCATTTCAAGTTATAGGGGCGCATTACGAGTGCGGCGGTCTGATAATAAATTGCTGGTAATACTGCATACCGGCACTAATATCGGGCCGCCACATTCAGAGCCTCACTGCCGAAAACACTGGCACCGGTAACACCACACCCTGTGCAATCAGCACCGTTAATACAGGCAATATGAGCAACGACAAAACCCCTGCCACCCGCCGGCAACACTGGCATCCCGGAAACTTATTCACATTACAAGTATGGATCTGCCGGTACTACTGGTAGAATAATGCAGGTTGCACCAGAACCGGAAACTCTGGCACTGTGGACCAGCCGATAAATGGGCCCATGTGGGGTAAATGAGGCCACTGGTTGGTCCACCAAATCCTCACAGGTGCACCCAATACACCCAGGAACAGAACAAAAGGCCCACACCCAGAACACTCCCCCAACACAACCATCCTGCCACTTATAGTAGTTGCAATGGACATGGAGGCGCTGCACGCTGCAGTGCAGCTGATTGAGCTGGAGCAGCACCAGTGGCACATGAGCCCAGGGAGGGGAGAAGGAAGATGATGATGGTGGCCGGGATGCAAGTGGCAAGGCAGAGGCGTGCTGTGATTCTCTGCACAAGAGCCACACCCTGGGCCCTGACAGATGGCCAGATACACATGCTGTACTAACTAAACAGGAAGACAATACATGAACTTGTAAACCCAATCCAGGATGACATTGGGAGCAGGATCGGCATCAGGACAGCCATACCATCGAGGTTGAAGCTGGTGTCGGTCCTGCACTTCCTCGTCACAGGCACGTTCCAGCACTCAGTGAGCCAGCTGCATGGCAAACCACAGCTTGCCTTCTCCAGAGTGCTGGTGCAGGTACTGGAGGGCCTACTGCGCCATGTGGGCCAGCACTTCGCCCTCCCAACCACCCACTCACAGGTAAATGCCACCAAGGCCCACTTCCACCCACCTGCTGCCATGCCAAATGTGTTGGGAACATTGGACTATACACATAAGCTGGTGGGCTCCCGTGTCTCAGAGGAGGTGCACAGGAACCGGAAGTAGCACCATTTCCTCAATGACCAGGTGACCAGTGACACTGAGCTGTATCTGCTTCCCAGGATCAACCCACGACTCCATGGTCCTGCATAACAGCACCCTGCTGGCATACATGGCCCATCACGGAGGACAAAGGACCTGGATGTTGAGTGAGTACATGTACAAGTACACATACAGTGCTGCATGGGTCACAGGCTAAAGGGGGGCGATGTCATCAATGCATGTCACCAATCACCATGCATTAGCGGGATCAATCAGTGCATGCCCAAATGTCAGGCCACAACTAACCGGAGTATCACGAGACTGGAGTAGTATCAGTCAATGACAAATCCTTACTCAACTCATAAGGACAAAAACAGGCAACGCACTACAGGTACCAGAATGCAACACTGCCACTCCACCAAATCAAGTAAACCAGTAGACTGTTCCACCCAGGGCCATGGGAGGCGTGTCCTTGTGAGGTGCATACATGCATACATTGACTGTGTAGAACCCGCAGTCACGGGCAACACCACTGCCGTGTACCACCTTCCATGCATGTCATTTTTCAATGTGACCATCAAAGGGCCTCATGTGGTGCACTATTGCCACATGCATAGATGCTCAGAGCTCAAGTGGGACTGCAATGTGATTAGCGTAGGGGTTGTAAGTCAGTGGGATTGAAAAGGAGATGGCCAAGACGGATCTGTGTGAATTTTCTGTCAGGGAAAAGTCAGCGACGGAAAGGTTTGCTGAGAAATGTACGGACCACAAAAGGTTTGTACATTTCTCATGCGAATATACATTAAAAACCCCTACAAACCCACACCCACACCTACAACACACCCCCACCCACACCCCCAACATACCCCCACCCTACTTACCTTTGAAGACGCGCTGAGTCCCTGCTGCGCCAGTTCCCTTTCACTTCTGTGATCAGGAACCGGCGCCGCAGGATCCTTTTTCTTTTTTCTTCTTTTTTTTTCCAGGCAGCTGCAGGGGTTTCCCCCGCAACCTCCGCTCACTATACTGTAAAGTATAGCGAGCGGGGTGTTGCGGGGGACGGTATTACCCAAATTGACCTTTTACAATTGACCTTTTGCACAATTTACCTAATTCTAATGTCCTAATTGACCTTCTGCACAATTGACCTTTATATTATTTTAGTTATTTTATTTGGGTTGGTTTTGGATTATAAATAATATAAGGGGATTGGGTGGAGGGTTGTGGGGGGTTTTGGATTGGGTGGTGGGCTGCGGGGGGTTTCCCCCTCATTTATGTCCTACTAGACCTTTGAAATTAGGTGAATTTTCCCAAGGTCAACTCTCCCGAGGTCAATTGTGAAAAGGTCAATTAGTATACAACGGCGGGGGACACCCCCGCAGCCTCTGGCTTTTTTATTTATTTTTTTTCATTTGGCGAAGGGCTGGAGGGGTGTCCCTTGCAACCCCCGCTCACTGTAGTGAGGGGGTGTTGCGGGGGACACCCCCCAAGCCCCAAGTCCGACCCCACCTAAACACCTAAAAACACATATCACGAAAAGTTCAAACTTGTGGTAGTTAGAACTTTTCATGGTGTGTGTTTTAGGTCTTTTGGTGGGGTCAGAATTTTATAGTCAGTAATTTCGTACAATAACGGGCCAGGACAACCATGTAGTGCAGTTGCCAGCTTCTCAAATGTGAGCAAGACAACGCAGCACAACACAGGTTCGAATCCTGATCCAGTGCTTAGAAACCACTCGTAGGTATTAAGCACATTATAAAAGAACAATTATAATTTTAATTATGTCTCGCCTTGTTTTCTCCCCCTTGCAGGTGATTCCGGATATCCGCTGCTGCCATGGCTGGTGACCCCTCTGAGAGATCCTCAGATGCCAGAGGAGATGGCAAACAATCGTGCGCATGTGTGAACCAGGGCAACCATTGACCAGACCTTTGGACTATTGAAGGCACATTTCAGATGCCTTCACCGGTCAGGGGGTACACTTATGTTCAGGCCAGAGAAGGTGGGGCAGATAGACCTGGCCCGTGCAATGTTGCATAAAATCTGCTTCAGATGCAACATATCCCTGCCCCTAGACCTGGACATGCCACCACCAGAGGGCGGAAATGAGGATGATGGTGGTGAGGCAGCACCAGCCTGGCAAAGACACATGCAAATGGATGCTAGGGATGGGCATATTAGTCATAGACAACTTCTTCTGAGGCCCCCACACTGCTGACTACCGTGCCCCATTACTGCATCTGATGCGCTCACTCAATACATTCCGACACATTAATAAGGACTGTCCACTCATTGCTGCAAGTGTTGAATGAAATTTGAATCTACAATCTACAGCAAACACCCTGCGCCTGCCACCCCTTCCCACAAACCCACTTCCCCCTCCGCACCACTCACCTCCCTCACACACCCTCTTCCCACACACCCCCAAAAATAAAGTGTCCGATGTGCATGTCAACATTGTCACTGCTGTGCCTTTTGATGGCACGGCCCTTGCCATGGGTGAATGTGCCTGTAAGCCGCTGGGAGCAGCGCTTTGGGTTGCCCTGGAGTGTGCTTCCTGGGGTGTTCGCACTGGAGCAGCGGTCGGATCCCTTGGCCCCCATGCTCTATGGACTCTGAAAGTGCAGACACCCCCTGTTCCCCTCCCGGATCCTCTGTGCAAGAAGTAGGAGTGCAGATGTTGTGAGGCCCAGGGCACATGGACAGTGCCGGATGCTAGCCTTGACACACTCGTGCATCAGCCTGGATTCGGTAAGTTGCTGCCAGACCATGTCCGCCATTTCTGTGGGACGAGCCTCCATACAACAGATACGTGCGTCCATTTCCAGAACGTTGGGCATAGGTGGGTGTGGAGGGCTGTGCAGGGTAGATGGACTGAAGGTGGGCGTAGGATATGGGGTGCAATCTGTTGTTGCATCAGTGCCTTCCCGTCCATCCACTGTCTCAGCCTCATCAGAGGAGGTGTTTTGATAGGGTGAAGGCTGGTGTGGAATTAGTGCATTAAGAGTGCGCCTTGGCTGGGCTGCTGGTAAAGTTGGTGCAGCGGCTGTGCGGCTGGGGTCACTGGCAGAGTTGGTGGAGCAGGCTGTGCGCCTGTGGCCACTGGCATAGTTGGTGGAGCAGGCTGTGCGGCTGGAGCCACTGGCAGAATTGGTGCATCAGGCGTTGCCAGGGGATGTAGTGGGGTGTGGGGGTTGAGCCATCCTGCCAAATTTTGCACTGGCTGTGGAGGGTCCAGCGGTGTCGCTGTCAGTGGATGTACCTGTTAGGGTGAGATGAGCAAGCAGTTAGACACCTGTGTGTCACATCGACACACTTACATTACACAAATACCACATGTTATGTGCCCTGGCCTGGACATGATGTCTGGTGGTCAAATATGCTCTGATGCGGGCATGCATACCTGTGTGGTGTGAGTCCACTTCGGTTGTTGTTGAGGCACAGTGGCTTATTGTTGTCTGTGCTTTAAGGATGTGCTAATTGTCTTGTTCTGCCGTTGTGCACATGGCCAGTTCTCATTTGCATTGATGCATTTGGTGGACGATGCATGTGCATGGCTTACTCTGACCCCGACACCTGGCATCTATGTGTGCACAGAATATTTTGATGTTGTCAAATGTTGTACCCCTATCCTTGGATACATTTCTCTGATCTGTTAGGTGGATTTACAAATTGTCATGCTAGGCATTCAGATGTGGCTTGTTGTACTCACTGCCATCTCCTTGGGTCCCTACTTCAGCCTCTCCAGATCTGACACCCTCAATCCCTTCTAGATGCAAGATGGAACTGCAGGTGTCTTCCCACGTCATCAGTTTGAGAGAGCCATCATGCATCCAGTGACCAGGGATTCCCTGCGGTGTGCCACCAAAATGTTTGTGGCAGCCTTTGAGTGTACACGGGATGGCTCCCACTGCTGTGACCTTGCAGGCCACCTCCTCCCATATGGCTGTATTGCGCAGCTGATTTGTTCACCGGTCGTCCCTCCCAAGCAGCGCATCGGCTTTGGCCACTATGTTGTCCATTAGGGCTGTTAGTTCAGCTTTGGTGAAGTGGGGCTTGCGTAGCCAGACCTCAGGCAGCCGTGACTTTGTGCTTCCAAACATCTTGCTGGTGTTTGTGTCAATGGATGGCAACAGGAAGTGCACGATTTTAAATGGATTGAAATTTCCAAAATGGCTGGCCGCAAACTTCCAGTTCCTGCGATGACGCCGTTTACTGTTCCGGTAGAATCTTTGCCAGTGTTTCCGGCATCGGATGCAACGCTGCTGGTGTTTCCGTCACAAATCCCCCACCCGGAATCGCTTTCGCCGGCATGTTTATTCGTGGCAACACTGGCTTTTCACATTTTTGCCTGTGTTTCCGTCACACCGGTAACAACGTTTCCAGCAATGAAGGGTGCGTGCACCCGCGCAGTTGGAAGATGTCAGTGATTTCATCTCTGGGGTAGCTGGAATCAGTGCTACCGGCATGACGGAATCACTGGCATCATTCCAGCTAACTCGTAATGAGTGCCATATTCACTTTAATGTCAATCACTTGCAATGTGCACTCTGCACTCACATGGGTGGAGGTGTCCACTGTCTACCTCGCTGTTGGGTGAATCTGACAAGCAGATCTATGCAAGGAAGCTGTACTGTGAGACACCTACACTCACAACCCAGCCCTCCTCTTACTTGTAAGGTAAGGTAGGTTTATTGAATATACATTTAGCAAAAGCTTTGTATACCATTTGAAACACACATTTAAAACATAGATGATAAAACTATATTAATAAAAACATCTCAATTTCATCTCATTAACAACATTTAAATCATTTTACACTAGTGCAGTTGTGTTAAACATTTAAAAATCTCAAGGAGATGCATATAAAATTTGACAATGAAATAAATAAGATTAGTATCATCACCCTGTAAAAATGTCAACCATAAACAAGGAATATCTATTTCCGTCGTAGTATTATTGTAAGACTTAAGATATTTCATACAAAGATAATGCAGACTTTCACATTCAATAATTAGGTGGACCAATGTTTCTTCTAAGAGAATTCCACAAAGTCTGCAAAATGTATGATTGTAAACCAGCTTGTTCATCCAGCTTGTTGGAGATAGCGCAACTGATACGTTACATTTTAGATGGAGGTAAACCCTGAATATGTTTGGGTTTGGGTATGCAAAAAGATATTTTGGAATAGATTTACGGGCTCTTCTATACCGACAATATTCAGTGGCCGATGACAAGGTCTCTAAATGAAGGATGTTTTAACAAAAGGCAGATACTGTGAGTTTTCTCTTGAGCCAATATTTGAGATTGCCTGTGACATACAAATTACTTCCTTCATATAGCCACTGACAGTGGATGCATTTCAAAGTGACAATTGTACCTAATGCTGAGGTAACATCCAGACTTAAAAAAGCCTGCATGTATTGGACAATTATTGTATCAGTTAACACCGTAATCAAATGTTGGTAGAACATTACACTTTGAGAAAGATATACATTCCATATGCCTTTTATGTTAAAATCGAGATACAGATATTCAATGCTTATACATTTAGGAAGACGCAATAGTCGCCTCAAATGTTTGGCTTCAAATTTAACAAGAACTTTATGGAATTTGTGTCCCCAAACGGCTATTGCGTATGACAGCATGGCAACTATTTTCGAGTTGTAGATAGTTAACACTGCCGAAGCGCTGTATCTGTTATTTCGACCAATAAATGCACTTAGTAAGCTAACCGAAGCCTCACATTTCAGTTTAGTTTCTGCCCAATGGGGGGCCCAATTAAGCGTATCATTGATAATTACGCCTAGATATTTGTATGTGGAAACTTTCTCCAAAAGAACGTCACTTAAAAACCACTGTAGGCGCTTGGGCCTCAATTTTGTGTGAAGACCATGATTTTACTTTTAGAGTTGTTGATTATCAGGCCATTGTTAGATGCACAGGTGGCTAAGGAATTCAACATAAGTTATAAACCCGCTGGAGTATAATCAAGAAGTAAAAGGTCATCAGCATAGGCAAGCCATCCCAAAGCTACATTCTTAATTTTGATCGGATTAGCAGCATAAATGTGAAATGACACGATCATATCCGCTAAATAAAAGTTGAAGAGAGTCTCGGCTATCATACAGCCTTGTTTAACACCGCGTTTGGTTGGCATAGCTTTGGATAGTTTCCCCAGGGCGTTGAGACGTACACTAACTGATGTGTCTGCATGAAGAAGCATCAACATACGAAGCAGACTGCTTGGAATACCCAAATCGACCAATTTGTGCCTTAGGAGATTCCTACAAACAGTGTCGAACGCAGCAGAAAAATCAATAAAGGCACAATATACAGCTAAGTTCCGCTGCGCCCAGGAATGTTCGATCACTGAAGTTAGAATAAGTAAGTTATGTAAGGTGCTGGATTTTGGTCTGAAGCCAATTTGATTCAGGGGAAGAATCTTTTGTGAGTCAATCCAAGCATTTAATTCATAAAGTAGAACTTTGGTAAAGACTTTAGAGGTTGAATCTAACATGGCCAGTATTCTAAAATTAGATGGAACATCCCAAGCTCCCTTTTTGTGCACGGTCAAAATGTTGCTGTGTTTCCAAGAAGATGTTAGAATACTGTGTATACCGAAATGACCAAATAATATGTGTAGAGCAGCGCCCCATAGTGGAGGATCACTTTTTAAAACAAGATTGGATATACCATCGGGGCCCGCAGCACGAGATGATTTTAAATGTTCAATAATTGCAATTATATCTAGTATAGAAGCTTTACATTCCCACAGTGTATCTGGGATGGGCATAGTCATAGCGACAGAATCATTACTGCCTATGGTGGAAGCTATACGGTTAGCCCATGTCTCTTCATTAATGCAATTTATTGTCAAGTCTCTTTTTTTGTTTTTCGCTAAAAGATGCCATATCGCATTACCATCACCCAATAGGGAAAGTCTGGCTAGCTTGTGCCAAAGTTTTACTTCAAGCTGTTTTTTATGAGATTTTAGCCACCGATTATGGCATTTTTTTAGGTCACGAATTTGATCCACTATCGGCGACTCTTCAGACCCTCCTCGCTTGGAGTGAATCAGTACCTTGATATTGTGGCGTAATTTTCTTTTTTCGATTTGAATGGCTCTGTCGTTGTCATTACGTATAGGACGCAAAATGTTAACTCTCTCCAAAACGGATTTGTATACCCCGCCCCTTGTGAATATATTGGCAGTATCATGATAACTTGCTAACCGCAGTTACATTTTGCACATGTGCAAATGTATTTTGCCTGTTCGCAAATGGTAATTGCCACTATACAAATACAGTGCACATGTATATAAATTAGTGCTAATACCTTTGCGAATGTGCAAAATGTGTTTGTGTGTGCGTAAAATGCACTTCCTGTTGTGCAATTTAATATAATTTAATATTACCCATGGTGACCTGTGAGCACACCATGATAGGAGCAGGATGCAACAGGACATTTCTTATTTGCACTCTGCAACCAGCAATCTAAGTGTATTGGCCTCAATGACCTGCACGTCTTTGCTCCGTCACGTGACATTCACACTGAGCAAACTGGCAGACAAATGGGTCTCAGAAGAGAGCCGGTCTGGACCGGCTCAATGCGAGTCTGCGGGTAGCGGCACTGAACTATCCCCAAGCCCGACATGCCGGATGTTCAGGCCCCTACCGGCTGGTTTTTCACTGAAGCACCAGCACCGTTAATAACAGTGCCAGTGCTTCAGAGTTCCCATCCCCATGGAGTCCTAAAGGAAATACGGGGTTTCCGGCAACCCGCCGGGGAAGAGCTGTAGCCTCATTACTAGTTTGGTGGTATCTCGGCAGTAATGCCACCGTTATACCACCAAACGGTATTACTGTTACCACCACTTGGTCTGGTGGTATTACCACCAGATTACAAGTGGTGGTAGTCCCCATTAATTGGAGTCTATAGAACTACATTGGGATTTCAACATTATTACCACCGGTGGTATTACCAACAGTGCTAATTCTGCCGATTTGGCCAGTTTGGGGCAGTAAGGCAGAGGAGTTACCTCCAGCATTCTGCTGGCGGTGTTTCCTCTGCTTTACCTCCAAAGCTGTAGTTCAGCAGTGTGATAATGCGGCAGTAATGCAGTGGTAACTCTGTTACCACTGCAGTACCACTTTTTTTTTAACCAATCAGCCACACTCGTAATGAGGCCCAAAGCAAACAAGCATTTTGGAGCTGGCTATTAATTTCTAAAATGATGGTGGTTATCCTGATTGAGGATGTGCAGGACAAACCAAATGAGTTCTTTGGTAACCTGGCAGCCATGAAGAATGTTCATGACCACACAGGGTGGGATGTGAAGTTCAGATATAATCAGGAACAAACACAACATACCTTTAGGAAATGTGGGTTCCCTTAGTGATTAAATGACAAATGGTCTAATATATTTAAAAGAACCTGTATGTTGACTCTATACAGGGTTATTTATTCAAGAAGCTTCAAAGGGTGCACATTACATTTTGAAAAACAAACACACCCTCCATGGTGACTAATAGCCTATAAAGCAAAACAAAAGAGGTGATGGCTGAAAGGTTTTGAATTAATCTTAACCTCTGGCATTGCTCTGGGCAACCCTCCAGACCATCGTTCTACGCCTGCCAAGCCATTACAAAAGGGGAAAGACCATATGCAAAAAAATGTAAGTGAAGAAACAAACTTTGTGTTGTCTCAGCTAGCCTCAAGAACACACCAACTCTTGAAGACAGTGCAAGGGCTCTTAATGACATTTTGCAGAACCGGCCTTCCTCTCTCTCTCCCGCTCTCTCTCTCTCATCTCCTGTGGAATTTTCCCTGCCTAGCCCAGACATCCCTAAACCCCAACATGGTCACTAGAGATCGGCAACCCCCACTATCTAACAGCTGACTAGCTGGTTGCGATGGCCTATAGGCAAACAACTTCTCTACCTGCCGCCCTCTGGGAATTCCAAGGTGGCTCCTATCCAGGGATCCCACAAATGTAACAATGAACGTCACAGTTGAACTAAGTGCCTCCTTATTGCGCAGGTACCTTTTGTCCTTTCCTCTCATGCCTTTGTATTCTTCACGCTGATCTTCTCTCTAACTCTTTCCCTTCTTCCTACTATCCTCCCAATCTCTACTTTCTCTGTCTCCCTCTTCTGTCCCTCCAATGTTCTCTATCCTTCCTATTCCTTACTTCTACCTTCCACTCTCTACTACTCTCAACTATCCACTACTCTCCAATTCTACTCTATTGCTTCCTCCTCTCCTACTACTCTCCTGTCAACTACTCTCTTCCCCACTCTGTTACTCTCTCTTCCACACTCTACTACTCTCCCCTCTCCACTAAACTACACACACACCTTCTCCCACAGAATTCCGATTTGGCTTTACTGTGGGTGCAGCTTCTTTGACCACATTAATAGCTGCCACAGATGGCACAGAATTGATTCCCAGTCTCAGAGCCAGTTCAAGGGTTTTAATTGAAGTTAGTGTAGGCACTATGGCCTCCCCTCTATCTCTCATCTTGTATTGCACCTCCACCCTAACCCAGGTGTCCCTGGCACCAGGTGGTTGGTAGATACAGAAGAATGTTAATGTTAATGTTAAAGGATATTTAGACCGCGCACTATCACCACCGGAGTGGTCTCCTGGCGCTCTGGCGGCTCTGAAAAAGGAAAGGAGGGGGGTGAGTCAGTGGGAAGCTGGAAAAGTGCAAGAGAGCAGTTATGTGCTGTTGGCGGCCTTAGCCCGGTGGGTCCGTTGGCTGGGCTTGGGGTGCTTTCAGTCCGGTAGCCGTCGTGTACTGTTGTGTGAGTCGATGTGTGTTTGTTTTGTTGTTGCAGTGTAGTGAAGTTTGTGCGGTTTGTTGTGTTACAGAGTTGTGGTTGTGTTTGTTTAGAGTTTGAGAGGTGTATGCAGAGGGGTGTAGGTTATTGATTCATGATTTCACGCTTGGTCCAGGCTTGGCTGGCGAATCGTATGTCAATCATTGAATCACATTACAATCTAGATGCAACGCAGGCTAAACTTAGTAATTCCATCTATGTGCGGCACATGCTAACATTTACAATTCTATCTAGATGCGATGCAGGCTAGGTTGAGAATTCCAAATGTGGCACATGCTAACATTCACATTTCTATCCAGATGCGATGCAATCAGGAACATACCATATGCAATACAAAACCCTTAGTCCGGGCCACCCAGCAGTCTATTTTCTACAACTACTGAGCAGACCAGGCTGGGGAGAAAGGGGAAGTGGATAAAATAATAAAAGTTCAGGTCGCCTTCTACTCCAGAA
The DNA here is from genome assembly GCF_040938575.1 of Ambystoma mexicanum. NCBI lineage: Eukaryota > Metazoa > Chordata > Amphibia > Caudata > Ambystomatidae > Ambystoma > Ambystoma mexicanum. The sequence continues at coordinate 135,005,812 of NC_090929.1, forward strand.
CTCTCGTTTTCAGGAAACCTGCAATAGATACATCTAATGGTTAAACATCTTCAAATACAGTAATACTTCCCTTAATTGAATTCCTTCTCCCCAGGATTACCTAACTACCTCCACCCCAGGCCTGGAGGCACTTCATGGACGATGAATGTACATTATTTTGACTCTGCTTGCTGCTACAGTTCTTCTTCTTTGTTTCCTTACTTGTGTTTCTGAAAACACCTTGGTCACTTTACTTTAAACATGTATCCTTATTCAATTGACTATTACTCTCACTGTTCTCCTTAGAGTTGGTAAAGGTCTTTTACATTAACTCATTCTCCTTTAGTCTCTTAATTTAAATGTTTAGTTCCTCAGATCATTTTCGTTGTATTCCTCGCATTCGTGAGAGAACATGGAAACAAACCCTTAATGGTGCTGCTTTGTTATCTCGCCGCGCGTTAGGCAGCAATCGTGAATATACTTTCACACTTGAAAATTCCCAGACGCATCTTCGCCCACCTCAGTATTCCCTGCTGCGCAGCTTGCAATGGTTAAGCAGAACCTATGATGTGGCTTTTCTCTCAAATCTTTGAGACGTCTTTAGGGCCTTTCCTCAAATGCACGATCAACAAAATCTGCGCGCATGGAAAAATATATTTGTCAAAAAGTATTTATTTACATTAGCCAGCCGATGGCATGCACATGGCTTTCACAACATAAACGCATCTTTCAACCGCTGCTCGATGCGCGCTTGTTCAGTCTTGCGTTTCCTTATGCAAATGATGTTTTTCAATACAAGTTCAACTACAATATATTAACTTAAACATTTAACTGTTTAAAGATTCTTAAGTTCAATTACTGTTAGGCAGTTCCACAAGAGAAACAGTGCTTTTCTTTTAGTATTACGTATAATTCCAAAAATTACATTTTCTTTCCTATCTCTACAGTCAGTTATCTGAGGTTTTCTGAGTTATTGAGGGATTCTCTCACTGGATCTCTCTGACAGTTGATTTCTTGAAACCAGTTACTGACTTCTGCCATCATCTGTGACCTTCCTTGGGCTTGAATTGAATGAAAGGCAGTTTAGAACCTTTCCAGGGGTTCCAAACTATCTCACAATAGTCACTGGACCAGTTCACTAGAATCACCATCTTGTATTGGGACAAATCCTGCTGGTCGACAGTATTGTTAAGGAACATAACAGACTACTGCCAACACAACCCCAAAGGAAATATAACTATGAACTTACATCTACCTTGAGCCACAACACTTGTCCCATGCCCATAGTCTTCTCTTAACTGAGATATGCAATGCGAACCTAACAGTATGCCATGTGTCACTTGTATAGTGCCTACTGCCATTGGTATGGTCTTGAAGTGCTGTGGGGTTGACCCCCCTTTGGAAGACCATAGTCTGAGATGTAAGAGGAGAGGAAAGGAATTCAAAAATGTATGTGTGCATTTTTAGCAGTCACAAAGGTGGGTAGGGGTGGCTAGCTCCCTGGCAGCAGCCCGTAGTTATACGGTGAGAGAATGGGTGCAGTGACAAAATGTCAGGGGGGTGGTATAGTCAGAAGGGTTGGATTATGTGAATGGCTGATCCGAATTTTATGTGGGTCTCAGCTGTAGTCTATAGGATGAGATGATACGTGTTTTGGGTGTGTGTAATCAAGTAGAGTTTGATAGGTATGCAGTTGAGTGGGCCGGGCCCATGTGGATATGGATATATCTATTGTGGAGGTGTGCTTTCATTTTTTGACGAATCAAGGGAATTCGTCCATTCATCCAAAGGTGGGCCCCACCTGCGAGGCTAGTCAGACCTACCTGGAGAGACTCCCCCTTACTGGACAAGCACTCCGGTTCCCGTGAGGAACTCCCGAAACCATTTCTTATAATGGCATACATGGGACTCTCTAAAAAACCAAGGACTTATGAGTCCCGAGACTTGGGTGAAGAAAGTCAATCTATACCATTATCTAGAAGAAAGAGAACATGTCTCTTTTTAAATACAAGTCTCTGATCAACTGAGACGAGTACGTTGAATAGCGAGTACATGCTGAACAACGGGGGAAGAGAGGAACACATACATAGGCAAGGGATGCCCCCTTCCTGCGTAACACCTGAAGGAGGCGGAGCAGAAAGCTGCAACTTTTAAGCTTGCTCTGAATTGAAAGGGGAGAAGCCAGAGACGCAACATATCCCAGATGCAAGAAGCAGAGCAGGCTGGAGACCAAAACGAGGTGGTGGCATGACCATAAAGGATACATGGTGTGCAGGCAGCCCACAAATAAAAGCTGATACCAACACGAGAACGAAGCAGCAACCCGTTAGGTTACTTGAGAGAACACTGGGACACCACAGGAGTTAGAGAGAATCTCAGAAAGCGGACGAGGCAACAGTGAGCCAACAGCAATGAGGAGCGAGAGAGAAGCTCCCCGACAGGCACGGAGCCCGGAAATGTTCCCGCACATTGTTGATGGTAATGTGGAGAACGGGAAGACCGTGAGACTGAAAGGGAATTGATATACAGTTCACATTTTTTTGTACTATTACTTGTACTGGGACCAGTTTCTTGAAAACAAAACGGATGAACTAAAGCGCTTTTATGTAAGAAAGAGAATCATTGAACTCCCTGAGAGGGAGGGAAAGCCACGTTGCATATAACTACCCTTGGAAAAGGGTAAGGCACCCAAACCTTCCACACAGAACCAAGGGAACACGAGAGAGAAAATATTAGGAATGGAAATAAATAGAAACCTTTCTGAATTATATTAATGTCAGTAAGAAGCTCATATAAATCCCTCAGGGGGAGAACACGAGAAGTTGGATATCCATACCCTGTTAAGGCTATTCAAAACAGGAAGAGAGGAGCCAAACAGAAAGCGAGTCTTATAAATTGAAGTTATGAGTTCACAATTGTCTAGAAAGCCAGAACTACAGAAGAAATTGAACAACTGTTCTGAGTCCTCCAAAAAAGATCAAAGAAGGTATTAAAGTTCAAGGAAAGATATTCTTTAGGCGGAGGGAAAAGCTAACAACCTCATGAAACAACCGCATGAATGGATAGACCAGTATCTAGAGACTATATAGGATTACCTATTAACTAGAAATCCAAAGACTCATACAAGAAGTATCCTCAGGAGAAGGGAGATATTCTCCTGACCTTAGTTTATTTAGAATACTGGTAGGGCCAGTTAGATTTGTTTTGGACAGAGGATCTATTCATCTGGACATTAATGGATGACTGATGAGCACCCTGGTTAGATATATATGTAGGAAATATCCCATTGCAATAGGGAAAGTTAAGCCTTATTCTTATTCTTCAATAAAAACATTTGCAACATGTTCTCAGATTGTCTGCCGCCTACTGACCCTCCACAATGACCCCCTACTTCTATTTCTATCTTCTGATAGTGGTGAGGAACTGAAGGCAGAATGCCTTACCTCACTAAACTCCCTTAGGGACGTCATAACTTTCCCTACACTATCCAACAGTTAGTGTCCTAGTGGGATTTGGGAATTAAGCTTTACAAATATCCTGTTGGATTCAAGCCCTGTCTAGCATGCTCACTCTCAACTTTCCTTTTCCTATGCTTTCCTCTTGTCCCCTTCGCCTCACCCTTCCCACCAATCTCCTGTGCCTTCGGTATTCTCACTCCTAGGTCTTGCCTTCACCCTTTGATGTTATTTCTCCTTTCACTACTATACTGCTCCCTTCTCCACACTCCTAATCCCCCTGCACATAACTACCCCCTCCTGCACACCACTACTCACTTATCCATGCTACTACTCCCTCGTCTACACTACTACCCCCATCCACAGTACTACTCTCTCCTCCATCCCAATACTTCCACCTCCACAATACCACTCCTTCCTCCAGTCTCCCCAAAACTCTCCTTTCACTGAGTACCATACACGTCATATTTACTCTCTACACTTAACTTTCGAAACCCACTAGCCATACTAACACACGGGCTCGCACAGCAGTAGCACGTCAACTCTCTATCCAATACCTCGCCTGCTCCAGAACTCACCTCCATAGTCCAATGCTCCTTCCTTCCTCCTGTTGGTCTCTCCATCTTCCTCCAGCACTAGCTCTGACGTCACCAGAATAAACCACACTTCCTTCTTCCTGTTCCCTGCTTTTAGCCCTCTCTCTCTGCAAGGATTGGATCACTCTGCCTGGCCAAGCTGCCCCTGTTTTTATCTCCCAGGAGTTGGTGTAAAGCAAAAGGTCATAAGTGGTGGGCTAAGCCCTGTCACTTTTCCCACATAGGCCCACAGCATAATGGAGATGGTGTTGCTTTAAGGCAAGTGTTTCTGTTAGTTTTGCTGGACCATGTGCCAGGTCTCACCAGTGTATGGTTTCCCCCTTTGCGTCCCCGGGCTTAAGGGTTGTTGCACGGTCTTGGCAGATATGCAAGGGCCTCTTGTCTGCCACAAATGGAGGTGGCCTCTCTGTGAGTTTCTTTTCTCTTCATCGTTAAGCACTGCAGCCTGTGGTGCACCTCTGCCTTGATGTCTCAGCTTCCCTCCTTCTCTATGGCTAATCACTGTTGCAGTCTGGTGAAAATGTAGTTCTCTTCTCTGGGTTTCTTGCTGTTTGGCTCGCGATCTGGGTCTCTAAAAAGCAACAAAAAGACACTTGTGTGTATGTGATTTTGAAATATGCTTGCACAAGGTGGTGGGGTGAGGGTGCATGAATTGTGGCCCTTTCCATAGATCCTGCCCTAATTGTAGGAGTAGATTCTGGATTTCTCCCTGCACCCCAGACCTCCAGCAGAGAGGAGCTCTTATTCCTCCATGGCAAGGCCATAGTATTAGTCTTGTCACATTGCCAAATGCACCTTCATGGTACCATTAGTGTACTGAAGTATTTTATAAGTCCTACTCTCAGGCATTCTGTTTTAGGCCATCCCTTTGTTTGGTGGAAACCCTGAGGTAGGCTTAAAATGGCAGTTATGTAAACATGGATCAATTTGAGCCCAGCCATGCATACTCTAGTGGTTTGGACAGGCCAATACACAACCTAGGTGGGCTGATCGTGTTTGATGTTTTGTAGGGCCAGTATGATTGGCTGACCACCAAAACCTTTATGTGCCTGCCTTTCGTGTAATTGGATGACTGGTTTTGGCCAGCCTTTGTCTGAATAAGTATATATAGGGGTGAGCCAGGTAATTGCTCAAGTGTCCCTGGATTTTGTATATTTACTTACCAAGCGTATCAGCGGGTCGCTTGGACATCACTCAGGTCTCTGGGTCGCATTCCGGGTGGAAGAGCTGTATGCTGCCTGTGTATCTGCAGGTAGCCTGCAGGCTTTCCCGCCAAACAACCTTTTTAAAGGTGTGTGGGCTTCATTGTACCCCTATGGCCACCTCCAGCCTTCCTTAGGATCGGGAGAGACCCCAAGAGGCTATAATATGCGATCTTCAAACTTATTTTCAATGCTGGGTCGAGCTACATGTCGCAATAAGCCAGCAGGTGACAATGGCGTCCCACTCAAAAAATGTTCCACCTTCGTACCAACCAGAATGGCTGTCAGTCAATCATGCTGCCCTTCACTGCGTCCAGTCCAAAGACACGGGCCCGGAGGACTAGAGCCCAAATTAGCAGATAAAGTGGCCAAAAAGTGATATGTGTGCCCACGATTTAACTGAGTGGCTCAAATGCAGCTAATCCATTTTTTGCCAATTGTTTTCATATTCTAAAAAAAGATGCAGGATTTGTACCAAAATGTACCAATCTTTTACAAGGCGCGGACATCTGTTCCCAAAGATTTGCTTTTACTTGTTTTGTGTAAATCAATCCAGAGGTTTTTTGTAAATCTGGTCAAAAGTGAGAACAATTCTTTAAATCATATCTTTGTTTGCTGAAATTGCTTGAAATTTCAGTGCCCTGATTGGAAAATTGGTGTTTGTGGACCCACCAAAAGTCTTTGATTTTAATTAAGGGGCACCAGGATTGGATAACTGAAAAACATTAAATCCGATGCGTTTGGTGCTCAGAAATGTTTTCCAAACATCCTCCATGTTTGCCGGCTTATTTAATGTGTGATCCTGCAGACTGTATGCTGCAGAAATGTGAAAAAGGTGCACATCATAGCTGTCTTGGGGCCCCCAACCCTAATGGGAATGAGGTAGAAGAGCCAGAGGAGAGGATTATGGCAAACAAAATGAAAAACTTGATGCTTTTTTCATGGGGCCAACGGTCAGGCTGCAGGTGCCCAGACCTTATCTGTGAGTCCTATGAAAAAACATAATTGTTCCTACACCCTAAGACATATGGGAGAAGGGGGCTAGTCTATAGTCTCAAAAAGAAAACAAAATGGCTGTTTTAGCCACAGACTAGTGGACCTGTTTGTGGTCCAACAGGCAGATCAATGGGTTCAAGACCGAATCTGGGGCAGCTCACTGGCCATGGACAGGCAATCATTTGATTTGATTTTGAGCCTGCAAATGCGAAGTCCATCACTGTAAAAACATGAAGGTGTAGCACAGGATGCGCACAAATAAGTCTCCTTTGCTGCTGGTGGCCTTTTTTCTACTCTGGAATCACCTGACAGGAATGTAAAACATGCCAGCCACAATGGTTTTGGAATCAACCTAGGAATCCACCTGAAAGGAAAGCCATAAGGTGTGACTTTCCAGAGGTTTGAGTCGGGTCCAGGCATTGATCGGTTGATTTTAGCCTAGCAGGTGACCGGCTCAGCAAGAGCATGATGTAAGTCGAGTGGGCTCGAGATGCAGACACTGTAGTTTGAAGTTTCAGAGGAGTGCCAGAAAGTAGCATTGGCAGGGATCCCTAGGCATCGATGGCATCGAGCTTGGCTTCATATGCAGTTCGACCGGCTGTGATGCATTAGAACGGTGTGTCTTAACTGATCTGGCCCTGCAGATGCTGTCAGACCCACTTTGGGGGCTCGAGGATAGGATGAGTCCATTCATGGTCTTCTCTCCCAGCTTCCATGGATTCTGGTGCACAGGGGCAGATCCTTCTCCACATTAAGAGTCACTCCAATCTGCCCTAGGAGTGACATGGAGCAGAACTTTCATCTGCCTTGACTGCTACTTCCTCACCTCATTGGTTGAGGGCTTTGAAAGTGCAACTCTCTCAAAAGAGGTCCAATGGATCCTTTTCAGGTGTACTTCCAGAGTGAATGAAAGAAGAGGTGTGAGAACCCCTTCTTTTAAAGGTAAAAGTCCACAGGTTATTGGGCTAAAGCTAGCCTGCTTTAGGAATTCAATCCCTGTTCTTGAAAGACGTGGACTCTGCCCTTCTGGCATCACACCAAAAATGCTTTGTGCTAGAGGAAATGTTGGGCGGACAGGTAGGAAAGGTAGATTCAGAGAAAAAGAAAATGGTGGAAACCTCCCTCAACTGTACAGATCTCTCCCTGTCTACTCTAACTCTGACCCTTCCATTTTCAATAGGATCTGCAGCATCCTGGTGTGCGGCCAAGCCTTTTGTGAATATGTGTGCCCTTTGATTCCTGTTCCCAGACCAGCCTCCTGTGGATTGACTCCATGGGAAAGATTGTTGCATGCCCTTACAAAGGAACAAATAGTGGCAAGCCCCACAGGGTACATTGTTATGTTATGTTATGTTATCACTACTTATATAGCGTACGGTCGCCCAAAGGCATCATGGCGCTTAAGGAGAGAGAGAGAGCAGGCAACTAGGAGAGTTAGAAAAAGTGGGTTTTGATCCTCTTTCTGAAATGAAGGTAGTTAGAGATTTGTTTGATGGCCATTGCTAGTTTATTCCACAGGGATGTTGCGGCAATTGGGAAGGCCCGCCCGCCTACACATTCACGCTTGGATCGGGGTACCAGAAGCATTTCGGCAGCGGCGGAACGAAGATTGCGAGTAGGAAAATAGCGAGAAAATTTCGCTTGGAGATATTCCGCTCCCTGGTTATGAAGAGCACGATGAACAATACACAGGGCCATTCGTGTCAGTGGGGCAAGATCCAGCCTGTCTAGGGAGAATGCACATAACCCTTCCACAGCTGAATTGGGCCTGCAGGACTGACATCTGTATGATATCAAGTTGATGTTTGTTTGTTTATTTATTTATATAGCGCTCTAAACCCAGAGGTATCTGGGCACATTTCATGAGATTTTCAAATTATACGTTACAAATAGAAGCAATTATACAGCCCATTGTTACAGTATTTACACATTGAAATAGCAAAGAAGAATAAAACACATGCTAAAAACAAAATGCAAATACAACAAAATGATGAAATACAAAGTTTTAGGCTGGGAGTGCTGGGTGTGTCATAAGTCATTAGTGGAGAGCCAACTTTTCGTGTTTTTCTTAAAGCTGAAGAAGGATTGTTCTGATCTTAAAGTTGTAGTTAAGGAGTTCCAGAGTTGGGCAACCCTAACAGGAACACGGCTGCCCCCTGCTTTTTTCATTTTAAATCTGGGGACTCTTAGGCAAAATATATTGGAAGTCCTCGTAGGTCGTGTTGATGTATTTTTGGCAAATCACTCCATTAGGTATTGCAGTGCTGAGTTATTTAGACATTTGTATGTAAGGTATACAGTTTTAAACTGTATTCTGTTCTTAACTGAGAGCCAGTTATTCTTCCTTCTGGCCTCTGAGATATGTTGTCTTCTGGGGATAATCAGCGCCGTTCTAAGTGCGTTGTTCTGTAATAATTGAAGTTTGTTGACAATATATTTGCTAGCACCTAGGTAAAGTGCGTTACAATAGTCAAGTTTAGAGAGGATTAAGGCTCTAGCGAGTGTAATGCAACTCTCTGTAGATAGAAAGGGTTTACAGGCATGGATCAACTTGCAAGTGTATGCTGTCACTGATGCCGTGGCATTAACTTGCTTAAGCACGTTCACCTCCTTAGCCACTTTGATGACAATGCCGTCAATGTTGAATGAGAGGTAATGATTACTAAGTTTGTTAAGATTAGCCTGTGCACCTAGAAGCAAGAGCTCAGTCTTCTCATCATTTAGACATAGGCCATGTGAGGCCATCCTGGCCTGAATGATGAGATACATTTTATTAACTAGTGCCAGGTCTTTATCATAAATCGCCAGTCAACGGTATAAGGATCTGGGTGTGATTTGCAGACGGTCTAGGTCATCAAATAGTGGTTTGGTGAACATAGTGTACATCATGAGCGATACACAGGGACCCTCCGGTACTCCGCATGTTATAGGTGTGGGGTCAGCTGAAGCCGATGGTGAGAACCCTCTCATGGACCTATTATTCAGGAACGATTGGATCCATGATGTTGCTTCTGGGGAAAAGTGTGCTGCTGTAGACAAATGATTACAGAGCGTTTTATAATCCACCAGATCAAATGCGGTTGACAGGTCTAAAGAGTAGGAGGGAATGTTTCACTTTATATTTCAGGTCGTCAATCTGGTTCTTCAGGTCAATCAAGGCTGTTCCTGTGCCATGTTGGGGTGTGAAGCCAGATTTTTGGAGCCCTAGCAGATTGTTGGTTTCCAGGTACGATTGTATCTGGATGTAGGCTGCTTTGTCAATGATCTTTAATAGAAAGGGGACTGTTGTAATGGGTCTATAATTGGTTGGGATGCTTGGGTCCAAAGAAGGTTTCTTTAACAGGGGTAACACCCAGGAATCCTTCAGATTAGTAGGGACGGTGCATGTTTGAAATGACAAGTTAATTACGGTGATGATGAAGGGAGCCAAGTCACTGGCCGTCTCCTTGATTATAGAGGTCGGGCTAGTATCTCCTTGGCATCGTGAGGGTTTGAGTGAGGCTGTAATATTTCCCACTTCTAAGGTGGAAACTTGGGCGAATTTGAAACTCTGGAAAGGTTTCGAGGAGTTGGATTGGGTTACCTGACCAGTTGCTTTGATGGGAAGGTTGAGGTTTTTTTGTTACTATTTTATTTTGGAGGAGAGAAATCTAGTTGGCCTAGGCGTTTTGGATATCAGTGCACCAGGTTTTATTCTTGATACAGAGGTCCGTTGGAGGGATGGGAGATTCCAATTCTCTTAGTATCACAAAGAGTTCTTTTGGGATAGAATTGGCTTTGTTGATCCTATCATTGTAGGTGTCACGTTTAGTTTGTAGTATTTCAGATTTGGAATTGGCTGTAATTTCCAGTAGTTCATCTTTGTTGCCCCTTGTGGGTTGGTTTTTCCATAAGGCTTCACACTTCCTTTTTCAGTCTGCAGGGCTTTGAGTTTGGGTGTAAACCAGGCAATCAGGTGGGCTCTAGGTTTGCATTTACGCATTTTCAGGGGTGCTAATTTGTCTAGGGCTTGGGTAATAGTAGAGTTGTATACTAGCAGTGCTGGGTCGGAGGATGCAGGCAAAGGAGTTAGTATAGGGCGAAGGAGCAGCCTAAGTTTGTCCAATGTAATATTCTGTTTGTCCCTAGTAGGGAGTGGAGGAGCTGGATGGTTATCAGTGAGCAGTCATGGATGATAAGGGTCAATAGATAATGGTCAGTCCAAGCATAAGGTTCTATAGAGGTAATGGCTGTCTCACAATTAAGGTCGGCTACCCAGTCTAGGGTTCTACCTTTTACATGAGTAGGGTGGTGAACTCTTTGCGTGAGGCCTAGTTCAACAAGGGCGTTAGTCAAAGCCAGGGCATGTTGATCGTTGGGGTCGTTAAAACCCAGATTGACATCTCCTAGGATTATGATCTGTGAGGAGGGTTTAGTATTGGCAGATAGATTAGTAGTTATATCCTCCTCAAAGGATCTGATAGGACCAGGAGTCTATAAACCAGGTGCGTGGTTATAGTGCGAGAATTAGAGAGAGGGAGTTTCACTGTCAACATTTCACATGACGCGACAGGGGTGTGTGTAGCGACTGAGTCCCAGACTAAACTTGGCAATGAATGCCACTGCCTCTAGAAGATTCTCTATCTGATCTAAGGATAGTATCATTATCTGAGATGCCAAGTGAAAGGGAGGGACCAGCAGCTGCATGAAGCCAGGTCTCTGTTATCGCTAGGAAGTTAAGTTGATTAGCAGTAATCAGGGCGGCTATGTCAGCTGCGTATACTACCATTGATCTTGCGTTGATCAAACCATTTGCGTGGGTCTAATGCTTGGATAGTTAGGGTCTGGTGAAGGGTACTTCTTACCAACCCTATTATTGGCTTTGTTGGCTTTAGATGTGGCTTTCTTCTGGCAGGAAGGTTTACTGGGTTTGAGAGGCTGGCTATTAGGTGGTTTGAAGGTTTTGTTGAATCTTGAGCCAATCCTGTCATTTCTTGCTAAAGTGGTACAAGGGCGGTAAGATATATGAGAGGAGAGGTTACTCTGATTCACTTGGATGGTGGGTGATGTACGGTATGCTTCAACTGGCTGGGATGCAACAAGGTTGAGGTGACTGGTTCCTGCATTGAGCAGTGGCAAGACTTTGGTGGCTCTGATGGTTGACGTTGTGGGCATAGACTTCAAGGGTGGAAGGAATTTAGTAGGCTTTATCCATACAGGAAAGTTAGTATGGGTGGTCATGGTAGGTTGGCAGGTATTGATTGGAGTCTGTGACTTAGCAGGTGAGATCTGGGACTCTAATGGCAAGATGACAGCAGCGGGAACCGATGTGTTAACGTTTAGGACAGTAATCTTACAAAGATGTCAGAGATAGCATACATGACTGTGGAGAATGAGGTAGGCTAAGTCAGTCAAGGTACGAGTTTTAAGATGCAATCATTAAAAACCTACCTCAGTCATAGCTTATATTTAGAGTTTACCCTTCCACCAGCATAGGCTACTTATAATCATAGTTTTGCTTCAGGGGTGCTGTTAGGGAGAATTCTCAAAATGTGCTAACCTCCCTTACCTTTTGAGACCCCCAGCAACTTTGCTGGATTTCTAGGATTTTAGGATTTGATTTTTTTACCTGGAAAGAGTGTGGGCCTTTTTTCCCACTCTTTCATGTATTTTGACTTTTACTTTTGTGTTCTTTGGTTATGGAGTCTTAAAACAACTCCATAGGGATCATCTTTTTCTGTGTGTCACACAGCACCTTCAGTGCAGTGCTAGACTTCCCAAGGTTTAAATACCTTCTCTGGGACTGATAACCCTCTCCCTGAGCATGTCAAGTTAAATTGACTATGTAAAGTTAAATTGACTTTACTAGTCTCTTTAAATTTACTGACCCAACACACACTATCTTCCCATAGAGTGCTGGAGGGGTTGCTTAGCTTCCCCTGAGTCAAAACACTCATGTAACAGTCAAATGTTACCCTTTCCTACTTTAAATGGCTGGTGGCAGTGGTTTAGATCAAACTACCATGATTTTTCCCGACCCCTAACAACGGTAGCTATAAATCGTGTCAGTCATGTTTTTCAATATGGCGCCCAAGACCTATCTGTAAAAACAGACTCCGGTCATCTTTTTTCGCCATTTCTTTTAGGAAAGGTCCTTCTTGTGTTTGTCTCTGTGTGCCAAATCAGGTTTGTTCCCTTTGTTCGCTGGCCTTTGGCGGGCTTCAGTGCTGAAGCCCTCCTCTGGCGCCAGGGTGTCTGGGGTGGACAGGATATGAGGGAGGTGCCCGAAACTCTCTGTGCTTAGTCTCCTAGGAGACCTGAATGCACTCTGGTGTGATTGGCCAGCTAGCTCTCCGGCAAGGACAGCCACCCTGCTGTGTGAGTGAGTGACAGCCAGGCTGGAATGAATGTGGGAAAACTGTTTAAAAGCAGGTCTTTGGGACTTGGAAAGCAGAGTCGACCACTGGAACGAAAGAACCGAAGACGGGCTGAAGGAAGAGGACTGCTGCAACTCCTGGACGACCGGTGAAGCCCTGCTGCAGGTCTGAATTGCCTGAAATTCCATCGACAGAGAAACCCTTCAAGGTTAACTTCTTCCATTGAGTTTGGTGGGAACAATCAACTCGCAAGCCACCTGGACACGTCCGCATCTGGTCGAATTTTCATCAGAGTGCTGTTGAAAATCGGATAGCTAGAGGGAAGGAAACCAGCCCATGGACTTTAAGGAACTCACACCTTAAACCGACATCTTGCTAAAGCTTTTGGCCTCATCCCTCGGCAGTGCAGGAACCTCCCGACGTCCTCCTTGTCCCCACGACTGAAGCTCAGGAACAGCGAGATCTGCTCGAACTGCTACGAACAACTGCCTCAGCTACAGCTCTTCTTCATTAACAAGGTACTGTGCAAACGCGGTCCGGAAATCTTTTTGGCCATCGAGAAAGTGCGTGAAACTTTCGTCAACTACGAAGGCTTGTCCTACCCTTAACGTTCGTCAAACTTTTCGCCTAGCCAAATTCTTCTAATCTCTGTGGCAAAGACTTAGCCGTTATCTAACAGAGCTGTTCTATCCTATACAAAAGACTCTGAACCATTGACTTTGGCCCAGGCCTATTGAGAAGAATTGCTGGTTGTATTTAACGGAAACCCTTTGCCCTGCCTATGAATTTATTTGTGCTGTCTATTCCCATAACCTTGTCTTTTTACCCCTTTATTAAGTATCTAAAGTGCCATTTTGCTCCCACTTAAGGGGAGCTAAACTTGTTGGTTTACTTACCGGTTGTGTAATTGAGGTTTATTAGTGTGCGATATTGAGCTGCTTATGCTAGTGTAATGTTTTCTAACTGACTGAGTAAATAAATGTTTATTCTTTTACCAAGAAACCTTGACTAAGTGTATATTTGAATCACTGTATTTGTTGGTCCCTTGTGTAACTTGTTCTACTGCTCACTTAAACTCTTGAGATAGGTCTGGCTGCTCAGCCAACACTACCACTTTACTGTGTAGTACAGGCTTGTACCAAAGGGAAAATTGTGCTTACACTCGTAGTCCTAATTGCCTGTAGTGTTCCCAAAGTGTACTGCAGGTGATTCTACCTAATAGGTGCATATCTTAAATGCAGCCCATGGGCTGCAGAGACTTGTCTGTCACTGCAGCTGTCAAAGGGGCACCTGTGACCTCTGAACCTGCTCTCTGTCACTTGTAGAGCAGACGCTGCAGATGAGGATACTGATGCAGCAGGGCAAAGGTACACACTATGATTTTTGCATGAAGCTTATGAAAGGGGAATCTGATCAGGAGATTAGACATTTAGAGATGGAAATACCTGCATCATTTTATTAGTTTATGAAAATCAAAGAAGACAGGGCTTTACATCTTTGGCTGATAGCAAAAGACTGGGTCTCATAGAAGATTGATCTTGCACTCGTTCATGCATCAAACCATTTTGAACTTTATGAGCAGTCAAGTTGTTGGCCCACTGACAGATATGGAATCCAAGATCACTATAAACTCTATCAAAGCAGTTTAAAACGTTCAAGGAATGTTGGTCTAGATGCCTTTATAGGTTAAGTATGTTTTCATGAGATACTGCGAGGGTCCATACCAACAAAAGTCTGATGTATGTTCATAAGACATTAATTAACACAGCACCTAATTGTCTGTTTGACTTTAACACTCTAGCAAAGCATCTGGTTCTAAAATAATGGATGGAGCCTAGACCCTACCACATTTCTGTTCCCCTGCAATGCAAAGATAGTCTGCTCCAAGCAGAGGAGATAGCAACAGGATACTTCAGAAATGTACCCCAGATATAAGCGCATTTCTACAACCTGCAGTCTCCAGGGTTATCTCAAGGTGAGAGAATGAAATTGGGACCTGAATAGGAACTTGGGGTAGATCAAAGTGAGAAGCATTCCAATCAATGCGTTGTCGTTTTTGAGAAAAAAGTTAGTATAGAGAGCAAACATCTTATACAAAGGTGCAGTGCTGTGTACCTTTGTCCAGGGCAACAATGCAAAGGCAGCTGACGCAGACGTCAGAAACTGAGAGGTGCCAGGGGGTGCAGTTTTGGCCATTGAAACATCAATCTGGCACTGTTGCAAATGGGGTGGGTGACACCAAAATGGCATTTACCCTAGATCAACCTACGTTTTTGCATCACCCTTGCGGCTACAGATGAATTCCAGAGATGGAAAGAGTGGAATGTCTTCCTGGGGAATGAAACTCTGCGGTCAACCCTAGCGCTGCCAAAGTTTGCATTTTGCGCAACAGAGTGATAGCTCTCTTTTCTCTATGCACAATATGCCCGTTCTTGCACTAACACAATATTGCCAGGGGCTCATGATTTGCTCTAGAGGAGGGCAACCGCCCCTATTGGTTCTGCAAAGGAAAACCAAACAAGCTGCTGATAAGGTTACAAGTATTTGCTTGAACGTGGGAAGCCAGGCAGGTGTGATTATGAGGCCGATTCATGGAATAATTAGCGCGGCGCAAGTGGGCAAAAACGTGCGAATCGCAGTGGAATAGCGAAAATCGCAGTGAACGAGCGAAAATCGCACGAAAAGCAGCGCACGTCGATTCATGGAAGGCCGTGCGCGAGAAAACCAGCGGATGTGCGATAAAAAGTGCGCGGCGCACGTTAGCGCACAGGCCATCTAACAGCGTGCGCCAGCTCACAGCGAAAATCGCACAGGCCACAGCGAAATTCGCACATAGCGCGGCGCACGCAATAAAAGTAGGCGTAACACAGGCGTAACACTCGGAATGGGGAACAACTTGCCAAAACGTGGGCGTCACGGGGGAAGTACAGGGCACAAGTGCGCGGAACGCCCACACGCTCGCCTACAACACGTATTCATGGAATAGAATAGGGGAAAAAAGCGCACGCTCAAACCAGCGCACAGGCACAAACACGACCGCCACAAGAAAGGAGGCGGTAGCGTCTCTGCGGCTGTAAGAAATGTGCGCCAAAAGGTGCGCCAACAAATAGCACCTATATACTGCCATGATGAATGTCCCATACTGTGGCCCTCCAGGAAAAATGACGTGCAAAGGGGTACCCACAAACACGGACACCCGCTGACAAAAAATACGTGTGCATGTATACCGGGGTGCGCGGGAAGTGTCACACGCGATTTGCAGGGTACGTGCATCACAGGGGTTCGCGTGAAGTTATTCACGCGATCGGGCCTGGGGGAGCGGGCTACGTGTATTACAGGGGTTCGCGTGAAGTTCCTCACGCGATCGGGCCTGGGGGAGCGGGCTTCGTGTATTACAGGGGTTCGCGTGAAGTTCCTCACGCGATCGGGCCTGGGGGAGCGGGCTACGTGTATAACAGGGGTTCGCGTGAAGTTCCTCACGCGATCGGGCCTGGGGGAGCGGGCTACGTGTATTACAGGGGTTCGCGTGAAGTTCCTCACGCGATCGGGCCTGGGGGAGCGGGCTACGTGTATTACAGGGGTTCGCGTGAAGTTCCACACGCGATCGGGCCTGGGGGAGCGTGCTACGTATATTTCAGGGGTTCGCGTGAAGTTTCACACGCGAATAGCCTGGGCGCGTGAATTTGAGGGGTGCGCGGGAAGTTCCTCACGCGATCGTGCCTGGGGGAGCGGGCTACGTGTATTACAGGGGTTCGCGGGAAGTTCCACACGCGAATAGCCTGGGCGCGTGTATTTCAGGGGTGCGCGGGAAGTTCCACACGCGAATAGCCTGGGCGCGTGTATTTCAGGGGTGCGCGGGAAGTTCCACACGCGAATAGCCTGGGCGCGTGTATTACAGGGGTTCGCGGGAAGTTCCACACGCGAATAGCCTGGGCGCGTGTATTTCAGGGGTGCGCGGGAAGTTCCACACGCGAATAGCCTGGGCGCGTGTATTTCAGGGGTGCGCGGGAAGTTCCACACGCGAATAGCCTGGGCGCGTGTATTTCAGGGGTGCGCGGGAAGTTCCACACGCGAATAGCCTGGGCGCGTGTATTTCAGGGGTGCGCGGGAAGTTCCACACGCGAATAGCCTGGGCGCGTGAATTTGAGGGGTGCGCGGGAAGTTCCACACGCGAATAGCCTGGGCGTGTGTATTTCAGGGGTTCGCGGGAAGTTCCACACGCGAATAGCCTGGGCGCGTGTATTTCAGGGGTTCGCGGGAAGTTCCACACGCGAATAGCCTGGGCGCGTGTATTTCAGGGGTGCGCGGGAAGTTCCACACGCGAATAGCCTGGGCGCGTGTATTTCAGGGGTGCGCGGGAAGTTCCACACGCGAATAGCCTGGGCGCGTGTATTTCAGGGGTTCGCGGGAAGTTCCACACGCGAATAGCCTGGGCGCGTGTATTTCAGGGGTGCGCGGGAAGTTCCACATGTGATTTGACAGTGTGGCTCCTCCCAGGTGTACCCTGTACACCCTCCACGGCCCCTGCAGGCAGCCCACACCACAGGGGACTACCCTGCATCCCTGGTCATGTCCCGCAGGCAGCCCACCCAACATGGGCATGCCCCCCAGCAAAGGCACATGTCTCCTTGAACTAATGAACACCAACACATGTCCCCTTGCACCCCCACCCCCCAGCACTGTGGGGCACCTGCCAGCAGGCCCCCACCCATGTCCAACTCATGTCTCCCACCACCCCCAAACCCCAGCCACCAGGGTCACCCTCCACCAGGGCCCCACTCATGTCTCCCACCACCCCCACCCCCCAGCACTGTGGGGCACCTGCCAGCAGGCCCCCACCCATGTCCAACTCATGTCTCCCACCACCCCCAAACCCCAGCCACCAGGGTCACCCTCCACCAGGGCCCCACTCATGTCTCCCACCACCCCCACCCCCCAGCACTGTGGGGCACCTGCCAGCAGGCCCCCACCCATGTCCAACTCATGTCTCCCACCACCCCCAAACCCCAGCCACCAGGGTCACCCTCCACCAGGGCCCCACTCATGTCTCCCACCACCCCCACCCCCCAGCACTGTGGGGCACCTGCCAGCAGGCCCCCACCCATGTCCAACTCATGTCTCCCACCACCCCCACCCCCCAGCACTGTGGGGCACCTGCCAGCAGGCCCCCACCCATGTCCAACTCATGTCTCCCACCACCCCCACCCCCCAGCACTGTGGGGCACCCTCCACCAGGGCCCCACTCATGTCTCCCACCACCCCCACCCCCCAGCACTGTGGGGCACCTGCCAGCAGGCCCCCACCCATGTCCAACTCATGTCTCCCACCACCCCCAAACCCCAGCCACCAGGGGCACCCTCCACCAGGCCCCCACTCATGTCACCCACCACCCCCACACCCCAGCAGTGCAGGGTCACCCTCCACCAGGGCCCCACTCATGTCTCCCACCACCCCCACACCCCAGCAGTGCAGGGTCACCCTCCACCAGGCCCCCACTCATGTCTACCACCACCCCCACCCCCCAGCCACCAGGGTCACCCTCCACCAGGCCCCCACTCATGTCACCCACCACCCCCACACCCCAGCAGTGCAGGGTCACCCTCCACCAGTGCCCCACTCATGTCTCCCACCACCCCCACCCCCCAGCACTGTGGGGCACCTGCCAGCAGGCCCCCACCCATGTCCCACCCATGTCCAACTCATGTCTCCCACCACCCCCACCCCCCAGCACTGTGGGGCACCTGCCAGCAGGCCCCCACCCATGTCCAATCCATGCCCCCCTGCACCTGGGTCCCAACATTCCCCAATCATGTCCGTAATGCCCATCCTCCCCTGCCAAAAGGCCCAACCAACTATCACACCCACCCACATATCAAAGGCAATTACATGTTACACCCCCAATGTAAATAATGCAATTTAACACATGTCTGTCACACACAATGGCTGCAAGTGAATGACAAAACACCCAACATGACATGCCTGAAAGCAATGAGATGATACGACACATTGAAGATTAAAAAAATAATATGTATTGAACAGCAAATAAGAAAAAACACAAAGCAAATCAAACAAAACAAGATGAATGTCCAAGAAAAAATTATGAAAAATTAAAATAAGCCAATCAAGAAGATCATCCTGGGTCCATGAGCCCTACCAAATTAAACCTAACTGACTACTAACTAAAAAGGGAACTATATACAAAAAAGTGGTGCATTGTCCAATCGCAACCAAAAAAAAATTCAAAAAAACAAAGGAAACCTAACCCTAACTATACAACTATATACAAAGGCAGCGGGCTATTCGGACGGCTCACTGGTTGTTGTCATGGGCCAGGGCATCCTCGAACTCCTGGTCAATGGCTTGGAGGAGGGCATGTTCCCTGGCCCCGAGGTCCCGCAGGGATAACGCAGTGTCAAGCTCAAACTCCCTGCGAAGACCCTCGAGGCACTCAGCCCGCCTCAGCGCCCTCCGCATGGAGTCCTCCGCCCTGACCATCGTGAGCCGTTCCTCCTCTGCCCGCTGCCGCTCCGCACCTATCCGCTGGCACAACCTCTCCCACACGGAAGCCACTCCCATTCCAGGGTTCTCCTGCCCTCCGGCCGATGCCTGCACCCCTGATGTTGATGGCCCCGAGCCATGATGCCTCCCACGTTGAGCCTGCTGCTGCCTCCGACGCAACTGCCTGTGCCAGCACGACGGCATCCAGGCTGATGGAAACCACCGACGCCGTCGTGCACGTGCCCTGCCCGATGATGCCGTCACATCCTCCATCTGCTGGGGTCCAGTTGCTCTGGTGTCCACCCCTGCTGGATCTCTGACTCCCGACTGTGGCAGGGATGGGATCCCCACCGAGCTGGCTGCATTGGTCGGGGCAGGTCCACAGGGGGCCCTGGTGGCATCTGGGCTGGAAGACGGCAAGGAGAACGACTGGTGGATAGCCTGCACAGAGGAGGAGAGGGCCGCCACATTGGCCAACACATGCAGGAAACCCCCGAACATGGCCGATCCCAATTGGGCCACGTCGGCACGGTGCACTTCGTGATGACGTGCGTGCTCCTCCCGGGAAGCACGCACGGCATCACGAATCACAGCCGTGCGCAACGCGACCCCAATCAGGACCTTCTCCGCACGGCCAGGGGTTCCCACGTCCGCAGGTGGAGGGGAGTCAGGTGACATGGACATCCCCTCTACCTGCGGACAGGCCTGGGACGGGGCATCCCTGCTGGTGCATGGTGGTGCACTCACAGGGTCAGGGACAGCGACATGCACAGGCCCCTCCACGGTGACCTGTGCTGCCTCCTGCCCCTGGCCCTGGACTGCACCACTTGCACCAGCAGGGATGCCCCCACCAGGCCCCATGTGTGCCCCAGTGGCGGCCTCCTCCTCCTCTGTGCAAACCACCAACCTGGATGGCTCCTCACCGTCTCCCACCGTAGCAGGCCCCTGTGGGGGCTCACCCACCCCTTCCGCTGCAGCCGTGGGGGCATCCCCGCCGCCTTGCTCCACAGCGCCGTCTCCGCCCTCTTCTTCACTAGCCGCTGCGTAGAGGGAGACAAAGAACACAAGCATCAGGGCACTGTACAATGGTCCCCTAGACAGGAAGCAATAGCAGATGAGCACCACTGTCAAAGTACACTTCCATCATGTCCCTCCACAACACATGGGCCAGTCCAGGCAAAACACACACAGTAACAGGCATGGTGCATGCCATGGACATTTCCATGCATGTCCAATGGACTCTTGAAACATTCAATGATATGTAACTCACATGCATCATGCCTCATGCCCATCACATGCACACACTTCACCTCAGTCACATCCATCTGGCCCCAAACACACCAAACACAGCGGATACAAGGGTAATTTTGCTGCTTTACTGAATCTCTGCATTGTCACACACATGTGTCATGCATCCATGGCATGCACAAGTCACAGACACGCAGGTCAGGCACACAGACATGGCTACCATATATGTACCTGGCATCAGCACCCATCCCTCACCCCCACCCATGTTCAGGTACAGAGACTGGCATGCTCTCATGTTCATAATCTGATTAGGGCTCCCCATGCGGCATTTCAACACATGCAACAACCATGTGCATCACACATCACTGGTCGCACATGCATTACCATGATGTCCCTGCACACATACATGCATACATGGGCTATGGCACACATACAGGCAAGTATCATAGAACCAGCACACCGCAACATGCCCTGTCTCACACAGTAATGCATGGACACTTACCGCTCAACTCCAGACGGGCCTCCCTCTCAAGGATCTGGGCGTGGAGCGCTGGGCGTACGCGTTCCAGGACCCTCATCTGGATGGTACTCATGCGGCCCCGGCCCCCCTCCACGAGGCGCCGGGCCTTCACAAGGGTCCTGGACCTCAAGTCCTCCCAGCGCTTCTTGATCTTCAGGACGTCGCGGGTTGCCACCCCCTCCGCGTTGATGGCAACCACACAGTCGGCCCAGATCCTCTGCCGTCCTTCCTTGCTGGCGCGGGACGATCCAAAGAGGGCATCATACTGCCCCAGGACATGCTCCACCAGGACACCAACTTCGGTGACAGTGAAGCTGGTGCCCCTCTGCCCCTCTGGCCTGGGGTTGCCACTGGTGCCAGATGTGGAAGTGCCCGACATGGCAACCCCAGAGGCAGGTGTGGGTGGGCAACTGGGTCCTGGGGCTGGGCTGTGGAGCGATGTAATACCAGTCGGGAGTCTTCAGTTCCAGCAGGGGTGGACACAGCAACTGGACCCCTGCAGATGGCTGATGTGCAGGCACCAAATGGCAGGGCACGGTGGCAGCAGGCAGGCAGGCAGGCAGCAGCAGATGGCACGTGGGAGGCTGCTCGGGGCACTGGGGGGCAGTAACTCGGCCTTCTGGGCAGGAGCGTGGGCTTCCGTGTGTTTTCGCGTGGCCAGCTTGATACGGAGTGATTTGGCACGTGAAAATCCTGCACGTCAGCGTGAAATCCGAGGAAAGGCCCTTAGCGCGTAAGCGCGTCAGCACGCATACGCGATTCTATTGGACCAGAGTCCCTCAGCTCGTAAGCGCGTCTGTGACGTGACCCGCACGGGTGTTCCCCACTCAGGACGTGATGACGGGGCACACGTGGAGATACTGCACGTCAGAGTGTCATCGCGTGTAATTGGACAAAAGTGCGCGTACACGCGATTGGCCTATGTACGTGTATTTAATGGGTGCGCGGCCACTTACACACGCAAGTACGTCAGCGAACCTGTATCCCGTGGTGCGTGTGAATTTCCACACGCTATTGGACTGGGAACAGGATTCCAGGGCTGCGCGGGTCACACGCTGTATCCCGTGGTGCGTGTGAATTTCCACACGCTATTGGACTGGGAACAGGATTCCAGGGCTGCGCGGGTCACACGCTGTATCCCGTGGTGCGTGTGAATTTCCACACGCTATTGGACTGGGAACAGGATTCCAGGGCTGCGCGGGTCACACGCTGTATCCCGTGGTGCGTGTGAATTTCCACACGCTATTGGACTGGCAACAGGATTCCAGGGCTGCGCGGGTCACACGCTCGCCTAGAACACGCGCTAAGCATAAATTGCGGACTTTAACAATAACAAGCTCAGACGCCAGGATGAACATACCGTTCCTAGCAGCAGTGGCAGTGGGCTACCAAAGGAGGAGGAGGAGGATAGTCAGGGCCAGAATATTCACACCCAGAACCAGCCTTTTCGGGATGCCTGATGACCAGGTGTATGGGAGGTACAGGTTTCCACCACACATCATACTGGACCTGGTGAGTGAGTGGGAGGATGACCTCACATCACCCACCCTGTGCTCCCAAGCACTCAGCCCCCTGGAGAAGGTCCTCAATGTACTGCACTTCTTAGCCACTGGATCATTTCAGCGGACAAGTGCCATAGTGGGTGGGGTGTCACAGGCCACCCAGTCACGCTGCCTACACCAGGTCTTGAACATCATGACTGCACGCCCATCAGTCCGCAGGCACATATACCTGCCCAGAACACCTGCAGAAAGGCATGCTGCCGCCCTGGATTTTTACGCAGTGGCACGATTCCCCAAAGTGCTAGGTGCCATCGACTGCACCCATGTGGCTCTACGTCCCCCCAGGGCATCTGAGCACATCTATAGGAACCGCAAGCACTGGCATTCCATCAACGTGCAGGTAGCATGTAATGCCAAGGGAATCATCACCTCAGTATATGCCAACTATCCCGGCTCCACCCACGACAGCTTCATTTACCGAATGTCCACCCTAAGCCGGGACCTAGAAGCTGGGCGGCATGGCGATACATGGCTGCTTGGTGAGTATGTATGCCACTGCACATGCATGCATGTTGGATACTGAGCAAGGTCACAACCTCACCAATGATACCAATCCCCACCTCCACAGGGGACAGTGCCTACCCTCTCAGCCCCCACATGATGACGCCAATTCGGAACCCCACCACGCCACCCCAGGTAAGATTTAACACAGCCCACATTACAACCAGGGGCATAGTGGAGCGCACATTCGGAGTGCTGAAGTCACGCTTTCGCTCCCTTGACCGTTCTGGCGGGCAGCTGTTATACGCTCCCCCAGTAGTGTGCAGGATCATAGTGGCAGCATGTGTCCTGCACAACGTTGCAACACGCCGGGGCCTGGCCGTGGACATGGTGGTGGCCCCACATCCCCAACCACATGCACAGCCGCTGCGCATGGGAGGGGAAAGGGCACGGGGGGAGGCAGCCCGTACACAGCTAGTGGCTAATTACTTCACATAGAAATCACACCCCTGTGGAGTGCACACTGCCCTGGCACATTCCATCTGACAATCAATGATGACTCAACCTGACACTGATCCTGAATGTGTGGAGAATGAACCGGGAATTCCATGTCAGCCTGAGATTGTTCACCTGGAAGTGTCACAATGTGTGCATGCCTACCCACACAGACACCACCAATGCAGTTTTGTGAAGTTACACATTGAAGCAGCTAAAATGAATACCCACTTGCAAAATGCAACAAGAGGACAGTGCCATGTCAGCCAACCCAACCCCAGCACTGCCACACGACACACCGTGCCATGTCATGCTAATTGCAGGTAAACAAAGTAATCCCCACAACATGACATCACTCTCACTATGTACAGTGGCACTATTAGAAACCTGCAACACCTGAAATGCTCACAGCAATGCCGGACCAACAACATACTTGAGCACGTAGTACCATTAACATGACATCAAAAATGTTACATATTAGTAGTCTCACCACCTGGAAATGCCTGCACTCCCACCACTACCAACTGTGCAGTGTTGGCGCCATGTAGAGTTGTAGGTGCACTGCTGCCAACATGGTCCCCATCGCCAGACTAGAGGTCCTTGTGTGGACTTGAGGAAGGGACCTGCAAATTGGGAGGTAGACACAGAAGAAGAGTTACACATCAATGCAACATGCAGTGTACAACACAACAGCAATATGCACTATGAATGTATACACAGTATTGACTACAGACTGGCCACACAGCTCATGGGAGTCCAACGTCACTGTGTAATTCACTGTCACTTGGGCACACCCTTTGCAAGCCCATGGAAACGGGAAGCAGGAGGGGTGTGTGTGACTCAAACCCAAGCATCTGAACCAAATACATTACAAGCCTGCATGTGCCCAGCCACAATGCAGCGTATGCCCACAGGAACCACGGAAGCCAACAGATCGGAGCCAACAGATCGGAGCCAACAGATCGGAGCCAACAGATCGGAGCCAACAGATCGGAGCCAACAGATCCTCCCAAAAAAATTGGGAATAAAAGAAATCAAAATAAAAATAAAAATAAGAAACAATCAAAAATGGCCATTGATGGGCCCGGGGGGGTTGGGGAGGCCACCCAGGAGGTCCGAGGACAGGATGCACACCAGAACCCACCTGCGTGGATCCTGGGAAAATAAAACACCTCCATGGGCTCATGGCCCACACGGCTACCCTATTGTGGGAGTGTCACTGCTGTCGCTATTATCACCCTGTGCAGCTGCATCCGGAGGTGGTTGCACTATGGGAGGCAGCCCACGCAAGGCCCTAGTCTGCTCCTCCATGGCTGCAAGCATGCGGGTGTGGTAGGTCTGGTTCTGGAGGATGAGTGTGCGGAGGTCCCCATGCAACAACTCACGGTATGCCCGGACCTCCGCCCTCGTTGCCTGCATCTCAGCTGAGAGCGTACGGGTGAGACGCTCCAGCTGCTGTTCTGTCCTTTGGTGTGTTGAAGCCTCAAGCTCAACAAGAGTCGTCCTGAGGTGTAGGAGCTCCTGCCTCAGGGCTTCCCTGTGGCCCTGGGACTCAATGGAGATGGCCTCCTGCAGAGTCGCCAGTGCCGCCCGCCTGTCCCTGTTGGACCCCAACATGTCCTCCCTGTGTGACTGGCAGATGGAGTCAGTTGCCTGCTCTAGTCGCTCCATCAGCCTTTCTGGGGGGACAATGGAAGTGGCCACCCTATCCATGGCCTGAGCCATCATCTCGGATGATGCAGCCTGTTGGGTAGCCATACCGTAAATGGATTGCTCCCATGCGGTATTGCCAGGTGGCGTACGGCCACCACGTCGGCGGGCACCACACCTGTCTGGGGCAAGGCGAACTGCGCCTTGCTGTGCCGGCACTGCCTGAGGCTGCAGGACTGCATTCCCCCTCTGATCTGCTGGCCCAGGAACAGGATCAGATGTCGCGGAGTGTGACCCTGCATCCGTAACCACCGAAGGCGTAGCTGCCAACACTGACATCCCCATGGAGGGTACTGACCCTGGTGCAGGTGGGTGAGACAGAACAGAATCCCTCCCTGGAACACTCACCAGCGACGGCACGTAGGTCTCATCCGAATCAACACCTGAGTACAGCTCGGGGGAGGTGCAGCCAGAGACACCCCTTGAGAGCACGACCTGCAGCACTTGTGGGTTCTCCCCCACCACCACACCACGTCCCTCACTGGTGGTTGGTCGGCCCTGGGACACCTCCTGGGTCTGCACCATCTCCACAACCCCAGCAGTATCAGGTGCGTCTTCCCCTGCAAAGACATGAAAACAAAGTAATGGAAACAGGCATTAGCACCATGGCACACATTGAGGGCTGAGAAGCAAGAGAACCAGTACTTGATTGACATGTCCCACATGACTAAAACCCTCCCATGCATGCACCCTCACTGCGTATGAAGTGCAGGCAAACGGCACACACTGATGACACCAAGATGGAAGATGAACAAATTTTTTCTGCATGCTGCCTGGCAGTGGCATCACACATTGGCCTGTGATTGGCAGGTGAAACACACATGCCATCACACAGATGGAATGTACCATTGCTATTGAGTGAAGATGGAGAGGAGGGCAGCACCTATTCATTCAGTCCAGTTCCCGCATGTAATAGCTTTTCTGATTCTAACAGGTCAGATTTTTCACCTGGAGCTGCCAGTCTGTAATGGTCAAATTGCACAGGGACATGTGTGTACAAATGATATCCAGGTAACAAAGTCACTCCCCTTTACCATACCCATGTCAGACATGTGACTAGTGGACAGCGACATGCCTAGTGAAAGTGGTGGAATGCAAACAAACTGACTGAATGAACAGTGAAAAATAAGCAAATCTGTTGTGTCAAGGTGACACTTCAAGGGCAACTGGCGTGCAGTTGTGCTAGATGTCTACTGTTGGCAGAAGGGATACTGCTATGGCCAAATGCAGCTGCGCAGGAAGTATTGCATGAAGCACATGGCTGACCCATACGACTGAGGCGCACACACTCTCACCTGGCACCCAAACAGAAGCCCTCACACACACACCATGCACATGTATGACACACACATGCATGTGCACTCACCGGACAATGCCTCGTAATCAGCCAGATCTCCCACGCCTTGGATCTGTTCCTCCGTGACGTAGGTCCCAGCGACTGACTCATGTGGAGTGAGTTCCATGTCTACTACTGGAGACCCACCTCCAGTCACTAGAGTTGCGGCATGACTTGAGGCCAGCTTACTCTTTGCCCTGCGCTTTAGGTCATTCCAGCGCTTATAGCAATCATTGGCTGTGCGCCTCACGATTCCAAGGGCACTTACGATGTCCGCAACGGTCTGCCAGTGTGCCTGGCGTTGTGCAGGTGTGGTCTTGGATCCTGCAACAATGACCATCTCGTTGTCATGTCCGGACACATACTCGACAAGTGCATTCAGTTCGTCATCCGTGAAGCTGGGCTTCCTGGACGGGCCGGACTGTGTAGCCGTGTCTGGGGCATCAGCCTGTGCCGGACGAGCACTCTTCCTCTTCCGCTTGGAAGGTGGTGGTGATCCTGAGTGTCCTGCGCCGCTCTGGACACTAGGGGCAGGAGCCCTGGTGGACTCTGTATCAGGAGTGTGGGATTGCACACTCAGCATGGGAGTTGGTGCAGGCATTGGCTCTAGTGTGATGGTGTCAGGGGGAATGTCAGCAGCATGGACTAGGACCGACACTGTCCTGGCTGGGTGTGTGAGGGCTGGGGTGGATGGAGCCGCAGCTGCCCCTGCAGCCACTCCGCCCTGCCTCCTTGGTGCAGCAGATGACCTTGCTGCCCCAGATCCACGTGGCATGATGGCATCAACGTGCACCAGCGCACGTGTCGTAGCCCTGCTGACCTGGAAGTCAGCCATGGAGTCAGCCAGGTCTGGTGCCACAATGGCCTGGTCCAACAAGGGCTGAGCATGGATGGTGTCAGCCACTTCAGCCTCAACGGGAGGGGGGGGGAGGAGGGGGATGATGGGTGCCCTTGACTGGTCCTCCACACATGGGGGGACAGGCTCACCCTGCAAGTTACGACCACGTCCCCTACCGGATCCACCACGGCCACCACTTGTGGCTCTTCCACCTTTGCCACCCTTACGGAATCCTCGCCTCCCAGCCATGGCACTGATATTAATGTGCGTATGGGAGTGGCTGTAGACAATTGTCCTGGGCAATTGGGGGTCAAAGGGGTTGGGTACCAGATGGTAATTGTACCCTAGTGCTCTAGCACGGCTGATTGTAACCCCTGGGGAAAGATGACGGGTCACGCAACGCACAGGAGGCCCAAAAAAGGGAGATGACGTGCACGCAACCCCTCCTAGACCACGTGTGCAGAAAGAAAAACCTGCACTACGCTGTGGCACCCAGTAACACAAGAATGAACGTATGCGTGTCACACGCAGCCTAGAATGACCTCTGAAGGGGTAGGCAACACACGGGGCAAGCACAGAAGTTGGATACGTGCGTGACTCACCGTCTGCCAGGTAAAAGAGCGTGAAGAATGAGCGCGTTTGGCTGGCTAAACCCCCGCCAAAAGAAGATGTGTACGCTGTCTGAGAAGACAGGACAACAGTAGAAGGGGACACTGTTTGAGGGAACAGGCCCAGGTAAACCAGTAAAAGAGAAAAAAGAGAAAAAGCTGTCAGAGGTAACAGGGAATACGAACTGGAAACGCCGTGAAGTAAATCGCGTGTGAAACGACAAGAAGTACAGATTTCACCCACTCGCTCTCCACGAAAAGCACGTACAAGGAAATGGTGTTCTACATGTACCTTATATACAGGCCCACACGTACAGCGTCACTTACGCGGCGTGTACGTTCACCAATCACACGCTTTGTCACTCCTGCGTGTAGATCCATTTTCACCAATCACACGCTTTGTCACTTCTACGTTTACATCCATTTTCACCAATCACACGCTTTGACACTGGGACGTGTCACGCAACAATTTCCTGCACGTGCAGGTGACTATAGGCGCGCATATGCTGTTGACGGGTTTACGCGCTAAGGGCCTTTGCTGACGTGTGGGATTTCACTACCTATCAGGCTGTCCACGCGTTCACACACGAGAGACCACGCTCCTGGCCAGGAGGCGAAATTACTGCCCCCCAGAGCCCTGAGCACGCTCCCACCTGCCATCTGCTGCTGCCTGACTGCCTGCTGGCCACGTGCCCCACAGTGCTGGTGGGTGGGGGTGTTGGGAGACATGGGTGGGGGCCTGGTGGAGGGTGCCCCTGCACTGGTGGGGGTGGTGGGAGACATGGGTGGGGGCTTGGTGGAGAGTGCCCCTGGTGGCGGGGGGTGGGGGTGGTGGGAGACATGGGTGGGGGCCTGGTGGAGGCTGCCCCTGGTGGCGGGAGGGTGGGGGTGGTGGGAGACATGAGTGGGGGCCTGGTGGAGGCTGCCCCTGCACTGCTGGGGGGGTGGGGGTGCAGGGGGACATGAGCAGGTGTGCAGGGTAGTCCCCTGTTTTGTAGGCTGCCTGCAGGGGCCGTGGAGGGTGTACAGGGAACACCTGTGAGGACCCACCCAGCCTAATCGCGTGTGATGATTCCCACGCACCCCTGTAATACACGTACCCTGGCTAATCGCGTGTATAACTTCACGCGTACCCCTGTAATACACGTACCCTGGCCAATCGCGTGTTAAACTTCCCGCGTACCCCTGTAATACACGTACCCTGGCCAATCGCGTGTTAAACTTCCCGCGTACCCCTGTAATACACGTACCCTGGCTAATCGCGTGTTTAACTTCCCGCGTACCCCTGTAATACACTTACCCTGGCTAATCGCGTGTTAAACTTCCCGCGTACCCCTGTAATACACGTACCCTGGCCAATCACGTGTTAAACTTCCCGCGTACCCCTGTAATACACGTACCCTGGCTAATCGCGTGTATGACTTCACGTGTACCCCTGTAATACACTTACCCTGGCTAATCGCGTGTTAAACTTCCCGCGTACCCCTGTAATACACGTACCCTGGCCAATCGCGTGTTAAACTTCCCGCGTACCCCTGTAATACACGTACCCTGGCTAATCGCGTGTATGACTTCACGTGTACCCCTGTAATACACTTACCCTGGCTAATCGCGTGTTAAACTTCCCGCGTACCCCTGTAATACACTTACCCTGGCTAATCGCGTGTTAAACTTCCCGCGTACCCCTGTAATACACTTACCCTGGCTAATCGCGTGTTAAACTTCCCGCGTACCCCTGTAATACACGTACCCTGGCCAATCGCGTGTTGAACTTCCCGCGTACCCCTGTAATACACGTACCCTGGCCAATCGCGTGTTAAACTTCCCGCGTACCCCTGTAATACACGTACCCTGGCTAATCGCGTGTATAACTTCACGCGTACCCCTGTAATACACGTACCCTGGCCAATCGCGTGTTAAACTTCCCGCGTACCCCTGTAATACACGTACCCTGGCCAATCGCGTGTTAAACTTCCCGCGTACCCCTGTAATACATGTACCCTGGCTAATCGCGTGTTGAACTTCCCGCGTACCCCTGTAATACACTTACCCTGGCTAATCGCGTGTTAAATTTCCCGCGTACCCCTGTAATACACGTACCCTGGCCAATCGCGTGTTAAACTTCCCGCGTACCCCTGTAATACACGTACCCTGGCTAATCGCGTGTATGACTTCACGTGTACCCCTGTAATACACTTACCCTGGCTAATCGCGTGTTAAACTTCCCGCGTACCCCTGTAATACACGTACCCTGGCCAATCGCGTGTTAAACTTCCCGCGTACCCCTGTAATACACGTACCCTGGCTAATCGCGTGTATGACTTCACGTGTACCCCTGATATGCACGTTACCCGCTTTGCGTTCCTTGTTTGGCTGCCCTGTAAACTGGTCCAGGGTTAGCGCAGCCCTTTGCGATGATTTAGCGATTTTGCTGGCTTTTCCTTGCGCGAGGGCGTTCTTGGCGCTGCTGCAGGGTCGCTGCGATACTCTGCGCCACGGCTGGTTTGGGAGCATGAAATCCATGAATACGCTGTGCGCGGAAATCGGTTTTATCGCACGTGCCTGGCGCAGTCAATCGCACGCGGACACTCTGCGCCAGCCGCTTGCGACACTTTTCTGCGAAATTCTATGAATTACCCTGTAAATATTCAGCAGTCAAATCTCAAAACGGGCGAAATTGAAAAAAATGAGTTAAAAATACTTATTGTTTGCAACAGAAAAAGTTATTTTTTTTGTCACGAATGGATTATTTTCTTTAGGGAAACGTTCCAGTGTTGCATGCACACGCAAGCTGGAAAAACACACATTTTGCATATGGACAGATTCACAAAAAGGAAACTACAAACCTGCATGCATACGCACATGAAAAGCTTGCATGTTCACTGCATGCTTCGGAAGGGACATGCACACCCTGCAGTGCACCCCAAATTCACAAAGGGGTGTGCAATGGGATATGCTCCGTCTGAGACTCTTTCCTCTAAGTCTGACCTAACCCGTCACAAACCCGGCGCAGGAGGTAGCACAGCACCCAATATAGAAAGGCACATGCAAAGCATGAGCGTTTCTTGTCTTTATCTCCATATCCACTGATAAAATACAAGAGAAAATGTAAAACCAGCATTGCCAGAAACACTGGCACTGATAACACCACACCATAATGCAGGTAGCAACGGGAATTCCATGCCAGAAACAATGGCACTGTGGACCAGCCGGTAAATGGGCTAATCTGGGGTAAATTAGGCTACAGGTGTACCAAATCCTCACAGGTGCACCCAATACATCCAGGAACAGAACAAAAGGCCCACACCCAGAACACTCCCCCAAAACAACCATGCTGCCACTTATAGTAGTTGCAATGGACATGGAGGCGCTGCACGCTGCAGTCCAGCTGATTGAGCTGGAGCAGCACATGTGGCAACAGAGGGCCAGGCAGAGGAGGAGGATGATGATGGCTGGGATGCAAGTGCAAAGGCAGAGGCGTGCTGTGATTCCCACACCCTGGGCTCTGACGGATGGCCAGATACACACGCTTTACCGCCTAAACAGGAACACAATACATGAACTTGTAAACCTAATCCAGGATGACACTGGGAGCAGGATCGGCATCAGGACAGCCATACCATCGCTGTTGAAGCTGGTGTCGGTCCTGCACTTCCTCGTCACAGGCACCTTCCAGCACTCAGTGAGCCAGCTGCGTAGCAAACCGCAGCCTGCCTCCTCCCGAGCACTGGTGGAGGTACTGGAGGCCCTTCTGCGCCATTTGGACCAGCACATCGCCCTCCCAACCACCCAGGCATAGGTAATTGCCACCAAGGCCCACTTCCACCCACCTGCTGGCATGCCAAATGTGCTGGGAGCATTGGACTGCACACATGTAGAGCTGGTGGCCCCCCACACCTCGGAGGAGGTGCACAGGAACCGGAGGTAGTACCATTCCCTCAATGACCAGGTGACCAGTGACACTGACCTGACCATCATGCAAAGCTGTGCCTTCTTCCCAGGATCAAACCACGACTCCATGGTCCTGTGTAACATCACCCTGCTGACATACATGGCCCGTCACGGAGGACAAAGGACCTGGATGTTGAGTGAGTACATGTCAAGTACACATACAGTGCTGCATGGGTCACAGGCCAAAGGGGGGTGATGTCAACAATGCATGTCCTCCAATCAGCATGCATTAGCAGGACAACCAGTGCATGCCCAATTGAGAGGCCACAACTCACCGGAGTATCACGATACTGGAGTAGTATCAGACAATGACAAATCCTTACCCAAACCATCAGGACAAAAACAGGCAACACGCTACAGGTACCAGAATGCAACACTGCCACGCCACCAAATCAAGTGAACAAGCAGACTGTTCCACCAAGGGCAATGGGAGGCATGTCCTTGCGAGGTGCATGCATGCATACATTGACTGTGTAGAACCCGCAGTCACAGGCAACACCACTGCTGTGCACCACCTTCAATTGTCACTGTGACCATCAAAGGGCCTCATGTAGTGCACTATTGCCACTTGCATAGACGTTCAGAGCTCAAGTGAGACTGCAATGTGATTTGCGTAGGGGTTGTAAGTCAGTGGGATTGAAAGGGAGATGGCCAAGACGACCACGTAGTGCTGTTGCCAGCTTCACAAATGTGGCAAGACAATGCAGCACAACACAGGTTTGAATCCTGATCCCGTGCTCAGAAACCACTCGCTGGTATTAAGCACGTTATAAGATAACAATTCGTGCTCAGAAACCACTCGCTGGTATTAAGCACGTTATAAGATAACAATTATCATTTTAATTATGTCTCAACTTGTGTTCTCCCACTTGCAGGTGATTCCGTATATCCGCTGCTGCCATGGCTGATGACCCCTCTGAGAGATCCTCAGATGCCAGAGGGGATGGCATACAATCGTGCACATGTGTGAACCAGGTCAACCATTGACCAGACCTTTGGACTATTGAAGGCACATTTCAGAAGCCTATACCGGTCTTGCGGTACACTTATGTACAGGCCAGAGAAGGTGGGGCAGATAGTCCTGGCCTGTGCAATGTTGCATAAAATCTGCTTCAGCTGCAACATACCCCTGCCCCTAGACCTGGACATGCCACCATCAGAGGGCGGAGATGATGATGATGATGGTGAGGCAGCACCAGCCAGGCAAAGACACGTGCACATGGATGCCTGGAATGGGCATATTATTCATAGACTACTTCTTCTGAGGCCCCCCACACTGGGCACTACCATGCCCCATTACTGCATCTGATGCGCTTACCCAATAAATTCTGACACATTAATAAGGACGGTCCACTCATTGCTGCAAGTGTTAATGAAATGTATTGATTTAAATCTACAATCTACAGACCACCACTTTGCCCGGTGGCATTACCACCAGGTTAGAAGTGGTGGTAGGTGGTGGTAGTCCCCATTATTAGGAGTCTCTAGGACTCCATTGGAATTTCAATGTTATTACCACTGGTGGTATTACCAACAGCGATAAATCCGCCAGTTTGGGGCGGTAAGGCAGAGGCGTCACCTCCAGCATTCTGCTGGAGTTGTTTCCACTGCTTTACCTGTAAAGCTCTAGTTCTGCAGTGTGATAATGCGGCGGTAATGCCGTGGTAACTGTGTTACCCCTGCATTACTACTACTGTTTTTTTTTTACCAATCAGCCATACTTGTAATGAGGCCAAAAGCAAACAAGCATTTTGGAACTGGCTATTAATTTCTAAAATGATGGTGGTTATCCTTATTGAGGATGTGCAGGACAAATCAAATGAGTTCTTTGGTAACCTGGCAGCCCTGAAGAATGTTCATGATCACACAGGGTGGGACGTGAAGTTCAGATATAATCAGCAATAAAAGCAACATATCTTTAGGAAAAGCGGGTTCTCAGAGCGATTAAATGAAAAATTGTGTAATCTATTTCAAAGAACCTGTATGTTGACTCTATACAGGGTTATTTATTCAAGAAGCTTCAAAGGGTGCACATTACATTTTGAAAAACAAACGCACCATCCATGGTGACTAATAACCTATAAAGCAAAACAAAAGAGGTGATGGCTGAAAGGTTTTGAATTAATGTTCTTACTTTGCCACTGTGACATATATTTTTACAGCTGGCATGGACATGCCTGTTTACAGTGGCATTAGTGCATTTTAGGTAAACCCAATTGAAGTATGTTCATGAGGAGGCAGGGCATGAGAGGAGCAAATAAAGACTGGGGGCACAGGGACAATGAGTTGCTGCCATCATTTTGAATGTCCCAGTAAGCATCTGCCACCCCGCAACTGGCAATGGCCAGTCTTGCCATTTAATAATAAAAGGGGCATCATGGGAAAAGAAAACATGAATCATGTTTGCTTTACTTTTGGTTCCCATTAAAACATTTCATGTCCTGGGATGCCCCCCACACCCTGACAGTGACAGTGGGTTGTGCGACAGGACATGACATTGCAGCCTCATTCCCAACCCCTACCTCTGATTGTGCACGGGATGGGAGGGGAAAACCCCTCCAATCCCACGGACAATCAGACAGGCCAACAGTCCATCGTGTCCTTTCGTTTTTTGGATCAGGTTTTATTTCTTACTGGGCTGACATTCCCTCTCGTTGCTGTCCAAATCATTCATAAAATTGGTAAAGTCTTCTGGAAGACCTGCCATGACAACTACCTGAGCTTTAAACTGCTGCATGCCACTGTGGAAATGGAACAGAGCTCTGGGATAGACACTGTGATCACCATACACACATGTCACCAGCATCAACCATCAACATCTTTAACATGAAATGCTCTGGAAAGACAGCGTCTATCCGCACGGTCATCTGTCAGCTTCCCGAGTCCAGAAGGGCTACGACAGACGATCCATCCATCTCCATGGGCAAGTAATATTTACCCTCATCTTTACCCTGGACCAACATACACCTCTTTTGTGGATCATCGGAATCCAGCCAAAATTCTGGTTCAGGTCACCCAACATTTGGCTGCTTGACTGGTACAAAATGAATGATATCCATTGGTTCTGGTGGTAGGATGCTGTAAAAAAGTGTTGCCGATATTCCCAAATCTCACAAAGGCAAAGCACCTCACAGTTGGATGCTCTAATGTTGAAGGAGTCTGTTTTATCGCATTTGGGTGGGCCCGGGTAATCAGATCAAGGAACCTCAGAAGCATGGCTGGTTAACAATGTTGCCCATACGGAGTCACATTAGAGGGTACTGATGATCTCCTGGTTACTGTCTGAGATCCTTCTAGTCTCCACTGTTCACACCTCTCAGGGGGACAGCCCCAGTACGCCTGCCCATATTCCCTCTTCCCCGCTTGACATTATCAAACCGGTACCCAAAAGGTACCCCACGAAAGCTTCTTTGCCTCCCCCTGCTGTATCCCCTTGGCTACCTTGCCCTCTCCTCCTTCTTCTGCCCCCCCTCAGGCTTCTTCTACACCTCCGCAGGGTATACCTCTGATTTGTATCCCTCCCTGGAAGTCTTTCAAGGATGGCAACTTTCTCCATATTGCCACTCTAAACTCTCTCTCAGCTGTCAAACACTCCTCTGACATCTGCTGCCTCCTTGAAGACCTTGACCTCGATGTCCTCTGTCTCACTGAAACATGGTTGATGGGCAGCTCTGTCACAAGCTTTGACATTCTCCTTCCTGATGGCTACAAGATTCTGTCTGCGCCCAGGTCCTATCGTTCCGGAGGGGGTGTAGCCCTGATCTTCCCTGAGTGGATTTCTGCCTCTGTCATTCCCACGCAGCAGGCCTACTCCTCTTTCAAATGCCTCGTCTGCAGGCTCTCTCTCTCTCCTAGATATTCCCTTACTATGACTGCCATCTATCGGCCGCCTGGTCAGATCTCCTCCTTCCTCGCTGATTGGGCGGAACTCTCCTCTTCCCTCCTGGTCTTGACCACTCAACTCCTTCTTCTTGGAGACTATAACATCCACCTGGATGCTTCCTGTCCTTCCTCTGGACTCTTTCTCGACTTCTGTGACTCTCTCTCTCTCTTTCTATTTTCCCCTCTCTTACTCTGCAGGGCACACTCTGGATGTTCTGTTCTCTTCAGACCTTCTCCTCTCTATCCCCCTCACCACTCCTGTCTTCTGTATGGATCACTTTCTCCTTTCCTCCCAGCTCACTCTCTCCGCCACTCAGGCCAAGCCAACTCCTGCACTGCCACCTACCTTCTCAGTTATCCGACCCGTGAAGCGTGTGTTAGTTGAGGATTTCGCCGCCACTTTCTCACTCCTCCCTCAGCCCTTTCTATTCTCCACTTGGCTATATATGACACTCTTGATGTTCATGCCCCTGTCATGAAGATCCGCTTGAAGCACAAAGCCAAGTGCAACTCTGGGTGCGACTCAGACCTCATCACCCTTAAACGCAAGTGCTTGGTGGCTGAGAAGAAATGGTGTGCTTCCTCTACACCCTCTGACAAACTGGCCTGCTGCCTACTCCGAAGGCAATACCGACTCTCTTAATCTTCACACTGAATCAGTTGGCTGTCTCCATGACCATAAGTCTGGCTTCAGAGCTGCCAGAATCACAGAAACTGCTCTTCTGAACATCTGTGAAGACCTGCTCTCAAACCTTGACTCCAATAACTCCTGTGTCCTCATCTTACTTGATCTCTCTTCTGCCTTTGACACAATCAACCATAAGATCCTATTCAACCGTCTCTGTGATAACCTGGGTATAACAGATCAGGCCCTGGCTTGGCTGACCTCTTTCTTGTCTGATCCAACTTTGGTCCTTCCTTTCCTCCATCTCTATCTCTACCTGTGGTGTTCCCCAGGGTCTAACCTCTCTCCCTGGCTGTTCAG
The DNA here is from genome assembly GCF_040938575.1 of Ambystoma mexicanum. Lineage (NCBI taxonomy): Eukaryota > Metazoa > Chordata > Amphibia > Caudata > Ambystomatidae > Ambystoma > Ambystoma mexicanum. Next base: position 135,042,470 of record NC_090929.1, read on the forward strand.
TTAATACCTGGCACTTCTTGCCCACCGCATTGCCACTCTCTGCCCAAACCTTCAGTGCTATGCGGATGACACTCAGCTCATTTTCAGGCTCCCTTCCACCACCTCTTTGCCTTCTCTCATCTCTGTCTGTCTGTCTGCTATCTAAGAGTGGTGTGCCACCAGTGATCTCTGCCTTAATGCAGTAAGACTGAGATTCTCTTCATCAGCACACCTGCTCCCTCCTTTCCTATTGCTCTCTCGGTGGCCTCCCTTGGCCCTCTTCCTTCTCCCACCTGTGAGGCTAAAAAACTCGGGGTCATCTTCAACTCCACACTCTCCGTCTCTCCTCACATCTCTGACGTCTCTAAGAAGTCACACTACCAGCTGCACCTCCTCAGAGGTATTCTTCCTTTCCTCTCCTTCTCCCAGAAGCTCTCTGTCTCCAGAGCCCTGGTCCTCTCTAAGCTGGACTACTGCATCAGCCTCTTTCTAAATCTGCCTGTTTCTACTCTCCGCCCTCTGCAACTCATCTAGAACAGGAATTCGAGACTTGTCCTTGGCTTCAAGCCCAGGGATCGTATCTCAATACCTTCAACTCTCTCTTCCTAAATATCTTCCTTCTCGAGCTCTTCGCTCATCCGCCTCCAACTCCCTCAGGGTGAGTCGCTTCTCCAAGCAACAAGTTGGTGGTAGATCTCTTTCTTCAGCTGGGGCCTCCCTGAAATTTGAGAACCATCGACGGTTCCGGAAGCACCTCAAGACCTTCCTCTTTGCTTCTGCTTTCTCACCTCCTCTCCCCTGCTGAACTCCTGACTGAAACTGAACTGGTCACCTGGCTACCCTCTGACCTCGGGCCCAGTTCCCTCCCCTGTCAGCTGCACACCTGCTTTACCTCCAGGCAAGCCCTGCACTTGGGGGCTGTATCTGTATCCCCCACAGTCCCCACCAGCTCCTGACACTTGATGTCTGCACACACTCCTGCACTTGCCACAAGGTGGCCACACTTTTTACGTATTGTTTTTATTTATTCTATTTATTTTTTACTGTTGATCCTATGTACTGCACCTCCCCCTCCCACCTGCCCCCGCACTTTCCCTTTCCCCCCTCCCTGCACTTGCGCGGTCTCATTGTTACCTGGCCTCGTAAGATTGTTGTCTATGTCTTCCCTCTGTTCCCCCTTCCTTCCCTTGTCGTGCCTTGAAGCACTTGTGTATAGGTGCGATATAAATGCCATATCATATATCAATTCCCACTCTCCCTGCCCCTCTCAACTTCCCATACCACTTCCTCCATTCCCAGTCCAGGGGCCCCTATCTAGCCCATCCCTCTTTGCTCCCCACTTACCTCTCCTCCTTTTTTGCTGGCCTGCCCTGTTTTGTCCCCTTTCAATATGTATGTATCACACAGAGGACATTTTCCACTGAATTATCGCCAAAACGTTCAAACTTTCACAAAAGAAATCTCTAGTGTTGTCAAATAACAGTCCTTATTATGAAGGTCAGCGATCATTGAAAACACTATGCTCTTTGTCCCGTTATCTCAACGCGTTTCAGAAATGGTATCCTTCGTCAGGTGAAACAGGACTGCGTCCCTATAATTATAAATAAATAATATATTAACTTCTTTGACCATCCAAATACTAACCATCTCACTTATTTTAAAGAAACTCAGTCATCAGTACAGTATAGAATCTTTTAAGAGTCCTGTAAGTAAATGCCAAGATCCTCGTCAGCAACATCTTGAGAAATTGCTCTCCAGGTTATCCACTCCCATCTCATCCACTAATACTTATTGAGGATGATGATGATTTGGATAGCCCCACTTTGCTTGATTAAATATCATTCTTAATTCCAAACAACACTGCACTGAGATCACCCTTAGTCACCGCATTCACTCCTGTAGTGCAGTAAACAGTTTCCTGTGATGGGTGCTGGTCTCTTCTTCTGCTCTCAGCATTAGTTACCTGTTCTTGGCTCATGGCTTTGATGTTCTCAGATCTAGCCTCTCCTGAGTTGGATGGGGACATTGCAAAGATGAAGGTGCTATTTACTTTGCACCATTTAAATATGACTGGGCTTGGTAAATTGACTTTGTCCGCATAGCCCACGGACACCACAGTAATAGTTGGTCCACTTAGTCCATTTCATGCCTCCGCCTTGCCAGTTGCTTCATGTTCAGTGCTTTGTCAGTCTACATCGTCCAACTTGGCCAGTAGTTGGTTTGGTCCCCAACTTTCTAGCCAAAATCTGAGTTTGCCCTGCATGTTGCTTATACTCCATTGATACTCTCGGTTCCCCAGTATTGCCGATACCTCCAAGGTCTAGCTCCCCATCTCTTTGGTATCACATTTTAGTGGTCAGAGTCTGAGTTCTGTTGGTAGGCAGCCTGTGACTGTGGACCAAAGGTCTCTTTTTCACTGATACCACTGTGTTGCTGCTCTACTTTAGTACCATTCCGACTGCAGCGCGCCTCATAGGCCACCATCCTGATATGGAAGCCACTCACTGCAGTGCATTTGCACACCCACAAATTAGGCTTTACAGTGACGTCTATTACACGTAGAAGGGCTGGGGAGAAATGCGCTCCTCATCTAAGAGGAAAACTATAAAAACCTATGAGTATGGGTGATTGGCTCTGAGTGACCATCTAAGTATACGATCCATAATAGTCTAAAAAAGTGTGAATATGCTATTGGTTACTTAACATCAGGTGGGGCAACTAAGCCCTCCCCTAAAAATGACCACTATGAACATCACTAAATACACAACATCCCATTGGTTTACACAACTATAGGACCCTTAATTACGCAGTCCTCTTCAATTGGTTGGCACTTTAACCTCTGCCAGTACTTTTCCATCTACGTCTAGCAGCATGCAGGCTGGCCATCCAGGTGCTGGTGGGCTCGCTTTAACCATCGCCTCTCACCAATTAGCATATCAATCCATCATCACCTCAGTGGTCTACTGTCATTTGGGCTTTGAAGCTCAGCCTTGAGAGTGTTCTTATCTCTGAGAAATTCAGGAAGTTTCTAGTGCATTTTAATACTATTTTTTAATAGACCTCTGACGTCTTCCTAATTTTGTTCATGCCTTCTGAACAGGAGTTGTGTTCTTTCACACGATTTGTATCTTATGTCAGTCTCATCCAGCATTGTCTGCTGAGATTAACTTTGTAATTCAATTTGCTTTTTAACTGCGACACTCTGTAAATGAGGCTTTCTCTGTCTTTTTGCTAAAGTCCAGCACTGCTATAATGCGTAGTGGAAACATCCATCTTTTACTTGTCCATGTCCTTGTCCTCGATACTTTCATGACTCGCACCGTGGAAGTACTCTGAAGTACTGTTTACTGCGGGCGGGTGGTGCTGGAAATTGTTTTGGAATTCATCTCCCGCTGTTGAACTGTCTGGAGAACATCGTGGTCTGCACAGCTCCCTTCGAGAGGCCAGAGCCGGCAGGACGTCTTTATTTGTAGCACCAGTTGCCTATCCTTGAAAAAAAAAGGTGTGTCTGTAGCACGCTATCCCACCCCCCTGGTGTGGTGACGCCTAACTGGGCGGCTTAAATTTCGTGGATCTAGCGCACCCGCGTGTGCACCGTGGAAGTACTCTGAAGTACTGTTTACTGCGGGCGAGTGCTGCTGGAAATTGTTTTGGAATTCATCTCCCGCCGTTGAACTGTCTGGAGAACATCGTGGTCTGCACAGCTCCCTTCGAGAGGCCAGAGCCGGCAGGACGTCTTTATTTGTAGCACCAGTTGCCTATCCTTGAAAAAAAAAAAAGGTGTGTCTGTTGCACGCTATCCCACCCCCCTGGCGTGGTGACGCTTAACTGGGCGGCTTAAAGTTCGTGGATCTAGCGCACCCGCGCGCGCACCGTGGAATTACTCTGAAGTACTGTTTACTGCGGGCGAGTGCTGCTGGAAATTGTTTTGGAATTCATCTCCCGCCATTGAACTGTCTGGAGAACATCGTGGTCTGCACAGCTCCCTTCGAGAGGCCAGAGCCGGCAGGACGTCTTTATTTGTAGCACCAGTTGCCTATCCTTGAAAAAAAAAAAGGTGTGTCTGTTGCACGCTATCCCACCCCCCCTGGCGTGGTGACGCTTAACTGGGCGGCTTAAATTTCGTGGATCTAGCGCACCCGCGCGCACACCGTGGAAGTACTCTGAAGTACTGTTTACTGCGGGCGAGTGCTGCTGGAAATTGTTTTGGAATTCATCTCCCGCCGTTGAACTGTCTGGAGAACATCGTGGTCTGCACAGCTTCCTTCGAGAGGCCAGAGCCGGCAGAACGTCTTTATTTGTAGTACCAGTTGCCTGGCCTTGAAAAAAAAAAAAAAAAACAAAGGTGACTGTGACCACCTACACACGGGTGTTTACGAATCGTTCGTTGCCCCAGTTGGAACATTTGCGTTGTTGCTTACGTTGTGCCTTTGAGAGGTTGTGCTTACGTTGTGCTCACCTCACCTGGGCTGCATATGCTACGGCCCGTTTAACTGCACGCATTGAATAGTGTAAAACACACAACACAACGTGCACTAAGCCATAATTTTTTTTTTCTCTTTCTCTTTGAAGGTGTGTCTGTTGCACGCTATCCCGCCCCCTGGCGTGGTGACGCCTAACTGGGCGGCTTAAATTTCGTGGATCCAGCGCACCCACGCACGCACCGTGGAAGTACTCTGAAGTACTGTTTACTGTTTACGGTGTGCGGCGCGCGGGTCGCTGGGGCCACCTATATAGAGGAAACTTCAAGGGCAATAATGTTATAGGGCAAGTTTTGATTGAGAGGTTTTTGGGGTAGTCATTGAAGCTTGCCCCTATATTGAAGAAAATAAAAGTTTTTCAGGGGTAAGTACCGCATCAAAGGCAACAAGTTTAGTGTCATTTTGTGTGCATATTAGCACATACTTGATTCGCTCCCTGCTCTCTTTTTTTCTTTGTTCTCTTTTTTGTTTTTTCCACACTCTGAATGTTTGAGAGAATTGAGGTGGACAACTCATGAACATAACAGGTATTTGAAAGTGCCGCCATTCCTTTTTACTGAGCAAGATCAGTTTCAGTGTATATTTGCTGGAGCATGGTTCATACACTCCGAAACGGAAAATTGGTCAGACCTATCCAAGTAATTAAAAGAAAATACTCCTTGGCAAAGCCAGTCTTTGTGTTTAAAATGGATAGCCTGTTCGCAGAAGGCCATGGATAGCCTGTCGGCAGAAGGCCAACAGTCTGATCCTTCCCCAAAAAATGTTCTAAATAGTGATAATGAACTAAATGAAGAACTGTCTCATGTAAAGGGGATGGTGAACTGTATGGGTGACGTCTCTTCATCTCAGGTGGAAGAAATTCTGGAGGACAAGTATTCAAATACAGGCTTGATAGCTCAGAAGAGCTTGCTAAATACATATGAGATTCCTCGTAGATACTCATTGGGGCAAATAGAAGAAGGAGTAAAACCCAAAAGGGGGGGGCTGACATATCCCTGCTGGCGCCGGTAGTTTGGGCAGAACTGGACAGAAGGGTCAGGCTGTCGAATGAGCCATCCACACCTATTAGGCCTAGAGCAGGGGATTTTGATAATGTCCATCTCCACAAACTCAATGAGGAGGCTCCTTTCTCTCCACCGCCTTTCCCCATCTCAGGTAAAAAAAAACTTGAAATTGGTCTTGTGGCTAAGGAGAAAGAGTCACAAATGGGGGATTATGTGGGGCAGGGTGGTTTGGTGGCCAATCAGATAAAATCCTCCAGCCCGACTTCCCATAAGTCCTCCATATTGAATCAGTCTTTTGGAACCATTGATCCCCTCATAGGACTGCTATTTGATGGTATCAATCAAGAGGATACGGCCACGACATATGCCACGTTTCCTGTATTGACTAGGATTCTGAATCTTCTGGATAAGGGTCATGAACGAACCCACCTAGATATACAGGAACTCAGAACCATATTACTGGTTAATACAGAAAAGATATGTAAAGTAGAGGGCTATCTTTTGGCAATGGAAAGATGTGCATTGATGGGGGGCAGCTAAACCTCAAATATGCATAGTCACCCATGATCAGATAGTGCAAACAGATTGTGAGACTGAGGTATGTCCTAAATGCTATGCAGAAGCCATCACTCAAGGAAACAAGGGTTATTTGGCTGCCTTGCTGAGTGGTCTGGCAGAACTTAAAGTTTTGGTGTCCATTAACGGTGCCCAGATTATAAGTCTAAGGGAGAACATTGAACTTGTCCACGCAAATTTTATAAGATTGGATGAGAAGCTAACAACATGCGTAAGCACCTCTGAGGTTCCGCTGACTGCTCTCGAAACGGATAGTCCATCTGCACTACTAAGGGCACTAGAGGAGGGAGGAGAGCCGGATGGTGAGGAGGGGGGAGCAAGAGATAGGGATTCCTCATCAGAATGCCCAACTAACCACAACCCACATCTATCACGAAGAGAGAAAAAAATGAGGGCCAAGGCCATCAGGCGCAGGACGGCTAGAACAAACAACTGTGCTAAAAACGGTGAAAAAAAGTAAGAATTTAACGGCACTAAAAATGTCCAATACCAACGCCAATTTGAAAGATATATGTGGACTGGCCGTTGAAGGTTGTATTGACCTGTCTCGACTTGACGATGAAAGTAAAAAAGCCCTAGACCTGAAAGAATTGGGGACCCCAAAAAAAGCTAATCAGGGAGAGCCTGCTACTCTAACTCAGAGTCCTCCGAGTTCATTAGAAGCCGAAGAAGGCGATTATGGGGAAGAATCCGATATTTTGAATGATGCTATGACCCACAAGGGAAAGACACAGGCACGTAAACAAATAATTAAAAAAAAAGTAGTAAATAAAAATGAACAAGTACTTGATCAGAAACAAGCTGGGGGGAGATTCTCCCTGGGCTCCACAAATGGCCATAATGTGTCGTCCACTATAAAAAAAGGCCACAAAGAAAACAAACTGTCATAAAAAAAATAATGGCTGCGAACGATAAGATGGACATTAAGCTCTTTTTCACTCCAAAAACTAAAAACAGCTCTTTTAGCATTGAGGAGATTAAGAGTTCTTTACCAGCCCCCAAAATCATGCCTTTAAAGCAAGCAATCAAAAATCCTCCCCCCGTAGCGCAAGAGAAGGATAAGATCGGGGATGTAACCATGGAAGTGTTAAGGGGAGCGGGGCCCTCCATTGATACTGGGGTGGGAATATTGGGAGGGGAAGCCCACGCATCAGTAAATATGAAGGGAAGGATTGCTGTGGGGGAATCGTTGCAGCCGTTCACATCTATCCTGGTCCCAAGTGAGGATATCAAAATCCTGGTAAAACAGGCCTTACAGAACTTGTTAGAAGACTCTAGGAGGGCAGGTGCTACAGCTCCAGCTTCACATAATTGGCTGGAAGCAAGGCTTCTAAGTAGTGGAACAAAGGATAATACAGAAGGAGTGATTGGGGACAATATTGCAAATGGACCTATTTATGATAGTGACACTAAAGGCATATACCCATCTAAGCCAGCAATTGATACTGGGTGGGGCAGAGATAAAAACAACTTGACTCAGAGCTCTGGAGGTACTACAGGGCATGGGGAGGAGGCGAAGGCTCAGCGTGCTCAACATGCATTTGTATCGCAATCTGGCCAGGAATCCTCCAAAGTGCGGCAAAACCAGAGGTGTGAGCAGCAGGAAATGAGACACAGCTCTGAAAGAAATATGTATGATCAGCCACCTAAAGCGTGGGTGAATCTGGTACAAGCGGCCCACTATTATGAGGGGGAAAACAGTAAGACTCATTTTGCTGAGGCACAGGCAGCCAGTAAAGAATTGCAGAAAGAGGTGGAGAATAGAACTAGCTCTGAATACTTGTCAGGGGGGGGAATTACAATCCACATAAGTCCACTAAACAAGCTACAAATCATAAGTGCCCTAATAGAATGGACTGGGGACCTCCCACCTTCACTGACTACCCCAGCATCATGCTCTACTCTATGTTCCCGCGGGGGGGGCCCCACCTCACTGAATCGCCATAGAATCTTAACTCTATTTAACGAAATCCCAAGGCTCTGCATGATCTCTTCTGGTGATATCAAACTGGTTGATTTTATTCATCCCCTCAGACTTGATTGTGTTAGACCGGTATTTTTTTCCCAGGCTATTATGGATCTAGTCGCCTCAGAAATAGATTCTATCCACCCCTTTGGCTTTGACATAGAACCATTTAATAATCAGCTTATTAGCCGAGGGGTTGAGGTAGAGGAAATTAATCAGGGGGACGTCACCCCTCACCCCTACTCTGAGGGGGTGGAGGGTGTAACTAGACAAAAAAGCAAACCTCAGAAACTGACCTAAAATGGCTGGCTCAAACACTGAGCGATTCATTAGCGAAGATTCAAGCGCTAAATGAGAAACTATAGACTGCGCCGTCATTATCAGTGATATCCTGTAATTCTCGAGGTAATAAAACTTTAAGGATGGAGTCTGATTGTTTACGCTCCCTTATGGAGGCTAGTATTATCTGTCTTCAGGAAACTTGGGCACTCTCCCCAGTGGTGCTAGATGGGTATAGCCTACATCAAGTTACAGCGTTAAAAAAGTCAAGGGGAAGGCCCTCAGGGGGTATGCTTATTGCGGTACTAAACACTGTGCCCTTTAAGTGCCTAAAGGTATTTTCCCCTCACAAGGGTTGCATCGCTATGTTACTACACTTTTTTTCTCCTGTTCCCCTCGGATATCTGCTGATAGTTAATGTCTATTGGAGTCCCGAGTTAGATCTAAAGGAATTTGCTAACATGGTGGATGTAATTATTCAGAAGTGTCAAATAGCATGTCAAACTCTGAATGTCATGGTCATGGGTGATTTCAATGCCGATGCGGGCGCATGCTTTAACAATCTTGGCTCATCAAGGAAACAAGTACAGGGTCACCAGTGGAATGTTTTTCTGAGGAATTGGGGCCTAATTTGCCTATAGACTGTATTTTTGTAAGCATGCCTTTATGCAATTTCTTACTCGATTTTAAAATTATTCCATCTTTGGTCAGTGATCCCAGTATCCTTAAATTGACCCTACAGATGCAAACTACCCCTGTGTCCTACGAAGTATTTCCACTGATGATGGAGCTTAATTGTTCGGGGGAATAGAATTAACTGCCACGGGGACAATGTTGAGAGAGTGAACAAGGTCTTTTTTGAGGACTACAATAAATATGGCTGTGAAAAAAAGATCTTGATGTATGCACATGGGGAATTCAACGGCTATATCATGGACGTCATCCACGGGCGGAAAGGGATTGGGAGACCCAAGAAAATGGGTATTATCCATACACATATTTTCGACCCCACTTTACGTCAGCTGAAAAGGGAGAGGAATCGTGAGATACAGAGTTTAGTGAAGCTTCCATTCACTCGACTCTTGGGAGAAACAATCAGAAGAGTAAAACACAAATGGAGATCCAGGGTACGGGCATTGAAGGCAAACTGGGTGCAGAGGGATGCAGAAAATATATTGGAGGCCTTGTCAAAAACCAATACAAGACAATTTTGGTCCCTCGTAAACAGAAGAGGAGATACTCAAGCAAAAGAGCAAGGAGTATGTATATCCTCAGCTGTTTGGGAGGGGCACTTTGGCTCTCTATATAGACCCTCGGCTTCTAATTGGGTGGTTCCGGACGAGATTTCATCATGTCAGTGGAATTTCCCATTTTGTTTACAGGATGTACAAAGACTGAACATCTCTAGATGCTTGTCTTCTCGTGCACCAGGTCCAAATATGCTTGCCAATGTTGTTTTCAAAGGTAATATGAATGTGTGGGCCAAAATTGTGTTTTTACTGTTTAAGGATATTGTTATATCTAGGGTCTTCCCTACTACTTGGCACATATGTTATGTTGTCCCAATTTATAAAAAGGGCGATAGGTCTGTAACTAGTTGGCAAATATCTATCGCCCTGCTTGACGCTGACTCTAAACTTTTTGCGCTTTTTGTCCTTGAACACATCCATGTTTGGATGGAGGAAGAGGCTGTTCTTTCACCGCAGCAGTTTGGCTTCAGGAAAGCGGTGGGAACCAATGTGGGTGGTCTCTTATTAACCATCATGCAGCAACAGACCAGGCACAGAGGTAGCCAACCAATATACTTGGCATCAATTGACCTTCGCTCCGCTTTCGACTTAGTTGATAGATCTACGCTGTGGAGTAAACTGCTTGCCCTGGATATGCCGGTACAGCTCCTAGCTATTCTATACCATCTCCACGCAGAATCTAAGATAAGGGTACGTCTTAATATTGAGGGAACTCTTTCGGAGAAATCATCACAGGAAACGGTCTTAGACAGGGGTGCATATTTGCACCTACCGTCTTTAATTTGCATTTGTCAGATGTTGGTCCGAATCTGGAAGAGGCATCTTTTGCCGCCCCAAAAGTGGAGGGTACTAAGATTGTGTGGACTGCCTATGCGGATGACGTATTACTGCTTGACTTAACACCTTTGAGCTTGCAACGAGTCCTGTCTTCTTTTAAGAAATACACAGTGGAAAATGCACTAGCCATAAATCAATCAAAAACTTTTATCATGCAATTAAGCTACAGAAAGAGGGTAATTAAGTTCGCATGGTTCTTGGATTATGCTAAACTTACTATATGTCATGCTTTCAGGTACCTTGGCTACCCTATTTTTGAGACTGTAACTAGGACTAATTTGTGCAATTATCTGGATAAAAAATTAACTCCACTGATTTCCCGACTACTTAAAATCGATAATAAATACGGGAAATTCTCGATGTTTCCATCTCTAAAAATGTACTGCAGCAAAACCATTGCCCAGTTTTGCTATGGGATGGAACTGGTCCCGTCCTGGTTTAGGTAGCGAATTTCCGAAATATGAGGCACGTTTGCTAAGGTCCTTGATTTGGTATCTCCCGAAGTGTGTCCCACTCGCGGCCATACGCTACGAACTTGGTCTATACTCTCTTTCTAGTGTAATTCTTTGGCGTAGAGTATTGCTCTTTAGGAAACTGCTTCTGGGAAAGGACTCTACCCTGTATGGAATCCTGGGTCGGTGCCTGGTTGCTGGTAAGGAATCTTCTGTGGTATTGCAGGATTTGGAAAAGGGGGTTCAGGAAATTCTGGCAGAAGTAGGTGTCTCCAAAGAACTGCTTATTAGCAATCCGAATAAGGTGAAGATACTTCTGCAATATGCAGATTGGAATCTGACTGTCAATTCAATACAAAGTAAAAAATTATATGCGCATCTGGTCGGGAATTATAAAAATAATTGCTACAACAGAACCTTATCTCAGAAGATTTCCCAGCAAAGGGCACAGACAGAAATTCATGCACTTCCATTTTAATGTACTCACAACGGGTCAAATTATGAGTATAAGGCAATGCTTGTCTATGCCAATGGCTAAATGTTTATTTTGTGATCTAGACATCGGGGAAGTAACTCTCCAACATTTGTTGACACAATTTATAGGACTAAGACCAGCACGCATTGAATATTTTATTAGGTATGTGCCCAACCCAGAGTGTGTTGATTTGGAAGCCCTCTGAAAAGATATGTTGCATGGCTCGAGGGTTAAACTGCAATTGGCGGTAGTACGCTTTTTAAAAGTCAAATGTGAAATATAGGGAGGAAGTCTAGATAGAAATGTTGGTTTTTGAACGGGTGAAGGCGTAATATAGGTGAATCTTGATTTAAAGGAGATTTTATTAGATAAGCAATAGCGCTTTTTTTTCTTGTGTGTAATTTCTGTTAGTTATTTTATGTATAATTTAGGATTTGTCATATTGTATGTACTGGATTTTATGTAATGGAATTTTATGATCTTTTATTATCAGATTTCTATATTTTGTAAAGGTTACTGCGTAGCCAAAACAAATTTAAAAAATATATATATATGCAAGCTCTCAGCTCTGCATCTCTTCTAAGTATGTCAGTTCAACTCTGTGTGATGTCACCATTCTTCCTTACCATTTATTTGCATTGCTTCACCAAGCTATGTGGATGCCTCCATGTTGGCTGACAATACAATAAAGTAGTTCCCAAGCACCTTTTTGTTCTTGGTGTATGAGCCTGGCGCCATAGGCGCCAGGACTGGCCCCATGAGGGCTTTTGAAGAGGATGCCAGGCTCTAGAGGTCCGAGTCCTGACTCCACCTGGCCAATGGGTTTGCCAGAGGGGGTTTTGGGCGAGGGTCGTGACAATGATCCTATTGTTATTAATCCTCATATGGAAAGGCGAGAGGAATGGCCAGTCAAAGAGGCCAGAAAAAAGCCACTCGTGGTGGACGAGGAAAACGTGCAAAGCCAGCCCCAGCTGCAGCCTCTTTACCATCAGCAGCCGCAGCAACCGCCACAAAATCATTTTGAGGACTTGCAACACAAGACACCTGTGGGAGGCAGGCTCTCACAGCATCTGCAAGAATGGCGAGCCATTAATTCAGATGTTTTGGCTCTAGAAATAATAGCCTAAGGTTACTGACTTCCTTTTCTAACGCAACCTCAAAGCAATCCACCAGGGCAACACTCTTTGAAGTTTCCATATCCGCTCCTACAGCAGGAAGTCTTAACTCTGCTGGAGAAAGGTGCTATAGAACCAGTACCTGTAGCGGAAAGGAACAAGGGATGGTACTCCCTGTATTTTTTTATTCCCAAAAAGGATGGAGGCCTGAGACCCACCTTGGACTTAAGAAGCTTGAACAAGTTCCTCAGGAAGGACAAGTTCAAGATGGTCACTCTTTCTCAGATCCTTCAGGCCCTTCAGCTTCGTGATTGGTTGGTGTCATTGGATCGCCAAGATGCTTATTTTCATGTGCCAATCCATCTCAAGCACAGAAAATACCTGAAGTTCGTAGTTGGCGACACACACTATCAGTTTCGACTCCTGTCATTCGGGTTGACCTCCGCCCCGAGGGTCTTCACCAAGTTAATGGTAGTGGTGGCAGCGCACCTCAGGGGAGGGGGGATTCACATCTACCCCTACCTGGACGATTGGTTGACCAGGGCATGTTCTGCCGAACAAGCCCTGGATCATCTGAAAGTCACCTGCCACTTCCTCCACAGACTGGGCTTCTCCCTCAATTTCAAGAAGTCACAAATGGCACCTTCCCAACATCTCCAGTACATAGGGGCTGTATTAGACACATCCTTGGGAAAGTCGAGGGCTCAAGACATTCTTCAGATGGTTTCCAAATTCCAAAATGCCCAAAATCTCCAAGCCTATGACTTTTTAAGGTTGCTCGGACTCATGGCATCCTGCATTTTCCTAGTGCCAGAGGCACACCTGAGGATGAGATCCCCTCAGTGGGCTCTAAAGACTCAATGGTCCCAGTTCTCAGGTCAAATGACGGATCTTCTCCAGATTCCGAAGAAGGTTCGGCAGGATCTTCTGTGGTGGACTTGCACAGAGAACATCCTAAAAGGAGAACATTTTTGGCAACCATGGCCGTAGATAACAGTAGTGATGGACGCTTCACTCATGGGATGGGGAGCTCATGCCAACGATCTGATGATCAGTGGTCGTTGGTCTCCATCGGAGTCCAAACTACACATCAACCTTTTAGAGCTGAGAGCAATCAGACTAGCGCTGAAGGCTTTTCTGCCATCTATCAGGGGAAAAAACTTCCTGATAATGACGGACAACACAGTGGCCATGCATTATCTAAACAAAAGAGGAGGTGTAGGGTCACTACTTCTGTGCAGAGAGGCAATGCGGCTCTAGTATTGGGCAATTCAAGAAGGAATCTCCTTAACGGCAGTTCATCTAGCCGGGGAGGAGAATATGATGGCGGACGCTCTGAGCAGGCAGAGCACGGTGTCCCACAAGTGGGAACTGGCTCAGAAGTCCTTCAGGGGATCTTCACCCTTTGGGGAACCCCTCAAGTAGACTTGTTTGTGACCGGAATCAACCGTACGTGCGAAAGGTATTGTTCAAGGAAATTTCCCCTGAAAGGAGCCCTAGGGGACGCGTTTCCGGTAGAGTGGAACTTCCCGCTACTATACGCGTTCTATCCGATTCCTGTCATCCCTCAGGTCATCAGGAGATTGAGACGGTTCGGAAAACACATGATCCTAATTGCCCCGGATTGGGCCAGGAGAACGTGGTACCCGGACCTTCTAGAAAGATCCATCTGCCCTCCGTTACGTCTTCCTGAGAGAGCGGACCTTCTCTCACAAATGGAGGGCCAGGTTCTTCATCCAGAGGTCAAGACTCTCACCCTTCATGCTTGGTATCTGAAAGGCGGAGATACAAGGATTGGGACCTTCCAGATGACATCATGGAGGTGAAGGCCAGCAACAAAATCTTTATACCGTTGGTGTTGGAAAAAGTTTTGCAACTGGTGCAGAGAAAAGAATGTTCATCCTTTTCTATGTTCTATCCCAGTAGGGTTGTCTTTTCTCTTGTCCCTGGCACATAGAGGCCTAAATGTTGGGACCATTAAATGTTATATTGCAGCGCTTTCCATTTTCAAGTGCCCTTCAGAAGAATGTTCCTACTTTAAAATTCCTTTGCCAATACAATTCTTAAAAGGGACTCACCAATGTGTTCCCTCCTTACCCTTTCCAAGTCCCAGTTTGGGACCGTAATCTGGTTTTAAAGTTTTTAATTTGTGCCCCTTTTGTACCCTTGCACACTTGTCCATTAAGATTATTAACATTGAAAATAGCTTTCCTGGTTGCTTTAACATCTGCAAGAAGAGTGAGCGGATTGCAGTGACTGTCTTCTGGGCCACCATATACTGTGTTCCACAGGGACAGAGTGGTATTGAGGGTTAACCCCTCATTTTTGCCTAAAGTTGTGTCTGATTTCCATTTAAATCATAAAATTATTCTGCCCGCGTTCTACCCTCCACCTCATCCCAGTAAGGAGGAGGAAAGATTGCACAGGCTGGATCTGAGAAGAGCTCTAAGCTTTTACATTTCTAGGCTTTCCAAGCTTAGAGTGGATAATCAACTTTTCATTGGCTACACCGGAAGGAAATTGGGTCAGTCTGTGTCAAAACAAACCATATCACGTTGGATTGTGCTTTGCATTTCAGAATGCTCCAGATTGGCGGGAAAAGACCCACCAGAAGGCTTAAGGGCCTATTCCACCAGAGGCATAGCCTCTTCGACAGCCCTTCAAAGAGGTGCTCCCATGAAATCTATTTGTGAGGCAGTTACTTGGTCATCGCTGCACACTTTTTCTAAATTCTATAGTCTGGATGCTTCCCAGTCAAAAGAGCTTTCTTTTGAGCAGGTAAAGCAGTGCTATATTCGGCCATATAATAGTATTAAAAATCTACTCCCTCCTCCAGAGAGCTTTCTACACTGCTTTGGGAGTTTATCTAATATGAGGAATATGTTGGAGGACACAATCCATTCGAAGAACAAGTTACTTTACAACTGGTAACGTTCTTTTGACTGGATGTTCTTCCAACGTATTCCTCATATCCCTCCCAGTCTACCCCTCTTTAGATTTTCTGGGTTATTGCCACTTCAACTCTCGCAAGGCTGACACCTGACTACCTACACTATCCATACAACAGAGCAAGAGGAGGAAGAACTGAACTGAGGCCAACGGGCGCTGCGCGTGCTACTTGTATACCCAATGACATTGCCCTCGACGGGGGCCTCCGAGGGACCTCGACTCAACGACATCAGCGCCCTCTGCTGATAAAAAAAAGCTGGATGGAATACATCTAAGATGAGGAATACGTTGGAGGAACATCCAGTCGAAAGAACGTTACCAGTTGGTAAGTAACTTGTTCTTCTTCCCTGGACCACTGTTGCACGGGAGGTTGATTCATCACACAAACATTGACTGTTGCCTTGGAGGTAATGCGACAGCAGTCAGTATTTGTACAATACTGACTGTTTGGCACCTACAGATGCAGAAGGTATTTACTCATGGCTACTACAATGCCACCATGGGTAAATGGAACTGTTTTATAGGGTGGTATTTCACTTTGAAAAGAAACCTATTCTGCCTCCACTTCAGAGGTGGAGGTTATCATTGAAAAAAGTACCCTATGTTTTTTTAAGTTGTTTTCCTGCCCCTTGAGTAGCAGGAAAGCACATTTTGAATGGGAACATCAGAAGGCAGTGAACAATTGAGGGTCTGTGATGATGATATCACTACCTTTGCCTTGTAATGCATATAAGGTTAAGAATTGACCCTTATGGGCAATAAGAAGAATCTACAGCAGTGATTGGTATCAAGCACTGCAGCACACTATCCATTGCCACCATCAATATGCTGGCGGGTGAAAATGAATAGAAGAAAATGTCACTTGCACTTTCTGTCTGCATGCACCTGACATGCTGCAGAGAAACCCCTAACCTTTCTGTTACTTATTTACAAACCAGTACCCCAAATTAAGGGAAAGGCCAACTCTAGCGCAGGTGGGTGGTAGTGGGAAGACTTCCCAAAATCCTGTCATGTGGTGATTGCCTCTTGAGGTGTTTTTATGCGCTCTCTTTTTCTTCGCCATTCTCAGAGCAAGGAGTAGTATTCCAGTGGAATTAAGAACAAGAGGAATGAAAGTACTGCTGCTACTGTTAGCAACACCTAAGAAATAGTGCCAAGGTAGTTTTACACCAATGTGGTGGTGAATTTTTGAAGGCGGCTTCCAGCAGGGAAGGTTTTATCGCGGTTTATTACGCGGTCACACTCAACTCAGGGAGTTCCTTTCCCCCCTGAACAACAAATCACTATTATTTTTGATTCAGGTTGGTAAGGCCTCTAACACGTCTCGCACCTAACACCAACAAATACCCGGTGCCACACAATGGAATAGGAACCAGGCCAGTGTGTAGTAAGAATATAGATTTATTTATTTCAACCAAATATGACAAACAGACTAACATCAGCCACCAATACTATGGCAACACAAGAAAAAAAATGACTTCCGTAATGGCACCAACACAGAGATAATAATACTAAGATATGCAGTCACAATTTCCTGCAGCTTTACCAATACAGATAAAGAAAAATTCAAGGCACACAGTGATTGCTGATGTGGTTATAATACTTTTTCTCCCAGCAGCCCCCACCCTCCAAACATAAATTAGACCTGACCCCACTGAATTGTAGACAAGTGGCCGAGAGTGGGAACATAATAACATAGTTTTGGGTTCTGATAAAAAAATGTACTATTTGGAGCAGAGATTTAAGGTGAAAAATAGTTTTGCACTTATTACTACAGATGCAATATGAGGGGGGAAAAAAACAGAAAAAATATTTTGCCACACCTGAAAAGCCAGGCATGGCTTTGTTGTTTGGCTCAGAGCACAATGGGAACAAAGGGGCAATTTCGTTTTTCCCACCACACATGCAAAGCAAGTACAAGGCTTCACACTTCTGATTTAAAATGTAGTGGATCAATAGGGAATTTTGTTTGCACCCTGCACACTCACTTGGATACAGGGTTTTGAGATTAAGTCTTTTGAATTCAGGACCCCCCTTTCTGTACTGAAGTCAGGGGTTTTCTTCCAAACAGTCAATCAAATCTTCTATACCTGCTAGAAACACACTGGGAGGAGCTTGTTACTGTTGAATACTAACAAAACACATCCTGTGATTTCTATAGGGGAATTAATTGATTAACTTTAATTAAATATGTTACGGATCTACACAGAAAAACAGGGTATTTTGCTATGGGGAAATAACTAGAACAATACTTGAACACAGTCTATGGCTTTGGGATAGTTTTACTTACAGGAGAGGCCTTGTGGGGGGCATCGGGGAACAGCAGGGCCCCTTTGGGACAGCAAGGGTGTCAGTCAAGGAGAGCCCCTCTGGCTCCTCCAAAGGGTCCTAGTCAGCTTCTATGTCTCCTGGTCCGTCTCCAATGCAAGATTTGGGGTCTCTCTGCTTGGGTGTTTGATGCAAGAGTTCAGCAGCAGGTTACCTCCCGGAATAAAGTAAATAAGTCCAATTCTACTTATAGGGCAAATGACATCACGAAATGGTCATGATTCCAGCAGAAGGGTTTGATTGGTTCTCGCCACCCACCTCCCACCTGTGTGCTAATAGGGCAAGGAGTTGAGGGGTGTGAGTTAGGAAAGCTGAGGGAGGGGGAAGCTTTGTCATCCCAATCTGACATGTGGGTTTGGCATGTTTAAACTCTGAAAATATATCAACATGGCAAATACCCTAATTTTTCTAATCTTTATATGTATGGATATATTTTTAAAAACTACATTTTAACGCAAATCAGATGGTGCTAATCTGAAGTCGGCACGTCTCCCTATACAGAAATACAGAATTTCTTAATTTACTCAGGAGCTGCATTAGTGAAAGATAGGACACTTCATAGTTCCCATGTTCATTTTGTCCTTCACCCATACACCAACTTTCAAATCTCTCTGAATCATGGGAAGGCCCAAATCAAATTTTCCTTAATAACTTCTGTTATGTTTATCACACAAACGTTTTGGCATGGTTCAAATAGGATTGCTGTCACCTTTAATAAAAGTCTGAAATGAGCGTTGTGGCATATATGCTGTCCTTTTTACACAACAAAATGTATTTTTCTGCTAATTAAACCCCAGCCTCACATGCCTTGCTCACTCTAGCCCCCACCTTTTTTCTCTGTTTCATTTACCCTTAAACATGTGACCAGCCAGATGCTGTCTACCTTAGCCTATTCCTCCTTGGCCTCCCAATGGTCCTGGCTATAGCGTTAATGCACATTTTATGGGAGTTGTGACCTCAAGGTCACTTCTGCTGAAAAACAGGCAGGGTTTTATCTATTTCCACTGTGGTTTCCATCAATGGCAGTGTATTTCTTTGTATTTTTAAGCTATGGACCCGGTTGATTGTTGACAACCAGACCTCCCTCTCCGGGACAAGCAGAGGAAAGGTCTTTGAGGTTAAAGCTTCATTTCAGTAGAAATGCCCAGCTGAATGTACAATTCTGTGAGAAATGGCTTTTAACTCACACACAATGTATTTTACATGAAGCATTTTATAAGGCACCCAGGCCTTATATCCATGTGTAATAGCATTTTACAAGGCGTCCGGGCCGTGTATCCATGTATAATGTATTTCTTTAATCTCAAAGTTGCAAGAGACAGGAGTATCACTTCTTGGTGGCCAGTTATATGAGAAAACCATGTCCACCTTGAAACCAAGTGGGCACTTCTCTTTGCATACTATAGTGAAAGAGCAAAGACAGCTTTGAAAACTAAGTTGAGTCTAAGGTGTTGCCATAGCTCTGTAACTATACATGCTCTGAAGTCTTCTGTTGCCATTAACACCTATGGGCCTTATCACAAGTTGGGCTGTATTCCCGGCTGTAATACCGCTGACTGTAATAGCCCTAGCACTGACCGGTCCAGCTGTATTACCGCCGGATCACGAGTTGGGTGTTAACGGTAAATCCCCATTCCCAATTGGGTCCATTGGATTCAATGGGGTATTTTCAGCGCTAATTGTGCGTGCTAATACAGCCGGCGGTAATACAGCCGAAAACAGGGGATTTTCACCTCCAGAGAAAGGGCCTCATCACGACCTCGGCGGTAACCCTTAAATCTGGCGGTAGCGCTATTGCCGCCGGATTTAAGGGTCCGCCGAATCAGGGCCTCTGCGAATTTCAACCCAGCTCTAAGCTGGTGTGAAATCTGCCGAGAATTCACGCTCATACCGCCGGCGCAAATTTTCCCCATTGAGCCCAATGGGGAATGGGGCATTCCCGAATGGGCTCAATGGGGAATGGGGACTACCAAGTCCGCCCAAATCGTGATCCCGCGCTATTAGCGACAGGGGCTATGGCGGTCGTGCTAATAGCCCCCGCGCTAATACCGCCAGCATTACCGCCGAGGTCGTGATGAGGCCCAAAGGCTGGAGGTAAAACAGCCCATTTAGCGCCAAACTCGTGATAGGGCCAGCCCTTAAATGCGGCTGTAATACCGTTACCACCGCATTTAAGGGCTACAGCCCAACTCGTGATGAGGCCCTATGTATCCATTTTAAGGCTGGGAGAGTTGTATTGAATTTAATTTCAATCTACCTCAAAACAGGAGGTTTGAATCGGTTCGAACCGTTTGGTGCTGAAGCTCAAAACTATTTGAAATAATCGGACCCCGATTGGGGCATCTCAAATAGATGAGAGTATTTTTGGCTCAATCTGACTTAAAGTTGACGCAAATCGATTTGAAAATCTCCATGTCATTACTGATTTCTCGTGTAAGACTTTGGTAAGGAAAAAGGACAGCCAGTGATGTCAATAGCTTGAATCAATTAGACAACATTTGGGCCAATTAGTGCCTATTCACTTGAATTGGAAAATCACTGGGTGACATACTTACACCCTGTTTACTTTCAGTATTCAAATCATTTCAACCCGCTTTAGAGTTCAATGAGGCTCTTTGAAATTCTCTACGATTCAGCTTGCTAGAGGTTTGACTCTAGCTCATTTGTACCATTTGTTTAACAAGTTGGGCCAACATTTTGTTTACCAAGTTGAGCCAAGGTTTGAGTCGATGATTTTCACTATCCATGTATCATATAGGGTCATTTTTAGTTTGGGCTATTAGGTGGTGCTTTAGCACGATCTATAAGACAAAACTATTACATTAGAATACAGACAGGGAGAAATGGCATATGAGGAGGGACACACGTGTTTTTAGGTTATTTGACCACCGATTGACTGCCAATTGCCATGCTAATCCCTATGGCAATGCCCACCCATTTCTTCCCCATTCCCACTTAAAACATCTTCTCATGGGATCTCTTTCAGCTCGCTTTATTCAACCCTTACCATCAAACTGTGCACTCAATGTGCATGCCAGTGTTTTCTCAAAGCTGTCTTCTGAGAGTTAATGACTTAATTGGAATTGTAAATGTCCCGCTGCTGTAATAAAAATGTCTTAACCAGGTCTGCCTTTAGCCACACAATTTATAAGCAATATCCTTCACTCAAGTCCTGTTAAAAGAACCATTGGCAAAGCCAACAGTTTGGCTTGTGTATAAGTAATAACCATTTGTCATGGACTGCTATTAGATGCCCACAAACTTGCACCATTTTGCACATGCTACCATCAATAGACAGTTATTAAAACTGCAGCCATGCCTGGCAAGTGTCTTTCCCGTGCCTACACAACAGCCCAAACTGTTGCCATTGCCAATGCTTGTTAATATTAGGAGGCAAGACCCACTATTTTAGGAAACACCATCAATTGTTATCAAAGCGTTTTAATTCTTCTGTCCCCCACACTCCTACTACAATCTCCTCCCTCTCCCCTGTCTCACTGACAAGGTTTCTAGACAAGTCTGGTCTATGAAGACCTCATTCAAATTGGTGGACCTTTGCCCCTCCAAAACCATCAAAGCCAACAATGACTTTCTAGCTCCAGCCTTGTCAGACCTCTGCAACAAATCCTTCGCCACTGAAGTTTTCCCCACTTCTCTCAAGCATTCTCTTGTACACCCTCTGCCGACCCTTCTATTCTGGAAAACTATTGCCCAATGTCTATCACTCCTTTCCTGGGCAAAATCCTAGAGAGGTTGGCTATCTTTCAGCTTACCCTCCAAACTGAATCTGTTGATTGTCTCCATGACCATCTGTCTGGCTTTAGAGGATCAAGAGGCACAGAAACTGCTCCTCTGAACACCATTGAAGACCTGCTCTCAAACCGTGACTCTAAATCTCCCTCTGTCCTCAATCCTCTTGTCCTCTCCTCTGCTTTCTATACAGTCAACCACAAAATCCTGATCTCCAGTTTCTGTGATACTCTGGGCATCACAGATCAGGCTCTAGCGTGGGTAGCGTCCTTTCTCTCTGACCATCCTTTCCAGGTGGAACTTGGGTCTTTTCTCACTGCTATCACTCTCTCTACTTGTGGTATCCCCCAGGGATCTTTACTTTACTGTATTTAATTTATATCATGCACAATGGGCCTGTAGGCATGATGGCGCATACAAGACATACAACATAAAGATGTATACAACAAAAAACATAAAAAGGGTGCAAAATACACTAAATGAGAACGCAACACAATCGCCACTAAAAAAAACAGGCAGGTCAGATGGATAACGCTGATCAGTTCAGAACAATTTTTAGCTTGGAGACAGATGCTTCAGACCGGACATTCTGAACAGACACAGGGTAACCCACCACAATACAGTCGGTGTTAACAGTACTGCACCAGTTATCTATCTGGATTTGACGAAGGACCCTCAGGTTCTGAGTTCTAACAGAGTTGGGCCCCGCTTTTACATTGAGCCAGGCTAGGATTTTATTCCTGAGAGCCTCCCTCGATTCAAACTGTCTCGGTTTCTCCACATTGGTAATGAAGTTTCTGGTATCCAGGACAAAGCTCCTTAAATTGGGATCTTTGATGTTCGCCATTGTGGATTTTTTGAGTCGAGGGTTCTTATGATGTGTGGGGGCCGATAAGGAAGCAGACTTGATGGGGGGTGGAAAAACCTCTGGTAGGACTGCAGCCTCAGGGCAGGGAGCTGAAACAGATAATTTCTCCAGAAGGACCAAATCCACATGCGCAGACCCAATAATGTCTGTTTGAGAGCCCTGGTGGAGTCCAAGCTGGGCGGAGGAGGTTTGAGAGAAATTTGCCATACTTTTTGCTTCTAACTGTGTGGTTTTCAGCAGGTTTAATGAGGAATGTGCATCAAATCTTGAGCCAACAGACTCCACCCAGGACCAGAATTCCTCAAAATTTAAACAAGCCGCAAGGTCCAGCAACAACTGGTCCTTGTAGGACGACCAGTTGTCGGGAGCCTTGGGAACGCTCAAACCCTTGTTCGTTTTCTGGTGTCTTAAGTCCCAGCCAATCATCTTTTATTATTTGCAGAGGTGACAAGGATTCAGCACACATATAAACATGGCCTACCAATCTATGATCAACAGAGTGCTCAGGTGCAAAGGACTGATCATGTAGACAGATGGTTGAGGGGGAGCATGCAGCGCTGACATCCTCCTTGAAGTCACTATTAGGGTCTATTTTTGACCAAAGGATTTGTGGGAGTTGAAAAGGAGGGTGGTACAATGCTGACACCATTCTTAGGATCGCTGTTGAGATTATTATTCAACAGGAGTTTATCAAGAAGAAGCTGTTCCTTTTGGAGCTTTTGTCTCCTTTTTGCGCTAAGGGCCAGAAACTCAGATACGTGGCTTCCACTCGCACGAAAGCCTGGTAAAGGTGAATGTGGAGGAGAATCCCCCTTCCCACATCATTTGGAAGATGACTGGATGGTACCGGCAAAGAGGCCAGCTCGAAATCTGTGGTCTGGTCTAAGGACTTGTCCATGCTAATTATGGTTTGCAGCCTTGTCAAGGGCATGATGGTAAGGGAAAAGATTTCCGGTAGCTAGCGAGGTCCAAAGCTCAAGGAGACAAAAAATGCAGAAAAGTGAAAAAAACAATAGGCGCTTACCCTGGCATGGAGCCCAATGCCCGGCAACGCACTGAACGCATGCTCAGTGAATACTACGGAAAACAGCCGCCATCAGATGAATAAGAGGCAGAGGGCTGAGGGGCAAAAGGCTGGGAATCCTAGGGGGCTGAAGGGGGCTTCGAGGGGTGAGAAACGCTGCACTCCTCACTGTGGCTGTAACGACCCTGCAAGCCTTGTGCCCACGCTCACTGTTCTCGCTGAGACTCGCTGCTCCGTCGCAGCGAGATTTGAGGAAGGCACCCTACTCCAGAGCCTCACTGCGCCAGGCCGCACCGCCTAGAGCGGCCACCTCCGACTCGGTAGCTCTCATTGCAAGTAGCCTCCACTTGCTCTCCATCTATTGGATCTATCTATCCCCTGGTTTTTCAATGTCTATATGGGTCCTTTGGCCCACAAGATCTCTGCCTTCATCTCCAACTTTCAGTGTTATGCGGATGACACTAAGCTCTCCTTCAGGCTACCCTCGGCCTCTTCCTCCTCCTCGCTCATTCCTGACTGTCCGCAATTCAGTCCCGCTGAGCGGCTAATGACCTCTGCCTTAATGCCAGTAAGACGGAGATCGTCATCATTGGGACGCCTACTCCTGCTTTCCCACATTTCACTCTTACTGGCCTCCCTTGGTCCTGCGCCCTCACCTACCAGTAAGGCAAAAAATCTGGGGGCAATCTTTGACTGTACTCTCTCCTTCTCTTCTCACATCTCTGACATCGCTAAAAAGTCCCACTATCCACTGTACCTCTTCAGAGGTATTCTACCTTTTCTCACCTTCCCCCAGAGGCTCATCATCCCCAGAGCCCTGGTTGTAACGCTCACCTGATTCCCGCAGAGGCGCCGGTCTTGACTGGGTGAATGCCGTATCTTCAAAGGTGATGTGTAACACACGGTTGGCTCTTTGGGCTGGACCTCTGTGCACTGTATGTCTGACTCGATGAGTAAGATGTCTTAGGTAAGTGAACGCCGAGCTCTCCATCTGCATCGGGGCAGGGTGCCGCAACCAGTTCCTTCACTGGATAAGGGTGCAGGCCTCTTGACCTCAGAGGACTGCTGTCCGTCGTTAACTGCACGAACCGTAAGTTCTGGGGGCTTCAAATGTCTTAAAAGTCTTTTGTAATGATATCTCTTGTTTTGCAGAGTTCCGGCGATGGCGGATGGCGGGCTGATGAGAGTTGAGGATCGAACCCGCGTGAGGAATAGAAGCGCCTGGAAGCACGTAGGTAAGCGCTTGTAGCCTGCTTCACGATACGCACTAACTGTCCCTTTTATCTTGCAGGTACAAGTTCGGAGCTTTAGAGAAGCTGAAGGGTGCTGGAATACCCACTGGATTCGGCGTGGGAAGGAGTAATGGCACGTGAGTAATAAAGTTGCCCAATGTCTTTAAACGCACCTTCTTTTGTCTTTCAGATGCGGGATGCAGCGCCGAAGGCCTCCGGAGCGTGCGAAGAGCTGGTAAGCTTTTGTCTTTCAGATGCCGGAATGCAGTGCGAAGACCTCCGGAACATGCGAAGAGTAGGTAAGCCTTTGTCTTTCAGATGCCGGAATGCAGCGCGAGACGTTGGTGACAGCCGATGGACCAGGTAAGAGATGCGCTGCCACTGAAGACCGTAGTGCTAACCTGTTCTTTCTTTGTCTTTACAGGTGCTGCTGAAGACTGGATTCCAGGATGGTAAGCCTTTGTTTCCTTAGGCCCAGGATCAGAAGCAGAAGACACGATGAGCGTTCTGCTGCAGAGAATGCAGAATAACACAAAGCAAGATTCATCCATCGGGTGTGGTTTAAATAGCCTCCTGTAGTGCTTAGGTGTCTCCTTCCACAGCCACGCCTAGGTAAGAAAAGAGTTCCTGCTTTCCAGAAGAGTTCCAGTGTTCTGAACCTAGGGAGTGGCTCCTGCCCCACCCAACAGGAAAAGTAGTCCCAAACAGAAGAGGATCCGGGGTTCAACTGGCAGGTAAGTAAGCAGCATGGTCTGCTGCAGGTAAGTCCACCCAAGCATTATGAGCCCGGCGCTTCCGGCGCTGGGACTGGGCATCTTTATAAGCCTGGTGCCACTGGCACCAGGACAGGGTCCAAAAGGTCCCAATTGGGACTGGCTGGCACTCGGAACCGGGGTTATGGGTCTGCTTCCAAGGGAGTCGGGCAAGTCCTGATCTTTTGGAAGCAGAGATCATGACAGCACCCCCCCTCAAGGCCCCTCCCAAACCGGGCTTCTCCGGGGGTTTGGGCTTGTTAGGAAATGTTCGATGAAATCTTTTGATTAGACGAGGCGCGTGGACATATTCTGCAGGTTCCCAGGATCTTTCTTGGGGACCGTAGCCTTTCCAGTCAATCAGGTAAAATAGTTTAGATTTGGAGATCTTGGAATCCAGGATGCTCTTGACTTCAAACTCGAGTTCTCCATCAACTAGAATAGGTTTTGGAGATGTAGTTAGTCGGGTTTGAGGTTGCACGGGTTTTAATAGAGAGACGTGGAAGACCGGATGTATCTTCATGTGAGGGGGCAAGTCCAACTTGACCGCTACTGGATTTACTATGGTAGTGATGGAATAGGGACCAAGGTATCTTGGGTTGAATGTGCGTGGTCCTTTTAGAGGTAGATATTTGGTGGATAACCAGACTTGATCTCCTACTTGATATTGGGGAGCTTCCTTCCGATGTTGGTCTGCTCCTTTCTTGTATTGTTCTTTAGCCCTTTGAAGGTGAGAAACGGCTTCCTTAAAGGCTTGGGTGATTGTAGAATGCAGGTGGTCTACTGCTGGTGTTCCAAGATCTTGGAGTGGATCCAACTCCGAGGTTCGAGGGTGACTACCGTATAAAAGAAAAAACGGGGTCTTCCCAGTTCCCGAGTGGACAGAGTTATTGTAGGCATATTCGGCTATCCAAAGGATATCTTTCCAAGTTTTTTCAGTTTGTTGTAGCATGCAGCGCAAATACTGTTCCAGAGTTTGATTGGTCCTCTCGGTTTGTCCGTCGGTTTGAGGGTGGTGGCTGGTCGAAAGTCTCACATCAATTTGAGCCGACCGACAGCAACTTCGCCAAAAATGAGAAATAAATTGACTACCTCGATCCGAAATTAGAACTGAAGGAAAACCGTGCAGTCGGACGATGTTTTCGAGAAATTCTCGGGCCAGAGTTGCTGCTGTTGGTAAGCCTTTGAGTGGAATGAAATGCGCCATCTTGGAGAATAGGTCCACGATTACTAGGATCGTATTGTATCCGGAGCATGGAGGTAAATCGGTGATGAAGTCCATAGAAAGCGTATGCCAAGGGCGAGGCGGGATGTCAATAGGGCGTAAGAGGCCGGCTGGTTTTTCCTTTTGACTCTTGTTTTGGGCGCATACTCCACAGGACATTATAAAGTCTCTGATATCTTTTTTCCAAGACGGCCACCAGAAGTAGCCCTTGATCTTTTCCGAGGTCTTGGTCATACCGGGATGTCCTTCCATTAAAGAATCGTGATAACAAGAGATTACCTTTTTCTGTAAATCTGTGCTGGGCAGGTATAACCGTTCTTGGAAATATAATAGGTTGTCCTTCACCGTAAAGTCCTTTCCCTGCAGATGCCAATTCTGTATGTCTGCTGGAGTTACCAGTAGCCTGGCTTTATCCTTAACTTCCTCTATGGATTGTGTGGCGATTACACCTAGAATTCTTTGTTCGGGAATGATAGGTACAGGTTTAGGATTGATCAAATGTTCTTCCACTCCCATCCAAGAAAGGGCATCAGCTTTACCGTTTTTTGTACCAGGTCGATAGGTAATTATGAAGTCAAACTCGGCAAAGAATAGTGCCCAACGGAGTTGCCTAGAGGATTGAGCTTTTGCGGTTTTAAAATATTGCAGGTTTCGGTGATCTGTAATCACAGTAACGGTGTGTCGGGCCCTCAGAAGATAATGCCGCCAAGCCTTAAAGGCGGACTTGATAGCTAGAAGTTCCTTATCAGTAATAGTGTAATTGATTTCAGGAGGCGAGAATTTGTGGGACCAAAATGCCACGGGATGCAACTGATTGGTTACTGGGTCCTTTTGTGATAGAACTGCCCCCATGGCAAGGCTCGAAGCATCAGTTTCAACGATGTAGGGGAGTTCTGGGCGAGGATGTTTTAAGATCGGTGCAGAGATAAATCTAGTCTTCAAATTCTGGAAAGCTTGTTCCGCCTCGGTAGACTATTCAAAACGTTTGTTTTTCTTTAACAAGGCGGTGATGGGCTGGACTATTCGAGAGAATTCGGGGATAAACCTGCGGTAAAAGTTAGCGAAGCCTAACATGCTTTGAACACCTTTTACGGAGGATGGCGATGGCCATTTGAGAATTGCATCGACCTTCTTTGAATCCATACGCACTCCTCTAGGTGATAATATGAATCCCAAGAATTCAACTTCAGTCACGTTGAAAACACATTTTTCCAACTTAGCGAAAAGTTTGTGTTGACGCAATCTCTCGAGGACCATTTTCACGTGTTTCCGATGTTCAGTTTCCGATGAAGAATAAACGAGGATGTCGTCAATGTAAACAACAACACACACATCTATGAGCTCTCTGAGGACATCGTTCATAAAATATTGAAAGGCGGCCGGGGCATTGCAAAGTCCCAAGGGCATGACCTGATATTCAAATAGCCCATACTTGGTGCGGAAGGCCGTCTTCCATTCATCGCCCTCTTTTACTCGTACCAAGTGGTAGGCTCCTCTAAGATCCAGCTTTGTATATATGCATGCTTTTCTGACTTGGTCCAGGAGTTCAGGGATCAAAGGTAACGGGTATCTATTCTTAACGGTGATCTGGTTCAGGGCGCGATAATCTATACAAGTTCTAAGGTCCCCTTCTTTTTTTGGAACGAAGAACAAAGCTGAGGAAGCAGGGGACTTGGAAGGACGAATAAACCCATTCGCTAGGTATTGATCCAGGTATTGTCGGAGGTGAAGATTCTCAGGCTCGGTGAGGGCATAAATTCTACTACAAGGAGGAGTACATCCAGGTATCAGGTCTATCTGGCAGTCATAAGACCTATGAGGAGGTAGAGAGTTAACCTGATCCTTCCGGAAAACATCTTGGAATTCTAGGTATTCAGGAGGTAACTGGGGAGCCTCCGAGGAAATTGCTGCCAGTGCAACACCAGGTCGAGGGTGACAAGTAGAGACACATTCTGGAAACTGAACCGTTCTTGCTCGCCAATCAATCTGAGGATTGTGCTTCTCTAACCAAGGAATTCCTAGAATAATCTGGAACTGAGGGGCCTTGATCACATCGAACACGATCTTCTCATGGTGTCCATCTTGACTTACTAGCGTCACTTCTTGGGTGGTATGCGTTACTGGTCCGGAGGCTATCTCCGTACCATCCACCGTAGTAATGACGTCCTTTACAGCCTTTGGACAAAGAGTCAGATTCATCCTCAAAACCATTTCATGATCCACATAATTGCCAATGGCACCGATGTCGACGTAAGCTTCAATCGCATGTAATCGATCCGGATGTTCAGGGCTAATGAGGACCATAGGTATCACGAAATGCGAGGTCACGGAACTTGTTTTAACGCTCGGCAAGAGGACCTCTATTCTTGTCGGGCGAGGTCGTTTCCCTGCTCAGAGTTTATGACCCTGGTAACTGCAGCTCCTACTGCCTTCTTGGCTGGTTTCACCGGACAGTCTCGAAGAAAGTGCCCCGAGTTTCCGCAATAGAGGCATAATTGCAGCTGTTTTCTCCTTTCCCGCTCCTTTTGTGTTAGTGGTCCTTTCAGGCCCCCTATTTGCATGGGTTCCCCGGAGTCTACTTCTTTGGTAGGAGTTGGTGGTTTGGAAAATACTCGAGCATCAAACTTGGAACGATCGGCCTTCCTGTTCTGCAGTCTGTGGTCAATTTGAACGACTAAGTCAATATAGTCCGAACAGTCTTGCGGGTGATTCACTACTTGGGCTAACACATCTTTGAGCTCTCCACGTAGACCTCTATAAAACAACGTAATCCTTTTGTCCTCAGGCCATCGAGTTTCCACTATCAGTCTGTTGAAAGACGCAATATAAGCCAAAAGGTCTTGATTACCCTGTCGCAATGAAAGGAGCTTATTGTCCAAGGCCTGCCTCTGTGAATGTCTTGCAAACAGTTTTTCCATACTGAGCTGAAAAGCTTGAAAATCATGGAGAACCGGATCATCTTGATTAACTAGAGGGATCGACCAGTCTGCCGCATTGCCACTAAGGTACGAAAGCACGAAAGCTACCTTACCTTGATCAGTTGGAAAGGCTGCTGGCCGGCATAAGAAGTGCAACCGGCACTGATTAATGAATACTGCAAACCTCTTTGGGTCACCAGAAAATCGTTCGGGCGGAGCCAGAGGTACATTCCCAGGTAGGTTGATCGGCACTGGGTTCGTAGAGGATGTTGAAGGAAGATTTGCCCCTGATGCGGGTAACGGAGTTTGTCCGTCTTGTGACTGTAGCAATTGTCTACAAGATCGTCTGTTCGCTCCTTGGAAATAATCAGTTCCCTTCTTAGAGCATTCGTTTCCTGACGGGCTGCATGCACTTCTGCTCTTAGTTCCCCAAGTAACTGGGCTAGTTGGTCGGTATCCGAGGTTTCCATAGCGCCTGGGTGGGAATTTTACCGTCGGCTTTGTGTTCTGTAACGCTCACCTGATTCCCGCAGAGGCGCCGGTCTTGACTGGGTGAATGCCGTATCTTCAAAGGTGATGTGTAACACACGGTTGGCTCTTTGGGCTAGACCTCTGTGCACTGTATGTCTGACTCGATGAGTAAGATGTCTTAGGTAAGTGAACGCCGAGCTCTCCATCTGCCTCGGGGCAGGGTGCCGTAACCAGTTCCTTCACTGGATAAGGGTGCAGGCCTCTTGACCTCAGAGGACTGCTGTCCGTCGTTAACTGCACGAACGGTAAGTTCTGGGCGCTTCAAATGTCTTAAAAGTCTTTTGTAATGATATCTCTTGTTTTGCAGAGTTCCGGCGATGGCGGATGGCGGGCTGATGAGAGTTGAGGATCGAACCCGCGTGAGGAATAGAAGCGCCTGGAAGCACGTAGGTAAGCGCTTGTAGCCTGCTTCACGATGCGCACTAACTGTCCCTTTTATCTTGCAGGTACAAGTTCGGAGCTTTAGAGAAGCTGAAGGGTGCTGGAATACCCACTGGATTCGGCGTGGGAAGGAGTAATGGCACGTGAGTAATAAAGTTGCCCAATGTCTTTAAACGCACCTTCTTTTGTCTTTCAGATGCGGGATGCAGCGCCGAAGGCCTCCGGAGCGTGCGAAGAGCTGGTAAGCTTTTGTCTTTCAGATGCCGGAATGCAGTGCGAAGACCTCCGGAACATGCGAAGAGTAGGTAAGCCTTTGTCTTTCAGATGCCGGAATGCAGCGCGAGGCGTTGGTGACAGCCGATGGACCAGGTAAGAGATGCGCTGCCACTGAAGACCGTAGTGCTAACCTGTTCTTTCTTTGTCTTTACAGGTGCTGCTGGAGACTG
Organism: Ambystoma mexicanum; assembly: GCF_040938575.1. NCBI lineage: Eukaryota > Metazoa > Chordata > Amphibia > Caudata > Ambystomatidae > Ambystoma > Ambystoma mexicanum. Next base: position 135,073,288 of record NC_090929.1, read on the forward strand.
GATTCCAGGATGGTAAGCCTTTGTTTCCTTAGGCCCAGGATCAGAAGCAGAAGACACGATGAGCGTTCTGCTGCAGAGAATGCAGAATAACACAAAGCAAGATTCATCCATCGGGTGTGGTTTAAATAGCCTCCTGTAGTGCTTAGGTATCTCCTTCCACAGCCACGCCTAGGTAAGAAAAGAGTTCCTGCTTTCCAGAAGAGTTCCAGTGTTCTGAACCTAGGGAGTGGCTCCTGCCCCACCCAACAGGAAAAGTAGTCCCAAACAGAAGAGGATCCGGGGTTCAACTGGCAGGTAAGTAAGCAGCATGGTCTGCTGCAGGTAAGTCCACCCAAGCATTATGAGCCCGGCGCTTCCAATTGGGACTGGCTGGCACTCGGAACCGGGGTTATGGGTCTGCTTCCAAGGGAGTCGGGCAAGTCCTGATCTTTTGGAAGCAGAGATCATGACACTGGTTCTCTCCAGACAAGAGTACTGCAACAGTCTCTTTCTCAATCTTCCTACTTCTACCCTCCGACCTCTTCAATGTATCCAGAACAGAACTGCAAGACTTATTCTTGGCCTCAAGCCCAGGGAGCTCATCTCTCCGGTGCTGAAATCCCTCCACTGGCTCCCTGTGGCTGCAAGGATCAAGTTCAAGTCCCTCTGCATAGTCCACAAGGCTTTCTGGGGCCGGGCCATACTATCTACAATGCTTTCTTCCTAAATCCTCTACTTCTGGAGCCCTCCGCTCAGCCTCCTCCACCTCGCTGAGGATGGGCCATTTTTCCAAGCAGAGATTTGGGTGTAGATCCTTATCCTCTGCAGGTGCCTCCCTCTGGAACAGCCTCCCTGCCTCTCTCCGTCTTGAGCCGGATCTCCTTAAGTTCCGGAAACAACTCAAGATCTTCCTCTTCTCTTTCTCTCTCCCTCTACCGTGCTAACCTCCTTTCTCTTTTCTCATGCTTCCCTCCTATTTTCTCATCCCCAACTCTGCTCAGTTACGCTGACTGGTCACCTGGTGCACCTCCAGAGCCTCACAGGTCCCAGGCTCCCCGCCTGTCCTGCACTTGCCTCCGGGCCTCTGCACTCTGCCTGGCACTACCGCACTCGGAATACGTCCCATGAGAGAGGCACCCACTTTGCACTTAACCCAGGCCCCTTCTGGACTGGGCACACTTGTCCCCCTCCTCCTCCCTCGCACTTCCTGTCTGTGCACTTGCACGTCCTTGAATGTACTAGGCCTAGCAAGATTGTCCTGCCCTCCCTCTGTCGCCCCTCGCCAGCTTGGTTGTGACTGAAATACTAGTGCACAGGTGCGTTAGTGATGACCAACCTCCAATTAATCTGAACATAGCCATGCCTAGTACAGTAATTTATCGTTCTGTATGTCCTTTTCCCTCTCCCCCACCATTCTCTCCCCACTCTCGGTCATGCACTTGCACTATCTGACAAGTCGTAAGGCATAGTACAGTAGTTTATTGATTTATGTTCTTTTCCTTCTCCCTCTGCCCCCTTCCCTCTTTACCTCCTGTCATGCACTTGCACTAGTAGAAATACCTCTAGCCTAGTACACTAGTTATTTTTGTTAGATCATTCAAAAACTTCAAGGCCTAAGAATGATGACTGTATTCCCTTGTTCCCTTCCCGCCTCGAAGCGCTTTGAAGCACTTCACTTGCGTATAAGCGCTTTACAAATAAACAATTACAATTGATATAGTAAATACAATTCTTCCTCTTTCTGTCACAAAAACGGTCTTTTGTTTTATGGCAAGTGCTGGTGTTTTCGATTCCTCCCACTCCTCCCCAGTCCCCCGTCTGTGCAGTGGGTGAGCCTTTGTTTTGTGGAATCTTTGGTAAACACTGAGCAAAAGGCCAGATCTATCTTCTATACTTGCAAGGAGCTGGCACACATTGTCCCGCGGCTATTTGAGGTGGCAACCGAATCACCTGTCCATTCTAGTGAAATGCGGATGAAGCCTGGAATTCCCAAACAGGTTCTGCGGGAAGGAAGAGTGCACTACAGGTTGAACTCGATTTGAACGAAACATGCGAGCACACAAACCTTAAGGCAAGTAGGTCCTGCCAATCGGTGAACCAGAAGCGTGTGTTTATGGAAGGGAGTGGGCTATATGATGTGGGGAAAAACGTAGGGTCTGAATTTATACTGATTGTATTTCTGGTCTTCTGGGTCCAGGTGCTATGGGTACTCTTCTGTGAAAATCCATTGAAATCAAAGCTGGGCTCCTACTGAAATGGCCATGAATAAGTGCTGGCTCCAGTAACCGCCAGTAGAACTTCCAGCTGATCGGCTGCAAATACTTTCTACTGAATCTGCTTGCTGTATTTGGAATGCTGGAGATCGGTTTTTCTTGCCACAGGAGAATTCGTCGAATTAGAGTTAGTCGAATTATTTTCGTCGGATTTTGCCGAAAATATATGTGGGGGGTGGGTTTAGGAGAATAATTAGTATAGGGATGTACAGGGGCTGCGGGGATCTCGACCCATATATTTGCGGCAAAATGTTCGCTTGTGTATATTTATGGCAAAGGAATAACACACAATATGGAGAAAAAAAGTCCCTTGATCATAGTTACAGTCGCAATAGGCGCTGTGTGATAGATCTCTGATTAGAAGTGCTTGCCTCGCCGTAAAATGTCCCCTGCGTGTGGCTACTATGACAAGCATGTGTCGGCGACATTGGAGCATTCACGACTGTACTATGCCTGTCATATAACAGCGAACACCTGCTGGCTTTACTGATGCTGGCAATTACTAGCATAAAGAATGGGCCTCGTGAGTGTACGCAACGAGGCAGCCACCGACCCCCTCATGTTGCTGCTTTGCAACTCCAGTGATGTAAACAGAATAATACAAGTGCGCAACCTTCAGGCTTGGGTACCTGTATGCAGATGGTGACACGCCCCAGGCCAGTTGGATGATGGAAGTGCAGTACTGTTTTTTTAGTTTGCATTCTGGGACTTGCAGTCCTGGATTTAACCATTCTAAATCCAGGGCAAGAAGCCCCAGAGTGCAAACAAAGGAAGTGGGACTGCAGCATCGTCTCCCAAACAGTTCCTAGCAGATTGTAGTGCCCAGGGGAGATAAAGGATTTATAGTCAATGGCGACTGGTGGTTTTACCCATGGGATGTCTTAATATTTCCCCTCAATTAGTGGGACCAACTGGGCATAGTTAGGGAGCCCAAAGCAATGCAAGACAGTTTGGTGTGCCCCGCCCCCACCCCCAGAACATTTTTACAAAATGGGTTAATATGGTACATTTTACAGCACATTTTGTGAGACGAACTGGATAAAAGGCCTTATGATTCGTAATCTGTTCTGCAGAGTAACACAAGGAAACATTATATATATGTACCATGCTTGGTCATCAACCGTACACAGAAGCATTGTAGAACACTTTCATGATCCCTGTGAACAGTAGAACACTTTCATGATGTTGCCCATCATCTATGCAAACACTGCCACTGGAAAGTACATATTTATGATGCCTTTGTCCACATTAAATGGCAGTAAAACACTTGGCCATGTTGCCTATGCACATATAAATGCCAGGATCGCCACTGTAAATCAGTTACAGGATGATGCCACAACATAAGCCAGCATGCCACTGAAAAAGGACCATTCATGCTGCCTGTGTGACCATGTGTCCTGCCTCTTCCACCGGACACACGCATGCTGCACGTGTACACACACTGCACTTGTTCACACACACACAGTCACTAAGCCACACACACACACATACACAACCACAGACTCACTCCCTTTCACGCACACTCTGCACAACATTTTTTAAACCCTTTTTCTAAAATAAAAAACATTTCCATTTGGTCATCTGATTTTGCCTCCACTCATCTCTATTGGGGCTACAGAGGCTTAAGCTAAGGCACTGGTCTGTTTATAGCCGGCGGCAACTGATTTCAGTAAAACAGGTGGGACACATAGCTTTGTAGCCAGGCAATCTTTGTCCAGTAGTGAGCATCACCTTTCTGACACAGCATAGCTACCACACATCCATCTGATTGTAGCTTAAAGTCAGGCATGTTTACTTAAAAAAAGCAAGTATTCAAGCAGGTGTCACAGGGCCACAACAGGGCATGGAGGAGGGGCCATCCACCCACAGCACTCTCTGGCTCCATTACTGCTCAGAAATGGAATGAAGCATGTTGGCATGCACACACCTACTCACTCTCTGATGCCTTTGACGTGTGTTCAGTGTCACTTTACTTTGTGCACTGAAAAGATTAAGATATCAGTGCACGGAGTATAAAGAAAGGTGCTGAGGCGGGCGCAGAGGTATTGTGCCTGTCTTAATATCTTTATTTATTCTCCAGGGCATTTTGTAGTTTTTGAAGGTGTGCACGGACCAGGAGCTAGGGCTCCGCCTCACTTTTCCTTCCACCTCCAAAAACCACTTGGTTTTTACACCAGCGTAATATTTTTCTGCTGGCATAAAATCTATGGATTCCTATCGCATCCGCCTACTTTTTGTACTAGCAAAACTCAGGTGGATTCCATAGGAGTCCATTCTAAATGCATACATGCACGAATACACACACGAAAGGCAGCGTGGCAGCGTTTACTTTATTTGCAAGGCAAAGTACAAAACAAAGGCATACAGGCGATTAAACCTGCATTTACAACTTTGCAGCGTGTTGCAGGGCATGAATAGACTGGGGAGTAGAACATTACACTTTGTTGATAATCACTGATGACATCACTGCCGCCGTTTTTTTCTCTCTATTGAATGAGTAGGGAGGGGTGCAGTAGGATGGTGTACACATCCTTGTATTTTTACTTTTTAATCGGTATGAAAGGAGTGAACATACAGGGAAGAACAATACACATGTTCACACTGCAACTAGCAGCTAACAACAATGTTTGTGACAAAACATCTGCAGTATTACTCGTAATCTGGCGAGCCTTCCCAGGTTTTAGATTTAAAAAATACTGGGGGAGGGGTGTCATATTCCAGGTGAAGGGGATCGGAAATAATGTCGGTAAATATAATTACCGATATGTTTACAGATAGACCTCATTTTGGTGCATATGTTTGCAGGGTAACAGGGCAGCATGAAATTACCACCTGGTGAACGAATCTACAGCTCGCAGGGAGAAGCGCAAGAGAGAACGTGAGGGGGGCGAAGGGTAATGGCAAAGTGGAGTGCAAGCAATCATGATAATGGACGCAACATGTGCACAAAGCCACAATAACGCAAACATTAACGACCAGGAAAAGAGCAGACCATCATATGCAGTTACGTGGAAAGTCCGGAATCCAAAGCGGTCTGAAGTTTAAAACAGCCAAATGTTTCGGACAAGCGAACGGGCAGTGCTGCCGGCACGCCTGTGTTCAGCGGATGGCAAGAGGCACGAGCTTTCTTCTTCGCGTGGAGGGTGTGAGCACAGGCCAGGTATGGCAGACGCATGCGCACTGTGACCAAACTAAACTAGAAGAGCCGTGGGTGGGTCTCTGCTCCTCCTGCCCCTGATCTCAGATGCGGTGCTAGCCAGTGCTGATCACAAGGAAGTGCTGACGATGAGGCCATGGGCCCGTCTGCAGGCAGAGGTGGACTGGCCTATAGGGAACTCTGTAGATTTCCCGGTAGGCCTCTGCATTCTGGGCCTATTTTGTGTGTTATTTCCAAATTTTCACATAGGAAAAGGGTCGGCCTTGCTGAAAATATGTAATATGGGGCCACTTTGAAAACTATTTCCAGGGCCTCTTTTGGCTCCCCGTCTACCCCTGTCTGCAGGCCCCATAAAAGCACTCCGGCATTTACAGGCAACAAATGGATGCTATGTGCATTAGATTGCCCTCAAATCCAAGACAGAAGGGCATTGCACAATCCCAAGTCTCACATCCATATGGGAATGTCACTGCTGTGCAAGAGTGAAGGGCATTGCACGATCCCAAATCTCACCTCTATATGGGAATGTCCTGACTGTGCAAATCTGCAGGACATGCTCCCTCAATATGAGAATGCCGCTTCTGTACAAGGCAGAAGGGCATTGCACAATACCAAATCTCGCCTCCATATGAGAATGTAACATTGCAAGAGAGAAGGGCATTGCACAATCCCAAATCTCTCTTCCATATGAGAATGTCACATTGCAAGAGAGAAGGGCATTCCACAATCCCAAATATCACCTCCACATGAGAATGTCACATTGCAAGAGAGAAATGTATTGCACAATCCCTATCTCACCTCCATATGAGATTGCCACATTGCAAGAGAGAAGGGCATTTCACAATCCCAAATAAAACCTCCATATGAGAATGTTGCTGCTGTACAAGAGAGAAGGGCATGACATAATCGTAAATATCACCTTTATATGAGAATGTCCTGACTGTGTAAAATCAGAGGGACGTGGCCCCTCAATATGAGAATGCTGCTGCTGTGCAAGAGAGAAGGGCATGACATAATCCCAAATCTCACCTCGTTACTGGAATGTTGAAACTGCAAGGCTGACGGACGTGGTGCAATCCCAATTCTCATCTCTATGTGGGAATGTTGCTGCTGTGCAAGAGAGACAGGCACGACATCATCTCAAATCTCATGTCCTGAATGTGCAAGACCAGAGGAACATGGTACCTCAATATGAGGATCCTGATTCTGCACAACGCAGCAGGGCATTGCACAATCCCAAATCTCAACTCCACATGAGAATGTCGCTGCTGTGCAATAGAGAAGGGCATGACTTAATCTCAAATCTCACCTCTACATGAGAATGTCCTGACTGTGAAAGCCGAAGGGGTGATGTAATCCCAAATCTCACCTCTATATGGGAATGTCGCTGCTGTGCAAGACTGAAGGGCACAGGACCTCAATATAAGAAAGTTACTTCTGTACAAGGCAGAAGAGCATTGCGCTATCCCAAATCTCACCTCCAAATTAGAATATTGCTGCTGTGCAAGAGAGAAGGGCATTGCACAATCTCACATTTAACCTCCATATGAGAATGTCACACTGCAAGAGAGAAGGGTATTGCACAATCCTAAATCTCACCTCCATATGAGAACCTAGCTCCTGTGCATGATGTGCAATAGGGAAGGGCATGACTTAATCTCAAATCTCACCTCTACATGAGAATGTCCTGACTGTGAAAGGCCGAAAGGGGTGATGTAATCCCAAATATCACCTCTATATGGGAATGTTGCTGCTGTGCAAGGCTGAAGGGCACAGGACCTCAATATAAGAATGTTGCTTCCGTACAAAGCAGAAGGGCATTGCGCTATCCCAAATCTCACCTCCAATGAGAATGTCCTGAATGTGCAAGACCAGAGAGACATGGTACCTCAATATGAGGATCTTGCTTCTGTACAACGCAGCAGGGCATTGTACAATCCCAAATCTCACCTCCATATGAGAATGTTGCTGCTGTGCAATAGCGAAGGGCATGACTTAATCTCAAATCTCGCCTCTACATGAGAATGTCCTGACTGTGCAAGGCCGAAGTGGTGATGTAATTCCAAATCTCATCTATATATGGGAATGTTGCTGCTGTGCAAGAGAGAAGGGCATTGCACAATCTCACATCTCACCTCCATATGAGAATGTCTCACGGCAAGAGAGAAGGGTATTGCACAATCCTAAATCTCACCTCCATATGAGAACCTAGCTCCTGTGCAAGAGAGAAGGGCGTGACATAATCGCAAATCATACCTTTTATGGGAATGTCCTGACTGTGCAAGACTGGAAGTACATGGCCTCTCAATATGAAAATGTCACTTCTGTGTAAGGCAGAAGGGTATTGCACAATCCTAAATCTCACCTCCATATGAGAACCTAGCTCCTGTGCATGATGTGCAATAGAGAAGGGCATGACTTAATCTCAAATCTCACCTCTATATGGGAATGTTTCTGCTGTGCAAGGCTGAAGGGCACAGGACCTCAATATAAGAATGTTGCTTCTGTACAAGGCAGAAGAGCATTGCGCTATCCCAAATCTCACTTCCAAATGAGAATATTGCTGCTGTGCAAGAGAGAAGGGCATTGCACAATCTCACAGCTCACCACCAAATGAGAATGTCACACTGCAAGAGAGAAGGGTATTGCAAAATCCTAAATCTCACCTCCATATGAGAACCTAGCTCCTGTGCATGCTGTGCAATAGAGAAGGGCATGACTTAATCTCAAATCTCACCTCTACATGAGAATGTCCTGACTGTAAAGGCCGAAGGGGTGATGTAATCCCAAATATCACCTCTATATGGGAATGTTGCTGCTGTGCAAGGCTGAAGGGCACAGGACCTCAATATAAGAATGTTGCTTCTGTACAAAGCAGAAGGGCATTGCGCTATCCCAAATCTCACCTCTAATGAGAATGTCCTGAATGTGCAAGACCAGAGGGACATGGTACCTCAATATGAGGATCTTGCTTCTGTACAACGCAGCAGGGCATTGTACAATCCCAAATCTCACCTCCATATGAGAATGTTCTGCTGTGCAATAGCGAAGGGCATGACTTAATCTCAAATCTCGCCTCTACATGAGAATGTCCTGACTGTGCAAGGCCAAAGGGGTGATGTAATTCCAAATCTCATCTCTATACGGGAATGTTGCTGCTGTGCAAGAGAGAAGGGCATTGCACAATCTCACATATCACCTCCATATGAGAATGTCACACTGCAAGAGAGAAGGGTATTGCACAATCCTAAATCTCACCTCCATATGAGAACCTAGCTCCTGTGCAAGAGAGAAGGGCGTGACATAATCGCAAATCATACCTTTTATGGGAATGTCCTGACTGTGCAAGACTGGAGGTACATGGCCTCTCAATATGAAAATGTCATTTCTGTGTAAGGCAGAAGGGCAATGCACAATGCCAAATCTCACCTCTGAATAAGAATGTCGCTGCTGTGCAAGAGGTAAGGACATTGCATAATCCAAAATCTGACCATCATATGAGAATGTGGCTGCTGTGCAATAGAGAAGGGCATGCTATAATCACAAATCTCACCTGCATATGGGAATGTACTGACTGTGCAAGACCAGTGGGACATGGCCCCTCAATAGGAGAATATCCCTTCTGTACAAGGCAGCAGGCATTGCACAATCCTAAATCTGACTTCGATATGAGAATTCCGCTGCTGTGAAAGAGAGATTGGTATGACATAATCCCAAATCTCACCTCTATATTGGAATGCCCTGACTGTGCAAGGCTAAAGAGTGTGTTGTAATCTCATGTCCATATGAGACTGTTGCTGCTGTGCAAAAGAGAAGGGCATGACATAATCCCAAATCTCACCTATAAATGGGAATGTCCTGACTGTGCAAGAGCGGAGGGACATGGTCCATCAATATGAGAATGTCGCTTCTTTACAAGGAAGAAGGGCATTGCACAATCCCAAATCTCGCCACAATATGAGAATGTTGCTGCTGTGCAAGAGAGATTGGTATGACATAATCCCAAATTTCACCTCTATTTGGGAATGCCCTAAATGTGGAAGGCCGGGGGGCTTGTTGTAATTCCAAATCTCACCTCTCTATGGAAATGTCCTGACAGTGCAAGGCCAAAGTGCAAGCCATAATACCAAATCTCACCTCTATATGGGAATGTTCTGACTATGCAATGCTGAAGGGCATGGTCCCGCAAAATGAGAATGTCGCTTCTTTACAAGGCACAAGGCCATTACACATTCCCAAATCTCACAACAATATGAGTATGTTGCTGCTGTGCAAGTGAGATTGGTATAACATAATCCCAAATCTCACCTCTATATGGGAATGTCCTGACTGTGTAAGGCTGAAGAGCATGGCCCCTCAACATGAGAATGCGGTTCTGTGCAAGACAGAAGGGCAATGCTGTTGGGTGTCCTGACCCACGTTTGAGCTATCATGCTGCAACATTTGGTGCTGTGGGCTTAGAAAATCCAAGATGGCCAAAAAGCCCACAAGTGCGCCAGAATCCAGGAGAACCACGCAGTTTGTGCGCACACCCAAAATGGTTACCTAACTTGCCACCCACCAGTGTAAAGAAAGATCTTTGTTAACAAAATCCACTGTTACTGATGTCAAAAAGTTGCTGAAATCGTGACTCATTGGACCACTTTAAAGATTCAACCCTTTTGTGGGGTTCCACATAACCATCTTACTGTAAGGAGCCCCATCAAAACAATGTTAAGCAAGGATGTACTACCATGTAAGAACCATTCCTGTTTGGAATGCATTAATCCAAGAAAAATCCCCAAAATGGGTGCATTACCAGTACTCACCACTATCAGAAAGCCGGCGTTTTAAAACCACCAGACTTTTTTTTTTGTGTGTAAAACTGAATAAATGAACCCAAAGCAGGCCAAAGAAAGACTTACTGAGGGGTGGATACAATGTAAAGTTATATTCTGAAGTGACTTGAAGGTTTATAACAAGACTGGCTGAGCTGTGGATTTCAGCAGTTTAAGTAAATTTGGACTGAAAGACACTAAAAATCTAAATGTTTAAAAGAAATGAGTGACCTACTTTTGAGTGTCACATAGGTTGCAATTGTTTAAATGTCATAGTTTTAAACTTAGAATCAGCATTCTAGTGGCATATGTAAAAATTGTCTTGACTTAAACTGGGTAACTTAAAGAGAAATTACCGGTGGCCTGACTTAAGGAACTGAATTCTGACCACCATCTACCCCCGACAGCGGTTGAGACTTGCACAACAGCTGTGTTCCCAGGCCTAGCTGCCTTTTGCTGCTCCCACCAAAAGGGATCTGACACTTCTCTGATTGAATTACCTGGGCTCTGCAGGAAATTGAACAAAGCCCTGTCCTGACTCAGGCAAATGTTTTATTGGTGGGAGTCGTAAATGTGGCTTCCTCCTGGAAGGAAAGGGGAGGAGCACTGCATGTGAGAGCAAGCTGGCTTGGCAGAAACTGGGAGGGGGAGAACTGGAGACAGAGGCTGAGCTTGAAGAAAGTGGAAAGACTGGTTTCTGTACCATGTGACCTGAAAAGACACACCCCTGTAGCCAGAATATGGTTTTAGAAAAAGATGAATAACTCGTAGTACGGACTTGTCATAATTATTTAAATGATACCATAATTCTTGTGATTTTTCTGCCCACATTTTAAGAGGTTTTTAGAACCGGTGGCATGATCTGGGGGCAAACTAGCAGTTAAGAGGGTATTACTTAAAATGTCTGCATGTGAAAAGTCTGATACTTCATCAATTAATGCCTGCATGCCATGCACACATTTGGGTAAATTTGAGTAAGAATCTGATATTGGTAACTTGACCAAAAAGTGAAATATGTTGCCATTTCTCAATGCAAGCTCTCAGGAAGAGCAGATTTGAACAGGGTATATCTCATGTGATATGCATGATGGGTGCATGTAATTTCAAACCACTGTGTAGCTATGACATATGTCTTTTTGATCAAATATAGATTGTGTGTAAAGTTGACAGGGGTGGGTTCTCTGTATCATAAACAGACCTCATCATGATGACACTTCATTTCATTCCCCCAATCAAGGGGAAGAGGAGGAAGTGGCCAATGACAAGTGGAGAGGGGCTGGCTAGTGATGCTGCTCACACACCCACTTTCAAAACACATAAAAGCAGACAGACAGGACAGATAGGGACATTCAATTTCATCTGCTGCGGGACGCTCTGCCGGGAAAATCCATACTTTACCTCCATCAACCTCCAGAGAGCCAACATAGAGACTTCAATCTATCCACCTTCAGAGACCAAGACTTTACTTCAGAATTTGTAGCAGAGAGGTCAACTACAAGCTAAATCCCTCTTTAGCAGGCCTCAAATCATTGCCATTATCACAGCCAGGCGAGCTGTTTGAATTCTTTGCAAGAACTCTTGCCATTTGCCAGAGAGCAGTGTTGTATCCAGAGAGAGACCAGCTGAACCGGAGAGCGCTGTATCCGGACCCACAGACCTGATCAGAACCAGAGACCCAGACCAGACCAGCAGAGTAGAGCTGACCCAGACGCTATGCGCAGAGACCGTCCGTGGCGAGTGAAGAAAACCTGACCAGATCCGTGGCGAGGCCCATTCTATTTCTAAATATATTGTGAGTACCTAGCAGAACTGTGCAGAACCAATCTCTTAGTTAAAATAATCTAATCCAAGCTATTTTAATCTAAGTAGAACTGCCCCCTAACTGTCACCTGTCATTTCTAGCTGCTAGCTGTCACTTGTCACTTTGAACTTTAAAATTTCAAATCTGAAAAACGACCTTTACCATATCGCTCATATCTCCATGACCGTTTGTCTTAGAGACTTGCAGTAACTTTCGTCTGAAAGCTGGGAATCTTGGCTTTTCAACGAACCTAGAACCGCATTCATATCCCCTATACCTTTGCCGCAATCGCGAAAAACGCATTCGTGAATTTTACCGCGATTTGCAATTTCTCCACTTGTGAAAACAGCAGCTTCCTTGCTTTCCTTGCTAAAAATTCGTTTGCCTCTTAAGAACCATCCCTGAATCATTGCTAGAGTGAGCCTGGACTAATATTAACTTGATACCACTCACCCTGAACGTCTAGAGGGGATTAAAAGCATTTTAGCATATTTTTCACTTCATTGCCAGCACATATAAAAGCATTTTGGGCCTGTGTTTCAAACTTCTGTAGTCTGAGCTTGCTGGGGTGAACTGAATTACATTTGATTGCATTTCTGAGAACTGTGTGCTTTCCTTCCATTTCCTTGCATTGCATAAAGGGGGGAGTGAATTGCCAGAGAAAAGTGATTACATTGTTTTGTTGAAATCATATTGAGTATTTTCTGTATTGCATTTTTCATTCAACATTACATCCATCTGAACTTATATAAAGCATTCTCTACCACCTTATTCTTCTGTTCCTATTCACAAGTGTGCTAGTGCCAGACTATCCATTATTGATTACTGCTCAGATTAAGTGTGATATCCAATTATTAATTATTATAAAGTGTGATATATATATCTATTGTGTAAATTATCAAATAAACCTTTTAACTTGCAAAACAGAACTACTTCTTGGCTCAGTGGGGTCAGGGGGATTCCAAGAGAGAGGTGTTATATAGGGGTAGTCATCCAGAACGCATGAATTGGACATAAAGATATATCAATAAGGGTTTCCATTCAGTATCCCAGACTAGGCATTGACTTAGCTGTAGTGTTGAATTGAATCCTCTTACAAATTGGGGGCTCGAGCGGGACGTTTGGGTTAGATCTACCATTTGTGCAGATTAATACAGCGTGCCAGCTGACCAGATACACATATCCGGTCGGATCACCACGCTGTGTTACGCTGTAAAGCACTCCTCAAAGGAACGCTCTAAGGAAAAGGTCTGTTTTGCAAAAATAAAATACAAACTTCTGTAAGTCAGGAAGGAACTCAAATCTCTAGAATGACGACCTTAGTAGACATGAAAATAGCCAGAGAGCACTTCTTACATAAGTTATTTGTGAGAGGTGAGTGGACTCACCAGGACCGCATTGTCTGGTTGCAGGCCATCACGCAACAGGTCACGGAAACAGGGTCAGATATATGGAGAGATCAGGGTCCCTTACATGTGGCCCTGAGTGAACTATACATGGCTCCTAAAGCTAAGGATGAACAAGACAAGATGGTTAGGATAGCGGCATACCTGTACCTATATATGGGAGACATGCAGGATAAATGTACTGAAAGCCAAGATCTGGCGAATAAGCGACAGATGGCGTTAGAGAAGGTCCAATCTGACCTGGTCTCTTCTGAGCAGAGGCTGCAGGGGAGCCAGGAGTCAGAAAATGAGAGTAGACAGCACATCATTAAAATAAAGAGGGATATGGACATCCTGCAACAGGAAAAGGCTGACCAGGATACTAGACTTCTGGCCCTGCAGAAGGAGCACCAAGACAGTTTGGACTCCTTACTGCAGAGCCAGAAAAAGCTGGAGCAACAATTAGACTTTAACAGGGCATGCACGGAGCAGGTAGCCACCCTGCAAAGTCATCTAGATAGAGTGAAGGCAGAGAGCAACAAGCTGATTTTGAAAGACCTGGATACCCAGGCAGAGTTTGATGAAGAACGCCAGAAAGCTGGTGCCTTTCAAAGGCAGAGGGACGATCTGGCGGCACAAATGCAGGCTCTTAGTCAGGAAAGAGACGCCTTAGGCCAGGAAGTCTGCCATTTAAAAAGAAAAACAGAAGAAAATCACTTGGCCCTCCAGGGGCTGGGTGACCTCCAAAAAGAACGCCAGAACTTGTTAGAACACACCAGGAGGGTGGAGGATGCTCTGGCAAGAAAGGAGCAGGCCACTAGGGACACAGCTCAGGAGGTAACCCTCCTGCAGCAAAGACTGGCCCAGTGCTCCAGGACCAATCAGGAGGCACAGAGAGAGAATGAGGCTCTCTGCCAGCACAATGATAGACTCCAACAACAGGTAGCGATGCAGGAGAGACTGATAGAGTCTAGTAAGGCCTTAACTGAGGAACTGAAGGCGCAGGCTCTTGCATTGCAACAGGGAGCAGGGGCGGATAGAGATGAGGTTCGCTGGGAAAGAGAAACTCCTGAGCATAACCCCAGGAGCCCTAGTACCAGAGGCCTTTATTTCTCTCAGTCCCTGGACTCTTCCACCCCCATGTCCCGTGGCGCACATGAGCACAGGGCCACAGGGATGGCAGATTACTATCCAGCCAGAAGCATGGGGCTCATAGGCCAGTACCACCCAGGAATGGAGGGGCGGGCATCCGGGTATGGGCACCCAAGCACAGTGCAATTTGATGGGGAACCCCAGGTGAGTAGGCCCATTAACGGCATCCTGAAAACCTCTGCCCAGTTAGGTCAGTGGGGGGGGGGGTACCCATCAAATCCTGGCAGCAAGGAGGGATCTGAAGACTCCTCTGAGCGGTACAGGACACAGGAGACCAGGTCCCCACATTCTGCCAGCCATTCCCAGGCTCGCAGAATCCGGGAAAACCTGGAAGAACAGACGGGAACCTCTGGGAGCAGTGCCTCTGAGTCAGAAGATGAATGGACCAGGGTTATCCGGACCAAAAGGGCCAATAAGACAAAAAGGGCCTTGCTTAAGGACCCCTTAAAGCAGATTAAGGCAATCGGGAGCGTCATCACGCCTTATCATAAGAACGCCAAGTATTCTGTTTGGGAGCACTTAGAGTTGTTTGAGCAAATGATGGAGACTTTCCATTTGAAAGACAGTCAAAGCTGTATTCAATATGTAAAGTGGACCTTCTCCCCGGAATACTCCAGTTTCTTTGCGGGGCTGGAGGACCAAAATCATTTAAGATGGTCCACCTATAAGGCGGCCATCTTGAAACATTTTTCTACTCATAGAAATCCTCAAGAGGCTCGCAAGGCAGCCTACAATTTACAATGTGGGGAGGATCAGGCCCCACAAGAATTTGTGCAGGAGTTAAAACGTGCTTTTGCACAGACCACAAGAAGGGTGCGCACGGATAGCAGAGAATTTATTAATACGTTTTTCCATGCCTTGCCCAAATATATAATGACCCAGCTCGTGAGGGATTTTCACGAGAAAAGATCTTTAGACTGGGTCATTGAACAGGCGACCCGGATCTATGAGGTGCAGAAGCCAATAGAAAATAAAAATAATGCGCCCAAAAACCCCAAAGCCAACAACACCCCTGCTGCTGCCAAGGTGGCAGAGGTAAAGGTCACCCCCGTTTTAGATTTGGAGATGGGGGGGCCTAAAAACCTACCTGCACCTAATAATGCTAGGCCCAGAAGGTCCTCGGGCCAGTCACAGACAGGGAGCCAGGGAGGCAGCCCCACAAATGGGGTCCCTCGCTCTCCTGATTATGTAAGCCCCCGTTACAAGGGAAATCGACCCATCCTGGGTTATGTGTGGACTCCTCCAGCCCAAGGGGGGGGATCCAGCCAAGCACCTAACCCAGGGAACTTCCCTCCTAACTTCCCACTGGAGGGCAGAAATTCTCCAAATCCTGGGCAGAACTTTTTCCCCAGGTATCCACCCAATTTCCAGCCCCAAAATCCGCCACCCTTCCTTCCCCAATTCCCTGAGCCCAGACAACCGAATCCGGGAGAGGGGAGGCCAAGGGTGGAGGGGTATCCAAATCTTCCCAACCAGGGGTACTACCAAAGAAGGGATAGCTACCCTTCCCGGGATCAGCCCAGGGGAGAAAACAGGGCCCCGTATCAGCCTGAGCGGGTTTCCCAGTTAGAGCGCCAGGTTCAAACATGGCGCGGGATCTGGGTCACATACTGAGGGCTCAGCAGAACCCTCAGATCGGCATGCCGGCGCAGAACGCAACCAACTCTGGACCTGGTGCTCCAGAACAATGACGGGGGCAGCACCCCGATAACTCACCGGTTCCCAGGGAGGAGGCACAAAGGGAAGGGGGGTGTAAAGCCTTGGAGGAAGCTTCCTTCCTCACTTGTAAACAGCCCCTGGAAAACCAGGAACCGGAAACAAAATCTCTTGCCCCTGAAAGTCTGCCTCCAAAGGAACAGAGGGGGGGTAGGAGAAACAAAAGACCCAAACAGACACAGTTTGAGGAGGAGGTACAGATCTTCCAATTTGAGGGAGAGGGATCCTCAGAGGATCCTGGGAAAAGGATCTTCTCCTTCAGAGAGGGGGGAACTCCTCCCAAAGAAAAATGGGTCCCTAGGGATGCAAATCCAGACTGGGGAGATGTGGAGACTGAGCTACCGCCGCCCACCATCTCATCCCAGAACCAACAGCAAGAAAATCCCCTGGTTCAAACCCATCCTGATGACTGCCTCCAAAAAGGGCGGGGCGTCCCAGAACCGGAACCAGGGGAACCCACAATGGCTCTGATCTCCAGTTGCCAACTTTTTCTTTCAGATTCCCAAGGCTCTCCACAGAATTCTGCCCAAATCTCTTCGCTAGCGATGTCCAAAACCAGAAAGTTAGCCCACCGGTTGTCCAAAAATGTGCATTATCTGTGCCCACTTGAGGAGAAGGAGGGAAGATACTATGCCCCGGTTCAAGTACAGGGGCAGGGTACAATTTTGGCACTGGTGGACACTGGATCTCAAGCTACCCTTCTGTCCAGAAGGGCCTTTGACGAACTGAATGCAGGAAGGGGAGAGAATTACCAAATTCTTCTCACCTCTCTTCCTGGACAACTGCAGAACTTTGACGGGAAGGAAATTCCCGTTGAGGGGACTGCAGACTTGGACATTAAGATCGGGCGACACAAGGTGAAACACCCGGTCATAGTAGTGACTCCAGAGGGCACCCCTTGTTTACTGGGGAATGACCTCCTGAGGAGGTTGTCACCCTTAATAGATTGCGTAAACAAGGTCCTCTGGACCCAGACTAGCCGACCAATAAAATTAAAACAGAGTGTCCACCATGTTAGTTTAAACGGCACCTGCCACATGGTTGAACAAAAATCTGACCAAGTAGAATTTCACTTCCAGAACAACCAAATTCCAGACGTGACAGTAATAGCAGTAGGACAACAGACTGGTGATGGGGGGTCCTCTCTATTTCTGAAAATCAACCTTCCTTCCAGTTTAAGGTGGTATTCCACACTGGAAGGAAACACTCTGAGATTCTATACTAATCCACAATCAGAAACTCCCACTCCTATAGTCCAGAAAGATGTGAAATCAGCTCAGAGCCTGGCTGATATTCAGCAAATTGGAGAGCAGTTGTTCATCCCTGTCCAATTAAATGATGGGAAGGACTCTGTTCTCGCTCGAGTGTGTGTGAACAACGGTAAGAGCTTCATCAGCGAAGCCATGTTCCGCCAACTCCCAAAAGATCCAGCCATTCCCACCTTCAAACTGATAGACAAATGGGAAATGGACCTGGAAGCACCCAATTCCGAACATCTCCTGCCAAGCAGGTGTATGCTCAAAATCTCCATTGGCAACAAGAGCATAGTCCACAATTGTTGGGTCGTGCGAGACGTCACTGCCGCTTTTTACTTAGGCAGTGACATTCTCAATCGCTTTGCCATTTGTTTGGACCTAATAAACCTCAAAGCTTGGTCCCGATTAGCGGATAATCCCATGGGCTTTGATGATCCAGAAAAAGCATTTAGGTCAGCTCAATTGCTACCTTATGCAGTTGAAATTCAGATCAAAGAGGAAGTCACCATCCCAGAAAGGACCCGACAATTCTCCCTGGAAGTGAAAGCTAAAAGAGGACAACATTTGAAAAACCCTGATGCTTATATACACCTAAATGCTTCTCTCCAACAGCAAGGGTTAGGGGTAAACCCAACACCATTAGTCAACATAGAACATGACACCATTCTAATAGAGGTGGATAACAGCGACTTAAAGAGTATTACTCTAGCCGCAGGCACCATTATTGGAATGGCGGTTGATGACTGTCATTTTTCCATCGATTTAGGTAATGAACTGTTAGGGCCAATCCCCAAGGACTGCTTTGACAGTGACAGTGATGACAATACAACACCAGACAGGATTTTTACCCGGCATGGGGGGAACTTCCTGGTGTACACTTCTTGCCCTTATGGTAAGGAAGATGTGACTTGTGACTTCAGGAGGGATGAGGTGATTTTCCAAGTCCATGAGGGCTGCCTTTCCCACCTGAAGCCCCCAGTCCAAATCAGCACTCTGACCAGGGACTTCTCCACCCAGCTGGAGGAGGCCGCTGAAATAGCCAAACCAGAAGTCTTTCCAGGCTTCAGGCAGATGGTGGAAGAGAGAGTCAACCTAGCTGATGCCTGTGTGACACTGGAACAAAAGCAAAAGTTGAAACAAGTTTTCTTGGATTTCCAAGATCTCTTTGCGGTAGACTCATATGACTGTGGTCGCACTGACATCCACACAACAACAATCCCTACGAACCCTGGCATGACTCCTGTGTTTGTGAAGCAATATCGCTTGCCTCTCACATCAATGGAGTCCCTTACTGAAATAATTAAGAACCTTGAGTCCCGGGGAATAATCCGTCCAGTCCACAGCACCTTCAATAATCCGGTGCTGGGAATATTGAAGCCAAACGGCCAGTGGAGACTCTGCGCCGACCTCAGGGAGCTCAACAAACGGGTCCATACTTCCCGATGGCCTCTGCCCTACATTGACCAAGGGCTGGCCCAGATCCAGGGGTCACAGGTATTCACTGCAATAGACCTGACCAATGGATACTGGACCGTGCCGATCAGTAGGGAGGACCAATACAAGCTGGCTTTTACCTTTGGGGGCCAGCAATATACATGGACCCGGACTCCCTTCGGATACCTTAACTCCGGTAATGAGTTCAATATTTTCCTACATAAGGCCATGCCCGACCTGGGTGCGAGGGGTAACCTGGCTTATGTAGATGATGTCCTCATCAAAAGTTCATCTGTGGAGGAACACATAGCGGAGATCCGTTATGTTCTGACGCAGTTGAGGGCCGCCGGAGCAAAACTTTCCTTTCAGAGAGCACAGTGGTGTAGAACCCGTGTTAATTTCTTGGGGCATGAGATTACTCCTCAGGGTCTCTGTCCCCAGGAAAAGAAAGTGGAAGCACTTCAGAAACTGAAAGACCCCACAACTCTGCGGGAACTAAGGAGCCTCCTTGGACTGACTAATTACAGCAGAAAGTTCATTGAGGGCTACGCAGAGATCACCAGACCCCTGATTCATCTCCTGAAGGGGGGGTCAAGTGGGAATGGGGTCCAGAACAAGCCGAGGTAGTAAGACAACTCAAAAGAAGCCTCTCACAAGCGCCCTGCCTAGCTTACCCTGTCAGAAACAAGGAGTTCTTCCTGGAGACGGGGTTCTCTAATACGTGCTTGACGGCAGTATTATACCAAAAGCATGACAAGGTCAATAAAGTAATCTCCTATGCGAGCAAAACTTTATCCTCTGTGGAGGAAAAATTCAACGATTGTGAGAAGGCACTCCTGGCAACGGTGTGGGCATTGAAGAATTACCGCCCGTTTATCCAGGGGGAACACATCATAGTGGAGACTCCACACCAGCCTCTGCAATATCTCCAAAGTGACAGAATCCGGGCCGGAAATGTGAGTAATTCCCGAATTACTTCCTGGATTCTGTCAATGCAAGGCTTTCCTGTGGAGGTCAGATATGGCCAAAACAAGAAGAGTCCCCTCGCGCAAGGTCTGGCTGACTTGCATGATTGTGCCAGAGAAAACTGTCTCGAGGACGAAAGTCTAAAAATAAAGGACAACATGGAGGCATACCTTAATTCCCCCCACAAAGTCTTTGAAGAAGACAAGTGTGAGGGAATGCCCACTGTATATGTGGATGGATGCTCTTACCATGTTGACAACGACGGGGAGAAAGAACTGGTGGCCGGCGTAGGGAATGCATGGGTGAATGAGTCCCCAGAACCCTCCGCTGGATACAAAATTGGTCCCCGAAGTAGTCAGGTGGCAGAGTTGATGGCTGTGCATCAGGCCATCCTCACTGCTGTCCAGCATCAACTCCACGAACTGGTCATAATCATAGATTCGGATTATGTACGGAACGGGTTCGTGGAGCACCTGGTTAATTGGAAAACCAGAGGCATGTTATGTGCTAACAACAAACCCTTGAAACATGGGAAGTTGATCCAAAACATTGATGATCTGGTCACCTCGAATGAGATGACCATCTATTGGAAAAAGATCAAGGGTCATTCCAAAGTAGAGGGACCAGACAAAACTGGAAATGACTTAGCTGATCAGCTGGCCAAAACCGGGGCCATCCAAGGGGATCTAATTGAGATTGAGTCCCTGTTGGGGGAAATCCAGGTCACTGCTATCACTAGGTCCCAGACAAATGCTCACAATGATCTTTCAATTGCACAATGGAGTAAGGAGACCCCTGATGCTGATTTGATTACAGCTCAGAAGGGGGATCCAATTATTGGTAAGTTTTACCAACACCTTGAGGACCCTGAGAACTTTCCCCTGACGGATACCGATTATATTCGGAAAGAGGACCTAAGAGTGTTGATGAAATGTCCAAAAATGTTCCGAATCCAAGACGGTTTGCTGGTAAGGAAATCCAAAGCTGGCCACGATCAGTGGGTGGTTCCTACCTCATTCCGAAGCCTGATGTTAAGTCACGCCCATGATGCGGCCACCGCCGGTCATAGGGGGTTTCACACAACACTGGAAATCTTAAGAGAGGTTGCATACTGGCCACACATGGGGCAGGACCTTGACCAATACTTGAAGGGGTGTCTTGTGTGTGCGCAATTTCAGCCGACGTCCCTCACACACCGCGCGCCTCTCCAAAAGAGGGGGATGACACTGCCATGGTCAGTTTTACAAATCGACTTTGTAGGCCCCGTGATTCGCTCTGCTAGGGGGAATAAGTACATGTTGACTGTGACATGCTTGTTTACCAAGTGGGTGGAATGTCTCCCAGCCCCAAATTGCAAGGCAGAAACTGCAGCTGCCCTGATGATTAACCACATCTTTTCCCGTTTCGGTCTACCTCAAAGGATTGAGTCAGACAGGGGTAGCCACTTCACCAGTGAAGTGATGACAAAGATGTGGGAGATACTGGGGGTCAAAAGGAAGTTGCATATTGCTTACCGGCCAGCTTCTTCTGGGGCAGTAGAGAGATATAACCGAACCATTCTGAGCATATTAAAGAAGTTTGTGGCAGATTCTGGGCCAAGTTGGGATATCCGATTACCTCTGGTCCTAATGGCCATCAGATCTACCCCTTCATCTGCAACCAAAATGTCACCATTTGAGTTGATGACTGGGCGCAAGATGGTGCTTCCACAGCATTTGCTCTACAGGACACAAGAGCAGACACTAATAAATGCCTCCACAACTCATGAGTATGTGGAGAATTTAAGGAAACACCTTCAACATGCTTTTGCTTATGCTCAGCGGAATCTAGAAAGATCAGCTGATAGCATGAAGACCCACTATGACCTGAAAACTTCCAGGAAGGAATATCAGGTGGGGGACCGGGTCTATCTATACAACTTCCAAAGAAACCAGGCAAAACAGCGAAAATTCTTGCCTACATGGAAGGGACCCTTTGAGATTATAGACAAGATCTCCCCTGTGGCCTACAAGATCCGCATCCCCAAAGGCGGTTTGGCAGAGGGGGAAGACAAGTGGGTCCACATTAACCAGTTGAAGTGTTGCCATCCCAGGCACACTCTGCAACAACTGGAGGAATCCTCTAGAATCCTAGAGGGTACTGTCTCAGATTAATTCAGTTCTAACTTAAAAGATCCTACATATAGCCTATCAAATTCTGTGTTCCTCAAGTTTATGTGTTCCTGTCTCTTAATTTAAAAAAATGTGCATGTTCATATCTGCTGAGTTCTAAAATATATATGCCACCCCACTATATCAATGGTGGGGGAGAAATGTCCATGAATAGGTATTGCCGCTCTTCCTTTGTCGTCCTAGGAGAAAGAAAACCTCGAGACTGGCCAAGGAGGACGATCCAGAGACCGGGAGCAGAGACGCGGGGGGCCCAGGGTACCGCCCAATATTCCCATCAGGACCGGCGAGGAGAACCGATCGATCAGTACTGGATGGAGGAAAAGATGCTGAACTGTGCCATTTGCAGAATTGGAAGAAGATTATGCGGACAGACCAGTGCGTGGGTCAAAACCCTTATGCACCCGACTCCCCATCGACTCAAATTCAAAGGGCAGTCACGTGGGGGGATCTGTTGGGTGTCCTGACCCACGTTTGAGCTATCATGCTGCAACATTTGGTGCTGTGGGCTTAGAAAATCCAAGATGGCCAAAAACCCCACAAGTGCGCCAGAATCCAGGAGAACCACGCAGTTTGTGCGCACACCCAAAATGGTTACCTAACTTGCCACCCACCAGTGTAAAGAAAGATCTTTGTTAACAAAATCCACTGTTACTGATGTCAAAAAGTTGCTGAAATCGTGACTCATTGGACCACTTTAAAGATTCAACCCTTTTGTGGGGTTCCACATAACCATCTTACTGTAAGGAGCCCCATCAAAACAATGTTAAGCAAGGATGTACTACCATGTAAGAACCATTCCTGTTTGGAATGCATTAATCCAAGAAAAATCCCCAAAATGGGTGCATTACCAGTACTCACCACTATCAGAAAGCCGGCGTTTTAAAACCACCAGACTTTTTTTTTTTTGTGTAAAACTGAATAAATGAACCCAAAGCAGGCCAAAGAAAGACTTACTGAGGGGTGGATACAATGTAAAGTTATATTCTGAAGTGACTTGAAGGTTTATAACAAGACTGGCTGAGCTGTGGATTTCAGCAGTTTAAGTAAATTTGGACTGAAAGACACTAAAAATCTAAATGTTTAAAAGAAATGAGTGACCTACTTTTGAGTGTCACATAGGTTGCAATTGTTTAAATGTCATAGTTTTAAACTTAGAATCAGCATTCTAGTGGCATATGTAAAAATTGTCTTGACTTAAACTGGGTAACTTAAAGAGAAATTACCGGTGGCCTGACTTAAGGAACTGAATTCTGACCACCATCTACCCCTGACAGCGGTTGAGACTTGCACAACAGCTGTGTTCCCAGGCCTAGCTGCCTTTTGCTGCTCCCACCAAAAGGGATCTGACACTTCTCTGATTGAATTACCTGGGCTCTGCAGGAAATTGAACAAAGCCCTGTCCTGACTCAGGCAAATGTTTTATTGGTGGGAGTCGTAAATGTGGCTTCCTCCTGGAAGGAAAGGGGAGGAGCACTGCATGTGAGAGCAAGCTGGCTTGGCAGAAACTGGGAGGGGGAGAACTGGAGACAGAGGCTGAGCTTGAAGAAAGTGGAAAGACTGGTTTCTGTACCATGTGACCTGAAAAGACACACCCCTGTAGCCAGAATATGGTTTTAGAAAAAGATGAATAACTCGTAGTACGGACTTGTCATAATTATTTAAATGATACCATAATTCTTGTGATTTTTCTGCCCACATTTTAAGAGGTTTTTAGAACCGGTGGCATGATCTGGGGGCAAACTAGCAGTTAAGAGGGTATTACTTAAAATGTCTGCATGTGAAAAGTCTGATACTTCATCAATTAATGCCTGCATGCCATGCACACATTTGGGTAAATTTGAGTAAGAATCTGATATTGGTAACTTGACCAAAAAGTGAAATATGTTGCCATTTCTCAATGCAAGCTCTCAGGAAGAGCAGATTTGAACAGGGTATATCTCATGTGATATGCATGATGGGTGCATGTAATTTCAAACCACTGTGTAGCTATGACATATGTCTTTTTGATCAAATATAGCTTGTGTGTAAAGTTGACAGGGGTGGGTTCTCTGTATCATAAACAGACCTCATCATGATGACACTTCATTTCATTCCCCCAATCAAGGGGAAGAGGAGGAAGTGGCCAATGACAAGTGGAGAGGGGCTGGCTAGTGATGCTGCTCACACACCCACTTTCAAAACACATAAAAGCAGACAGACAGGACAGATAGGGACATTCAATTTCATCTGCTGCGGGACGCTCTGCCGGGAAAATCCATACTTTACCTCCATCAACCTCCAGAGAGCCAACATAGAGACTTCAATCTATCCACCTTCAGAGACCAAGACTTTACTTCAGAATTTGTAGCAGAGAGGTCAACTACAAGCTAAATCCCTCTTTAGCAGGCCTCAAATCATTGCCATTATCACAGCCAGGCGAGCTGTTTGAATTCTTTGCAAGAACTCTTGCCATTTGCCAGAGAGCAGTGTTGTATCCAGAGAGAGACCAGCTGAACCGGAGACCGCTGTATCCGGACCCACAGACCTGATCAGAACCAGAGACCCAGACCAGACCAGCAGAGTAGAGCTGACCCAGACGCTATGCGCAGAGACCGTCCGTGGCGAGTGAAGAAAACCTGACCAGATCCGTGGCGAGGCCCATTCTATTTCTAAATATATTGTGAGTACCTAGCAGAACTGTGCAGAACCAATCTCTTAGTTAAAATAATCTAATCCAAGCTATTTTAATCTAAGTAGAACTGCCCCCTAACTGTCACCTGTCATTTCTAGCTGCTAGCTGTCACTTGTCACTTTGAACTTTAAAATTTCAAATCTGAAAAACGACCTTTACCATATCGCTCATATCTCCATGACCGTTTGTCTTAGAGACTTGCAGTAACTTTCGTCTGAAAGCTGGGAATCTTGGCTTTTCAACGAACCTAGAACCGCATTCATATCCCCTATACCTTTGCCGCAATCGCGAAAAACGCATTCGTGAATTTTACCGCGATTTGCAATTTCTCCACTTGTGAAAACAGCAGCTTCCTTGCTTTCCTTGCTAAAAATTCGTTTGCCTCTTAAGAACCATCCCTGAATCATTGCTAGAGTGAGCCTGGACTAATATTAACTTGATACCACTCACCCTGAACGTCTAGAGGGGATTAAAAGCATTTTAGCATATTTTTCACTTCATTGCCAGCACATATAAAAGCATTTTGGGCCTGTGTTTCAAACTTCTGTAGTCTGAGCTTGCTGGGGTGAACTGAATTACATTTGATTGCATTTCTGAGAACTGTGTGCTTTCCTTCCATTTCCTTGCATTGCATAAAGGGGGGAGTGAATTGCCAGAGAAAAGTGATTACATTGTTTTGTTGAAATCATATTGAGTATTTTCTGTATTGCATTTTTCATTCAACATTACATCCATCTGAACTTATATAAAGCATTCTCTACCACCTTATTCTTCTGTTCCTATTCACAAGTGTGCTAGTGCCAGACTATCCATTATTGATTACTGCTCAGATTAAGTGTGATATCCAATTATTAATTATTATAAAGTGTGATATATATATCTATTGTGTAAATTATCAAATAAACCTTTTAACTTGCAAAACAGAACTACTTCTTGGCTCAGTGGGGTCAGGGGGATTCCAAGAGAGAGGTGTTATATAGGGGTAGTCATCCAGAACGCATGAATTGGACATAAAGATATATCAATAAGGGTTTCCATTCAGTATCCCAGACTAGGCATTGACTTAGCTGTAGTGTTGAATTGAATCCTCTTACAAATTGGGGGCTCGAGCGGGACGTTTGGGTTAGATCTACCATTTGTGCAGATTAATACAGCGTGCCAGCTGACCAGATACACATATCCGGTCGGATCACCACGCTGTGTTACGCTGTAAAGCACTCCTCAAAGGAACGCTCTAAGGAAAAGGTCTGTTTTGCAAAAATAAAATACAAACTTCTGTAAGTCAGGAAGGAACTCAAATCTCTAGAATGACGACCTTAGTAGACATGAAAATAGCCAGAGAGCACTTCTTACATAAGTTATTTGTGAGAGGTGAGTGGACTCACCAGGACCGCATGGTCTGGTTGCAGGCCATCACGCAACAGGTCACGGAAACAGGGTCAGATATATGGAGAGATCAGGGTCCCTTACATGTGGCCCTGAGTGAACTATACATGGCTCCTAAAGCTAAGGATGAACAAGACAAGATGGTTAGGATAGCGGCATACCTGTACCTATATATGGGAGACATGCAGGATAAATGTACTGAAAGCCAAGATCTGGCGAATAAGCGACAGATGGCGTTAGAGAAGGTCCAATCTGACCTGGTCTCTTCTGAGCAGAGGCTGCAGGGGAGCCAGGAGTCAGAAAATGAGAGTAGACAGCACATCATTAAAATAAAGAGGGATATGGACATCCTGCAACAGGAAAAGGCTGACCAGGATACTAGACTTCTGGCCCTGCAGAAGGAGCACCAAGACAGTTTGGACTCCTTACTGCAGAGCCAGAAAAAGCTGGAGCAACAATTAGACTTTAACAGGGCATGCACGGAGCAGGTAGCCACCCTGCAAAGTCATCTAGATAGAGTGAAGGCAGAGAGCAACAAGCTGATTTTGAAAGACCTGGATACCCAGGCAGAGTTTGATGAAGAACGCCAGAAAGCTGGTGCCTTTCAAAGGCAGAGGGATGATCTGGCGGCACAAATGCAGGCTCTTAGTCAGGAAAGAGACGCCTTAGGCCAGGAAGTCTGCCATTTAAAAAGAAAAACAGAAGAAAATCACTTGGCCCTCCAGGGGCTGGGTGACCTCCAAAAAGAACGCCAGAACTTGTTAGAACACACCAGGAGGGTGGAGGATGCTCTGGCAAGAAAGGAGCAGGCCACTAGGGACACAGCTCAGGAGGTAACCCTCCTGCAGCAAAGACTGGCCCAGTGCTCCAGGACCAATCAGGAGGCACAGAGAGAGAATGAGGCTCTCTGCCAGCACAATGATAGACTCCAACAACAGGTAGCGATGCAGGAGAGACTGATAGAGTCTAGTAAGGCCTTAACTGAGGAACTGAAGGCGCAGGGTCTTGCATTGCAACAGGGAGCAGGGGCGGATAGAGATGAGGTTCGCTGGGAAAGAGAAACTCCTGAGCATAACCCCAGGAGCCCTAGTACCAGAGGCCTTTATTTCTCTCAGTCCCTGGACTCTTCCACCCCCATGTCCCGTGGCGCACATGAGCACAGGGCCACAGGGATGGCAGATTACTATCCAGCCAGAAGCATGGGGCTCATAGGCCAGTACCACCCAGGAATGGAGGGGCGGGCATCCGGGTATGGGCACCCAAGCACAGTGCAATTTGATGGGGAACCCCAGGTGAGTAGGCCCATTAACGGCATCCTGAAAACCTCTGCCCAGTTAGGTCAGTGGGGGGGGGTACCCATCAAATCCTGGCAGCAAGGAGGGATCTGAAGAATCCTCTGAGCGGTACAGGACACAGGAGACCAGGTCCCCACATTCTGCCAGCCATTCCCAGGCTCGCAGAATCCGGGAAAACCTGGAAGAACAGACGGGAACCTCTGGGAGCAGTGCCTCTGAGTCAGAAGATGAATGGACCAGGGTTATCCGGACCAAAAGGGCCAATAAGACAAAAAGGGCCTTGCTTAAGGACCCCTTAAAGCAGATTAAGGCAATCGGGAGCGTCATCACGCCTTATCATAAGAACGCCAAGTATTCTGTTTGGGAGCACTTAGAGTTGTTTGAGCAAATGATGGAGACTTTCCATTTGAAAGACAGTCAAAGCTGTATTCAATATGTAAAGTGGACCTTCTCCCCGGAATACTCCAGTTTCTTTGCGGGGCTGGAGGACCAAAATCATTTAAGATGGTCCACCTATAAGGCGGCCATCTTGAAACATTTTTCTACTCATAGAAATCCTCAAGAGGCTCGCAAGGCAGCCTACAATTTACAATGTGGGGAGGATCAGGCCCCACAAGAATTTGTGCAGGAGTTAAAACGTGCTTTTGCACAGACCACAAGAAGGGTGCGCACGGATAGCAGAGAATTTATTAATACGTTTTTCCATGCCTTGCCCAAATATATAATGACCCAGCTCGTGAGGGATTTTCACGAGAAAAGATATTTAGACTGGGTCATTGAACAGGCGACCCGGATCTATGAGGTGCAGAAGCCAATAGAAAATAAAAATAATGCGCCCAAAAACCCCAAAGCCAACAACACCCCTGCTGCTGCCAAGGTGGCAGAGGTAAAGGTCACGCCCGTTTTAGATTTGGAGATGGGGGGGCCTAAAAACCTACCTGCACCTAATAATGCTAGGCCCAGAAGGTCCTCGGGCCAGTCACAGACAGGGAGCCAGGGAGGCAGCCCCACAAATGGGGTCCCTCGCTCTCCTGATTATGTAAGCCCCCGTTACAAGGGAAATCGACCCATCCTGGGTTATGTGTGGACTCCTCCAGCCCAAGGGGGGGGATCCAGCCAAGCACCTAACCCAGGGAGCTTCCCTCCTAACTTCCCACTGGAGGGCAGAAATTCTCCAAATCCTGGGCAGAACTTTTTCCCCAGGTATCCACCCAATTTCCAGCCCCAAAATCCGCCACCCTTCCTTCCCCAATTCCCTGAGCCCAGACAACCGAATCCGGGAGAGGGGAGGCCAAGGGTGGAGGGGTATCCAAATCTTCCCAACCAGGGGTACTACCAAAGAAGGGATAGCTACCCTTCCCGGGATCAGCCCAGGGGAGAAAACAGGGCCCCGTATCAGCCTGAGCGGGTTTCCCAGTTAGAGCGCCAGGTTCAAACATGGCGCGGGATCTGGGTCACATACTGAGGGCTCAGCAGAACCCTCAGATCGGCATGCCGGCGCAGAACGCAACCAACTCTGGACCTGGTGCTCCAGAACAATGACGGGGGCAGCACCCCGATAACTCACCGGTTCCCAGGGAGGAGGCACAAAGGGAAGGGGGGTGTAAAGCCTTGGAGGAAGCTTCCTTCCTCACTTGTAAACAGCCCCTGGAAAACCAGGAACCGGAAACAAAATCTCTTGCCCCTGAAAGTCTGCCTCCAAAGGAACAGAGGGGGGGTAGGAGAAACAAAAGACCCAAACAGACACAGTTTGAGGAGGAGGTACAGATCTTCCAATTTGAGGGAGAGGGATCCTCAGAGGATCCTGGGAAAAGGATCTTCTCCTTCAGAGAGGGGGGAACTCCTCCCAAAGAAAAATGGGTCCCTAGGGATGCAAATCCAGACTGGGGAGATGTGGAGACTGAGCTACCGCCGCCCACCATCTCATCCCAGAACCAACAGCAAGAAAATCCCCTGGTTCAAACCCATCCTGATGTCATGCATGCTGGTCGCTACGCTCGTAGGACAGCGAGACCGTTCTACTCCAAATGGAGGCTATTCGATACGTTACCGGGAAAACGACGTTTACACTTTTCACGTCGCTAACTTCACGTGACTTTTGCTTCGTCACGTGAACTACGGTATCACGTATTTAAGCAGCGTAGAAACTTCACTCGCTGCTTCTGATCGTCTCTATTGGCGTTGTGTAGCTGAACCTCTGATCTACTTCCTGGCATAATCCTACAGCTACTTTTGGGCCTTCGATTGCGTGTGTTCCGCCACACGCTGATTCCTGGATCTATCCCTTCGCGTGATAATGCACACGCGTTCTCTGTCTTCAATTGCGGCTGGCCAAGGCTGCGTGAATCCTGCCCGCGTGTAATTCCACACGCGCTCTTTGTCTTCACACGCGGCTGGCCAAGGCTGCGTGAATCCTGCTCGCGTGTAAAATCCACACGCGCTCTTCGTCTTCAAGTGCGGCTGGCCAAGGCTGCGCGAATCCTGCCCGCGTGTAAATCCACACGCGCACGATTGTCTTCACACGCGGCTGGCCCAGGCTGCGCGAATCCTGCCCGCGTGTAAAATCCACACGCGCTCTTCGTCTTCAAGTGCGGCTGGCCAAGGCTGCGCGAATCCTGCCCGCGTGTAAATCCACACGCGCACGTTGTCTTCACACGCGGCTGGCCAAGGCTGCGTGAATCCTGCCCGCGTGTAAAATCCACACGCGCTCTTCATCTTCAAGTGCGGCTGGCCAAGGCTGCGCGAATCCTGCCCGCGTGTAAATCCACACGCGCACGTTGTCTTCACACGCGGCTGGCCCAGGCTGCGCGAATCCTGCCCGCGTGTAATTCCACACGCGCACGTTGTCTTCACACGCGGCTGGCCCAGGCTGCGCGAATCCTGCCCGCGTGTAAATCCACACGCGCACGTTGTCTTCATACGCTATTTTCTTCTAACTCCTGCATCTGTGGAATTAACAGAAGGATTGATCCCTAAAGTGGGAAGGAAGCCTTTCAAGGATCATTGGAAGTGACTTTGAACTGAACTTTGGACGCTATCCTGTGGTGAATTCAACCCGTATCTAGCGTGAGCCTCGTTCAGTTCGGGATAAGTCTCCCTTACTAATTTACCCTTCCCTGTCGTTTTGTTCTTCATTTCAAATCCATCAAGAGACTTCTGGATTGTTCTACCCAGAGATACAGGTCAGTGTGATCATTCCTGTCATTATCTAATTCATCATACTCAGGTTGGAGCAGTTATTCATGATACTTTAATTTGTCCTAGGCTGGATTACTATACCTTACCCACGCCCTTTCCAGTGATCCATCGCTCTGCCTGTTTTATCAGCCAGAGGGTTGTATCATTTGGAAGGTCTTTGTTGACTTCACGACTATCAAGTCGGGTGAACAGGGATCCGGAAGACCCTACCTCCTGTATCCTTTTGAGTATTGTATCCTTTTCAGTTGATACTTTGGTACAATTCTGACAGAATCAGAAGCCATGGAGGGTACGGATCCTTTAACTGTTTTGACACAGTTGATCAACGATTTGAGAAACGAAATGGTTACTGCACAGGACATGTTACGGCACCGTATGGACGTTATGCAAGACGCCCTACATGGTAGTCCTCAGGGAGCACAGGCGCCGATGGCTACTTCATCTGGATCTGGGACTACGGCACCCCCACAGGAAACTATTAATGTGGTTATGCCCACTCAGTTTCCCTTGGCCCCTCCGGAAAGGTTCACGGGTGATCCCAAAACCTACAGAACCTTTGTAAATCAGTGCCGACTCCATTTTCTTTGCCGTCCTGCATCTTTTCCTGATCTAACCACAAAAGCAGCCTTCGTGCTTTCCCATTTAGGGGGCACAGCCGCTGCTTGGGCTAACCCTTTGTTGGAAACTAATAGCCCTTTGTTGTACGATTGTGACGATCTCTTGACTGCTATGAGTAAAGTCTTTGACATGCGTTACTCTACTCAAGCCACAGATCTAGAGTTGCTTAACCTACAACAGGGCAGCCAACCCCTTATGTCTTACGTTGCCCGGTTCAATCAACTGACGGCGGAAACCCAATGGCCTGACAGCAAGAAAACGGCTGTTTTTTACAAGGGTCTTTCTGAAGAACTGAAAGACGCCTTATCTACTGTTCCTGTGGTTCCTACGGGTTTCCCAGAGCTGCTCGATTTGGTTCTACAAATCGACGCCCGAAGGAATGCTCGAAAGGGAGAGAAAAAGCCCTTCATGCCAGTCTCGGGGCGGTCAGAGACACCAGCAGTCGTCTCTAACGACCCTGAACCCATGCAAATAGGCGCCGTGAGAGGCCGATTGTCCAATGCAGAACGGGAGAACCGAAGAAAAAACCACTTATGTATGTACTGTGGTTCTTCCGAGCATTTATTGGCAACATGTCCTAAAAAACCCGTCAAGCGTGCGGGAAACGCCAAAACTCGACATTAGCAGGAGTCCCTATGTCGAGTGTTTCATCGGACTCCAGTACCATTCCTAAACATGCACCTGTAATAGTTCAGGTGACGTTACATTGTGATGAGCGAGAAGTGGTTTCCAAGGCCATGGTTGATTCTGGAGCCACCAGCAATTATATAGACATCACCTATGCCAAGAACCATTCCTTACCCCTTGTAAACAAAAAAAGACCTGAAACGGTGAACACCGTGGACGGATCTGTTTTAGTTTCTGGTATGGTAACCCAGGAGACGGTACCGGTTCAGATGACGTTATCTAATAACCATTCAGAAGAAATCATCTTCGATGTTATTGCTGCTCCGCAGTACGAGATCATACTTGGTCTTGCATGGTTAACCCTTCACAATCCTGCTGTTGACTGGGTTTCGGGATCGCTCCAATATCCTTCGACTCATTGCAATGAACATTGCTTTACCAGTCAGGAGGTGTCAAATAAACAACACATATTGGCCTCTATGGTGGAGGAATCTGCTATCAGCGTTGTACATCGATGCGACAATATAATACCATGCGAATACACTGATTATGCTGATGTCTTTGATAAAGGCCAGGCAGAACGATTACCTCCTCATCGACAGTACGACTGTCCTATCGAATTGATTCCTGGTGCCAAAATTCCTACAGGCCGTGTTTATTCTTTAACACCTAAAGAAGATGTCGTGTTAAAAGAATACATTGACAAAGCGCTAGCAATGGGCTTTATACGGCCCTCACAATCTCCTGCTGCATCTCCTCTATTCTTTGTGCCTAAGAAAGAGGGAGACCTCAGACCATGCATTGATTACAGGGCACTTAATGATATCACCATCAAAAACCAATACCCCTTACCTCTAATAAACGTTCTGTTGGATCAGTTAGGCACTTCCAGTTACTTCACCAAATTGGACTTGCGAGGTGCATACAATTTGGTTCGCATTCGTGAAGGCGACGAATGGAAGACCGCTTTTAAGACACGGTATGGTCTTTACGAATATCTGGTAATGCCTTTTGGTCTGTGCAATGCTCCCGCCACATTTCAATTCTTCATGAATGACATATTCAGAGACATAATGGACCGATTTGTGGTTGTCTATCTGGACGACATTTTGATCTACTCATCATCTTTATCGGAACACGTCAGACATGTTTCTACAGTCCTACAAAGACTTAGGGAGAACCATCTTTATGTGAAAGCCGAAAAATGTGTCTTTCATTCACAGGAAGTGGAATTCCTGGGTTACGACATTACCAATCTAGGTGCTCGAATGAGTCGTTCCAAGGTAAAGGCCGTCTTGAACTGGCCAATTCCACATAACGTCAAGTCACTACAGTCTTTCTTGGGCTTTGCGAATTTCTATCGCAGATTTATCCATTCCTTTTCCAAAACAGTAACTCCTTTGACGGCTTTAACTAGTTCCAAAGTACCTTTCTGTTGGAACCAACATGCCCAAGCAGCATTCGAAAAGCTGAAGGAAGCATTTACCACTGCACCCATGCTTCAACATCCGGATCCTGATCGCCAGTTTGTCGTTGAAGCGGATGCATCCAGTGTCGCTATTGGCGCAGTGCTCTCACAAGTTTGCACGGAAACCAAGGAGGAACACCCAGTGGCTTTCTTCTCTCGTAAACTCACCTCATATGAACGGAACTACACCGTTACTGAGCGGGAACTACTGGCTATCAAAGATGCCTTCCGAGAATGGCGTCATCATCTTCTTGGGGCCAAACAACAGGTGTTGGTGTACTCTGACCATAGAAACCTCCAAGCATTCAAATCCATGAAATGCCTTACGGCCCGTCAGGCCAGATGGCATGTCTTTTTTGCCCAATACGATTTCCAGGTCACCTATCGTCCTGCCCGAGAACATGTTAAGTCGGACGCTTTGTCCCGTATGAGTAAAGAGGCGCAGGAAGAAAAACAAGTACAGACCCAGCTGTTGGCAGATCATGTGATTTGTAGTTGTTCGGTTCAACCATCCTTAAAAACCGAAATACAAGAGTGGGTAAAAAACAATCCACAAGTAGTCCAGGATATGAATCTGGACGTGCATAACGGTTTACCATTCACACAAGGAGTGCTTTATCTACCAACTCCTTCAATGCGGAATGAAGCCCTCAAATGGAATCATGATTCCTTGATTGCAGCCCATCCTGGACAGAAGAAAACACTGGACCTGCTCAAAAGGTGGTGCTGGTGGCCATCCATGGCAAAAGACGTTATAAACTACGTATCTTCTTGTTCTATATGTATCCAATGTAAAAATACACCTGGTAAACCAGTGGGCTTACTCCAATCCCTGCCTGTCCCTACCAAACCATGGGACATGATATCTATGGACTTTGTGGTAGAACTCCCCCCAAATCAGGGATATGATACCCTATGGGTCGTAGTGGATTATTTCACTAAATTGGCCCTATTTATTCCTTGTATTGGTTTACCAACTGCTACTGTTCTGGCTGAACTGTTCATCCAACATATATTTCGTTTCTTTGGTCTACCGTCAGTAATCATTACTGACAGGGGCTCGCAGTTTGCGTCACGCTTTTGGAGAGCTTTAACATCTGCATTACTAATTGATGATAGAATGTCCAGCGCTTATCATCCACAAACCGACGGACAGACTGAAAGGGTCAATTGTACTATGGAACAATATCTGCGGTGTCTATGTTTGCAATATCAATCGGATTGGCTCACGGTACTGCCGGCGGCTGAATTTGCCTATAACAACTCTTATCATAGTGCCATAGGCACTTCACCGTTCTATGCTCTCTATGGACAACACCCCCGATCAATACCTCTGGATTCCGGTCTATCCCTGGACACGCCTGCCGCAGGCCGTACTCTTCGTGATCTGAAGAGATTACAAAGAAAGGTGAAGCAGCAATTGGAGCAGGCTAAACGACGTGACAAGTTCTATGCCGATGCTCATAGGGTATCCGCACCTGTCTATAAGGCTGGGATGAAAGTCTGGCTATCCACTAAGAACTTAAGGATTCCAGGCAAAAAGAAATTGTTGCCTAGATACATCGGTCCGTATGAAGTGCTCCATGTTCTTAATCCTGCTGCTGTACGTCTGGCTTTGCCACAACGATGGCGGGTGCATCCTGTATTCCACGTCTCGCTCATCAAGCCGTTCTCTGACACTACTAGACTGCCTGTACGGCCTGTTGCTATTTCTGTGCGGGGGTCTGATGAATACGAGGTACAGGACATACTGGATATGAAACTCCGTTCTGGGAGACCATATTATCTGGTAGACTGGAAGGGCTATGGTCCCGAAGATAGGTCCTGGGAACCTCTTTCCAACATACATGCTCCTGCTTTATTGAAGCGCTTTCACACAAGAAGGGGAGAGGTTGTCCCTTTGGGGGATGGCACTGTCATGCATGCTGGTCGCTACGCTCGTAGGACAGCGAGACCGTTCTACTCCAAATGGAGGCTATTCGATACGTTACCGGGAAAACGACGTTTACACTTTTCACGTCGCTAACTTCACGTGACTTTTGCTTCGTCACGTGAACTACGGTATCACGTATTTAAGCAGCGTAGAAACTTCACTCGCTGCTTCTGATCGTCTCTATTGGCGTTGTGTAGCTGAACCTCTGATCTACTTCCTGGCATAATCCTACAGCTACTTTTGGGCCTTCGATTGCGTGTGTTCCGCCACACGCTGATTCCTGGATCTATCCCTTCGCGTGATAATGCACACGCGTTCTCTGTCTTCAATTGCGGCTGGCCAAGGCTGCGTGAATCCTGCCCGCGTGTAATTCCACACGCGCTCTTTGTCTTCACACGCGGCTGGCCAAGGCTGCGTGAATCCTGCTCGCGTGTAAAATCCACACGCGCTCTTCGTCTTCAAGTGCGGCTGGCCAAGGCTGCGCGAATCCTGCCCGCGTGTAAATCCACACGCGCACGATTGTCTTCACACGCGGCTGGCCCAGGCTGCGCGAATCCTGCCCGCGTGTAAAATCCACACGCGCTCTTCGTCTTCAAGTGCGGCTGGCCAAGGCTGCGCGAATCCTGCCCGCGTGTAAATCCACACGCGCACGTTGTCTTCACACGCGGCTGGCCAAGGCTGCGTGAATCCTGCCCGCGTGTAAAATCCACACGCGCTCTTCATCTTCAAGTGCGGCTGGCCAAGGCTGCGCGAATCCTGCCCGCGTGTAAATCCACACGCGCACGTTGTCTTCACACGCGGCTGGCCCAGGCTGCGCGAATCCTGCCCGCGTGTAATTCCACACGCGCACGTTGTCTTCACACGCGGCTGGCCCAGGCTGCGCGAATCCTGCCCGCGTGTAAATCCACACGCGCACGTTGTCTTCATACGCTATTTTCTTCTAACTCCTGCATCTGTGGAATTAACAGAAGGATTGATCCCTAAAGTGGGAAGGAAGCCTTTCAAGGATCATTGGAAGTGACTTTGAACTGAACTTTGGACGCTATCCTGTGGTGAATTCAACCCGTATCTAGCGTGAGCCTCGTTCCGTTCGGGATAAGTCTCCCTTACTAATTTACCCTTCCCTGTCGTTTTGTTCTTCATTTCAAATCCATCAAGAGACTTCTGGATTGTTCTACCCAGAGATACAGGTCAGTGTGATCATTCCTGTCATTATCTAATTCATCATACTCAGGTTGGAGCAGTTATTCATGATACTTTAATTTGTCCTAGGCTGGATTACTATACCTTACCCACGCCCTTTCCAGTGATCCATCGCTCTGCCTGTTTTATCAGCCAGAGGGTTGTATCATTTGGAAGGTCTTTGTTGACTTCACGACTATCAAGTCGGGTGAACAGGGATCCGGAAGACCCTACCTCCTGTATCCTTTTGAGTATTGTATCCTTTTCAGTTGATACTTTGGTACAATTCTGACACCTGATGACTGCCTCCAAAAAGGGCGGGGCGTCCCAGAACCGGAACCAGGGGAACCCACAATGGCTCTGATCTCCAGTTGCCAACTTTTTCTTTCAGATTCCCAAGGCTCTCCACAGAATTCTGCCCAAATCTCTTCGCTAGCGATGTCCAAAACCAGAAAGTTAGCCCACCGGTTGTCCAAAAATGTGCATTATCTGTGCCCACTTGAGGAGAAGGAGGGAAGATACTATGCCCCGGTTCAAGTACAGGGGCAGGGTACAATTTTGGCACTGGTGGACACTGGATCTCAAGCTACCCTTCTGTCCAGAAGGGCCTTTGACGAACTGAATGCAGGAAGGGGAGAGAATTACCAAATTCTTCTCACCTCTCTTCCTGGACAACTGCAGAACTTTGACGGGAAGGAA
The DNA here is from genome assembly GCF_040938575.1 of Ambystoma mexicanum. NCBI lineage: Eukaryota > Metazoa > Chordata > Amphibia > Caudata > Ambystomatidae > Ambystoma > Ambystoma mexicanum. Next base: position 135,110,472 of record NC_090929.1, read on the forward strand.
ATTCCCGTTGAGGGGACTGCAGACTTGGACATTAAGATCGGGCGACACAAGGTGAAACACCCGGTCATAGTAGTGACTCCAGAGGGCACCCCTTGTTTACTGGGGAATGACCTCCTGAGGAGGTTGTCACCCTTAATAGATTGCGTAAACAAGGTCCTCTGGACCCAGACTAGCCGACCAATAAAATTAAAACAGAGTGTCCACCATGTTAGTTTAAACGGCACCTGCCACATGGTTGAACAAAAATCTGACCAAGTAGAATTTCACTTCCAGAACAACCAAATTCCAGACGTGACAGTAATAGCAGTAGGACAACAGACTGGTGATGGGGGGTCCTCTCTATTTCTGAAAATCAACCTTCCTTCCAGTTTAAGGTGGTATTCCACACTGGAAGGAAACACTCTGAGATTCTATACTAATCCACAATCAGAAACTCCCACTCCTATAGTCCAGAAAGATGTGAAATCAGCTCAGAGCCTGGATGATATTCAGCAAATTGGAGAGCAGTTGTTCATCCCTGTCCAATTAAATGATGGGAAGGACTCTGTTCTCGCTCGAGTGTGTGTGAACAACGGTAAGAGCTTCATCAGCGAAGCCATGTTCCGCCAACTCCCAAAAGATCCAGCCATTCCCACCTTCAAACTGATAGACAAATGGGAAATGGACCTGGAAGCACCCAATTCCGAACATCTCCTGCCAAGCAGGTGTATGCTCAAAATCTCCATTGGCAACAAGAGCATAGTCCACAATTGTTGGGTCGTGCGAGACGTCACTGCCGCTTTTTACTTAGGCAGTGACATTCTCAATCGCTTTGCCATTTGTTTGGACCTAATAAACCTCAAAGCTTGGTCCCGATTAGCGGATAATCCCATGGGCTTTGATGATCCAGAAAAAGCATTTAGGTCAGCTCAATTGCTACCTTATGCAGTTGAAATTCAGATCAAAGAGGAAGTCACCATCCCAGAAAGGACCCGACAATTCTCCCTGGAAGTGAAAGCTAAAAGAGGACAACATTTGAAAAACCCTGATGCTTATATACACCTAAATGCTTCTCTCCAACAGCAAGGGTTAGGGGTAAACCCAACACCATTAGTCAACATAGAACATGACACCATTCTAATAGAGGTGGATAACAGCGACTTAAAGAGTATTACTCTAGCCGCAGGCACCATTATTGGAATGGCGGTTGATGACTGTCATTTTTCCATCGATTTAGGTAATGAACTGTTAGGGCCAATCCCCAAGGACTGCTTTGACAGTGACAGTGATGACAATACAACACCAGACAGGATTTTTACCCGGCATGGGGGGAACTTCCTGGTGTACACTTCTTGCCCTTATGGTAAGGAAGATGTGACTTGTGACTTCAGGAGGGATGAGGTGATTTTCCAAGTCCATGAGGGCTGCCTTTCCCACCTGAAGCCCCCAGTCCAAATCAGCACTCTGACCAGGGACTTCTCCACCCAGCTGGAGGAGGCCGCTGAAATAGCCAAACCAGAAGTCTTTCCAGGCTTCAGGCAGATGGTGGAAGAGAGAGTCAACCTAGCTGATGCCTGTGTGACACTGGAACAAAAGCAAAAGTTGAAACAAGTTTTCATGGATTTCCAAGATCTCTTTGCGGTAGACTCATATGACTGTGGTCGCACTGACATCCACACAACAACAATCCCTACGAACCCTGGCATGACTCCTGTGTTTGTGAAGCAATATCGCTTGCCTCTCACATCAATGGAGTCCCTTACTGAAATAATTAAGAACCTTGAGTCCCGGGGAATAATCCGTCCAGTCCACAGCACCTTCAATAATCCGGTGCTGGGAATATTGAAGCCAAACGGCCAGTGGAGACTCTGCGCCGACCTCAGGGAGCTCAACAAACGGGTCCATACTTCCCGATGGCCTCTGCCCTACATTGACCAAGGGCTGGCCCAGATCCAGGGGTCACAGGTATTCACTGCAATAGACCTGACCAATGGATACTGGACCGTGCCGATCAGTAGGGAGGACCAATACAAGCTGGCTTTTACCTTTGGGGGCCAGCAATATACATGGACCCGGACTCCCTTCGGATACCTTAACTCCGGTAATGAGTTCAATATTTTCCTACATAAGGCCATGCCCGACCTGGGTGCGAGGGGTAACCTGGCTTATGTAGATGATGTCCTCATCAAAAGTTCATCTGTGGAGGAACACATAGCGGAGATCCGTTATGTTCTGACGCAGTTGAGGGCCGCCGGAGCAAAACTTTCCTTTCAGAGAGCACAGTGGTGTAGAACCCGTGTTAATTTCTTGGGGCATGAGATTACTCCTCAGGGTCTCTGTCCCCAGGAAAAGAAAGTGGAAGCACTTCAGAAACTGAAAGACCCCACAACTCTGCGGGAACTAAGGAGCCTCCTTGGACTGACTAATTACAGCAGAAAGTTCATTGAGGGCTACGCAGAGATCACCAGACCCCTGATTCATCTCCTGAAGGGGGGGTCAAGTGGGAATGGGGTCCAGAACAAGCCGAGGTAGTAAGACAACTCAAAAGAAGCCTCTCACAAGCGCCCTGCCTAGCTTACCCTGTCAGAAACAAGGAGTTCTTCCTGGAGACGGGGTTCTCTAATACGTGCTTGACGGCAGTATTATACCAAAAGCATGACAAGGTCAATAAAGTAATCTCCTATGCGAGCAAAACTTTATCCTCTGTGGAGGAAAAATTCAACGATTGTGAGAAGGCACTCCTGGCAACGGTGTGGGCATTGAAGAATTACCGCCCGTTTATCCAGGGGGAACACATCATAGTGGAGACTCCACACCAGCCTCTGCAATATCTCCAAAGTGACAGAATCCGGGCCGGAAATGTGAGTAATTCCCGAATTACTTCCTGGATTCTGTCAATGCAAGGCTTTCCTGTGGAGGTCAGATATGGCCAAAACAAGAAGAGTCCCCTCGCGCAAGGTCTGGCTGACTTGCATGATTGTGCCAGAGAAAACTGTCTCGAGGACGAAAGTCTAAAAATAAAGGACAACATGGAGGCATACCTTAATTCCCCCCACAAAGTCTTTGAAGAAGACAAGTGTGAGGGAATGCCCACTGTATATGTGGATGGATGCTCTTACCATGTTGACAACGACGGGGAGAAAGAACTGGTGGCCGGCGTAGGGAATGCATGGGTGAATGAGTCCCCAGAACCCTCCGCTGGATACAAAATTGGTCCCCGAAGTAGTCAGGTGGCAGAGTTGATGGCTGTGCATCAGGCCATCCTCACTGCTGTCCAGCATCAACTCCACGAACTGGTCATAATCACAGATTCGGATTATGTACGGAACGGGTTCGTGGAGCACCTGGTTAATTGGAAAACCAGAGGCATGTTATGTGCTAACAACAAACCCTTGAAACATGGGAAGTTGATCCAAAACATTGATGATCTGGTCACCTCGAATGAGATGACCATCTATTGGAAAAAGATCAAGGGTCATTCCAAAGTAGAGGGACCAGACAAAACTGGAAATGACTTAGCTGATCAGCTGGCCAAAACCGGGGCCATCCAAGGGGATCTAATTGAGATTGAGTCCCTGTTGGGGGAAATCCAGGTCACTGCTATCACTAGGTCCCAGACAAATGCTCACAATGATCTTTCAATTGCACAATGGAGTAAGGAGACCCCTGATGCTGATTTGATTACAGCTCAGAAGGGGGATCCAATTATTGGTAAGTTTTACCAACACCTTGAGGACCCTGAGAACTTTCCCCTGACGGATACCGATTATATTCAGAAAGAGGACCTAAGAGTGTTGATGAAATGTCCAAAAATGTTCCGAATCCAAGACGGTTTGCTGGTAAGGAAATCCAAAGCTGGCCACGATCAGTGGGTGGTTCCTACCTCATTCCGAAGCCTGATGTTAAGTCACGCCCATGATGCGGCCACCGCCGGTCATAGGGGGTTTCACACAACACTGGAAATCTTAAGAGAGGTTGCATACTGGCCACACATGGGGCAGGACCTTGACCAATACTTGAAGGGGTGTCTTGTGTGTGCGCAATTTCAGCCGACGTCCCTCACACACCGCGCGCCTCTCCAAAAGAGGGGGATGACACTGCCATGGTCAGTTTTACAAATCGACTTTGTAGGCCCCGTGATTCGCTCTGCTAGGGGGAATAAGTACATGTTGACTGTGACATGCTTGTTTACCAAGTGGGTGGAATGTCTCCCAGCCCCAAATTGCAAGGCAGAAACTGCAGCTGCCCTGATGATTAACCACATCTTTTCCCGTTTCGGTCTACCTCAAAGGATTGAGTCAGACAGGGGTAGCCACTTCACCAGTGAAGTGATGACAAAGATGTGGGAGATACTGGGGGTCAAAAGGAAGTTGCATATTGCTTACCGGCCAGCTTCTTCTGGGGCAGTAGAGAGATATAACCGAACCATTCTGAGCATATTAAAGAAGTTTGTGGCAGATTCTGGGCCAAGTTGGGATATCCGATTACCTCTGGTCCTAATGGCCATCAGATCTACCCCTTCATCTGCAACCAAAATGTCACCATTTGAGTTGATGACTGGGCGCAAGATGGTGCTTCCACAGCATTTGCTCTACAGGACACAAGAGCAGACACTAATAAATGCCTCCACAACTCATGAGTATGTGGAGAATTTAAGGAAACACCTTCAACATGCTTTTGCTTATGCTCAGCGGAATCTAGAAAGATCAGCTGATAGCATGAAGACCCACTATGACCTGAAAACTTCCAGGAAGGAATATCAGGTGGGGGACCGGGTCTATCTATACAACTTCCAAAGAAACCAGGCAAAACAGCGAAAATTCTTGCCTACATGGAAGGGACCCTTTGAGATTATAGACAAGATCTCCCCTGTGGCCTACAAGATCCGCATCCCCAAAGGCGGTTTGGCAGAGGGGGAAGACAAGTGGGTCCACATTAACCAGTTGAAGTGTTGCCATCCCAGGCACACTCTGCAACAACTGGAGGAATCCTCTAGAATCCTAGAGGGTACTGTCTCAGATTAATTCAGTTCTAACTTAAAAGATCCTACATATAGCCTATCAAATTCTGTGTTCCTCAAGTTTATGTGTTCCTGTCTCTTAATTTAAAAAAATGTGCATGTTCATATCTGCTGAGTTCTAAAATATATATGCCACCCCACTATATCAATGGTGGGGGAGAAATGTCCATGAATAGGTATTGCCGCTCTTCCTTTGTCGTCCTAGGAGAAAGAAAACCTCGAGACTGGCCAAGGAGGACGATCCAGAGACCGGGAGCAGAGACGCGGGGGGCCCAGGGTACCGCCCAATATTCCCATCAGGACCGGCGAGGAGAACCGATCGATCGGTACTGGATGGAGGAAAAGATGCTGAACTGTGCCATTTGCAGAATTGGAAGAAGATTATGCGGACAGACCAGTGCGTGGGTCAAAACCCTTATGCACCCGACTCCCCATCGACTCAAATTCAAAGGGCAGTCACGTGGGGGGATCTGTTGGGTGTCCTGACCCACGTTTGAGCTATCATGCTGCAACATTTGGTGCTGTGGGCTTAGAAAATCCAAGATGGCCAAAAACCCCACAAGTGCGCCAGAATCCAGGAGAACCACGCAGTTTGTGCGCACACCCAAAATGGTTACCTAACTTGCCACCCACCAGTGTAAAGAAAGATCTTTGTTAACAAAATCCACTGTTACTGATGTCAAAAAGTTGCTGAAATCGTGACTCATTGGACCACTTTAAAGATTCAACCCTTTTGTGGGGTTCCACATAACCATCTTACTGTAAGGAGCCCCATCAAAACAATGTTAAGCAAGGATGTACTACCATGTAAGAACCATTCCTGTTTGGAATGCATTAATCCAAGAAAAATCCCCAAAATGGGTGCATTACCAGTACTCACCACTATCAGAAAGCCGGCGTTTTAAAACCACCAGACTTTTTTTTTTTGTGTAAAACTGAATAAATGAACCCAAAGCAGGCCAAAGAAAGACTTACTGAGGGGTGGATACAATGTAAAGTTATATTCTGAAGTGACTTCAAGGTTTATAACAAGACTGGCTGAGCTGTGGATTTCAGCAGTTTAAGTAAATTTGGACTGAAAGACACTAAAAATCTAAATGTTTAAAAGAAATGAGTGACCTACTTTTGAGTGTCACATAGGTTGCAATTGTTTAAATGTCATAGTTTTAAACTTAGAATCAGCATTCTAGCTGCATGTAAAAATTGTCTTGACTTAAACTGGGTAACTAAAAGTGACATTAGCTGGGGCCTGGCTTAAGGAACTGAATTCTGCCCACCAGCTACCCCCGACAGGAGTTGAGACTTGCACAACAGCTGTGTTCCCAGGCCTAGCTGCCTTTTGCTGCTCCCACCAAAAGGGATCTGACACTTCTCTGATTGAATTACCTGGGCTCTGCAGGAAATTGAACAAAGCCCTGTCCTGACTCAGGCAAATGTTTTATTGGTGGGAGTCGTAAATGTGGCTTCCTCCTGGAAGGAAAGGGGAGGAGCACTGCATGTGAGAGCAAGCTGGCTTGGCAGAAACTGGGAGGGGGAGAAACTGGAGACAGAGGCTGAGCTTGAAGAAAGTGGAAAGACTGGTTTCTGTATCATGTGACCTGAAAAGACACACCCCTGTAGCCAGAATATGGTTTTAGAAAAAGATGAATAACTCATAGTACGGACTTGTCATAATTATTTAAATGATACCATAATTCTTGGATTTTTCTGCCCACATTTTAAGAGGTTTTTAGAACCGGTGGCATGATCTGGGGGCAAACTAGCAGTTAAGAGGGTATTACTTTAAATGTCTGCATGTGAAAAGTCTGGTACTTCATCAATTAATGCCTGCATGCCTTGCACACATTTGGGTAAATTTGAGTAAGAATCTGATATTGGTAACTTGACCAAAAAGTGAAATATGTTGCCATTTCTCAATGCAAGCTCTCAGGAAGAGCAGATTTGAACAGGGTATATCTCATGTGATATGCATGATGGGTACATGTAATTTCAAACCACTGTGTAGCTATGAAATATGTCTTTTTGATCAAATATAGATTGTGTGTAAAGTTGACAGGGGGGGTTCTCTGTATCATAAACAGACCTCATCATGATGACACTTCATTTCATTCCCCCAATCAAGGGGAAGAGGAGGAAGTGGCCAATGACAAGTGGAGAGGGGCTGGCTAGTGATGCTGCTCACACACCCACTTTCAAAACACATAAAAGCAGACAGACAGGACAGATAGGGACATTCAATTCCATCTGCTGCGGGACGCTCTGCCGGGAAAATCCATACTTTACCTCCATCAACCTCCAGAGAGCCAACATAGAGACTTCAATCTATCCACCTTCAGAGACCAAGACTTTACTTCAGAATTTGTAGCAGAGAGGTCAACTACAAGCTAAATCCCTCTTTAGCAGTCCTCAAATCATTGCCATTATCACAGCCAGGCGAGCTGTTTGAATTCTTTGCAAGAATTCTTGCCATTTGCCAGAGAGCAGTGTTGTATCCAGAGAGAGACCAGCTGAACCGGAGACCGCTGTATCCGTACCCACAGACCTGATCAGAACCAGAGACCCAGACCAGCAGAGTAGAGCTGACCCAGACGCTGTGCGCAGAGACCGTCCGTGGCGAGTGAAGAAAACCTGACCAGATCCGTGGCGAGGCCCATTCTATTTCTAAATATATTGTGAGTACCTAGCAGAACTGTGCAGAACCAATTTCTTAGTTAAAATAATCTAATCCAAGCTATTTTAAACTAAGTAGAACTGCCCCCTAACTGTCACCTGTCATTTCTAGCTGCTAGCTGTCACTTGTCACTTTGAAATTTAAAATTTCAAATCTGAAAAACGACCTTTACCATATCGCTCATATCTCCGTGACCGTTTGTCTTAGAGACTTGCAGTAACTTTCCTCTGAAAGCTGGGAATCTTGGCTTTTCAACGAACCTAGAACCGCATTCCTACCCCCTATACCTTTGCCGCAATCGCGAAAAACGCATTTGCGAATTTTACCGCGATTTGCAATTTCTCCACGTGTGAAAACAGCAGCTTCCTTGCTTTCCTTGCTAAAAATTCGTTTGCCTCTTAAGAACCATCCCTGAATCATTGCTAGAGTGAGCCTGGACTAATATTAACTTGATACCACTCACCCTGAACGTCTAGAGGGGATTAAAAGCATTTTAGCATATTTTTCACTTCATTGCCAGCACATATAAAAGCATTTTGGGCCTGTGTTTCAAACTTCTGTAGTCTGAGCTTGCTGGGGTGAACTGAATTACATTTGATTGCATTTCTGAGAACTGTGTGCTTTCCTTCCATTTCCTTGCATTGCATAAAGTGGGGAGTGAATTGCCAGAGAAAAGTGATTACATTGTTTTGTTGAAATCATATTGAGTATTTTCTGTATTGCATTTTTCATTCAACATTACATCCATCTGAACTTATATAAAGCATTCTCTACCACCTTATTCTTCTGTTTCTATTCACAAGTGTGCTAGTGCCAGACTATCCATTATTGATTACTGCTCAGATTAAGTGTGATATCCAATTATTAATTATTATAAAGTGTGATATATATATCTATTGTTTAAATTATCAAATAAACCTTTTAACTTGCAAAACAGAACTACTTCTTTGCTCAGTGGGGTCAGGGGGATTCCAAGAGAGAGGTGTTATATAGGGGTAGTCATCCAGAACGCATGAACTGGACATAAAGATATATCAATAAGGGTTTCCATTCAGTATCCCAGACTAGGCATTGACTTAGCTGTAGTGTTGAATTGAATCCTCTTACAAAGCACAATCCGATTTCTCACCTCCCATATGAGAATCTCACTGCTGTGCAAGAGACAAGGGCATAGCATCATTTCAAATATCGCCCTCTATATGATAATGTCCCGACTGTGCAGGACTGAAGAGTCATGGTCCCTAAACATGAGAATGTTGGTCTGTACAAGACAGATGGGCATGGCACAATCCCAAGTATCACCTCCATATGAGAATGTCACATTGCAAGAGAGAAATGTATTGCACAATCCCCACCTCACCTCTATATGAGAATGCCACATTGCAAGAGAGAAGGGCATTGCACAATCCCCAATCAAACCTCCATATGAGAATGTCGCTGCTGTACAAGAGAGAAGGGCATGACATAATCGCAAATATCACCTTTATAAGAGAATGTCCTGACTGTGTAAAACTGGAAGGATGTGGCCCCTCAATATGAGAATGCTGCTGTTGTGCAAGGGAAAAGGGCATGACATAACCCCAAATCTCACCTCTTTATGGGAATGTTAAAACTGTGCAAGGCTGACCGACATGGTGCAATCCCAAATCTCACCTCTATTTGGGAATGTTGCTGCTGTGCGAGAGGGACAGGCACGACATAATCTCAAATATTACCTCTAAAAGAGAATGTCCTGAAAGTGCAACACCAGAGGGACATGGTACCTCAATATGAGGATCTTGCTTCTGTACAACGCAGCAGGGCATTGCACAATCCCAAATCTCACCTCAATATGAGAATGTCGCTGCTGTGCAAGAGAGGAGGGCGTGCAAATCTCACCTCTCTTTGGAGATGGCGCTGTTGTGCAAGGCTGAAGGGCATAGGACCTCAATATGAGGGTCTTGCTTCTGTACAACGCAGCAGGGCATTGCATAATCCCAAATCTCACCTACATATGAGAATGTTGCTGCTGTGCAAGAGAGAAGGGCCTGACAAAATCACAACTATCACCTCCATATGAGAATGTCGCTGGCTGTGCAAGAGAGAAGGGCATTGCACAATCTCACATCTCACCGCCGTATGGGAATGTCACATTGCAAGAGAGAAGAGCATTGCACAAGCCAAAATCTCACCTACATATGAAAATGTGGCTGCTGTGCAAGAGAGAAGGGCATGACCTAATCGCAAATCATACCTTTATATGGGAATGTCCTGACTGTGCAAGACTGGAGGTACACGGCCTCTCAATATGAAAAGGTCACTTCTGTATAATGCAGAAGGGCAATGCACAATCCCAAATCTCACCTCCAAATAAGAATGTCGGTGCTGTGCAAGAGCGAAGGACATTACACAATCCTAAATCTCACCTCCATATGAGAATGTTGCTGCTGTGCAAGAGAGAAGGGCATTGCACAATCCCAAATCTCACCTCCATATGAGAATTTCGCATTGCAAGATGGAAGAGTCATGGTCCCTCAACATGAGAATGTCAGTCTGCACAAGGCAGAAGGGCATGGCACAATCCCAAATCTTACCTCCATATGAGAATGTCGCTTCTGTGCAAGAGAGAAGGGCTTTGAACAATCCCAAATCTTACCTCCATATGAGAATGTCGCTTCTGTGCAAGAGAGAAGGGCTTTGAACAATCCCAAATCTTACCTCCATATGAGAATGTCGCTTCTGTGCAAGAGAGACAGGCATTGCACAATCCAAAATCTCATTTCACCTTCATATGAGAATGTAGCTGCTGTGCAATATAGAAGGGCATGACATAATCACAAATCGTACCTTTATATGGGAATGTCCTGACTGTGCAAGGCTGAAGGACATGGTCCCGCAATATGAGAATGTTGCTTCCTTACAAGGCACAAGGGCATTGCACAATCCCAAATCTCACCACAATATGAGAATGTTGCTTCTGTGCAAGAGAGATTGGTATGACATAATCCCAAATATCACCTCTATTTGGGAATGCCATCACTGTGAAAGGCTGAGGGGTATGCTGTAATTCAAAATGTCACCCCTGTCCTGACAGTGCAAAGCCAAAGGGCATGGCATAATACCAAATACCACCTCTATATGGGAATGTCCTGACTGTGCAAGGCTGAAGGGCATGGTCCTGCAATATGAGAATGTCACTTCTTTACAAGGCAGAAGGCCATGGCACAGTCCCATTTCTCACCTCCACATGAGAATGTCCCTGCTGTGCAAGAGACAAGGGCATGACACAATTTCAAATCTCACATCTAGATTCCAATGTCCCAACTGTGCAAGACTGAAGAGCCATAGTCCGTCAACATGAGAATGTCAGTCTGTACAAGGCAGAAGGACATGGCTCAATACCAAATCGTACCTCCATATGAGAATGTCGCTTCTGTGTGAGAGAGAAGGGTATGACATAATCACAAATCTCACTTCTATATGAGAATGCCTTGTCTGTGCAAGGCCGGAGGGTGTGATGCAATCCCAAATCTCACCTTCATAAGGGAATGTTGCTGCTGTGCAAGGCTGAAGGGCATTGTCCCTCAATATGAGAATGTTGCTTTTGTACAAAGCAGAAGGGCATTGCACAATACCAAATCTCACCAACAAATGAGAATGTTGCTGATGTGCAGGAGAGAAAGGCATGACAATCTCAACTCTCACCTCTATATGGGAATGGCCTGATTGTGCAAGACTGAAGGGCATTTTCCCTCAATATCAAAATGTTGCTTCTGTGCAAGAGAAAAGAGCATGGCGTAATCCCAAATTTCACCTCCATATGAGAACAACATGACTGTGCAAGGCCGAAGGGCATGATATAATCCCAAACCTCACCTCTATGTGAGAGTGTCGCTGCTGTGCGTGACAGAAGGGTGTGACGGTATCCCAAATCTCACTGCTATGTGAGAATGTCCCACTTTGCAAGACCGAAGGCAATTGTCCCTCAATATGCGAATGTCCCTTCTGTACAAGGCAGAACATTGCACAATCCCAAATCTCACCTCCATATGAGAAAGTATCTGCAGTGCAAGAGAGAAGGGCATTGCACAATCCCTCGTCTCACCTCCATATGAGAATGTTCCTGCTGTGAAAGAGAGAAGGGCATGACATAATCACAAATCACAACACTATATGGGAATGCCCTGACTGCAAGCCCGAAGGGCGTGATGTAAACCCATATTTCACCTCTATATGAGAATGTCGCTGCTGTGCAAGAGAGAAGGGCACAACATGATCCCAAATCTCACCTCTATATGTGAAATGTCCATCTGCTCAAGAACGAAGGGGCATGGTCCCTCAATATGAGAATGTTGCTTCTGTACAAGGCAGAAGGGCATAGCACAATCCCAAATCTCATCGCTATATAAGAATGTTGCTGGTGTGCAAGAGAGAAGGACGTGACATAAATCAACATTTTAACTCTATATGAGAATGTCCCGACTGTGCAAGACCAAAGGGGCATGCTCCCTCAATATGGGAATGACGCTTCCGTACAAGGTAGAAGGGCATTGCACAATCCTAAAGCTCACCTCCACGTGAGAATAGCACTCCTGTGCAAGAGAGAAGGGCATAACATCATCGTAAATCTCACCTCTCCTTGGGAATGTCCTGACTGTGCACGGCCGAAGGGCTTGATGCATTCCCAAATCTCTCCACCATATGGGTATGTCACTGTTGACCGGGAGACGAGTACGACATAATCCCAAATTTTACCTCTATATGAGAATGTCCTGACTATGCAAGGCCAAAGGGTGTGATGTAATCCCAAATCTTATCTCTATATGAGAATGTCCTGACTGTGCAAGACGGAAGGGGCATGGTCCCTCGATATGAGAATGTTGTTTCTTTAAAAGGCAGAAGGGCATTGCGCAATCCCAAATCTCACCTCCACGTGAGAATGTTGCTGCTGTACAAGAGAGAAGGGCATGACATAATTGCAAGTCTCACCTGTGTATGGGAATGTCCTGACTCTGTTAGGCCGAAGGGCATGATGCCATTGCAAATCTCACCTCTATATGGGAATTTCCTGACTGTGCAAGGCCGAAGGAGGCTGACATCCCAAATCTCAGTTTTTCATGAGAATGCCTCGACTGTGCAAGACTGAAGGGGCATGGTCCCAAAATATGAGAATATTACTTTTGGCACTGCACAATCCAAAATCTCAGCTCCATATGAGTGGGCATGATGGTAAGGGAAAATATTTCCGGTAGCTAGCGAGTTCCAAAGCTCAAGTATGCTCTTTGTATGCTCTTTTCCTTCTCCCGCTGCCCCTTTCCCTCTTTCCCTCCTGTCATGCACTTGCACTAGTAGAAATGCCTCTAGCCTAGTACACTAGTTATTTTTGTTAACTTCAAGGCCTAAGAATGATGACTGTATTCCCTTGTTCCCTTCCCGCTTTGAAGCACTTCACTTGCGTATAAGCGCTTTACAAATAAACAATTACAATTGATATAGTAAATACAATTCTTCCTCTTTCTGTCACAAAAACGGTCTTTTATTTTATGGCAAGTGCTGGTGTTTTCGATTCCTCCCACTCCTCCCCAGTCCCCCGTCTGTGCAGTGGGTGAGCCTTTGTTTTGTGGAATCTTTGGTAAACACTGAGCAAAAGGCCAGATCTATCTTCTATACTTGCAAGGAGCTGACACATATTGTCCCGCGGCTATTTCAGGTGGCAACCGAATCACCTGCTCATTCTAGTGAAATGCGGGTGAAGCGTGGAATTGCCAAACAGGTTCTGCAGAAGGAAGAATGCACTACAGGTTGAACTCGATTTGAACGAAACATGCGAGCACACAAACCTTAAGGCAAGTAGGTCCTGCCAATCGGTGAACCAGAAGCTTGTGTTTATGGATGGGAGTGGGCTATATGATGTGGTGTGAATGTATACTGATAGTATTTCTGGTCTTCTGGGTCCAGGTGCTATGGGTACTCTTCTGTGAAAATCCATTGAAATCAAAGCTGGTCTCCTACTGAAATGGCCATGAATAAGTGCTGGCTCCAGTAACCGCCAGTAGAACTTCCAGCTGATCGGCTGCAAATGCTTTCTACTGAATCTACTTGCTGTATATGGTATTTTGGGGCTACTTTTTTGCCGCAGGAGAATTCGTCGAATTAGATTTAGTCGAATTATTTTTGTCGGATTTTGCCGCAAATATATGTGGGGGGTGGGTTTAGGAGAATAATTAATATAGGGATGTACGGGGGCTGCGAGGATCTCCCCCCCCATATATTTGCGGCAAAATGTTCGCTTGTGTATATTTATGGCAAAGGAATGACACACAATATGGAAAAAAGTCCCTTGATCACAGTTACAGTCACAATAGGCGCTGTGTGATAGATCTCTGATTAGAAGTGCTAGCCTCGCCGTATAATGTCCCCTGCGTGTGGCTACTATGACACGCATGTGTCGGCGACATTGGAGCATTCACGACTGTACTATGCCTGTCATATAACAGTGAACACCTGCTGGCTTTACTGATGCTGGCAATTACTAGCATAAAGAATGGGCCTCGTGAGTGTACGCAACGAGGCAGCCACCGACCCCCTCATGTTGCTGCTTTGCAACTCCAGTGATGTAAACAGAATAATACAAGTGCGCTACCTTCAGGCTTGGGTACCTGTATGCAGATGGTGACACGCCCCATGCCATTTGGATGATGGAAGTGCAGTACTGTTTTTTTAGTTTGCATTCTGGGACTTGCAGTCCTGGATTTAACCATTCTAAATCCAGGGCAAGAAGCCCCAGAGTGCAAACAAAGGAAGTGGGACTGCAGCATCGTCTCCCAAACAGTACCTAGGCAGATTGTAGTGCCCAGGGGAGATAAAGGATTCATAGTCAATGGCGACTGGTGGTTTTACCCATGGGATGTCTTAATATTTCCCCTCAATTAGTGGGACCAAATGGGCATAGTTAGGGAGCCCAAAGCAATGCAAGACAGTTTGGTGTGCCCCGCCCCCACCCCCAGAACATTTTTACAAAATGGGTTAATATGGTACATTTTACAGCACTTTTTGTGAGACAAACTGGATGAAAGGCCTTATAATTCGTAATCTGTTCTGCAGAGTAACACAAGGAAACATTATATATATCTACCATGCTTGGTCATCAACCGTACACAGAAGCATTGTACCACACTTTTGTGATCCCTGTGAACAGTAGAACACTTTCACGATGTTGTCTATCATATATGCAAGCACTGCCACTGGAAAGTACATATTTATGATGCCTTTGTCCACATTAAATGCCAGTAAAACACTTGGCCATGTTGCCTATGCACATGTAAGTGCCAGGATTGCCACTGTAAATCAGTTACAGGATGATGCCACAACATAAGCCAGCATGCCACTGAAAAAGGACCATTCATGCTGCCTGTGTGACCATGTGTCCTGCCTCTTCCACCGGACACACGTCAGTATTTAGTATTTTATTTATTTCTATAGCGCACCAGGCCCAGGGGCAACAGGGCGCTTAACTTAGTTACAACAAGATGAAAGCATGACAAGGCAATGTGACAGAGTATTACAGGAGTATTACAGGAGGATTTACAGAATTTACAGAATATACATTCAAGCGAATATCGATAAGGCAGTGATTTACAGGATAGTTAATAAGGGATGCAGAGTAGGTCAAAGTGCAAGTAGGGCAGTAAACTGGTGTTAGCTGTCTTGGGCGGATAGCCAAGCTTTGGTAAGGTGTTTGAATTTCAGGAAGGAAGGTTCTGCTCTAAGGTCATTGGGGAGTGAGTTCCAAAGTTTGGCTGCCAGGATGGGGAAGCTGGTTCCACCTGATCTTTGGAGATTAAAACGCGGGATGACAAGGCAGTTGGCTTGGGCCGCTCTGCGAGGTCTGGTGGAATTGTGGAAAGAGAATCTGTTTGCCAGGTAGCGAGGGGCTTGGTTGTGGAGGCATTTGTGTGTGAGAGCCAGGGACTTCAAGGAGATGCGATGTGGGATAGAGAGCCAGTGCAGGTTGCGCCTGGTGTCAGATATATGCTGGCGCCTAGGAATGTTAAGGGCCGCTCTGATCGCATTGTTTTGGACAATTTGTAGCTTGTTTAGATTGCGGAGATTAGTACCTAGATAGAGGGCATTACAGTAGTCGACCTTGGATAGTACGAGGGTCCTGGCCAAGGTTACGCAGTTGGCTGTGGTTAGGAACGGGCGACAGGCGGTGATGAGCTTGCAAGTATACGCTGCTGCAGATGAGACTGCGTTGGACTGTCTAGTCAAGGATAGGGTTGAGTCAATGTAAATCCCTAGGGTTTTCGTGTCCTTAGCAATAGGGATGGTGTTCCCATCAATGGTGAAAGACTTGAAAGCAGGGTCAAGTTTAGTGAGTTTTTGTGGTGAACCAAGAATGAGGAGCTCTGTCTTTTCATCATTTAGGCAGAGGCCGTGTTGGGCCATCCACGCTTGGATGACCTGGTAGATGGCGTTGATGGCGAGGGAGTCAGTTGTGTAGTCTCCTGTGATGGGGATTAGTATCTGGGTGTCGTCAGCGTAATTGGTATACGTGACGCCCAAATGGTCCAGAATATCAAAAAGGGGTTTGGTAAACACGTTATATAACGTGGGCGAGACACAAGACCCTTGAGGCACACCACAAGAGACCGGAGCGGGTGGTGCGGCCGCAAGTGGGGAAAACACGCGCATTGATCTATTATCCAGGAAGGATCTGATCCAAGTAGAGGCATTTTCTGAGAAATGTGCGGCTGATTTGAGGTGATGGCAGAGAATTTTGTGATTGACAAGATCAAAAGCAGCAGAGAGGTCCAGGAGAAGTAATAACGCCAGTTTGCCTTTGTCTTTGAGATCTTCGATCTGCGTTTTTAAATCGATAAGGGCGGTCTCAGTGCCATGGCGAGGCCGGAACCCTGATTGCCTGAGTCCCAGAAGTTTATTTGATTCAAGGTATTCCTGAATTTGTAGGTAGGCCGCGCGGTCAAGGATTTTTAGTAAAAAAGGTACAGTGGTAATTGGTCTGTAGTTTGTGGGTATGCTGGGATCCAGGGTAGGTTTTTTCAGAAGCGGGATGACCCACGCATCCTCAAGATTGTCCGGTACAATCCCAGAGCTAAAGGAGGAGTTGATGAGCGTAGTGATGAATGGTGCTAGGTCGTGAGCTGCTTCCTTAATAATAGGTGCAGGACAAAGGTCACCCTGACAATTGGACGGTTTAAGGCTAGTGATGATCTTTTCCACTTCGAGAATGGAGAGTGGAGAGAAGCTAAAAGGAGTCAGAGAGTCTGTGATAGAGAGGTTTATGGTAGGTATAGGGATCTGTAGAGGGTTAGATTGAAGGCTAGATTGTTTGTTGTTGATTTTAATTTGGAGAGTGGCAATCTTACCTAGGAGAGCTTCTTGGATTTTGGAGCACCAGGTGCTATCTTTGGTACAGGTGTCAGGTGGAGTAACAGGAGTTTCAAGTTCTTTTAGGATTTTAAACAATTCTTTGGTGTTAGATTTGGCTTGTTCGATGCGTTTGTTGTATGTGTCTTTTTTTGCCTGGAATATAGCTTCCTTGTAGTTAAGGGTGGCCAGGAGTACGCATGATTTGTTAGCTAGAGAGTGATTGCTTCTCCAGTGGGATTCTGCAATTCGTTTTTCTTTGCGTAGAGCTCTGAGATGGGGTGTAAACCAAGAGTTTAGGTGGGCTCGAGGTTTAGATTTTCTCAGTTTCGAGGGTGCAATGGTGTCTAAGGCTATAAGCATGGCCCGGTTGAATGTGTCGACCAGGGCCGTAGGGTCAGAGCATGAGGGATCCCGGTCATTGAGAGCTGGAAGGAGGAGGGGGAGGAGTCTATCACAGGTAATGTTGCGTTTGTTACGGGTGGCCATAGCCGGGGCAATGTTGTGAGGGAGGCTGATAGGTTTGGACTCAATATTGAATGTAATTAAGTTGTGGTCTGTCCAGGCGCACTGTTGGTTAGAGGTGATGTTGATGGGACAGTTGAGGGCGGCTAGCCAGTCAAGGGTTCTGCCCTTGTTGTGGGTGGGTTGGTTTAGGAACTGAGTGAATCCAGCATTAGTGAGGATGTTGTCAATAGACGAAGCAGCAGTGTCCTTGGGGTCGTGGAGACCTAAGTTGAAATCCCCCAGTATCATGACCTGGGAGTTAGCTTTGGTGTTGTGTGTGAAGATGTTAGAGAGGTCCTCCGCGAAGGTGGATAGTGGGCCGGGTGGCCGGTAGAGTAGATGGAAGGTGATAGAATGGTTAGGTGTGACAGCTAGTTTAGCTGTCAGTGCTTCCAGAGTGGAGGAGTGATGTGTGGCTGAGAGGTGGAAGTTCAGAGCGTTTTTGTGGATGATGGCGATGCCACCTCCTTTAGACGGGAGGGATTTACGGTCATGTCTGATAATGTTGTAGCCTGGAGGGATAGCGAGGGAGAGAAGAGGACCTGAAGCTGGGTGGAGCCAGGTTTCAGTGATTGCTATAAAGTCGAGGTCAAGGTTGAGGATCAAGTCAGCTACTTCTAGGGCGTGAGCCGGGAGTGATCTGGCGTTGATTAGCGCGCCTTTGATATTGTTTGAGTTAGGGGAGTTGGAAGATGGTGGTAGATTAGGTGTAAGTGTGGGTGGTGACAAAGGGTGAGGCAGTTTGATGCGGTGAGCTAAGTCAGGCATGTCTACTTAAAAAAGCAAGTGTTCAAGCAGGTGTCACAGGGCCACAACAGGGCATGGAGGAGGGGCAATCCACCCCCAGCACTCTCTGGCTCCATCACTGCTCAGAAATGGAATGAAGCATGTTGGCATGCACACACCTACTCACTCTATGATGCCTTTGACATGGGTGTCTAGTGTCACTTTACTTTGTGCACTGAAATGATTACCAAAGATCTCAGTGCACAGAGTATAAAGAAAGGTGCTGAGTCGGGCGCAGAGGTATTATGTCTTTATTTATTCTCCAGGGCATTTTGCAGTTTTTGAAATTGGGCACGAGTCAGGAGCTAGGTTTCCGCCTCACTTTTCCTTCTACCTCCAAAAACCATTTGGTTTTTACACCAGGTAATATTTTCCCGCTGGCATAAAACCTATGGATTCCTATTGCATCCGTCTGCTTTTTGTACTAGCAAAAACCAGGTGGATTCCAAAGGAGTCCATTCTAAATGCATAAATGCACGAATACACAAATGAAAAGCGGCGTTTACCCTATTTGCAAGGCAAAGCACAAAACAAAGGCATACGGGCGATTACACCTGCAATTACATCTTTGCAGCGTGTTGCAGGGCATGGATAGAGTCGGGAGTAGAACTTTACACTTTGGTGATAATCAGTGATGACATTACTGACTCCGTTATTTTCTCTATTGAATGAGTAATTTGGTATGGAGGGAGGGATGCAGTAGGATGGTGTACACATCCTTGTATCTTTACTTTTTAATCTGTATGAAAGGAGTTAGCATACAGGGAAGAACAATACAAATGTTAACACTGCAACTAGCAGCTAACAACAATGTTTGTGACAAAACATCTGCAGTGTTACTCCTAATCTGGCGAGCCTTCCAAGATTTTAGATTAAAAAAATACTGGGGAGGGGTTTCATATTCTAGGTGAAGGGAATCGGAAATAATGGCGGTAAATGTAATTACATATAGACCTCATTTTGGTGCATTTGTTTGCAGGGTAACAGGGCAGCATTAAATTACCACCTGGTGCACGGTGGTTCCTTTGAAATCCATTGCAAATACTTCCTGCTTTGTACACATTTTACTGTCAGGGTGACTATTTTGACAGATCAAATGAGCATCGTACATTAAGTGTGCATTAAACGCTCAGAAGGAATGCACGCATTTACTAACACAGACATGTTTGATACATTGGTGACCATTCTCATCTTCCCAAAAGGCACTTTATTTTTATGCAAAGCAGCCAGTATACTATATCCATGGAACCCAAATTATTTGCCACTTCGCTCTGTCCCTTAGTCCTGCCCGCACCACTGACAATCCACCCCTCCCTCTGAAAGGGGGGAGGGGTTCCCCCAGTAAATGTTGTCCATTTGCATCACTGATTTCACATTAATTTTCCTCCTCGCTTTTCCACCACGTTGTGAAAATGAGGAACATTGAATGGATGTGACTTTGTACACAAAAGTGAGCATGATGGAGCCGTCCCCGCTGTGCAATAAAGATGAGGGTGGTACATGACCCCCCACTCAATGGCCCTCATTACGACCCTGGCGGAGAACCATGGTGCAATTTGCACCATGGTCCATGGCGCTAAGCTGCCAACTCCTCCATGGTGGTTGGCGGACTTACCGCCCCATCCCGACCTTGGCGGGGCGGTAAGTCCCCAATCCCCATTTACCCTTCCCCATTCCCATTTTTGCCCCATAGGGTATAATGGGAGTGGGGAAGGCGTTAATTACTCCACCGTAAATTACGGTGGCGTAATTAACAACAAGTCCCGTAGCGCCATGGATTTTTCCGCCTGCAAAAAGCAGGCGTAAAAATCACCATGGCGCTACGGGAACTCGTACTCTGGCGGAAAGGGGCGCCATGGTTTACGTCGGCGTAAACCCCTTTCCGCCAGGGTCCTAATGAGGGCCAATGAAAGCAACATAGAGAATGCTGCTTTTTTTCTGAGAGGCTGAGTAATTAGGGGCGGTAACACAAGCGTCGAAAAGTGAGATTTTTAATGCGATCTACAGCTCGCAGGGAGAAGCGCAAGAGGAGAGAACGTGAGGGGGGCGCAGGTTAATGGCAAAGTGGAGTGCAAGCAATCATGATAATGTACACAACATGTGGACAGAGCCACAATAACGCAAACATTAACGACCAGGAAAAGAGCAGACCATCATATGCAGTTACCTCGAAAGTCCGGAAACCAAAGCGGTCTGAAGTTTAAAACAGCCAAATGTTTCGGACAAGCGAACGGGCAGTGCTGCCGGCACGCCTGTGTTCAGCGGATGGCAAGAGGCATGAGCTTTCTTCTTCGCGTGGAGGGTGTGAGCACAGGCCAGGTATGGCAGACGCATGCGCAGTGTCGTCTGCACAAGGCCGAAGGGCATGGCACAATCCCAAATCTTACCTCCATATGAGAATTTGACATTGCAAGAGAGACAGGCATTGCACAATCCAAAATCTCATCTCACCTTCATGTGAGAATGTCGCTTCTGTGCAATGTAGAAGGGCATGACATAATCGCAAATCGTACCTTTATATGGGAATGTCCTGACTGTGCAGGGCTGAAGGACATGGTCCCGCAATATGAGAATGTTGCTTCCTTACAAGGCACAAGGGCATTGCACAATCCCAAATCTCACCACAATATGAGAATGTTGCTGGTGTTCAAGAGAGATTGGTATGACATAATACCAAATCTCACCTCTATATGGGAATGTCCTGACTGTGCAAGGCTAAATAGCATGGTCCTCCAACATGGGAATGGCGGTCTGTACAAGGCAGAAGGCCATGGCACAATCCCATTTCTCACCTCCACATGAGAATGTCGCTGCTGTGCAAGAGACAAGGGCATGACATCATTTCAAATCTCACATCTAGATTCCAATGTCCATACTGTGCAAGACTGAAGAGTCATGGTCCGTCAACATGAGAATGTCAGTCTGTACAAGGCAGAAGGGCATGGCACAATCCCAAATCTTACCTCATATGAGAATGTCGCTTCTGTGTCAGAGAGAAGGTTATGACATAATCACAAATCTCACCTCTATATGTGAATGCCCTTTCTGTGCAAAGCCGAAGGGTGTGATGTAATCCCAAATCACACCTCTATAAGGGAATGTTGCTGCTGTGCAAGGCTGAAGGGCATTGTCCCTCAATATGAGAATGTTGCTTCTGTACAAAGCAGAAGGACATTGCACAATACCAAATCTCACCATCAAATGAGAATGTTGCTGCTATGCAGGAGAGAAAGGCATGACAATCTCAACTCTCACCTCTATATGGGAGTGGCCTGACTGTGCAAGGCTGAATGGCATGGTCCCTCAATATCAGAATGTTGCTTCTGTGCAAGAGAAAATGGCATGACGTAATCCCAAATTTCACCTCCATATGAGAACATCCTGTCTTTGCAAGGCCGAAGGGCATGATGTAATCCCAAACCTCAGCTCTATATGAGAATGTTGCTGCTGTGCGAGAAAGAAGGGTGTGACGGTATCCCAAATCTCACCGCTATGTGAAAATGTCCCACTTTGAAAAACCGAAGGGTCATGGTCCCTCAATATGAGACTGTCCCTTCTTTACAAGGCAGAATGACATTGCACAATCACAAATCTCACCTCAATATGAGAATGTTGCTGCTGTGCAAGAGAGAAGGGCATGACAGAATCACAAATCTCACCTCTATATGGGAATGTCATGATTATGCAAGGCCGAAGGGCATGATGCAATCCCAAATCTCACCACCATATGGGAATGTCACTGCTGTGCAAGAGAGAAGGGCACAACATAATACCAAATCTCGCCTCTATATGGGACTGTCCTAACTGTGCAAGACCGAAGGGACATGGTCCCTCACTATGAGAATGTCCCTTCTGTACAAGGCAAGACATTGCACAATCCCAAATCTCACCTCCATATGAGAAAGTATCTGCAGTGCAAGAGAGAAGGGCATGACATAATCCCACATTTTACCTCTATATGAGAATGTCCCGACTGTGCAAGACCGAAAGGGCATGCTCCCTCAATATGAGAATGACGCTTCTGTACAAGGTTTAAGGGCATTGCACAATCCTAAAGCTCACCTCCATACATATGAGAATAGCGCTCCTGTGCAAGAGAGAAGGGCATGACATCATCACAAATCTCACCTCTCCTTGGGAATGTCCTGGCTGTGCACGGCCAAAGGGCTTGATGCATTCCCAAATCTCTCCACCATATGGGTATGTCACTGTTGTCCAAGAGAGAAGAGTACAACATAATCCCAAATTTTACCTCTCTATGAGAATGTCCTGACTGTGCAATGCCAAAGGGTGTGATGAAATCTCAAATCTCACCTATACATGGTAATGTCCAGACTGTGCACGGCTGAGCGGAGGGCTCCAGAAGTAGGGGATTTAGGAAGAAAGCATTGTAGATAGTAACGCCCCAGCCCCAGAAAGCCTTGTGGACTATGCAGAGGGACTTGAACTTGATCCTTGCAGCCACAGGGAGCCAGTGGAGGGATTTCAGCACCGGAGAGATGAGCTCCCTGGGCTTGAGGCCAAGAATAAGTCTTGCAGTTCTGTTCTGCATAAATTGAAGAGGTCGGAGGGTAGAAGTAGGAAGATTGAGAAAGAGACTGTTGCAGTAGTCTTCTCTGGAGAGAACCAGGGCTCTGGAGATGGTGAGCCTCTGGGGGAAGGTGAGAAAAGGTACAATACCTCTGAAGAGGTACAGTTGATAGTGGGACTTTTTGGAAGGGTCGGAGATGTGAGAAGAGAAGGAGAGAGTACAGTCGAAGATGACCCCCAGATTATTTGCCTCACTGGTGGGTGAGGGCGCAGGACCAAGGGAAGCCAGCCAGAGTGAAAGTGGGAAAGCGGGAGTAGGGGTCCCAATGAGGACGATCTCTGTTTTACTGGCATTAAGGCAGAGATCATTAGCCGCACAGCGGGACTAAATTGCGGGCAGTCAGGAAGGAGCGAGGAGGAGGAAGAGGCTGAGGGTAGCCTGAAGGGGAGCTTAGTGTCATCCGCATAACACTGAACATTGGAGATGGTGGCAGAGATCTTGTGGGCCAAAGGGCCCATATAGACATTGAAAAACCGGGGGATAGATAGATCCAATAGATGGAGAGCAAGTGGAGGCTACTTGCAATGAGAGCTACCGAGTCAGAGGCGGCCGCTCTAGGCGGTGCAGCCTGGCGTGGTGAGGCTCTGGAGTAGGGTGCCTTACTCGAATCTCGCTGTGACGGAGCAGCAAGTCTCAGCGAGTACAGTGAGCTTGGGCGCAAGGCTTGCAGGGTCGCTACAGCCACAGTGAGGAGTGCAGCATTTCTCAACCCTCGAAGCCCCCTTTGGCCCCTAGGATTCCCAGCCTTTTGCCCTTCAGCCACCTCGCTGCGGATGAGCCATTTTTCCAAGCAGAGATTTGGGTGTAGATCCTTATCCTCTGCAGGTGACTCCCTCTGGAACAGCCTCCCTGCCTCCTTTTCGTCTTGAGCCGTATCTCCTTAAGTTCTTGAAACACCTCAAGATCTTCCTCTTCTTCTCTTACTCTCTCCCTCTCCCCTGCTAAACTCCTTTCTCTTTTCTCCTGCTTCCCTCCTATTTTATCATCTCCAACTCTGCTCAGTTTCGCTGACTGGTCGCCTGGTGCACCTCCAGAGCATCACAGGTCCCAGGCTCCCCCGCCTGTCCTGCACTTGCCTCCGGATCTCTGCACTCTGCTTGGCACGACTGCACTTGAAATACGTCCCATGAGAGAGGCACCCACTTTGCACTTAACCCAGGCCCCTTCTGGACTGGGCACACTTGTCCCCCTCCTCCTCCCTCGCACTTCCTGTCTGTGCACTTGCACGTTCTTGAAAGTACTAGGCCGAGCAAGATTGTCCTGCCCTCCCTCTGTCGCCCCTCCCTAGCTTGGTTGTGACTGAAATACTTGTGCACAGGTGCATTAGTGATGACCAACCACCAATTAATCTGAACATGGCCAGGCCTAGTACAGTAATTTATTGTTCTGTATGTCCTTTTCCCTCTCCCCCACCATTCTCTCCCCACTCTCGGTCATGCACTTGCACTATCTGACAAGTCGTAAGGCATAGTGCAGTAGTTTATTGATTGTATGCTCTTTTCCTTCTCCCTCAGCCTCTTTCCCTCTTTCTCTCCTGTCATGCACTTGCACTAGTAGAAATGCCTCTAGCCTAGTACACTGGTTATTTTTGTTAGGTCATTCAGAAACTTCAATGCCTAAGAATGACGACTGTATTCCCTTGTTCCCTTCCCGCCTTGAAGCTCTTTGAAGCACTTCACTTGTGTATAAGCGCTTTACAAATAAACAATTACAATTGCTATAGTAAATACAATTCTTCTTCTTTCTGACACAAAAACGGTCTTTTGTTTTATGGCAAGTGCTGGTGTTTTCGATTCCTCCCACTCCTCCCCAGTCCCCCGTCTGTGCAGTGGGTGAGCCTTTGTTTTGTGGAATCTTTGGTAAACACTGAGCAAAAGGCCAGATCTATCGCTATACTTGCAAGGAGCTGGCACACATTGTCCCGCGGCTATTTGAGGTGGCAACCGAATCACCTGTGCATTCTAGTGAAATGCGGATGAAGCCTGGAATTCCCAAACAGGTTCTGCGGGAAGGAAGAGTGCACTACAGGTTGAACTCGATTTGAACGAAACATGCGAGCACACAAACCTTAAGGCAAGTAGGTCCTGCCAATCGGTGAACCAGAAGCTTGTGTTTATGGATGGGAGTGGGCTATATGATGTGGTGTGAATTTATACTGATTGTATTTCTGGTCTTCTGGGTCCAGGTGCTATGGGTACTCTTCTGTGAAAATCCATTGAAATCAAAGCTGGTCTCCTACTGAAATGGCCATAGTGCTGGCTCCAGTAACCGCCAGTAGAACTTCCAGCTGATCGGC
This sequence comes from Ambystoma mexicanum, assembly GCF_040938575.1. NCBI lineage: Eukaryota > Metazoa > Chordata > Amphibia > Caudata > Ambystomatidae > Ambystoma > Ambystoma mexicanum. The sequence goes on from NC_090929.1 coordinate 135,135,691, forward strand.
TGCAAATACTTTCTACTGAATCTACTTGCTGCATATGGTATTCTGGGGATAGGTGTTTTGCCGCAGGAGAATTCGTCGAATTAGATCCAGTCGAATTATTTTCGTCGGATTTTGCCGCAAATATGTGGGGGGTGGGTTTAGGAGAATAATTAATATAGGGATGTACAGGGGCTGAGGGGATCTCCCTCCATGTATTTGCGGCAAAATGTTCGCTTGTGTATATTTATGGCAAAGGAATAACACACAATATGGAAAAAAGTCCCTTGATCATAGTTACAGTCGCAATAGGCGCTGTGTGATAGATCTCTGATTAGAAGTGCTAGCCTCGCCGTATAATGTCCCCTGCGTGTGGCTACTATGACAAGCATGTGTCGGCGACATTGGAGCATTCACGACTGTACTATGCCTGTCATATAACAGCGAACACCTGCTGGCTTTACTGATGCTGGCAATTACTAGCATAAAGAATGGGCCTCGTGAGTGTATGCAACGAGGCAGCCACCGACCCCCTCATGTTGCTGCTTTGCAACTCCAGTGATGTAAACAGAATAATACAAGTGCGCTACCTTCAGGCTTGGGTACCTGTATGCAGATGGTGACACGCCCCATGCCATTTGGATGATGGAAGTGCAGTACTGTTTTTTTAGTTTGCATTCTGGGACTTGCAGTCCTGGATTTAACCATTCTAAATCCAGGGCAAGAAGCCCCAGAGTGCAAACAAAGGAAGTGGGACTGCAGCATCGTCTCCCAAACAGTACCTAGGCAGATTGTAGTGCCCAGGGGAGATAAAGGATTCATAGTCAATGGCGACTGGTGGTTTTACCCATGGGATGTCTTAATATTTCCCCTCAATTAGTGGGACCAACTGGGCATAGTTAGGGAGCCCAAAGCAATGCAAGACAGTTTGGTGTGCCCCGCCCCCACCCCCAGAACATTTTTACAAAATGGGTTAATATGGTACATTTTTACAGCACATTTTGTGAGACAAACTGGATAAAAGGCCTTATAATGTGCAATCTGTTCTGCAGAGTAACACAAGGAAACATTATATATATGTACCATGCTTGGTCATCAACCGTACACAACCGTATACAGAAGCATTGTAGAACACTCTACTGATCCCTATGAACAGTAGAACACTTTCATGATGTTGTCCATCATATATGCAAACACTGCCACTGGAAAGTACATATTTATGATGCCTTTGTCCATATTAAATGGCAGTAAAACACTTGGCCATGTTGCCTTTGCACATATAAATTGCCACTGTAAATAAGTTACATGATGATGCCACAACATAAGCCAACATGCCACTGAAAAAGGACAATTCATGCTGCCTGTGTGACCATGTCTTCTGCCTCTTCCACCGGACACAAGCACACTGCACGTGTACACACACTGCACTTGTACACACACACAGTCACTCAGCCACACACACACATACACATACTCAGACTCACTCCCTTTCACCCTTACTCTGCACAACATTTTTTAAACCCTTTTTCTAAAAGAAAATACATTTCCATTTGGTCATCTCATTACTCCTACGTCCCGTCCCCTTTCCTCCATACTTGTGGGACATCTCTCGGTCCTGTGGGACGGGTCCGGAGCACTTTGTAAAAAGCATCCACATTTTTTTAAAAATGTGTCCCTCCTCTCTTTCCTGCGTGGGGCCCGGCACGCGGCCGTAACCCCGCCCACCTTGGCTCCGCCCCACGCATCGCCCATCAGTCCTTTTCTCCGCTCGATCGGGGCCGGACGCACTTGCATCCTCGGAAGATTTTCTTCCCTTTTTTCCTCTCTGGCTCTCGCTAGCGTTCGTTTACTAGTCTGTCTATGTCTTTCAAATGAGACTTTCCAGATTGTTCATCGTGTCACTGTCGCTTTGCGAGGACGGATCCCCATCCTCTTTGTTTAGAGTGTTTGGGTCCGGAACACCGTTGTGACTCCTGTTTTTACTGTGACTCCCTTTCGGTCTGGGCACTTCAACGTCGGTTGGAGCGGTGGGAGGAGGTGTTACGACGAACTCCTCCTTCACATTTTCAGGCGTTCATCGACGAGAAGAAAAAACGCCTGGTAAGTTCTTTACTTTTCAGAGCACCCCGGCCGGGGGATACCTTCCCGGGTTCCTCTCGGTCTGGGAGGGGCGTTGATCGCTCTGTTACCGGGGTTCGCCCTGAGGTGCCCGTTGGGCCTAATAATTATCCCGGGGTTTTCTCCGAGGGGCTCCGTAAGGGGCCTGTGAACACCGGAGTACGCTCCGAGGCCCCTCCTGTGGGGGCTGTTTGTAGACCCAGTTCTACTGAGTCGTGGGGTACCGGAGTTCACTCTGAGGCCTCTCTGTCGGCTTCCTGCAAAAGCAAAACCGGGGTGCGGCCTTGGCTGGGCTTGTAGTTACCGAACGGATGTTCGAGGCCTGCGCAGATAAGGCTGTTACCGGGCCTGGGTCAGAGGTCCCTCGTACAGAAGCTAAAGCTACCAACAGTTCTGAGAGGCCGGACAAGGATTTGTCGGTGAAAGCGATTGCTCATCGTTCCCGCTCTTGTGGTGACACCAGATCTGTTCAGGGGGCAAAGAAGCAAAGTTCTTCTTTTACCGGCAGTGCCGAGGTCCTTCCTTCGAAGGCTCAGTTGGCGGTTGGTATGTCACAAAAACATTCCAGGCCTCATAGTACCGGCTCGGCCGAGGTTCCTTATGTTAAGGCTAAGATTAAGACCCCTGATCCATCGACGGGGACCCCTGCCTCACTTCCTCACATGCCAAGTTCCCCTCAGTTGAGGACAAAATGGCGCCCGTTCCCACCACAGCGGCCATTTTAGGTGCTACCCCTACAACTACGCCATCGGCTTCTGGTGTAGGGCTCGGTCTCTTGGGTGAACCTAAGGTCCCTTGTGCGCATCCTTACCGGCCAGTTTATGATTGGAACACCCGGATGCCTCTTCCGCACAATGTTTCGTTGCCCGCGGGGGTGGCTCCTTTGATTTATGTGGATACGGTGGAGGGGCCGGTGTGGCACCCTTCCCCGTTACGTCCCTGGATTTGTCCACCTCATGAGAGGCCTCCTCAGGTCCCGAAACAATCTCCTGAGGATGCCTTTTTAGGTAAATTTCAACCGATTATGCGCACCGACCCCATGAGGGAATATTTCAAAGGGCTTTTCAAGGAGATATGTCCACCTGCGCCTCCGGCTCCACCCGTTCCTCCGGTGGTTCCGCCGGTGGTTCCGCCGGCACCTCCCTTGCCCGTTGTACCCCCCCTGCTCTTCCGCCTTTGCCTCCATTGTCCCCAGTGGACAAGGCAGTGCCTGACACGGCTCAGCAGGATCCAGACCTGTCAGATGACCCTCAAGGCGATCAGGACAACGAGGACCTTCCCCGCTCTATCAGAGCCTTTCATGACCGGGTACTGGACATGATGAGTTTCTTAGATGTTCTGGTGCCCGAGGCACCCCCTCCGCAGGAGGGCATGCTTTCTGGGGCGTTCACCCTGTCTCCCTTGGAGCGTACCGGCCTGTTCCTGCAGAAGGACGTTCTGGCCGAGGTCCGAAGAGTCTGGGAAAAGCCACACTCGGGACTTTTTGTCAATAAAAAGATTGACGCGAGGTACAGGCTGCATTCTTTGGAAGAGGTGGCCCTGTCGTCTTGTCCGCCTCCCTCCTCCACAGTGGTGGCTGAGGCCACTTTGCAGTCCAGGCCTGCAGCATCCTCTTCCACGACGGCTACTCAGGTTCTGGGAAAGGAGGACAAGCTCCTCGACTCCCTCGGGCGGAAAATCTTCGCCAACTCTGCCTTGCAGCTCAGGCAGGCCAACCCCGAATTGATATTGGCGGGAGCTAACATGCGGATGTGGAAAGGTCTGTCGAAGTTTGAGGAGCACATCCCGGTCGAGAAGTTGGAAGACTTCAAAGGATGCCAGGGTCTTGGCCCAGGATCTCCTGGAGGCTGCGGCTCATCACGTAGACACCTCGGCTCGGGGCCTGATGCTTGGGGTTGATACCTCACGGCAGGCGTTGTCATGGGGTAAGGTACCTATCATGGTGTCCCAGTGCTGGGAAAGGATCAGAGACTAATGGTAGCCAGCACCATGAAGAAACATGCCTTTGTAAGTAGAATCCTGCCTTACAAAAGGCTTCTATGTCCTTTCTGCAGGAGAATTGGCCTACAGACTACATTTACCAAGCACCCCCGGGCCAAGAACTACTTATTACAGCCCATGTCGGGCGGGGCACGTACGCATGTGTGCACAAGACCATCAAGAGCACAGGGCTTGTGCTCAGAGAAGATGTGTTCTCCGGAGCTCTGAGCAAGGGGAAGCGCACGAGGGGCCACGCCCCACGCATCCTCCACCCGGGCCCCTCGCCTCATTTAGATAAGTACCGCAAGCCACAGGCAGGCCAAGCAGACTTGGGGGAAGTCGCGCAGCGCTGTAGCGCATCGTAGAGAGTCAAGAGATTTCACCAGCAGCTGCGGCCAGGGGCACGCGCAGGGGGCTCTGCCCGAGGTTCTCATGCCCCCCTGCTCCAATAAAAGCTAAGTGTGAACGTCCTGACTACCAGTGCAGTAGTTTCAGCAATCCAAATCATGCGCAGACTTTAGGAGCTACGCAGCGCGATAGCTGTGCATGTATTAACCCACTAATTGCTGCGAGGTGACCTTCTGGAAGTGAACGCTCCTGATATTACGCGGCTTCCTGGAAGGTTACATGTCGATTCGTGTGAATTACAACACGAGTTGTTGCTACGCAGTGGCCCTCATAGTAGAAATAATACTTGGGACAATTACAGTTGCGGAGCCACGCGCGGCTGTAATCCGCTCGTGTAGGGCATAGTCTGGGCAGATGCATGTGCCTAACGATTTGAGCTTGGCGCACCTTGAGCATATCTAGGGTGAAATTAGCCACTTGTGTGAGAGTGTATGAATGCAAGGTTTGGTGTGTGATGTAACACGCAGATGGTAATTCCCACTCTCTTTTCAGCAATAACACTGCTCTGGATTCTGGACCTGAGAGTGCGCAGGCAGGAGGCCAGAACTCACCCCTTGAGATAAGTCTCTTTCTGGCTCTTAGCCCTTGTTGTGGGTGTGGGGGGGGAAATTGTGCATGCTGTGAATGTGCAAATGTTTTATTGTGTTTTCCTATGTCCCCTTCCCTGTCCACCTCCCCTATCCTAGTCCTCTCACAGGTTACCCTTGCTACGGAACCCATCCAGCCAACGAGACCCTAACCCTCTTTCCCCGCCGGGGTCGCGGAAGCTTGTGTAAGTCTTAACTTGCAGGCACCAAGACCGTGGAGGGGTTGCTTGGTTCGTGCCACTCCTGAGCCTGGAAGCTGGAGACCTGACAGGCGTGGCTGCATGCCACTAAATTTTCTAAGAAAGTGCAAGACAAGGTGTTGGACCTTCCATTCAATGGTAAGGAGCTTTTTCATTATTCTACTGATGTAGAGCTCACCAAAACCAAGAATAGCACTCAGACGGCTAAATCATTGTCTGTTCTGGTTAAAGCTCCTTTTAAATCCCAGAGACTGTTGTTGCAAAGTCGACCTTCCTCTGGTTTTAGGGGCTTCCTCGACCACAAATCTCGCAGAGTGGATACTCCTGCGGGGAATAACTGCCGTAGACAACAGCGCACGCGGTTTTTCTCCCGCTCCTCAGCCTCCTCATCAGGTTCAGGTGGCACCGCCACCGATAAGCCTGCCAAATGACGGTTTTCCAGGCTCGCACGAGACCCCGGTGGGAGGACGCATTGCGTCTCATTGGGAGGCGTGGCAGACCATCACAGAAGACAGATGGGTCTTGTCAGTTGCTCTAGCGGGCTTCCGCTTACCTTTACCCCCTACCCCACCCCTCAACTCTCCTTTTCAGCTGTCGGGCTCACCCTCCCTCAAGACCGAGGTTCAGAAACTTCTGGACCTCAGAGCTGTGGAACCCGTTCCCCTTGGGGAGCGAGGGGAGGGCTTCTACTCCTGGCTGTTTACGGTGCCCAAACCCAACCAGGCTGGCCTGTGCACCATCCTAGACCTTTCCCAGTTCAATCTTTTCCTACCCCAAGAGAAATTTAAGATGATCACGCCCAGCCAGATACGCTCCTCTTTGCAGATGGGCGATTGGCTCAGCATTGTGGATCTTCAGGATGCGTACATGCCTATCCTGATTTGGAATCCACACAGGAGATACCTCGCTTCTCTTTAGGAGAGGAGCACTTCCAATTTCGGGTGATTCCTTTTGGCCTCAGCTTGGCGCTGTGTGTCTTCACGAAGATGATTTCAGTGATTGCGGCCTATCTTCGTCTCCAGGGTATCCATGTGTATCCTTATTTGGACGACTGGCTCTTACGCAGCCCTTGTCCGTTGGCAGCAGCGGGTAACCTCCAGTCTCCCCTTCAGCTCCTGTTCCATCTTGGGCTGTCGGTGAACTGGCGGAAATCCTCCATGACGGTCTCACAGGACCTGATCTTCCTGGGTTTTCGTTGGAACATGATCGACTGCAGAGTGTATCTGACCAGGGACAGAATGGCGGATCTGTTGGCCATGTGTCAGATGTTTTCGCAGTCGGAGAGCATGTCGGCCTGGTGGTTCCAGAGGCTTCTGGGCCTCATGGCCTCATGTGTACTGGCTCTTCCTCTGGCTCGTCTCAAAATGAGACAGACCCAGATGGCTCTTCGGAATTCATGACGTTAGGCAGTGGATCCAGATTCCATGCGGATAATGATTCCGGATTCCATGAGAGTGGACCTGGATTGGTGGTCATCTCTCAGCAATCTGACTGGGGGCGCGGGGTTTCAGGACCCGGCCCCCACGGTCACGATCACGACAGACTCCTCCCTTCTCGGGTGGGGTGCGGCGTTAGGTCTTCTTCAGGTCTCGGACCTCTGGTCGCCTCAGGACAAGCTCCTGCACATAAATCATTTGGAGCTTCTGGCGATCTTCCTAGCGCTCAGGGCGTTCAGACCGCTCATTGTCAACAAGGTTGTCTGCATAAGAACGGACAATGTGGTATCAATGTATTACATAAACAAGCAAGGGGGAACAAAGTCTCCCCCCCTCGTGGACCTGTCCATCCAGATTTGGGGGTGGGCCGTGCTTCATGGTGTCTGGCTGCTTGCAGTGCACATCCCGGGCCAGCTGAATGTCACAGCGGATGCCCTCAGCCGGCAGACAGTGGTCAGCTACGAGTGGGAGTTGAAGGCGGAGGTCCTCTCATGGATTTTCTCGCGTTGGGGCACACCAAGGTGCACCTCTTTGCCACGGCGGTGAACAAGAAACTTCCTCAGTATGCCTACAGTATGCCTACAGAGGGGGGCTGGGAGCCTCCTCTCTGGGGGAAGCTCTCGAGATTCCATAGCACAACATGAGAGCTTACTGTTATGATGTGCTTGTCTGAGTCTGCTTAATCTAGTCATGTGCTTAGTGATGTCATGCCAGTGACGAGGATCTCTGGAAAGAAGAACCCTGGTGCAACTGAAGCTGGGAAGGAAGGTGACTGAAGAGTACTGCTGCGGGAGGTGCAGGGATCATCAGGGCGAAGGAAAGAAATGGACATCACCGCCCCCCAAGTAAGGAGACCAATCACCCAGGGCGGATAAGGGAGGAGGTTGAGGGCTCCATAGCTGTCAGGAGCAGCAGCCCGTTACTTAATGGGAGTGTTGTTTCAACGGGCATAAGGGACGTCCAGGGCCTGCATGAGAGCAGTGACATTAGCCCTCACGATGGAAGCGTCCCGCTAGCAGAGAGGTGTCCCATAACCTGGAGGCGTAGCATGGCTGGCTGTATTGTATTGTAAGGGCCTTGCCTATGGAAGCAGAAACTTGGAGCATCTAAGGTGCGGGGGCTGTTTTTTTTCCGTGAGATACACTGATCGGACTTTAACTGCTAGGTTAAGTACTAAGCGGGGCTGTGTTTTCGCATGAAACATGGTTTGGACATTAAGTGCTGTGGAAAGCGTTTTCCGCTGTAAGTTAAAATAAAGCAGAAGTATGGAAAAGTTGCTGTTTTCCACGCCGTACCGTGTTCGCGGGTGGTTCATCTGAGTGGCCGTTGGACGTTTGGTCGTGGCAGGAGCTCTAATCTTCAGCGCATTTAGTTGGGTATGATGATGTCAGACGGAATGCGCAGGGAGTCGGCGAACTTTTGGATCTTTGAACTCCAATGTTCTTTAGCCGGTAGCAGATGTCTTCCTGTTTGACTGTGCGACCAACCAGAGAAACAGACCCTCTTGCGTCCTTTTGTCTCAATCCTACGTCGTCGACGTATCTGGAACTGAGTGCGTGAAGCCTGTGCCGGCGCAGGATATGAATCTAATGTGCAGAGATCCGTTTTGCCGCATACATTTGGACGAGGCCAGGCATTACGGAAAGCAGGAAAAGGGGAACTCGCACATAGGGAAGGCGCCTTGCCTCGTCTTAAGGCTGCGAGGTGCGCTGAAACAGCCGCGGTGCAGAAATGCCGCTCCGTCTGTTAGGTAGCGGCCAACGGTGGTGGAGCATCCTAATATGTTGGGGTGCACTGTCGAGGACAACAGAGGACGACGTGAGGTTATGTAATGGGCCTCCGAGAGTATTGGTTCATCATTGCTTTATTAAGGAGATGCATGAGGTGCTGGCCATGCATGACACACTAATGCTGCAACGTTATAGTTTAAAAATGTTAAATTTGCTTGTGCATCAAGTCCTAATGTGGAACCAATATACATAGCGTATGTATTTTGAAGAAATGGCACATTTCAGAATGAGTGTGTGAGTGCTAGACCTGCGTTACAGGTCTACCATGCGGCGTGGTTGTTTAGTAAATATGCATTCTGTTAGGAACTTAACATATTTTGAGGATTTGCAGGTATTTATGAATTTTTGGACATTATTGTGAACTGTGCATAGTAATTTGAAGAAATATGGTGGTTTGGAAAGTCCTTTGGTATAGAACTCATTTGAGTGTGTATGAGCTAGCTTAACCTATTGAAGATTTTTAGGTATTGGATTGATTTATAACAACATGGACTGAAACTTTTAACTCCCGTATATGTGGTTCCTACTGGATATGAGAGTTTGGTCTAAAATGCTAAGTGCCGAAGAAGTAGAAGTGTCACATAACTACTCACTTTGTTAAGGAGTGTGAGAGTGAATAAGAAGCCTAATGATTGTGACAGGTACGGGAGATTGCGCAAGTCTTTTTGTGTGAACCTAGTATGCCCATGAAGAGAGTTTGGGATTCCGGCTCAATGGGTTGAGTGAATACATTTGCGTGTGGTATGCGGGTGTTCAGTGAGTGATGGGCACTGCTAAGGATAGGAGGTAGCGCCTCCGCTTTTGGTTTGTGAAGTTAATGGAATGTTGCTGAGTGATAGCGCATCCTATAGAAATGTTGGGTTAGTGTGTAGAATCTATTACAGAGACTAGGGAGGTAGCCTCCCTATTGAAGGTAACAGGAGGTAGCGCCTCTGTGTAAGGTAACAGGAGGTAGCGCCTCCGTGTTGATGTACGAGTGTTGCTAGGTGGTAGCGCCTCCTATTGTAGTTTTAGGTTTAAGTGTGTTGGCACTACTGGGTCATGGAGGTAGAAGCTCCTTGTATGTACCCATTTGGAGGTAGCGCCTCTTTTGGGTTATATTTTTTTTGTTGAGTAAAGTAAATCCTGGGGGTAGCGCCCTTGCCAGGAGTATATGAGGTATCTGAGATGTGCACTGAGGAGAAAGGGAGTTGTATGTATGGTGATTTTAGGAGTGGTACTAGTGCACTGTTAGGAGAAGTCAACCCTTATCTTGTTTTAGTGGACACGTGGTTCTATTTGATGAAGTTGTGGTAGTGGTTCTGTTAGATAAAGTTGTTGTACTGGTTGGGGACGCCCTCCAGTAAACATAATGGCTAAAGGGAAATATGCTGTCCAACATGAAGAGTCGTCTAATGAGTTGTTTTCTTTGTGTGTTATCGGTCAACCCTGGCCATGGTATTTTGAGGTCAGGATCTTGGGACTTGTTAGTACTGCCATTGAGATGAGTGTTTAGGCCAACCCCTTTAGTTTTTTTTTTTTTGGTGGTCTTGGAGATGGCTGGCCAGCATTTCCAAGCTGTTGCAGGATCTTTATACCTTGGTGGGGTTGGGTGGGCTCGATTGGCCTAGTCCATATATGTATCTGTTTATATGTTTGTGATGCAGGCATAGTTGGCGATATTTGGTAGCAGTGTTTTCAGCGGTTTATGGGGACTCTTAACAGTTATGGCGATTCCGTTGTCATCCTGGATGACTAGTATTGCATCAGGATGGCAAGCTGTGCTTCAGGGTGGCAGCCTGAAGGCTCCCCTGTGGCGGGGGCGGGCGGAAGGATATATGTAATTATAGTCGTGGTTTGGTTTGTAGGGTAGTCTTAGCCCTGTGTATGGGCTGGTATGTGTCTAGAGTGTGAGTCTAGAGTCTGTTCATGGCAGGGACAGGCAGAAGGTGATTTGTGTTATTGTTGAGGGTGACCTGGTTATGTAGGTGAAGTTTGGAATTACATAGCTGTGATAGTATTGTGTGAAGTTTGATGGTGGATGGTAGTGTGACTTGCCTGAATGTAAAGTGCTTGTTGTTTGCGTTGGTGTTTCGTAGGGAGGGAGATATGTTATGATGTGCTTGTCTGAGTCTGCTGAAGCTAGTCATGTGCTTAGTGATGTCATGCCGGTGTCAAGTGGAATGTTGATGTATGAGTGTGAGAATGCTGTGTTGAGTGTTCTGTAACAGTATCAGTTGGTCCCTCCCTCCCTGGGTGATGGGTGCCGGTGATGTATTGTCCTATACTTGATGTCTTCATGTCCTGTAACATATAACCTAAGAACCCGAAGTAAACTTACTAAGAAGCAATCCAAGACAAGTGTGGACATTGCCTTACTACACTTATGCCTTCCCGCCTCTGCCTCTAGTTCACCGTGCAATTTGGAAGCTGAACTCTGTGAACTGTTCTCTTCTACTGATAGCCCCGTGGTGGCCGGCCAGATTTTGGTTCTCAGAACTTCAACACCTGTCGGTGTATCCGCCGATCAGGTTACTAGTAACTCCCAATCTTCTTCACCAAGGGGAACAACAGATGTGGCACCCCTCCCCACAATCGCTCAGCTTGGCAGCATGGTGCCTGAGTTCAAGTCTTTAGAGCATCTGAGTTTGTCTGCGGATAACAAGCGCATTATCCAGGCAGCCAGGAAACCCTCGACCAGATCTCAATACAGGAGTAAATGGCTCACGTTCTGTCATTGGTGTTTGGAGAAGAAGTTGGATCCGAGGGTGGCCACGATTGACACGGTGCTGTCCTTCGTGTCCTCCCTAGCAGAGTCAGGGGTTCATGTTCTGTCATGCAGGAATTATCTCTCAGCGGTTTGCGCATACCTTTCTACAGACCTGTGTTCTTATTCTCTAACTAACCCAGTGGTGAAGAGGCATTTTGCTGGCTTGACACGCCTCTACCCTCCGGTTCGTAATCCGCACCCGCCATGGGACCTAAATGTAGTCCTGACGGCGCTGTGTCATAAACCCTTTGAACCAATGGCTACGGTAGACCTCAAGTACTTGTCTTGGAAAGTGTCCTTTCTGGTCACCGTTACGTCAGCAAGGAGAGTGAGTGAGCTCCAGGCATTGTCGGTGGAGCATCCTTTCTTTGTCTTTCACAAGGACAAGGTAGTCCTTCGGACAAACCCGGCTTTCCTACTGAAGGTATTGACCGAATTCCATCTGAATCAGTCGATCTCCCTTCTGGTCTTTTTTCCGAACCCTGCCTCAGAGGCTGAAAGAGTTCTACACTGTCTTGATGTCCGAAGAGCTCTTAAGTTCTACCTGGACAGGACTTCCGAGCTTAGGAGTTCTTCTCAACTTTTTGTGACCTTCGGTAACCCTCAGGGCAAGCCGGCATCTAAGGCAACTATTTCCAGGTGGATTGCCGCCTGCATCACAGAGTCTTTCACCGTCCAAAGGCTGAAACCTCCTAAAGGTATCCATGCACACCTGGTGCGGGGCAAGGCAGCTGCGGATGCTTTTCAGAAATATGTTCCCTGGGAGTCCATCGCTAAGGCAGCTACTTGGGCCTCCCCATCTGCTTTCTGTAAGCATTACTGTCTCGACATAAGCTCTAGAGCTGATGCTCAGTTTGGTCAGGCTTTGCTGAAGAACTTGTTTCAGAAAGGGGTATTTCCATCCAGCCGTAGTTCCTGTAAGGAGTGCTTGGGAATCTCTCACAAGTATGGAGGAATTGGGACGGGACGTAGGAGTATTACCAGGTTACTCACCGTAGAGACCACCTTATTCCTAGTCCATAGTCCCCTTTCCTCCATACACCCGCCTGCGTCCCCTCTAATAAGGTTCCTCTGTTATTGCTAATGGGTCTTCGACCCGGCGATAGAAAAGGACTGATGGGCGATGCGTGGGGCGGAGCCAAGGTGGGCGGGATTACGGCCGCGTGCCGAGCCCCGCGCAGGAAAGAGAGGAGGGACACATTTTTTTAAAAGATGTGGATGCTTTTTACAAAGTGCTCTGGTCCCGTCCCACAGGACGGAGAGATGTCCCACAAGTATGGAGGAAAGGGGACTATGGACTGGGAGTAAGGTGGTCCAAGACCGAGAGAGACTGGTCACTATCATTAAAACTATTTCTACATAGAAATGACAACAACCCATCCAGGCTACTATATGCAAAAGAATTGAATTGCAAAATATAATACTGGACAGCATTGTAACTAAAAGGTTATGTTTCAATATGAAGTAATATGACATATACCTCTATTCCATGCTTTTGCTAAACATAAGGAGTTTCTGCATATTAGTTACGCAGACTTGTGATAAGTTGTCTCAGAAAACTGTTAAAACCCTTCTTATTGCTATAACACAGTTCCTTACCAGTTTTTGATTGAAATTATGTGACGTTAAAACTCTGGTGCTTGACTGTGCTTTCCATGCTTTACTCTTTTTCTATATCTTTGATTCTAATTGAATGTTTGTTTTTACAAAAAGTTACAAGAAAAAGCCATTTAAGAAATAAAAGATGGCTACCTTCAAAAAACCAGATATTGTTAATGGTTGTTTTCTCATCCCACGCTCGGGATCCCTGCACCTCTGCATGGGGTTTCTAGGAAGGTTGAATCATTTGCTGCCTCAAATTGTGCGCAGCATACAGAACTCAGGGAGGACAGGACCACCCAATGTGTACATACTTTGTGCAAGAGAGAAGGGCATGAACTAATTGCAAATCGTACCTTTATATGGAAATGTCCTGACTGTGGAAGACTGGAGGTACATGGCCTCTCAATATGAAAATGTCACTTCTGTATAAGGCAGAAGGACATTGCACAATCCCAAATCTCACCTCCAAATAAGAATGTTGGTGCTGTGCAAGAGCGAACGACATTACACAATCCTAAATCTTACCTCCATATGAGACTGTTGCTGCTGTGCAAAAGAGAAGGGCATTGCACAATCCCAAATCTCACCTCCATATGAGAATTTCACATTGCAAAAGAGAAGAGTCATGGTTCCTCAACATGAGAATGTCGGTCTAAACAAGGCAGGAGGGCATGGCACAATCCCAAATGTTACCTCCATGTGAAAATGTCGCTTCTGTGCAAGAGAGAAGGGCGTTGCACAATCCCAAATCTTACCTCTATATGACAATTTCACATTGCAAGAGAGAAAGGCATTGCACAATCCAGAATTTAGCTGCTGTGCAATATAGAAGGGCATGACATAATCGCAAATCGTATCTTTATATGGGGATGATATGGGGATGTCCTGACTGTGCAAGGCTGAAGGGCGTGGTCCTGCAATATGAGAATGTTGCTTCCTTACAAGGCCCAAGGGCATTGCACAATCCCAAATCTCACCACAATATGAGAATGTTGCTGCTGTGCAAGAGAGATTGGTATGACATAATCCCAAATCTCACCTCTATTTGGGAATGCCATAACTGTGGAAGGCTGAGCGGCATGCTGTAATTCAAAATTTCACCTCTATATGGAAATATCCTGACAGTGCAAAGCCAAAGGGCATGACATAATACCAAATACCACCTCTATATGGGAATGTCCTGACTGTGCAAGGCTGAAGGGCGTGGTCCCGCAATATGAGAATGCCGCTTCTTTACAAGGCACAAGGGCATTGCACAATCCCAAATCTCACCACAATATGAGTATGTTGCTGCTGTGCAAGAGAGATTGGTATGACATAATCCCAAATCTCACCTCTATTTGGGAATGCCATAACTGTGGAAGGCTGAGCGTAATTCAAAATGTCACCTCTATATGGAAATGTCCTGACAGTGCAAAGCCAAAGGGAATGACATAATACCAAATACCACCTCTATATGGGAATGTCCTGACTGTGCAAGGCTGAAGGGCGTGGTCCCGCAATATGAGAATGTCGCTTCTTTACAAGGCACAAGGGCATTGCACAATCCCAAATCTCACCACAATATGAGTATGTTGCTGCTGTGCAAGTGAGATTGGTATAACATAATCCCAAATCTCACCTCTATATGGGAATGTCCCGACTGTAAGGCTGAAGAGCATGGCCCCTCAACATGAGAATGCTGTTCTGTGCAAGACAGAAGGGCAATGCACAATCCCATTCCTCACTTCCAAATGAGAATGCCGCTGCTGTGCAAGAGACAAGGGCATGACATAATTTCAAATCTCACATCTAGATTCCAATGTCCCAACTGTGCAAGACTGAAGAGTCATGGTCCGTCAACATGAGAATGTCAGTCTGTAGAAGGCAGAAGGGCATGGCACAATACCAAATCTTACCTCCGTATGAGAATGTCGCTTCTGTGTGAGAGAGAAGGGTATGACATAATCACAAATCTCACCTCTATATGAGAATGCCCTGTCTGTGCAAGGCCGAAGGGTGTGATACAATCCCAAATCTCACCTCTATAAGGGAATGGTGCTGCTGTGCAAGGCTGAAGGGCATTGTCCCTCAATATGAGAATGTTGCTTTTGTACAAAGCAGAAGGGCATTGCACAATACCAAATCTCACCAACAAATGAGAATGTTGCTGCTGTGCAGGAGAGAAAGGCATCACAATCTCATCTCTCACCTCTATATGGGAATGGCCTGACTTTGCAAGGCTGAAGGGCATGTTCCCTCAATATCAGAATGTTGCTTCTGTGCAAGAGAAAAGAGCATGGCGTACTCCCAAATCTCGCCTCCATATGAGAACATCCTGACTGTGCAAGGCCGAAGGGCATGATGTAATCCCAAACCTCACTTCTGTATGAGAATGTTGCTGCTGTGCTAGACAGAAGCATGTGACGGTATCCCAAATCTCACCGCTATGTGAAAATGTCCCCCTTTGCAAGACCGAAAGGGCATGGTCCCTCAATATGAGACTGTCCATTCTTTACAAGGCAGAATGGCATTGCACAATCACAAATCTCACCTCAATATGAGAATGTTGCTGCTGTGCAAGAGAGAAGAGCATGACATAATCGCAAATCTCACCTCTATATGGGAATGTCCTGACTGTGCAAGACCGAAGGGCATGATACAATCCCAAATCTCACCACCATATGGGAATGTCAATGCTGTGCAAGAGAGAAGGGCACAAAATAATACCAAATCTCGCCTCTGTATGGGACTGTCCTAACTGTGCAAGACCGAAGGGACATGGTCCCTCAATATGAGAATGTCCCTTCTGTACAAGGAAGGACATTGCTCAATCCCAAATCTCACCTCCATATGAGAAAGTATCTGCAGTGCAAGAGAGAAGGGCATTGCACATTCCCTCATCACCTCCATATGAGAATGTTCCTGCTGTGAAGGAGAGAAGGGCATGACATAATCGCAAATCACCGCACTATATGGGAATGCCCTGACTGTACAAGCCCGAAGGGCGTGATGTAATCCAAATCTCACCTTTATATGAGAATGTCACTGCTGTGTAAGAGCGAAGGGCACAGCATGATCCTAAATCTCACCTCTATATGTGAAATGTCCATCTGCTCAAGACCGAAAGGACATGGTCCTTCAATAGGAGAATGTTGCTTCTGTACAAGGCAGAAGGGCACAGCACAATCCCAAATCTCACCGCTATATAAGAATGTTGCTGGTGACATAATCCCACATTTTGCCTCTATATGAGAATGTCACGACTGTGCAAGACCGAAGGGGAATTCTCCCTCAAAATGAGAATGACGCTTCTGTACAAGGTAGAAGGGCATTGCACAATCCCAAAGCTCACCTCCATATGAGAATAGCGCTGCTGTGCAAGAGAGAAGGGCATGGATATCATCGTAAATCGCACCTCTCCTTGGGAATGTCCTGACTGTGCACGGCCGAAGGGCTTGATGCATTCCCAAATCTCTCCACCATATGGGTATGTCACTGTTGTCCAAGAGAGCAGAGTACGACATAATGCCAAATTTTACCTCTATATGAGAATGTCCTGACTGTGCAATGCCAAAGGGTGTGATGAAATCTCAAATTTCACCTATACATGGGAATGTCCAGACGTTGCAAGGCCGAAAGCCGTGACGAAATCCCAAATCTCACCACCATATGGGAATATCACTTCTGTGCAAGAGAGAAGGGCATGACATAATCCCAAATCTCACCTCAAAATGAGAATGCCCTGACTATGCAAGGCCAAAGGGTGTGATGTAATTCCAAATCTCATCTCTATATGAGAATGTACCGACTGTGCAAGACCGAAAGGGCATGGTCCCTCGATATGAGAATGTTGCTTCTTTAAAAGGCAGAAGAGCATTGCAAATTATCACCTCCATATGAGAATGTTGCTGCTGTACAAGAGAGAAGGGCATGACATAATTGCAAGTCTCACTTCTGTATGGGAATGTCCTGACTCTGTTAGGCCGAAGGGCATGATGCCATTCCAAATCTCACCTCTATATGGGAATTTCCTGACTGTGCAAGGGTGAAGGAGGCTGACATCCCAAATCTCAGCTTTCCATGAGAATGCCTCGACTGTGCAAGATTGAAGGGGCATGGTCCCTAAATATGAGAATATTCCTTTTGACATTGCACAATCCAAAATCTTAGCTCCATATGAGTGAGCATGATGGTAAGGGATTTCCGGTAGCTACCGAGGTCCAAAGCTCAAGTAGCCAAAAAATGCAGAAAAGTGAAAAAAACAATAGGCGCTTACCCTGGAATGAGCCCAACGCCCGGCAACGCACTGAACCCACACTCAGTGAATACTACCGAAAACACCTTTCCGAGCCGCCATCAGATGAATAAGAGGCAGAGGGCTGAGGGGCAAAAGGCTGGGAATCCTAGGGGGCTGAAGGGGGCTTGGAGGGGTGAGAAACGCTGCCCTCCGCACTGTGGCTGTAACGACCCTGCAAGCCTTGCACCCAACCTCACTGTTCTTGCTGAGACTCGCTGCTCCATCGCGTAAGGCACCCTACTCCAGAACCTCACCGCGCCAGGCCGCACCACCTAGAGCGGCCTCCTTGAGCGGCCGCCTCTGACTCGGTAGCTCTCATTGCAAGTAGCCTCCACTTGCTCTCCATCTATTAGATCTATCTATCCCCTGGTTTTTCAATGTCTATATGGGCCCTTTGAACCACAAGATCTCTGCCTCCATCTCCAACTTTCAGTGTTATGCGGATGACACTAAGCTCTCCTTCAGGCTACCCTCAGTCTCTTCCTCCTCCTCGTTCATTCCTGACTGCCCGCAATTCAGTCCCGCTGTGCGGCTAATGATCTCTGCCTTAATGCCAGTAAGACAGAGATTGTCCTCATTGGGACTCCTACTCCCGCTTTCCCACTTTCACTCTGCCTAGCCTCCCTTGGTCCTGCACCCTCACCCACCAGTGAGGCAAAAAATCTGGGGGTCATCTTCGACTGTACTCTCTCCTTCTCTTCTCACATCTCCGACCTCTCCAAGTCCCGCTATCAACTGTACTTCTTCAGGGGTATTCTACCTTTTCTCACATTCCGCCAGAGGGTCACCATCTCCAGAGCCCTAGTTCTCTCCAGACAAGACTACTGCAACAGCATATTTCGCAATCTTCCTACTTCTACCCTCCAATCTCTTCAATTTATCCAGAACAGAACTGCAAGATTTATTCTTGGCCTCAAGCCCAGGGAGCTCATCTCTCTGGTGCTGAAATCCCTCCACTGGCTCCCCGCGGTTGCAAGGATCAACTTCAAGTCCCTCTGCATATTCCACAAGGCTTTCTGGGGCTGGGGCGATACTATCTACAATGCGTTCTTCCTAAATCCTCTACTTCTGGAGCCATCCGCTCAGCCTCCTCCGCCTCGCTGCGGATGAGCCATTTTTCCAAGCATAGGTTTTGGTGTAGATCCTTATCATCTGCAGGTGCCTCCCTCTGGAACAACCTCCCTGCCTCTCTCCGTCTTGAGCCGGATCTCCTTAAGTTCCGGAAACAACTCAAGATCTTCTTCTTCTGTTTCTCTCTCCCTCTCCCGTGCTAACCTCCTTTCTCTTTTCTCCTGCTTCCCTCCTATTTTATCATCCCCAACTCTGCTCAGTTTCGCTGACTGGTCGCCTGGTGCACCTCCAGAGCCTCACAGGTCCCAGGCTCCCCCTCCAGTCCTGCACTTGCCTCCGGGTCTCTGCACTCTGCTTGGCACAACTGCACTCGGACTACGTCCCATGAGAGAGGCACCCACTTTGCACTTAACCCAGGCCCCTTCTGGACTGGGCGTACTTGTCCCCCTCCTCCTCCCTCGCACTTCCTGTCTGTGCACTTGCACGTCCTTGAATGTACTAGGCCTAGCAAGATTGTCCTGCCCTCCCTCTGTCGCCCCTCCCTAGCTTGGTTGTGACCGAAATACTTGTGCACAGGTGCGTTAGTGATGACCAACCACCAATTAAGCTGAACATAGCCAGGCCTAGTACAGTAATTCATTGTTCTGTATGTCCTTTTCCCTCTCCCCCACCATTCTCTCCCCACTCTCGGTCATGCACTTGCACTATCTGACAAGGCATAGTACAGTAGTTTATTGATTGTATGCTCTTTTCCTTCTCCCCCTGCCCCTTTCCCTCTTTCTCTCCTGTCATGCACTTGCACTAGGAGAAATACCTCTCGCCTAGTACAGTAGTTATTTTTGTTAACTTCAAGGCCTAAGAATGAGGACTGTATTCCCTTGTTCCCTTCCCCCCCTTAAAGCGCTTTAAAGCACTTCACTTGTGTATAAGCCCTTTACAAATAAACAATTACAATTGATATAGTAAATACATATCTATTCTGTCACAAAAACGGTCTTTTGTTTTATGGCAAGTGCTGGTGTTTTCGATTCCTCCTACTCCTCCTACGTCTGTGCAGTGGGTGAGTCTTTGTTTTGTGGAATCTTTGGTAAACACTGAGCAAAAGGCCAGATCTATCGCTATACTTGCAAGGAGCTGGCACACATTGTCCCGCGGCTATTTGAGGTGGCAACCGAATCACCTGTGCATTCTAGTGAAATGCGGATGAAGCCTGGAATTCCCAAACAGGTTCTGCGGGAAGGAAGAGTGCACTACAGGTTGAACTCGATTTGAACGAAACATGCGAGCACACAAACCTTAAGGCAAGTAGGTCCTGCCAATCGGTGAACCAGAAGCTTGTGTTTATGGATGGGAGTGGGCTATATGATGTGGTGTGAATTTATACTGATTGTATTTCTGGTCTTCTGGGTCCAGGTGCTATGGGTACTCTTCTGTGAAAATCCATTGAAATCAAAGCTGGTCTCCTACTGAAATGGCCATAGTGCTGGCTCCAGTAACCGCCAGTAGAACTTCCAGCTGATCGGCTGCAAATACTTTCTACTGAATCTACTTGCTGCATATGGTATTCTGGGGATAGGTGTTTTGCCGCAGGAGAATTCGTCGAATTAGATCCAGTCGAATTATTTTCGTCGGATTTTGCCGCAAATATGTGGGGGGTGGGTTTAGGAGAATAATTAATATAGGGATGTACGGGGGCTGCGGGGATCTCCCCCCCATATATTTGCGGCAAAATGTTCGCTTGTGTATATTTATGGCAAAGGAATGACACACAATATGGAAAAAAGTCCCTTGATCATAGTTACAGTCGCAATAGGCGTTGTGTGATAGATCTCTGATTAGAAGTGCTAGCCTCGCCGTATAATGTCCCCTGCGTGTGGCTACTATGACAAGCATGTGTCGGCGACATTGGAGCATTCACGACTGTACTATGCCTGTCATATAACAGCGAACACCTGCTGGCTTTACTGATGCTGGCAATTACTAGCATAAAGAATGGGCCTCGTGAGTGTATGCAACGAGGCAGCCACCGACCCCCTCATGTTGCTGCTTTGCAACTCCAGTGATGTAAACAGAATAATACAAGTGCGCTACCTTCAGGCTTGGGTACCTGTATGCAGATGGTGACACGCCCCATGCCATTTGGATGATGGAAGTGCAGTACTGTTTTTTTAGTTTGCATTCTGGGACTTGCAGTCCTGGATTTAACCATTCTAAATCCAGGGCAAGAAGCCCCAGAGTGCAAACAAAGGAAGTGGGACTGCAGCATCACCTCCCAAACAGTACCTAGGCAGATTGTAGTGCCCAGGGGAGATAAAGGATTCATAGTCAATGGCGACTGGTGGTTTTACCCATGGGATGTCTTAATATTTCCCCTCAATTAGTGGGACCAACTGGGCATAGTTAGGGAGCCCAAAGCAATGCAAGACAGTTTGGTGTGCCCCGCCCCCACCCCCAGAACATTTTTACAAAATGGGTTAATGTGCTACATTTTACAGCACTTTTTGTGAGACAAACTGGATGAAAGGCCTTATAATTCGTAATCTGTTCTGCAGAGTAACACAAGGAAACATTATATATATGTACCATGCTTGGTCATCAACCGTACCCAGAAGCATTGTAGAACACTTTCATGATCCCTGTGAACAGTAGAACACTTTCATGATGTTGCCCATCATCTATGCAAACACTGCCACTGGAAAGTACATATTTATGATGCCTTTGTCCGCATTAAATGCCAGTAAAACACTTGGCCATGTTGCCTATGCACATATAAATGCCAGGATCGCCACTGTAAATCAGTTACAGGATGATGCCACAACATAAGCCAGCATGCCACTGAAAAAGGACCATTCATGCTGCCTGTGTGACCATGTGTCCTGCCTCTGCCACCGGACACACGCATGCTGCACGTGTACACACACTGCACTTGTTCACACACACACAGTCACTCAGCCACACACACACATACACAGATGCAGACTCACTCCCTTTCACGCACACTCTGCACAACATTTTTTAAACCCTTTTTCTAAAAAAAAAAACATTTCCATTTGGTCATCTGATTTTGCCTCCACTCTCATCTCTAGTGGGGCTACAGAGGCTTAAGCTAAGGCACTGGTCTGTTTATAGCCGGCGGCAACTGATTTCAGGAAAACAGGTGGGACACATAGCTTTGTAGCCAGGCAATCTTTGTCCAGTAGTGAGCATCACTTTTCTGACACAGCATAGCTCCCACACATCCTTCTGATTGTAGCTTAAAGTCAGGCATGTTTACTTAAAAAAAGCAAGTATTCAAGCAGGTGTCACAGGGCCACAACAGGGCATGGAGGAGGGGCCATCCACCCACAGCACTCTCTGGCTCCATTACTGCTCAGAAATGGAATGAAGCATGTTGGCATGCACACACCTACTCACTCTCTGATGCCTTTGACGTGTGTGTTCAGTGTCACTTTACTTTGTGCACTGAAAATATTACCAAAGATATCAGTGCACAGAGTATAAAGAAAGGTGTTGAGTCGGGTGCAGACGTATTGTGCCTGTGTTAATGTCTTTATTTATTTTCCAGGGTATTTTGTAGTTTTTGAAGGAGTGCACGGACCAGGAGCTAGGTTGCCGCCTCACTTTTCCTTCCACCTCAAAAAACCGCCTGCTTTTGTACTAGCAAAAACCAGGTGGATTCCAAAGGAGTCCATTCTAAATGCATAAATGCACGAATACACAAATGAAAAGCGGCGTTTACCCTATTTGCAAGGCAAAGCACAAAACAAAGGCATACGGGCGATTACACCTGCAATTACATCTTTGCAGCGTGTTGCAGGGCATGGATAGAGTCGGGAGTAGAACTTTACACTTTGGTGATAATCAGTGATGACATTACTGACTCCGTTATTTTCTCTATTGAATGAGTAATTTGGTATGGAGGGAGGGATGCAGTAGGATGGTGTACACATCCTTGTATCTTTACTTTTTAATCTGTATGAAAGGAGTTAGCATACAGGGAAGAACAATACAAATGTTAACACTGCAACTAGCAGCTAACAACAATGTTTGTGACAAAACATCTGCAGTGTTACTCCTAATCTGGCGAGCCTTCCAAGGTTTTATATTGAAAAAATACTGTAGGAGGGGTGTCATAATCCAGGTGAAGGGGATCGGAAATAATGGTGGTAAACGTAATTACCGATATTTTTACAGATAGACCTCATTTTGGTGCATTTGTTTGCAGGGTAGCATGAAATTACCACATGGTGCACGTTGTTAGGTTCCATTGAAATCCATTGCAAATACTGACTGCTTTTGGAAAGCAGTGCTCAAGCTCCCGACTTCTACCTCAGGAGTGGCGATAAGACGTAAACTGAGCCTCCAGTCCATCCAATGCACGGTAAACTGCAACACATTAATGCTCTTTAGAAAGTGCAGAATGGTAGATGGCAATGAAATTTACAGCATGATCAAACGCGAGATGGACAGAGGCAAATCCGAGATGCTAACAACATGGCAAAAAGAAAACATCTTGCTTTTGGACACCATTGCCTCGAACGAAGACGGCCTCATCCACAATCCATGTAGAATCCTGCGAAAACTGAAGGAAGCAGACTGGGCAAAGACGACTGAACTAGCCGCAACCCTAAAGCTCACCTCTCATCTTCCAGGCAACACAAGAAAATTAAACGAACTGCAAAACTTCATAAAGAGATTTCCAAGCAAACAGGCATGCAATCTGATTTTAAGAGCACGGTTAAATCTACCAACAAATGAAATTTTGCACATTAGAGGCCTATCACTAACAGCTAACTGTCGATTCTGTCAAAGCACTGAGCCTCCAACACATGAAACCATTCGACATCTTCTGATGGTCTGCCCTGCGACACGCTCAATGAGAAAAAGGTACTTCTCGTATGTTTCAAAAGACGCCCCTCTGATGGAAGAAAAAACATGGTGGTGCAGACCTATTGGAGGTGACAAAACCAGCTGGCAAATAATCACAGCCAAACTACTGGAATTTATCGTAAACAACCTACTAAAAGACAAATAATGACTCAAAGAAATTGAACGTCGTCCAGCCATCAAGCTCAGTTGATACAAACTAAAGTACGAGAGGCAAGCTATGGACACATAAGGAGACAGATGTATTGTAAAAATCTTATTTCTTTTTAAACAATAAAAAAAAAATACTGCCTGCTTTGTACACATTTTACTGTCAGTGTGACTATTTTGACAGATTAAATGAGCATCATACCAAGTGTGCATCAAACGTTCAGAAGGAATGCACGCAATTACTAACACAGACATGTTTGATAAATTGGTGACCATTTTTATGTTCCCAAAAGGCACTTTATATTTATGCAAAGCAGCCAGCATCCTATATTCAGGGCACCCAAATTATTTGCCACTTAGCTCTGTCCCTCAGTCCTGCCCACACCACTGACAATCCATCAGTAAATGTCCATTTGCATCACTGATTTCACATTCGTTTTCCTCCTCGCTTTTCCACCACCTTGTGAAAATGAGGAACATTGCATGGATGTGACTTTGTACCCAAAAGTGAGCATGATGGACCCGTCCCCTATGTGCAATAAAGATGAGGGTGGTACATGACCCCCACTCAATGAAAGCAACATAGAGAATGCTGCTTTTTTTACTGAGAGGCTGCGTTATTAGTGGAGGTAACACAAGCGTCGAAAAGTGAGCTTTTTAATGCGATCTACAGCTCGCAGGGAGAAGCGCAAGAGGAGAGAACGTGAGGGGGGCGCAGGTTAATGGCAAAGTGGAGTGCAAGCAATCATGATAATGTACACAACATGTGGACAGAGCCACAATAACGCAAACATTAACGACCAGGAAAAGAGAAGAGCATCATATGCAGTTACCTGGAAAGTCCGGAAACCAAATCGGTCTGAAGTTTAAAACAGCCAAATGTTTCAGACAAGCGAACGGGCAGTGCTGCCGGCACGCCTGTGTTCAGCGGATGGCAAGAGGCATGAGCTTTCTTCTTCACGTGGAGGGTGTGAGCACAGGTCAAAGTGCCAACAGTCTCAGTGGGGGTAGGTCTACTTAAGCTGCTCACACACCCCCCCTTAGCCTTATTCCTTACCCACTACGCTCCTCCCATGGAGCCACCCCCCCCCCTGCAACCAATGAGAGGCATGACCAGTTGACTGAGTGGGAGAAAAATTGCCACAGCAAACTTTATTAACATACATAAAGTCAGGAGTTTTCTTACAGGTGTTCCGTTTTGCTGCTCCCTCAGGATTCTGCACTGAGCAGCAGCAGCCTAACCCCCTGCCACCCCGTCCCTTCCGGTCCTTTAGGACCCATCGAGGGCCTCGTCCCTCCTTAGCCGTCCCTCTCTACCCTTTGGCCATTTTAGTTTATTTTCATTTTTTCATTTTTCATTCTTTTCATTTTCTTTTCCCATTTCTATTTAAGTGCATTTCTTTCCATTTCTGTTTCCTTGTGACTTTCCGCTTGGCCACTTTTTTAGGATGCGTCTCGATTTCTTTCCATTTCATTGTCACTTGTTCGCATTGGCTCCTTTCTTAGGATGCGTCACTTATCTTTTCCCCGTCATGCTTCCCTTTTCCCCTGAATTCCCCTTCCTCCCCCCTTCCCCTTTTTTCCCTTTGGAGGACTCTCTATTCCTTGCCAACTTCACCTCCCTCCAACAATCTTCCCTAAGCCTGTCATGCCATGGATTCCGCCCCCCTTCCGTCAAGACCCCGGGCTGCCCTAGCTCCCACCGCCTTTGCTGTCCCATCCCCCAGAGGCCCCTCCTTCCCTTTCACACTCTCCCATTCTCACAAGCCCCATCTAAAGCTACCTTCCCCGGAGCCCAAGCATTCCTTCTCCATCCTACTCCCCATAGCCTAAAAAGGTCCTCCCCAGCTCTCCCCTTGTTTCTCTTAGGCCTCTTCCCATTGTATGCCAAGGACCCCCCTCCCAGGTGTTACCCTGAGTTCTCCCTAAGCTTGTCACTTGAAAATGCCCCACTTCTCTACCTGCCTCCCGCTAGCTGACCCCTCGTCCCAGTTTCCCTCCACCCACTTTTCCCTCCTATTTGCCAGAGCGTCGTTTACTCCTAATCATTTCGTTCCTTCCCCTCCCCTTGTTGTATTTGTTGTTACTCTCCTTTTTCTTTTCCATCAATGCGCTTCCCATTTTCCCCCGCCCACGTTGGAGTTGGAAGGTCTTCCAAGCCCCCTAACCTTCCCCTTTAACATGGGCCTCCCCTGAGTCTAATACTCCTGGGCACCGTTCATAATAAACTGCTGGCTGTTCAGTTCCCTTGTGGTATCCGCCAGTACTTTCTAACGGGAACACCATGTAACATCCGCTGGGCATGTCTGAAAGAGAATCATAAGAATAAAACACAAATTAAATGGTGGGTGGGAGGGCAATAAAACAGGAGGCAGGAAGCAAGAGACCAAACTCACGTGCGAGGGCCTCTTTTATAGGCTCTCGGCTGTCGCCTGCGCCCCGCGACGAGGTCACCCACCCTCTCCTCTGAGCAGAGCCATGCTTGGCCATCGCCCCAACCCCCCTACACCTGCCGTGCCCCAATGAGGGGTGTCTGCACTAAGGGGGGCCCCCGCCGACGCCCATTCTCCGAAAGGCGTGGGAGCCTCCCGAAGCGCCGACAGTCTCAGTGGGGACACGTCTACTTAAGCTGCTCACACACACACACTCCCCTTATACTTATTCCTTACCCGCTACCCTCCTCCTTTGGAGCCGCCCCCACCACCCCCCTGCAACCAATGAGAGGCATGACCAATTGACTGAGTGGGAGGAAAATTGCCACAGCAAACTTTATTAACATACATAACTAATGTATGTTAGCTGTCTAAGCTTTGTACTGTAACAAGTGCCACGATGTCCTTGGGCTGTTGTGCGCTATATAAATACGAATAAAACAAACAAAACAAGCAAACAAATACATAAAGTCAGGAGTTATCTTACAGGTGTTCCGTTTTGCTGCTCCCTCAGGATTCTTCGCTGAGCAGTAGCAGCCTAACCCCCCTTCCCCCCCACACCTTCCAGTCCTTGAGGATCCGTTGAGGGCCCCGTCCCTCCTTAGCCGTCCCTCTCTACCCTTTGGCCATTTTATTTTATTTTAATTTTTTCATTTTTCATTCTTTTCATTTTCTTTTCCCATTTCTATTTAAGTGCATTTCTTTCCATTTCTGTTTCCTTGTGACTTTCCGCTTGGCCACTTTTTTAGGATGCGTCTCGATTTCTTTCCATTTCATTGTCACTTGTTCGCATTGGCTCCCTTCTTAGGATGCGTCCACTTATCTTTTCCCCGTCATGCTTCCCTTTTCCCCTGAATTCCCCTTCTTCCCCCCTTCCCCTTTCTTCCTTTTGGAGGAATCTCTATTCCTTGCCAACTTCACCTCCCCCCAACGATCTTCCCTTAGCCTGTTATGCCATGGATTCCCCCCCACTTCCGTTGAGACCCTGGGCTGCCCTAGCTCCCACCGCCTTAGCTGTCCCATCCCCCAGAGGCCCCTCCTTCCCCTTCACGCTCTCCGGTTCTCATGAGCCCCATCTAAAGCTACCTTTCCCGCAGCCCAAGCATTCTTTTCCCATCCTACTCCCCATAGCCTAAAAAGGTCCTCCCCAGCTCCCCACTCTTGTTCCTCTTAGGCCTCTTCCCACAGTAGGCCATGGACCCACCTCCCAGGCATTACCCTGAGTTCTCCCTAAACTTGTCACTTGAAAATGCCCCAGTTCTCTTCCTGCCTCCGACTAGCCGACCCCTTCCCCAGGTTCCCCTCCACCCACTTTTCCCTCCTATTTGCCAGAGCCCCGTTTACTCTAAATAATTTTGTTCCTTCCCCTCCCCTTGTTGTATTCGTTGTTACTCTCCTTTTTCTTTTCCATCGATGCGCTTCCCATGTTCCCCCACCCACTTTGGAGTTGGAAGGTCTTCCAAGCCCCTTAACCTTCCCCTTTAACATGGGCCTCCCCGGAGTCTAATACTCCTGGGCACCGTTTATAACAAACTGCTGGCTGTGCAGTTCCCTTGTCATATCCGCCAGTACTTTCTAACGGGAACACCATGTAACATCCACTGGGCGTGTCTGAAAGAGAAACATAAGAATAAAACACAAATGAAAGGGTGGGTGGAAGGGCAATAAAAGAGGAGGCAGGAAGCAAGAGACCAAACCCACGTGCGAGGGCCTCTTTTATAGGCTCCCC
Organism: Ambystoma mexicanum; assembly: GCF_040938575.1. Lineage (NCBI taxonomy): Eukaryota > Metazoa > Chordata > Amphibia > Caudata > Ambystomatidae > Ambystoma > Ambystoma mexicanum. The sequence goes on from NC_090929.1 coordinate 135,163,085, forward strand.
GGCTGTCGCCTGCACCCTGCGATGAGGTCACCCACCCTCTCCTCTGGGCGGAGCCATGCTTGGCCCATGGCCCCGCCCCCCCCTACACCCGCCGTGCCCCAATGAGGGGTGTCGGCACTAAGGGGGGTCCCCGCCGAAGCCCATTCTCCGAATGGCGCCAGAGCCTGCCGTAGCACTGACAGTCTCAATGGGGGCACGTCTACTTAAGCTGCTCACACCCCCTCTTATTCTTATTGCTTACCCGCTTCCCTCCTTCCTTCGAGCCACCCCTCCCACCCCCACTGCAACCAATGAGAGGCATGACCAGTTGAGTGAGTGGGAGAAAAATGGCAACAGCAAACTTTATTAACATACATGAAGTCAGGAGTTATCTTACAGGTGTTCCGTTTTGCTGCTCCCTCAGGATTCTGCGCTGAGCAGTAGCAGCCTAACCCAAACCCCCCCTCCCCTTCCGATCCTTGAGGACCCGTCGAGGGCCCCGTCCCTCCTTAGCCGTTCCTCTCTACCCTTTGGCCATTTTATTTTATTTTCATTTTTTCATTTTTCATTCTTTTCATATTTCTATTTAAGTGCATTTCTTTCCATTTCTGTTTCCTTGTGACTTTCCGCTTTGGCTCTTTTTTTAGGATGCGTCTCGATTTCTTTCCATTTCATTGTCACTTGTTCGCATTGGCTCCTTTCTTAGGATGTGTCCACTTATCTTTTCCCCTGTCATGCTTCCCTTTTCCCCTGATTTCCCCTTCTTTCCTCCTTCCGCTTTCTTCCCTTTGGAGGGCTCTCTGTTCCTTGCCAACTTCACCTCCCCCCACCGATCTTGAACCAGGAAATGCTGATAGTGCGACCATGGGCCCGTCTGCAGGCCCCATAAAAGCACTCCGGCACTTACAAGCAATAAATGGTCCAAGTGAATGGTTGCTATGTGCACTAGATTGCCCTGGAATCCAAGACAGAAGGGCATTGCACAATCCCAAATCTCACCTCTGTATGAGAATGTCACATTGCAAGAAAGAAGGGCATTGCACAATCCCAAATGTCACCTCCATATGGCAATGTCACTGCTGTGTGAGAGAGAAGGGCATTGCGCAATCCCAAATCTCACCTCCATATGGGAATGTTGCTGCTGTGCAAGAGCGAAGGGCATTGCACAATCCCAAATCTCACCTCTATATGGGAATGTCCTGATTGTGCAAATCTGCAGGGCATGCTCCCTCAATATGAGAATGCTGCTTCTGTACAAGGCAGAAGGGCATTGCACAATCCCAAATCTCGCCTCCATATGAGAATGTTATTGTAATTGTTTATTTATAACGCGCTTAATACCCAGAGGTTTCTAAGCACAGACCCTGGGATCGAACCTGTGTTGCTCCGCGTCGTCTTGCTTCCAAGACCAACACGTTGCCCCTGATCTATCCTCCCGATGTCACATTGCAAGAGAGAAGGGCATTGCACAATCCAAAATCTCACCTCCATATGACAATGTAACTGCTGTGTAAGAGAGAAGGGTATTGCACAATTCCAAATCTCCTCTCCACATGAGAATGTCCTGACTGTGCAAGAGAGAAGGGCATTGCACAGTCCCAAATGTTACCTCTCTATGGGAATGTCCTGACTGTGCAAGAGAAAAGGGCATTGCACAATCCCAAATCTCACCTGCACATGAGAATGTCCTGACTGTGCAAATCTGCAGGGTATGGTCCCCTAATATGAGAATGCTGCTTCTGTACAGGCAGAAGGGCATTGCACAATCCCAAATCTCACCTCCATATGAGAATGTTGCTGCTGTGCAAGAGCGAAGGGCATTGCACAATGCCAAATCTCACCTCCATATGAGAATGTAACATTGCAAGAGAGAAGGTCATTGCACAATCCCAAATCTCTCCTCCATATGAGAATGTCACATTGCAAGAGAGGGGCATTCCACAATCCCAAATCTCTCCTCCATCTGAGAATTTCACATTGCAAGAGAGAAATGTATTACACAATCCCCATCTCACCTCCATACGAGAATGCCACATTGCAAGAAAGAAGGACATTGCACAATCCCAAATCTCTATATGAGAATGTTGCTGCTGTACAAGAGAGAAGGGCATGACATAATCGTAAATATCACCTTCATATGAGAATGTCCTGACTGTGTAAAACTGGAAGAATGTGGCCCCTCAATATGAGAATTGTGCTGTTGTGCAAGAGAAAAGGGCATGGCATAACCTCAGATCTCACCTCTTAATGGGAATGTTGCTGCTGTGCAAATGGGACAGGCACAACATAATCTCAAATATCACCTCTAAAAGAGGAACATGGTACCTCGATATGAGGATCTTGCTTCTGTACAATACAGCAGGGTATTGCACAATCCCAAATCTCACCTCCACATGAGAATGTTTCTGCTGTGCAAGAGAGAAGGGCATGACATCATCTCGAATCTCACCTCTCTATGGAAATGTCGCTGTTGTGCAAGGCTGAAGGGCATAGGCCCTCAATATGAGGGTCTTGCGTCTGTACAACGCAGTAGGGCATTGCACAATCCCAAATCTCACCTCCATATGAGAATGTTGCTGCTGTGCAAGAGAGAAGGGCATGACATAATCACAAATATCACCTCCATATGAGAATGTCGCTGCTGTGCAAGAGAGAAGGGCATTGCACAATCTCACAACTCACCTCCATATGAGAATGTCACATTGCAAGAGAGAAGAGCATTTCACAAGCCAAAATCTCGCCTCGCTATGGGAATGTTGCTGCTGTACAGGAGAGAAGGGCATGGCATAATCGTAAATATCACCTTCATATGAGAATGTCGCTGCTATGCAAGAGAGAAGGGCATTGCACAATCTCACAACTCACCTCCATATGAGAATGTCACATTGCAAGAGAGAAGAGCATTGCACAAGCCAAAATCTCGCCTCGCTATGAGAATGTTGCTGCTGTGCAAGAGAGAAGGGCATGACCTAATCGCAAATCGTACCTTTATATGGGAATGTCCTGACTGTGCAAGACTGGAGGTACACGGCCTCTCAATATGAAAAGGTCACTTCTGTATAATGCAGAAGGGCAATGCACAATCCCAAATCTCACCTCCAAATAAGAATGTCGGTGCTGTGCAAGAGCGAAGGACATTACACAATCCTACATCTCACCTGCATATGAGAATGTTGCTGCTATGCAAGAGAGAAGGGCATTGCACAATCCCCAAAACTTACCTCCATATGAGAATGTCGCTTCTGTGCAGAGAAAGAGAGAAGGGTATGACATTATCACAAATCTTACCTCTATATGAGAATGCCCTGTCTGTGTAAGGCCGAAGGGTGTGATGCAATCCCAAATCTCATCTCTATAAGGGAATATTGCTGCTGTGCAAGGCTGACGGGCATTGTCCCTGACTGACATTCTCATGTTGACGGACCATGACTCTTCAGTCTCGCACAGTTGGGATCTAGATGTGAGATTTGAAATTATGTCATGCCCTTGTCTCTTGCACAGCAGTGACATTCTCATATGGATGTGAGAAATGGGATTGTGCCATGCCCTTCTGCCTTGTACAGACCGACATTCTCATGTTGAGGGACCATGCTATTCAGCCTTCCACAGTTATGTCATTCCCAAATAGAAATGAGATTTGGGATTATGTCATACCAATCTCTCTTGCACAGCAGCAACATTCTCATATTGTGGTGAGATTTGGGATTGTGCAATGCCCTTGTGCCTTGTAAGGAAGCGACATTCTCATATTGCGGGACCATGCCCATCTGCCTTGCACAGTCAGGACATTCCCATATAAAGGTACGATTTGCGATAATGTCATGCCCTTATATATTGCACCAACAAACGGAAAGAATGTCCAGAGAAAAATATTTATAAAGATGTATCAAAATGTATTTGAAATGATACAAACATTGAAAAGAAATGAATTCATCACAAATTATTAAACACTTATAAATTTAAACATGGCAGAACTTCGTAGCACAGAGATGCCAACATTGCCGTCCCTCCTAGTGATCGCATGTATCCAGATGCGTTGCAGCCCACTGTAGTGGTTACTTCAACATACTTTGCTTTGTCCTTTACCACCCAGCTTGTGAAGCTCCGGCATGACATAATCCCACATTTTACCTCTATATGAGAATTTCCCGACTGTGCAAGACCGAAGGGGCATGCTCCCTCAATTTGAGAATGACGCTTCTGTACAAGGTAGAAGGGCAATGCCCAATCCTAAAGCTCACCTCCATATGAGAATAGCGCTGCTGTGCAAGAGAGAAGGGCATGGCATCATCGCAAATCTCACCTCTGTTTGGGAATACCCTGACTGTGCACGGTCAAAGGGCTTGATGCATTCCCAAATCTCTCCACCATATGGGTATGTCACTGTTGTCCAAGAGAGAAGAGCACGACATGATCCCAAATATTACCTCCATATGAGAATGTCCTGACTGTGCAATGCCAAAGGGTGTGATGAATTTGCAAATCTCACCTATACATGGGAATTACCAGACTGTGCAAGGCCGAAAGGCGTGACGAAATCCCAAATCTCACCACCATATGGGAATTTCACTGCTATGCAAGAGAGAAGGGCATGACATAATCCCAAATCTCACCTCAAAATGAAAATGTCCTGACTGTGCAAGACCAAAATGGCATGGTCCCTCGATATGAGAATGTTGCTTCTTTAAAAGGCACAATCCCACATCTCACCTCCATATGAGAATGGTGCTGCTGTACAAGAGAGAAGAGCATGACACCTCTGTATGGGAATGTCCTGACTGTGCAAGGCCGAAGGAGGCAGACATCCCAAATCTCAGTTTTTCATGAGTATGCCTCGACTGTACAAGACTGAACGGGCATGGTCCCTAAATATGAGAATATTACTTTTGGCACTGCACAATCCAAAATCTCAGCTCCATATGAGACTGTTGCTGCTGTGCAACAGAGAATTGTGTGATGTCATTCCAAATCTCACCTCTATATGAGAATGTCGTGACTGTGCAAATCGTCAAGGCATGGTCCCTCAGTATGAGAACACTGCTTCTCTACAAAGCAGAAGGGCATTGCCCAATCCCATATTTCACCTCTATATGGGAATGCTCTGACTGTGCTAGAGAAAAGGGCTTGACATAATCCAAAATTTCACCTCAATATAGGAAAGTCCTCACTGTGCAAGTCTGTAGGGCATGGTGCAATCTCAAATCTCACCTTCATATGCGAATACCCTGACTGTGCAAAGCCGAAAGGGCGATGTAATTCTAATTCTCCAGCATTGGATCTTTCATGGATTCACATGCTTAGAATATTCCCCGTCGTCAGACTGGGACCCCTCGGTACACATATATAGCCTTTTCCTATAGGAAAACTTCCGACACTTTTGTGTCCTATCTACGTCCTTTTAGGACCCGCCTACGCATGCTCCGTAGGACGTCCCAGTATAAGAGGCCCGCCCCCGCGGTTCCCCTTCAGATTTCAACCGTCTCCAAAGTACGACCATGGGCCCGTCTGCAGGCCCCATAAAAGCACTCCGGCACTTACAAGGTTGTATACCTGGAGTTGGAGAAAATGTCCTCCGTGTCAGGAAAAGCGCTGTTCCGTCCATGCGCGACGTGCGGCTTGAAAAAAGTTTACGAGGGGGACGGACATATGGATTGTATATATTGCCTCCACCCTCATCATTCGGCGGATAACTGCGACATATGCAAAGGGTTTTCTCAAAAAACCCTCAAAGACCGGAGTCGACGGCTGGTGGCATGGCTGAATGATGGAGCGGGGGCATACCCCCCTTCGGAGGTAGGCTCCACACAATCGGCGAAAACATCACGCCGCGCTACCTCGTCGGAACCACCGGCGAAGAAATCTCGACCGACGGAAAAAGAGTCATCTGGGAGTCACTCAGTTAGAGACTCCTCGTCAAAGAAATCATCTTCATCAAAAAAGCATGAAAAGGAAAGGAAATCCTCCTCAGGCGATCATCATAGATCCACCACGAGTCGAGAGTCGAGTAAAAGCAGGCCAAGTGTGGAAAAGGCGGGACCGCCTAAACCACCTGCTAAGTCACCATCGTCGACGGCGGTCCAGTCATCGGCCTCCACCCTGCCACTAACGCAGGTGGCATCCACTGTCTCACCGACAACGGCGGCGACGATGACCTCGTCGACGGGGGTTCTACAGGAGGCCTGGAGGCCTGAAGCTTTTGATCCGATCCCCCCGGATACTTTACTGCAGGAACAGGCTGTGTCGCTGTCCTCGGAAGACGAGAACGAGAGAATAGCTGGCTCAGCAGACCTAGGGCTACGAGTGGCTGACAAGTCGTCGACGAGGGGATCCGGTATACCAGTATCTACCCCTCTTCTCAATCCTCAATCTGTTTTGTCGTTGGAAATTCTGTCCACGCTTCAGTCCTTGCTACAGTCGTTGGACCAGAGACTACCTCAGGCAAACCCGCCACAGTCACCTGTCGACGAGCCGGGCCCGTCCCGTCCACCGACGCACCTACGCATGCCAATCTCAGCACTGGCACAAGAGGAAGGTGAGCTGCCAGATTCGGAGTTTGACAGGGGAGCCATGTCGGATATCTCATCATCCCCCTCCAGGGATCCAACCTGGGAGTCAGAGGTGGAGTTGGAAACCCCTAGAAGCTTAGCTCACCGTCCCCTCCGGAAGACATTGCATCATTCCATTCTATGATAGAGAAGGCGTGCAAAGAATTTGGTTTGTCCCAGGAAGAACAGAAAAAGGACTGTTTTTTGTTCGACCACATGGGTAAGAGAAGGAGGTCTGTGTTCTCAATACCAATACTAGACCACGTGTGGAGGGAGGGTTTGCAGACAATGCGTCACCCTTTTTCAGAGCCGGCAGTGAAAGGACGCCTCGAGAAAAAGTTTAAGGCTCCAGAGTCTACCCCCAAGTGTTTATCCTCCCAACCAACGCCAGACTCGGTGGTGTCGGCGGCAGCGGCGAGGAAGGCGAAGGCCCAGCACAAGTGCACGACTCCACCTGAAAACGAAGCGAGACGCCAGGATGCCTTTGGCAAAAAAGTGCTATCCGTGGGAGCAACCACAGTAAAGGCCGCAAACTCTCTGGCGATTGTAGCCAGATACGACAGGGAGATGTGGCACAGGCTAGCTCCGTTGCTTAATCATCTTCCGGAAGAGCATAGGAAAGCAGCGATGTTACTGGTCCGAGAGGGTGAGGAAGCCTCAAATCACGCAATAAACATCGCGGTGGACCTCGCTCAGTCAGGCTTCAAGCAGTCAATAATGGGGTCGTATTATGACGACAGTCATGGTTTAAGTGTACCTACTTCAGGCCAGAGGTACAATACAAAGTTTTAGATATGCCCTTTGAGGGAGACCTTCTTTTCGGTGAGAAGGTGGACGAAGCCCTAAAGGGAATGAAGGAGGACTCGGACACGGCACGTTCATTGGGTGCCCTCCAGAGTGGCCGAAGCTACAAGTCTTTTCATCCCTTTAGAGGAGCTTCAGGTAATTCCAGATTCTCTGCGTCTGGAGACAGATCCTTTGGCAGATCGGCTTACCCCTCCCAGGGATACAGACGTGCTTCCCAAATGGCAAACCGACGCCGTAACTTCCAGACGTCCAGGAAAAGACCATCATATCTGTCGTCGTCGAGAGACAAGCAAAATAAAGATCAGCAGTGACATACAACGCACCGTTCTGGGGGGAAGAGTGTCAGCATATGTCGACGAATGGGAACGAATAACGACAGATCAATGGGTGCTGGACACTATAAGAAACAGACACTCTCTACAATTCAAACACAGCCCTCCGCACATTCCACCTGCGTTCACCGCTCATTCCCATCTGAAGATACTGCAACAAGAGGTAACACTCATGTTAGCAAAGGGCGTGATAGAATTAGTTCCAACATCACAGAGAGGTCAAGGAGTCTACTCAAGATATTTCGTCGTAAAAAAGCCGAACGGCAAATGGCGTCCCATTTTAGACTTACGCGATCTCAACAAGTCTTTAAAGAGCCTAAAATTCAAGATGCTCACTCTGCAGGAGGTGATCCGCGCCATTCAAGAGGGGGATTTTCTAGCGTCCCTGGATTTACAGGACGCGTACTTCCATATTCCAATGTGTCGGAAACACAGGAAATTCCTGAGATTTGTAATAGGGAGGACTCACTACCAGTTCAGGGTTCTTCCCTTTGGGCTCAAGACCTCCCCCAGAACGTTCACGAAATGCCTGGCTCCAGTAGCGGTCTATCTAAGGAAGCAAGGCCACCACGTATACCCATACCTCGACGACTGGCTGGTAAGGGGATCCTCCCCAGCGTCGACCAACACAAGTTTACAAGCCACCCTGCAGCTTCTACAACAGCTGGGATTCGCCATAAACTTCGAAAAATCCTCTCTGCGGCCATCGAGAACGCTGGTATTCCTGGGGGCACAGTTCGAGACCCAGTTAGGGCTAGTGAAACCGTCTCTCGACAGAACCTCAAGACTCAATCAGCAAGCGAGCCGACTACGGCGAAACACCAGGCTCTCGGTGAGAAAATACGTTTTGGTCCTAGGGGCCATGGCATCCTGCATCCATCTGGTGGAAAACTGTTGCCTATTCATGAGGCCAGTCCAGGAATTCCTCGCGGACCGATGGACGCAGGCTCAAGGATCGTGGTCAGACAAGATAACCATCGACAAAGACAAGCTGCTTCGGACCCTTCAGTGGTGGCAGAGTTTCCACAATCTGAACAACGGTGTACCCCTAAAGGAACCGGAGTTTCAGCGAACCATAGTCACGGATGCGTCCCTAACCGGATGGGGAGCTCACATGGGTGCTCTCCAAACGCAAGGTCGCTGGTCTCCAACAGAGTCACTCCTACACATAAACGTGTTAGAGCTCAGAGCAGTACGATGGGCCTTGAAGGCATTCCTACCACACATCAAGGGTTCGCGAGTACGAGTACTGACCGACAATACAACGGCCATGTTTTACCTGAGGAAACAAGGAGGGACGCGATCAAGAACTCTTTCCATAGAAGCCCAGAAAACATGGCATTGGGCATTAAAGCACGACATTTCCATCGTGGCTCACCACCTCCCAGGAGTGAGGAACGCCCAAGCAGACTGCCTCAGCAGAAACATGGCCCAGATACACGAGTGGGAAACGGACACAGTTCACCTGATGAAAGTGTTCGAGAAATGGGGTCACCCCCCTCTGGACGCCTTCGCGACCAAAGACAACAAGAAATGCGAGCAATTCGCAAGCAGATGGCCCCAAGAGGGTTCCATGGGTGAGGCATTCTCCTTCCCATGGACGGACATGTTCCTTTATGCTTTTCCCCCGTTCCCCCTCATACGGAGGACGATACAGTGGATACGCAGATACAATTGCCGGGTAATTCTAGTGGCACCATACTGGCCAAGGCAACCGTGGTTCTCCGACCTGCTTCACCTGTCGCTGGAACATCCCATAGCGTTTCCGAGAGTCCCGAACCTACTATCCCGGGACAAAGGCACGGTGTGGCATCACGACCCGGACAGTCTCAACCTTGCAGCCTGGCTCCTGACTTTTCAGAGTTCGGTGCTTTAGACGTTTCGGAGGATTGTCAAAAAATTCTGCAGGCGGCTCCAGCCCCTTCTACAAACAAATCTTACTCCTATAAGTGGCGGAGGTTCTGTGAATGGTGTAGAGGACAACAAGGCCTACAACCGTTGTTGGTGACGCCGGAACAAGTTCTACCTTACCTGCTCCTCTTGGCGGAGAGGGGGTTATCCTTCACATCGATAAAGGTGCACCTGGCGGCCATCTCAAGGTTCACGAGGAAGAGGCAGTCGTCTCCTCTATTTAGCGACAGACTTGTGAAACACCTCATGAGGGGTTTATTTCGAGTTTTCCCCCGGTAAAACGTTTCCCCCCAACTTGGAGTCTCAACACAGTGTTGGCAGGCTTAATGAAACCGCCTTTTGAGCCTATGGCCACGTCCGACATAAAATTCATTTCGTGGAAGTTGGCATTCTTGATTGCTATCACATCAGTTAGGAGAATCTCGGAACTGCAAGCGCTGGTCGTAGACCCGCCATACCTAAGATTCTTTAAGGACAAAGTGGTCCTGGCAACTAATCCTACGTTTGTCCCAAAAGTTCCGACAGTGTATCACAAACACTCGTCCATTGTTCTCTCTACTTTCTTCGCCACACCATCATCGACAGCAGAAAAAGCTCTTCATACCCTGGACGTTAAGAGGGCTCTGAAATCTTACATACATCGTACACAGGAACTCAGGTCTACTCGACAACTGTTCATCGCATATGGTCCGTCGACGAGAGGAAAAGCAATCTCTAAACAGGGATTGGCTCGATGGGTCTCATCGACGATTGTGTTTTGTCGCTCCAAGGCCGGAAGGCCACTGCAATGACATCCTAGAGCCCATTCTACAAGATCAATGTCCTCCTCAGCAGCTTTATGGGCAGGAATTCGGCTGACGGACATATGCCAAGCTGCGGCATGGTCAGTGCCCCACACGTTTACCCGCCACTACTGCCTTGCCAGGCAGCATGCGGACGAGGTGCAGATGGGAAGAGCAGTCCTGCGCCATCTGTTTCAGTAAGGTAAGCTCCACGCTGTGGAGAATCTGTTTCTACCTTTTTTGATGACAGTATACTTTCTGTCGGTAAGGTTATATGAGTTAACTTATTCCTACTGTACATATGCATTGTGTAGTATGGTGAGGGTATATTACATTACATTCTCACCGCCGTCTCAAGTGTTACTGCTATACAATCTATTCTAAGCATGTGAATCCATGAAAGATCCAATGCTGGAGAAGGGAATAGTTTCTTACCTGTAACTCCATTTCTCCAGCATTGGTATCTTTCATGGATTCACATGCGCCCGCTAACCTCCCCGGAATGCAATGTATTTGGTTGATAAGTTTAACCCATCCTACTTTGGAGGGGCCGAAATCTGAAGGGGAACCGCGGGGGCGGGCCTCTTATACTGGGACGGCTTACGGAGCATGCGTAGGCGGGTCCTAAAAGGACGTAGATAGGACACAAAAGTGTCGGAAGTTTTCCTATAGGAAAAGGCTCTATATGTGTACCGAGGGGTCCCAGTCTGACGACGGGGAATATTCTAAGCATGCGAATCCATGAAAGATACCAATGTTGGAGAAATGGAGTTACAGGTAAGAAACTATTCCCATCTCACCTCTATATTGGAATGTTGCTTCTGTGCAAGGCTTAAGGGCATGGTCCCTCAATATGAGAATGTCCCTTCTGTAAAAGGCAGGAGGGCATCGCCCAATGCCTAATCTCACCTTCATATGAGAATGTCACTGGTGTGCAAGAGAGAAGGGCTTGACATAATCCCAAACCTCATCTCTATATGAGAATGTCACTTCTGTGTAAACAGCCGGCCCAGCACGCTCCATTGCAATCCCTACAGGTTACATCATCCTATGCGGAGACAGAACTAGCAAAAAGGTGAAGGTGTAGCCGTCATCTATAAGGATAGTCACCCACTCTTCCATGTCAGCATCATCTATTTCCCAAATTGTGAATCAATTTCTGTGAAATTGAACTGCTCGCCCAACGCAACTATCAACTTTCACCTTATCTACCGCAGCCAGGCCCAATCCTAATCTTTGAAGATGGCTTCACCCAACTCATACCCACAAACTTCAAGCCAGCTCCCCAGTTCATTACCCTGGGGGACTTAAACCTTGGCTTTAATGACCTGTCGACATAGAAGCCTGATCCCTGATCAAATCCACGTCTGCTCTAGGCTGTGCCCAATGCATCCTCAACCCCACGAATGCCCAAGGATGTATTCTTGACTGGCTGCCTTATCATGGGTGTAACATAACTGTCCACTCAAATGTTTCCTGACTATGGTCATGCCACCATATAATCATGTACACGATCCCTATCCCTCACAGCCGGCCCAAAACCTGCACACACATTGTCCCCTCCCCTATCCCCACTCTCCTTGCGTGCAGTACCCGCAACCTCACCATTGCTCACATCCTCCCCTTGCTCATCCATCCTATGCCCACCGTCTAGGACACTGCCGTCTTGGTGGATCACTATAACACAGTTTTAGGCAACATAGTTGATTCCCTGGCCCCCCTCAAACCCTGCAAAGCCAAACATGCCAGACACCGGAACTCACGGTTCACCATGGACCTCGTGCCCTACACAAACAAAAAAAGGGCAGCTGAAGCTGCTTGGCAGAAGGACCCTACCACTACAAACAAAACCTCTGTCTCAGACATCGCCACAAAGTACAAGCAAAGTATTCACACAGCCAAAGCCACCACTTATAACAACAGAATCACAAACGCCCTGTCCAGTGCACAAGAACTATTTGTTATCCTCCGTGAGGTAAAAACCCATATCGTTCCCCCATCTCTAGTGGTAAAAGACAACACCTGGTGTTGTAATGTTCAAGACACCTCACTGGTAAATTACACAGCTCCAAGCCAAAACTATCACTAAGCGCTCCCGCATGATAGCAGCCTTGCCGCTGCCTCCTCAACTATGAATGTCCACAAATACCCCCTCTTCCAATTCCGAACCCATTTCAGTCCCGGACTTGGCCACCATAATCAAGGGTCTCAAACCATCCCGATGCAAAGGTGACATTTGCCCAGCATCCCTCGTCAAAAACTATGCTGAACCCCTGCTTCTACTAATCACCACCTTCGCCAACTCATCCTTTGCTACATGATCTGTCCCAACTGCCCTTAAGGAATCTTGGATCTCCACTCTTCTCAAAAAACCTTCCATAGACCAAATGATACCCACCAACTACCAGCCTATAACTATTGTCCACTTCCTCCCAAAAATATTGACAGTGTGGCCTAATTACAGATTTGGGACTTCCTGGAATCCTACCACAGTCTAGGCACTTAACAATCAGGCTTCCATCCCAGACATGGAACTATGGAACTGAGTCAGCCTTTTGGACCGAGAAAAAAACTGTTGGATGACACAATTAATGCCGGAAAGCTCTCCATCTTTCTCCCCTTGATCTTTCAGCAGCCTTCCACCTGGTCGACTACTACACACTTTGATTTCACCTCACGACATTCGTGCACTTCTCTCCCAATGATGCCAAAGTCTTCGCCAGCAATGCGGCAGCCGCCCCCATACCTATGAGCTGGGTGTTCTCTCAGACAGCCCTTTAAGATGAGTAGCAATACCCTGGAGATGGATGGGGATGCAGATTTTATTCATTCATCAATAATCAAGACGACACAAATAGCTTGGCAAAGTTTGTCTGTTTTAATATCAAGTATCTAAAACAGGGAGTACAACGAACATCAGCAATTGCTCGATACACTGACTCTACTTACTTCATAAAAAAAAAAGCTTTTGTAACCAAAATTGGTGATCATTGATGTTTTGACCTGCGTCATTACCAACGTCATCCTACGTGGCAAACTACACAAACCTAACGGAGGGTGTGATTGGGTCTAAGTGAAGTTCTAAGTATAGAGCTCTATATCTGTATGGAGTAACACAAGAAGGTGGTAGGATAATTAACATCAGGTGGGGCAACTAAGCCCTCCCCTTAAAATGGCCACTATGAACGTCACTAAATGTACGACGTCCCATTGGCTACACAAGCTATAGGACCCCGAACTATGTGGTCCCCTACAATTGGTTAGCTCCCAATCCCTGTCAGTACTTTTCCACCTATGTCTAGCAGCACGCAGGTATGGTTTCCTCAATGGGTATTTTACCTCCCATATTCTCCTGGGTATAGGTATTCTTATGGGTACTGCACAGAGTCCACACTCTTCTCTTTGCTAGTTTAATTGTTCAGTATACGTCACATACTTTGGTTCATACTTTTCAGCTAATGTAGACGGGCAGTTGGAGTGGGGGTACTTGGCTCCTCCTCTACACTCCCCCCTTCTGGGCGATTTATTAACCACTCTCACATCATCTTTTACATTTAGACATCCTGGTCTGAAGAAATGCTTCTAAGGGATCCATATTTGTATGACTCCCTTCAAGCATCCAGCTGATTTCACATGCTCATCCTTGTTCCATGTCATGAGCATACACTGCCCACTTGGACTGCGATAGATCCATCTTCCAGCATACTTCTTATGGTCCTTTGGATACAGGAACTTTGTTCCCTCAGGTGCAAGAATACTGGCTTTTACAAAGTCTCTGATTTATTCATCAGTCAGATCTTTAGGCTTCCAACCTGGTTTAACAACAATCATCATTTTCATCCCTATGGCTTTCTTTGCTGTCTTCTTGCCCTGTAAGATTATTATCCTGATCACACAGAATCCAAGCATCACTAATAATAACAAAGCTCCAAGAAATTTGAACATATCTGCCATCCATTGTGGAACCCACGAGAAGAGTGATCCAAACCAGCTGTCATCAGCAATGCCTTCTACCTCTTCTATCATCTTGCCTTGCAGTTTCATCAGCATGTCTATGGCCTCTGTCAAGGTTCCATTCTCGTCATCATGAGATGGTATAAATGTGCAACATGATTCTCCAATTTTGGCACAAACATCTCCATTCATAGCTGTGATCATGTCCAAGACGCATCTGTTCTGGAGAATCATCAGTCATATGGCTCTCATCTCTTCTCTGATTGCATTGTATCCCTTTATGGTAGTATTAATCATCTGCAGCAATTCCCATCTGATGATCTGAAGCCACTTGGTATTTGCTCCAACCTGGATCCTTGGCCTGAAGATCACAGTGAACACTGAAGAAGTCTGGCTGAAGAGTCTGTGTTCATATGGAATAGCATCAAAGGCTTCTATTGATTTGGCAGAGAAGTAGTTCTGTCTCTTTATTCGATTTATCAGCTCCACAGATCTCTTCTTCCTCAGATGAGCATCTGCTTTCGGGAAACTATTAATGTTCAGGTCAACTTTAGGAATCACCAACGCAGGAACATGGACAGTCACCAAAGTGCAGATTCCATCCCAATCTTTGGCCGTCTGATGTAGGCCTTGGATACACAAGCCCAATAATGATCCATGATTACTGCTGTTCCGATATTCATTCCTGGTGCATCGAAGATTCACCCACAGTTCTGATTCTCCCCCATTTTTTTTATACCATTGTTCCTGAAGCATAATTTAGAACTCTCCAATGGTACTATCTGCGGGGGCCCTCCTCTGTCTTCGACCCATGTCAGTAATTTAGCAAGTTTTGGCCATAATGGTTTACACAACATTTGTGCATGCTTGATTGTTGGTTGGTATTGACCCACAGTCTCTGCAGATCACTACTCCTTCTTCCAAGCCATTTGGTGATAGAACAGTTCCCTAAATCTGCATCTGGCCTCTGTTTTTCCATCTACGGTTGTCTTCTGTAGATTGTACTGGAACTTTCAGGTTTTTATTTAATTCTCCTCTTATTCCAGTTCCTTTAACTCCAGGTTTCTTGTATCTGATCACAAGATTCTTTGTCTTGGCATTGTTTCTTGTCTTTATATCTTGAACGTAGTCATCTTTATTTGGATCTGTCCATTCAGTTGCCCCTTTGAGAGAGGCTGTTTGACCCATGAACTGGTCTCTTGTACTACAGAAAGCTAGGTGCACTATGCAGTGTGCAGTTAGGATATCTATTTCAATAGCTATGAAGATCTTCGACTTCCCCATGCTGTATGGCAGGAGTGCACATACGAAGCATTCTTCATCTGACATCCTTTTTTCAACTTCTTTCATGTGTTGGTACCATATATTGTTTCCCAAGTGTGCTGTGCTGTCAAGATAATCATTCAGTTCATAATTATCTTCTTGGGTACTTCTTTTGGTTCTCAAACTCTTCATGTAGTTTTCTATGAATACGTCTCTAAATGTATCAACATAGCTCCTTCTGGTTGGTTTGTTTGCAGGAACATCTATCCAGTTTCCCTGTGTAGAAGAAAGTTCAGCAAGTCTTTCTCTATCCGTCATTTCTAGCACCAGCTAATGACAGCCATAAAGATTCTGTTATAATCTCTATGCGTGACTTTTCTTTGGGACTTGTGCTTGGATCTCTTGTCACTGGACCAGATGTGTCTGCATGCATTATCTGTGTAGGCCCAACCTTTATTAACTCCTTACTTTGCCTGATCCCCTGACCCTGTCTATGGCGTTTAAAAGCATTTTCTGAAACAAGTGCTGTGTATGATATATTAGTAACAACATCCATTTCAAGCTCCGGTATCTTCCCCTCTTTTCTTGGGACAGGAATAACTATGTAGGGTCTATGCTGCCTTGTAGTTGCCACACTCACCTTTTCTTTCTACACAGAAACATATACAGGAGTTTTGGCCCCATGTGCTCCTATATAAAATGCAGTTCTCACTGTCAGTGAAAGCAATATGAGTATAAATACAATGCATGTGTAGATGACACAAAGGTATGCCACTATGCAACATCTGCTTCTTGGACAATGTGTGTGTCTGTCCTCATGGAGCAACACAACATTACTGTTGAAATTCCCCATCTCGATCATTTGATGCTAAGGAAGGAAAAATACATTTTAATAGTTCTGCATTTTTAGATTGCTTTCTGAAAGCTGTTTTCTTCATTCAGCATTCATCCTTGATCAACTATCTACTTTCTGGATATTTAATAAATGACTTTATCTTTCTCTCTGGAACCAGTTTTTTCACCAGTTGGGATGCAAATGTTCCTTTATTGTGAAGAAAAATGACCTCTGCAAATTTCTGCTAGTTGCTGCTACACATATCAGCTCTCAATCGATGCCTCGAATCTGCTTCAGTCCAGATGACATGTTGCTTCCCTGTCAGCATGAACAAAAGGTTTTGTCTTTTATTCACTTCCTCGATCTGTCCCTCGGAGGAAAGTTTCTACACCGCTCTGATTTCTTTCAGAATAGATGCTCACCTGGATGATGATACCTTCCAAGATTACATTCAAGTTTGCAGTGTTTCTTGGATCTCTCAGAAAAGTTACCACATCTGTGTATCTTCCAACTAGATGCAGGTATTCTTCAATTAGACAAATGAACATCACAATGACCAGTCTGTGTGCTGCGTCGGCTGATAAGGGCATTTGTGTTTTCTTCACTGTACTCGGGTAACTTCAAGAATTCTTCAGTGATGATTATAAGCAATCTTCTTATGATTTTCTCATTGTCAGGATCTGTCATGATGCCTACCTCCAAGGAGCCAGGTCCGACCCAGCGACCCCAGAGGCAGGCATCATTACCCCCAGGGGAGTGCCAGCGGGCCCAAGCTGGGGCCCTTTGGACGCAGTCCTGGCGCCTTAGGCGCCAGGCTCATGTTGGACCTCTGTCCTGGCGCCTTAGGCGCCAGGCTCATAAAACTAGACATGTGTTCAAGTGTTTTCATGTGCACTTACCTGATGCAGACCATGCTGCCACATCCAGGCCCTCTTGAGGCCTGAATGGAACTACTTTACCTGTGGGACTACTTTCCACCCGGGTGTGGTCGGGGAAGGATACATACCTGATCGGAGGAAGGATACACACTTGGGACTTCTTCCAAAGCTATTTAAACCACACCCGATCAGCAACTCACGCTTCGCGTTGTTCTGCTCCTCGCAGCTGGACGCTCACCGTGTCAGCTCCTGCATCTGGACTTCAGCCACGCCTGTCAGCATCCTGGGTCACCTGCAAAGGGAGACAAGAGACCTTACCAGCTAATCTGCACCACGGAGACATCACCGACGATCCTGAAAGGGAAGACATTATTTTTAAAAAGCATTTCGTTACGATCGCTGCAGCGCTGCATTTCACTCACCTTTCCTGGGTTCCTCCATCTTCAGCAGCGATCATCCGGATACACAGCCACTTCCCAGAGCCTAGAGAAAAAGACAAGAATAAGAGGTGAGAGAAGGAAGGGAATAAGACTTACCTCATTTCATTTCGAGTCTTGCCGCTTCCAGGCATTTTCCGGACCCCGGCCCCTATGGGGAAAAAAGACAAAGACATTGAATGAGCGTATGCAAAGTCAGTTCCCGAGCACTCATCCAGAACTAACCTGCCATTTACTGGAACTGGAACTGCAGGTTTCACTTCGGGTCGGTGCCATATCTCTGGCATTCCGAACCCCGGCCCCTAAGGGGAAAAAAAACATAAGCATTAGCGCTTGCTGCAAAAAGACAATGAACATTATTATTAAGTTTGGACTTTTGAACTTGCAACAGAACTTTTACAGAGCCTTACCTGAATAGTCAAGCTTACCTGAACTCCCATCAATCCTCAATCCAGTGAAGTAACTGGGTTTCAACGCGCCCCTGCATCAGAAGCAGGATGGAGAGCTCATCCTTCCTGACCCTAAGGTGAGACTTCACGGGGAATCGTGGAAGGGTATCGTGGAGGGTTGGAAGAGAGTGGGAGGCTTGATCATAACTCAGTCAGTAGGTAATAATCCCTTTTCACGCACAGGGGAATATTCCTGCGAGCCGGAGAAGCCAGAGAAGAGGGCCCTTCCTGTCCATCTTCAGAGTCCTGCGCTTCACCATTGAAGAAGCATCAGCACTCGAAGCCAGACCTGCGCCTCCGTGGGAATCAGGTGAGCGTTACAGGATCTCAAATGAAAGCTGGAATGCTGCAAGTTCTCCCCACCATTGACGGAAAAGAATGCAACACCAACTCAAAATATGTAAGTATGTTCCTGGAAAGGTCATCACTGGCTAACACCATGACTGGATCCAAACAAGAAGTCAGTGTGGAAAGAATCGGGGTATTGTACCCTGATCAAATTGCTGATTCACGATCAGAATCTGGCATACTCTTATTGTTATCAAGGCTTTAGGTATACCTCAGTCCGAAATCAATAAGCTACTGTGGCTTTAAGAATGCAGATCTTCCCTTAGCTCTGCAACTAAGATGCACAGAGTGTTCGAATATGTCCTTTGACCCTTTTATTTATAGCTCAAAAGGGAGGGCCCAAAATCAAGCCACAGTCCAACTAAAGGGTTCTTTACACTTTCCACTTGTCAGGTTATGCGTCCTTCTTCTTCGTAATAGATCTCGTCTGCATGTGCTGTGATTCTTCCCCGATGATTGTAGCTTCTTCGCAGAGGGGTGTAGGCAGAGGGGTTTCTCCAGAGTAGATCTTTGTCTCCCAAGAAGATCCAAGTATGCCTACCCTGCAATTTGACAGCAGATGGCGTTACGTCCTCAACGACAAAAGGACCATTGAAAAGGGGCTTGTCCCACTTTTTCCTTGTGTGGTTGCGAACTAGGACTGCATCTCCAGGGTAAAGTTGGGGAAGATGAAATTCCAGAGGTTGTCTTGTTGAAGTATCTTCCCTACACCCTTGTCTCTGCAACTGTCCTGAAATTACAGAAAAAACTGGAAGTCATACAGTTCAAATAGTTTTGCAATTCCAATCCTAAAACATTTGATATCTGCTGAGCATTACTTCTAACTCGGGGTGGAGGCATTGGGGGTGTTCTCATTCGCCTTCCTGTCACGATTTCGGTAGGCGTAAGATGGTGGTCAGAACCTGGTTGGTTCCTTAATGCATATAAAGCCAGTGGTAGGCAATGCAACCACCCTTTCTTCAAAGTAAGCTTCATTGAGCTTCTCATTGATCCCATTTCCTTGTGGGTGATAAGCCGAAGAAAACTTGTGCTTTATACCAAGCAACAAGCTGATCTGCTTGAAAACTGTATTAACAAAATGAGGTCCATTATCTGATCTCATTACCTCGCACACTCCCCATCTAGGAAACACTTCCCGCACTAAATTTGGATGCACAGGTAGAGTCTGGGTGTGTGCATGGACCGCCTCTATACATCTTGAGAAAGGACACAATACAACAAGCAAGTATCTATATCCATTGCATACTTGTATCATGTCGACATAGTCGATATGCAAGTGCTGAAAAGGGCCATTGGGTCTTGGAATGACTCCCCTCACTATGCACACTCTATGCCCAGCCGTGAATTGTTGGCAAACAATACAATTTACCATAAAAAATGCAACATGTTCCATTAGGTTCAGCACGAACCAATACTCAGCAATAGTTACAGCAAGATTCTCCCTAGTTATGTGCTGGGTAGTGTAGCTGTTCCAGCGCCACCCTTAATATGGCTATAGGCATCACTGGTTTACCAGTGCTGTTTTGTTGCCACAATGCTTCAGAGGGGTTAAAAGAACACCCTCTTCGCTTCCACAAATTCTTTTCCTCTTGCGGGGCCTCCCCTTGGAGCTCCATTATCTGTGTTTTAGGCATATGATTATATCCTTCAACCACAGTCATCGTTACATTCATCCTTTCATTCACATCAAGGGTCTCAACATTCATCATCTCTATATCTGTATTTGCTATGCGCTTGGCTTCAGCGTCTGCTCCTTGATTTCCACGCGAGATAAAATTTCGTGGGAGCTGCACATTTAATGACTGCTATGCCCACTGGGAATTGTAGTGCCTTAACAAGCCTGTCCAATAAGGCTGCGTGCTGTACTGGCATGCCGTTCGCTCGGAGGTAGCCCCTCCTTTTCCAGTGCGCTAATCCTGCGTGCACCGTCAACGTCACATAAGCGGAATTGCTGTGCACTGTTACTTCCTGGTCTGTGTGATTCTCGATCGCGAGTATCAACGCCACTAATTCTGCAGCTTGTGCTGAATAATGAGATGGCAATTGAGTACTAACGAGCACTCGAAAGTCTCAATTTGCCAGATGTTTCACCATAGCAGCACCTATCTATCATTGTCCATCATTTTGATCGATTCTCGAAGACCCGTCAATGTAAACAATCTCTCCCTCTGCTAGTGCATTCTCCTTTAATATGGGGAGCTCATCACAGAACTCTTCATAGTTTGCACAATCGTGTTCCTTCTGTGATTGGCTCAGCTATAAACATAGCTGGGTTCACTATTTTACATCAAACTATTTTAATCGCTGGATTCGATATGACTACCTCATAGGCAGAAGCCCTTTGAGAAGTCAACATGTCTTTCGGTTTTTCAAAAATGGCAAATAGTGTGTGTTCAACAAATAACGTCATAGAACATCCCATCACTATGCTTGTCGCCTTTTTTATGGTGAACGCGGCGGCAGCCAAACTTTGTGCGCATGGAAAGTGACCTCTCTTTACTGGGTTGAAGATTCCACTGTAATATGCAAGGGGCATGTACCCTAATGTGGTTCTCTGTGTGAATACCGCTGTCATAAAAGTACCATCTGTATGCGAGAATAAAAATAATTCCTCTGCATAATTGGGGATCCCTAGAACTGGGGCTTGTTTTTTTCAATCATCAAACCCTTCTTCCATTGCCTTAGTCCACACGATTTCTTCTTGCCTTGCCTGCGCTTTCTTCACGGCCTGTAAGAGAGGCCATGTATACGAGCTGTAGTCAAAGACCCATGCCCTGACATAATTACATAGTCACAGAAAACTCTGCATCTGTTTTATCGTGTGTGGTTTAGCTGTTTTTAAAATGGCCTCAGTTGTCAGGGGTGACCTTCTTTCCCTCATGTGAAATTAATTCACCTATGTACAACACTTCTTGTTGACAATATTGTAACTTTTCTTTGTCAACATTATATCCTATGTCAGCAAGTATAATCATCAACTGAACAGAATCGCGTCTGCACTCTTCCTCTATGGTGCTGCAAATTAAAATGTCATCTAGGTATTGCAGCACAACGCTTTCTAAAGCAATATTGCTCAAGTCCATCTGGAGGATTCTGTTGAAAATTGATGGAGACTCACAGTACCCCTGGGGCCACCTTGTGCTTTTTAATCACACTTGTCTAAAAGTAAACAATATCAAATCGTGTGAGTATTTGTGCAATGGGATTGAGAAAAACACATTTCTTAAGTCAATCACTGTGAAATATTGGGCGTCAACCAGTATATTACATAGAATTGTAGACAGGGTTGGGACTAGAGGGAACTCAGCCTCTACGATTTGGTTTATTGGGCTCAAATCTTGTATCAAACGCCACGGCCCTCCCTTATATTTATTGATAGGATAAACTGATGTATTACAGGGTGATTCTGACGTCACTAAAATACCTTGGTCCATCATGGCGAAAATCGTCTTGAAAATGCCTTCATCTGCCTCTCGAGACATGGGATATTGACGTGCTTGAGGTAAAATTGCTCCTGGTTTCAATTAAATGTTCACCTCCTCAGCCCCTTTCAGTAAGCCTACGTCATAGGGGCCAGTGGTCCATAATGAAACTGGCACTTTCGTCATATCTTCATAAAAATATTCAGGACGCTTCTGTGCTAGCATCATTCTCTGCAGAACTTCTCTCTTGATCGCCTTTACCCAATAAGTAATGCACATTTGAAATATCACAGAATCCTCAGATAGGTAATCTCTAAACAATTCCTCATCTGTGACATCTGTCACTCTCCAGCCTTCTTTGATGGCAATTAGTGTCCTCCATTTTCTACCCTTATCATCAGTTGCATCAAGTAAAGACATATTCGCCCCTCCTCTTCATCCATGGGTATCTGAGGCCTAAATAGAAACTCATCTGGTATCCTCATGGTTCTACCTACTAGACCTGGTAGCCATGTTAACAGAATACGTATCCCATAATGGAACACCTTGGGTTCAAGCGGTATCGCCCTAGGAGCTATCTGCCCCACGGATGCCATGATCATTTTGCACACGTTTGAATAATGCATTCCCGCTGTTGAGCATACTATGCCTTCGTCTGGAAACAAAATGGTCATATTTAATTTTGTTATCAAATCTCGTTCGAATATGTTGAGAGGTGTTTTCCTCGAATAAAGCAGTGGCACCTTCATATTGCATTCTCCTATGGAGACTGGTAATTCTTCTGTGAAAGGAACTTGACTCATTGCTCCTGAGAAACCCTGAGTATTCATTGCCAGACATTAAACATTTGCCCTCCCGTATACATGAGAGCGTTGCACCTGTGTCCACTAAGAACGAAAAAGCTTTGCCGCCTATATTTATGTCTATCCTCGGTTCCTCATGAGGATTCGGCATTATAGATAGGACTGAACACATCAGGTCTCCCAGTTAGCTGTACTATTGCGGGTACAGTGTCACTCCATCACTTGTGAATGGATTTCTTCCACCAACAGTGACACCTCCTATTCTGTGTTTGTGTTCTGCTGAAGTTGCATAGGAGATTGCTGCGATTGTCCTTGCGGTTGGTTACCTGCTATTTGCTGTGATTGCAAGCCTTGCTGCACTCTCGGCGCTTTCTGCTGCACTGTTTGATTTTGCTCAAATCCATTTCTGCTCTGCTGCGAATATGCAGGTGGATTTGGCATTCCCTGTCTTGAAAACAGATCATTCTGCACCATCCCTTGGCTTCTATACATACAAGCCATGTGCCCTATCATTCCGCATGTCCAACATGTAGGTGGTGGTCTCCCCATCTGCCTGTATTGCATATTCTGATTACCGTTTTGCATATTCTGAAAACCTCCTTGACTATTCTGCCAATTCCCTTGTTTGCCAACTTCTTCCTCGATATCCCCTTCCTCGTGGAGCATATCCACTATTTGTCTGATAAAACTGTCTTTGGTTATTCACTTGTGGCATGTTCACTGCCTGCTGCTAATTTGATCCGTCTACGCTAGTTAACATTGCCCCTTCAATGGCGTACTTGGACAGTTTTTTACTGTACCAACTTTGCTTCCTCACCTTTCGTGTATCGTCTTTTTTGTGATTCTTTTCCTGCAGGAATCTGCAGTAATATGCAATGGTTAACTGGATTTCCGACGACGGTTTGGCTTCTATAGCCACTAATTTCTTGAGCTGCTTCTGTACTTGTTCTGGTAGCCTTTGGCATAATATATGATAAAATACAGGTATAGATTTCCCCCAAGCCTCCCTAGTCTCGAGCATCCAGGCGTCTTGGAAATTTTGAATGTAAACTAACGGATCATCTCCTTCTTTCATCTTTTTTGTCAATATACCTCCCATATCGGACGTGTCCGGATATAGTACTCGTAGCGCTTTCCAAATTGCTGCTCTGCAGTTAGTAAATGGTGCTCCATCATGCGCGGTGTTGACTATAGTCACACCAGGGTAGCCTGCCCGTGTCCATTCGTCATCAGCTCTCTCACCAAGTATGGCGATCAGAAGACCTTCAATATCTCCTACCGCTAATATGTTCCCTCTGGTCATTTTTCCAACTGATGTATCCATTTTCCAGCGCTGGAAGTTAAACTCAGGAGCTTCCACTTTAAATTATCTCTGTCCATTTAGGGCAACGGTATGTAGTGCAGCCTGGTCCCTCCCTTTCCTAGCAAGGGGAATTGTGACACCCCAAACTCATTCTCATCTCTCATCATTTGTCTATCTACTGCTGGGGTAATATTCCCACATCGCCATCTACCTGGCAGTAACTTAACCTACTTACGTAAGGCAGGGACTCCCCCCTCTGACCGTGGGGTTGCCCCTTATGTCGGTCTAAGTGTGTCAGTGGCTCTGGTGCCTTAGACATAGGTATTTTTAAATCTGACCACCTTACTCCATTATGCATAAGTGAATATCCCTCTGGACCATTTACATTACTTCTCTCTTCCCTTTGGAAGGTTTCCCTTTCTTCGTCTGATACTTCTTGTGCCCAACTTTTGCGACTTCTCTCATCATCATCTCTATTTAATGTTAGTCTGTCTAAAGACAGCTCCTTGTGTCCCACACTACAGGAGGCTTCCTCTTTGTCATGCAACTGAGTGCTCTCGAGACGATCATTTTTTCCCTTCCCTTGTGATTCTTTCTGGGCTTGTATTTCATGGTATACTTTGTCGATCGCTTCCCCAATACTCTGCAAGTCAAACTCGTCTTCTAGATTTACTCTAGACGGGCTTGGTAATGACTCTGATTCGGGAAAAAAATCCTCTATATCTTCCCATGCTACCTGTGGATTGGGATTTCTTACTTCCCTTTCCAAATAATCGAGATTGCGTGCTCTCTGCCTTCTTTTGCGTTCCATGTCATCATCGACTTCTCTGTGCGTTCTTGCTTCTTGTCTGACTCTGTCTTCCTCTTTCTATTTCATATCCCTTTGTTCATATGCCCTTCGTATCTCCTCATCCCTTCGTCTGTATTCTTTTTGCTTATATTTTCCTGTTCATCTTTTATTCCTTTTCTTCCTAGCCTTTCCTGTTCATTGGCTATTGTCACATTTTTTCTTTGCTCATCTGCTTTCTCCTGTTCCCTTTTTTTGTTTATCTTGATATAACTGTTCTCGTCTTTGTCTATCCTTTCTTTTCGCTCCCTCATCTTTCAATCGTTCCTCCTTTTCTTTGTCTTTTCTCTCTTGTTCGTCTTGATCTCCCCTTTGTCTTCCATCTTCAATACTTTTGCCATTGAGTTTAAGTAAAATCTGACCTCCCATCCATTTGTTCTGTAAGTGCGCTATCTCATCAGTTTTATCCTTGTCGCCTCTCCATCTCTTTATTTCTCTCCTTATATCTGGAGATGTATTGCTCGATCACTTCTCTCCTTATCGCATCTCTCCTTTTCTCTCAGGACTTTGGAGATTGTATTTTTCTTGGTATCTTTCTCTGGGCCCTCGTCACTACTTTGCATAGGTGACTCATATGACGGATTGCTATATCCTGTTGCTGCTTTAAGTTCCCTTAACAGGTATAACCCTTCGTCATTCTTAGTTTCGTCTTGCAATGGCTCACCCAGCCGCAGCACCCTCTACCTCCACAGCCCTCAGCCACATATTGGCGCACCAGCTCGATCATCGAGTCCTGCCGGGACTCTACCCTTGACAGGCATGCCTCCATGTCCGTGAGGGCTGTGGAGGTAGAGGGTGCTGCGGCTGGGTGAGCCATTGCAGGGCTGGCCTCTGGGGTGGTTGTGAGATCTGCACTATGCAGTTGAACCACAGAATCCATCATGGGGCTGGACAGTGTGCCCTGAGTGGTGTGTTGGGAGGAGGATGAGGCGCTTGGGGTGTGGGAACATTCCACATTGATTGTGCCATCAAGGTCCTCGTACTCCTCCCCTTCCACATTGCTGAGTGGGGCTGTGGCTGCTGCCTCACCCACTGAACTTGTGGCAGCAGACTGGGTGCCATCAGCCTCCCCTTCAGCTGTTGTTGGCAGCTCAGTAGTCGCAGTCTTGTCCGCTGCTGTGGTTTCCTCATGACCCTGCCTGGCCTGTGCACGTGCCCTGGGTTGCACTGTGGGCCGCGGTGCTGCCCCGGAGGTGGAATGACTTTCACCTTCTGCATCAGTCCCTGTGGGGGAAGAAGAGATGCAGGGCATCAGTGATGGTGTTACATGCAAGATGCGTGAGATGGTGCTGTACAGTATTTCATTTCTCATGCATTGCAATCTTATAGGTGTGTCACACAGGGTAGTTTCAAGGGGGCGGCATATTGGCATAAGCCGTAGCATCTCCATTCGGCTCTGTTGCGTACCAGGTGGCATGTCATTGTATTGAGGTTTCTGTGATGTATGATATGCAAATGGTCCCTGTGTTTTGGGTGTCTGTTGGTAATGGGATTGGCACACAGCATGCATTTCATTGTGGCAGGGTTTGGGCCTCCATCTGGACATGGATCTGTATATGTGTGTATGATGGGCCATGCATTGGCCTGGCTTGGCTCACTTTCACATCAGTTGTACTACCTCATGGTTTGGCCTACAGGGGTTTGCAGGGTCACTCACCTCCATCTCCCTATGTCGCGGTACCCGTCTCCATTTCGCCAAAGCCCTCTATGGACTCTATTTGGATGGTCATGCTGCAGGTTTCTTCCCAGCGCATCAGTTTCACTGGTGAGTGGGCAGCCCCGCCTGTGGCCATGGCCTCCCTGCGATTGCTGGACAGGATGTTCCGGACCCCGAGACGGAGGTCGTCCCATCTTTTTTTACAGTCTTTGACTGTGCGGGGGGTGGTGCCAACCGCTGACACCTTGCATGCAACCTGCTCCCAGATTGCTTTCTTTCTCAGCTGGACCTCCCTTTTGAGGTTATTAGCAAAAACCTCTTCTGCATGGGCTGCAAGGGTATCGGCAGCATGTTTAGCACCTCATCGGAGAAGCGCTTCTTGCGCAGGCGGGGGGTCGTTTTGCAGGTAGCCTTCGACAAGCTGGATGCTATGGCCCTGCTCTCTCCTCTGTATCACTGCTGGATTGAGAGGATTGCAATGCATTGTGTTTTTAAGGATGGCCACTGGTGCATTTCCCGTTCCGACGCGATGACGTTACTTCCGGGTCCGGTATTGCGAGCCCGGTATTAGCATGTTATTATTACTGGGTCGTTATTAAGGGGTTGCTCCTTGGCAGAGGCGGTGTCGGCGGGTCCCGTGATGGCGCTATCGGGGGGTTGGAGGGCCTTTAGCGGCATGGCGGTGTATCCATTACCAGCATGGGGGCTCACGCGTGCTTGTGCACTCATAATCGGCCGCTACTAGCGGCGTCAAGGGTGCACGGACGCGCTAATACCTCCATGCCAGTAATGACTCCGTTTTTAGCGGGCATCTCGTAATGAGGCCCAATATCTTGTTTCCCATATACATATATATTACACTCTTACATTATATTTTATCCCACCTCCCTCCGTTACTCTCCGTTATTTACTCTACATGCATCCCTTTGCCACACTCTTTGGTCTATTTACTCACCGTTCACATGTTTTTCTTCTCCGGACCCTCAGGATCACCGCCTTCGTTACCGCCTCTTCAAGCTGCTTTTCGATCCACTTCTCGTAGATGTGGGAGGGGTTTCTATCTGAAAATAGAGGCCCTGTCAAACCGTCCCTTGCAAGGAGTTTTCTATTCTATCCACTTCTACGGGGAGCTTCAAGTCCTGTTAGCCGAATGGCAGAGGTCGTGCGATATTGCTGAGACTCTAAAGTACTTATGTCAACGGCCAATGGTTATCTTATCTAACCATCCAACTCTGCTACTAAGTGAGCTGGGTGTTCTCTCAGACAGCCCGTTAAGATGAGTAGCAATACCATGGAGATGGATGGGGATGCAGATTTTATTCATACATCAATAATCAAGACGACACAAATAGCTTGGCAAAGTTCGTCTGTTTTAATGTCAAGTATCTAAAACAGGGAATACAACGAACATTAGCAATCGCTCGATACGCTGACTCTACTTACTTCATAAAAAACAAGATTTTGTACCCAAAATTGGTGATCATTGATGTTTTGATCTGCGTCATTACCAACGTCATCCTACGTGGCAAACTACACAAACCTAACTGAGGGTGTGATTGGGTCTAAGTGAAGTTCTAAGTATAAGTTCTATATCTGTATGGAGTAACAAAAGAAGGTGGTAGGATAATTAACATCAGGTGGGGCAACTAAGCCCTCCCCTTAAAATGGCCACTATGAACGTCACTTAATGTACGGCTTCCCATTGGCTACACAAGATATAGCACCTCGATCTACGTGGTCCCCTACAATTGGTTCGCTCCCAACCCCCGTCAGTACTTTTCCACCTACGTGTAGCAGCACGCAGGTATGGTTTCCTCAATGGGTACTTTACCTCCCATATTCTCTTAGGTATAGGTATTCTTATGGGTACTGCACAGAGTCCACGCTCTTCTCTTTGCTGGTTTAATTGTTCAGTATACGTCACATACTTTGGTTCATACTTTTCAGGTAATGTAGGCGGGGCAGTTGGAGAGGGGATACTTGGCTCCTCCTCTACACCTATGTCCTGTTGTATTCCCCAAGTCTCCTTTGTTTCGCCCACCCTCTACAACATCTATACAAAGCCCTTATTCGACCTCCTTGATCCCTTAGCACTTCATACACAAACTAGGCAGATGCCATACAAATTCTCATACCCCTGTCCGGTGACTACACCCAAGATACAGTCAAGGTAAACACCATCTACGAAGTTCATTCATGGATGGCTCTGCATGGGCTTTGTTTGAATGACGAAAAGACAGAGCTACTGCTCATTGGCTCCCCTGCCTGCCTCGCCAAACTTGGTTACACGTTGAAATTCTTCATCATTGATGGCCACAAAATCCACGTTGCCCCCGCAGTAAAAACACTGGGAGTCTGCCTAGATGCCACCCTTAACATGTCATGGCAGGTCAACCGCATTGCCTCAACTTCAGCCTTTGCCTCAAAGCTCATCAATGCTAGTAAACCCTTCCTCTCCATGGAAAATCACCTTACTCTTGCCCGAGCACTCATTAGTTCGAAGCTGGACTATTGTAACTCACTACTCTGTGGCATCTCAGAAAAAAACGTAAACAAACTACACAGAACAATGCTCTTCGGGCAGCTATGGACCTGGGTAAACACACCCACATTTCTGAAGCCAGGAGATCATTCACTGGCTCCCGGTCACAAAGAGAATCAAATTCAAGACTCTCTCCATCACCCACCGCTGCTTATCCAGCCATGCGCTGCCATACCTCACCCAGAAACTGAAAATGCAAGCCCCAGGAGGTATCAGTGATCTGCGTTCAAACATTGCCTGACTATACCAAGATTCAACTGCAAAAGAGCAGGAGGCTCCAGTTTCCCAGTCTGCGTGGCTAGCCTCTGGAACAACCCCCCCATCTGCAGGCTCAACCATCCTACCCCTTGTTCTAAAAGAAACTTAAAACATACTTCTTCAACTAACGACTGCACTGATTTTTCTCCATGCTCTTAACCTCTGTATGGTAACTAGCACCTAGATGCCTATGGCCTATGCGTGCTGCTATGAATAAATAAATATATAACTAGCAAAGTGCATAAAGAAGGTGAGTAGGCTGGGATTATCTGGACAGGAGTGGGTGTCTTTCCTCAAGTGTGCAGCATAGACGAAGGAATGGCTGGGACAGATGGCTGTACAGTGAAACACTGTTAGGTGTGAATCAGTGTCCAGATTTGGCCAGAGCCCTCCCACTGCCTGGCTGCTCTGGCTCGCCCGCAGATCACCACACTCACCAAGTTTGGTGGTCTGGCCGACACTGGTGGAGGAACAGTAGAGAGGGACCGGCCAGACTTGATGGGCAACGTGAGGACTTGTTACAACATGTCGGGAGGAATGAGCTCCCTCGCATGAGGACATTCGCTGGGATCACAGCAGCCGTAGAGACATTAGTGTCACATGACGTTATGGGGATAAGGGCGTGGGCAGGGAGGCAGCTTTGGGAGATGTCGGTTTATGCAGGGTGGCTGCGTCTTTTGATGAGAGCTGTGCACGAGCGGAGGAACTCCAGACACTAATGAGCACTGAGGCCTGTGGAGTCCGCAATCTGCACGAAAGTCTGAACTGATTCCTGACATTCTTCTTCTTCTCCTTCTTAATCATCATCATCATAATAATAATGTTTTTGCTAGATGGAGAGATAAGCCCTTATCACTTACTGAAAAAATCCACTTGCATACGATTAGTTCTTATAATATAATAAATGTACAGTAATGATGTTTCAAGGCATCTGTTAGAACTTATTACAGTTGATTCTGGTATCACAGTTCCACCTCCACAGGCAGAGGCTGCCTTTTTGCACTCACAGAAGTGAGAAGTTGGTGGGTCTAAAGTAAATGTTGATCTCCAGTGACACACAAAGCACCCTCTACTCACTTTAGTATAAGTACACACGTAGGCCCCCTGGGTGCTACCCTTTTTCATAAAGAGTGCTATAGTCATGCAGGGCGGGGATGGACTCTGTTGATGGAATGAAAATCATTTTTTAAAAACCTAATAGAACAGGTGAAATGCTGTGCTGCCAAGGAAATCAATTCCAAAGAGGAAATACAAGTATGGGATTAAGCTTTATGAATGGGTTAATGTCAACCAGGGTAAATCCACAGTTATTTGGATTTCTTTACATTTTGAGGGAATGCAGCTCAGAGCTACAAAAGACGCCCAAATCAGTCAAGCTATTTGAACGTGTTTTAAGGTGTTTATACCTGTAACGAATTGTGTATTAGAGGATAGGGACGTCATTTGGGGGTCGCCAGGGGTCACCCCTTCAGACCCATGAGCTCTACCTTGCTACCCTGTGGCCTCCCTTGCTACCCCCCCAAAAAAAATGTATATATATATATATATATATTCAGTGAAAAAACTTTGTTAAAGGGACGTTATGGTTAAGTTGCACTACTAAAAACCTATGAAATTCAGTGAAAAAACTTTGTTAAAGGGACGTTATGATTCCAAGTAAAACCGAAAAACCCTTGAAATTTGCCAGTTATGGTAAGCTAAGCAACCATAACACGCGCCACCACCGTGCACTGCTAAGACTAACACCCACGACATCAAAGATGACATTACAAATGTAATTGATGACATCACTGATGACATCACATGTGTATGTACTTTTCATGAAATATGTGTACAAGGGATTCTTATTATAATGTTGCGAAAAAAGTGTCAAGGATCATTGCAATAAATATCAGACCCTAATTAGTGCATTGAACAATGCATTGATATAAATAGCATTCTATTATGGGGTTCTATCTAGTATACTAAGCTACTCATGCAGAAACATAGCATTGTGTGCAGCGTACAAGATGAAGGTATAATATTCATAATGTTAATATGTTGAATAATGAAATGATAATTGTTTTCTTAATAGATTTTTGTGTACTGTGAAATATGTAATAAGCAGCTAATAAAACCCATGTATTACATAATTGCATTACTATAGACAAAACACAAAGAGACAAGAACACATACCAATATGGGTACATACAGGGAAAGTGAAGTTAGCAAAAAAGCACAAGTAGTAGCAGAAACAATTCATAACCTAACTGATTATTTTCATGCAAATAAATGATTGCTGTTTCAAAGCTGCTATTTACCCTATGTACATGTATCACTTGATGTGATTGGACCCTAAGGAAAGTAGTGTGAGTACAATGTTTACAAATATGACCATATACAGGGAAAGTACAGCCATAAAAAAACAACAGAACTATCAGAAAGTGCTGATAAGTCTATTGATTATCTTTATGCACAAAAAGGATTGCTGTCTTTCAAGCTTGTGTCTTCCCCTATGTATATGTTTCATATGATGTGACTGGACTCTAAGGGAATTACTGTAAGAACCTACTTGAAGGATACGTCTACAAATAAAATAAATGTTTTAGTTTCTGACTGTTACTGAAGAAAACCATGTGGCCTAGACATGTCAGCAAAAGAAAAAAGAGTGAGCCAGACATTTGATGTCATCAGTGATGTCATCAATGACATTTGTGATGTCATCTTTGATGTCGTGGGTGTTAGTCTTAGCAGTGCACGGTGGTGGCGCGAGTTATGGTTGCTTAGCTTACCATAACTGGCGAATTTCAAGGGTTTTTCGGTTTTACTTGGAACCATAACGTCCCTTTAACAAAGTTTTTTCACTGAATTTCATAGGTTTTTAGTAGCGCAACTTAACCATAACGTCCCTTTAACAAAGTTTTTTCATTGAATTTCATAGGTTTTTATTAGTGCAACTTAACCATAACGTCCCTGTAACACAATTTTTTTTTTACTGCATTTCATAGGTTTTTATTAGTGCAACGCCACCATAACATCCTTTTCAATAGATGAAGACCACTAGCATCTTAGGTCCTCAAAGTGGGAACCCCAGGTGGTAAAAAAAAGATTTTTCTTCCCAAACCGGGACGCCTGCGGATGGCCACCATGGAAAGGGAAGGCGGGGTGTATAAAGAGAACACAACAGGGCATGAGCGGGGGGTGGGGGGAAACAGGAGAGAGACACGGGGCATGAGCGGGGGGTGGGGGGCAACAGCAGGGAGACACGGGGCATGAGCGGGGGTGGGGGGAACACAAGGGAGACACGGGGCATGAGAGGGGGTGGGGGTAACAGGAGAGAGACACGGGGCATGAGAGGGGGGGTGGGCGTAACAGGAGAGAGACACGGTGCATGAGCGGGGGGTGAGGGGAAACAGCAGGGAGACACTGGGCATGATCGGGGGTGGGGGGCAACAGGAGAGAGACACGGGACATGAGAGGGGGTGGGGGGTAACAGGAGAGAGACACGGGGCATGAGAGGGGGGTGGGGGGTGACAGGAGAGAGAGACGCGGGGCATGAGCAGGGGCTGGAGGGCAACAGCAGGGAGACACGGGGCATGAGCGGGGGTGGGGGGGCAACAGCAGGGAGACACGGGGCATGACCGGAGGGTGGGGTGCAACAGGAGAGAGACACGGGGCATGAGAGGGGAGTGGGGGGCAACAGCAGGGAGAAACGGGGCATGAGCGGGGGGCAACAGCAGGGAGACACGGGGCATGAGCGGGGTGTGGGGGGCAACAGGAGAGAGACACAGGGAATGAGCGGGGGTGGGGGGAACAGGAGAGAGACACAGGGCATGACTGGGGGGCAACAGCAGGGAGACACGGGGCATGAGAGGGGGGTGGGGGTAACAGGAGAGAGACATGGGGCATGAGCGGGGGGTGGGGGGCAACAGCAGGGAGACACAGGGCATGAGCGGGGGGTGGGGGGTAACAGGAGAGAGACAAGGGGCATGAGCGGGGGGCAACAGCAGGGAGACACAGGGCATGACTGGGGGGTGGGGGGAACAGGGGAGAGACAAGGGGCATGAGCGGGGGGCAACAGCAGGGAGACACGGGGCATGACTGGGGGGTGGGGAGAACAGGGGAGAGACAAGGGGCATGAGAGGGGGTGGGGGTAACAGGAGAGAGACACGAGGCATGAGAGGGGGTAGGGGGGCAACAGCAGGGAGACACGGGGCATGAGCGGGGGGTAGGGGGCAACAGCAGGGAGACACAGGGCATGAGCGGGGGGCAACAGCAGGGAGACACGGGGCATGAGCGGGGGCTGGGGGCCAACAGGAGAGACACACAGGGCATGAGCGGGGGGTGGGGGGAACAGGAGAGAGACACGGGCATGAGTGGGGGGTGGGGGGTAACAGCAGGGAGACACGGGGCATGACTGGGGGGTGGGGGTAACAGGAGAGAGACACGGGGCATGAGTGGGGGCTGGGGGGCAACAGCAGGGAGACACAGGGCATGACCGGGGGTGGGGGGTAACAGGAGAGAGACACGGGGCATGAGAGGGGGTGAGGGCAACAGCAGGGAGACACGGGGCATGAGCAAGGGGTGGGGGGGAACAGGGGAGACACGGGGCATGAGCGTGGGGTGGGGGAACAGGGAAAACACAGGACATGAGCGGGGGGTGGCGGAGAAAAGGAGGGAGACACGGCATGAGCGGGGGGTGGGGTGGAACAGGGGAGACACAGGGCATGAGCGGGGGGTGGGGGGCAACAGCAGGGAGACACGGGGCATGAGCAGGGGGTGGGGGGCAACAGCAGGGAGACACGGGGCATGAGAGAGGGTGGGGGATAACAGCAGAGAGACACGGGGCATGAGCGGGGGTGGGGGGCAACAGAAGGGAGACACGGGACATGACCGGGGGGTGGGGGGCAACAGGAGAGAGACACGGGGCATGAGCAGAGAGTGGGGGGTAACAGGAGACAGACACGGGGCATGAGCGGGGGGTGGGGGGTAACAGCAGGGAGACACGGGGCATGAGCGGGGGTGGGGGGAAAACGAAGGAGACACGGGGCATGAGAGGGGGTGGGGGGTAACAGAAGGGAGACACGGGACATGACCAGGGGGTGGGGGCCAACAGGAGAGAGACACGGGGCATGAGCGGGGGGTAACAGGAGACAGACATGGGGCATGAGCGGGGGGTGGGGGTCAACAGCAGGGAGACATGGTGCATGAGCGGGGGCGGGGGGAAAACGAAGGAGACACGGGGCATGAGCGGGTGGTGGGGGGCAACAGGAGAGAGACACGAGGCATGAGCGGGGGTGGGGGGTAACATGAGAGAGACACGGGGCATGAGCGGGGGGCAACAGCAGGGAGACACGGGGCATGAGAGGGGGGTGGGGGGGAACAGGGGAGACACGGGGCATGAGCGTGGGGTGGGGGAACAGGGAAAACACAGGACATGAGCGGGGGGTGGCGGAGAAAAGGAGGGAGACACGGCATGAGCGGGGGGTGGGGTGGAACAGGGGAGACACAGGGCATGAGCGGGGGGTGGGGGGCAACAGCAGGGAGACACGGGGCATGAGCAGGGGGTGGGGGGCAACAGCAGGGAGACACGGGGCATGAGAGAGGGTGGGGGATAACAGCAGAGAGACACGGGGCATGAGCGGGGGTGGGGGGCAACAGAAGGGAGACACGGGACATGACCGGGGGGTGGGGGGCAACAGGAGAGAGACACGGGGCATGAGCAGAGAGTGGGGGGTAACAGGAGACAGACACGGGGCATGAGCGGGGGGTGGGGGGTAACAGCAGGGAGACACGGGGCATGAGCGGGGGTGGGGGGAAAACGAAGGAGACACGGGGCATGAGAGGGGGTGGGGGGTAACAGAAGGGAGACACGGGACATGACCAGGGGGTGGGGGCCAACAGGAGAGAGACACGGGGCATGAGCGGGGGGTAACAGGAGACAGACATGGGGCATGAGCGGGGGGTGGGGGTCAACAGCAGGGAGACATGGTGCATGAGCGGGGGCGGGGGGAAAACGAAGGAGACACGGGGCATGAGCGGGTGGTGGGGGGCCCTAGGAGAGAGACACGAGGCATGAGCGGGGGTGGGGGGTAACATGAGAGAGACACGGGGCATGAGCGGGGGGCAACAGCAGGGAGACACGGGGCATGAGAGGGGGGTGGGGGGTAACAGGAGAGAGACACAGGGCATGACCAGGGAGTGGGGGGCAACAGCAGAGAGACACGCGGCATGACCAGGGGGTGGGGGGCAACAGGAGAGAGACACGGGGCATGAGCGGGGGGTGGGGGGTAACAGGAGACAGACACGGGGCATGAGCGGGGGGTGGGGGTCAACAGCAGGGAGACACGGTGCATGAGCGGGGGCGGGGGGAAAACGAAGGAGACACGGGGCATGAGAGGGGGTGGGGGTAACAGAAGAGAGACACGGGGCATGAGCGGGGGGTGGGGGGCAACAGGAGGGAGACACGGGTCATGACCGGGTGGTGGGGGGCAACAAGAGAGAGACACGAGGCATGAGCGGGGGGTGGGGGGGAACAGGGGAGACACGGGGCATGAGCGTGGGGTGGGGGAACAGGGAAAACACAGGACATGAGCGGGGGGTGGCGGAGAAAAGGAGGGAGACACGGCATGAGCGGGGGGTGGGGTGGAACAGGGGAGACAGAGGGCATGAGCGGGGGGTGGGGGGCAACAGCAGGGAGACACGGGGCATGAGCAGGGGGTGGGGGGCAACAGCAGGGAGACACGGGGCATGAGAGAGGGTGGGGGATAACAGCAGAGAGACACGGGGCATGAGCGGGGGTGGGGGGCAACAGAAGGGAGACACGGGACATGACCGGGGGGTGGGGGGCAACAGGAGAGAGACACGGGGCATGAGCAGAGAGTGGGGGGTAACAGGAGACAGACA
The DNA here is from genome assembly GCF_040938575.1 of Ambystoma mexicanum. Classification (NCBI taxonomy): domain Eukaryota; kingdom Metazoa; phylum Chordata; class Amphibia; order Caudata; family Ambystomatidae; genus Ambystoma; species Ambystoma mexicanum. The sequence goes on from NC_090929.1 coordinate 135,199,322, forward strand.
CGGGGCATGAGCGGGGGGTGGGGGGTAACAGCAGGGAGACACGGGGCATGAGCGGGGGTGGGGGGAAAACGAAGGAGACACGGGGCATGAGAGGGGGTGGGGGGTAACAGAAGGGAGACACGGGACATGACCAGGGGGTGGGGGCCAACAGGAGAGAGACACGGGGCATGAGCGGGGGGTAACAGGAGACAGACATGGGGCATGAGCGGGGGGTGGGGGTCAACAGCAGGGAGACATGGTGCATGAGCGGGGGCGGGGGGAAAACGAAGGAGACACGGGGCATGAGAGGGGGGTGGGGGGTAACAGGAGAGAGACACAGGGCATGACCAGGGAGTGGGGGGCAACAGCAGAGAGACACGCGGCATGACCAGGGGGTGGGGGGCAACAGGAGAGAGACACGGGGCATGAGCGGGGGGTGGGGGGTAACAGGAGACAGACACGGGGCATGAGCGGGGGGTGGGGGTCAACAGCAGGGAGACACGGTGCATGAGCGGGGGCGGGGGGAAAACGAATGAGACACGGGGCATGAGAGGGGGTGGGGGTAACAGAAGAGAGACACGGGGCATGAGCGGGGGGTGGGGGGCAACAGGAGGGAGACACGGGTCATGACCGGGTGGTGGGGGGCAACAAGAGAGAGACACGAGGCATGAGCGGGGGGTGGGGGGTAACATGAGAGAGACACGGGGCATGAGCGGGGGGCAACAGCAGGGAGACACGGGGCATGAGAGGGGGGTGGGGGGTAACAGGAGAGAGACACAGGGCATGACCAGGGGGTGGGGGGCAACAGCAGAGAGACACGCGGCATGACCAGGGGGTGGGGGGCAACAGCAGGGAGACACGGGGCATGACCGGGGGGTGGGGGGGCAACAGGAGAGAGACACAGGGCATGAGAGGCGGGTGGGGGGTAACAGGAGAGAGACACAGGGCATGAGAGGGGGGTGGGGGTAACAGGAGAGAGACACAGCGCATGAGAGGGGGTGGGGGAAACAGCAGGGAGACACGGGGCATGATCGGGGGGTGGGGGGCAACAGGAGAGAGACACGGGACATGACCAGGGGGTGGGGGGCAACAGCAGGGAGACACAGGGCATGAGCGGGGGGTGGGGGGTAACAGGAGAGAGACAAGGGGCATGAGCGGGGGGCAACAGCAGGGAGACACGGGGCATGACTGGGGGGTGGGGGGAACAGGGGAGAGACAAGGGGCATGCGAGGGGGGTGGGGGGTAACAGGAGAGAGACACGAGGCATGAGAGGGGGTTGGGGGCAACAGCAGGGAGACACGGGACATGAGCGGGGGGTGGGGGGCAACAGCAGGGAGACACGGGGCATGAGCGGGGGGTGGGGGGCAACAGCAGGGAGACACAGGGCATGGGCGGGGGGTGGGGGGCAAGAGGAGAGACACACAGGGCATGAGCGGGGGGTGGGGGGAACAGGAGAGAGACACGGGCATGAGCGGGGGGTGGGGGGTAACAGCAGGGAGACACGGGGCATGACTGGGGGGGTAACAGGAGAGAGACACGGGGCATGCGTGGGGGGTGGGGGGTAACAGCAGGGAGACACAGGGCATGACCGGGGGGTGGGGAGCCAACAGGAGAGAGACACGGGGCATGAGAGGGGGGTGGGGGGTAACAGGAGAGAGACACGGGGCATGAGCGGGGGGCAAGAGCAGGGAGACACGGGGCATGAGCGGGGGGTGGGGGGTAACAGGAGAGAGATACGGGGCATGAGCGGGGGGTGAGGGGCACCAGCAGGGAGACACGGGGCATGACCGGGGGGTGGGGGGAACAGGAGAGAGACACGGGGCATGAGAGGGGGGTGGGGGGTAACAGGAGAGAGACACAGGGCATGAGAGGGGGGTGAGGGCAACAGCAGGGAGACACAGGGCATGAGCTAGGGGTGAGGGGGAACAGGGGAGACACGGGGCATGAGCGTAGGGTGGGGGAACAGGGAAAACACGGGGCATGAGCGGGGGGTGGCGGAGAAAAGGAGGGAGACACGGCATGAGCGGGGGGTGGGGTGGAACAGGGGAGACACGGCATGAGCGGGGGGTGGGGGGCAACAGCAGGGAGACACGGGGCATGAGCGGGGGGTGGGGGGCAACAGCAGGGAGACACGGGGCATGAGAGGGGGTGGGGGGTAACAGGAGACAGACACGGCGCATGAGCGGGGGGTGGGGGTCAACAGCAGGGAGACACGGTGCATGAGCGGGGGCGGGGGAAAACGAAGGAGACACGGGGCATGAGAGGGGGTGGGGGTAACAGAAGAGAGACACGGGGCATGAGCGGGGGGTGGGGGGCAACAGGAGGGAGACACGGGTCATGACCGGGTGGTGGGGGGCAACAGGAGAGAGACACGAGGCATGAGCGGGGGGTGCGGGGTAACATGAGAGAGACACGGGGCATGAGCGGGGGGCAACAGCAGGGAGACACGGGGCATGAGAGGGGGGTGGGGGGTAACAGGAGAGAGACACAGGGCATGACCAGGGGGTGGGGGGCAACAGCAGAGAGACACGCGGCATGACCAGGGGGTGGGGGGCAACAGCAGGGAGACACGGGGCATGACCGGGGGGTGGGGGGGCAACAGGAGAGAGACACAGGGCATGAGAGGTGGGTGGGGGGTAACAGGAGAGAGACACAGGGCATGAGAGGGGGGTGGGGGTAACAGGAGAGAGACACAGCGCATGAGAGGGGGTGGGGGAAACAGCAGGGAGACACGGGGCATGATCGGGGGGTGGGGGGCAACAGGAGAGAGACACGGGACATGACCAGGGGGTGGGGGGCAACAGCAGGGAGACAAAGGGCATGAGCGGGGGGTGGGGGGTAACAGGAGAGAGACAAGGGGCATGAGCGGGGGGCAACAGCAGGGAGACACGGGGCATGACTGGGGGGTGGGGGGAACAGGGGAGAGACAAGGGGCATGCGAGGGGGGTGGGGGGTAACAGGAGAGAGACACGAGGCATGAGAGGGGGTTGGGGGCAACAGCAGGGAGACACGGGGCATGAGCGGGGGGTGGGGGGCAACAGCAGGGAGACACGGGGCATGAGCGGGGGGTGGGGGGCAACAGCAGGGAGACACAGGGCATGAGCGGGGGGTGGGGGGCAAGAGGAGAGACACACAGGGCATGAGCGGGGGGTGGGGGGAACAGGAGAGAGACACGGGCATGAGCGGGGGGTGGGGGGTAACAGCAGGGAGACACGGGGCATGACTGGGGGGGGGGTAACAGGAGAGAGACACGGGGCATGAGTGGGGGGTGGGGGGCAACAGCAGGGAGACACAGGGCATGACCGGGGGGTGGGGAGCCAACAGGAGAGAGACACGGGGCATGAGAGGGGGGTGGGGGGTAACAGGAGAGAGACACGGGGCATGAGCGGGGGGTGGGGGGCAAGAGCAGGGAGACACGGGGCATGAGCGGGGGCTGGGGGGTAACAGGAGAGAGACACGGGGCATGAGCGGGGGGTGAGGGGCACCAGCAGGGAGACACGGGGCATGACCGGGGGGTGGGGGGAACAGGAGAGAGACACGGGGCATGAGAGGGGGGTGGGGGGTAACAGGAGAGAGACACAGGGCATGAGAGGGGGATGAGGGCAACAGCAGGGAGACACAGGGCATGAGCTAGGGGTGAGGGGGAACAGGGGAGACACGGGGCATGAGCGTAGGGTGGGGGAACAGGGAAAACACGGGGCATGAGCGGGGGGTGGCGGAGAAAAGGAGGGAGACACGGCATGAGCGGGGGGTGGGGTGGAACAGGGGAGACACGGCATGAGCGGGGGGTGGGGGGCAACAGCAGGGAGACACGGGGCATGAGCGGGGGGTGGGGGGCAACAGCAGGGAGACACGGGGCATGAGAGGGGGTGGGGGTAACAGGAGAGAGACACGGGGCATGAGAGGGGGGTGGGAGGGCAACAGCAGGGAGACACAGGACATGACCGGGGGTGGGGGGCAACAGAAGGGAGACACGGGACATGACTGGGGGGTGGGGGGCAACAGGAGAGAGACACGGGGCATGAGCGGGGGGTGGGGGGTAACAGGAGACAGACACGGGGCATGAGCGGGGGGCGGGGGCAACAGCAGGGAGACACGGGGCATGAGCGGGGGGCGGGGGGAAAACGAAGGAGACACGGGGCATGAGGGGGGTGGGGGGTAACAGAAGAGAGACACGGGGCATGAGCGGGGGGTGGGGGGCAACAGGAGGGAGACACAGGGCATGACCGGGTGGTGGGGGGCAACAGGAGAGAGACACGAGGCATGAGCGGGGGGTGGGGGGTAACATGAGAGAGACGGGGGGCAACAGCAGGGAGACACGGGGCATGAGAGGGGAGTGGGGGGTAACAGGAGAGAGACACAGGGCATGACCAGGGGGTGGGGGGCAACAGCAGAGAGACACGCGGCATGACCAGGGGGTGGGGGGCAACAGGAGAGAGACACGGGGCATGAGCGGGGGGTGGGGGGTAACAGGAGACAGACACGGGGCATGAGCGGGGGTCAACAGCAGGGAGACACGGTGCATGAGCGGGGGCGGGGGGAAAACGAAGGAGACACGGGGCATGAGAGGGGGTGGGGGTAACAGAAGAGAGACACGGGGCATGAGCGGGGGTGGGGGGCAACAGGAGGGAGACACGGGTCATGACCGGGTGGTGGGGGGCAACAGGAGAGAGACACGAGGCATGAGCGGGGGGTGGGGGGTAACATGAGAGAGACACGGGGCATGAGCGGGGGGCAACAGCAGGGAGACATGGGGCATGAGAGGGGGGTGGGGGGTAACAGGAGAGAGACACAGGGCATGACCAGGGGGTGGGGGGCAACAGCAGAGAGACACGCGGCATGACCAGGGGGTGGGGGGCAACAACAGGGAGACACGGGGCATGACCGGGGGGTGGGGGGGCAACAGGAGAGAGACACAGGGCATGAGAGGGGGGTGGGGGGTAACAGGAGAGAGACAGAGGGCATGAGAGGGGGGTGGGGGTAACAGGAGAGAGACACAGCGCATGAGAGGGGGTGGGGGAAACAGCAGGGAGACACGGGGCATGATCGGGGGTGGGGGGCAACAGGAGAGAGACACGGGACATGACCAGGGGGTGGGGGGTAACAGGAGACAGACACGGGGCATGAGTGGGGGTGGGGGGCAACAGCAGGGAGACACGGGGCATGAGCGGGGGCGGGGGGAAAACGAGGGAGACACGGGGCATGAGAGGGGGGTAGGGGTAACAGAAGAGAGACACAGGGCATGAGCGGGGGGTGGGGGGCAACAGCAGGGAGACACGGGACATGACCGGGGTGGGGGGCAACAGAAGGGAGACACGGGACATGACCGGGAGGTGGAGGGCAACAGGAGAGAGACACAGGGGCATGAGCGGGGGCTGGGGGCAACAGGAGGGAGAGACGGGGCATGAGCGGGGGGCGGGGGGAAAACGAGGGAGACACGGGGCATGAGAGGGGGGTGGGGGTAACAGAAGAGAGACACGGGGCATGAGCGGGGGTGGTGGCAACAGCAGGGAGAGACGGGGCATGACCGGGGGGTGGGGGCAACAGGAGAAAGACACGAGGCATGAGCAGGGGTGGGGGGTAACATGAGAGAGACACGGGGCATGAGCGGGGGGCAACAGCAGGGAGACACGGGGCATGAGCGGGGGTGGGGGGAACACGAGGGAGACACGGGGCATGACAAGGGGGTGGGGGATAACAGGAGAGAGACACGGGGCATGACCGGGGGGTGGGGGGCAACAGGAGAGAGACACGGGGCATGCGAGGGGGGTGGGGGGTAACAGGAGAGAGACACAGGGCATGAGAGGGGGGTGGGGGTAACAGGAGAGAGACACTGGGCATGAGAGGGGTGTGGGGGGAAACAGCAGGGAGACACGGGGCATGATCGGGGGGTGGGGGGCAACAGGAGAGAGAAACGGGGCATGACCGGGGGGTGGAGGGGCAACAGCAGGGAGACACGGGGCATGACCGGGGGGTGGGGGGCAACAGAAGGGAGACACGGGGCATGACCGGGGGGTGGCGGGCAACAGGAGAGAGACACAGGGCATGAGAGGGGGGTGGGGGTAACAGGAGAGAGACACGGGGCATGACCGGGGGGTGGAGGGGCAACAGCAGGGAGACACGGGGCATGACCGGGGGGTGGGGGGCAACAGAAGGGAGACACGGGGCATGACTGGGGGGTGGCGGGCAACAGGAGAGAGACACAGGGCATGTGATGGGGGTGGGGTAACAGGAGAGAGACACGGGGCATGAGAGGGGGGTGGGGGGGAAACAGCAGGGAGACACGGGGCATGATCGGGGGTGGGGGGCAACAGGGAGAGAGAAATGGGGCATGAGAGGCGGTAGGGGGAACACGAGGGAGACACGGGGCATGAGAGGGGGGTGAGGGGTAACAGGAGAGAGACACGGGGCATGACCGGGGGGTGGAGGGGCAACAGAAGGGAGACACGGGGCATTATCGGGGGGTGGGGGGCAACAGGAGAGAGACATGGGGCATGAGCAGGGGGTGGGGGGCAACAGCAGGGAGACACGGGGCATGAGCGGGGGGTGGGGGGCAACAGCAGAGAGACACACGGGGCATGAGCGGGGGGTGGGTGGGAGGGGATAGAGACACACGGGGCATGAGCGGGGGGTGGGGGGCAACAGAAGGGAGACACGGGGCATGACCAGGGGGTGGGGGACAACAGGAGAGAGACACGGGGTATGAGAGGGGGCTGGGGGGTAACAGGAGAGAGACACAGGGCATGAGAGGGGGGTGGGGGTAACAGGAGAGAGACACGGGGCATGAGAGGGGGGTGGGGGGAAACAGCAGGGAGACACGGGGCATGACCGGAGGGTGGGGGGGCAACAGGAGAGAGACACGGGGCATGAGAGGGGGGTGAAGGGCAACAGCAGGGATACACGGGGCATGAGCGGGGGGCAACAGCAGGTAGACACGGGGCATGAGCGGGGTGTGGGGGCAACAGGAGAGAGACACGGGGCATGAGCAGGGGGGTGGGGGGAACAGGAGACACAGGGCATGACTGGGGGGCAACAGCAGGGAGACAGGGGGCATGACCGGGGGTGGGGGGCAACAGGAGAGAGACAAGGGGCATGAGAGGGGGGTGGGGGTAACAGGAGAGAGACACGGGGCATGAGCCGGGGGTGGGGGGCATCAGCAGGGAGACACAGGGCATGAGTCGGGGGTGGGGGGTAACAGGAGAGAGACAAGGGGCATGAGCGGGGGGCAACAGCAGGGAGACACGGGGCATGACTGGGGGGTGGGGGGAACAGGGGAGAGACAAGGGGCATGCGAGGGGGGTGGGGGGTAACAGGAGAGAGACACGAGGCATGAGAGGGGGTTGGGGGCAACAGCAGGGAGACACGGGACATGAGCGGGGGGTGGGGGGCAACAGCAGGGAGACACGGGGCATGAGCGGGGGGTGGGGGGCAACAGCAGGGAGACACAGGGCATGAGCGGGGGGTGGGGGGCAACAGGAGAGACACACAGGGCATGAGCGGGGGGTGGGGGGAACAGGAGAGAGACACGGGCATGAGCGGGGGGTGGGGGGTAACAGCAGGGAGACACGGGGCATGACTGGGGGGTGAGGGTAACAGGAGAGAGACACGGGGCATGAGTGGGGGGTGGGGGGTGGGGGGCAACAGCAGGGAGACACAGGGCATGACCGGGGGGTGGGGAGCAACAGGAGAGAGACACGGGGCATGAGCGGGGGGTGGGGGCAAGAGCAGGGAGACACAGGGCATGAGCGGGGGGTGGGGGGTAACAGGAGAGAGACACGGGGCATGAGCGGGGGGTGAGGGGCACCAGCAGGGAGACACGGGGCATGACCGGGGGGTGGGGGGAACAGGAGAGAGACACGGGGCATGAGAGGGGGGTGGGGGGTAACAGGAGAGAGACCCAGGGCATGAGAGGGGGGTGAGGGCAACAGCAGAGAGACACAGGGCATGAGCTAGGGGTGAGGGGGAACAGGGGAGACACGGTGCATGAGCGTGGGGTGGGGGAACAGGGAAAACACGGGGCATGAGAGGGGGTGGGGGTAACAGGAGAGAGACACGGGGCATGAGAGGGGGGTGGGAGGGCAACAGCAGGGAGACACAGGACATGACCGGGGGTGGGGGGCAACAGAAGGGAGACACGGGACATGACTGGGGGGTGGGTGGCAACAGGAGAGAGACACGGGGCATGAGCGGGGGGTGGGGGGTAACAGGAGACAGACACGGGGCATGAGCGGGGGGCGGGAGCAACAGCAGTGAGACATGGGGCATGAGCGGGGGGCGGGGGGAAAACGAAGGAGACACGGGGCATGAGGGGGGGTGGGGGTAACAGAAGAGAGACACGGGGCATGAGCGGGGGGTGGGGGGCAACAGGAGGGAGACACAGGGCATGACCGGGTGGTGGGGGGCAACAGGAGAGAGACACGAGGCATGAGCGGGGGGTGGGGGGTAACATGAGAGAGACACGGGGCATGAGCGGGGGGCAACAGCAGGGAGACACGGGGCATGAGAGGGGGGTGGGGGGTAACAGGAGAGAGACACAGGGCATGACCCGGGGGTGGGGGGCAACAGCAGAGAGACACGGGTCATGACCGGGGGGTGGGGGGCAACAGAAGGGAGACAAGGGGCATGACCGGGGGGTGGAGGGCAACAGGAGAGAGACATAGGGCATGAGAGGGGGGTAGGGGGTGACAGGAGAGAGACACAGGGCATGAGAGGGGGGTGGGGGTAACAGGAGAGAGACACAGCGCATGAGAGGGGGGTGGGGGAAACAGCAGGGAGACACGGGGCATGATCGGGGGGTGGGGGGCAAAAGGAGAGAGACACGGGACATGACCGGGGGGCGGGGGGTAACAGGCGACAGACACGGGGCATGAGCGTGGGGTGGGGGGCAACAGCAGGGAGACACGGGGCATGAGCGGGGGGCGGGGGGAAAACGAGGGAGACACGGGGCATGAGAGGGGGGTAGGGGTAACAGAAGAGAGACACAGGGCATGAGCGGGGGGGCAACAGCAGGGAGACACGGGACATGACCGGGGTGGGGGGCAACAGAAGGGAGACACGGGACATGACTGGGGGGTGGGGGGCAACAGGGGAGAGACACGGGGCATGAGCGGGGGCTGGGGGGCAACAGCAGGGAGACACGGGGCATGAGCGGGGGGCGGGGGAAAAACGAGGGAGACACGGGGCATGAGTGGGGGTTGGGTGGCAACAGGAGGGAGACACGGGGCATGGCCGGGGGGTGGGGGGCAAAAGGAGAGAGACACGAGGCATGAGCAGGGGTGCGGGGTAACATGAGAGAGACACGGGGCATGAGCGGGGGGCAACAGCAGGGAGACACGGGGCATGAGCGGGGGTGGGGGGAACACGAGGGAGACACGGGGCATGACAAGGGGGTGGGGGGTAACAGGAGAGAGACACGGGGCATGACCGGGGGGGTGGGGGACAACAGAAGGTAGACACGGGGCATGACCGGGGGGTGGCGGGCAACAGTAGAGAGACACGGGGCATGAGAGGGGGGTGGGGGGTAACAGGAGAGAGACACAGGGCATGAGAGGGGGGTGGGGGGAAACAGCAGGGAGACACGGGGCATGATCGGGGGGTGGGGGGCAACAGGAGAGAGACACGGGGCATGAGCGGGGGGTGGAGGGGCAACAGAAGGGAGACACGGGGCATGAGCAGGGGGTGGGGGGCAACAGCAGGGAGACACGGGGCATGACCGGGGGGTGGGGGGCAACAGAAGGGAGACACGGGCCATGACCGAGGGGTGGCGGGCAACAGGAGAGAGACACGGGGCATGAGAGGGGGTGGGGGGTAACAGAAGAGAGACACTGGGCATGAGCGGGGGGTGGGGGGCAACAGGAGGGAGACACGGGGCATGACCGGGTGGTGGGGGCAACAGGAGAGAGACACGAGGCATGAGCGGGGGGTGGGGGGTAACATGAGAGAGACACGGGGCATGAGAGGGGGGTGGGGGTAACAGGAGAGAGACACAGGGCATGACCGGGGGGTGGGGGGCAACAGCAGAGAGACACGGGGCATGACCGGGGGGTGGGGGGCAACAGAAGGGAGACACGGGGCATGACCGGGGGGTGGGGGGCAACAGGAGAGAGACACAGGGCATGAGAGGGGGGTGGGGGGTAACAGGAGAGAGAGACAGGGCATGAGAGGGGGGTGGGGGTAACAGGAGAGAGACACAGCGCATGAGAGGGGGTGGGGGAAACAGCAGGGAGACACGGGGCATGATCGGGGGTTGGGGGGCAACAGGAGAGAGACACGGGACATGACCGGGGGGTGGGGGGTAACAGGAGACAGACACGGGGCATGAGCGGGGGTGGGGGACAACAGCAGGGAGACACGGGGCATGAGCGGGGGGCGGGGGGAAAACGAGGGAGAAACGGGGCATGAGAGGGGGGTAGGGGTAACAGAAGAGAGACTCAGGGCATGAGCGGGGTGGGGGGCAACAGAAGGGAGACACGGGACATGACCGGGGGTGGGGGGCAACAGGAGAGAGACACGGAGCATGAGCGGGGGCTGGGGGGCAACAGCAGGGAGACACGGGGCATGAGCGGGGGGCGGGGGGAAAACGGGGGAGACACGGGGCATGAGAGAGGGGTGGGGGAAACAGAAGAGAGACACGGGGCATGAGCGGGGTGTGGGGGGCAACAGGAGGGAGACACGGGGCATGACCGGGGGGTGGGGGGCAACAGGAGAAAGACACGAGGCATGAGCAGGGGTGGGGGGTAACATGAGAGAGACACGGGGCATGAGCGGGGGGCAACAGCAGGGAGACACGGGGCATGAGCGGGGGTGGGGGGAACACGAGGGAGACACGGGGCATGACAAGGGGGTGGGGGGTAACAGGAGAGAGACACGGGGCATGACCGGGGGGTGGGGGGCAACAGGAGAGAGACACGGGGCATGAGAGGGGGGTGGGGAGTAACAGGAGAGAGACACAGGCCATGAGAGGGGGGTGGGGGTAACAGGAGAGAGACACGGGGCATGAGAGGGGGTGGGGGAAACAGCAGGGAGACACGGGGCATGATCCGGGGGTGGGGGGCAACAGGAGAGAGAAACGGGGCATGAGAGGCGGTGGGGGGAACACGAGGGAGACACGGGGCATGAGAGGGGGTGAGGGGTAACAGGAGAGAGACACGGGGCATGACCGGGGGGTGGAGGGGCAACAGAAGGGAGACACGGGGCATGAGCAGGGGGTGGGGCGCAACAGCAGGGAGACACGGGGCATGACCGGGGGGCAACAGAAGGGAGACACGGGGCATGACCGGGGCGTGGCGGGCAACAGAAGGGAGACACAGGGCATGAGAGGGGGGTGGGGGTAACAGGAGAGAGACACAGGGTATGAGAGGGGGGTGGAGGGGAACAGCAGGGAGACACGGGGCATGATCGGGGGGTGGGGGGCAACAGGAGAGAGAAACGGGGCATGAGAGGTGGTGGGGGGAACACGAGGGAGACACGGGGCATGAGAGGGGGGTGAGGGGTAACAGGAGAGAGACACGGGGCATGACCGGGGGGTGGAGGGGCAACAAAGGGAGACACGGGGCATTATCGGGGGGTGGGGGGCAACAGGAGAGAGACATGGAGCATGAGCAGGGGATGGGGGGCAACAGCAGGGAGACACGGGGCATGAGCAGGGGGTGGGGGGCAACAGCAAAGAGACACTCGGGGCATGAGCGGGGGGTGGGCGGGAGGGGATAGAGACACATGGGGCATGAGCGGGGGGTGTTGGGCAACAGAAGGGAGACACGGGGCATGACCAGGGGGTGGGGGACAACAGGAGAGAGACACGGGGCATGAGAGGGGGTGGGGGGGTAACAGGAGAGAGACACAGGGCATGAGAGGGAGGTGGGGGTAACAGGAGAGAGACACGGGGCATGAGAGGGGGGTGGGGGGAAACAGCAGGGAGACACGGGGCATGACCGCAGGGTGGGGGGCAACAGGAGAGAGACACGGGGCAGGAGAGGGGGCTGGGGGGCAACAGCAGGGAGACACGGGGCATGAGCGGGGGGCAACAGCAGGGAGACACGGGGCATGAGCAGGGTGTGGGGGGCAACAGGAGAGAGACACAGGGAATGAGCGGGGGGTGGGGGGAACAGGAAAGAGACACAGGGCATGACTGGGGGGCAACAGCAGGGAGACACAGGGCATGACCGGGGGTGGGGGGCAACAGGAGAGAGACACGGGGCATGAGAGGGGGGTGGGGGTAACAGGAGAGAGACACGGGGCATGAGCGGGGGGTGGGGGCAACAGCAGGGAGACACAGGGCATGAGCGGGGGGTGGGGGGTAGCAGGAGAGAGACAAGGGGCATGAGAGGGGGTTGGGGGGCAACAGCAGGGATACACGGGGCATGAGCGGGGGGTGGGGGGCAACAGCAGGGAGACACAGGGCATGAGCGGGGGGTGGGGGGCAACAGCAGGGAGACACGGGGCATGAGCGGGGGGTGGGGGGCAACAGGAGAGACACACAGGGCATGAGGGGGGTGGGGGGAACAGGAGAGAGACACGGGCAAGAGCGGGGGGTGGGGGGCAACAGCAGGGAGACACGGGGCATGAGTGGGGGGTGGGGGGTAACAGGGGAGACACGGGGCATGAGCGTGGGGTGGGGGAACAGGGAAAACACGGGGCATGAGCGGGGGTGGCGGAGAAAAGGAGGGAGACACGGCATGAGCGGGGGGTGGGGTGGAACAGGGGAGACACAGGGCATGAGCGGGGGGTGGGGGGCAACAGCAAGGCGACACGGGGCATGAGCGGGGGGTGGGGGGCAACAGCAGGGAGACACGGGGCATGAGAGGGGGTGGGGGGTAACAGGAGAGAGACACGGGGCATGAGAGGGGGGTGGGAGGGCAACAGCAGGGAGACACAGGACATGACCGGGGGTGGGGGGCAACAGAAGGGAGACACGGGACATGACCGGGGGGTGGGGGGCAACAGGAGAGAGACACGGGGCATGAGCGGGGGGTGGGGGGTAACAGGAGACAGACACGGGGCATGAGCGGGGGCGGGGGGAAAACGAAGGAGACACGGGGCATGAGAGGGGGGTGGGGGGTAACAGAAGAGAGATACGGGGCATGAGCGGGGGGTGGGGGGCAACAGGAGGGAGACACAGGGCATGACCGGGTGGTGGGGGGCAACAGGAGAGAGACACGAAGCATGAGCTGGGGGTGGGGGCTAACATGAGAGAGACACGGGGCATGAGCGGGAGGCAACAGCAGGGAGACACGGGGCATAAGAGGGGGGTGGGGGGTAACAGGAGAGAGACACAGGGCATGACCGGGGGGTGGGGGGCAACAGCAGAGAGACACGGGGCATGACCGGGGGGTGGGGTCAACAGAAGGGGGACACGGGGCATGACCAGGGGGTGGGGGGCAACAGGAGAGAGACACAGGGCATGAGAGGGGGGTGGGGGGTAACAGGAGAGAGACACAGGGCATGAGAGGGGGGTGGGGGTAACAGGAGACAGACACGGGGCATGAGCGTGGGGTGGCGGGAAACAGCAGGGAGACACGGGGCATGAGCGGGGGGCGGGGGGAAAACGAGGGAGACACGGGGCATGAGAGGGGGGTAGGGGTAACAGAAGAGAGACTCAGGGCATGAGCGGGGGGTGGGGGGCAACAGCAGGGAGACACGGGACATGACCGGGGTGGGGGTCAACAGAAGGGAGACACGGGACATTACCGGGGGGTGGGGGGCAACAGGAGAGAGACACGGGGCATGAGCGGGGGCTGGGGGGCAACAGCAGGGAGACACAATGCATGAGCGGGGGGCGGGGGGAAAACGAGGGAGACACGGGGCATGAGAGGGGGGTGGGGGTAACAGAAGAGAGACAAGGGGCATGAGCGGGGGGTGGGGGGCAACAGGAGGGAGACACGGGGCATGACCGGGGGGTGGGGGGCAACAGGAGAGAGACACGAGGCATGAGCAGGGGTGGGGGGTAACATGAGAGAGACACGGGGCATGAGCGGGGGGCAACAGCAGGGAGACACGGGGCATGAGCGGGGGTGGGGGGAACACGAGAGAGACACGGGGCATGACAAGGGGGTGGGGGGTAACAGGAGAGAGACACGGGCATGACCAGGGGGTGGGGGGCAACAGCAGGGAGACACGGTGCATGAGCGGGGGTAGCGGGCAACAGGAGAGAGACATGGGGCATGAGAGGGGGGTGGGGGGTAACAGGAGAGAGACACAGGGCATGAGAGGGGGGTGGGGGTAACAGGAGAGAGACACGGGGCATGAGAGGGGGGTGGGGGGAATCAGCAGGGAGACACGGGCATGATCGGGAGGTGGGGGACAACAGGAGAGAGAAACGGGGCATGAGAGGCGGTGGGGGGAACACGAGGGAGACACGGGGCATGAGAGGGGGGTGAGGGGGTAACAGGAGAGAGACACGGGGCATGACCGGGGGGTGGAGGGGCAACAGAAGGGAGACACGGGGCATGAGCAGGGGGTGGGGGGCAACAACAGGGAGACACGGGGCATGACCGGGGGGTGGGGGGCAACAGAAGGGAGACACAGGGCATGACCGGGGGGGTGGCGGGCAACAGGAGAGAGAAACGGGGCATGAGAGGAGGGTGGGGGGTAACAGGAGAGAGACACAGGGCATGAGAGGGGGGTGGGGGTAACAGGAGAGAGACACAGGGCATGAGAGGGGGGTGGGGGGAAACAGCAGGTAGACCACGGGGCATGATCGGGGGGTGGGGGGCAACAGGAGAGAGAAACGGGGCATGAGAGGCGGTAGGGGGAACACGAGGGAGACACGGGGCATGAGAGGGGGGTGAGGGGTAACAGGAGAGAGACACGGGGCATGACCGGGGGTGGAGGGGCAACAGAAGGGAGACACGGGGCATTATCGGGGGGTGGGGGGCAACAGGAGAGAGACATGGGGCATGAGCAGGGGGTAGGGGGCAACAGCAGGGAGACACAGGGCATGAGCGGGGGGTGGGGGGCAACAGCAGAGAGACACACGGGGCATGAGCGGGGGGTGGGCAGGAGTTGATAGAGACACATGGGGCATGAGCGGGGGGTGGGGGCAACAGAAGGGAGACACGGGGCATGACCAGGGGGTGGGGCACAACAGGAGAGAAACATGGGGCATGAGAGGGGGGTGGGGGTAACAGGAGAGAGACACAGTGCATGAGAGGGGGGTGGGGGTAACAGGAGAGAGACACGGGGCATGAGAGGGGGGTGGGGGGAAACAGCAGGGAGACACGGGGCATGATCGGGGGTGGGGGGCAACAGGAGAGAGACACGGGACATGACCGGGGGTGGGGGGCAACAAGAGACAGACACGGGCATGAGCGGGGGCAGGGGGAAAACAAGGGAGACACGGGTTATGAGAGGGGGCTGGGGGTAACAGAAGAGAGACACGGGGCATGAGCGGAGGGTGGGGGGACCAGGAGAGAGACACCAGGCATGAGCGGGGGGTGGGGGGTAACAGCAGGGAGACACGGGGCATGAGCGGGGGGGTGGGGGGCAACAGCAGGGAGACACAGGGCATGAGCTGGGGGTGGGGGGCAACAGCAGGGATACACGGGGCATGAGCGGGGGTTGGGGGGCAATAGGAGAGACACACAGGGCATGAGCGGGGGGTGGGGGGAACAGGAGAGAGACACGGGCATGAGCGGGGTTGGGGGGTAACAGCAGGGAGACACGGGGCATGACCGGGGGGTGGGGGTAACAGGAGAGAGACACGGGGCATGAGTGGGGGGTGGGGGGCAACAGCAGGGAGACACAGGGCATGACCGGGGGGTGGGGGGCAACAGGAGAGAGACACGGGGCATGAGAGGGGGGTGGGGGGTAACAGGAGAGAGACACGGGGCATGACCGGGGGGTGGGGGGAACAGGAGAGAGACACGGGGCATGAGAGGGGGGTGGGGGTAACAGGAGAGAGACACGGGGCATGAGAGGGGGTGGGGGCAACAGCAGGAGACACGGGGCATGAGCGAGGGGTGGGGGGGAACAGGGGAGACACGGGGCATGAGCGTGGGGTGGGGGGAACAGGGAAAACACAGGGCATGAGCGGGGGTGGGGGAGAAAAGGAGGGAGACACGGCATGAGCGGGGGGTGGGGTGGAACAGGGGAGACACGGGGCATGAGCGGGGGTGGGGGGCAACAGCAGGGAGACACGGGGCATGAGAGGGGGGGTGGGGGTAACAGGAGAGAGACACGGGGCATGAGAGGGGGGTGGGAGGGCAACAGCAGGGAGACACGGGATATGACCGGGGGTGGGGGGCAACAGAAGGGAGACACGGGACATGACCGGGGGTGGGGGGCAACAGGAGAGAGACACGGGGCATGAGCAGGGGGTAGGGGGTAACAGGAGACAGATACAGGGCATGAGAGGGGGGTGGGAGGGCAACAGCAGGGAGACACGGGATATGACCGGGGGTGGGGGGCAACAGAAGGGAGACACGGGACATGACCGGGGGTGGGGGGCAACAGCAGGGAGACACGGGGCATGAGCGGGGGGCGGGGGGAAAACAAGGGAGACACGGGGCATGAGAAGGGGGGTGGGGGTAACAGGAGAGAGACACGGGGCATGAGAGAGGGGGTGGGAGGGCAACAGCAGGGAGACACGGGATATGACCGGGGGTGGGGGGCAACAGAAGGGAGACACGGGACATGACCGGGGGTGGGGGACAACAGCAGGGAGACACGGGGCATGAGCGGGGGGCGGGGGGAAAACAAGGGAGACACGGGGCATGAGAGGGGGGTGGGGGGTAACAGAAGAGAGACACGGGGCATCAGCGGGGGCTGGGGGGCAACAGGAGGGAGACACGGGACATGACCGGGGGGTGGGGGGCAACAGGAGAGAGACACGGAGCATGAGCGGGGGGCAACATCAGGGAGACACGGGGCATGAGCGGGGGTGGGCGGAACACAAGGGAGACACGGGGCAAGAGAGGGGATTGGGGGATAACAGGAGAGAGACACAGGGCATGACCTGGGGTGGGGGGCAACATCAGAGAGACACGGGGCATGAGAGGGGGGCGGGGGAGAAACAGCAGGGAGACACGGGGCATGATCGGGGGGTGGGGGGCAACAGGAGAGAGACACGGGACATGACCGGGGGGTGGGGGGTAATAGGAGACAGACACGGGGCAGGGCATGAGCGGGGGGAAAACGAGGGAGACACGGGGCATGAGAGGGGGGTGGGGGGTAACAGAAGGGAGACACGGGGCATGGGCGGGGGGTGGGAGGTAACAGGAGAGAGACACGGGGCATGAGCAAGGGTGGGGTGCAACAGCAGGGAGACACGGGGCATGAGCGGGGGGTGGGGGGCAACAGCAGAGAGACACACGGGCCATGAGCGGGGGGTGGGCGGGAGTGGATAGACACGGGGCATGAGCGGGGGTTGGGCGGGAGGGGATAGACACACGGGGCATGAGCGGGGGGCGGTGGGAGGGATAGAGACATACTGGGCATGAGCCGGGGGTGGGAGGGAGAGATAGAGACACACGGGGCATGAGCGGGGGGTGGGTGGGTGGGAGGGATAGAGACACACGGGGCATGAGCGGGGGTTGGGGGGAGGGGAGAGACACGGGGCATGAGCGGGGGGTGGGTGGGAGGGATAGAGACACACGGGGCATGAGCGGGGGGTGGGTGGGAGGGGGGAGACACACGGGGCATGAGCAGGGGGTGGGAGGGAGGGGAGAGACACACGGGGCATGAGCGGGGGGTGGGTGGGAAGGGAGAGACACGGGGCATGAGCGGGGGGTGGGGTGGGAGAGACACACGGGGCATGAGCGGGGGGTGGGGGGAGGGGAGAGACACACGGGGCATGAGCGGGGGTGGGGGGAAGGGATATAGACACACGGGGTATGACCAGGGGGTGGGTGGGAGTGCTAGAGACACACGGGGCATGAGCAGGGGGTGGGTGGGAGGGCTAGAGACACACGGGCATGAGCGGGGGGTGGGAGGAGGGAGAGAGACACACGAGGCATGAGCGGGGGGTGGGGGGAGGGAGAGAGACACACGAGGCATGAACGGGGGGTGGGCGGGAGGGAGGGAGAGAGACACATGGGGCATGAGCGGGGGGTGGGTGGGAGGGCTAGAGACACATGGGGCATGAGCGGGGGTGGGTGGGAGGGCTAGAGACACACGGGGCATGAGCAGGGGGTGGGGGGGAGGGCTAGAGACACACAGGGCATGAGCGGGGGGTGGGTGGAAGGGCTAGAGACACACGCGGCATGAGCGGGGGGTGGGTGGGAGGGCTAGAGACACACGTGGCATGAGCGGGGGGTGGGTGTGAGGGCTAGAGACACACGGGGCATGAGCGGGGGGTGGGTGGAAGTCCTAGAGACACACGGGGCATGATTAGGGCTAGAGACACATGAGGCATGAGCGGGGGGTGGGTGGGAGGGCTAGAGACACACGGGGCATGAGCGGGGGGTGGGGGGAGAGACACACGGGGCATGAGCGGGGGGTGGGTGGGAGGGCTAGAGACACATGAGGCATGAGCGGGGGTTGGGTGGGAGGGCTAGAGACACACGGGGCATGAGCGGGGGGTGGGGGGAGAGACACACGGGGCATGAGCAGGTGTGGGGGGGAGGGAGAGACACACACGGGGCATGAGCGGGGGTGGGGGGAGGGAGAGAAACACACTGGGCATGAGCAGGGGGTGGGCGGGAGATCTAGAGACACACGGGGCATGAGCGGGGGGTGGGTGGGAGGGCTAGAGACACACGGGGCATGAGCGGGGGGTGGGGGGAGAGACACACGGGGCATGAGCAGGTGTGGGGGGGAGGGAGAGAAACACATGGGGCATGAGCGGGGGGTGGGTGGGAGGGCTAGAGACACACGGGGCATGAGCGGGGGGTGGGGGGAGGGAGAGAGACACACGAGGCATGAGCAGGGGGTGGGGGGAGGGAGAGACACACACGGGGCATGAGCGGGGGTGGGGGGGAGGGAGAGACACACACGGGGCATGAGTGGGGGTGGGGGGGAGGGGAAGAAACACACGGGGCATGAGTGGGGGTGGGGGGAGGGAGAGAGACACACGGGGCATGAGCGGGGGTGGGGGGGAGGGAGAGAGACACACAGGGCATGAGCGGGGGGTGGGGGCAGGGGGAGAGACACACGAGGCATGAGCGGGGGGTGGGGGGAGGGAGAGAGACACGGGGCATGAGCGGGGGACAAACAAAAACACAGACATGCCGCACGAACATGAGATCGTGCGGCAAATCCCGCTCTTCGGCCCTCCGCTGGCCACCGTGTGCGATGGCATGAGCGGGAGGGCTGGAGGAACAGGGGACACACGGAGCATGAGCGGGGGTCGGGGGGACAGAAAGGACACACGGGGCATGAGCGGGGGGTGCGGCAGACACGGGTCATGAGCGGGGGTGGGAGGAACAGGAGACAGACACGCTCCTACTGACCTGACAAAGCCTCTCATGCGGGAAAGAAAGATGGCGGGCGTCTCTGAAGCCAGACGCACTGCACGCTTTCACCGCATCCAATGAGAGAGCACGTCAGATGTCCGCGTACATCACGCAAGCTGCTGGCCCAATCACCGTCCTGTCCGCGGAGCCAACAGGGAAGTCCGTCCGTGGACCGAACACAGATATCACTAATTTTTTTTGCCCTACTTTTTGGTCATTTAAAAAAAACACTACTGGACGGATTTTAACCAAATTTGCAAAAGCACGCTTTTGGGACCAAGTCGCTGCTCCTGGTCCAAATTTGGTGAAAATCCGTCCAGTGGTTTGGGCTGTAGGCGCGAGCAAAAAAATGTTCCCATTCAGTCTATGGGCAAAACAGACATTTTGGGACCCCCTATAACTTTTCCCCCCCTGCACGAATCCTCACCCAACTGTGCAATAAAATTCAGAGTGGGCCATATACTTTATTTTGAAAAGTTTGGTGAGGATTCGTCCAGTTGGAGTGAAGTTATAAGCCACCCAAAAAGTGCTCTTCCTATGGAAACAGCAACTTAACCATAACTACACTGCCACTATCGTGGCAGTGTAATATATATATATATATATATATATATATATATATATATATATATATATATTATATATATATATATATATATATATATATATATATATATATATATATATATATATATATATATATATATATATATATATATATATATATATATATATATATATATATATATATATATATATCTTTTTACATTGAAGCTCCTGGGCTGTGGCCAGTGCCATGCATCTCACTTTGGAGTGGCTGGAATTTTTGTTGAGGCCTCTTCAAAAAACCACAGGGGGTTCCACAAGTGTAGCACTTTGAGCAGTGACCCTAAATAAGAAAGAATAGGAATAACACATAATTTGTCTTTCTGGAATTCTATACAATAATTGCTAGACTCATTGAAGGGGTGAAAGTTCATGTTCTTGCGCTTCCCATGATGTCACTTTGGGATGGAGTCAGAGGTCAAGGGTCATGTGATGTCACTTCTGCAACCCCAGGCATTTTGGTGAAATTACATTCATGCTCGAATAGAGGGAATTGCAAGACACTGTTGAATATGGGGTGCGGCTGAACATTTCACTTGTGACTTATGTGATACAGTAGAAAGACAATACAATCCCATATTAAGGGGTAAGCTGGGCAGACAAAGAGAGAGGAGGAGTTGCTGGGAATGGCTGTGGTATATGGCAGAGACTTGCGTTCAGTCTAATATAGTATTGTTTGAGCTTGCTACTCACAGCATTGGCAAGCCAGGGAGTAAGCAAGTGCATGCAGGAAATCCAATTTCTCAGGGTTCGTTATGACATGCATAACAGTTACTCGTCCAGAGGATCGTGCGGTGTGCACTGCACAGATCATGACCGCAGTGGAGATGTGAAATGTTTCAGCCATTGCAACTCCCACTGCTTGCCAATCTGCCATTCATTTCAGTGTATTTGGTCCAGCACAGCAAAAAAAGGAACAATCTTTCATGGGGATCTGGGACCTGGGACCTGAAAACTCAATGCTTCTGTGCATGGAGATCCATTGCATGTTTCTGAGGTGTTCGCATATAGGTTGCAGTCCTATGTGCCGGTAAATCCAGAAAGCACATAAGGAGAGGAAAAATCAGGAAATTCAGTTTTTCCTGAAAAACAACATTTTCTGCCAGGCGCAGGCTGATCCTTTCTATGTGTCTAATGAAGATATAGAATATCTCCTCAAAGTTCTGTGGCCTTTTAAACAGGCCTGTAAGTAGGCAGGTCCTCCATGGTATTGTACTTGGCAAGGATCACATGAGAACCTTCAGGATGTCTCCTAAACAGCTCTCTCCAGTTCAGTGCCTTTTTATGTGGCAGAAACTCTTAAAGTCTTACTCCTCATTAGCCCCCTTCTCTTTGCCTCCTCTTTGCCTCTTTGCTGGCCCGTAGTTCGAAGAGAGCCATGAAGAACAAATGAATGATTGGTGGTGTTTATGAACAACTTTGTGATGTTAAAACTGTAGTTTCTTGTAGTAATGATAAGAAGAGGCTAAGTGGTTCTTATGAATTTGTCATATGATCAGTCAACGCCAAAGGATCCAGAATGTTCTTAATGCTCTGAATAAGGCGAGTATACTTAGGACCTCATGTAATCTGGTGATTCACCCCTCCCAGATTTGGAAAGCTTCAAATATTACCTGCTCAAGGTCAAATAAATAGTTCCTTTTCAGCACAGATGGTTTGATCAATTGATTTAATAGACTTACTGACACTTGCCATCAGCCCAACATATAAGAGGTGTATCAGCCACTTTTTACTCCCTAAACATCCGTGCTTAGAGACTGATCTCTGGCATTAAGGTGTTAAAAAAAGATGAATTAATGAAATGCAGCCAAATACTCCCAAAAAATAAAGATAGGGAGTGAAAATACTTCCCAAAAAAATAGGAAAAAGACAAGTAGGAACATTTGCCCCTGCTTTCACCCACATAGCTCCATGGATAAGCTTGGGCCAGTAGTGCAAGTAGAATCACAGGAAGAAACTACGGTTATTACTGCCTAAGGTAAACATGTAACTTTTAATGTGCATGAATAAGTAAGTGAAAAAAAATAATTATTCCAAAAACATTTGCAATTTCCAGTTCAAACATTTTTACTCGCCTATAAAATACTCCCTGTGATGAATTCAACCATATGCACGGTCAGTGTGTGCTCGCCTGGGCTTTTTTGAAATTTTAAATGAAATTGAATGATGGTAGATCAACTGCTGGAAAATGTGTGGGGCTAATCTGCACACATTTGCCTATGCTCACTGCTTGATATATGCATATACCCGTTTACTCTGGGTGGACACAGCCTACAGGCGCAATCCCCCCTGAAATATTTTCTTGGGATCTGACAGATGGAGTACACAATTTATCTCCTGAAGGGGGAGGGCCAAACCTCTGCCACGGCCTGTCTAATTAACTAACAAAGGCTCCATGGATACGCCCTGTTGGGCCCTGTAGCTGGTGGCAGCTAATCAGAGTTTAAATCAAACAGGCCCACATGGGGTCTGGCTGCAGAGGCTAACAAAGGAGACAGGAAACACCAACACCCTTTCATATGCAATGTGTCAACCTGAAGTCAGCTCCCCCCCTCAGTATCGATTTACAGTGAAATGACAGGTCTGCAACTGCGCTTTTACAGTATTCATCCCCGCAGGGGGACCCCATTCATAAGGTACGAGTATGTGGTTTGACTGAGCCAGAAAGTCAGGTCTCACCGCAGCTTCAAGGGATACCTGCAGCTTTAATCAGGAACCAGCTCCATTAACCGGAGGGACACTTTGATCTTCAACAGACAGGAAGATGGGTGGAACTTAGTATTCCATGTTTTCATCCCTTTACCTTTTCTTTTGCAAAGCACTCTGGTTATGATCTTACGCAGGCGGGAGATTGTTGGTAGGGACCCAGGATTGGTTCATTAAGGTAGACTTAGCCTACACCAATCCCTGTGGTACATTTGGCTTTAAAAGAGGGCTGAGCCTCTCTTTTGGTAGATCATCTGAAGGCTTCACAGGAAGCAGAAGGAAGAACTCATCACTGGATCCTGGCTGAAGGTACAGTCTGCCTTACATCTGCAAGTGAAGGAAGACCAGGACCTCCGAGAGGGAAGCAAGATCCCTCCCCTAAACATCTCCCAGGGAAAAGAGGGAGCTACTGAATTCAGAGGACCCTTCAGCAGCTTCAGTACCAGTACCCAACGAGCACACAGTGTGCCCTGCTAGGCTCTGAAGCAGGCTTCCTAGAGGGGAAGTGCCATAGAGTCTTTGAACCCTAAACAAAGGACAAGGCAGCTGCCTGTAACACACTCCTCAGCTTTGGGCCATCCGATTGAAAGGATGACACAAGCCCAGTGAAGAAGCAAGGAGGTGTACCTCGATGAGCATCTACTGATGTCCACATTAAAGGATATTTGCGAGCCAGTAGAGTCCCTCGAGCTGCAATCAACTGCAACGCTGAGCGTTGTTATGCCGCAGTCTCTTAAAGACTTCAGAGACGCCTCGATCAGTGCTTCAGAACCAACAATCAGCACTGAGACAACGATTCCTGACCCCGAGCCGCTGTGTAGGACAGCATGCAGCCATTCATCCAGTCTCACTCGCCAAACTGTTTGCCGCCTGATAGCCACAGCTGCCTATCGTCTAGAACTCTGTCGCAGAAGCTGCAAAGGGCTCTGAAACTGACTCTACTCTGTAGAGCACCAAAAACGTCATACAGCCCAAGGTACGTTGTGGTTCTGTCCCTCTGGTTCTTCTCCGAAGGCCCCTAGTGACATTTTATGACCCATTGCTCCCTTTGTGGTGAAACCAAGTATTCTTGAACTATTGCAATTAATTACTATATCGACTACCCTCCTCTCAGCACAGAAAGTTAATTAGCACCCGAGGCGGGGGTAGCAGTCAGTCAGGTACTGCGGATCGCGGGCTGAAACCGCTCATCTCAGCCCATGTTCCTCAGAACCGGCAGGCTGCCTCCCCCATCCGGCCCGCCATCTTCTCTCCACCCTCCTTTGCTGCCCGCAACGAAAAATGGAAGACCTAAGTTAAGATCCCTTCCTTCCATCTCAAAGGCAGCCATCTTGGAACTGTAATTTCTATTAATGAACGGATGCTGCGAGGCATCCCGTTCATTCATAGAAAAGACCCTGTTATCAGCGGGGTGCTAATGGCTAACGTCCCGGTGCCCTCCTTAAACGCCTTAACTTTGCTCCGGCCTTAAATTCGTGCTGCAGGCCATTACACTCCGATGTCGCCCCTGGAACGAGTTACTAACACCATATTAATTGCTGCAGAGAGGGCTGGAATTCTGGTCTGTGCTTGCTCAAGCACCAACGATTGTGATGTCACAATTGAAGCGTGAAAACTGATTCCAAAGAAGGCCCTGATAATTCTCCTATGTTCTGACACCTGCTGAAGTTAGAAGAGCCTAGGCTGCCCGAAAAACCTGGCAAAGCACCAGGACCTGATAGGGCTCCAATAGTTGTATGCAAGTGAGACTGAGGTCTGTGGGCCTTGGCTGACAAAGCTGTTCAATACCAGCTTGTGTCAGAACGCGGTGTCCGTGTCCTGGACAAATGCAGAAGTGTCCCTATATTCAAGAAAGGGCTTGGAGATCAGCCTGGCAATTATAGACCAATATCATTGCTTGACTCGGGCAAGAAGACTTTTGCGAGGGCCTTGTTGTTTCATTTGGAGGCATGGGTAAATATTAAATGCATTATAGACCATTGTCAGGCTGGCTTTTGTGAAGGCCTGAGCATGGTGGATCACAGCCTTAGGCTGCGCCTAATTATTGACAAAAATGCTGTACTTAGGAAAATATCAGTATACGGGGTCTTTGTGGACTTAAAGTCCGCGTTTGACACTGTGTCCAGGCAGTGCCTCTGGGAGGCTTTGAGGGGGCTTGGGATTCCTATACCCCTCCTGAATGTGATCCAAAGCTTCTATACGGTAAATAAGGCTGAGGTGCGCTGGGTTGATGGATGGTAAAACAATGGAAAGGTTCAAATTGGAGAAAGGCGTGAGACAAGGGTGTGTATTGGCCTCCATGTTATTTTCTATTTTTATAAATGGGGTTATTAAAGAACTTCTCGCCATAGAGTCTGACGCACCAACCCTGGCAGGTGAAAAAATTCCAATATTGATGTTTGCAGACAATGCAGTCCTATTGACCCTGACTCCGGTTGGTGTTTGCAACCAACTGGACTCTTTTGTTAGATTCTGCAAGACAAATGACTTGCTGCTAAATGTGTCAAAGCTAAAATCAATGATTTTTAATATCAACCACAGGAGGGCAGGCAGACGCCTCACTCTGACCCTGGATGAAGGCGAAGTTGAGCAAGTAGCTTTCTACGACTATCTGAGGGTCAGGGTGACGGCCTCTGTCAGTTTGTCTCTGCATTTGGAAAAAGCGAGGATTGCCTTCGCAAGGCATGGTGGTGCTTTGGCTAGGGAACATGGTAATGGCGCAGTCTGAGTTTCCTTGGAAGCCTACAAGGCCCAGGCGAGTCAGGCTGCTATTTATGGCCAGAATTATGGGGGAATGCAGCGATTCATTCACTTCTAGTAGTGGAGAATGGATTTTTGAAGAACATTCTCTGCCACCCAGTGCGCACGACATGTTAGTTTTGTATGAGACCGGGTTACAGGGTATTGAGTGAATTTTTTGACTCTGTCCTGTATTGTACTGGGTTCGGTTGTGGGCTAACCCTAACTTATTCAGATTCAGGGAAGGATTGATAGCACTGCAGGGTGGTTCGTCTTTACAGTGGGTGATGCATGTGAAGAAGACTTTAGAGCCCCTTGATCTCGGGCCACTCTGGACTAACCCAAGCTCAATAACCACCCAATCGAAGGAAATAGCAAAGCGGGCCGCTCCTGATGAATTTCAAAACGATGTAGTCACGAAGGCATCTGGTTCCTCATTGGTGGCGCGTTATTTAAATTTCAAACCATCAGTAGGGTACGAGGATTACCTTGATTATGTGAACCATAAGAACGAGCGATCCCTCTACATAAAATTCTGTTTTGATATGATATGGCATTAATAACGCGCCTGTACACGAGTGTTTCTAGGCGCGTTTTGGTATTTTCCCAATAGCATCAATACGACAAAGATGGCATAGTGATGTTCCCTCTACATGTGCAGTGGGGCTATTCAGGACTTTGAACATTTTGTGGTACTGTGCCCAGTTACACTGCCTTATAGAAAACGTTTTCTAAAACCATTGTGGCGCCTGTGTGACTGCAGACGAGTGGGCGAGGCTGGCGATGGAAGTCTCTCTTAACGAAGCAGATACCCCAGCAGCTTTTGCAACCAGCAAGTACCTAAGGTGGGCTTGGCATATCCGACGTGGGAAGACGACAATGTGATTATTCATTTGTGAGGCTGCTAATTTACTCTCCTCCCTTGTGGACTTCCACCTGACATTTGTCTTTTTATTTCCTTTCTCTTTCTATTGATATATAGGTGGCCGTATTGACGCAGACACGTTTTTATGATTGTTGATTTTTAATTTGTTAAGTGTTTATTTTTCCCTTTTATTAGTGTTCGCATCAAACATCTGTATTTGTCTAGGATTTTTTTTACTTGTTTTTAACTGTTGTAATGTATTATTCCATGTGCTAAATTGGCGTGCAGTCTTTATAACGGATGTTTTATGTAGAATGCACATATAACGAAAATCTTAAAACGAAAAACATAACGAAAATCTATGTGTGTGTGGGGTAAATGATTAAATCTTGTGGGGAAATGGTTGGGGAGGGTTTTTAGGGGTGGAAAACGGGGGTTTGGAGGGTACCTCCCCAAAAAAAAAAAAAAAATGTGTTATGTTTTGCCATTATGCAATTTTTGTTACATGTGCATTTGTTATAAAATTAGTCGTTATAAAAGACATTTAACCGCTAAATTGATTGATTAGAATTTCTTATATATATTATTTTATTACTGTGGCTTCTATGATTTTATTGTCGAAATAAACCTTTCAAACAACAACAACAAAACTGATTCCAGAGCAGTAGTGATGTGACGACTAGCTTGTAATAAGAAAAATATGAACAGGCTTTAGTAAAGACAAGTGTTTGGTACTATTGTAGTTATGTTCTCTCCAGAACTAGCAATGGCCCACCAGTAACCATCGCTATGAGAAATAATAAAATTACCACCATATTGACTGCATCGCTGAATTTCGAGTTTGGCGTTAAAGAGGAGGATTTACCTCCAGCATACCGCTGGAGGTAAATCCTCCACAATAATGCCAAAAATCAGTGAATTTACGCCGAAAACACCATGGAGTCCTATGGTCTCCAGAAATGGGGACTATCACCACCTCTTCTCTGTTTGCAATTCCATGGTAAATCCGCGGGTCTAAGTTGCAGTAACGGTAACAGACTTTGGCTGTAATTTGGCGGCATTGCCACCGAATTATCGCCAACCTCGGATGAGGCCCATTGTGTTTAAGATAAATGGTCTTCTATCGTTTCTCAAAGCGATGGTTACTAGTGGGCTATTGTTGGTTGTGGAGATCACATAACTACAATAGTACCAAAGACTTGAACAATTCCTCAATTCTCCCAGAGTACTCCTCTTTTGGCGACAACAGTCTTAACAAAATAATAAATAATTGAAAGATTTTACAAGAGAATAGAAAAGAAGGGACAAATCAAAAAATAAATAAAGAGCCCAAGATGGCTGATCTTCTATTGAATAGATTATGCAAATACTTGAAGTCCTTACCCTGAAATGTGCTGTGCTGAACTGTGGACGCCCTTGCCTTGTGAAGTGAGAGTGACTAATGGGAAGCTTGAGCAGGTTTTGTCTTTCAAGTTGTCCGGTTTAGCAAAAGGCGTGCCAGTTATTATTGGCATTGCAAAATATTATGCTGACAACACAACTTGGGTGGAGACTGGGCTTGGGCGAGGAACTCCTCTATGATTTGCACCAAAAAGGACTCTTCCCACTCCATAGTACACACCCAACAGAGTCACCCTAGAAAAACAGCGCACACAGTGAGGGTGACATTTTGCCAATCAGTAGAGAGGGTATCATATGTGTTCTTGAAGGGTTTTTGTCCTTCCCACTGGCCTTTGAAGAGGCTGGTTTTAAAATCGACCATTTGATTACTATAGTGTGCTAACAAATATAGGAAGCATAACCCAAAAGTAGAGTTGTGTATAATTTGTGCATGCCATTACGCTTGCACAAATACTATTTACAATGGCTTATGAAATCTGTGTCCAGCCTGCACCTCGCAGGTTAGGATTCCAGCAGGATCCTGGGTGATGCAGGTTACTGTCAGGAGTTGTTTCTTGACGACTGTGGGGTAGATGCCGCTGTAGAAGTGTACCAAACAAGTAGTGGAACCGCGACTCTAGCGGGGGACAGAGTAGGAAGGAAAGGAGCAACGTGCAACATACCTTTCAAGGGATGCAGTTATGCTGATTGACAGTCATTTCAGTTTAGCTCTAACTGATAACCGGTGGTAAAGTGGAGAAGTGGGCTTTAACTTCACAAAGAACAGTTCCGGAATGGTGAAAATGATTACAAAAAGTAGTGGAGCTGTTAACAGTAAATAATAAAAGTAGGGGAACTCTGCTCGGGCCGTTCCCGCTCACTTCAATCACTGGGTAGAAGCTTGGTATAGTTCCCAAAATGTGCAGACAGGGCTCTGAGAGCTTTTGGTACCTTACGGGGGCTGACAACTTAATAAAAGACAATTAAATTCGCATGGTCAGGGACTGTCACAGCCTTCTGTGGATTCCTGAAACTCCACTGCCGCCGGCCTGTTGTGATAACTATTAAGTGCGGGAGCAGGTGGAGTGTGCAATGCTTTCTTATTGGAATTCAGAACGAACATACACACCCTTAGCACTTAAGGGGTTGGAGCAGAAAAAGGGTCACTGAGGTATTTGTATATTTGAAGAACAGTGTTATCAATTTCGATCAGAAATGACTTATAATGACACATATACAGAAGGGTGCCTGTACAATAGCACAAAGATGAGAACACGTGGTGAGCCAGTTTATGAGGGTGTAAACTAAGTGGGACCTATGTCTATGGTCTATACCAGAGACAAAACAAAAATATAAGAAACAGATGACTTGAAGAGGCCACATAACCTGGGGGGCAAGTATTTCAAACTAAAGAGGCGCTTGTTTTTTTGTTTATTTTTGCATTTATATAGAACTACAAAACCTCAGGCATCTGAGCGCTGCTTATTATTAGCCACAGCGTGCAGTGCTCATTTATCGACCTCAGGAGGATGAAAGGCTGAGTTTGGCCCTGCTGGGATTCAAACCTGCGTAGGCAGGCTCTGCACAGATGTCAAAGCAGGTGCTCTCCTTGCTGTGCTATCAGAGCGGCTGTGTTAAATTATAACATGGCACTTTAATGGGCCTGTCACTGAAATGCACTCCCAGCACACACTGGGGTGATGGGAGCCAGTCAGGAGTGTGCCAGGAAGGGGGCTGGACAGCACATTTTTGTCACTGCTCCCAGGCCCCTAGAAATGTGCAAGTCACCTTTCAGAATAAGGTGACTTACACATTTCTAAAAAAAATTGCAAATGAAACCAGCGCATCCTTGTGCTCCTTTCCTTTGTATTATATTTTGACAATCTGGCCCATTGGGCCTCATTATGACTTTGGCGGTGCAGTAAAAAAGTGGTGGTAATTCCATTACCACCATACCGCCACTTTTTTTGTTGGTAATGGAATTACCACCATTTTACTGCATCGCTAAATTTCGAGTTTGGCATTCAAGTGGAGGATGGAGGTAATCCACATTAAAGTAAAAAATCAGTGGAATTACTGTGGCAGAATTTCTGCGAGCAGTAATTCTGCCAAAAAACCATGGAGTCCTATGATCTCCAAAATGGGGACTATCACCACCATACCAAAATTTGTAATCCTGTGGTCAATCCACGGGACCAAGTGGCGGTAATGGTATCCAATTTTGTCTGTAATTCGGAAGAATTGCCGCCTAATTACCACCAAACCGGAATTGAGGCCCATTGTGTTTAAAATAAATGGCCTTCTATCATTTCTCAGACTGATGATTGGCATGTGTAGCACTGCAGGGTGTAATCGGGGTCATGCATAGAGGAAGGGGAGGGTGTGTGAGGAAGCTCCCTTTTTGCCAAGTTTTGATTGAGATGGCCAGCGGGTTCTAGTGGAGCAGGGCGAATAGGGAGAAAGGGCAGTAGCAAGAGGAGGCATGTGGGTGCATGGGACATTGAGATTGTGTTCAGAGGAGGAGATGGTGAGTAGACGAGATACAGTCAGCCAGGTACTGAGGAGAAATACCATTGGTAGTTTTGTAGACTAGGAGAAGGAGCTTGATAAGGTAGTGGCTGTGCATCGAGAGCCAAAACGTATGGTGTCCATAGGTAGAATTGGGGTAGGATCTAGAAAGGTTGTAGGGAATGTGACTAGCAAAGTTGATGAGTTTCGCTAGGGGGAAGAAGGAGTAGAGAGGAAGTCCAAGGAGTTCGCTCGAGCAGTAGTCGTGTTTGCTGAAAATGAAGGTGATTCGAGTTTTGTGTGGTTAAAAAGAAAATGACACACTTTAAAATGTTGAGAAGGCGAATACTAACAGCAGCGGCAGAAGAAGTGATGAAATAATACAGTCAGAGGGCACTATCAAAGAGGATGCCAAAGTTGTGAACAAAAAGGTCTGATGGGAAGGAGATAAGAGAGGGTAGGGCAGGGGTGGCATTGGAAGACAGGAGAAAGAGGATTTCTGTTTTTTTTTTATAGAGTTCAGTTTGTAGCAGCAGAGATCCATCCAGTGCCAAATTACTGTAATCCATTCTAAGGTGGCTGAAATTAAGTAGGGAAGGAGAAACAGATTTGAGTATCATCAACAGTTTATTGCGAAAGACAAAGGATGAGTTAAGACACCCTAAGGCACAGGTACAGGGGGTGAAGAGCAGAGGTCCAAGGACTGATCCTTGCGGGCCGCTGACATAGAGAAGGATGGGGCGAGATGTTTGTGAGTTTCAGGAAATTTTAAAGGAGTGACTTTCAGTTGGGAGGCAGCCCAGGCGAGACTAGATTTGCACAACCCAAAGTCCTTGACAGCGAGGATGCTAGAAGAATGATTGAGTTTGTCGAATGATGGAGTAGAGGAAGAGCCAAATACCTCTGGCTCCCAGTGGCTGCGAGGATTAAGTTCAAAACCCTCTGCATTGTCCACAAGGCCTTCTGGGCCCTGGGGCCACAATACCTTCAACTCTCTCTTCCTAAATATCTTCCTTCTCAAGCTCTTCACTGATCCGCCTCCAACTCTGTCAGGGTCAGTCGCTTCTCCAAGCAACAAGTTGGTGGTAGATCTCTCTCTTCGGCAGGGGCCTCCCTCTGGAACAGCGTTCCTGCCTCCCTGAAACTTGAGGAGAATCATCCCTGGTTCTGGAAGCACCTCAAAACCTTCCTCTTTGCTTCTGCTTTCTCTCCCCTCTCCCCTGCTGAATTCCTGACAGAAACTGCACTGGTTACCTGGCCACCCTTTCTGATCTCGACCCAGGCCCCACCAGTTGCCCACCTGCACTGCCTCCCTGGCAACCCCTGCACCTGGGGACTGTTTTCTGTATCCCTACAGTCCACCTACCAGCACTTATGTCTACACTTACCTTGCACTTGCCACCAGCTGGCCGTTTTTATTTATCTTATTTATTCTACTATCCCATGTACTGCACTTTCCCCTCTACCTTCCCCCATGCACTTTCTCTTTCCCCCTTCCCATGCACCTGCGCGATCTGAATGACACGTGGCCTAGTAGGATCATTGTCTGTCTTCCCTTTGTTCCCCCTCCCTTGCCTCGTCGCGCCTTGAAACACTTGTGTATAGGCGTGTTATGAATGCCATATCATTTCATATCATCATATCATCATTCCAGAAGTCCCACCCCTATGTTGTCTATATGTTGGGAACCGGAAATTGCAACATGTGTAATACTAGTGAGGGTGCCTATACCGCAAAGAATCTTTGAGAGAAGGGGGGTAATACCGAGGTTGGTGCTAAGGGAACAACGATGCCGGTAAAGGAATACCGGCATCGATTACCGCTACAGGCTATTCTGACCAGCCCGACCGCTATTAGCAGCATCGTAAAGTATGGTGCCGTTAATAGCGGTCTGGGTGTGGGCAGGCAACCCACCATGCCGGCAATAGCGGCATGCCGTAAACTGGAGTAGATCACAATTGAAGCGGACATGCAAATAACAGCCTCATGAAGGCGGAAAAAGTGGTTACTGGCATGCCATAAATACCGGCATCGCCGACCTACCGTTAAATGCCTTGAGCAGTGTTCCCAACTGCCACAGGTGCACACAATCAGCACAGGTGGAGGCAATGGAGTCTGGCCCAGTACAAAAGGAGCACACCCACACACCACACCCACCCCCACACCAAGATGATTCCAATAGTAGTAGCATTACTGGAGCTGGAGGACATGCTTGCAATACCACAACATCAACAACAACAACAGCTGGCGCCAGAGAGGAGACGTAGGAGGAGAAGGAGGGTGAGACAGGCCCAGCATGCCCCACCAGTGCAGCCATTGTTACCACGCCAGCAGCCCCCGATCACTCGTTTCAGAGCCAGTCCTTTCAACCTAACCCCTGAGCAGATCCACACCCTGTACCGTCTGGACCGGGACACCATCACCACCATTGTGCATCCGCGAGAACGTGCCCGTGCCCCCTGACATTGAACTGCTAGCACCTGGTGATGATGAAGGGGAAGAAGAAGTTGTGGCTGGACATCATGGCGGTGCCGATGCACATGAGGGACGTGCTATGTGCCAGTCAGTGATTGCACAATATTTCTGACACACATGGCAGCAGAGGGTGACATGATGGTTGGACAGAGGGCACTGGGTGTGGGGGTAGATTTACACTATGCTTTGTAAATGAATAAATGACACATGCGCAATGATGAATGTCCACTCAGGGCTTGTTTTTCACACAACGGGTGTATTAAATATAACAATGTAAATATAAGTGCAAAAACCCTTCACCACCCTCCTCCCCCCACTACTCCCCCACACACCCTCGCCCCCCTCCCCCCACAACTCCCCCACACACCCTCATCCCCTTCCCCTCACAACTCCCCCACACACCCCTCTTCCTCTCCCCCTACCCCCACAACCCCCCCACAAATGTCCCATCGAGTCTCTAATGCCTACATGAGGCTGCCCCGACGATCAATTGGCACTCCCTGGTCCAGGGGGCGGCATGTCTTGCCGGCGCAGGGTATGTGCCGACCTGCGGAGCAGGCTTGTCTGTGTCGAACTTGAGGAGATGATGTGGCTGCCTGCTGTGATTGTGTAGCGGCATGCCCTGCCTCCATGGCATCCGCTATGCGGCCTAATACCAGCCGGAGGGCCGAGACCTCCTCGCAGAGGCGGCTGGTGTTGTCAGCGAAAGATTTGGCCATGGAGGCAGTGTTGTCCGTGATGGACCTGCCTTGAGAGGCTAAGTCCTGACGCCACTTATGTCTGGCTAGTCTGTTGTCCTCGATAAACTCCCGCACAAGGGCAGTAAGCAGGCCAGACTGCTGTGGCCCTGCAGGTGCACCTGTGGAGGTAGTGAGTCCCTGGATGTCCTGCCCAGCCTGCTGAGCCTCCCTAGTCATCGAAATTGGACTGAAGTGCCCTTCCGTCTGCTCCTGACCAGACTGCTCCGGGGTGGTGGCGGGCTCTGTACCTAGGGACGATATTAGGGGGAATGCCGGTGGACTTGGGGTACGGACCGCTTCTGGAACATTGTCCTCAATGTGCACCCATATGTCGTCCTGTGGGTCCTCCAAAGCCAGGGGTGCTGCGGCTGCCACCTCCCCAGCCAAACTGGACTCCTCGGATTGTAGTGCCCCGCCAGAATCATCAGGATGGCCAATGGTTGGTTGGTGATGGTGCTTCGCCCTCTACGGGCCTTGGTGGCACCGGTTTGATGGGTACCTGGGGTGGCTTGCCTGTTGGTGCACGGCGCCCCCTGGGTTGTCCCCTCGAGGTCGAAGGGTGTCATCCCGGGACCTCTTCCGGGGTGTGGACTGAGCAGGGGTTGCGTCCTGCCCATCACTGTCATGGTCAGTGCCTGTGGGGGTCAAAGAGAGGGTCGGCATGAGTGATGTTTTTATAGGCATCATACATACATTAGGACAATTACTCATCCACACAATTGGGGATAAAAGGCATTTGTGTTTGGATGAGCACGTTCTTTGATACATGGGTGGTTTATGCAGGCATACGTCGGCATCACTCATGTTGCCCAAGAGCAGTGCTATCTGACATGCATAGTATTTTGGCCATGCACGCTGTGTGACTCATGGCATTTACATCTTTGTGTGGTATGTGTCATGTACGATATTGCCTTGCACCAGGCATCTGCATGTGTCTGTAATGCATCCGCCTACTTTGCTGGGAGTGTGTGTGTGGGTGGGACCATGGCTTGACTCTTTTTTTGAACTGACATATTGGTTGACTTTCATCAGATTTGGCATTACAATGTTTACTTTGGGCACTCACCTCCATCGCCCGATGTTGTGGCGCCACACTCCATCTCGCCAACACCTTTGACCCCCTCATTCCTACCATGCTGGCGCAGATGTCCTCCCATGGGGTGAGCTTGATTGTGGAACTGGGACCTCCTCGTGTTCCCATTGCCTGGCTGCGGTTCACCGAGAGGATATTTCTTCCCCTAAGTCGCCGGTCATCCCAGCACTTGCGGCAGTCTTTGATCGTGCGTGGGGTGTTCCCCACAGCACTGACCTTCTGAGCAACAAGTGCCCAGATCGCCTTCTTCTTCAGTACTGCCTCTCTCTTCATGTTATTTGAGAAAACTATGGCAGCATGCTCCTGCAGTGTGTCTACCAGCATCTGAAGCTCATCCTCATTGAATCTTTCTTTCCGCAGGCAGGCAGTTCCCTTCTTCAGGGCCTTGGGCATAGTGGTGTTATAGGTGGTTCTTTTCACGACAACAGCAAAGTCCGAAGGGTCCTGTGTGGTGAGGATGGCAATGGATTGTGTTTTTAAAGATGGCCGCCGTGCTCCTTCCCGTTCCTATGCGATGACACTACTTCCGGTTCCGCTTATTAGCGGTGACCGTTAATATCGGTGACCGTTAGCGGTGACTGCTAATAACGGTCACCACTAATGCTGCATTGGACCTTGTCGGTAGTGTTATCTGAGCTATGCTTGATGCCGCTAAGGGCATTTTAGGTGCCTTTAACGGCATGGCGTTAATGACCTTACTGGCATAGCGTAAAGCTTGTGCCCGCAAAGTCGTAATAGTCCTCTATTAGCGGACTGATGACTGCCCGGAAACGCTATTTACGCCATGCCGGTAAGGAGCGTTACTTACCTCCAAACTCGGAATGAGGGCCAAGGTATCCATTGAGAAAACCCTATATGCATGCATGAAGAAATAACGGTCTTCTGAAGGAAGTTGCGGAATAAGTGTGAAAAGAATGAGAAATAGAAGACTGGTGACATCACGCAAAGCAGAAATGACAAAGCCAGAAGAGATGTCAATGAAGAAAGAGTATAGACTTTATACAGAATCTAAGTATGAAATATTGAAGTAAGCAACATTTCGGGATCGAAATGAAGATTGCATGTGCAGAGAAACACTGAAGAAAATGCAAAAGTCATTTTACAATTGTACAGACGCAGTAACGCAAGTAGACAAAGTAATCATGAGACTGGCTACATAGTGAATAGACTGCAGGCGATGCAACAATGTATATATAATAATTATATATATATGAATGTATAGAATCTGGATGTTCCACAACGCACCTTAGCAAACTTGAATCCAGTGAATGGAAGGGCTGGAAGTGTGGCGCAGTGGAATAAAACAGCCAATGCCAAAGGAAGATTCAAGAAAGGCTGGCTGGCCCAGTGTCAAGAGTCGGGGTCTCGAGAGCCTGGGTGTCTCTTCAATAGGATACATGAACGTGAGAAACAAGCAGAGCTCCTGTTTGAGGTGTAATGGAAAAACACTGGAAGCGCCAGGATGTATTAATTTAATAGTATTAAATACAACAAAGGAGCTCAAAACGTGGTCTACAGTCACATGGTCAAATGAAAATAGACTTTGGGTCGAGCTACATGGAAACCAGAAGACAAGGCCATGCCTTCACTCCCTTTTATTCTCAGGCACAGTGAGCCTCTTCAAGGCCAAGTTCTAAGTCTTAATTGAATGACAGACCGCAGGAGTGAAGATGGATGAGGGCTAATTGGGTGGGGGGCACGACCATGCCGACCCTCCCAGCACCTGGTGTACCAGCTTGCGTGCTGCTAGCGAGTGGAATATTCCAGAAAGGTATAAGCATGCCAACCAATTATAAAGGGCTGTAGTGAGGAGCCATATAGTTTGAGAAGCTAACAGGATTTTGTATATTTTCATGACACGAAGATGACTTGCACTTGGGATGGGCTTAGTTGCCCACCTGATCATATAGACCCCTGTTAGAGAAGAAGAGGAAGAACAGAAATTAAGAGATAAAAGAATGCAAAGACGCAGAGACGAAGAGGTGCGTAGAGCAAACAAAGAATGGAAGCAAAAAGACAGAAGGAAGAAAGGGTTGGGGGAGCAAAGAAACAAAGGTAATTTGTTTAAGAAATGGAGCAAAAAATGAGACGGAGGGCACGCAACATTGATCGCATTGCGAAAGAGTTGATGGAACCAAGTGCAATAATATCATGGGGTGACATAGAGGAGTTTCTCCCGTCGCGCAAAACAATGCCATGACCGTCTAGGGTAAACCTAGATGGGAATTTTGAGATAGGAAGCATTGGTGATAGGATCGATAAAGCTTATCAGGAGATGAGGACAAAAAGTGAATCGAGAAGCAGGGGAAAAGAAGATTGATC
The DNA here is from genome assembly GCF_040938575.1 of Ambystoma mexicanum. Classification (NCBI taxonomy): domain Eukaryota; kingdom Metazoa; phylum Chordata; class Amphibia; order Caudata; family Ambystomatidae; genus Ambystoma; species Ambystoma mexicanum. Next base: position 135,236,123 of record NC_090929.1, read on the forward strand.
CATAGTTGTCCAGTCATGAGGCAAGGAAGGAAGTCCGTTTAGTCTCGAGCACTGTCCTTGGACAGGCTGACCATAAATAGTGATGAGAAAGATGAAAGCCATACTAGTTGGGGACTAGATATGTCAGATGAAGACAGAGAAACCTTCCATGGGGAAGAGGGAGAAAGCGCATGTGGTTCTTAGGGATGTTTTCAGACAGACAAGGAAGTGAGATGGTCCGATTTAGACCAGCCTAAAGATAGGACGGCGAAACCTATGGCGTTCTCAGAGTGAACTAAAGGATGATCGCATAGTGAGAGGGGGCAATCGCCACCATATTTGAGCAGGTTGTGGTCATTAACAGGTAGAAGGCAATCAGGAACCATTGTCCCTACTATGGATAGGCAAACGATGGAAGCCGATTACGAATTTGGGATTTAACAATTCCCCTTATTGGAGAAAGGAGGGGTCAGACCACAGTATATCCCCTGGCCCCAGATGGATAAGAATAATTAAAGATGCAAAATCCCTAGTTTAACAGCAGATCCGGGAAAATGGATTTATGAGCTAGAGATGACCGAAGGAAATACTCTAGCCATAGGGGACATTAAGGGCCTCCAAGCAGCTATAAATGGGGAAAGCGCTGATGACATTTGGTCAAAGCAGGTTACTCAAGTGTCACAGTACAGAATTCAGTGCACAATGGGGCGCCGTTTAAAAACTGTAGAGCAGCAGTCTGGAAAGCACTTAGGGAACAGTATCCTGATATGGCAGATATGGGTGCAATTATGGCACGTAAGATGAAACATGACAAAGATCCGCTTGCCTACATTCAAAGTATTCAGGAACGTTGGACTTTCGAAATGATGGAAGCAAAGCCTTGGGCATAGATAAAGTTGACTATCGTGCATCATTGCTGATTGTTGCAAGAGAAAAATAATAAGGAGGATGCTAGAAAACTTGAGGACGGCAAACTCGTTCAGAAGAAATTGTCAAAGTACACCATAGAGGGAGCAATACTGAAGAGTGGAGAGGGGTTATGAATGCAGAAAGCAGCGGGTATGTCACAGATGAATAATCAACACCAATCGGATCAAGGAGGAAGTGGGTTTATGCCACGAGGCAGAGGAATGGAATTCAGGGGAAGAGGAGTCTTCCAGAATAACCAAGGTGGGTTTCTCAATATGCAGAATGATAATCAGAATATGCGGGGAGGGCAAATCAGAAGGTTCCCTCCTGTATGTTGGACACGTGGAATGACAAGGCACATTGCGCAAACATGTGGGAGTCAAGGGAATGTACAGAATGGGCAATTCTAAAGAGGGGGGACAGCTTATCCTCCAGCATATAGTTCACAATATAGAGACGGGTTTGCCCAAGAGAAGACAGTGTATCAAGCACATGTGCCGCAAGTCCAACCATAGCAAGCACCATTGAATCTGCTACAAGGGCAGTCACAGCGCACACCGATGCAGATACAGCAGAGTGCAAATACGGGACAGCTATTGTCTCCTAGATTAGGGGGTGTCACTGTCATGGGTGGATGTCCTTTTAAAGCCATGGCAATAAGCATGTACCCACAATAGGACAGCTCACAGGGTGACTTGATGTGTTCAGTACTATCAGTGACACCAAATCCTCAAGAGGAACCAAGGGTTGATGTTACCATAGGAGGCAAATCCTTTTCTTTTTTTAGTAGACACTGGGGCAACTCGCTCATGTATATGAGAGGGAAAATATCCATTATCGGGAAATGCCATTAATGCGCAAGGCTTCTCTGGTGCTACAAGTAGAGTTCCTTTTGCTGATGAATTGCCAGTCTCCATAGGAGAGTGTGATATGTCTGTTCCATAATTGTATTCAAAACAGACACTGTTAATATTCTGGGCCGAGATTTAATGACAAAGTTGAATATGATGATTTCCTTCACTGTTGAAGGAATAGTGGGTTTCATTCCAGGAATACATTATTTAAACATGGGTGAATTCATCATGGCGTTTATAGGGCAAATAGCTCTGCAAGGAATGCCAATAGAGCCAGAGGTTTTTCACTATGGGGTATGCATTTTGTTGACATGGCTACCCGGCATAGTGGGAAAAATTATGAGGATCCCTGATGAATTCCTGTTAGGCCACAGGTACCTATGGAAGAAGAGGGGGGACCGATTATTCCCCTAGAATTACAGGCAGCCATAGTACAAGGGGAATTGGCCATGCTTGAAGGATCCGCTGATGAGGGCAGGCCATGGGGAACGGTAAGTCCCATTGGGGAAGGGTACAGGTTGACTGATGTCACTGACGAGGATATGTTTAGAGATGATCCATCAGACGATAAAGTGGTGTTCGAAATGAGCATTACATATTGAATCAGAATAGAAAGAAGGGCGATTCCACAGTGGATGGTGATAGTGCGGCAATGTCCAGCATTTTTTGATGAGGATATGGAAAAGTGCCAACCTCTTTGTGGACTACAGGCCCCTATGACGTAGGCTTATTAAAGGGAGTGGGAGAAGTTGAAATTAAGCTGAAACCAGGAACAATATTACCGCAAGCAATGCAATATCCAATGTCTCGAGAAGCGGATGAGGGCATTTTTAAGTCTACATTAGCTATGATTGAACAAGGCATTTTGATGATATCAGAGTTACTGTGTAATACAGCGGTGTATCCTGTGAAAAAATAGAAGGAGGGGTCCTGGCGTTTAGTTCAGGACATGAGGCCAATTAACCAGATTGTAGAGGCAGAGTTTCCTCTAGTTCCGAACTCTGCAACGATTCTATGTAGTATTTTCAAAGAAGCATGATATTTCAAGGTGATTGACTTGAAAAATGCATTTTTCCCAGTCCCGTTGCATAAGGATTCCCAAGATCTTACGTCATTTATGTTTTGTCAGATGAAGCTGAAAAGTACTCATTTGCCCCAAAGGTACTGTGAGTCTACATCCATTTTTAATAGGGTTCTGTAGCTGGACCTAAGCAATATTGATTTGCCAAGCGTTGTGTTACAGTACGTAGATGATATTTTAGTTTCTAGCACAACAGAAGAAGAGTGCAGACGAGACTCGATTCAATTGATGACTCTCCTAGCAGACAAGGGATATATAGTGGATAAGGAGAATTTGCAATATTGTCAGGAAGAGGTGTTGTATATAGGCCGGTAAATCCCGCACAAGGGAAAGAAAGTTACCCCTGAAAGAGCTGAGGCAATTATGAAAACACAAAAACTGCACACGATAAAGCAAATGCAGCAGTTTCTGGGATTGTGCAACTATGTTGGAGCATGGGTTTTTGATTATAGTTCATATACAAGACCCCTTTTACAGGCTCTGAAAAAAGCACAAGTGAACAAGGAAAACATTGAATGGACTGAGGAAATGGAGGCAGGGTTTGAGGAATTGAATAAAGCAATTTGTACAGCTCCAGTTTTAGGAATTCCCAATTATTCTGAGGAGTTTTTCCCATTCCCGCCCACAAATGGAACAGTTATAACAGCGGTGCTTACACAGAGGACCACACTGGGGTACAAACCTATGGCATATTATAGCGGGATTTTAGATCCAGTTATGAGAGGACACTTTCCATGCAAACAATCGCTGGCTGCAGCCACGTTGACTATTGAGAAGACTACAAGCTTGGAGAAACATAAGGGTACACTGGCATCTCAGAGGGCTTCTGCTTATGAGGTAGTGATATCAAAACCAGCAAAAAAAATAGTGAACCCTGCCATGTGTGTAGCTGAACCTTTGGCAGCGCATGAGCAAGTGCATGATTGTTCCAATTACGAAGAGTTCTATGATGAAATTCCAAGAGTAAAGAATTTACCATCGGTGGAGGTTCTCTTTATTGACGGGTCTTCGAAAATTGATCAAACTGATGGAGAAAGGCATTCGGGTTGAGCTATGGTAAGGCACAGAGCTAATGGAGAGTGCAAAGTAGTAGCAAGTGCAAGACTACGTCTCACTTTTCGGCATAGGCTGCAGAATTGGTGGCGCTTATAGTCGCGCTCTAAGGACATGCAGAGCAGGAAGTAACAGTGTACAGTGACTCCGCCTATGTGACGTCAACCGTACATGCAGGGCTAGCACGTTGGAGAAGGAGGGGTTACCTCTGAGCAGATAGCACTCCAGTGCGACACGCTGCATTCTTGGACAGGCTTATTAAGGCACTACGACTCCCAGTAGCGCAATGGGTAAATGCACAGTACATACTAAGAGAAAAGACTTTATTCCACGTGGAAACCAAGCCGCAGACGAGGAGACCAAAATGGTTGCATATTCACCTGATATTTTAAGTTTTGATACTCCAGATATGAAAGAGAAAATGGTCAAGATTATGATTGTAAATGAAGGGTTTAACCACTTGTCCAGAACGCAGTTAATGGACGTTACAGGCAGTGCACTGCAGGAAGAGAACAAGCTGTGGACACAGAGGGGGTGTTCTTTATCCCTCTCTGAAGCATTGTGGTGACCGGACAGCACTGGAAAACCGGTGATGCCTGTAGCCTTATTAAGGGGTAGCGTTACAGCAGCTTCACTACCATGCGCATGTAACTAGGGTCAGCCTTGCAGCACCTATTGCGGAGGACTGGTTTGTACCGAACCTGTTAGAACACGTTGCTTTTTGTGTAGTAAATTGCATCGTATGTCAAAAGTGTACTGCTGGGCACACACTGCGAACAATCAGAGGAGTGATTCTTCAACCGAATGATCAATTTCAGCATATAAATATTGACTATGTTGATATGCTGCAATTATGTAATGGATAAAGGTATATGATGGAGGTGGTGGGCCACTTTTTGAGATGATTGAAGCTGGTCCATGCACACATCCTAATGCCACTTGTGCTGCAAAGTTTTTAGTCCAAGACGTCTTCCCTAGATGGGGAGTATGTGAGGTGCTTAAATCCGACAATGGGCCCCATTTTGTAAATGAGGTATTCAAACAGGTTAGCCTATTGCTTAGTATTAAACATACGTTTTCTTCTGCTTATCACCTTCAAGCAAACAAAAATGTGAGAGACTCAATGGTCTTCTTGAAGAGAGAATAGCTAAACTAAGCAAATTGACACTGGAGAAGGGAGGGCTGTATTGCCTACCCTGTGCATTATATGCATTAAGGAATCAGCCCGGAATCAGCCCGGGTCGGACCACCACCTCACAGCCCATGAGCTAGTCACTGGAAGGCAAATGAGAACGCCCCTTACACCTCCATCGAGGAATAGAAGTGATGCCCAGACAACTGCAGAATTGTTAGGAAATGAGCTACGTGTGTTTTTGACATGTATGACCGCTAGTATCTCTGTCATTTTAGATCAACTGAAGCGGAAGGGGTGTCTGTCTCAGGACACAGATGAAGACCCATCAACAACCAGACCTGAAAAACTATGTGTACCTAAACTTTTTGCGGGAGATTCTATTTTAATCCATAACTTCACTAGGAAGTGGCATGAGCCCCGCTTTAGTGGCCCGAACATTGTATAAAATGTCACTCCCTCAGCAGTGAAAGTCCAAGAAAGGCATGCCTGGATTCACCTGGGCGACATGAAGCTATATGCTGGTGAGACCGTCACACCTCCACCCGATTCGGAAGCAAGTCAAGAAGAAGAAGTTCAGCGTGTGCAGACTCGATTGATGACGAGGAAGAAGAACGCAAGGTTGCTGATTAAATAAATACAAGTGTTCATTTGGACTGTGGCTCCTCCCGGACATTCTTTATAAATATTTTAGCAGGAGTGTGAAAGCAACTGTTCTTGAGCTACAGTAGTCTTGACATCAGTCTTTGGGAAAGTGCTGATGTGTGAGAAAAAAAACAATAATCCAGATCTTGACTTCATTTTCGACGACTGGAAAAGGGGGCAGTTCCCTTTTTCGTTTCTTACTGAGTTTCTCTTTGGTCAGACACATGGTCCTGTCTGATGTCGATGTCCATAGACTGCTTCTCGCTGTCTGCATTTTTATGCTCCAAGCTTATCCTGCTCTTGTTGGGCGTAGCACTGATATTCACACTTTTGTGAAAGATCCTAATAATGGCCCTGCGATCAGAAGATTATTGGCAACGATAATTGAACAAATCCTGCAGCTACCTGAGAATCTAACAAGGCTGCCTGATTAAAACGGTGTTTTCCTTCCTTAAAAGTAATCACAGGCATACTGCGATCCATTGAGAATAATTCAATTCCAGAAAGTGAGAAAACTCGCCGAAGTTGGGCAAGACACCGAGGGTGGGGTCTCTTGTATTGGTGCATAATATATGCGTATTCAGCATTTATTATTGTTTTCCTGATTTTGCTAATTCATACTGTTTACTTTGTTGATCCCAAATGGGTAAGACTTCCTTTGATCCTTCCCATTTTAGTGACCTTTGCATAACTAGATATTACAAGAAGGCCAAGGCCATATGTGATTATCCCTACACCAGTGACACATGTGAAGCCACCATTTCTCTGACCAGTATCCCTATGATTCCCCCTGTAGGAAGGATGAACACTGATGTATTTAGTGATTGATGTGTTTGTGCCAAAATCAGAGAACCATGTTGCACATATATACCTTCTCACGACAATGAAAATGGGACCTTGACAGAGGCCATAACAATGCTGACAAACTTGCATGTCAAGATGGAAGATAAAGTGGAAGACATTGCAGATGACAGCTGGTTAGCATCGATTTTCTCATGGGTTCCACAATGGATGGTGAATATCACGTTTGGATGTTTGGATTCTGTGTCATCAGGATAGTAATCACACTATACAAGAAAACTGCAAAGAAAGCAACAGGAATGAAGCTCCTGATTGATGTTGAATTTGGGTTCAAGCCCAAAGAGCTAACAGATGAGGAAATCAGAGACCACGTGAACGCCAGTATTCATGCACTTGAGGGAACAAAATCCTGTACCCGAAGAATCACAAGAAGTATGTGGGAAGATGGATTTACTGCAGTCCGAATGGACAATGTGGGCACATGACTTGGAGCATTGATGAACATGTGAAATCAGCAGGATGTCGGAAAGGGGTCATAAAGATATGGAGTCCAAAGAAGCACTATTTCAGAAGATAATGTCTGGATGTAAAGACTGATGGGAGAGTGGTAGATGAATCGCCCAGAGTTGGGAGTATAGAGGAAGAGCCAAATACCTCTACCAGAAGTCCCGCCCCTATGTTGCCTAGATGTTGGGAACCGGAAATTGCGACATACGCAATACCAGTGAGAGTGCCTATACCGCAAAGAATCTTTGAGACAAGGTATCCATTGTGAAAATCCTATATGCATGCTGAAGAAATAATGTTCTTCTGAAGGAAGTTCCGGAAGAAGTGTGAAAAGAATGAGAAAGAGAAGACTGGTGACGTCACACGAAGCAGAAATGACGCACCCAGAAGAGATGTCCATGAAGAAAGAGTATAGACTTTATAGAGAATCTAAGGATGAAGTATCGAAGTAAGCAACATTTCGGGCTCGAAATGAAGATTGCATGTGTGGAGAAGCACTAAAGAAAATGCAAAAGTCAGTTTACTATTGTACAGATGCAGTAACGCAAGTAGACAAAGTAATCATGAGGCTGGCTAGATAGCGAATAGACTGCTGGCGATAAGCCAATGTGTGTGTGTGTATATATATATATATATAATATATAAATTTATAGAATCTGGATGTTCCACAACGCACTTTAGCAAATTTGAATCCCGTGAATGGAAGGGCTAGAAGTGTGGCACAGTTGAATAAAACAGCTAATGGCAAAGGAAGATTCAAGAAAGGCTGCCGGGCTCGGTGTCAAGAGTCAGGGCTGCCGAGAGCCTGGGTGTCTCTTCAAAAGGATACATGAACGTGAGAAACAAGCAGACCTCCTGTTTGAGGTGGAATGGAAAAACACTAAAAGCGCCAGGATTTATTCATTTAATAGTATTGAATACAATGAAGGAGCTCAAAACGTGGTCTACAACCACATGGCCAGATAAAAATAGACTTTGGGTAGAGCTACACAAAAACAAGAAAAGACCATGCCTTCATTCCCTTTTATTCTTATTCACAGTGAACCTCTTCAAGGCCAAGTTCAAAGTCTTAATTGAATGACAGACCGCAGGAGTGGTGATGGATGAGGGCTAATTGGGTGGGGAGGCATGACAATGCCGACCCTCCCAGCACCTGGGGTACCAGCTTGCCTGCTGCTAGCGAGTGGAATATTCCAGAAGTGTACAAACTTGCCAACCACTTACAAAGGGCTACGTAGTGAGGAGCCATATAGTTTGAGAAACCAATAGGATGTTGTAAATTTTCATTTCGCCCTTAAAGGATGACACAAGCCTTGAAGAAGCTGGGAGAGGTGCCTCAACGACCTTAAAGGAAATATTTGAGCCAGTTGAATTCCTCGATCCACCACAGACTGTAATGCTGACCGCTGTCAAGCCGCAGTCACTTAAAGATATCTGAGATGTCTCGACCAATACTTAAGAACCGCCGATCAGCACTAAGATAATGATTCCTGAACTGAGCCATCATGTAGGACAGCCATCCGTTCATCTAGCTTCGCTCACCGAACCGTCTTGCCGGCGGATACCCGCAGCTGACTCCCATATCAAACTCTGTCATAGAAGCCTGCAAAGAGCCCTGAAGCTGACTCGACCCTGTCGAGCACCAAGACCACCAACAAGCAAAGGTAAATTGTGGTTCCGTCCCCTTGGTCCTTCCCAGAAGGCTCCTATAGACATTTAAAATCATTGCTCCCTCTGTGCTAAAGACAAGAAACGTCAACAAACTGTTGTGGTTATTAACCATACCGACTACCCTCCTGTCAGTATCCAGAGTGCATCCCTTTTCCTCCTTTGAAACTGTCTGTCCTCTGCGTTCCTTTAAAGGGGGATTGTATTTTGTAAAGTTGTTAGATTGTCTGTTGTAATTAATAAAGCAGATCTAACCTTGACTGGACACTCCTTTAACCATTGGGTAATAATTGTATTTTTGCTGCGTTGCAAATAACCAACGATCCACAACCTTTCAGAGATAAGCCTGCCGTTCTGTCCACGTTACCAAAATTGGACAAGGAGGTTTTTTAATTTGCTTGTTATTCCAATATCTTCAAACCCTTTCTGGTGTATTAGAGGTGTGGAGCTGATTGATGGTTTAGAAACCGATATTCAACCCTGTACCACTGGTACCCCAGAATTTGATTCATCACAGAGGGGGGTAGATGAGGTGGGAGATCCTTGGAGAATGGGAGCATTGTGTTTGATGGGTGCAGGAGGAGGGGGTGAGTAGGGAGATGGGGAGCAGGAGAGTGAGCTAGAATTCATACCGAGGTGCAGCTCCAGAATGTGGACGAATGATGTGCCTTACAGTCTTTTATTCAATCTGGAGACACAGTTGCAGCTGTGTTAGCATTGATCACTTTCTCCTTTCCTCCCAGCTCACCCTTTCCACGCCTCAGGCCAAGCCAACTCCAGCACTGCCACCTACCTTCTTGGTTATCCGACCCATCAAGCATGCGTCAATTGAGGCTTTCGCTGCCACTTTCTCCCCCCTCCTACTCCCTTGGTTGACTCACACCCTGACACAGCCCTATCCATGCTCCACTCTGCTATATCTGATTCTCTTGATGTTCTTGCCCCTGTAATGAGGATCCGTTTGAAGCTCAAAGCCAAGTGCAACTCTTGGTATGACACTCACCTCATCAGCCTTAAATGCAAGTGCAGGGTGGCTGAGAGGAAATGGTGTGCCTTCGGTACATCCTCTGACAAACTGGCCTGCCACCTGCTCCAAAGGCAATACCGACTCTCTGTCCGCACCAAGAAGAAAGCCCACATCCAAGCCCGCCTCTCTGCGGCATCTAACAACTCGGCCAAAATCTTCAAATCTGCGCGGAGCTGCCCAATCCTGCTGTAGTCTCTACCTCTCCTGTCCCCTCCCAGGCCCTCTGCATGGACCTCGCTGCTCATTTAACCTCTAAAACTCAGGACATCCTGTCCTCTCTCTCTCTCCCTCTCCCCCTCCTCCCTCTACTCCCTGCTCTTCCTCTGGCCCTTCTTCGGCCACCTCTCCTCCCTCCTTCTCTGCCTTTCCCGTTCTCCCCTGACAAGGTTTCCAGACAAGTCCGATCTATGAAAGTCTCGTTAAAACAGGTTCAACCCTGCTCCTCCAAAACCATCAAGGACCACATTGACACCCTGGCTCCTGCTCTGGCTAACCTCTGCAACCACTCCTTTGTCACTGGAGTGTTCCCTTCCCCCTTGAAGCACTCCCCTGTGCACCCTCTTCTTAAAAAACCCTCTGCCGACCCTTCCTGCCTGGCTAATTATCACCCAATCTCCATCACTCCTTTCCTGCGCAAGCTCCTGGAAAAACTGGCCATCTCCCAGCTTAATCGTCACACTGAATCAGTTGGTTGTCTCCATGACCATCAGTCTGGCTACATAGCTGCCAGAAGCATGAAAACTGTTTACTGAACATCCGTGAAGACCTGCTCACCAACTTTGATTCTAACACCCCCTTTGTGCTCATCTTACTTGATCTCTCTTCTGCCTTTGACCTGGTCAACCATGCCATCCTGCTCAGCCGCTCTCAGATAACCTGGGTATCACTGATCAGGACCTGGCTTGGCTGACTTCTTTCCTCTACGATCGACCCTCCCAGGTCCAACTTGGGGCCTTCCTCTCCTCTATCTCTATCTCTTCCTGTGGTGTTCCCCAGGGGTCTAACCTCTTTCCCTGGCTGGTCAACCAGTACCTGGCACTTCTTGCCCACTGCATTGCCGCTCTCTGCTCCAACTTTCAGTGTTATGCGGATGACACTCACATCATTTTCAGGCTTCCTTCCACCACCTCTTCTCCTTTTCTCATCACTGACTGTCTGTCTGCTATCCAGGAATGGTGTGCCGCCAATGGTCTCTGCCTTAATGCTAGTAAGACTGAGATTCTCCTCACCAGCACACCTGCTCCTCTCTGGCCCGGCTTCTCTTGACCCTCTTCCTGCTCCCACCTGTGAGGCTAAAAGCTTCGGGCTCATCTTCGACTCTATGCTCTACTTCTCTCCTCACATCTCCGACATCTCTTAGAAGGCACACTACCAGCTGCACCTCCTCAGAAGTATTCTTCCTTTCCTGTCCTTCCCTCAGAAGCTCACTGTCTCCAGAGCTCTGGTCCTCTCTAGGCTGGTCTACTGCAACAGCCTCTTTCTAAATCTGCCTGCTTCTACTCTCCACCCTCTGCAACTCATCCAAAACAGGACTGCGAGACTTGCCTTGGCCTCAAGCCCAGGGATCATATCTCTCCAGGACTGAAATCTCTGCACTGGCTCCCAGTGGCAGCGAGGATTAAGTTCAAAACCCTCTGCATTGTCCATAAGGCCTTCTAGGGATGGGGCCTCAATACCTTCAACTCTCTCTTCCTAAATATGTTCCTTCTCAGGCTTTTCGCTCATCCACCTCCAACTCCCTAGCGTCAGTCGCTTCTCCAAGCAACGAGTTGGTGATAGATCTCTTTCTTCTGCTCGGGCCTCCCTCTAGAACAGCCTCCCTGCCTCTCTGCAACTTGAGGAGAACCATCTCTGGCTCCGGAAGCACCTCAAGAATGTCCTCTTTGCTTCTACTTTCTCTCCTCTGCTCCCCTGATGGTCTCCTGGTTGAAAATGAAACTGAACTGGTTTACCTGGCTACCCTCTGATCCTGGGCCAAGGTCCCCTCCCTGCCAGTTGCACACCTGCACTGCCCCTCTGGCAACTCTATCCTTACAACCCCTTACCAACACTTGACAACTGATGTCTGCCCTTACCCTTGCACTTGCCACCAGCTGGCCGCACTTCTTATTTATTGTCTGTATTTGATTTATTTATCTTTATTTATTTATTTTTTACAGTTAATTTATGTACTGCACTGCCCCTCCTCATTTTTCCCCCTCCCTTCTCCCTTTCTCCCCCTCCCCTGCACTTGTGCAATCTAAATGTCACCTGGCCTAGGAAGATCACCGTCTCTGTCTTCCCTCTGTCTTCCCTCTGTTCCCCCTCCCTTGCCTCCTTGCGCCTTGAAACACTTGTGTATAGGTGCGTCATAAAAGCCTTATCATATCATACCATGTGCAGGCAGATCCTAAGACTGGCAAGCAGTCAAGGATCCATCAGGTGGATGAATGAAGGTATCCTGACAGGGATGACACCCATAAAGTTCACCCTACAGTTGGAAGTTTCTGGCTCTGCCTACTATAGGCAATCTTAGTTGCTGCAGAACCTCTCAAGCCTGCCGCAGGGTGTTCTAAAAGAATTTCATTTTTCAGAATGTATGATATGATATGATATGGCATTTGTAACGTGCCTATACACAAGTGTTGGACCCACTTTGTGTGACCCCTAAACATGTTGCTTTTTTTCATTTGCTCCCTGTCTTTTTTATTTCAGTTCTGTGTGCCAAGAGACCTCTACTGCAACCTTTTTGTCTTTTTGTCTGATGGGCTGCCGTAGTAGCTCATACATCTGCTAGGGCTGAGGTTTGTATTTAAGCACCCTCTTTTGGCTATCCCATTTCTTGTTTGGCCCATGAAGCATGCCTAAAATGGGAATACATGAGGTGGGTTTCCTCTGAGCCCATCCCATGTCACTCTAAAGTGGTAAAACTTAGGTTAGCCTGGTTGCCTGCCCCAGCCATACCCAATACACCCTACATCATGAGCCCTACCACCATCACCTAGGATCCAACTGTCCTGTCTTATCCTTTTGTCTGGCTGTGTCAATGCTTGCGCCCTGATGCCCGTGGGTTTTCAGCACATAATAAATAAAATAAAATAAAAATATACAGTTACTGTGTGGGTGGATCTGTGTGTCTGGTGAATTTTAGGGGCTACATGATGGGCTGGCCACCACAGCCTTTATGTGTCTGCCCTTTGTTGTTAGTTTAGCCCCTGAGTGAAAGCTGTATCTATGGGACACTGCAGTCGTTCCTAAGATTCTTATCTGAATTTCTTGACAATTGCTACAAAGATGGGCTACTGTTTCTGGTGACCTGCTATGGCTATACTGGCTGGACCCTGGATCCTTTTGCCTTTCTCTTGGCCTCTTCTAAGAATGCTGTAATCACTACCTGGGCTTTTCCTCATTTCCACTCTGGTCCTCTTTGCTGGCTGGAATTGCTCTTTCATCTTGGGACTATTTCCTGGCCATTGCTGTGTTGCCACGCTGTGAAATACTCTTTGACCAAGCACCTCAAAGTGATGAGTCTATGTGCCCTAGATGGGTATAGGCTGGCAACTACTCTACCTCAACTTTGTCTTGGGATATTCTGGGTTGCCTCCATCCATTCTTCCCATTGTGGGCCAATTTCCGGTGGCTGGCTGCACCCTCTTGCCCATTGAGCTGACTTGGTCCTCTTGATCTGTTTCCTCCATTATCCTAGTACCTTCTCCATCACTGTGGCTGCTTCTGCCTAGTGGTTCATCCAACTGGGTAAACAAGTTATTCCTATATTCATCTTCCTATGTCCTCATAGGTCGAGGGTTAAAGCACTTAGGTACCAGATCCTTGCGAAATCCATCTACCAGTTCTTGAGCCAATTCTACAGTGACTGGCACTGTTAGTACTTATAACAGAGTCCTGTGAAAAACCTAAAGGTGTCTCCCTGACTAGTCCCCTGGGATCTGTCATCCAGGTGGCCAGGACACAGCCATCACTATTGGATTCAGTTCCTTGGGGTGGACCAGTGAGGGAGGATTACCTGGATGGGGTGTTCTCAGGGAGTGGAAGTGGGACACTGTATCCTCCTTCTTCTGACACCATTGCCCCATACTGCTATATAGGAACTCCGAATCTCTACCCCCCCTTTTCCGACATGAACACGTTGGCACAGTATGAAAGACAACAGACTAACATCAGAGCCATTTATCTGACATGTCCAACACAAGGGTCAGGCAGAGTCAGGAAATTGACCAGAACCACGCACACCTGATGGCCCTTTCCCTTCCCGACAGGCATAAAACGTGGAGTACGAGAGCACAATATGAGCAAGGCAGACTGCAGAATGAGTTAGCTTTCCAAGCACGGCAGTTCAAGAGGAGGAGAAAGGCGGTGAAAAGAAAAAAGGCTGACAAGGAGAGAAGCGACCTTACCTATCCGAACCAGACCCGCATGACCTCCATAGAAGGAATCGTAAAACCACAAACAACAGCCCAAGTGTGTTGCAGCAGATGTCAACGGTACACAGATCATGCCTATGCTAATAAGCAGGACAGAAGGCGACGCTTGCTACTGTGGTAGCGACCTTGACTCCCAGTACAAGTAAAGCCAAGCGGTCCCTCACATCCCGTGAATTGAGGAGAGAACCGATAAGAAACCGAACTGTGTTGAATGAAAGTCGCAAAGTGGCAAATTAAGAAAAGTACAAAGAACTGCAAACATTGAGGGAAAACCAGCTGCAGAGTGATCTGGCACCACATGGGTGCTCATTCGAGAGACTCTGGTTGATCCTGCATTTGTTGAACTACCGATACCAGAAGGCCCTAGGATAGCCACATGGAAAAGGTCAAAGTGGTCATACAGAGGTCTAGCAAAACCCCCTGTACAGTCGAAAGTCTTTGACCTGCACATAATTGGAAAGCTAAGGGAGGTGAATCCTGCATCAGAAGAAAGTAGAAAGAGCTGTGTGAAAGGAAAGACTTGGCAAGAGTGAACCCGACGGAGGGATGCCGATGGAACTGGGCAAAGTCTAAAGTCCAAAAGAACAGTCAGTGTGTTGATGAAAGTGAACCCGCAGAGGGGTGTCCACAGTGAATTGTTTAGAAAGACATGAAGACTTGTGAATGTCACAGGTGAGATTGTTCTGAAAAGCCATAGAGAACCCGATGGAGGGATGCTGAAATTTGAGAGGGGTCTGAGCCCAGAAGAGGGCGACCCAGGGCTGAAAACTCATCACCTAAAGTACATGTGGAAAGGAACCTTTGTTTATTGTTTCAAACACATAAGGTTCTAGTAGGCAAGAGACTTTTTATAGAAAAGATACTTAACCACCAATGATCCTGATATCTGAGAGTGGAATTGTCGCCTGTGCTGGGAAAGCTGAAGCGTGTGCTGTGCTCAGAAGTCCCTCCTTGTCCCGTGCTCAAAACGTGGGGAAGAGAGACCCTCAGCTACCACATCCTGCCTCATCATTTGTGAACACTTCTTTCTTTCTTGTAAACCCTATTGCACACTCTTTTTGGTATTTAGTTGTAAGGATTGGCAATAGTTTATTTTGAGTATAAGCCCTTTTATTTTGACAAGACACCACTAGGACTGCCATATTATAATTTGATGCTCGTAGCTTGCTCCCATCTTAGATTTAGGTTTAGATTAGGCGTTTTTCCAACCTACCTATACACCCTTGAACTGTGATCACTTGCGTCTGTCTATTTGTGATACCATGCCTACCTTATAGTGCTGATATATTTCTTGGAATTGTCCCATATATTCTGGAGTACCACAATGTTGTAGCCTCCCCCCTCCCGCCACATATTACCATTGACTTGCGTTGGTGTCCTCCTTGGTCTCCTTTCACCTCTCCTCGATGGCTGGGCCATGAACCTTCCGCTCAAACTCCTCTTAGTGGGTTCTCCTCTGATGTTCCCTGCCACTGTTTTGCCACAGCTGTTGGGTTACATCAGATACTCATCTTAATTTTCCCTATAGCAGAGGATTGCCTATGGATTATGTACCATTATTTCCTAAGGGGAAAACCTTTACAAACTTTGGAGTTCCTACAAACTAACTCAAAATAGGTACCTACCAAGACGTATGCAGTTGTTTGTGTTTCCCCCATGGGTCCCTGGGGTGCTTTGCCATAAACTAGAATTTTAGAAGCTTCCAGTGATTTATTAGGGAGTTTAATGTGATAAAGCAATGCAATTCACTTCTTCCCATAGGAAGCAGTGGTGATACAGTAACTCATTTCTATTACTTTGGAGGTGCTGAGGTCATTATGAGTTTCCCTGTATCCCGTCAGTAATTCCGGTGGGATACTGGGAAACTGACCCTACTGGGAAAGTGCCTGATTTCCCGGTATTACTGGGATATTCCAGGTGCCGGCAACTGCAGTAAATCACCATTCCATGGAGTCCAACAAGACCAGTTATAGAAGTGCCAGAAATATCAGCTGTTTTTGCTGGTGAGGACCTGATTTACCTCCAGTTCTTGTTTGGATGTAAATCAATGACCCTGCCGGCCCCTGCCCCCAACAAACTTGTGTTTTGCCGTAACAATTTTACCTTCAATTTTCCAGCACCAACAAACCCATAAAGAGGTATTTCTCCTTGTTTTGTAGTTACATTAGCTACAGGAGTGGGAAGGGTCTCTGCTAAGACCCTTTGGCTGTTTTTAATATATACTGTTTAACTGTGTGCCATGTAACATATTTGAACTATATACCCTAGTGTGTATTTTTCACAATGCTAGTTTAGAGTGATGTTTATGGGATTTGTATTGGGATAAACTGTACACATCTACCAGGCTTCAGCCTTCCGTTGAGTGAAGCCAGGACTGCTCTGCCATTAGTACTCCCATAGTGTGGATTTGATGTATCATGTTGTTGGAACTATGCATACCCATAGGATAGTTGTTATCAATCCCTCACCAGATGACTGGAGAAAAAATCTCCCTTACCTGGAGTTATTTCTTTTATCTTGGCTGGTCCTGCAGAAACAAGGGAAGTGAGCACTGTCCAGATCTCACTCTGGGAAATGAAAGTTGTGTTTTTCAAGATGCCAGACACAGCTTCCTCATCAGGAGGTCTTGGAGGGTGTTGCAATTTCTGTAACTTTATTTAACACTCTGAACCCATGGACCTGGGTCCTTTAAGACGAGGCAGCAATACTTAGAGGTGGATGGGGATGCAGAAGTTACTCAAACATCAATAATCGAAACGACTCAGGAAGTTGGCAAAACGTTGTTCTGTTTTAATATCAATTATCTAAAACAGGGAGTTACAACGGTCATCGTCCGACGTCGCACAGCATGATCTCAATACATATTGTAAAAAACATAACTTTTATAGTCAAAACTCATCATTACTGACGCACTGACGTCACACTGCGTGGCAAACTACAAAAACCTACAGGGAGTTGTGGTTGCTTTACAAGAATAATCTAGGTATACGTTCCATACTGATGGGGGTAGTGATTGGGTCTCTAAATCAGGTGGGCAACCAAGCCCATCCTAAGTGAAAAGTCATCTTCATCGTCACAAAATACACAATGATTAATTGGTTACACAAACTTTGGGGCTCTCTCATACGTGGCCCTCTACAATTGGTTGACACGCTTGTACTCTTCTGGAATATTCCACGTGCTAACAGCACGCAGGCTAGCATCCCAGGTGCATAGAGGGTTGGCATGGTCTTGCCTCCCCATCCAATTATCCCAACATCTATCATCACTCCTACAGTCTGCCAGTCAATTAAGGCTTTGAACCTGGCCTTGCAGAAGCTTTCTGTGACTGAGAAATAAAGGTAGTATGGCACCGTCTTGTTTTCTGGTTTCGGTGTAGCTTGACCCAAGCTTTTACGATCTCAACCATGTGACTGGAGACCACTCCTTCGAGCCTTTTGCTGCATATAATACTGTTAAATAATGAACTCTTAACGTGTCAGGGTTTTTTTCATTCTGCTTCAAACAGAAGTTTGTTTCTTTCTCACGTTCGTTGTAGCCTTTTTGACAGGTACCCAACTCACTGTGGCTTCGACTCTTGGTGCTGGGCCAGCCAAGCCTTTCTTGAAATTCTTCATTGCCATCAGTTTATTTCCAACTGCACCACACTAAAATCCTTTCCAGTCATGGGGTTTTAAGCTTTGCTAGAGTGCATAGAGGAATATCCAAGTTCTATACATTCCTATATGTATACATTGGTGCATTGCCACAATCTATTCACTACATAGCCAGCCTTATGATAACTTTGTCCTGCTTGCGTTACTGCATCTGTACAAGTATAACATGACTTTGCATTTTCTTTGGTGCTTCTTCATATGATCATCTTCATTTCAAACCCAAAATGTTGCTTAACTTGGATACCTCATCTTCAGGGTGTTGGGTCCCGCTCCCGCTCCTCTCTTCTCTTTGAATTGGCCGAGGAGGGTCTCCATACCTAACGCAGCGAACCTTGGCCACGCCACCTTTGTCTTCTTCTGCTCCCACACCGGCCCGCCAGGGTGAAGCCCGCGGGACAAGAGTGCGGGTTATTGGGTCCCGCTCCCGCTCCTCTCTTCACTTTGAATTGGCCCAGGAGGGCCTCCATACTTTACGCGGAGAGCTTTGGCCACGCCTCCCTTTGTTTTCTTCTGTTCCCACGGCGGCCTGCCAGAGTGAAGTCCGTGGGACAAGGGCGTGGGGTGTTGGCGTCCCCAGGGGGTGTTCGCGGCTCCGTAGGGTGTCCTCTCAACTGCTAGGCTGGACAATTCTCTCCCTCAAGTAAGGTGAGCAGGAACACTAAAGGGGGTTTGATTGGGGGGAGCTCTATGGACACTTGAGGTGGGTAAATGCTCCAACAGGCTGCTGCAACCTCTGGAAATAGGGAAATTAGGGAACCACAAGTAGCAAAACCCATTTCAACAATGGAGCCGCCACTTTTTTCACTGATTTCCCAACTCTTCATGGCTAAATCTGTCCTCTTGTCCGGTCTAAAAACCATCCAAGAGTTTGAATCAAAAATCAAATGAAAGACTCTGATGGCGAGATGCAAAGGGGAGGGTGCACTCACTGGGCTATGAAAAGAATCCCACTGACCCAAGACGTGAGTCTGAACTGTTGGGTAAAGATGCCTGCTACCCGGGGTTGCCCTGCTCCTTTAGGAAATCTGTTAAAAACTCCTGATGCATGCCACCATGGAATCCAGGGAACCCTGTTCAACACCCAGCTGGAGACTCTCTGTCTGGGAGGGGAAACCCTGCTCGCACCTGACAAAGGGCCTCATTACACGGATGGCGGAGAACCATGGCGCTACTAGCGCCATGGTTCCTGCTGGTAAAATACCGGCACCGCCTTGGCGGAAAGGGGAATTACCGCCCCATTCCAAGGTTGGCGGGGCGGTAATTCCCCCTTCCACCATTGCCCTTCCCCATTCCCATTTTTGCCCCATAGGGCATAATGGGAATGGGGAAGGCGCTAATTACAGTACCGCAAATTGCGGTACCGTAATTAGCTCCCTGGGTCCCTTTGCGGGTTGGTTTTTAACGCCTGCAAAAAGCAGGCGTTAAATCCCCCAACACGCAAAGGGACCTCTTAGTAAGGCGGTAAGGATTTACCGGTACTGGTATTTTACCGGTACTGGTAAATCCTTACCGCCATCCGTTTAATGAGGCCCAAAGACTCTGCCCCCCTGCTGTGAAAAAGCCTTCCCTTTGCATGGACACTGGAGCTGACTAAGGCAAAGGTCACATCGGAACTGAGCCCCCCCCATTCCTTTGTGTTAGCTCGTATTCCCGGCTTCCTAGCCCCCCTCAATTTGACTGTCTTGCCCACCCTGCACTCGCCTTTTGACTCCTTATGTTGTGGTCTAGCGAACTCATTAGCAACAGCCCTGGGGAATTCTCCACCTCAGACTCCCATTAGTAGAACCACACTACCCGGGTCCACCGTAGGGCACACTGGTTTGGCTCCTGCTCTAAGCATGGCCTCCCTTGTTGACCTTCCTGCATGTACCAAGGTTCTGAGCCCCACGAACGAGTACACAGTCATCTGTGCCACTACCGTTAAGCTCACCTCCAGTAACCTAGGCACTGTGGGTTCCTCCAGCAGTGGCTGGAGCGAGTATCTTCCTCTTAAAAGTACTGGGTCTAGTTCTTCCTTTTTGCACTTAACCCCATTTAAAGCTCCTAACTCCATTGACACCACGGCCGCCTATGGCACCAACTCGACCAGCTTCAGGCCAAAGGTGGGCTTTTGCCCTACCAAGGGACGCAAATGTGACCAGGTGCTTGTTGAGGTGATAGCCATCAGGAAACTGCTTATGGCCCTAACAGAAAACCAGGGGTGGGGAGGTGTAACGCCACTGGGGGAGCCTCTGATTACCTGTCAGGGGGACAAGGGCCCTCTCAATCTACCCCGGGAGCACGCTATGGCCTTGGACTGTGCGCACCCAGTAACTCCTAAAGAACACATTGCCTCTTACAGTAGGGTACTGAAAATAACACCTCACTTAAATGCCCCTTGAGTACCCAGTACCTCGCCCCAAGAGCACCGCAGTGAACCCAGAACTCTGGCTCAAGCGCTTTGCAGAGGGCCCTATCTCAACCCAATCCCCTCCCAAACTGTGGGGCAGCCTCCCTGCCCTGCAAAAAGTTCTAGCGCGAAAGCCCCCGCAGCACACGACCCACATGGCAGGGTGGGTCTGGCCCTTGTATAGTCTATCTCCATGTGTTACCAAAACTGGAAGAGAGCAAGAAAGAACCAAGGAATGTTCTATTGAACAAATGCCTGCACTGGTTGCGGTCCGTGAAAGGATGTACTTTTGTATCTAGAGAATCACTGGAGGGATGCTCTAGAATTGGAAATCTTGGACCAAGTCCCTATGACCATGTGAAATTGAGTTTCTGGAACTGGAGACAGGCTAAAGGGGTTTTGGGAAGATCTGGGTGGCATGGACATGCTGACAAGGGTGGGATCTCAATGAGCCTGATTCTTTGGCAAGACCATGCCGGTCGTCCTGTAGTAGCCGAACCCATCCCTTTTTACACACCCCTAACCGGTGCAAACCTTGAATGGGAATGGGGATGGGTTCCCTGAATTACGAGTCCTCCAAGGTTAAGATGGCCTGGTATTTCCCCATTCAGGGAACTCAGCCCCGGTATACGGTATGGGGATAGCCATAGCGCTAATAGCACCATGGCTACCTCCATACTCGTAATGACCCCCTATGTCTTCTTGTCTTGTGTGCCTTTTCTGGGTGCATCAGTTCTACTTCATATGACATCACCAGTCTCCTTTCTTGTTCATATGCACACTTCTTCCGGAAACCCGACCACAAGAGTACTATTTCTTCATGCATGTAGGGTTTCCCAATGGGTACCTTGTCTTGAGGATTCTTTGTGGTACAGGCTTCCTCACTGGCACTGCTCGTGTAGCCATTTCCAGTTCCCAGCATATAGGTAACATGAGGGTGGAGCTTTTAATGGGGGTACTTGGCTAATTCTCTACACTCCCCCCTCTGGGCGATTCATCAACCACTCTCTCATCACTTGTTAGATCCAGACATCCTCGTCTGAAGAAATGCTTCGTTGGGACCCATTTCCTTTGACTCCTTTCGGGCATCTGGCTAATTTCACATTTTCATTAATACTCCAGGTCATAAGACTGCATTGTCCTTTGGGACTGCAGTAAATCCATGTTCCCACATACTTCTTCTGGTTCCTTGAATACAGGAACTTTGTTCACTCAGGTGCATGAATGCTGGCCTTCATGTACTCTCTGATTTTCTTCATCTGTTGGCTCTTTGGGCTCGGCTCCTGATTCAACATCGATCACAATCTTCATCCCTACTGTTTTCTTTGCAGTCTTCTTGCATTGTGCAATTATTATCCTGATCACACAGAACCCAAGCATGATCATCACCAAAAGGGCTCCAAGGAATTTGAAAATGTTCACCATCCATTGTGGAGCCCATGAGAAGATTGATCCAAACCAACTGTCATCAGCAACATCTTCCACTTCATCTACCATTTTGACATGCAGGTTTGTCAGCATCGTTATGTCCTCTGTCAAGGTGCCATTCTCGTCATCATGAGAAGGTATGAATGTGCAACATGATTCTCCGATTTTGGCACAAACACCTCCATCCATAACTGTGATCATATCAAGGACATATCTGTTCTGCAGAGTCATCAATCTTAAGGCTCTCAGCTCTTCCTTGATAGCGTGAATCCCTTTATGGTAGTGTTGATCGTTTGCAGGAGCTCCCATCTTGTTATCTGTAACCATTTGGTATTTGCCATCGTCTGTACTCCAGGCATAAAGATAATGGAAAAAGCTGCTGAAGTCTGGCTAAACAGTCTGTGTTCGTATGGAATAGCATCAAAGCCCTCTTTTGACTTGGCTGAGAAATAATGTTCTCTCTTCATCCAATTTAAAGGTTCAGTAGATCTCCTCTTCCTCAAGTGAGCATCTGCTTTTGCAAACTCACCAATGTTCAGGTCATTCTTTGGAATTACCAAATCTGGAACATGGACAATAACTAAATAACATAGTCCTCCCCAATTTCTGGCCAGCTTCATAATAACTGGTTGATGATGACCAGTCACTACCCAGGCTCTGCTTATGACTGCACATTCCTCCCAGCCATCTGGAGAAAGTACTGTTCCCCAGGTCAGCATCTGACCTCTTACTTTGCAGCTCTGTATCTCTTCTTTACTCTTTCCTTGACAATCAAGTCTTCGATTTACTTCCCGTCGGATTCCAGCTCCTTTTACTCCAGGCTGATCATATCTTATCACATGATTCCTGGTGAATGTCCTTTCTCTTGTCTTTAAGTCTTGAACATAAACATCTTCATTTGGAGATGACCATTCTGTCGCCCATATGAACGATGCTGTTCGGCCCATGAACTGACCTCTTGCCAGGCAGTGGCAAGGAGCTGTTTGGACATCTATTTCAATAGCTATGAATACTTTAGACTTTCCTCTAGCATAAGGCAGGAGTTCACACACATAACATTCCTCCTCAGAAGTGCTTTTACCCACCTCTTTCACATGCTGATACCATATGTTATTCCCCAAAGGTAATCATTTAGCGCATAATCATCCTCCCTTGCACTTCTCTTAGGTCTCTTTCTTTGTTTTGCTAAAAGAGTCTGCACCTGATGATCATAAAGTAACTAAAAAACAGACCTCTTTCCAAGAGGAAGGCCAGAGCCATTTGTCACAGAACTAGGTGCTTTCACATGCACCACTGGTATAGGAACAATCACATAGGGCCTAGGCTGTCTTGCAATGTCTAGCTGTGCATTGGTTACTGGAGTAGGAAGAATTGAGAGAACTCTCCCTTTTTTGGTCCAATAAAATACACAGTGTGAATCAGCAGGATCAAGAAAATAATGATAAACATTGAGCAGGCATATATTATGGCATATATTATGCACCAATACATTATGCTCCACCATCGATTTATCTCCACCCGTCGCTTTCTTTGCTCATTCTCTGGTATTGCAAGGTATTACATGTTTGCCTGTAATTACTTTTAAGGAAGGAAAAACTATTTTTATTCAGGCAATCACATTAAATGCTCGGGTAGTCGTTGAATCTACTCTATGATTTCTACAAGCAATTGACTGATTTCAGGACGATGTGTAGGATCTCGCATGAACACAAAAGTGTTAGTGTTCCTCCAGCCAAGATAAGGATGAGCTTGGATCAAATAGTAGAAGATCCTGGCAAGTAGTTTGTGGGTGTCATCATCAGATAGAATCCTTTGTGCACTCAAAGAGATGTTCAGGTAATAGTCTAATCTGGTCTAGAATCGCTGCCAGTAGACGTCTAATCGCTGGGCCATTCTTAGGATCTTGGACGAAAGTGTGCACATCAACGCTACGCCCAACAAGAGCAGGGTAAGCTCTGGGTATAAAAATGAAGACAGCAAGAAGTAGCCTGTGTACATCAACATCAGTGAGCACCATCAGGCCCACCAAAGAGAAACTCAGTGAGAATGAATTGGGCAACTGCTCCCTATTCCAGTCATCGAACGGAAAGTCCAAATCTGGCATCCTTAGCTTTACTTTCCCACTCCAAAGTCCAATGTCAATAAAATCTTGTGGCTCAAGAACAGTAGCTATCTCACTCCTTGCTGTAGCAATTACAAAGAGAGTTTCAGGGGAGCCACAGTCCAGATGTACTCCTTTGTCTATCTACTGGCTAGTCTCTGCGTCCTTCTTCCTCATCATCGATCTAGTCTGCATGTGCTGAACTTCTTCTCCTGGACTTGCTTCCAAATGGGCTGGGGGTTTGTCGGCCTCTCCAGCGTAGACATTCATATTACCTTGATGAATCCAAGCTCATCTTCCTTGGACTCTGACTGCTGACAGACTGATGTCCTCCACAATAAAAGGGCCACCAAATCTTGGCTTATGCCACTTTCTTGTGAAATTCATAATTAGTACTTTATCTCCAGGAAACAGATTAGGTACAAGTAATTATTGTACTCTGGTTGCTGTATAGTATTCATCTGTGTTCTTAGACCGACACCCCATCCTCTTGACTTGATCTGAAATGACAGAGATACTAGCCGTCATTCATGTTAGGTACTCACATAACTCAGTTGCTAACAATTCTGCAGTTGTCTGGGCATCACTCCTAGCCCTCGATGGAGGAGTTACAGACATTCTCATTCGCCTCCCTGTGACTAGTTTGTGGGGTGTGAGGTGGTGGTCTGAGCCAGGCTGATTTCTCAATGCATATAATGCATTAAGCTTGTCCTGGGAGGATAGCTTAATGGCAATGTGCGTGCCTTGGAAGCAAGACGACACGAAGCAACACAGGTTCGATCCCTGGGTCCGCGCTTAGAAACCTCTGGGTGTTAAAGCGCCTTATAAATACAACTAAGACAAAAAAAAAACAATTACGCAACTAAAAAAAAAAAAAACAATTGCTGTAACAGCGCATCGATGCCCGCGGGCTGTGTGAGCGCTTTAAAAGTGCAAAATAAAATAAAATGCAAGGGGCAGGTAATGTAGCCACCCCTTCTTCAGGGTTAATTTCAACTTTTATATTCTTTCTTTGAGCAGACCGTTGAGTCTATCACATATTCTGTTCGCTTGCAGGTGACAAGCAGAAGAAAACTTGTGCTTAATACTCAATAATAAGATAATCTGTTTGAATGTCTCATTCACAAAATGTGGGCCATTATCTGATCTCAGGACCTCACATACTCCCCATCTAGGAAATACTTCTTGGACCAAAAACTTTGCAGTGCAAGTGGCATCAGGGTGCGTGCATGGACCTGCTTCGATCCACCTTGAGAAGGGGCACTATATCATATACCTGTATCCATTACAGAACTGCAGCATATCAACACAGTCAATATGTAAATGTTGAAAAGCACCATTCGGTCGAGGAATAACTCCTCTGACTGTTTGCAGCATGTGCCCATCAGTAAACATTTGATTTACGATGCAATTTACTACTTAAAAAGCAACATGTTCTAACAGGTTTGGCACAAACCAGTCCTCCGCAATGGTTGCTGCGAGGCTTTCCCTAGTGACATGCACATGGTAGTGTAGCTGCTCTAACGCCACCCTTAATAAAGCTACTTGCATCACCAGTTTACCAGTGCTGTCTTGTCACCACAGTGCTTCGGCGGGGGCTAAAGATCACCCCCTCCGCGTCCACCGTTGTGTCTTTTCCTGTGGAGCTCCACCTTGAATTTCAATTACTGAGTCTTTGGCAAATGGTTAAAACCTTCTTTCATTATTATAGCTATCATTTTCTGTTGCTTACATAAGGAGCATCAAAACTCGAAATGTCTGAAGAAGTTGCAACTCTTTTGCCTTCTTTGTCTACGGCTTGGTTTCCACGTGAAATAAAATCAGTTCTCTTAGTATGTGTGGTGCATTTAACTATTGCTATGGCTGCTAGGAGCTGTAGTACTTTTATAAGTCTATCCAATAACACGGCGTATTGCACTGGAGTGCTGTCCGCTCGCAGGTAGCCCCTCCTTTTTGAACGTGCTAATCCTGCGTGCATGGTTGACGTCACATAGGCGGAGTCACTGTACACCTTCACTTCCTCTCCTTCGTATTTCTCAAGCGCGATAATAAGCGCCACCAATTCTGCAGCCTGTGCTGAAAAATGAGACGGCAGCCTTATGCTTGCCACATTTTGAAAATCTCCATTCTCTCTATACCTCACTACAGCTGAACCAGTCAGTTTTTCCCCATTAATTTGATCAATTTTCAAAGAAACATCAATAAAGATGTCTCTCCTCCAGGTAACGCGTTTTCTTTTTACACACAGTACTTCTTCATATGTGTCTTCATAACTAGCGCAGTCATGAGCATTTTTTTTTTACCATCGGGTTCAGCTACAAACGGGGTAGGGTTCACTATTCTGCACCTGACTATTTTGATGGCAGGATTCGAAATTACTACCTCATAAGCAGAGGCTCTTTGAGATGTCAGCATGCCCTTAGGTTCATCCAAAACAGCAAACAATGCATGATCAACAAACAATACCATAGAACACCCCATTACTATGCTTGCAGATGTCTCAATGGCGAACGCGGCTGCTGCCAGCGATTCTTCGCAAGGGATGTGAACCCTCATTACTGGGTCCGAAATCCCACTGAAATACGCAAAGGGTTTGTACCCCAATGTAGTTATCTGTGTAAGTACTGCTGTCATGGCTGTTCCATTTGTGTGCGAAAACAAAAAGAACTCCCCTGAATAATTGGGATTTCCTAAAACTGGAGCTGTACAAATAGCTTTCTTTAACTCAAACCCCTCCTCCATCTCCTCAGTCCATTCAATTGTTTCCCTATTCCCCTGTGACTTTTTCAGGGCCTGCAACAAGGGTCTTGTGTATGAACTATAATCAAATACCCATGCTCTCACATAATTACACTCCCAGAAACTGTTGAATTTGCTTTATCGTGTACGGTTTTGATGTTTTCATAATCGCTTCAGCTCGTTCAGGTGTAACCTTCTTTCCTTCATGTGAAATTAACTGTCTTATGTACAACACTTCTTCCTGACAGTATTGCAGTTTCACTTTATCCACTTTATTTCCTTTGTCAGCTAGGATAATCATTAACTGAATCGAGTCTCGTCTGCACTCTTCCTCTGTTGTGCTACAAACTAAATTGTAATCTACGTATTGCAGCACAACACTTGGCAAATCAACATTGCTCAGGTCAATCTGCAGGACCCCACTAAAAATCGATGGTGACTCACAGTACCACTGGGGTAAACATGTGCTTTTCAGCTTCGTCTGATGAAACATAAATGACGTAAGATCTTGGGAGTCTTTATGCAACGGGCTTGAGAAAAACACATTTTTCAAATCAATCACAGTGAAATATTGTCCTTCTGGGGGAATACTGCACAGAATTGTTGCAGGATTCAGGACTAGAGGAAACTCTGCCTATACAATCTGGTTAATCGGCCTCATGTCTTTAATTACACGCCATAACCCCCCTTTTAAATTTATGATAGGGTACACTGTGGTATTACATGGTGACTCTAACATCACTAAGATGCCTTGGTCCATCATAGCTGATATAGTCTTAAAAATCCCCTTGTCTGCCTCTCGAGACATGGGATACTGTCTTGCTCGAAGTTAATGTTAGGGCCCTACTCAAACCCTTGGAATAAACATAACTGTATCAACCTGGTTGCATTGTAACCCTCAGCTCCCAGTAGTACTCAGCACTTTCAGTGGTTATTGTGTTTGCTTCTGTTCTATAGATCTTTAATTTCTGTATTGAGTATCACAACCACTTACTCCAGCCTGACAAACCTTTCTCTGACATCATCCTCAAGGTGCATACACTGTACTACGATAAGACTTTTTTTCAAAGATCCTCCCACTTTCCTGCAGCTACTATTCGAAATTTCCATAAAGGGCCCTAGGCCTGTAAACTCTCCTAGTTTTGTATCTAAAACAGGGTCTGTTAGCAAGTTCAGCAGTGGAAGACAGTGCTTTTATATCTATTTAAGGTGTCCCCAATTATATTATTTTATCCTTCCTTGAACTATTTTTAGATGACGCCATCCCAATAGAATGTGGCATTAACACCCGATCTGGCTCGCTGGAACGGGTCTTATCGGCCCGGGGGCGAGTTAAAGGCCCGAACATTGCAAAGACCTTTAAAGAGGGTTCCCAGGCCAATAACATCCAATCCAGCACGCCAGAAAGGGTGTTAAGGACATTAGTACCCGGGTTATCAAAGCAGTAATCAGGGTGCTAAAAAAAAAGAAAACTATTTTCCTTCATTCAACAAGATTTTGTGCGCATCCCGTTGAATGAAGAAAAATACTTTACCAAGATGTCCGCCATGGTTATAGAAGGCAGGGCTCTGTACGGAGCCCCTCGTCTATAACTATGGAGGTCAAAAAAGGGAAGCTGCAGCAGCGGCCGCCGCAACTGTCAGGTAAGTGGGGAGGGGGCGCGGATTAAGAAACAATAAGTATATTTAAAAAAAATAGTCCCGGGAGGGAGAGGGGGTTGGGGGAAAAGATGGCAGCCCTCGACAGGGGAAGCAACCTGTGGGTTCCGTGGAACGTGGGCTGAGATTACAAGTTTCAGCCCGCGATCCACTGAACCTTATCGGCTGCGTCCTCCACCCCGGGTGCTAATATACGTAACAGACCTATATAATAAATGGCAGCCTCCAATACCTGTATGAAGGCCTATTACAGGGTCTGCGGTAGCAGCCCTGTAGTTATGGTTATGTTGCTCAACTCAAAGGAAGAGCATTTTATGGGTGGCTTATAACTTTGCTCCCCCTGGACAAATCCTTACCAAACTTTGCAAAGAAAGTATATGGCCCACTCCGAATTTTCTTGGCAAGTTTCGTGATGTTTGGTCTAGGGGGGGACAAAGGTATAAGGGGGTCACAAAATTGTATTTCTTTCCATAGATGCAATGTAAATCTGTGGCAGGAGTGACGGCTTGGTCCCGACAGTATGCTTTTGTAAATTTGGTGTAAATCCATCCAGTAGTTTTCTTTAAAACGGGGGCAAAATGTAGGTAAAAAAGAAATTAGTGATATCTGGGTCCGGTCTGGCCATGGACAGGACTCCGATTGGTCCGGAGGGTGGCGTGGTGTCCACGGACCTCCAACACGCCCGCTCATTGGTTGGTGAAAAGCATGATGTGCGTCATATTTTTCCAAAACGCCTGCCATGTTCTATCTGTGGCTGTCGGTGGGGAACAGGGCTGGGAAAAAACATTTTGGGTCATTTGGTGTTGGAAATAGGGGCTGGGAAGTGTGGGGAAGTGACAGAAAGATGAATTGCGGCAATTTGTTTGAGTGGAAGAAGAGCATACGGGGCGTCATAGTCCTCAGACACTGCGGTAGTCTGTGGACAGGGTCTTGGGCGGGCAGCTTATCTGGTGACTGCAGGCAGGCTTTATTAGGGTAGGGGAGTGTAATGTAGATGATATGAGGATGTTAGAGTAGGGGAGAGGAATCTAGATGATATGGTTATATTGCCATTGTGAAAAATAGGGTGGCTTGTGCCTAGATTCAATTGTAATAGTAAGTGTTTGAAGGGCAGTTGGAGAAACACGTTTGTAGTTATTTGGTGACTACAAGAGGGTTTGTTAGAGTAGGGGAGTGGAATCTAGATGATATGACAATATTGTCATTGGTGAAAAATAGGGTTGGCGGTCTATTTTCATGTCTGCAGATGGTGTTTGAATTGGGAAGTTTAGGGAAAGTTGTGGGGTGCTGGTTGTGGACAGTTGCCAGATTCTTGGCTGCATGGCCGTATTATGCTGTGATGGTTGGGCCAGTGCCTAGATTCTTGGGTGCATGGCCGTAGGCCGTAGGGCATGCACCCAAGAATGTAGGCACTGGCAACAACCACTGCAGCATAATACGGCCATGCACCCAAGAATTCGGCCACTGGCCACAACCATTGTAATAATGTGTACAGAAATGGAATTTGGCTATTGGAAACAACCATTACAATAATTTTTGTATAGTAATTACACATACTGTATAGGCAATGTATAATTTTTGGAACATAGTGACACAATACCAATTGAAGTGGAAATGGTACTTTTCATTGATGTAGCATTGGGGGTACAGGTTGACTTTGTTGTACATGGCAATGCAGGAGAAATCTTTGCTTCTTTCTCTGTGAAAAAAACAGCATAATATGTTAGGTAAGATACGTCACAATGTCGCATTGCATACAATTTCACATATTTATGTACTTTTTAGACTCTCATAATTAGTACATTCCAAGTACTATGCTTAACACAACATTACTCTGCGTTTTGCATGGTTGCTCTGTTTGGTTGCATAATCATTGGGTCTTTGGGGAAAATAATCCATGTAGGATGAAAAAAACCCTAATACATTTATTTGAAGTTATGTGTCACACTATGTTTGAAGTGTGCAGTACTTAAAGGAATGTTTAAGGTGTACAAATAAGTGTATATGTTGTTACAAGCAGTGTTGTAGTAGGAAGAATTGTAATGGTGTATGTGTTTTGCTTTTCAAAAGTGCTGGTGGTATGGCTGCAGTTGGCATATTCTAACTGTTTATAGTTTTGCAGTTTTGAAGCGTATGCTTTGATGCACTTTGTTTCCTGTTGGTGGATTCTAAGTATTTCACTATTGGAAACTAATATTGCAGTACTATGGGCGCAATTATATACCAGTTGGCGCATTCTAACTGTTGATAGTTGTACAGTTTTGAAGGGTATGTTTTGAGGAACTTTCATTCCTGTTGGTTGATTTTAACTCTTTCACTATTGGAAAGTAATATTGCAGTATTATGGGTGCAGTTGGATACCAGTTGGCGTAATCTAACTGTTGATATTTTTACAGGTTAATGATTAAAGTTTGTAGACCCTCATAATCAGTATATTCTAAGTACTACGGGTGAAACAACATTAGTGTGTGTTATGCACAGTTGTTGTTTCTGTTTCAATAATCATTGGGCCATTGGGGGAGAAATCTATATAGCATTATCAAAAATGTACTAATTTTACATCTGTTGGCACATTGGAACTGTTCTCCATTTCACAAACAGCATTGTAGCACTATGGATGTAGTTAGATACCAGTTGGTGTATTCTAACTGTTTATAGTCTTACACTTAAGAAGGGTATTTTTTGAAGCACTTAGATACCTGTTCTTAGATACCTGTTGGTGTCTAAAGTGCACCAGCTTACAACAGGTTTACAGGTCAGTGACTAAATTTAGGTTTAAGGAATATTAAGTAGGCATTTGTTAGATTTGCTGGTGATCTATGTTTTAGAGTAATGGAAGTGTCATTGCATTCAAACCAACCACATCTTTTTTAATGCATGCAGTATAGCAACCTGCAGTAGTTGTGGCACCAGTGTGGTATGTTATGCCTACTGTTATGAAGGTTTTCTTGCCAAGAGATACTTGCCCGTGTGTGAAACTAGTAAGCTTGCAGTTGTTTTTGGTACCATCTACGTTGTACCTGAAAAGCATTACTATTGCATATTGGCTATCTGAGTTTATGTGACTTTTGTGATTTTTGGAAGAATGTGCGCTAGCACAATGCAGCTGTCGGAAGCTGCTGTCCGTTTCAATGGCAGTGAGGCTTGAAGGCATCAGTGTGTTCTCTGGGTCCTTTCTTCTAATTGCTTTTGCTGGTCTGCCACGTGCGTTGCCTCGGGCTCTCTCCTCTTGTAGGGGGGCTGTTACTGTGCTTTGCCTCGCTGTGTTTCGCCGCACCCTGCTGCACCCACAGAAAGTTTGGTTTGGTGCCCTGAGCCTCCAGCTGCCTTGCCTATAGTACGCAGGTTTGCTTTTTACTGTTTCACTGTTCTTTGGTCAGTGACTGCTTTCGCTTTTAAAACAGCGTTCCTTTTGCCAAAGCACTCTGCGTTAGTAGTTGCAATGTTATTCTATGATGCCTCAATCTAACCTCTTGGCTGTTTCCCCGGTCTCCATGCCGGTTTAAAAAAAAGATTGTCTTGCTGAAGTTTTAACCCATAGTTCTTGTAGAAGAGAGCGCATTTGCACCAGGCACTATGAGCCAGTGTCGGACTCCTTATGCTCTTCAGAGGTGTCCCGCATGATCTCTGATGCCGGTCTGGCCTCTCTCCTAGGGAGCCCAGTAACTACGGGCATAAAAAACAAAAGTCACGCAGCTCATGGGGTAATCAGCATTGACAGGCTGACAGGCTGACTACTCTGGTCCTTTTTTTCCTACCTCACCGGTTTAACTGTGAAGGCAACACCAATAAGACTTTCCAAGTGCCTCCCTCATCCTCTGAAACTAATGAGGATTGGCTATTCTCCACCATACTGGCACCCTCTTTTCCAGGGGGGAATGTGAACACTCTTACCCCCATCTCGCCTCTGCCTTTGCCTTCTGTTTCAGTGAAGAATATTGACACGATTTGTATGTCTGAGCAGTGGAGCCTTTGGAAAGAGATTCTTGAAACAGAACTGAATAATTGCAATATTTTTGAGGACTTTAACGCATGGCGTGCATCTTTAGTTATCTCTACGGAAAAATATCATGCGCTCCCTTTTCTTAGAAATGTACAGGCAGACAATGCTCCACCTACGATGCGATCGCCTAGTATTAAAGTATCTTGCTCCTCCCAAAACGATTGGTTAGAAGCAGATAACATTCCATTCAAGAGAGTATGTCTCACGGTTAAAGTCACCTGTTCTACTCAGACAGATTTTTCTTATAAAGAAGCAGAAAATTCTATCACCCCCATGAGGGTTCCGTGCACTGGTGTCAGGGTTGACCTGTGCCCCCCTCGAAAAGATGGATTATATTTTCCTTCTCCTTTAGTAAATAGGTCACCATAGAAGCAGAGTTTGGTTCTGTTGAAACTTTCTACTGTGCCTGTGCCAGCATACTCAGCTGGATATCAGGAGTCTCAGAAATCCAGAACGACAGACTTAAGGACTGTGCATCTTAGGAAATTCAACATGCCACCTCTGGAGAATGAAGACATCAAGGCCCTGGTGTTGGACAATCGGAACTTTGTCACTTCTAATGTCCCTAAACCAGCTAAAGCCGAACCCAGAGACGCACTCTGTAATAAAGTCCTTGCCTGGCTACGTGAAGAACAGGGCCAGGCGTAGTGCGTTCCTATGATTTGAAAATCTTGCGCAGAATTGATTTGGCCAAATGTTGCTCCCAAGGGAATAGTGACTGTATCCTGGTGGGATGTGGAACTGGCACTTTGCCCATGTATTTGAAACGTTGTAATACCTGCCTATGGGCTCCACGAATCTTGAGCTTATTGTTTGATGTTGCTGTCCATTTGTAGCAGTAACTTGCTGTATCTTGTTTTAATGTTTTTTTCTTATTTCTCCCTTTTTTATAAGACCGGCATTGTGTTAATGTTTCCGCAATGCCCATGTATTTATATATCCCTCTGATGTTCTCCTTTTTGGTTGTTACTATGTATTTATTTTGTTATTTATTTTATTTATGTTGTTTTGTAGGTTTTTGTTTTGTGTAGCGCTCTGAGGCCTAAGGGCTAGTAGCTCTATAAGAATAAAGTCAAAACAAATCAAATCAAATCATGTGTAAAGTTGAACGATTGTCTGAATTGCAAACAGTGCATAATATGCCATGATTTGCATTTTGCACCAGATGATTAATGGAATAGATTCACAATTAGGTATAGATACATACACAAATCGTTCATTAGGGACCTGCTCCTGTGCAAAATGGTTGAAGAGAGTGCAGGTATGCTTGCAGTAAGTACATTAGACATTCTTGTTGATCTTCCTGTGTGTTTATGGTGATTCTTACCATTCCTGCACAGTAATCCAATTATTGCCTTATTCCCGAGACTGTAAGTGTTGTCAGGATTATTTGTTGCATTTCTATGAAGGATAATGTGGGGTGCATTTAAAGGCCCCAAACAGAAGTCCTGTTCACCTGAATGGCAGGCATTTAAACCCTGTAACAAAAACGGCATGGCTTTTGCTTTATTTCACATGAATGGCAGGCATTTAAACACTGCAACAAAAAATGGCCTGGCTTTTGCTTTTGTTTCATGTAAAGTTAAAGAGCCCTGTGGAAAGGGGCCTACCTGTCATTATCAATGGACAAGCAGCAGTTTGATTTACAAAAGAAGGAGCTATCAAAGAATCCTTTAACATGGAAAACTGGATTTTTCAACATTGAAAGCAAAAACGGCCTTCACATGTGTTTGCAAATAAAATCTGCTTTAAAAAGCCACAATGGAAAAAAATATCACTGCTCACAGAAAAATGTCAGGAAAGCAAAACACGATGTGTGGGTTGACCAAAGCAATGTATATTATGTTTCAACCACAAAACTCCAGTGAAGGAACACTTAGTCTTCCGGAAAAACATGTTACTGGCTATGGCAAAACTTCAAAGAGGAAAGCCCCACTTCCACCTGTATGTCACATCTCCCATCTAATAACCCCGCAATAAAATTTGGTGCTGCTAAAAGCGTCAAAATTCAATATCCTCCAGTCCTGCTGATTGGGAAAGCAGGGACTTCAAAAGAAAGCCATCCTTTGCTGGAGCATGACTAAAAGGTGTGAATCCTTGTTTCACCCACTTCAAAGAGCACACACTTACTTCAAAGAGACTG
This sequence comes from Ambystoma mexicanum, assembly GCF_040938575.1. Taxonomy (NCBI): domain Eukaryota; kingdom Metazoa; phylum Chordata; class Amphibia; order Caudata; family Ambystomatidae; genus Ambystoma; species Ambystoma mexicanum. The sequence goes on from NC_090929.1 coordinate 135,270,317, forward strand.
ATAAAACCCTCTGGTCACAGGCTGGCCCAGGGGAACAGATGGCTGTTGTTAGGGAGAATTCTCCAGAATGTCTAATTTCCCTTACCTACTGAGTCCCTCAGCAGCTTTTTTCTGGATTTCTAGGATTTATTTTTTCACCTGGTAAGAGTGTGAGCCTTTCTTCCCCACTCTTACATGTGTTTTGCTGTGTGTTTCACATGTTTGTGTTCATAGACTATGGAGTCTCACCTACTCCATAGGCATCCTCTTTTTACTGTGTGTAACACAGCACCTTTAGTGCAGTGACAGAGGGTTGTCTTTTTCAGACTTCCCACTTTAAACTCAATTTTCTGGGACTGACTACTGTCTCCCAGAACATGTAAAGTTGCCATTGACTTTATTAGTCTGTTTAATTTCACAGACCAGTACAAACTATCTTCCATAGAGTACTGGATAGGGTTAATAGTTATCCTTTTTTGTCTGTTTCTCATGGAACTTTATTTCGTTCCCCTTTCTTTAAGATGTGGCTGGTGGCAGTGGTATCTACCATTATTTTCCTATCGCAGACTATGAAATAGCCTTGGTACTGTTTTAGGCTATGTTAGTAGCCTCAAACTTTAATCTGCTGGACCCCTTTTAATTGTATTTGGTTCTGGCTGGGTTTATTTGCCATTTCTTTTTGTAAAGGTCTTTCTCGTGTTTTACTCTGCGCGCCAAATCAGGTTTGGTTCCTTTGTTCGCCAACCTTTTGTGGGCTTCTGCACAGAAGCCCTTCTTAGGCGCCTGAGAGTCTAGGTAGACAGGATGTGAGGGAGGTGTTTTAGGCCCCCTGCACAGGGTCTCATTGTAGACACAAGTCACACCCTTCTTTGATTGGCTAGGTGACTGTCCTACCAGGACAGCCACCCTGCTGTGTGATTGACAGCCAGGCTGTGTGAATGGGGGAAAACTGCATAAAAAGCAGGTCTCTGGGACTTGGAAGGCAGAGTCACTGGATTGAGAGAACCGAAGAGAAGCTGAAGGAAGAGGACTACTGCAACTACTGAACCTCCCGGTGAAGCCCTGCTGCGGGTCCGAATCTCCTACACTTAGATGACAGAGAAGATCTGCAAGGAATATTCTTCCCTTGAGCTGGTGGGACGAACCAGTTCGCCAAACACCAAGCAAGGCCTCCCTCCCCTGGTTGAATTTTCTGTGCATTGCTGCAGTGAACCGGATAGCCAGGAGGACCGACCCTGTTTGGGTTTTAAGGAGCGCACCTTTTATTTGTTGCTTTGCTCTGTTGCTGGTTTCTTCCCTGGGCAGTGCAGGACCCTCCAGTCTTGCTCCGTCTTGTCAGTCCGACAGTCACTTCAGGAACCATGAGCCTGCAGAACCTGCCAGGAACTTCTGCCTCAGCAACAGCATTCTTCTTCTATTAAGGTACTCTTCAAATCCGGTCGTTCATTCCATCCGACCGCAGTGAAAGTGTTTGAAATCTTTTGCTAATCCGAGGGCTTGTCCTTCTCTACTCTTTTAAATAACTTTACTTCCGACCAACTTCATTTTGAACTCTTGGCAATGACTTAACTGCGAACTACTCTGAACTGTGTGATCCTCTACAAAGACCCTGAGCCATTAACTTTGGCCCAGGCCTATTGATTTGAATCCTAGTTGTAGTAAACTTTTTTCTAGATTGCCCTTCCTACTTACTTGTTGGTGTTGCTTGAATTTGAATAACTTTGTCTTTCCCTCCCTTTTTAAATTGCTGGAGTGCCATTTTGCTCACACTTCATTTTGAATTCATTGGGTGGTGTGTAGTGTATTAAGATTGTGATTTTCTGCTGCTTTATATTAGTGAACTGTTTTACAAATGATGGTGTAAATAAATGTATATTTTTTTGCTCAGACACCTTGAGTCAGTGTTTGTTTGAACCATAGTAATTTCTGTCCTTTGTGTAACTTCTGATACTGCTCACTTTACTCTTGAGATAAGTCTGGCTGCTCAGCCATCGCTACCACTTTACTGTGTAGTACAGGCTTGTCCCAAAGGTGAATTTGTACTATCACTTGTAGTCTTAATTGTGTGTGGTGTTCCCAAAGGGTACTGCATATGATTATGTTTAACAGCTGTGTGGTATGAAGCAGCCATCCCATTTGTGGAGCAGGAACACCCAAACTTAATTTAAAAGACTATTTTCATTTTAGGCATTTTGCACAGCAACCATACTGTGGATTGAGTTCATTTTCATAACATTTTTCATGCAATTTCCATGCGGTTTTGGTGATATCAAATGCTTCTGCCTGTGACTTTGGGAACTGTAATGGCCTGTTAGACTGGGTTTCTGGCTGATCTCAACATGTTACAAATATGAGAGTTGTTGAAAAGGTGGAAAATGAAATTAGGGATATGCTTGGTAACTTACATATACATAACTGTTGTACATTGTATGAAAATGACAAAAATGTGACACATGGCCATGCTACATCATACGGATTTGGCGGTCGGCTTATCTAATTCTCCATGATCAGCTAAAACAGAAAATATGTTTAGTATGGCAGTTGCTAGTACAATTATCAAGTTGTGCTACATAACTCGTTTTTGCCAAAAAGTTGAAAGGAGAACAAGGGATAATGATGAATGGGAAAAGACAGATGTTGCTCCAAACCCCTCCTGACTGGGGCGGAGAGAGAGGGTAACTGTCCAATCCTTGCAGCAGGGATTATTGCAGGGTACTTCCCCTAGATTGTAAAATTGGTGATTTAATTTCCGCTACATAAGGGGGACTGCACTAGGACTGGGAGACACAAAACCCAGAGAGACAGAACCCAAGGAGAAGGACAGGAGGATGGAGAGAAGGCTGCTCACCAGCAATGAGAGTTGAGTGAACCAACCCCTGCCCTATTTTTCCAGAGTGTCCTGGGATGCAGCTGGCTTTCCTGAACCTTAAACAAAGGCTTTCTATGTAAGTAGCACTATCCCCAGACCTCGACTGCATAAGCCCTTCATTCTTGAGGCATTGCATCCAATATTTCTCTCATTGCAAACCCCCATTGAAAAATCACATTGAAATAACCCCTAATTTCCATTGTATTACAGTCAAACCCCCACAGAAGAATAATTTGTTTGCCTGTGTATTCCAACTATCTCCCTATTGAAGAATCTCTTGTTTGTCTGTGTATGTTAGCAGCTCCCCCTCAAAAAAGCCCTCATTGGTCTTTGTAAATTCTTAGTATATTTTTAAAAGTAAATCAATTAATTTCCCCACTTATTTCACAGGATTTATTATAAGTTATAAAAGTGGTGCCCAAAAGAAGGAACCCCATTGTGAGCTGAAAAACAAATTTGTCCCCGTGTTTAAATTGTGCCCTGTGTTAGGAAAGATTTCTTAATTGTGGGTAATTTTCCTTCCAAGTGGCAACCCCTAAACTTGTTGCTGTTGTTTTCACCAGGATCTAGACTTTGCCAGAGAAGTGTAGCCTTCTGCCGCACTCCTCTGGGCTTTCGCTCCATTCTTACGGGGAAACTGACATGCCCTTAAGACAGTACCGGGAAACGTTTTTTTCCGTAGTTCTTTTATCATGTTGCAGCTTTCGCGCAACATGGCACAAGTGGGCACTGTAAGCTAAGTTACTGCTCTCTTGGGTCTCTAGTCTTCTACAGGCCCTAGATACTCACTTTGGATTGTTAATGAGCGGTGCAAGTGAATCACGGACGGGACTGGCGGAAGCGATCGTTTCTTTGTGTTTTTGAGCTCCTTTTGGCGTTTAAGCGTCTTTCTCGCGCTTAGCCCAAAATGGTGGCCTGGCTCTCAAAATGGCCAGACCACGAGGCTCTTTGTCCTGCCGCTGACCGTCTTGCCCCCTTCACCTTCCCCAGGTCGAGCCGACCCGGGGCCTTCCTTATTTGGGCATGTACTTTCCCGCGAAACATGGATGTTTTCGCGGGATTCTACAGGTCTTGTGTGTGCTCCAGGATGTGGGCTGGGATGTCTGGTCCCAATACACATCCTGGGTGCCAGAGAGTCTAGTGTGTCGTGAATGCCTGGGTCCTCCTTGGTCCGTGATAGGTCCATGTATGGTGTGAGTGTTTTGTGAGCAGATCTCCCATTGGGTCCCCTCCGTTTTGGCGCGAAGGGAACCATGGATAAGAGGGGGCTGGAAACACCACTACAATGTCTATCTCCTGAGTTCTCACGAATGAAGGAATACAGGAGCCAGGTATCCTGCAACCACGAGGCTGAACCGAGGAATAGCTGGTGACCCGCTGAAGGATAGCTCCTCTGCACTGCTGTCGCTTTGTGAAACCCTTTCTACCTCTGATCGAACGAGAAGGCCTCTACTGTTACTTCGACCCCTTGGAATAGTGGGAACAACTATTCTCGGCATCTTCACCATCTCCTGAACGTAAGCCTTCGGAAGTGTCTCTGGGCCATCCAGCAGACTGTCCAGCCTACCCAGGAGTCTTGCTCTGTAACCGCCGTCAGGTTGTGTTGTATTACGAGTCCTTGTCACTCTCACACGATTCGTACATTTGGCATTCCCAGGTCTGAAGTGAGTAGTGTACCTTGGGCTGAAATACACACGGCCGCTCCGTTGTCATGCTGTGGTAACAAACTGTGCGGGTTCACTGCGTTTGGGACATCCTCAACTCAACTTCTGTTGCTGTTGAATCTACACGATGCCGAGACATCCCCTGCTCGTATCTGAACCTGCCAGCACTGAAACTGATGCGGAGAAGCCTGGGTCTGCCTGCATCGGGGACTGGTGAGTAGCATCGCTAGGAACTGGTCGCCCTCCTGCAGTAGCCCATAGCTTTTCCCCGCTGTGTTTAACAGCACGCCTTTCCGTACTCGCGCTCTGCTTCTGCCCACAGTGGAGGTTGCGCTTGAGTCGCGGAGCTCTGTTCATCTTCATTTGTTCACCGAACTGAACTGCCTGATTCCCTCAAGGAGACTCCCCTTTTGCCCGTTGGCACCAGCGTGTGCAGGTACGTTTAAGCACAAGGCTCCACTCTTCGTAGGGCTCGGACTTCCTTTTAGTTAGGTGCCTCTGAAGGCAGACTGGGTCTAATTATTATTCGCACTGCCTGTTTCCCTCCCCATCTAGGTGGTCTACACATTTCGTGCGTCTAACTCGTTAGACTCGTTTGTATTTGTATATATATTGGGCTTGATTGGTATGTGTTGGTTTACTTGAGTTTTATTGTGATTTCTCGCTACGGTCAATGTTACAAAGGCCTTTTAATAAATGTGTCTATATTTTTAATATAACACCTGCTTGGAGTAATTTGTAAGTGTCCTTGCTTTGTGTGCTCATTGCAGGCTTTCAGTCACCCTCACCCCTCTTGAGACCTCGTCTTGACCGCCGCGATCGCTACCCTGATTGGTCTGGCTTGTCCAGAGGTTACCCTGTTCCAAGAAACTAGGCGGGCCTTCTGAACCTCTGCCCCTCCAGGACAGAGTTCGGAAATCCATCTTAACACCTTGCTGAATGAATTTCCATTTGCCACTGTAATTTCTCTTTGCATCTGTTATCCTAACTCAAAACCGATTTTCCATTTGTAAGCTAACCCCTTTCACAGAGCCTACCCGTAATTTGCAGCTTCAGTAAAAAAACAAATTCCGTTTGCTTTTTCTTTTCCCTTGAAATTGTGCTCAAAATCCATAAAATCGATGTTCCTATTCTGTTCCCCTTTCCCTATTGTGTTGTCCAAATGGTTTTCCATTTGCATCCTCTTTCCATTGCCCATGTGTTGCATATCTTACAAAAACCGAGTTTCTTCTTGTGTGTTTATAAGTATTCCCTAAAAGTCTTGCCTGTCTATCGAAGCATGAGCAAGCAAGTTCACTGTCTTTCTATTTCTTTCCCATACCAGTAGTGCTGAATAACTAGAAACTCATTATTTCATTGTGCTCTGAAGCAAATTGTTCCATTCTTTGCTTGCTCCCCATGTTGTTTCTGTAGGCACCACACCAAATCCGATTTTTACCTTGTGTTCCCACTCCTTGCCACTGCCTTCCATCCAAAACTGACAAGCCTAGTGGATGTTAACGGGGTGTGGGGGTTGCTGGTATCATTTTGTGTGCGCATGCACTTGCTTGTTTGTTTGCATTCATTTTCTTGGTGTTTGAACTGTTCTTTGATGGTAGTGGTGAAAGAAGTAAAGTACATCCTAGTACTGCATATTTTGAATGATCTCAGTGTACTGCTTCATCAAAAAAGGATACTGCATTTGTGTTGCCATAACTTTGGTGGCTGTTGTATTTTGATTACCCTAATTTTACATTAAATGATAAATTAATAAAATATCTTATTAATACACACCGGCCTGGTTCCTAGTCCATTGTGACTTAGGGTGCTGGTGGAGGTTGGTTGCAAGACGGGTTGGAAGCCTTCTCAAAGTTGAATCTGAAATTGTAAAAAAATCAAAGAGGTTATTGTGCGCCACACTCATTGTATGGGGAAGGAGATCCCTGGCTTGCATGTGCCGTGTAATATATCATGATAATGAGCATTTGCAAACACAACTGGTCTGAGCCGTTCAAGTAAATGTTTTGAACAATTGGTGGCAATTGGAACACAAGATTGATTGCTACTTTGGCATAGCAATTTTGCACTAGTTGTGTTGGAAAATTTAAATGGACCAGAGAGTTCTGTCCCTGTCTCATTTGCTCAACTTTCACTTGTTTATTAGAAGACATATTTGTCTTTGTTTGTGCTGTTGGATGTTCACTTGCGTTTGCACTTCGATAGTTTTGAGGTTGTGCTACTTGATGGAGTAGCAGTTGTTTTTAGTTTCTCTGGTCGTACTGTTGGGAGATCTCTTATAGGTTCTGTTTGCATTACTTTTCTTTTTGCAAGTTTATCTTTGTGAGGAACAGGGTACATATCGAGATGGGCTGTGTAGAGTGCACATAGTCTGTTGTACTCTACGATGCAAGGAATGTCAGCTTTGAATTTGTTTGCATCAAAATTGACTAGAAATAGTCCTTTGAGTGTATGTAGATGTGACAGTGCTACATAACCTATACCTTCTTTAAAGGTGCAAATGTCAACCAATGCCTGATCTAGGGTTAGACCTTGCGATTTGTGAATAGTGACTGCATTTGCAAGAGACAGAGAGAATTGATCTCTGCATAAATACATGTCTTTGAAAAGAAGCAATCGTGCTGTTGAGCGGCCTATCCTTTTAACTTCTGAAACTTTGTCAAAGTGGATGTTGACAAACTGAATGTTGTTGTCATGTGGATACATCTGGAAGCCAACAACTGTACCAATTGCTCCATTGACTAAAGCTTGTTCCACGTCAAGGTTACGTTTCAGAATTACGCTGCAGTTTAAACACAACGTTCACATTTCCTCCAAACCTGCTGTGTTGGAGATACATTTTTCTAAGCTATTCAGTCGTGCTGTTGCTTGTTGACACATAGGGAGGGTCAAGCCATGCACTTCCAGTTTGTCTGCCGAGCTAATATGCAGTATTGGTTGCATTTCTTTGTTTTAACGTTGTCTCATTGAATTGTGTACAGCTTGCTAGGGTTGGCATTAAGGACATACATTTTTGTGCTATGTGTTCCATGACATCAGGAGCATATGTGTCATGCCCATATAGCTGATGGATGAGTCTACTATTTAAGATAGATTGTGCATCTTTAGAAAGAAGACCAGTCCTAATGCTTTTTAACATGTTAGCATAGGGGAGGTCTGCACACCGACGCATATTTTGCATTAGTTCTCTGTACTGGAAATGTTGCCAGAGATGTACATTTCCTATAAGTGTGTTGCGGCATTGTTTGTGTCCTAAGGTTTTAGAAATAGGTTCACCTTTCACTGGTGTTAATTGTAGGAGATCTCCAAAAACAATAACGTGGTTTCCTCCAATGAGTTCTTCGTAGTCCGTTTTAAGGACTTCTTGTAATCTGAGGTGAATTAAAGCCAGCATTAGGTTGGAGACTATGCTCACCTCATCTATTAGGAGCATTTTCATTTGTTTCAGAATTCTGCATATTTCAGTAGCTACTTCTGTTGATAGTTTGTAGTTCTCTAATTTGTTTTGGTGTTCTACTGGAAGGAGCAGTAGTCTGTGTAAAGTAACACCTCCTATGTTGTAGGCAGCTACACCTGTGGCGGATTTTACAACAGGTGAAAGCTTGTTGTTTGTTAACTTTTGTAATTGTAATAGTAATGGTAATTGTAATGGGTTATTCATAACACGCTTAATATCCAGAGGTTTCTAAGCGCTGACCCACGGATCAAGGCTGGGTTGCTCTGCATCGTCTTGCTTCCAAGACAAATGCGTTGCCCCTGAGCTATCCTCCCGAGATGAGAGCATTGGAGGAATTTGCTGATGATTTTTATTAAGAAAGTTTTGCCTGAACCAGTTTCACCACCTACACAGATAAATACAGGTTTATAATTTTGAAAGCTACAAGTTTTACTTTCAAGCTGCAAACCATGTTCAATTTCTTTAGACACTTCTAGGAAAATGCTAAATTGCTCATTATTGACTTTCTGATTCCAGCAGTGCAAAGTTTTCTTGTGATTGCTCATTGATACATGGTGTTTTCTTCTTCAGTCATGGCTAATTCTGCTTCATTTACTATGAGTGGCTCTCCAAGTGGTTCTTGGCTTTCTGTAACAGAAGGTTGACTGCCCTCAGGAGCATCTTCATTTAGTTGTGCTTGAACTTCTTCCTCTTGTTGGCATTCATTGTCCAACACGTTTTTGTATTGCTTGAAATTGACATTTGTTATACTGCTTTCATTTGCATTGAAAGTAGCTTTAGATGATTCATGGGTGCCCAATAAATCATCTTCTTTTCTCCATGGTTTAAAACGTTGGGGTAGGAACATGTAGTAAAGTTCTCTATGTTGACGAGTTTTAAATGATAACTTTATATGATTAATTAGGCTGGGGTTGGTAAGTTTGACGAGGCTGCCTTCACAGGTTTTGACTATGTATTTTCAATTTATTTCATCTGGTTTAACATCACTCTTGCAGGAGAAATTTTGGGCTATGTGGTATAGGCACATGTTTTCCAAAGCACTACTTCTGTTTGGGTAGTATTTGTCTAATACAATGTCCTGGCTGTTGGGATCATTTTTGGCTATTGTTTCTATGTCTTTGTACGATTTCAGCACTCTTTTTCTGGATGCAGCAGGACCAAGGCTTAGCCAGACTATTGGGGTCATTATGCGTATGGAGGTAGCCATGGTGCTATTAGCGCCATGGCTACCCCCATATCGGGTCCGGGTTCCCTGAATGGGGAAATACCGGTCCATTCCAACCTTGGAGGACCCGGTATTTCCCCATTCAGGGAACCCATCCCCATTCCCATTCGAGCCCCCATAGGGCTCGAATGGGAATGGGGAGAGAGCTAACATCGCCGTTGTTAGCTCCCTGGACATTAGCGGATCCCACTAAGGGTGCTTGGTAAAACCAGCTGCCCTTAGTGGGACTGGCTAAAGGACCTCATAATGCAGCGGTAAGGGGTTAACGGCACCGGCACCCTTACCGGCACCATTTGGAATTAGGACCTATGTGTTTAAATGTGCCATATAAGGCTGTGTGTGTTAAATGGTCTGCAGCTTTGTAGAATCTACATTCTCTATGGGAGAGCATTTTTATGCCAAAGCTGTACAACTATTGTGACAGTGTTTTGTCAGATGATATGCCATCGCAGAGGTATTTCTAGCTCTGTTTTCTCAGCTTTGGTTAGGTAGGCTGTGAAATATCTTGCAACAGCAGTGGAATTGTCTGCAATGTATTGTATATGGGTTCTACGTGATTTCGCTGAATGAAATGTGATCGTGGGACGTTTCATCGCCGAAATCTCATCGCCAGAAACCCTGTATTTTTTTTATTTTTTATTTCTGGGGGGGTTCCCACGCCCAGTCCCCCCCTACTTTAATAATCATACCCCAACATGCATAAAACACCCCCCAAAAAATATTTTAAAAAAAAAGGGTTTCTGGCAATGAGAATTCCGGCGATGAAATGTCCCACGATGACATTTCATTCGGCGAAATGCGTGTATACCTGTATATCTATGTTTGCATTCCACAAGAGGGCAATGATTGCATTGTAATCATTGATGTATGTTGAAGCTTCGTTTCTTTTAATACAGTATGCGTTTTTAGGTGATTTGCCTTTCACAGTGTGTCTAACAAAAGTCATGAAGCTGTTTACTTGTCATTTTGCCGAAACTGGTCTAGGGAAACCAAAGCAGCATTTGGTATAGTATTTGCCTTTATTTTTTATATCTGTGTCAGCAATGTTTGCCACACTTATGTTTTTGGAAGCATACAATGTGTGTATGTTGCTCACTATGTGTGCTTTCTGAAGGGATGTCGCAGGCTACATATTTGTGAATAAACTGCAAAACAAGTGCCATAACTATCATGACCAAATTTAGGCGCATCTTTTATCCACAAAAACATGTGGATGTGTGGTGCTCCTCTGGATTGATATTCTTTTCTCCAAAAGAAGTGTTCCGCTTCTCTGAGGGGAGGAATTGGTTTAATACAGATGAAGTGCAGCATGGCCATAAAGGGGTGGTGAAAGTATCTTGATACATTTACAGGGTCAAGAGAGCAGAGTTCTCCTGGTGTTTCATGTCTATGCCTTCTTTGTTTTGATTTGCTATGCGTAGGAAGTTGTGCAAGTCCTCCCATGCACAACTCAAAGCGACAAACCATGTGGGTGGGCCAAGGTTCCTTAGCATACACCATACATCAGCGTGACGTCGGAACTAGTATTCTTTTGTACTATGCATGTAAGCCAAGAGATTTGTGATACTTGACTGCAAAACTTCATCTTTGTATTTTATCTTTTGAAGCAGTTGGGTAGCAGACATGTTTAAAAAATGGGAACCGGTTTTCAATGTGTGTGCAACTCCATAACATAGAGTTGCGAGTTCACTTTCAAACAGGAGGTGGAATATGTATTCAACGTTTTGTCTGAATCTGGTGTCTTTAGAATACATTTGTAAAGAGCGGTATTCTGACGCACATCTTTCATCATATCCTCCCCCTTTTTCTGTAGGAAAGAGTAGAGGAAAGGCTTGTGCGCTTCTACACTTTTTTCCCATATGCTGATTGGCGGTCCTTTCGCTTGATGCATTTGATACATTTCTAGTGCATCGTCTATTGTGTCTTTGGAGTATAGTGGGTCAATTGTATACTGGTCTAAAATATTGAATGCTGTAGTAGGATCTACAAGTTCAAATTGACCAGTTAGTGAGGAATCCTAAATTATTCTCGTGGTTTCCCTTAGGTTTTGTTCAATGTTTATTTCTTTGTAGTTCTCCTTGGTCTCTTGAAGATATTGTAGGGCTTCTCTAACTTTGTTTATCTACTAGTTGTTGCCAATTCTTTTTGTCTTTCGTTGGTACATCATTCACTAGGGTAATCAAAGATTGATCTATTGGCCGTTGCTGTGTCTACATTTTGTTTAAGATCGAATGGCAAATAAACTACTTTGCCACGAATGCCTGTTAGTAATTTAGAAGGAGGCAATTTGGCTGTTTTGGGTTGACAACGTATTATAACTTGAAATGGGTGTGCTGTTTGGATTATAATGCTCTCATACAATTTAAGCTGTTGGAGATGTTTTGGAAGTGGTAATATTTCCAAGTTAGTTGTGATAGCCCGTGAAGGCATTTGGTTATTATCAAGCTTTGTATTGCAGTATGTGCAAAGTATTGAGGGGTTAGTAATTTAGTATTTGTTTTCTGCTATAAGATATAGAGCTAATTGGAACCATTGGGATTCCTCATTGTCTTCTATTTTGTAAGTTATATCTACAGTTTTGGTGCTATTTTTATAAAAAATGTTCTGTGACAACACAACCTTGCTTTGGTACTTCAGCAGATGTGCTTTTAAGCTTTGCTATGACTTTTTTGTATGTGTTTATTAGAAGATTGGAATTTGTAAGGTTTTTGCTACTCTTCTCTAAAGTTACTTGATTTTCTAAGTGAGCTTCACTTCCAAAATACTTACTTTGGATGTGGTCTATTTGTTGAAGGAGTTCTTTGGCTGTGCCATGTAGCAGAATGTTATTAAAATGTTGCAGTTATAAAGCAAGACCTTTTGCATAGTACAGTCTCTGGAGAAGATTCAGTATAGTGGAATGGTGTGTTGCTAACATTCTGATGTGGTGGAAGGTGCTTTTGCAAGCAGGTCCTTAAATGCAGGCCAATGAATGTCCTCGCAATCCAGTGTAATTGCACACTGGACAGGAGTCCGTGGTTTGCAAAGTTTTTATTCTAATTCTCTCTTTTACTTTCACATAGTGATTGAGGAATTGGCAAAAAGGTTTGAAGGATTGTTTCCATATGCTGCACATTGAGGTGCAGGTCCATTTGTAGACTGGACGGATTGTTGGGGACATTTTTTCAATGACGCTTTCTTGTGCTGTAATGGCATGGTCTACCATTTCATACCCTCTGCCACTACTATGTATGGCAGTTGGGTTTTTCTGCTCTTGTTTATAAGCCTCTTCATTGAAATATGGTTCTGTGCTGCGTGTGTGAATCCATTCACTTGCACAGAAGTTTGCAAAGGTATCTATGTTGACATTGCACATGTTTAGAAGTATTTTTTGTAGTTTACTGATTAATTTTGTTAGTGCTTTCATTCTGGTTATAATTAATATAAACAATTTGCTTTTGAGGAACATTGCGCTGTCAATGAGGGCTTCCAGGATTACTCTTCTGCAGTCATTTTTAAGGCTTGAGCGTGACTTTTCTTTTGTTTTTATAAGACACTCTATGTACTTTTGAAGTACTCTATGGTGGAACATTTTTTGTAAAATACATTTTTGGAAATGCCTAACTGTGGCTACGTTAATATTGCATACTTGGCAACATTCTGTGACCAAAAAGATGTAGGATTTTTCAAGTTTCGAAAATAATAATTCCCCAGTGCTTCGCGTTGTTCTGCATCTAGCAGCTGGACGCTCACCGTGTCTGCTCCTGCATCCTGACTTCTGCCACGCTTGCCAGCATCCTGGATCACCTGCAAAGGAAGAGAAGAAGAGAACAGAAGAAGGAAAAGTCCTTCCCTGCTAAATCCGCATCCCGGAGACATCTCGCCGACAATCCTGAAAAGGAAGACTTTAATTTAAAAGCTCATCGCGTCGATCGCTGCAGCGCCGCATTCCACTCACCTTTACAGGGCACCTCCATGTTCAGCAGCGATCATCCGGATTCGCAGTCACGCCCCAGCGCCTAGGGAGAAAAAGACCAGAACTAAAGGTGAGAGAGAGAAGGGAATAAGGAAAGCTAAATCTCCATGTTAAGACTTACCTGTTGATGCATTCCCTCTTCATTTCGGGTCCGCGCCGCATCCTGGCATTTCCGGACCCCGGCCCCTAAGGGGAAAAAGAGACATCAGCGTTAATGAGCGAATGAAAAGACATTACCAAAAAACGCTCATTAAAGACTTACCTGATTTCTACAAGGATTTCACCTCTCATCTCGGGTCGGTGCCTGTTCCCCGGCATTCCGTACCCCGGCCCCTATGGGGAAAAAGACACTAGCATTAGTACATTAATGCATGGACACAAGGGGAACCTCTTATCAAAAAAACTTATCTGGAAGCCAAGCAAGTTTGGTTCTCACCAATCCGAAAATCCAGTGAAGTAACTGGATACCGACGCGCTCCTGCATCAGAAGCAGGATGGAGAGCTCGTCCTTCCAAACCCTAAGGTGAGACGCTACGAGAAATCACAGAAGGGTTTCAAGGAGGGTGAGAGGGGAAAGTGGGAGGCCGATTGTATTACCCCGCAGACAGTTAATCCCCTATTTTCGCCTACAGAAGGATACTTCTGCGAGCCAGACAAGCCAGATTTGGGGGCCCGGTCCAGTCCGTCTTCTGAACCCTGCGCATCACCTTAGAAGAGGTCACAGCAGCGCGAACCAGGCCAGCGCCTCCGTGGGAGTCAGGTGAGCGTAACAGAACGCAAAGCCTTCCTACAAATTCCCACCCAGGGGCTATGGAAAGTTCTGAGACTGATCACTTGGCCCATTTACTGGGGGAATTACGGGCCGAAGTACATGCTGCTCGTCAAGAGACTAATGCCCTCAGGAGGGAATTAATAATATCAAAGGAAAGAACTGATGACCTGGCCAGACAGCTTTTGCAAGGTCAAGCTGGGCAAACTCCTCTACCCGGTTCCGGAGGGAACCCTGCTCCTGTGGTTTCCAGTAGCCCTGTGCAGATTAATCTACCTAGAAACATGCCGCTGGCCCCACCCGAACGCTTTGCTGGGGACCCCAAACAATTCGCCGTATTCATGAATCAGTGTCGTTTGCACTTCCTATGCAGACCTGGGGCCTTCCATAATGATCAGACCAAGGTAGCCTTTGTATTGTCATATCTCAGCGGCTGCGCTGCCGATTGGTCAGTTCCACTGGTTACTCAAGATGACCCGATTCTCCGTGATTTTCAAAGGTTTCAAGCAAGCATGGAAAGGTTATTTGCTCGACACTCTCAGGGGCAGGCTCTGGATGACGAATTTCTATCCCTGCGACAGGGCAATCAAGACCTCCTATCCTATATTGCAACCTTTAATAGACTAATTGTGGAAACGGGATGGCCAGAGGATAAAAGAGTCACGTTGTTTTATCGAGGCCTTCGCGGAGAACTTAAAGATGTCTTGGCCCAAGTTGTAAATCCGCCCCAAGAATGCACAGAGTATATAGACTTAGTGGTCCAATTGGATCACAGACTTCAAAACAGAAAAGCAGATCGGTCCAGGTTTGAGACCCGGGTGTTGGTCAAGACCCATGCTAATCCCAAGGGAGTTGATGTCTCTGAGCCTATACAAATTGGAGGGGTTAAAGGACCCTTAACTCAAAAGGAACATGAAAGGAGACGCAGTTAAAATTATGTCTTTATTGTGGGAATTCTGGACACTTTCTACGAGATTGCCCGGCAAAACCGCCCCGAAAGGCGGTAGGAGCCGCTGATAAAAACCATGAAGACTGTTTCGGGAAACGACTCCGCCCGACAAGTGTAGGGGTCCGCTTGCCGAGCTTGATAACTAACTCTCAGACCTCGCATTTCATTGTGCCAATGGTTCTCGTAGATCCAGAACAGCCTAAGCGGTTGCATGCAATAAAGGCATACATTGATAGTGGGGCTATTGGAAACTATGTGGATTGTGAATTGGTCTCTAGGATTAACCTCCCTCTCCGTCCTAAAACCAGCAAAGATGTCATCACCACAGTCGATGGAACTGAAATTGCCTCTGGACCGGTAACACATTCCACTACTGAGGTGACTCTTATTGGTCCCGACGGCCATCGGGAGGATGTTGTGTTTGATGTAATCAAGGCTCCACAGTTTCAGGTTATTCTTGGAATCCCTTGGTTAGAGACACATAATCCTCTAATTGATTGGCGAGCTAAGGCAA
Organism: Ambystoma mexicanum; assembly: GCF_040938575.1. NCBI lineage: Eukaryota > Metazoa > Chordata > Amphibia > Caudata > Ambystomatidae > Ambystoma > Ambystoma mexicanum. The sequence continues at coordinate 135,285,695 of NC_090929.1, forward strand.
TAACCTTCCCGGATTGTACACAAACCTGCTACCCAGAAAACCTGAAGATTAATCTAGCATCTGTAACCTCTGCCTCCTTGCAACTACCTCTGGAATACCAAGACTTTCAGGACGTCTTCCAAAAGGAACAGGCCAACACGTTACCTCCTCACAGATCGTACGATTGCCAAATCGATCTGGTGCCCGGTGCACAACCCCGTGGTAGCAGGATTTATGCCCTTACCGAACCTGAGAATCTGCATTAGAGACAATATTTGGATCAATACCTAGCTAATGGTTTTATTCGCCCGTCAAAGTCCCCGGCATCCTCGGCTTTGTTCTTCGTGCCCAAAAAAGAAGGCGACCTTAGAACTTGTATCGATTACCGCGCATTGAACCAGATAACGGTTAAAAACCGTTATCCTCTGCCTCTGATCCCTGAACTCCTTGACCAGGTGAAGGACGCTTGCATATACACCAAGTTAGATCTCCGGGGGGCTTATCATCTGGTACGAGTTAAAGAAGGCGACAAATGGAAAACTGCCTTCCATACTAAATACGGATTATTCGAGTACCAGGTGATGCCTTTCGGATTGTGCAACGCGCCGGCTGCCTTCCAATACTTCATGAATGATGTCCTTCGGGAACTCATCGATGTTTGTGTTGTCGTATATATCGATGACATTCTGGTGTACTCCTCTTCGGAATCTGATCACAGAAAACACGTCAGGGCAGTACTTGAAAAACTGCGCCAACACAAACTATTTGCTAAATTGGAGAAATGTGTTTTCCATACCACAGAAGTCGAGTTTCTAGGTTTCATCCTGACACCCAAAGGAGTCCGAATGGACTCAAGAAAAGTGGATGCCATCCTCAAATGGCCATCACCTAGCTCTGTAAAAGGGGTTCAAAGCATGCTCGACTTTGCCAATTTCTATCGCAGGTTTATCCCGGAATTTCACGCGTGGTACAACCCATTACTGCACTCTTGAGGAAAAATAAACGTTTTGAATGGTCTGAAGAAGCCGAGCAGGCCTTTCAGGATTTAAAAGCTAAGTTTACCTCCGCACCTATATTGAAACACCCGCGTCCAGATCTCCCTTATGTCGTCGAGACTGACGCATCCAGCCTAGCCATGGGAGCTGTCCTGTCCCAAAGAGATCCCGAAACCAACCAACTGCATCCCGTAGCATTTTGGTCCAGAAAATTCTCAGCACCCGAGGTTAATTATGCAATCACGGACAAAGAACTGTTAGCCATTAAGTCCGCTTTTAAAGCCTGGCGGCATTTTCTGCTTGGCGCTTGACATACCATCACAGTGATCACTGATCACCGGAATTTACAGTATTTGAAAACCGCCAAGGCTCAGTCATCTTGGCAGCTCCGATGGGCTTTGTTTTTCGCTGAATTTGATTTCGTGATTACCTATCGACCTGGCTGCAAGAATGGCAAAGCAGACGCCGTTATCCCGAATTGGAATGGGAGAATCTGATACAAACTCAGAACCAGTACCAATAATTCCCGAACAGAGGATTCTAGGCATGACTTCGTTACAGACGCTTGAAGACATTCAAGCCAGAGTGAAACAACTCCTGGACCCTACAACCTTACAGGAATGGATTCAAAAGGGATCAGACTTTACCATAGATAATGGTTTACCTTATTTCCAAGGACGCTTATTCCTGCCACATAAGGAATTACACGAACTAGTTATTTCCGGTTATCATGATACATTAATAGAGGGACACCCCGGTATTGCCAAGACAGAGGAAAAGGTGAAACGACAATTTTGGTGGCCCTCTTGGCGAAAAGATGTGAAATCTTTTGTGATGTCCTGTGGTGTTTGCGCCCAAAATAAAAGACCAGCCGGTCTCCTTCAACCTCTAGACATACCACCAGCACCCTGGCACACCCTATCAATGGATTTTATTACAGACCTGCCTCCTTGTTCGGGGTACAATACTATTCTGGTAATTGTGGATTTGTTTTCCAAAATGGCCCACTTTATTCCTTTGAAAGGTTTACCTTCAGCTTCTGTCCTAGCCGAAGAATTCCTCGAAAATATTGTTCGGCTACATGGATTCCCATCTATACTAATCTCTGACCAGGGAAGCCAATTCATTTCCCACTTCTGGCGCAAATGTTGTCAAATGGCGCAGATCGACGTAAGATTATCGACCAGTCACCACCCTCAGACCGATGGTCAGACCGAGAGGACAAATCAGACCCTTGAACAGTACTTACGGTGTATGTTACAGCAATCTGAAAGCAACTGGAAAGACATTCTTTGGATAGCCGAATACGCATATAATAATTCGGTACACTCTGGAACTGGCCACAGTCCTTTTTATACTTTGTTTGGGCATCACCCTCGAACCTCAAACCTTGACTCACCTCAGAACCTCGGAATGCCTGCAGTAGAACATCTGCATTCTACAATTACCCAAGCCTTCAAAGAGGCAACTACGCATTTACAACAAGCCAAGAGAAAATACAAGGAGAATGCTGATCTACATCGGAGTGAAGCACCTCCGTATCAGATTGGGGATCAAGTGTGGTTACCTACCAGACATTTACCACTCAAAGGGCCTCAAACTTTTAACCCAAAATATCTGGGACCTTATTCTATTACGGCAATAATTAACCCAGTGGCTGTTAAACTTGATTTACCAGCTAGTATGCAAATTTACCCTGTTTTTCATGTGTCACCTCTGAAACCAGTGGTACCCGGAACCCGACTACTCAAACCTCCAGAACCTATTCTAATAGATGGGGAGCCCGAATTCGAAGTGATGAACATTTTAGACTCAAAAATGTTTAGGTCAAAACTGTTCTACCTAATTGATTGGAAGGGGTACGGACCTCAGGAGAGGTCGTGGGAACCCAGCGACCATGTGCATGCACCTCGATTAGTCAGGAAATTCCACCGACTCTTCCCAGACAAACCAAAACCCCCGGAGGGAACAACCTTGGGAGGGGCCTTGGGGGGGAGTGCTGTCATGATGCCCGCTCCCGGGGAGCCGGTTCAAGCCCGGCGTCCCCGAAAGCGGACATCCAGTCCCCAAGGAAGGACCCAGCAACCCCATATAGGGGCCCTTTGGACAGTGTCCTGGCGCCTATGGCGCCAGGCTCATAAAAGACATCAGTCCTGGCGCCATAGGCGCCAGGCTCATTATGGGAATGCTTGGGTGCACTTAACTGATGCAGACCATGCTGCAGGATCTCGGCCTCCTTGAGGCCTGAAAGGAACTACTTTACCTGTGGGACTAATTTACCATCCGGGTGTGGTCGGGGAAGGATACATACCTGATTGGAGGAAGGATACATACCTGGAACTTCTTCCAAGGCTATTTAAACCCCACCCGAACAGCCACACGTGCTTCGCGTTGTTCTGCATCTAGCAGCTGGACGCTCACCGTGTCTGCTCCTGCATCCTGACTTCTGCCATGCTTGCCAGCATCCTGGATCACCTGCAAAGGAAGAGAAGAAGAGAACAGAAGAAGGAAAAGTCCTTACCTGCTAAATTCGCATCCCGGAGACATCTCGCCGACAATCCTGAAAAGGAAGACTTTAATTTAAAAGCTCATCGCGTCGATCGCTGCAGCGCCGCATTCCACTCAACTTTACAGGGCGCCTCCATGTTCAGCAGCGATCATCCGGATTTGCAGTCACGCCCCAGCGCCTAGGGAGAAAAAGACCAGAACAAAAGGTGAGAGAGAGAAGGGAATAAGGAAAGCTAAATCTCCATGTTAAGACTTACCTGTTTATTCATTCCCTCTTCATTCCGGGTCCGCGCCGCATCCTGGCATTTCTGGACCCCGGCCCCTAAGGGGAAAAAGAGACATCAGCGTTAATGAGCGAATGAAAAGATATTACCAAAAAACGCTCATTAAAGACTTACCTGATTTCTACAAGGATTTCACCTCTCATCTCGGGTCGGTGCCTGTTCCCCGGCATTCTGTACCCCGGCCCCTATGGGGAAAAAGACACTAGCATTAGTACATTAATGCATGGACACAAGGGGAACCTCTTATCAAAAAAACTTACCTGGAAGCCAAGCAAGTTTGGTTCTCACCAATCCGAAAATCCAGTGAAGTAACTGGATACCGACGCGCCCCTGCATCAGAAGCAGGATGGAGAGCTCGTCCTTCCAGACCCTAAGGTGAGACGCTACGAGAAATCACAGAAGGGTTTCAAGGAGGGTGAGAGGGGAAAGTGGGAGGTCGATTGCATTACCCCGCAGACAGTTAATCCCCTATTTTTGCCTACAGAAGGATACTTCTGCGAGCCAGACAAGCCAGATTTGGGGGCCCGGTCCAGTCCGTCTTCCGAACCCTGCGCATCACCTTAGAAGAGGTCACAGCAGCGCGAACCAGGCCAGCGCCTCTGTGGGAGTCAGATGAGCGTAACAGTTGTAAGAGTACCTGTGTGTGTAGATGTGTGAAGGGCTTGGTTCAGTGCGTAATTGTAGTATGCATGAATAAGTAAGGACATTATCATGTTTTCACGAAAGCGGGTGTTATGATTCTGGTGTTCAGATGCGAATACAAAGAGTGTACCTGCTGAGGTGCAATGGGTAACAGTGAAGTAAATGCTGTTTGTTTGGAAACAATTTTGCAAGCTAGTATAGAGCTACACTGTACTGTATGACTAACATAAAGAATACTACTACACTAGTGCATTTATTTTGTAGGATGTGAAGACTACTTTTCTTCTCGTAGTTCTCTTCCAGGAGAGAGGTTGTTGTCTTTCAGGAGGTTGTTCTTCACTGAAATTGGGAATAAAATTAGTGGGTATGTGGGGTTAAAACAAAGTAATTGTAGTACAAGAAGACATTATTTTGCACTTTAGGAGGAGTTGTTGGGAAGAAGAGCTAGTAACAATGCACGTGATTACGAGTATGGTTGTAACAATGCCGTTGCTGCAGACGTGTTGCCACCAGATTCCTAATAATTGTTTGGCAGCTAGCTTCCCAGTGTCACTAGGATATTACACGTAATGTTGGATTGGAAAGTCAGATGGTGGAAAATGTTAGTCTCTATTTGTGTACAGTTGCATAGTACTGTATGGGAATGGGGACCTGGGAGCACCGGCAGCATTGGAAATGGGGCCGGTGGTACCCATGATAAGTATGCCCCTTGGGGCTGGAGTTTTGAAAGTGTGGGAGCTGTTGTTGCACTATTTCTATTAGAAATGGTGCACTGCAAATCCTACTTGCAGAGAAAAATTGAGACGCCAAGAAGCATGTACAGATTAGAAAGGTGAATGTTAGTGTGTGCAATTTCATTAACTTTCCCACACATGCATGCTTGGTATTTGAATGCTATTGCAATATGTTGGTGATATCGTTTGCATTGTGTGTAATTTATTTATTAAAAATTACACAGAGAACTGCTGTTAATCTACACATGCATTTATGTGTTTTCCTTAAAATGGTGCTGAAATGAATAGTTTTAAATGCTTTGATTTCTGTCATTTTTCATTCCATGTATATGCCATGCTTTAGTAACATACATGCACTTTTCATTTTGAGTGTGCATTGTAGGAGTTTTAGTGCCACTTTGTTCCTGGGAGAAGTGGTTTTAAAAGTGTCAGAATGAAAGAAGAAAATAACAGTTTGTACATTAGAATGGGTGAAATGTGAAGCATGCATGTCTTGCTAATATATTGAAGTTTCACACAGGATCTGGCACTTAAACATGCTGTGGAAATGTTTCAAATGCAGTTTTCTTTTATTTCACAAAAAAGACACAGGCCCTCATTACGACCCTGGCGGAATTCGCGGTGCAAAATGCACCGCGGAGCATGGCGGAAAGCCGCCGATAGCGCCATGGGGGTTGGCGGATTTACCTCCCCATGCCGACCTTGGCGGAGCGGTAAATCCCCAATCCCCATTTTACCCTTCCCCATTCCCATTCTTGCCCCATAGGGTATAATGGGAGTGGGGAAGGAGTTAATTACGCCGCCGTAAAGTACGGCGGCGTAATTAACAACAAGGTCCCTTAGCGCCATGGTTTTCTCCGCCCGGTAAAACCAGGCGGAGAAAACCTCCATGGCGCTAAGGGAACTCGTAGTAGGGCGGACGGGTCCGCCGCGATTACCGCTGGCGGTATCCCACTCCGCCAGGGTCGTAATGAGGCCCACAGAGTGCTGCTGAAATTGCAAATATGTGTTTCATAATTTATGAAAATGTTTATTAAAAGAAAACTGTGTAAGCACCAGCGTTGTAAGTAACTGCCACTTGATGTTAGGAGATGGGCCAAATGAGAGCATGATTATTGAGTAGGTTATGCAGCGTAAGTGGCAGGAACCCTGTTTAAATGCATTTGTAAAAGAGTTGGAAATATACTTTACAAAATATATGCATACCTGTAATATGTGTTGATGGATGCAGATGTGATTGAATCTGCAAATCGAAATCTTGGAGATTTGTATAGTTATTTCTGATGTAGGTGCTTTGGAATAACAGGAGACCTGTGCTCTGAGTGTTCAACAGTACATAAGTGTTCAACTGAGATGATAGAGTTAGACGTAGAGTTCTTGGATGGGATTGGTGGATGGGTGTGCGACTGCTTAAAAGTAGCCAATGAGGAAGTACTGCAATGAGTGAAGCAGAAAGCGAAGAAGGGCTGCCCTGTGTTACAGGGTCTGCAGTAGTCCGCGGACAGTGCGTGCCAAATCTAGGACTGTTCAGGATGCCTGGCATGGAAAGGGGACTCTGGGGATTAGCCAATTAGGTGTTCTGGTTGTGCTTTATAGGAAGAGAGGATATTCATTTTTTTCATTACTGTGCGTAGTGAAGATGGCTGTGGTTGCAGAGATGGAGAGACTCAATGTGTGGATAGTGGGGAGTGCTTTGTTACTAATCTGCAGAGGTATGCAGAGATAAGTGGTATTTCTGACAACCTTGGATTTTAGGGAGTGGAGGCTTTGTGGTATGGTGTACCTGGCTACATTTTGAAGGTGTGTTGGCACTTTGTCAAGATATGGCTGTTTTTAATACTCCAGATGTGCTTGTGGTGCACTGTGGACGACTGCATTTGGGGTATATTAGTGCAGTATCTTTGCAGAGTGCACTGAAGGAATTGCTAAAGGCACTAATGCTGATTTTTTCATCCGCAAAGGTGATATTTTCCCACATACCACCTACAGCACTATGGAACTGCCCCAAAGTCTTCTGTCCTCAGCAAGATGCAGAAAGGTGTCTTGTGAACAGAGCATATCTTCTTTTTTGTGCAGTGTTGGGATGTACTCTTGAGAATGAGAACATTAATTCTCATGGTGTGAATCTTTTGCTGCGGATGACATTTATTTACCAAATATTGGAAATGCAATTTTCCTTCATAATGTAAGGAATGCTTTCAAGAGGTTGATGTAAGCTGTAAGGTAAAAAAAACAAGAGAAAAGCCAAACACATTATAAAAAAGGTGTTTGTTTACAAGCCCCTTATAAAAAAGGCTCTTTTCAGAGCCACCACTGAGGAGAAAATACCTTACCTTGTGTTTAATTTGTCTCCCCAACCCTTCGAATTGGACGATCTGTCCACGGACACTGCGGTAGCCCGCGGACAGCACATGCCACATCCAGGGCTTTTGAGGATGACAGGCATGGAAATGGGACTGTGGAGCCCATGGGATTGGCTGATAAGGTTTCCTGGGTGTGGTATGCAAGGAGAGAGTGTGGCAGAAGGTCTGTATGCTGAGAGGAGTGCAGATGGCTATGTCTGTGTATTTCGTGACGCAGTGTGTATGGATTTTTGGGGACTTGTGGATCCATTGGTTGCAGGTGTATGCAGAGCAGTGTGAAGTGGCTGATCATCTTGGATTTCCTCATGTTGATGTGAAGTGGTATGGAGTGCACGGCATGAAGTGGGTGGACTTGCTCCCATTTTAGCGCAATTTGGTCACGCTCCAACATCCGGACATTATCATTTTTCATTGCGGATGAAACAGTTTAGGCATTTTACTGGAATTTCACTGCAGTTTGCAATGAAGGAGACATTTGGGAAAATGATGGACATGTTTCCGAACTCCCGAGTCATTCTTTCTCGCATTGCCCAGAGACAGATGTGGCTGCGCTCCAGTTCATTTGGTCCGCAAATGGAGAAAGCGAGGCGCAATGTCAACGAGGTTGTTTGTGCATTTTTGAGAGATGTTGGCATGTCGTCTTTCGATAATGAATTGATTAAATGTCATAGCACCAATATTTTTCCCAGAGATGGAGTACATCTTACTGATGCTGGCAATCAACTTTTTTTTCAAAATATCCAAAATGCTTTGAAGCACTTTTTGCAAATATAGCAAGCATTTTGCAGTAGTTGTTAACTTTAAAACTTGGAAAACACTTGTAAAAACAAAAAATACAAGAAAATGATCTTTTCAGGATATTTTCAGAGCCCCACCTTCTCACACAAAAGAGTGCAATGTTTTTGATGGCACCACTACCCACATTTTTTCAATGTCCGCGGACATCCACGGTATCCGAGGATTCTGCAGGCTGCGTAGGAGCCTGCACCTTTTTTTTGTATTTCTATTTTTGAACTGTGAAAGGTGGTTCTGAAAAGAACCTTTTATTTTTATTTTTTGTGTTTTATAATTTCTTTGGCTTTTTTACACAGTCTCTATTTGTTAGTCACACAAGAAAGGGGAGGAAGTGAAGGGAAGGGAGGGTAGGGAAGGGAAGGGCCACCAACCACAGGGAGGAAGGGGCAGTTGGAGAGAGGAAGATGTTGGGTGGGCCTTTCTTAGGTAAGGGACAGTGTTTCTCATGCTCCCGGACCGCAGCCTGTAAGCACTTTGAAACTGCTCCCCCCTGCCGAGTGGTGTGTCACAGTGCATAGAGAGCACTATCACCCTCAAAAGGTAAGGGTCGACTGCATACTGTATGGCCTGCGAGGCATCCACAGGGATCCTCTGCCCCACAGGAGTGTCTCTTGTTGTGGCAGGAGCAGATGATGAGGATCTGACAGTGGATGTCAACCTGCTCACCCCTTTGAAAGGTATGGCCCTCCGAACTGCTGCCTTGTGGTTAGATTTTAGGTGTAATGTCATGGAGGTGGTCCCATAGCTATACAGACCAGGCTTTCCGCGACTGAGTACACACTCAGTGCATCTTGATCGCATGTGCCTTCCAAACCAATGGTGGTAAAAAGCCTTCACACCCAAGACTTACGCTGGTAGCTGGTGACAGGGATTTCCACTACCTCATCCTCTTCTTCTTCTTGATCCCCCTCTGCATCACCATGCCTGTTCCCCTCTCCAGGCCCTCCAGAGGGTGGTGTTGGTGGAGCAGCTGCAGTAATACAGCAAAAGTGGTACCAGGAGAACGAGAAGGACTAACGAAGGTTAGCATAAGAATGTAAAAATCAAATCATTGTTTTCATTTTATTTAGATTTGTCTAAAAAACATAGAACATTTTAATCAATTCTTAAAAAACATTTTGCTAATCATGCATCCATACATTCACTCACTAATTCAATATCTAAAAGATATAAATGTGCTAAGAAGTTGCAAAAACTAGTTATTTTCTTCTCCATTATACTATTAATGGTTCCAAACAACTTGACATCGTTGATAACAGTTCATTCCAGACAAAATATCTGAAGCCATTCTCAAGAATGCAAAGAAAGCAGATATAGACAATCTCCTAATCAGCAGCAGGTGCTACTCCTGGAAAGCCAGAAACACAATCAGGCGCATCAGTGGGTGTGCCCTTTTATAGGGGTGCTGTCCGCTGACACTGAGCATTAGGTGGGGCTCAAAAAGTTACAAAAAGTCATTAACTCGACCAGGACATGGTCTGGGACCTCTGCAAGGGTGAAGTTTCAGGTTAAAAAACCCTGGATTGTCCAGAAATGCACTTTTTAACTGTACAGAAGTACGGACAGTGTCCGCATATACTCCCGATGCTCAGCATGGGTGTGGTCACATGATGACGTCCCCGGACATCTGCGGATAGGGCGGATAGGGCGGCTGTCTGAAGGGCACCTATTACACGGGATGCGGTGTGCGCATGCGCCCAGGTGTCTGCAGGACAGGGAAGGGGCCCCCAAACTAATTAAAAGTGCGACACGTGTGGGCAGACAGCTCAGGACAGACGCGTTGTTCAGGGGCTCAGGAGATCAGATGCGCATGCACCAGGTGTCCGCAGGACATGGAAGGGGCCCCCGAACTAATAAAACAGTTGTCTGCAGGACAGGGGCGGGCACTCAAACTATTTAAAAGTGCATCATGACTTTGCAGACATCTCTGGACAGGTGCACTGTTTGGGGGCACCTCCATTTTGGTTGCGGACAGCCGCGGACTCCAAATGAGGCATTTAATTTTTAATTAAAAAAAACACTCACACCAACAGTACACAAATAGATATTTATTAAGACAAACAAATACAATCGATTAGGAAAGAGATGGGGGATCAGAATGGGAAACATATATAGGGGAATTGGAGTTTTCTACAGACTGTTCATGATGGCAGGAAGGGATCGAGGTTTCATCCTAGTGTCATTGATTGAAGGAATTTGGTGGGGGTGATTGGCTGGGACAGGGGGAACAGGTACAAGTGGGGCAATGGTATTGAATATTGTCTTTAATATGACTTTTGACATATGTCATTAACTTTACAGAAATGGGCCCTCATTACGACCCAGGCGTTGGACCATGGTGCTAATAGCACCATGGTCCATGCCGGTAACTTACCGACTCCGCCATGGCGGAATGGGGAATTACCGCCCCATTCCGAGGTTGGCGGGCGGTAATTCCCCATGCCGCCATGGCCCTTCCCCATTCCCATTTTTGCCCCATAGGGCTCAATGGGAATGGGGAAGGCGCTAAGTACGGTGCCGCAAATTAAGGCACTGTTCTAAGCACCAAGGTCCCTTTGCGGGTTTGGTTTTTTTAACGCCTGCTAAGTGCCACCCGCAAATGGACCTCGTAATCAGGCGTTAAGGGTTTAACGGCGCCGCCACCTTTTACGGCGCCGTTAACCTCTTAACGCCTGGGTTGTAATGAGGGCCATGGTGTTCAGTTCTTTAATTTTTGCAGACAGACTTAACAGTTAATTTGCTGCATTTGGGGTTTGGGGCTGTGTGTGCCCATCTTCTTGCTCATTTATTAGAAATGTGGGCCCGCTTTCTTCATTTGCACTATGTACTGTTAAAAAGAAAAGCATGTTTTAGTGACATGTACAATAATTACATCTCTTTTTCTATTTCTTACACTCATTTCATCATGAGGAAATTTTCTTCTAACCACTCCAGGGTGCTTGCCAATTATGTTTAAATAAAACAATAATGCTATTTCTTACAAGTCATGCACATATAACAATATAGTGTACTTTCTACTTTTTGGAAGGCTTTCTTCTGAGTAGCTTGCAGTTGCTTCTGAGTGTGTACGCAAGGTCGCACTTAGGTAATACTGATAGATGTACAGTTCACTTTTGTGCTTGGTGCATTCCATTTTGTTGCGCAACCTATGATATTGTACTTCTGGTTTCATAAGTACAGAATTTGTATAGATATTTAATTTTTGAATGTGCTACATATATCTGTTATACTTTAAAGTACATGTCTATGTTCGTTGCAGGATATTATAATGTAAGGTAACCCCTGTGGTTTTGGGCAGTGTGAATTCTGTCCGGGGTCCGCGGACAGTTGCTCAGTCCCTGGGCTCTGTGGCTATCATGTTGGGGGCAGGAGGGCCAATATGATGTAAGGGACATGTAGAAAAATTAAGGGTATCCTGGTAAAAAACCCTTGAAATTCAGTGAAAAAGGGACGTTATGGTTAAGTTGCAGTAATAAAAATCTATCAAATTCACTGAAAATACTTTGTTAAAGGGACATTACGGTTAAGTTGCACTAATAAAAACCTAACAAATTCAATGGGAAAACTTTGTTAAAGGGATATTATGGTTACAAGTAAAATCGAAAACCCCCAGAAATTCACCAGTTATGGTAAACTAAGCAACAATATCCTTTATATCTTTCCATCACCGACTATGATTAACATCTCCGACAGCGGTGAAGAAAACGAGTGTCGAATAAGACTCCTATTGATGAATCCATTCGGCCCTGGAGGGTCGCATCAGGCTTCGGCCCACACAGTAGGGAAAGAGGGGGAAGGACATTGGAGAATGTATTTAGCCCTTTTCATACATTGTCTTCGCCTAGCTGCCATTTAATTTGATTATGGATAGAACCCCTTTCAAGTTCTGCTATAGTTGAAATAAAAGATTTCCGTAGGTTGACATGCACCTGGTGTGCAATCTCTGCATCCCATGAGACCATGTCGACGAGAACTGTCGGGCATGCAGGCTCTTTAAACGGAAGACGTTAAAGGACCGTGAAACTAAGCGCTGGGCCCACCACGTCATGCAGCCCGAGGCCCCCAATGACATAGAGGGTACCTACAATGATGGCAACAACGCTGTGTTTTCGGGCGGCAAAGGCGACGGGGAGATGTTTTTTTTCCCAAGCACAAGCCCCCGACCCCACCAGGCAGCCTTGTTACGGGGACGACCCCCGGCAGTGTCAGCGCTCACGCACCACCTACCACTAAACAAACAGCTAAGTTCTGTGACTCAACGCGTACAGTGACTAAGAGCCCACACACAATATCTAGGGAGAGGTTCACAAGCTCCATGTCCTCTGGGCACTCAAGGTCCTGATTGCCACATGACAGCACAGACATCATGCCTAAATACGCTCCCCGAATGTCGCACGTCGGCAGATGAGACGTCGGGTCACTCCACAACTGAAATCGGCGAAAAGCTCTATACAGTTGCGATTAGCCCACCTGGTTAAGAAACACGTCCCGAAAAACCTGCAAAAGGGGAAAGAGTCCAGGAAGCACTCTTCTAAGACCCCTCAAAAGGAAGAATCCCTTACAACACACAGGGAGAGAGACTCTCTTTCACATAAGGGAAACGATTGTCATCACCATGAGGGGGAGTCCTTGTCAGCAGCACTAAGGAACAAGGAACAGCCCTAACCTCAGGTCCCAGTTACACCTCATGTTCAGGGACTTCCACTAGACCCTATGTCCATTCCAAGCTCTGCCACATGGACATGCAAGGATATTGATAGAGTCATGAGAAGGATGACTTGTGTGACAAACTTTTCCAAAAAGAACCCTGATTCTTTACAGAGCTTAAAAAACACCCCTCCCACAGCACCTGCCTCAACCTCTCAAACCTCTGCAGATGCCCCTACTTCTCAGCCCCCTACTAAAAGGGCTCATCCTGATACCCTGGCTATTCCATCTCAGCAGGAGCCACCCTTTATTGATCTGTATGACCCAAATACCGACACTGAAGACCTCTATAGAGTTCAGGAGTGCGAAGAACAAAATGATGGTGATGACGAGGAGGAGGATATGTATAACATAGCCTCTCCTGTCACCATAGACCCCCAGTGGCAGATTCGCCCATAGGCAACCAGCCCCTTCTAAACGACATGCTCATTAAAGTGGCTGAGCACTTCCAGATAAAAACACAGGAAACGCAAAAAGACAAGGACTTTGTTGAGGATATTCTGAGGGATAAGAAAGCCATCACGCAGTTTATGCCCATCCTGCAATCCGTCCAGAGGAGGATACAGCCTTCTTTGGAAACACCTAACCAGACGCGTGCGGTTAATCCATGTATCCAAAAGCTCTTCCGTCCTGCCCCCACAGACCCTCTTTATATCAAGGGACAGCTCAAACCAGACTCTCTTGTAGTAACAACCACAAGAAAGAGAGCGGGAACACCATTAGCCTTGTCTGAGGCACCACCGGATAAAGAGAGCAAGAGACTATACTCCATGGGGTGGAAACTAGCCATTTCTGCTGCCTTTCAGGCAAGAATAGCTAATAATACAAATCTTCTGGTGAGTTATGACTGTCATAAGTGGGACGAAGTGTCTGCGCTATTGTCATCAGCTACTGAACCCCTTAAGACACAATTTGCCCAGGTAGCAGCAGAGGGCAGAGCAGTCTCTAACTGCATTCTAAAAAATAATTTCGACGCCGCTGACAATGCGGGCAGAATAATGGTGGAAGGAACTATTCTTAAGCACCCTGCGTGGCTTCGCCAGTCCAGCTTCAAGCAAGAGACTCAAGCTACGCTTCTTAATATGCCTGTTGAGCCCAACTTCCTCTCTTAATATGCCTGTTGAGCCAAACGTCCTCTTCGGGAAGCCCGTTGAAGACGCCCTGAAATCTGCAAACGATGAGTACGACACTCTAAAGTCTTTGGGACAGTTTACACATAAACCCACAGGACAAAGAAGGAATAATAATAATTTTCGTTGCTTTCGGAGATAAAATTCTCAGAAGGGTTCAGGCTATGGTCAGAATCAGGGATCATCCTGGGGTAACAATCAAGGCCAAGCACAGGGTTATCAAAGGGGACAGAGCCGATCTCGCGGCTATGTGAGGTCCTCCACTTCTAGAGGTGGAGCCACACCTCTAAAACAGTGACTACCCTCTTCAGGTGCCCTCCCATGCCTCTCCAGTAGGAGGGCGTATTTCAAACTTCACCCAAGCATGGGAGGGAATCACCTCAGACAAATGGGTGCTATACACCGTGGCAGGCGGTCATTGTGTGGAACTAATCCAGCAACCCCGTAACCATCCCCCGCGCCAAAAGACACACTCGAAGGAAGAACAACACATCCTTCTCAAGGAAATCGCAACGCTGCTCCAAAAGAACGCCATAGATGTTGTCCCGGCAAACCAGGTAAACAACAGTATTTATTCAACCTACTTCTTTGTGCCAAAAAAATATCTAACTATGTGCACAGCATTAAACCTACGCCCTGCAAACACCTATGTCAAGCCACAAAAATTCTGCATGACTACGCTACAAGAAGTACTACATGGCAACATTGGATATGAAAGATGGTTATTTTCATATTTCAATTTTCCCAGCGCACAGAACATTTTTGCGGTTTAAGATAGCAAACCAGCACTACCAATTCAAGGTGCTACCCTTCAGAATAGCATCCGCTCCAAGGGTATTCACAAAGGTACTGGCGGTGGTGGCAGCGCACCTGCGCAGGGAGACAATCCCAGTGTACCCTTACCCGGACGACTGGCTGATTACAGGGGAGAACCCCCAGATTTGCAGGAGAAACATTCAAAGATCTTCTCTTTCAATTGGACTTCTCAATAAACAAGAAGGAAATCAAGCCTAGTGCCAAGCACAACCAAACAGTTCCTAGGAGCTTTAATAAACTCAAAGGAGGCTTTAGTCTTTCTTTCAGAGGAAAGAGTCCAAAATAGGTTACTGCAAATACCTCATTATTAGACCGGCCGTCTGATAAGCGTATGCAAAGCTGTGCGTTTGCTAGGCTTGATGGCATCTTGCATTTACCTGGTACCGCATGCACGCCTGCGCATGCACCCCATACAGGAATAGTTGGCGAAAAAGTGGTCTCAGGCAAGCGGTCAGTGGGACGATCTACTGGTCGTTTCACCAAACTGGTACAAAACCTTTGCTGGTGGACAAGGGAGAATCTGTTGAAAGGCAAACCCTCACACGATCCAGAAGTGCAAGCAATAGTTACGACAGATGCCTTGCTTGCCAGGTGGGGGGCGCATCACCGTCATCACACAGCTCAGGGTCTGTGGACTCATGCCCTGGTGCAGAACCACAACAATCTGCAAGAACTACTGGCAGTATTCAGGGCCCATTTTATTTATTTATTTGTATTTATTTGTTTGTATAGCACTGCAGCCTGCAGGCATCAGGGCGCTTTTCATAAAGACAGGGACGTAGTGATGGGACAACAATTAAGTGTGTGTGGATCAGTTTAGATGGTGCTCAATTTAGAAGATGATTATTTAAATAAGGAGGTTTTAAGTTTCTTTTTAAAACATTTCAGATTCGATTCGGTTCTTAAAGTCTCAGGTAGTGTGTTCCATTTCGTTATAGCTTTGGTGGGGAAAGCCCTGCACAAGCCATTTGATTTTTTTGATGGCTTGGTCTGTAAGAGACCTTTGTTCATGGATCTGAGATTTCGAGTTGGTTTGTATCTCTTGAATTGCTTTTGGAGGTATATAGGTCCATTTCCATTTGTGGAGCGGTGAACCAACATCAAGGATTTCAATGTGATTCGTTCCTCTATTGCTAGCCAGTGCAAGTCCCTCCTTTCTCCTGTGATCTGTTCTCTTTTTGTTTTGTCGCTGATGGTTCTGACCGCGTTGTTCTGGCATTCGAAATGCAGCTAACAAATCAGTCCTCATCGACAGTACTACGGCGATGTTTTACATCAACAAACAGGGGGGCACACATTCTCCAAATCTGTCCAAACTAGCACAACAAATTTGGAAATGGGCACTCCAATGGAAGACATTCCTATCCTCACAACACGTTCCAGGGGAACTCAATACACCAGCAGACTCACTAGGCAGAGATGCCCTACCAGAGGAACACGAATGGCAAGTAGACACAGAGGTCGTAGACCATCTCTTCTCTCAGTGGGGTTACCTCATGCTAGACTTGTTCACTGCAAGTGAAAACAAGCAATAATTAGATTTCGCGTCCAGGTTCCCCCAACCAGGCTCCAGGGGGAACGCCCTATGGATGAACTGGTCAGGGAGATTTGCTCACGCTTTTCCACCCACTCCTCTCATGAACAAGGTGGTGAAAAAGATTCAAAAGGAACAAGTGACGCCCATCCTAGTTGCTTTGGGCAAACCAGCCATGGTATCCACATCTGCCCAAACTAGTGATGTGCGATCCCATCAAACTCCCATGCCAGACCAATTTACTCACTGAACACCGGGGAATAACGGTGCACCCTCAACCTCATTCTATGAACTTGGTAGAGTGGGTCCTGAAGTCATAGGGCCTCATTATAACTCGCCTGGTATGGAAACAACGGTGGCGGTAAACCCGCCGCCACCATTGTTTCCATGCCGGGCGATCACAACTCCTGCAGGCGGAGGCGTCAAACCCGCCCGGTCTGACCTGGCGGGTTTAACACCGCTTGCCTGCAGGCAGACGAGGAAACACCGGCACCATCATGAGATGGTGCCGGTGTTTCCATGATACCCATCCCCATTGAGTCCTATGGGACTCAATAGGAATGGGGATTAACACCATTCTGCCTCTGGAATTCCTGGGACACCGGGGTTGTAATGCCCCAGTAATTCTGGGAGTCACGGAGGCGGAATGGTAATACGAGTCCGGCGGTAACCAGGCGGTTTTACCGCCTCGGTTACCGCCGGACTCGTAATGAGGCCCATAGAGTTCGGACATCTTAATCTACCGCAAAGGTGTATGGATATCCTAAAGGAGGCACAAAAAACTAACACAAGACACTGTTATTTTGACAAGTGGAGGCAATTTGTCATTTGGTGCCAGTCTAAGCAAATAAACCCCATAGAATGTACCCCTTCTCCAGCATTGGATCTTTCATGGATTCACATGCTTAGAATATTCCCCGTCGTCAGACTGGGACCCCTCGGTACACATATATAGCCTTTTCCTATAGGAAAACTTCTGACACTTTTGTGTCCTATCTACGTCCTTTTGGGGCCCGCATACGCATGCCCCGTAGGACGTCGTGGTATAAAAGCCCCGCCCCTGCGGCTCCCTTCAGATTTCAACCGTCTCCAAAGTAGTGGGATCTCCTCGCATCGTCTTACTATTTTGTACAAGGTTGTGTACTTGAAGTTGGAGTTAGGTGAATTTTTCCTTCATGTCGGGAAAGGCGCTGTTCCGTCCGTGCGCGACGTGCGGCTTGAAAAAAGTTTACGAGGGGGGTGGACATATGGATTGTATATACTGTCTCCACCCTCATCATTCGGCTGATAACTGTGACATATGCAAAGGGTTTTCTCAAAAGACCCTCAAAGACCGAAATCGACGGCTGGTGGCATGGTTGAATGATGGAGCGGGGGCATACCCCCCTTCGGAGGTAGGCTCCACACAATCGGCAAAAACATCACACCGCGCTGTATCGTCGGAACCACCGGCGTAGAAATCTCGACCGGCGGAGAAAGAGTCATCTCGGAGTCATTCAGCTAAAGAATCTTCGACGAGAAAATCGTCATCTTCGTCAAAAAAGCATGACAAGGAAAGGCCGAAATCCTCCTCGGGCGATCACCATAGATCGACCACGAGTCGAGAGTCGGGTAAAAGCAGGCCAAGTGCACAAAAGGCGGGACGGCCTAAACCACCTGCTAAGCCACCGTCGTCGACGGCGGTCCAGTCATCGGCCTCCTCCCTACCACTGACGCACGTGGTATCTACCGTCCTGCCGACAACGACAGTGGCCTCGTCGACGGAGGTTCTACAGGAAGCCTGGAGGCCTGAAGTTTTCGATCCGATCCCTCCGGATAATTTTCTGCAGGAACAGGCAGTGTTGCTGTCCTCGGGAGAGGACGAGAGCAGGGGAATAGCTGGCCTGGCAGACCTCGGGCTACGAGTGGTTGACAAGTCGTCGACGAGGGGATCCGGAGTTCCGGTGTCTGACCCTCTTCTGAATCCTCAATCTGTTTTGTCGTTGGAGGTTCTGTCCACGCTTCAGTCTTTATTAAAGTAGTTGGACCAGAGGCTACCTGAGGTAAACCTGCCACAGTCATCCGTCGACGAGCCGGGCCCGTCCACCGACTCACTTACGCACGCCAGTCTCAGCACCACAGGCACCCCAAGAGGAAGGTGAGCTGCCAGATTCGGATTCTGACAGAGGAGCCATGTCGGATATCTCCTCATCACCCTCCAGGGATCCAGCCTGGGAGTCAGAGGTGGAATTAGAAACCCCAAGGAGCCCGGCTCAGCCGTCCCCCCCGGATGATATTGCATCATTCCATTCTATGATGGAGAAGGCGTGTAAGGAATTCGGTTTGTCCCAGGAGGAAAAGAAAAAGGACTGTTTTCTTTTCGACCACATGGGTAATAGAAGGAGGTCAGTGTTTTCAATACCCATACTAGATCATGTGTGGAAGGAGGGTTTGCAGACAATGCGTCACCCCTTTTCGGAACCGGCAGTAAAAGGTCACCTTGAGAAAAAATGTAAGGCTCCAGAGTCTACCCCCCAAGTGCTTATCCAGCCAACCAACGCCTGAATCGGTGGTGTCGGCGGCAGCGGTGAGGAAAGCTAAGGCCCAGTACAAGTGCACGACTCCGCCTGAAAACGAGGCAAGACGTCAGGATGCCTTCGGCAAAAAAGTGCTATCTGTGGGAGCAACTACAGTAAAGGCTGCAAACTCTCTGGCTATTGTAGCCAGATACGACAGAGAAATGTGGCACAGGCTGGCTCCGTTGCTGGATCATCTTCCGGAAGAGCATAGGAAGGCGGCGATGTTACTCGTCCGAGAGGGTGAGGAAGCCTCCAATCACGCAATAAACATCGCGGTGGACCTCGCTGAATCGGGCTTCAAGCAAGTCAATAATGGGGTCGTGTTACGACGACAGTCATGGCTTAAGTGTACCTACTTCAGACCGGAGGTACAATACAAAGTATTAGATATGCCCTTTGAGGGAGACCTTCTATTCGGAGAGAAAGTAGATGAGGCCCTGAAGGGAATGAAAGAGGACTCTGACACGGCACGTTCATTGGGTGCCCTCCAGAGTGGCCGAAGCTACAAGTCTTTTCGTCCCTTTAGAGGGGCTTCAGGTAATTCCAGATTCTCTGCGTCAGGAGACAGATCCTTCAGTAGGTCGGCGTACCTCTCCCAGGGATACAGGCGTGCTTCTCAAGCAGCAAACCGACGCCGGAACTTCCAGACCTCCAGGAAGAGACCATCCTATCCGTCTTCGTCGAGAGAGAAGCAAAACAAACATCAGCAATGACGAGCAACACACCGTACTGGGAGGAAGAGTATCAGCCTATGTCGACGAATGGGAACGAATAACGACAGATCAATGGGTGCTGGACACAATAAGGAACGGACATTCTCTACAATTCAAGCGCAGCCCTCCGCACATTCCACCTGCATTCGTCGCTCATTCCCATCTGAGGGTACTGCAACAGGAGGTAACACTCATGTTAGCAAAAGGTGCGATAGAATTAGTTCCAGCATCACAGAAAGGTCAAGGGGTTTACTCAAGATACTTTGTCGTGAAAAAGCCAAACGGAAAATGGCGTCCCATTCTAGACTTACGCGATCTCAACAAGTCTTTAAAGAGCCTAAAATTCAAAATGCTCATGCTCCAGGAAGTGATCCGAGCCGTTCAAGAAGGGGATTTTCTGGTGTCCCTGGATTTGCAGGACGCGTACTTCCATATTCCAATGTGTCGGAGGCACAGGAAGTTCCTGAGGTTTGTGATAGGGCGGACTCACTACCAGTTCACGGTTCTTCCCTTTGGGCTCAAAACCTCCCCCAGAACGTTCACGAAATGCCTGGCCCCAGTAGCGGCCTGGCTAAGAAGGCAGGGTCACCATGTATACCCATATCTCGACGACTGGCTGGTAAGGGGATCCTCCCCAGCGTCGACCAACACAAGTTTGCAAGCCACCATGCAGCTTCTACAACAGCTGGGATTCGCCATAAACTTCAAAAAATCCTCGTTGATGCCATCGAGAACGTTGGTGTTCCTGGGGGCACAGTTCGAAACCCAGTCGGGGCTAGTGAAGCCTTCCCTCGACAGAATCTCAAAACTCAATCAACTGGCGGGTCGACTACGGCGAAACACCAAGCTTTCAGTGAGAAAATACGTTTTGGTCCTAGGGGCCATGGCATCCTGCATCCATCTGGTGGCCAACTGTCGCCTATTCATGAGGCCAGTTCAGGAGTTCCTGGCGGACCGGTGGACACAGGCCCAAGGATCGTGGTCAGACAAGATAAGCATCGACGACGACAAACTGCTTCGGACTCTTCAGTGGTGGCAGAGTTTCCACAACCTGAACAGTGGTGTACCCCTACAGGAGCCGGAGTTCCAGCTAACCATAGTCACGGATGCGTCTCTGACCGGCTGGAGAGCTCACAGGGCACTCTTCAAACGCAAGGTTGTTGGTCTCAACCAGAGTCACTCCTACACATGAACGTGTTAGAGCTCAGAGCAGTGCGATGGGCCTTGAAGGCATTCCTACCACACATCAAGGGATCGAGAGTACGAGTGCTGATGGACAATACGACGGCCATGTTTTATGTGAGAAAACAAGGGGGGACGCGATCCAGGACCCTTTCCATGGAGGCCCAGAAAGTGTGGCATTGGGCATTAAAGCACGAGATATCCATCGTGGCTCACCATCTCCCAGGAGTGAGGAACTCGCAAGCGGATTCCCTCAGCAGAAGGATGGCCCAGATACACGAATGGGAAATGGACACAGTTCAGCTGACGAAAGTTTTCGAGAAATGGGGTCACCCCCCACTGGACGTCTTCGCAACGAAGGAAAACAAGAAATGCGAGCAATTCGCAAGCAGATGGCCTCAGGAGGGTTCCATGGGGGAGGCGTTCTCCTTCCCATGGACGGACAAGTTCCTTTATGCTTTTCCTCTGTTCCACCTCATACGGAGGACGGTGCAGTGGATACGCAGGTACAGTTGCCGGGTAATTCTAGTGGCACCGTACTGGCCGAGGCAACCGTGGTTTTCCGACCTGCTTCACTTGTCGCTGGAAAAACAAGGATGGCCCAGATACACGAATGGGAAATGGACACAGTTCAGCTGACGAAAGTTTTCGAGAAATGGGGTCACCCCCCACTGGACGTCTTCACAACGAAGGAAAACAAGAAATGCGAGCAATTCGCAAGCAGATGGCCTCAGGAGGGTTCCATGGGGGAGGCGTTCTCCTTGTTACGGGGACGACCCCCGGCAGTGTCAGCGCTCACACACCACCTACCACTAAACAAACAGCTAAGTTCTGTGACTCAACGCGTACAGTGACTAAGAGCCCACACACAATATCTAGGGAGAGGTTCACAAGCTCCATGTCCTCTGGGCACTCAAGGTCCTGATTGCCACATGACAGCACAGACATCATGCCTAAATACGCTCCCCGAATGTCGCACGTCGGCAGATGAGACGTCGGGTCACTCCACCACTGAAATCGGCGAAAAGCTCTATACAGTTGCGATTAGCCCACCTGGTTAAGAAACACGTCCCGAAAAACCTGCAAAAGGGGAAAGAGTCCAGGAAGCACTCTTCTAAGACCCCTCAAAAGGAAGAATCCCTTACAACACACAGGGAGAGAGACTCTCTTTCACATAAGGGAAACGATTGTCATCACCATGAGGGGGAGTCCTTGTCAGCAGCACTAAGGAACAAGGAACAGCCCTAACCTCAGGTCCCAGTTACACCTCATGTTCAGGGACTTCCACTAGACCCTATGTCCATTCCAAGCTCTGCCACATGGACATGCAAGGATATTGATAGAGTCATGAGAAGGATGACTTGTGTGACAAACTTTTCCAAAAAGAACCCTGATTCTTTACAGAGCTTAAAAAACACCCCTCCCACAGCACCTGCCTCAACCTCTCAAACCTCTGCAGATGCCCCTACTTCTCAGCCCCCTACTAAAAGGGCTCATCCTGATACCCTGGCTATTCCATCTCAGCAGGAGCCACCCTTTATTGATCTGTATGACCCAAATACCGACACTGAAGACCTCTATAGAGTTCAGGAGTGCGAAGAACAAAATGATGGTGATGACGAGGAGGAGGATATGTATAACATAGCCTCTCCTGTCACCATAGACCCCCAGTGGCAGATTCGCCCATAGGCAACCAGCCCCTTCTAAACGACATGCTCATTAAAGTGGCTGAGCACTTCCAGATAAAAACACAGGAAACGCAAAAAGACAAGGACTTTGTTGAGGATATTCTGAGGGATAAGAAAGCCATCACGCAGTTTATGCCCATCCTGCAATCCGTCCAGAGGAGGATACAGCCTTCTTTGGAAACACCTAACCAGACGCGTGCGGTTAATCCATGTATCCAAAAGCTCTTCCGTCCTGCCCCCACAGACCCTCTTTATATCAAGGGACAGCTCAAACCAGACTCTCTTGTAGTAACAACCACAAGAAAGAGAGCGGGAACACCATTAGCCTTGTCTGAGGCACCACCGGATAAAGAGAGCAAGAGACTATACTCCATGGGGTGGAAACTAGCCATTTCTGCTGCCTTTCAAGCAAGAATAGCTAATAATACAAATCTTCTGGTGAGTTATGACTGTCATAAGTGGGACGAAGTGTCTGCGCTATTGTCATCAGCTACTGAACCCCTTAAGACACAATTTGCCCAGGTAGCAGCAGAGGGCAGAGCAGTCTCTAACTGCATTCTAAAAAATAATTTCGACGCCGCTGACAATGCGGGCAGAATAATGGTGGAAGGAACTATTCTTAAGCACCCTGCGTGGCTTCGCCAGTCCAGCTTCAAGCAAGAGACTCAAGCTACGCTTCTTAATATGCCTGTTGAGCCCAACTTCCTCTCTTAATATGCCTGTTGAGCCAAACGTCCTCTTCGGGAAGCCCGTTGAAGACGCCCTGAAATCTGCAAACGATGAGTACGACACTCTAAAGTCTTTGGGACAGTTTACACATAAACCCACAGGACAAAGAAGGAATAATAATAATTTTCGTTGCTTTCGGAGATAAAATTCTCAGAAGGGTTCAGGCTATGGTCAGAATCAGGGATCATCCTGGGGTAACAATCAAGGCCAAGCACAGGGTTATCAAAGGGGACAGAGCCGATCTCGCGGCTATGTGAGGTCCTCCACTTCTAGAGGTGGAGCCACACCTCTAAAACAGTGACTACCCTCTTCAGGTGCCCTCCCATGCCTCTCCAGTAGGAGGGCGTATTTCAAACTTCACCCAAGCATGGGAGGGAATCACCTCAGACAAATGGGTGCTATACACCGTGGCAGGCGGTCATTGTGTGGAACTAATCCAGCAACCCCGTAACCATCCCCCGCGCCAAAAGACACACTCGAAGGAAGAACAACACATCCTTCTCAAGGAAATCGCAACGCTGCTCCAAAAGAACGCCATAGATGTTGTCCCGGCAAACCAGGTAAACAACAGTATTTATTCAACCTACTTCTTTGTGCCAAAAAAATATCTAACTATGTGCACAGCATTAAACCTACGCCCTGCAAACACCTATGTCAAGCCACAAAAATTCTGCATGACTACGCTACAAGAAGTACTACATGGCAACATTGGATATGAAAGATGGTTATTTTCATATTTCAATTTTCCCAGCGCACAGAACATTTTTGCGGTTTAAGATAGCAAACCAGCACTACCAATTCAAGGTGCTACCCTTCAGAATAGCATCCGCTCCAAGGGTATTCACAAAGGTACTGGCGGTGGTGGCAGCGCACCTGCGCAGGGAGACAATCCCAGTGTACCCTTACCCGGACGACTGGCTGATTACAGGGGAGAACCCCCAGATTTGCAGGAGAAACATTCAAAGATCTTCTCTTTCAATTGGACTTCTCAATAAACAAGAAGGAAATCAAGCCTAGTGCCAAGCACAACCAAACAGTTCCTAGGAGCTTTAATAAACTCAAAGGAGGCTTTAGTCTTTCTTTCAGAGGAAAGAGTCCAAAATAGGTTACTGCAAATACCTCATTATTAGACCGGCCGTCTGATAAGCGTATGCAAAGCTGTGCGTTTGCTAGGCTTGATGGCATCTTGCATTTACCTGGTACCGCATGCACGCCTGCGCATGCACCCCATACAGGAATAGTTGGCGAAAAAGTGGTCTCAGGCAAGCGGTCAGTGGGACGATCTACTGGTCGTTTCACCAAACTGGTACAAAACCTTTGCTGGTGGACAAGGGAGAATCTGTTGAAAGGCAAACCCTCACACGATCCAGAAGTGCAAGCAATAGTTACGACAGATGCCTTGCTTGCCAGGTGGGGGGCGCATCACCGTCATCACACAGCTCAGGGTCTGTGGACTCATGCCCTGGTGCAGAACCACAACAATCTGCAAGAACTACTGGCAGTATTCAGGGCCCATTTTATTTATTTATTTGTATTTATTTGTTTGTATAGCACTGCAGCCTGCAGGCATCAGGGCGCTTTTCATAAAGACAGGGACGTAGTGATGGGACAACAATTAAGTGTGTGTGGATCAGTTTAGATGGTGCTCAATTTAGAAGATGATTATTTAAATAAGGAGGTTTTAAGTTTCTTTTTAAAACATTTCAGATTCGATTCGGTTCTTAAAGTCTCAGGTAGTGTGTTCCATTTCGTTATAGCTTTGGTGGGGAAAGCCCTGCACAAGCCATTTGATTTTTTTGATGGCTTGGTCTGTAAGAGACCTTTGTTCATGGATCTGAGATTTCGAGTTGGTTTGTATCTCTTGAATTGCTTTTGGAGGTATATAGGTCCATTTCCATTTGTGGAGCGGTGAACCAACATCAAGGATTTCAATGTGATTCGTTCCTCTATTGCTAGCCAGTGCAAGTCCCTCCTTTCTCCTGTGATCTGTTCTCTTTTTGTTTTGTCGCTGATGGTTCTGACCGCGTTGTTCTGGCATTCGAAATGCAGCTAACAAATCAGTCCTCATCGACAGTACTACGGCGATGTTTTACATCAACAAACAGGGGGGCACACATTCTCCAAATCTGTCCAAACTAGCACAACAAATTTGGAAATGGGCACTCCAATGGAAGACATTCCTATCCTCACAACACGTTCCAGGGGAACTCAATACACCAGCAGACTCACTAGGCAGAGATGCCCTACCAGAGGAACACGAATGGCAAGTAGACACAGAGGTCGTAGACCATCTCTTCTCTCAGTGGGGTTACCTCATGCTAGACTTGTTCACTGCAAGTGAAAACAAGCAATAATTAGATTTCGCGTCCAGGTTCCCCCAACCAGGCTCCAGGGGGAACGCCCTATGGATGAACTGGTCAGGGAGATTTGCTCACGCTTTTCCACCCACTCCTCTCATGAACAAGGTGGTGAAAAAGATTCAAAAGGAACAAGTGACGCCCATCCTAGTTGCTTTGGGCAAACCAGCCATGGTATCCACATCTGCCCAAACTAGTGATGTGCGATCCCATCAAACTCCCATGCCAGACCAATTTACTCACTGAACACCGGGGAATAACGGTGCACCCTCAACCTCATTCTATGAACTTGGTAGAGTGGGTCCTGAAGTCATAGGGCCTCATTATAACTCGCCTGGTATGGAAACAACGGTGGCGGTAAACCCGCCGCCACCATTGTTTCCATGCCGGGCGATCACAACTCCTGCAGGCGGAGGCGTCAAACCCGCCCGGTCTGACCTGGCGGGTTTAACACCGCTTGCCTGCAGGCAGACGAGGAAACACCGGCACCATCATGAGATGGTGCCGGTGTTTCCATGATACCCATCCCCATTGAGTCCTATGGGACTCAATAGGAATGGGGATTAACACCATTCTGCCTCTGGAATTCCTGGGACACCGGGGTTGTAATGCCCCAGTAATTCTGGGAGTCACGGAGGCGGAATGGTAATACGAGTCCGGCGGTAACCAGGCGGTTTTACCGCCTCGGTTACCGCCGGACTCGTAATGAGGCCCATAGAGTTCGGACATCTTAATCTACCGCAAAGGTGTATGGATATCCTAAAGGAGGCACAAAAAACTAACACAAGACACTGTTATTTTGACAAGTGGAGGCAATTTGTCATTTGGTGCCAGTCTAAGCAAATAAACCCCATAGAATGTACCCCTTCTCCAGCATTGGATCTTTCATGGATTCACATGCTTAGAATATTCCCCGTCGTCAGACTGGGACCCCTCGGTACACATATATAGCCTTTTCCTATAGGAAAACTTCTGACACTTTTGTGTCCTATCTACGTCCTTTTGGGGCCCGCATACGCATGCCCCGTAGGACGTCGTGGTATAAAAGCCCCGCCCCTGCGGCTCCCTTCAGATTTCAACCGTCTCCAAAGTAGTGGGATCTCCTCGCATCGTCTTACTATTTTGTACAAGGTTGTGTACTTGAAGTTGGAGTTAGGTGAATTTTTCCTTCATGTCGGGAAAGGCGCTGTTCCGTCCGTGCGCGACGTGCGGCTTGAAAAAAGTTTACGAGGGGGGTGGACATATGGATTGTATATACTGTCTCCACCCTCATCATTCGGCTGATAACTGTGACATATGCAAAGGGTTTTCTCAAAAGACCCTCAAAGACCGAAATCGACGGCTGGTGGCATGGTTGAATGATGGAGCGGGGGCATACCCCCCTTCGGAGGTAGGCTCCACACAATCGGCAAAAACATCACACCGCGCTGTATCGTCGGAACCACCGGCGTAGAAATCTCGACCGGCGGAGAAAGAGTCATCTCGGAGTCATTCAGCTAAAGAATCTTCGACGAGAAAATCGTCATCTTCGTCAAAAAAGCATGACAAGGAAAGGCCGAAATCCTCCTCGGGCGATCACCATAGATCGACCACGAGTCGAGAGTCGGGTAAAAGCAGGCCAAGTGCACAAAAGGCGGGACGGCCTAAACCACCTGCTAAGCCACCGTCGTCGACGGCGGTCCAGTCATCGGCCTCCTCCCTACCACTGACGCACGTGGTATCTACCGTCCTGCCGACAACGACAGTGGCCTCGTCGACGGAGGTTCTACAGGAAGCCTGGAGGCCTGAAGTTTTCGATCCGATCCCTCCGGATAATTTTCTGCAGGAACAGGCAGTGTTGCTGTCCTCGGGAGAGGACGAGAGCAGGGGAATAGCTGGCCTGGCAGACCTCGGGCTACGAGTGGTTGACAAGTCGTCGACGAGGGGATCCGGAGTTCCGGTGTCTGCCCCTCTTCTGAATCCTCAATCTGTTTTGTCGTTGGAGGTTCTGTCCACGCTTCAGTCTTTATTAAAGTAGTTGGACCAGAGGCTACCTGAGGTAAACCTGCCACAGTCATCCGTCGACGAGCCGGGCCCGTCCACCGACTCACTTACGCACGCCAGTCTCAGCACCACAGGCACCCCAAGAGGAAGGTGAGCTGCCAGATTCGGATTCTGACAGAGGAGCCATGTCGGATATCTCCTCATCACCCTCCAGGGATCCAGCCTGGGAGTCAGAGGTGGAATTAGAAACCCCAAGGAGCCCGGCTCAGCCGTCCCCCCCGGATGATATTGCATCATTCCATTCTATGATGGAGAAGGCGTGTAAGGAATTCGGTTTGTCCCAGGAGGAAAAGAAAAAGGACTGTTTTCTTTTCGACCACATGGGTAATAGAAGGAGGTCAGTGTTTTCAATACCCATACTAGATCATGTGTGGAAGGAGGGTTTGCAGACAATGCGTCACCCCTTTTCGGAACCGGCAGTAAAAGGTCACCTTGAGAAAAAATGTAAGGCTCCAGAGTCTACCCCCCAAGTGCTTATCCAGCCAACCAACGCCTGAATCGGTGGTGTCGGCGGCAGCGGTGAGGAAAGCTAAGGCCCAGTACAAGTGCACGACTCCGCCTGAAAACGAGGCAAGACGTCAGGATGCCTTCGGCAAAAAAGTGCTATCTGTGGGAGCAACTACAGTAAAGGCTGCAAACTCTCTGGCTATTGTAGCCAGATACGACAGAGAAATGTGGCACAGGCTGGCTCCGTTGCTGGATCATCTTCCGGAAGAGCATAGGAAGGCGGCGATGTTACTCGTCCGAGAGGGTGAGGAAGCCTCCAATCACGCAATAAACATCGCGGTGGACCTCGCTGAATCGGGCTTCAAGCAAGTCAATAATGGGGTCGTGTTACGACGACAGTCATGGCTTAAGTGTACCTACTTCAGACCGGAGGTACAATACAAAGTATTAGATATGCCCTTTGAGGGAGACCTTCTATTCGGAGAGAAAGTAGATGAGGCCCTGAAGGGAATGAAAGAGGACTCTGACACGGCACGTTCATTGGGTGCCCTCCAGAGTGGCCGAAGCTACAAGTCTTTTCGTCCCTTTAGAGGGGCTTCAGGTAATTCCAGATTCTCTGCGTCAGGAGACAGATCCTTCAGTAGGTCGGCGTACCTCTCCCAGGGATACAGGCGTGCTTCTCAAGCAGCAAACCGACGCCGGAACTTCCAGACCTCCAGGAAGAGACCATCCTATCCGTCTTCGTCGAGAGAGAAGCAAAACAAACATCAGCAATGACGAGCAACACACCGTACTGGGAGGAAGAGTATCAGCCTATGTCGACGAATGGGAACGAATAACGACAGATCAATGGGTGCTGGACACAATAAGGAACGGACATTCTCTACAATTCAAGCGCAGCCCTCCGCACATTCCACCTGCATTCGTCGCTCATTCCCATCTGAGGGTACTGCAACAGGAGGTAACACTCATGTTAGCAAAAGGTGCGATAGAATTAGTTCCAGCATCACAGAAAGGTCAAGGGGTTTACTCAAGATACTTTGTCGTGAAAAAGCCAAACGGAAAATGGCGTCCCATTCTAGACTTACGCGATCTCAACAAGTCTTTAAAGAGCCTAAAATTCAAAATGCTCATGCTCCAGGAAGTGATCCGAGCCGTTCAAGAAGGGGATTTTCTGGTGTCCCTGGATTTGCAGGACGCGTACTTCCATATTCCAATGTGTCGGAGGCACAGGAAGTTCCTGAGGTTTGTGATAGGGCGGACTCACTACCAGTTCACGGTTCTTCCCTTTGGGCTCAAAACCTCCCCCAGAACGTTCACGAAATGCCTGGCCCCAGTAGCGGCCTGGCTAAGAAGGCAGGGTCACCATGTATACCCATATCTCGACGACTGGCTGGTAAGGGGATCCTCCCCAGCGTCGACCAACACAAGTTTGCAAGCCACCATGCAGCTTCTACAACAGCTGGGATTCGCCATAAACTTCAAAAAATCCTCGTTGATGCCATCGAGAACGTTGGTGTTCCTGGGGGCACAGTTCGAAACCCAGTCGGGGCTAGTGAAGCCTTCCCTCGACAGAATCTCAAAACTCAATCAACTGGCGGGTCGACTACGGCGAAACACCAAGCTTTCAGTGAGAAAATACGTTTTGGTCCTAGGGGCCATGGCATCCTGCATCCATCTGGTGGCCAACTGTCGCCTATTCATGAGGCCAGTTCAGGAGTTCCTGGCGGACCGGTGGACACAGGCCCAAGGATCGTGGTCAGACAAGATAAGCATCGACGACGACAAACTGCTTCGGACTCTTCAGTGGTGGCAGAGTTTCCACAACCTGAACAGTGGTGTACCCCTACAGGAGCCGGAGTTCCAGCTAACCATAGTCACGGATGCGTCTCTGACCGGCTGGAGAGCTCACAGGGCACTCTTCAAACGCAAGGTTGTTGGTCTCAACCAGAGTCACTCCTACACATGAACGTGTTAGAGCTCAGAGCAGTGCGATGGGCCTTGAAGGCATTCCTACCACACATCAAGGGATCGAGAGTACGAGTGCTGATGGACAATACGACGGCCATGTTTTATGTGAGAAAACAAGGGGGGACGCGATCCAGGACCCTTTCCATGGAGGCCCAGAAAGTGTGGCATTGGGCATTAAAGCACGAGATATCCATCGTGGCTCACCATCTCCCAGGAGTGAGGAACTCGCAAGCGGATTCCCTCAGCAGAAGGATGGCCCAGATACACGAATGGGAAATGGACACAGTTCAGCTGACGAAAGTTTTCGAGAAATGGGGTCACCCCCCACTGGACGTCTTCGCAACGAAGGAAAACAAGAAATGCGAGCAATTCGCAAGCAGATGGCCTCAGGAGGGTTCCATGGGGGAGGCGTTCTCCTTCCCATGGACGGACAAGTTCCTTTATGCTTTTCCTCTGTTCCACCTCATACGGAGGACGGTGCAGTGGATACGCAGGTACAGTTGCCGGGTAATTCTAGTGGCACCGTACTGGCCGAGGCAACCGTGGTTTTCCGACCTGCTTCACTTGTCGCTGGAAAAACAAGGATGGCCCAGATACACGAATGGGAAATGGACACAGTTCAGCTGACGAAAGTTTTCGAGAAATGGGGTCACCCCCCACTGGACGTCTTCACAACGAAGGAAAACAAGAAATGCGAGCAATTCGCAAGCAGATGGCCTCAGGAGGGTTCCATGGGGGAGGCGTTCTCCTTGTTACGGGGACGACCCCCGGCAGTGTCAGCGCTCACACACCACCTACCACTAAACAAACAGCTAAGTTCTGTGACTCAACGCGTACAGTGACTAAGAGCCCACACACAATATCTAGGGAGAGGTTCACAAGCTCCATGTCCTCTGGGCACTCAAGGTCCTGATTGCCACATGACAGCACAGACATCATGCCTAAATACGCTCCCCGAATGTCGCACGTCGGCAGATGAGACGTCGGGTCACTCCACCACTGAAATCGGCGAAAAGCTCTATACAGTTGCGATTAGCCCACCTGGTTAAGAAACACGTCCCGAAAAACCTGCAAAAGGGGAAAGAGTCCAGGAAGCACTCTTCTAAGACCCCTCAAAAGGAAGAATCCCTTACAACACACAGGGAGAGAGACTCTCTTTCACATAAGGGAAACGATTGTCATCACCATGAGGGGGAGTCCTTGTCAGCAGCACTAAGGAACAAGGAACAGCCCTAACCTCAGGTCCCAGTTACACCTCATGTTCAGGGACTTCCACTAGACCCTATGTCCATTCCAAGCTCTGCCACATGGACATGCAAGGATATTGATAGAGTCATGAGAAGGATGACTTGTGTGACAAACTTTTCCAAAAAGAACCCTGATTCTTTACAGAGCTTAAAAAACACCCCTCCCACAGCACCTGCCTCAACCTCTCAAACCTCTGCAGATGCCCCTACTTCTCAGCCCCCTACTAAAAGGGCTCATCCTGATACCCTGGCTATTCCATCTCAGCAGGAGCCACCCTTTATTGATCTGTATGACCCAAATACCGACACTGAAGACCTCTATAGAGTTCAGGAGTGCGAAGAACAAAATGATGGTGATGACGAGGAGGAGGATATGTATAACATAGCCTCTCCTGTCACCATAGACCCCCAGTGGCAGATTCGCCCATAGGCAACCAGCCCCTTCTAAACGACATGCTCATTAAAGTGGCTGAGCACTTCCAGATAAAAACACAGGAAACGCAAAAAGACAAGGACTTTGTTGAGGATATTCTGAGGGATAAGAAAGCCATCACGCAGTTTATGCCCATCCTGCAATCCGTCCAGAGGAGGATACAGCCTTCTTTGGAAACACCTAACCAGACGCGTGCGGTTAATCCATGTATCCAAAAGCTCTTCCGTCCTGCCCCCACAGACCCTCTTTATATCAAGGGACAGCTCAAACCAGACTCTCTTGTAGTAACAACCACAAGAAAGAGAGCGGGAACACCATTAGCCTTGTCTGAGGCACCACCGGATAAAGAGAGCAAGAGACTATACTCCATGGGGTGGAAACTAGCCATTTCTGCTGCCTTTCAGGCAAGAATACCTAATAATACAAATCTTCTGGTGAGTTATGACTGTCATAAGTGGGACGAAGTGTCTGCGCTATTGTCATCAGCTACTGAACCCCTTAAGACACAATTTGCCCAGGTAGCAGCAGAGGGCAGAGCAGTCTCTAACTGCATTCTAAAAAATAATTTCGACGCCGCTGACAATGCGGGCAGAATAATGGTGGAAGGAACTATTCTTAAGCACCCTGCGTGGCTTCGCCAGTCCAGCTTCAAGCAAGAGACTCAAGCTACGCTTCTTAATATGCCTGTTGAGCCCAACTTCCTCTCTTAATATGCCTGTTGAGCCAAACGTCCTCTTCGGGAAGCCCGTTGAAGACGCCCTGAAATCTGCAAACGATGAGTACGACACTCTAAAGTCTTTGGGACAGTTTACACATAAACCCACAGGACAAAGAAGGAATAATAATAATTTTCGTTGCTTTCGGAGATAAAATTCTCAGAAGGGTTCAGGCTATGGTCAGAATCAGGGATCATCCTGGGGTAACAATCAAGGCCAAGCACAGGGTTATCAAAGGGGACAGAGCCGATCTCGCGGCTATGTGAGGTCCTCCACTTCTAGAGGTGGAGCCACACCTCTAAAACAGTGACTACCCTCTTCAGGTGCCCTCCCATGCCTCTCCAGTAGGAGGGCGTATTTCAAACTTCACCCAAGCATGGGAGGGAATCACCTCAGACAAATGGGTGCTATACACCGTGGCAGGCGGTCATTGTGTGGAACTAATCCAGCAACCCCGTAACCATCCCCCGCGCCAAAAGACACACTCGAAGGAAGAACAACACATCCTTCTCAAGGAAATCGCAACGCTGCTCCAAAAGAACGCCATAGATGTTGTCCCGGCAAACCAGGTAAACAACAGTATTTATTCAACCTACTTCTTTGTGCCAAAAAAATATCTAACTATGTGCACAGCATTAAACCTACGCCCTGCAAACACCTATGTCAAGCCACAAAAATTCTGCATGACTACGCTACAAGAAGTACTACATGGCAACATTGGATATGAAAGATGGTTATTTTCATATTTCAATTTTCCCAGCGCACAGAACATTTTTGCGGTTTAAGATAGCAAACCAGCACTACCAATTCAAGGTGCTACCCTTCAGAATAGCATCTGCTCCAAGGGCATTCACAAAGGTACTGGCGGTGGTGGCAGCGCACCTGCGCAGGGAGACAATCCCAGTGTACCCTTACCCGGACGACTGGCTGATTACAGGGGAGAACCCCCAGATTTGCAGGAGAAACATTCAAAGATCTTCTCTTTCAATTGGACTTCTCAATAAACAAGAAGGAAATCAAGCCTAGTGCCAAGCACAACCAAACAGTTCCTAGGAGCTTTAATAAACTCAAAGGAGGCTTTAGTCTTTCTTTCAGAGGAAAGAGTCCAAAATAGGTTACTGCAAATACCTCATTATTAGACCGGCCGTCTGATAAGCGTATGCAAAGCTGTGCGTTTGCTAGGCTTGATGGCATCTTGCATTTACCTGGTACCGCATGCACGCCTGCGCATGCACCCCATACAGGAATAGTTGGCGAAAAAGTGGTCTCAGGCAAGCGGTCAGTGGGACGATCTACTGGTCGTTTCACCAAACTGGTACAAAACCTTTGCTGGTGGACAAGGGAGAATCTGTTGAAAGGCAAACCCTCACACGATCCAGAAGTGCAAGCAATAGTTACGACAGATGCCTTGCTTGCCAGGTGGGGGGCGCATCACCGTCATCACACAGCTCAGGGTCTGTGGACTCATGCCCTGGTGCAGAACCACAACAATCTGCAAGAACTACTGGCAGTATTCAGGGCCCATTTTATTTATTTATTTGTATTTATTTGTTTGTATAGCACTGCAGCCTGCAGGCATCAGGGCGCTTTTCATAAAGACAGGGACGTAGTGATGGGACAACAATTAAGTGTGTGTGGATCAGTTTAGATGGTGCTCAATTTAGAAGATGATTATTTAAATAAGGAGGTTTTAAGTTTCTTTTTAAAACATTTCAGATTCGATTCGGTTCTTAAAGTCTCAGGTAGTGTGTTCCATTTCGTTATAGCTTTGGTGGGGAAAGCCCTGCACAAGCCATTTGATTTTTTTGATGGCTTGGTCTGTAAGAGACCTTTGTTCATGGATCTGAGATTTCGAGTTGGTTTGTATCTCTTGAATTGCTTTTGGAGGTATATAGGTCCATTTCCATTTGTGGAGCGGTGAACCAACATCAAGGATTTCAATGTGATTCGTTCCTCTATTGCTAGCCAGTGCAAGTCCCTCCTTTCTCCTGTGATCTGTTCTCTTTTTGTTTTGTCGCTGATGGTTCTGACCGCGTTGTTCTGGCATTCGAAATGCAGCTAACAAATCAGTCCTCATCGACAGTACTACGGCGATGTTTTACATCAACAAACAGGGGGGCACACATTCTCCAAATCTGTCCAAACTAGCACAACAAATTTGGAAATGGGCACTCCAATGGAAGACATTCCTATCCTCACAACACGTTCCAGGGGAACTCAATACACCAGCAGACTCACTAGGCAGAGATGCCCTACCAGAGGAACACGAATGGCAAGTAGACACAGAGGTCGTAGACCATCTCTTCTCTCAGTGGGGTTACCTCATGCTAGACTTGTTCACTGCAAGTGAAAACAAGCAATAATTAGATTTCGCGTCCAGGTTCCCCCAACCAGGCTCCAGGGGGAACGCCCTATGGATGAACTGGTCAGGGAGATTTGCTCACGCTTTTCCACCCACTCCTCTCATGAACAAGGTGGTGAAAAAGATTCAAAAGGAACAAGTGACGCCCATCCTAGTTGCTTTGGGCAAACCAGCCATGGTATCCACATCTGCCCAAACTAGTGATGTGCGATCCCATCAAACTCCCATGCCAGACCAATTTACTCACTGAACACCGGGGAATAACGGTGCACCCTCAACCTCATTCTATGAACTTGGTAGAGTGGGTCCTGAAGTCATAGGGCCTCATTATAACTCGCCTGGTATGGAAACAACGGTGGCGGTAAACCCGCCGCCACCATTGTTTCCATGCCGGGCGATCACAACTCCTGCAGGCGGAGGCGTCAAACCCGCCCGGTCTGACCTGGCGGGTTTAACACCGCTTGCCTGCAGGCAGACGAGGAAACACCGGCACCATCATGAGATGGTGCCGGTGTTTCCATGATACCCATCCCCATTGAGTCCTATGGGACTCAATAGGAATGGGGATTAACACCATTCTGCCTCTGGAATTCCTGGGACACCGGGGTTGTAATGCCCCAGTAATTCTGGGAGTCACGGAGGCGGAATGGTAATACGAGTCCGGCGGTAACCAGGCGGTTTTACCGCCTCGGTTACCGCCGGACTCGTAATGAGGCCCATAGAGTTCGGACATCTTAATCTACCGCAAAGGTGTATGGATATCCTAAAGGAGGCACAAAAAACTAACACAAGACACTGTTATTTTGACAAGTGGAGGCAATTTGTCATTTGGTGCCAGTCTAAGCAAATAAACCCCATAGAATGTACCCCTTCTCCAGCATTGGATCTTTCATGGATTCACATGCTTAGAATATTCCCCGTCGTCAGACTGGGACCCCTCGGTACACATATATAGCCTTTTCCTATAGGAAAACTTCTGACACTTTTGTGTCCTATCTACGTCCTTTTGGGGCCCGCATACGCATGCCCCGTAGGACGTCGTGGTATAAAAGCCCCGCCCCTGCGGCTCCCTTCAGATTTCAACCGTCTCCAAAGTAGTGGGATCTCCTCGCATCGTCTTACTATTTTGTACAAGGTTGTGTACTTGAAGTTGGAGTTAGGTGAATTTTTCCTTCATGTCGGGAAAGGCGCTGTTCCGTCCGTGCGCGACGTGCGGCTTGAAAAAAGTTTACGAGGGGGGTGGACATATGGATTGTATATACTGTCTCCACCCTCATCATTCGGCTGATAACTGTGACATATGCAAAGGGTTTTCTCAAAAGACCCTCAAAGACCGAAATCGACGGCTGGTGGCATGGTTGAATGATGGAGCGGGGGCATACCCCCCTTCGGAGGTAGGCTCCACACAATCGGCAAAAACATCACACCGCGCTGTATCGTCGGAACCACCGGCGTAGAAATCTCGACCGGCGGAGAAAGAGTCATCTCGGAGTCATTCAGCTAAAGAATCTTCGACGAGAAAATCGTCATCTTCGTCAAAAAAGCATGACAAGGAAAGGCCGAAATCCTCCTCGGGCGATCACCATAGATCGACCACGAGTCGAGAGTCGGGTAAAAGCAGGCCAAGTGCACAAAAGGCGGGACGGCCTAAACCACCTGCTAAGCCACCGTCGTCGACGGCGGTCCAGTCATCGGCCTCCTCCCTACCACTGACGCACGTGGTATCTACCGTCCTGCCGACAACGACAGTGGCCTCGTCGACGGAGGTTCTACAGGAAGCCTGGAGGCCTGAAGTTTTCGATCCGATCCCTCCGGATAATTTTCTGCAGGAACAGGCAGTGTTGCTGTCCTCGGGAGAGGATGAGAGCAGGGGAATAGCTGGCCTGGCAGACCTCGGGCTACGAGTGGTTGACAAGTCGTCGACGAGGGGATCCGGAGTTCCGGTGTCTGCCCCTCTTCTGAATCCTCAATCTGTTTTGTCGTTGGGGGTTCTGTCCACGCTTCAGTCTTTATTAAAGTAGTTGGACCAGAGGCTACCTCAGGTAAACCTGCCACAGTCATCCGTCGACGAGCCGGGCCCGTCCACCGACTCACTTACGCACGCCAGTCTCAGCACCACAGGCACCCCAAGAGGAAGGTGAGCTGCCAGATTCGGATTCTGACAGAGGAGCCATGTCGGATATCTCCTCATCACCCTCCAGGGATCCAGCCTGGGAGTCAGAGGTGGAATTAGAAACCCCAAGGAGCCCGGCTCAGCCGTCCCCCCCGGATGATATTGCATCATTCCATTCTATGATGGAGAAGGCGTGTAAGGAATTCGGTTTGTCCCAGGAGGAAAAGAAAAAGGACTGTTTTCTTTTCGACCACATGGGTAATAGAAGGAGGTCAGTGTTTTCAATACCCATACTAGATCATGTGTGGAAGGAGGGTTTGCAGACAATGCGTCACCCCTTTTCGGAACCGGCAGTAAAAGGTCACCTTGAGAAAAAATGTAAGGCTCCAGAGTCTACCCCCCAAGTGCTTATCCAGCCAACCAACGCCTGAATCGGTGGTGTCGGCGGCAGCGGTGAGGAAAGCTAAGGCCCAGTACAAGTGCACGACTCCGCCTGAAAACGAGGCAAGACGTCAGGATGCCTTCGGCAAAAAAGTGCTATCTGTGGGAGCAACTACAGTAAAGGCTGCAAACTCTCTGGCTATTGTAGCCAGATACGACAGAGAAATGTGGCACAGGCTGGCTCCGTTGCTGGATCATCTTCCGGAAGAGCATAGGAAGGCGGCGATGTTACTCGTCCGAGAGGGTGAGGAAGCCTCCAATCACGCAATAAACATCGCGGTGGACCTCGCTGAATCGGGCTTCAAGCAAGTCAATAATGGGGTCGTGTTACGACGACAGTCATGGCTTAAGTGTACCTACTTCAGACCGGAGGTACAATACAAAGTATTAGATATGCCCTTTGAGGGAGACCTTCTATTCGGAGAGAAAGTAGATGAGGCCCTGAAGGGAATGAAAGAGGACTCTGACACGGCACGTTCATTGGGTGCCCTCCAGAGTGGCCGAAGCTACAAGTCTTTTCGTCCCTTTAGAGGGGCTTCAGGTAATTCCAGATTCTCTGCGTCAGGAGACAGATCCTTCAGTAGGTCGGCGTACCTCTCCCAGGGATACAGGCGTGCTTCTCAAGCAGCAAACCGACGCCGGAACTTCCAGACCTCCAGGAAGAGACCATCCTATCCGTCTTCGTCGAGAGAGAAGCAAAACAAACATCAGCAATGACGAGCAACACACCGTACTGGGAGGAAGAGTATCAGCCTATGTCGACGAATGGGAACGAATAACGACAGATCAATGGGTGCTGGACACAATAAGGAACGGACATTCTCTACAATTCAAGCGCAGCCCTCCGCACATTCCACCTGCATTCGTCGCTCATTCCCATCTGAGGGTACTGCAACAGGAGGTAACACTCATGTTAGCAAAAGGTGCGATAGAATTAGTTCCAGCATCACAGAAAGATCAAGGGGTTTACTCAAGATACTTTGTCGTGAAAAAGCCAAACGGAAAATGGCGTCCCATTCTAGACTTACGCGATCTCAACAAGTCTTTAAAGAGCCTAAAATTCAAAATGCTCATGCTCCAGGAAGTGATCCGAGCCGTTCAAGAAGGGGATTTTCTGGTGTCCCTGGATTTGCAGGACGCGTACTTCCATATTCCAATGTGTCGGAGGCACAGGAAGTTCCTGAGGTTTGTGATAGGGCGGACTCACTACCAGTTCACGGTTCTTCCCTTTGGGCTCAAAACCTCCCCCAGAACGTTCACGAAATGCCTGGCCCCAGTAGCGGCCTGGCTAAGAAGGCAGGGTCACCATGTATACCCATATCTCGACGACTGGCTGGTAAGGGGATCCTCCCCAGCGTCGACCAACACAAGTTTGCAAGCCACCATGCAGCTTCTACAACAGCTGGGATTCGCCATAAACTTCAAAAAATCCTCGTTGATGCCATCGAGAACGTTGGTGTTCCTGGGGGCACAGTTCGAAACCCAGTCGGGGCTAGTGAAGCCTTCCCTCGACAGAATCTCAAAACTCAATCAACTGGCGGGTCGACTACGGCGAAACACCAAGCTTTCAGTGAGAAAATACGTTTTGGTCCTAGGGGCCATGGCATCCTGCATCCATCTGGTGGCCAACTGTCGCCTATTCATGAGGCCAGTTCAGGAGTTCCTGGCGGACCGGTGGACACAGGCCCAAGGATCGTGGTCAGACAAGATAATCATCGACGACGACAAACTGCTTCGGACTCTTCAGTGGTGGCAGAGTTTCCACAACCTGAACAGTGGTGTACCCCTACAGGAGCCGGAGTTCCAGCTAACCATAGTCACGGATGCGTCTCTGACCGGCTGGAGAGCTCACAGGGCACTCTTCAAACGCAAGGTTGTTGGTCTCAACCAGAGTCACTCCTACACATGAACGTGTTAGAGCTCAGAGCAGTGCGATGGGCCTTGAAGGCATTCCTACCACACATCAAGGGATCGAGAGTACGAGTGCTGATGGACAATACGACGGCCATGTTTTATGTGAGAAAACAAGGGGGGACGCGATCCAGGACCCTTTCCATGGAGGCCCAGAAAGTGTGGCATTGGGCATTAAAGCACGAGATATCCATCGTGGCTCACCATCTCCCAGGAGTGAGGAACTCGCAAGCGGATTCCCTCAGCAGAAGGATGGCCCAGATACACGAATGGGAAATGGACACAGTTCAGCTGACGAAAGTTTTCGAGAAATGGGGTCACCCCCCACTGGACGTCTTCGCAACGAAGGAAAACAAGAAATGCGAGCAATTCGCAAGCAGATGGCCTCAGGAGGGTTCCATGGGGGAGGCGTTCTCCTTCCCATGGACGGACAAGTTCCTTTATGCTTTTCCTCTGTTCCACCTCATACGGAGGACGGTGCAGTGGATACGCAGGTACAGTTGCCGGGTAATTCTAGTGGCACCGTACTGGCCGAGGCAACCGTGGTTTTCCGACCTGCTTCACTTGTCGCTGGAAAAACAAGGATGGCCCAGATACACGAATGGGAAATGGACACAGTTCAGCTGACGAAAGTTTTCGAGAAATGGGGTCACCCCCCACTGGACGTCTTCACAACGAAGGAAAACAAGAAATGCGAGCAATTCGCAAGCAGATGGCCTCAGGAGGGTTCCATGGGGGAGGCGTTCTCCTTCCCATGGACGGACAAGTTCCTTTATGCTTTTCCTCTGTTCCCCCTCATATGGAGGACGGTGCAGTGGATACACAGGTACAGTTGCCGGGTAATTCTAGTGGCACCGTACTGGCCGAGGCAACCGTGGTTTTCCGACCTGCTTCACTTGTCGCTGGAAAAACAAGGATGGGCCAGATACACGAATGGGAAATGGACACAGTTCAGCTGACGAAAGTTTTCGAGAAATGGGGTCACCCCCCACTGGACGTCTTCACAACGAAGGAAAACAAGAAATGCGAGCAATTCGCAAGCAGATGGCCTCAGGAGGGTTCCATGGGGGAGGCGTTCTCCTTCCCATGGACGGACAAGTTCCTTTATGCTTTTCCTCTGTTCCCCCTCATATGGAGGACGGTGCAGTGGATACACAGGTACAGTTGCCGGGTAATTCTAGTGGCACCGTACTGGCCGAGGCAACCGTGGTTTTCCGACCTGCTTCACTTGTCGCTGGAACAACCAATAGCGTTTCCGAGGGTCCTGAACCTACTGTCCCGGGACAAAGGTACGGTGTGGCATCACGACCCGGACAGTCTCAACCTCACAGCCTGGCTCCTGACTTTTCGGAATTTGGTACCTTAGACGTTTCGGAGGATTGCCAGAAAATTCTGCAAGTGGCTCGGGCCCCTTCTACCAACAAATCTTACACCTATAAGTGGCGAAGGTTCTGTGAGTGGTGTGGAGGACAACAAGGACTACACCCGTTAAAGGTGACTCCGGAGCAAGTTATGCCTTATCTGCTTCACTTGGCAGAGGGGGGTTTATCTTTCACAACGATAAAGGTGCACCTGGCGGCC
Source organism: Ambystoma mexicanum (assembly GCF_040938575.1). Classification (NCBI taxonomy): domain Eukaryota; kingdom Metazoa; phylum Chordata; class Amphibia; order Caudata; family Ambystomatidae; genus Ambystoma; species Ambystoma mexicanum. The sequence goes on from NC_090929.1 coordinate 135,326,674, forward strand.
ATCTCTAGGTTCACGAGGAAGAGACAGTTGTCTCCTTTATTCAGCGACAGGTTAGTGAAACACTTCATGAGGGGTTTATTTTGAACTTTTCCCCCAATAAAACATTTTCCACCAACATGGAGTCTCAACGTAGTGCTGGCAGGCTTAATGAAACCACCCTTTGAGCCTATGGCCACTTCGGCCATGAAATTCATATCGTGGAAGTTGGCGTTCTTAATTGCTATCACGTCAGCTAGGAGAATCTCGGAACTGCAAGCGTTGTTCGTAGACCCTCCATACCTAAGATTCTTTAAAGACATTCACAAGCGATAAATCTAACCCAGAATATCCCGGCTCAAGCCCCCAATTTGTAAGAGGATTCAATTCAACACTACAGCTAAGTCAATGCCTAGTCTGGGATACTGAATGGAAAACCTTATTGATATATCTTTATGTCCAGTTCATGAGTTCTGGATGACTACCCATATATAACACCCCTCTCTTAGAATCCCCCTGACCCCACTGAGCCAAGAAGTAGTTCTGTTTTGCAAGTTTAAAAGGTTTATTTGAGAAATAAAACAAAATATAGATACCACGCTTTTATAATAAATTAATAATCGATATCGCCCTTATAAATATAATGTTAATCAACAATGGGTAATCTGACACTAGCACACTTCTTTATAATCAATGAGGAGTTAGTATAGGATGGATAAAGTAGCAAAAATACTTTTATGATTTCAAGGGAAAAGCAATGAGGAATAAAATGCAGTACAGAAATACTTGATATGATTTTAGCAAAAGATAAGATAATCACTTTTTCTCTGGCAATTCACCCCCCTCCCCTATGCAATGTAAGAAAGGGAAGGAGATGGAAGTAACACACACAGTTCTCAGGAACGCAATCAAATACAATACGAAATTCAATTCCCACCCCAGCAAGATTAGAGAAAACCGGTATGAGTTTTAAAACACAGGCCCAAGTGCTTTGAATGTGGTGGCAATGAAGTGAGAAATATGCTGAAAATGCTTTTAATTCCCTTTAGGAGGTTCGGGGTGAGTGAGAGATACTTGGGATGAGCTCAGGCCCACTTTAGCAATGATTCAGGGATGGTTATTAAGAGGCAAACAAATTTTTAGCAGAGGAAAGCAAAAAGCTGCTATCTTTTTACAGGTAAAGAAATCTGGCCAAATCGCAAATCGCAGCAAAATTCGCGAGTGCGTGAATTGTGATTACGGCAAAAGTATAAGGAGTCGTACTAGGTTTGTTGGAAAGCTGAGATTCTAAGCTTTCAGAGGAAAGTTAAATTTCGTTCCTAGCCCAAACGGTTCAAGAGATACGGACGATTAAATAAAGGTAGTTTTTCGGATTTAAAGTAAACTCAAAATGACAGGTGACAGCTTGCAGCTTCAGAATTGACAGGTGACAGTTGTGCAGCTTTACAAATGACAGATGACACGATTTCTAGGAGGCTGTTCTACTTAGGTTAAAATAGTTTGGATTAGATTATTTTAACTAAGAGATTGGTTCTGCACAGTTCTGCTAGGTACTCACAATATAAATTTGAAATAGGCCTCGCCACGGATCTGGTCAGGTTTTGGACGGGACTCCGGTTCTGGTCTCGGCACTTCACAGTGATCTGGGTCAGCTCTCTGGTTCTGCTCAGAGCGGTCTGGGTCACTCTGGATCTCTGGTCTGGTCTCTGGCAATTGTTCTTGGCAAAAGAATTCAAACAGCTCGCCCGGCTGTGGAATAGTTCGCAAATGATTTTAAGGTTGCTGAGGCCTGCTGAGAAGAGTTCTCAGTTTGTGGGTTTAGGCCCTTGCTTTAAGTTCTGAAGTAAAGTTCTGGTCTTTGGAGATTGATGGATTTGAAGTCTGGTTCTCTGGATGTGAAGTCGTCGGTCAGCATGCTCTGCAGCAAATGGAATTGAATGTCTCTACCTGTCCCAGCAGTCTCTTTTTATGTGTTTTGAAAAGTGGGTGTGTGTGTTGGTCATAACTAAACCTGCCCCTCTCACTTGTCATTGGCCCAATTCTCCCCTCTCCCATGATTGGGGGAAGGAAATGGATTGTCAGCATGATGAAGTCTGTTTATGGGTCAGAGGATCCTCCCCTGGTCAGTTTGCCCACAAATCTATATTTGATTCAAATACATCCTTCCCAGATATACAATTTGTTGAAATTACATGTGCACATTATATATTCCTTATGGTCCATGGCTGTCCGCCTCTGATCTTCCTGGGGGCTTGCATTCAAAAATGACAACATTTTGCGCTTTTTAACTGGTTTTGCAGTATCGGACATTTACCCAAAATTACACACATGTGCGCAAGGAGTATGGACATTAATTGATGAAGTGTCAGATTTTTAACATGCAGACATTTGGAGTGAGACCCTATTTTCCGCTAGCAACCCCCCAGAATACACCACAGGGTCCTAACGCCTCTCAAAATGTTAACAGAAAAATCACAAAAATAATGATATTACTTATATAATTCTGACAAGTCCGCACTATGAGTTATCTATCTTTTTAAAATTATGCCTTGGTCAAAAAGGGGTGTGGCTTCCCACATCACAGGGTGGAATAACTGGTTTATCCACTTCCCCCAAGCTCAGCTGCTAGCAGAGGCACTGCCCCTCCCAGTTTCCCCTAAGAGGAAGCCACTTTTACGACGCCCCCAATATAACATTTGCCTGAGTCCAGGACAGGCCTTTGTTCAACTCCCTGTAGTCCCCAGCTGCTCCACCCCTAATCTAATCAGAGCGGTGACAACTCCTTTTGGCAAGGGGAAGAGTGGCTGAGCAGGTTTCAACTCCTGTCGGGGGTAGTTGTCAGGCAGAATCCAGTTTCATTAAGCCAGGTTTCAGCTAAATGTCACTTTTTGTTCCCAGTTTAAATCACTTACAATTTTTGCATATACTTTAAATAATTACTTCCATCAAGTCATTTCAGAATATAGTTTTACATTGTATCCACCTCTTAGCAAGTCTTTCCTTGGTCTGGTTTTGTTTCATTTGTTCAGTTTTACACAAAACTCTGGTGGTTTTAAAACGCCGGCTTTCTGATAGTGGTGAGTACTGGTAATGCAACCATTTTTGGGATTAAGAAAATGAATTCCCCACAGTTCTGAGTTGCTTTTCTTTGGCAATCAGCATTGCCATTCCCAATGGTTTCAGGCTACTGTGTGTGTAGCCCACTGGTGGTTTTAGGCAGTGCCCTCCTGTGCTCACAACATAGGCAAAAATGGGTGGCAGCCTATTCTTCATGTTTTCCCTGTGCACTCTCTGGGGAGTTCTGGCCATCATGATGTTTTCCATGCCAGTACTGCACAGTTTTATTGTAGGGCTTGGATGCATGGGTAAAAACATCCCACAAAGAGCAGTCCTGCGCCTTCTGTTTCAATAAGGTAAGCTCTGCACTGTGGAGAGTTTTTTCTACCTGTTGGTAACCATATGCTTTATGGAGGTATATGGGTAAACTTATTTATTTTGTACCTATGCATTATGTATTTTTTGTGGATGTATGTTGCATTGCATTCTCACCGCCGTCTTCCAGTTTACTGCTATACAATCTATTCTAAGCATGTGAATCCATGAAAGATCCAATGCTGGAGAAGGGAATAGTTTCTTACCTGTAACTCCATTTCTCCAGCATTGGTATCTTTCATGGATTCACATGCGCCCGCCAGCCTCCCCAGGATGCAATGTATATGCTTGATAGGTTTACCCTTCCTACTTTGGAGGGGCCGAAATCTGAAGGGAGCCGTGGGGGCGGGGCTTTTATACCGCGACGTCCTACGGGGTATGTGTATGCGGGCCCCAAAAGGACGTAGATAGGACACAAAAGTGTCAGAAGTTTTCCTATAAGAAAAGGCTATATATGTGTACCGAGGGGTCCCAGTCTGACGACGGGGAATATTCTAAGCATGTGAATCCATGAAATCCATGAAAGATACCAATGCTGGAGAAATGGAGTTACAGGTAAGAAACTATTCCCATCCCATATTCTAAATTATATGCTCCACTTGCTAGATTCCGAGTTAGTATTCAACTCTATAAAGGTCCACCTGGCGGCTTTATCGGCTTAAACCACCTCCCACAATAAGGTATTGTGGTGGAAAGTGCTGGTCATCAAAGCATTCATGGAGGGAGTGAAGAGACTCCACCCTCCCATTTCAAACCCACCGCCAGGATGGGATCTCAATTTAGTACTCACAAAGCTCATGGGGGACCCTTTTGAGCCTATGTACATGTAAAGTCTTAAGCACCTGACTTACAAGACTGCCCTCTTAGTGGCTATTACTTCCATAAGAAGAGTTAGTGAATTACAAACATTGTCAGTGCAGGATCCTTTCTTTATCATACACAAGGACAAATTGGTTTTACAAACTCTCCTTAGGTTCTCCCCTAAATTCATCTCTAAATTTCACGTAAACCAGTCCATTGAACTACCGGCTTTCTTCCAGAACTTCACCTGCTCAGCTGAGGTAAAGATCCACACACTAGATGTAAGGAGGGTGGTCCTTTATTATGTAAACAAAACCAGACCACTAAGGATAACAGACCAACTGTTGTCTCCGTAGCACCAGGCAGAGAAGGAGACCGCATTTCCAAGAATGCCATCTCTAGATGGATAGTCAGATGTATACAACTGTGCTAGTCTTAATCAAACAAGACTCTGCCTTTCACGCCAAGAGCTCACTCCACAAGGAGCACAGGAGCCACTTTGGCTTTCATTGCAAATGTCCCCTTAGACAGCATTTGCAAAGCAGCTACATGGAGCTCAATGCACACTTTCACTCAGCACTACTGCATTGACACCCATTCCAAAGCAGATACACAGGTGGGACACGCGGTTCTAAAACATCTGTTTGCCAATGAACCTTCTCACAACCCATCACCTTCTCCTAACACTGCTCGCTAATCTATGCACAGCATGTGATCTAAGCAGATTCCACAAGCCTCAGAAGGGATACATTACTCACAGTTATCATATTTCAACATGCTTGTATCTGCTTAGATTCACATGCGCCCACCCTTCCTCCCCTTGGAGAGAAGATTCATGGGTACTTTAAGAGCTTGTCTGATACACATCTGCTTGGATACACCTGTACTCACTGTATACTTCATGCTACCTCATGCAGAAACAAAACAATCGAGGGACCTCGACGCGTGAAGGACCATGGGTACAGCGGATGTCACACTAGGGATAGTATTACTGGCACGACCTGTCGACGTCCCTTTCCGAATTTCAAAAACAACAACTTTAATACTCTGTAGCTTCCACTAGATGTCGGCCTACGCACAGCATGTGAATCTAAGCAAATACAATCATCAGAAATACGATTACAGTGAGTAATGTATACTATATATAGGATGGAAAGAAATTAAAGAACAATATGGAGAAAAACCTTGTAATTTACGAAGAAGAAATTAAACAGAGGAAACAGAGGAAATTCCTACGGGATAAGGATGACTACGAAAAGGGGAGGGTCTATACTTTTGCCCAAAGATTTGACCAATTACGACAAGCATCCATGAAGAAATTAACTACATCTATAAAAGAAAATGAGAGGGACACAAGTACACATTTGTCAGCCTCAGAGTCAGACATTACTGGGAGTGAAAGTGAAGAACCAAATAAACTTTTTGGATGAAATGCGTCCACTATGCGGAGATGGCAAAACGCAAAAACAAACAAGAGAAGGAAATCAAAGATGGGGATGAAGCAGAGGTGGCCAAAAAAAAAGAGGCGGGGGCAACAAATGCCATGAACAATACCCCGGCCAGATTGCTGCACTCTGTCAAATAGATAATACATGTCTGGACTTGGTCTGATAGGTTAATGATTTTAAAACCACTCTCCATGTCCTCACCACCAACCAACAGAAAGTATTAAATTTGGGCTTGAATTTCTGCCCAACAGCTCAGAATGACTACGTACAAACCACAATTGACTTTGACCACTTTACACAAAAAATATGTCTGAAAACGTTTTTTGTCACTAATACTTAAACCACATGGCTAATTTGTGAATTGACAGTAAAAACTGAGATAACAAGTGGCAAATTAAGTATACTATCAGATCTTATTGAATTAGAAAAGGGACTGGATACGGGTACGGAATCTGAGCCCATAGATCTTGTTGAATCTAGTATAAGAACGGATTGGACCACAAAGAGTAAACTGAAACAAAAGTCGAAATTCAATCCAACAACCAATGCTGGGAGCAATATTGAGGCTTTTCAAACCCTTGTGATTGAAGACTTAAAGAATATAAAAAGGCAAAAAACACAAAGAACAAAAGATAATATGTCAGCAAACGATAGAACAGCATTACAAGAATTACATGACCTGACAAACTACATAATTAAGCCCTCCGACAAAGGACAAAATATAGTCTTATCAAACAGAACTGATTATATATAAGAGGCATACAAACAGCTCAATGACAGGAAATGTTATGAAAGGATTAATACCAATCCCACCAAAGAATTGGAGAGTAAAGTAAAAAGCATTCTCATCGAATGGGAACAGAAAGGAATCCTGGCAGAAGATAAGTGTAAATTTCTCCTAGCTACCAACTCAATCACACCAACGATTTACTTTCTCCCAAAGATTCACAAGGACATCAAAAAGTCACTGGGGAGACCTATTGTGTCTCTAATAGAATAGGTTCTGTTTTGGAAAACATGTCAAAATACTATATGAAGTCCATTTTCCATTTGTCTCCTTTCTTCCATCATATTTGAAAGACACTACAGACTTTCTTTCCCGCATTGAAGACATACCTTGCGAACCAAACTATATTATGGCCACTATGGACGTTGTGTCATTATATACTTTAATTGGTCACGACTATGGTAAAAGGGCCTGTCAACATTATTTGAGTACCAGAGCTTTAAACTATCTTGAACATACTCAAATGGTCCTGGAAATGATAGACCTCTGTCTTACAAACAATTTTTTCTTTTTAACAAAGAGTACTTCAGACAGGTGCAGGGACCTGCCATGGGCACAACTTTTGCGCCATCCTACGCAAACCTAACTATGGGTGACTGGGAGGAACTAGAGGTGTGGTCTGACTTAAACTAGGAGACAACAGAAAATGTTGTTTTATGGCTTCGATAAATAGATGATCTGTTTATAATCTGGAAGGGATCTGAATAAGGATGGTTAGACTTTGTCAAGCTATTGAATCAAAATACTAACAATCTTCAATCTAAAATTTACAGAAACACACAGCCAGACTTTTATCACCTTTCTAGACATAAATGTGAGGATTGTGGATCAGTCACTAACTTGTGAACTGCATGGAAAATCAACAAGTTCAAACAAGCCATTACATGCAGCAAGTGGACACCTAAAATAAATTGATATGGAGTGTTCCTTACAAAGAATTTGTGAGGATAAGACGCAACAGCACCACTCTAGGGGCTTTTGATTCAGAAAGTAGAATCACAGCTCAGGGTTTTAAACGACAACTCTACCAAAAGAGGGAGATTGAGAGAGCTTACATAAAAGCAAGGCAGCAGGACAGCCAAAGTCTATTAACAAGATCCCATAAACAGAGTAACCCAGAAACAGAGGGAAACACCACACGTCTTATCCTTACATTTGATAGCCAATCTCTGAAGATCAGATGAATATTACAAAAACATTGGATGATCCTGCTGGCAGATAAGGACCTTGGAAATAGTCTGAAGGTTAACACAGATATCAGTTTTAGAATAATCATTCTATCAAGGACACATTAGAACACAGTTTTATGGCACAAGAAGAAGATAAAACAACGGGGATGTGGCTCACCAATCAAAAGAAAGGCTTTTCTAAATGCACACGGTGCAACATTTACAAATATGCGAAAAATTGTGCATCATTTGAACATCCAATAACAGGTAATACTATTCGAATATTGGACAGGATCACATGCAAAATGGACTATGTGGTGGATGCTTTGACATGCGCTTGTCGAAAAGGGTGTATCGGTAGCACTAAGTGCAAATTAAAGGTTCAGATACAACATCATGTAAGAGCAATTCTGCATAATGATCCAAACTATCCAATTGCTAAACATTTCTCTGACTTCCACAAGAACAATATGGAAAGTTTTGTTTTCTTTGGAATCTATAGAATCAAAACTGGACCAAGTAGTGGAGACAAGAACGGATGCTTCGACAAAAAGAAACTCATTGTATTTTGAAAGCAAACACCCAAATGGCCACAACATTGACTAAGAACTGTATACTTTTTTGGGCCAATGAACTGTGCGGGCTATTGTGTGTTGGTTGTTGTTTTCTCGGTTACATTAAGCTGTGTGTGATTTGCATTGGTGTCCTCAAAAAGAAGAAAAGATCATGATCCATACTTTTTGGTGAACGCTTCGTTAAATGTGTTTTTAATTGAATTGACAATTTTCTTCTTTATGGGTGGTTGCTTTTTTTCACTTTTTTTAAATTAATTTTAGTAATTAGAGGTGTGTATTGTATCATTTGTATTGGTCCGGGTGTGTCTTATGCAGAAAATGTTGTCTGGTTATCTCTAACAAGTTGCTTGCGAGGGTATAGTAGATAGCAAACCATTGACTATTTGGTGTCCATTTAGTCACTCAATATTGAGGAACCTTCCTTTGGAGGTTTCTCAATGGTTAGTCACTGTATATGTAAAACTGATGCAATGATTCGCAATGATGTTAATACTGGGCGTTAGGGCATTTAAACCATATTGATACATATCAGGAGATAATCCTGTTAGGAACTATGCACTTTATATGCCTAATACTATGAACTCTATATGGTTTCACCACACCGGACACATATAGATTGAATAATATAGCAGCTAGTGAGCAGCCTTGCTTTAAACCATTCGCTGCTTTTATCTCTTTTGACATAAGACCGTCAAAACCTACCCTCACTTTCATCACAGTATTGGAGTAAAGATATATCAATATGTCCAATAGCCTTTTGTCTATAGTCAATGAAATTAGCCTTTGCCACAGTATAGGTCTGTCGATCATATCAAAGGTGGCAGACAGGTCCATTGATGCAGCATAAAGAGGAAGTTGACCAATACACCTAGCGTTAACTTGGAGAATAGAAACAAGGAGACCCCCGGCATCTGTCCCCATCCCTTTTCTAAATCCACGTTCAAAAGTGAAATCGAGCGATAATTTGTAGGATTCAGACGATTGCTTTTTTTGAATATTAGAATGATGTACGAAAGTTTCCATGAAGTGGGCATTCTCTTTGTATTGATCACGTTTGTAAATAATACACTAAGTATCCCTGACCATAAGTAAACTTTCTGCTTAAGAGTTACATAGGACAAGTTATTCGGCCCAGGTGTGGATGATGATTTCATTTTACGTATACATCTAGCTATATTGTCAATAGATACGTCAAGCACCCATTCTGTTGAATCATAGGCCTGAACCATCCAGGGCTTCAAGGGAGGACAGTATAAATTCTCAAAATGATCACACCATACTAATTCACTTATTGGATTTATGGTTATTTCAGCTTGAGACGACTCGGTGCTATTAATTAGAGCCCAATAGTTCCTTGAATTGTTTACTTTCATGACTGCGAGCATGGCCTTGGCATCTTTTTGTTGTTGGGCTGCCCGGTGTTGGTATCACCAATTCTTGTACCGTTGGCAACACCTTTTAACCTCTTCTTTAATTTCTACTTCAAGTAGGTTTTGCTTTTTTATGTCTCTTAATTCTTTGGACATTAATGATCTACGCTCTTTTACAGCTAGATCAAAAGTGTGTCTATGCCTTGTGCCCTTGGATGCTACAGGTCCCAATGGTTCGTAAAAACTAAACAAAATAGTCTCCAGCATTACTCCAAAAAGCTCAACTGAGTACAATTCCATTTTTGATTCCAGTGATCTATGATTAAAGTCTTGCAATAACAAGTTGATAATTTTATTGATCTTATTGGCATTCCATTTAACTCTATTCCCTCTCACATTTACAATGACTGGTGCGCAAAACATATTATGTTTGCTGACTGTTTTTCAAGCATTAAGTCAGTTGATAGGATGGCATGATCGCTATGGGTGTTAACTTGTACATTCATATTTTCGTGTTATTACAGATTTGTGAATTTACGAACATATTATCACTAGTATATGACGTTCCTCGTGCCTGCCATGTGGGTTTTTCACTGAACTGCTTCACCAGACCCCAGGTTCTGGCAAATAATAGCCATAAGGCACCTCTGTACTTTGTGTTGCCGCTTTTGGTACCATGAGCATTAGATGAGGTTAAAGCCCACTCAGACTCACAGTGGGTTTGGTTACAATCTGCGTTTAAATCTCCAGCCACAATGATTAGACCCTTTGGCTTTAAATCAAACCATTCTTCAAACATGATGTTTAGATCTTCAAGCATTTTTACTAACATCATGTCTGAACAATCGGCATTATTCCAATATATATTTACCAACATTAGAGCTTCAATCCTTTTCCTTGTTGTAACATTAAAAGTACCAATTATTGCAGAAGAATTCCATTATTTTTCAGATAACAAAGAGATTTTCTGATTATTTCGAAATGCTAAAACCAATCCACCTTTAGGCCGTCCTCTTGAGGCACAAATGGCAGGGAGACTTAATATTACATAGCCATTCCAGGTATGTTGACCGCCAGCCAAAGACTCCTGAATCAGTACAAAATCAAAAGCTTCTATATCATTGCATACTTTATTATTTAGTGCTAAATGTGTATGACCTCTCGCGTTCCAAGACACTAAGTTGTAGTGTTCAATATTGCTAAAGTGAGTTGTTCGTGATTCTTAACTGGGATATTGAGTCTCTTAATGACTCAGTGAGAGATCACAATTCATACATTTCCTTTAAAGTAGTGCCCTCGTCATGAGTCGTTATTTTACCTTCTAGACCTGCGTCCTTACTATACTTATTCGGTGGGTATTTAGTAGCCTGCAGCACCTCCCCCCATCGTTGGTCTTGATAAGTACTTACATCAAACCCTAGCTTCTGTAAGGAACTTGCTTCTCTAATAATTAACGCGCGCACTAGTCGAGAAGGTATCACCAGTCGCACATAGTCATATCTACACGGATGGATGAAGTCTACTAGTTTAATGTCAGTTGAAGAAATGAGGCTTAATTCCACTATTTCACCAAATAGACTCAAAATGTAAGGGTGGTTCAATGAATAAGGTCCTTCTGTATCAAGTACATATTGTACCAAGCTCGGTACTTCAGGAAACTTTGGGCATAGTAGATACTCTTCATGGTGTTCATTTGAAAATGTATGACTCTTTTTCAATCAAGTCAGGTTTGCGTTACTATGTATCACGCTAACCGCGCGGTACTCACTCTTACTACCAAGACTCTTTTCCTCTGACAATGTTGTCATCATGTCGACTGTCCCAGCCTTATTGCCAGCACTGTCTTTGCTAGCCTTTAAGTAATTGTGTCTCATTTTCATTATGTTCTCTTTGGCAGTAATTACCTTGGCTTCAATTTTCTGGCATAAGATGTCTTTTAACACTGATTGAACAAAAGTCTCAGAGCGAAGCAGGTTATCAGACAGCAAATTATAACTATCGTTCTTTTGAGCGGTCACCACTTTATCAATGCCCCAGTTGTGGAGGCCGTTTTGCTCAATATTTTAGTGGGAGCACCATCTACATTGTGCTCTGTCTGTATTTTTGTCGGAGTCAAACGCATTGTGTGTGGTCAGTTGTGTGTTGCACATATCAGTCTTGTCTGGGACGCTACTAGCAGGTGTGTGCCTGGGTGCCTCTTCAAGACTAAGGCACCCAAAATATTTAGGTGTTTCTAAAGGGCCTATAGTCACAGATGTTGGTGTATTGGTGCGGGAGGGTGCAGCAGGGTTTTTAAAAATGTCAAATATGTCCAACATTCCCATTTCTATGGATTTCAAATTCATGTCTATTCTGTCTGTTACTATTTTATTTTTTAGAACATCAGACAAATTCGATTCACCCTCCGTGTATCCCAAGTTATCCAGTTCTACATCCTGTCTAATAGTGTTATCCTCCAAGCTGACTATAGGGGGTTTCTTTATAACCTCTTTTGTTTGGGGGATTCTGTAACCAGTATGACTCCTGAGGATTTCGAATTTTCTTGCGATTCAAGGTGCTTACTGGTGTCCCTAGTAGACTTTCTTAATGACAAGTCCAAAGTTCTTTGCATCAAAGCTTGTATCCGTCTGTTTTTGTTTTCTTTTTTTTTCTCAATATTTTAGTATTGAACTGAAAGTCTGCGTCGTTTGCACTGGGTGGGATCATTAGATCCCTTTGACCAGACCCGTTCCTTTGTTGAACCAGTGTACAAGACGTGTCAGCATCAGTTTCTGCCGTTTCTAAAGGAGATGTCACAGATTGAATAGGCCACTTTGTGGGAGGGTCAAATACCTTCTCACAGACAGATCTTGATACCAACTGCTCATTAACAATCATAGCAGCAGGGAGCAGTTTCAACATACCTTTAATGCATGTCTCTGGCATAGCTGTGAGTTCCAACATTATGTCCCTTAAGACAGATGTTTGTTTTTTCATCTATGACAAAATCAAAGAATCATCCCGCTACACTGAAGCTGACACATAGTTAGCATCATCCTTTGTAGCTGTGTTATGTTGATATATAACATGGTTATTTGAACCCTGCATAGAGGCATCAAAATGCTGTTAGTCTGAGCATTGTTATTTCGCCTGGTTCAAATATGGGAGGGGTGTCCATAAATGATGATAAAGGAATACGGTCCTTACAGTGGACTGGATAGACATATGTACTCGTATTGTCAATCATGGGTACAATCTTGTCCTCACTGTATAAGGGTTGCGAGGATTCTAAAGCCTTGCAGTCTTCAAACACAGTGCTCTTATCTATTGAATACTGTTGGGCGCATTCGATCAGGTCCTCATCTGTGTCAGAGGAGCCTGGCAACGGTACGCGATAGGCTCATGCGTCACGTTTCCACAGAGGCTAATATCGAGTCCTTGTCACGTTTTGATTGCATTAGCTTGCGTTTCATTTTACAGTTTATTAGCAATGGAACTCCCCTTGTAAGTGAAGTACAAAACACTGCAGTGCTTAGGAATCCAAAGGAAGCAAGACAAGGCAAAGAGCTCAAAACACAATGAGCATTGTTTACATCAAGGAGTGTACAGTTCAAAACCCCATTCTTACTTTCATTTCGCTTCGTGGCCTCAACTTTGTCCTTCAGAACACCAAACACAAAATACAGACAGTGTTATTACAAAATGGAACAAACAGTTCTAATCTGCGTGCTTACTTGTATTGAGCTTCGGCACTTTGCGATGGAGATGAAGATCAGCTGTTGACAAAGGTTGACAATAAAGGAGTATCGCACAACACAAACAGGCCGACAGCTAATGAAGTGATTAATTATACAAAGCTACGATTCGGATTACAAGTGGGACCTGGCTGCTCTGCTGCGCCACGAGCAGCGAACAGCTAACAGGACCACTTGCAGGACCACTTGCTAGGAGCACAGGTCTTTTTGAGGACGTTGCAGTTAAGGGGTGTGGCCTAATGTAAAACAGCATAAAAGATACGAGATTAGCATACCATAAATCTTTATATTACCCAGTAATACAATAGTAAGTCCGTGGACAACATGAAAGGATGTGATACCAGTAGTTAAAGTCCCAAACACGTAATGATGTATATGGAGTCCGGTAGAGTTCTCTCCAGCCACAGCAAACAGGACCACTTGCAGGACCACTTGCTAGGAGCGTGCGCGCTGGAGCACGTGCGCCGGTCTTTTTGAGGACGTCGCAGTTAAGGGGCGTGGCCAGTATTTAAAGTCCCAATCACGTAATGATGTATATGGAGTCCGGTAGAGTTCTCTCCCAGCCACAGCAAACAGGACCACTTGTAGGACCACTTCCAAGGAGCTTCTTGGGATTTGCGATCAAGCCCTTGCCTGGATTGAATCCTACCTGGCACTGCGCCAATTCTCAGTCTCCTGGAGCAACAACACCCCTCAACTTCCTACTCTATCTGTTGGTGTTCCACAAGGCTCTCTCTTGGGTACTCTCCTCTTTACACTTTGGGCACTAATAATCTTCTTTGGGTTCTCGTGCCAACTATTCACGGACGACAACCAAATCATCTTCTCTTGAACTCTCCTCTGATCTCTCTATCAAAACTACTGGCTCTCTGCCACTAAACATTGGATGGCTTTGCATACTCTGATGGGAAACTCTACCAAAACAGATGTGCTCTTTTTCTCAGCCAACTACTCACTCTCATCTCTTCCCCTGCCTATCTAGTTCCCACCTGACACTCTACCCTACTCTTCTTCAACCAGAAACCTCAGCATTATCTATAACCCATTTTACACCTGCTCTACTTTCATCTCCAAAACGGCGACACAAGCTTGCCTCAACATCCTAAATATTAGGAAAATCAGGCACCTCCTTCCTTTCAACACAGCCACGCATCTCTTAACCACTCTTGTCCTCTATAAACTGCACTACTGTATTCTCCCCAACTATGCTTTCTGTACGCTCGACAAGATCATGAACTTTGCTACCAGGACTCTCTTTGAACTTCACACCTACTTCCTCATACCGTCACAAGGCTGGATGGCTAACAATGCAAAACAGGGTGACATTTAGATGTCTTCTCCTGGTTCACAAATCTATCCATGGTCAGGCACCACCATACCTATCCTCTATTCAACTCTACGAGCCTTCTCGTAATCTCTGCTATGTCTCCTCTACTACTCTTGTGGCACCTCACATTCCTTGGGCTTCCTCTCGCGTCCGCTCTTTCTCTCTTTTTGCTCCACTTGCATGGATTTCTTCAAAACCAAACCAAAAATGACCTCCTTGCCTCTGAGTTACTCTCTTAACCTACCTCTCATCTGCCTGCTAGCTAACATTTATCCGGAACCTCTAACCTGCCTCTGTCCCACACTTTCTCTGCCTCCAATCTGGCACTTCATCCATACTAGTCACATCCCTAACACAGCTGCCCGTACCACCTACTTGCATTTAAAAAAGCCTGATGTTGGTTCTCCTTAATCTATGTATGTCCACCCATGTGTTGCCCCTCGTGACTGTTCTATTTACCCCCCTCCACAACCTGGTCAGAATGTCTCTCAAACTCACCCCATTGTATGAAGCTCACCGGTTCCCGTCAAACCGGATTTCTGATCTATTACACGTTCTTTTGTGCTGAAAAGAGCATTGTTCCACCCTGTAAATAAATACATATTTAGAGTCTAAATTAGAAAAGAATTGCCCTGGAGCCACTCAAATTTACTCCTGCTTCTTTTTGCCATATTCATGAAGTCTAACACTGCAGCAAACCTGGAGCTGCCTGGACACCGCCCCCCATCCCCCAGAGGCTCACACGTAAATGCGATTCACTAAAATGTGTCCAAGGGCATCGCAAGGGTTTGTGAATCAGGTGTAAAGTGATGAGAGCAAATCCGAGATTCCACGGGGGCATCTCCTGATTTTCTGCAGCCAATCTTTCTGAATCAGCCCTTCTGAGTTAGCTCCCTTTTAGAAACTCGGCTACGTTCCAAAACATGTTTCTGAAAAGCATGTACACACTAAAGGTAAATCCTTGCTGCCATCTACTGGCCACACACATTAAACACATCATACTCGTCCATCATCCTTTAGAAAGTCATTTAACATGACTAAAAAACCTTTATCAGTGTTTTTTACATCATGACCAAGGTATGGGTAGGAAGCACGAGAGTCACATTTTCCAGAAGGGACAACCACATTTTGTCTATGGTAACTCAAGTTAAGTAATACAATTGCCTGCTTAGTGGGACATTTTACTTTAGCAGCAGTAACCAGCACTGTTGTTGTTATATAGCCTGAAGGAAAAAGCATGACGTTCTATGTATGATATTTGCATGTAACGCACTTTTCAGATACGCTTGGCAGCGCACTTAAGACGTTGAACTACACAACTGTTTTATCCTGTTCAGTGAACTTTACATAATAACAAAAAGAAATGCAAAATTGGCTAACAGGAGTGGGGGGTTAAGGTCCATTTTCCCTATAATTCATTAGCTATTCGCGCCTAGAAACTGTTGTGTGCAGGCGCATTATAAGTGCCATATCATATAATTGCCTGTTAGGCCTGAGTGCATTTATTCGGGTAAACTGCGGAGCCACTTGAATAGCTGCAGATTCGGGCACACCAATGTTTCCAACAATCCATCAGGACCTGTAAGAGTTCTTCTCCCACCAATGTTTCCACCAATCCACAAGGGCCTGGAAGAGTTCCTGCTCCCAGGTTATGAAGATCAGTCTTGCAGGAGGTTGCTGGTGGCTTGGCTAGTGTAAGCAGATGGGGAGGGGGTTTTACTTTGAGTTACATTAGGGTACTTGTGGGAAAGGTACAACTAGGGAAGACAGTTTGTTTTTAGACAATCCCAGAGTTGGTTAGAGGCAGGATATCCCATTCAATGCCTGTCACTAGCTGTGAAAACTGGGCGCCATTTTTTTGTAAGTAGGAAGGAGAAGTGGCCATGTTCAGTTGCAACATGTTCGAAACACCCATGCATCCCAGGGGAAGAGGAACCAAGACTGATGGAGGAACATTGAGTGAGTTTGGCCTTTTATAGAGCCACACCTAGGTCAGCTGTTCGTATCACAGCGTTATAGAGGTCCTGATTGGCCTGCAACATTTTCAGACCCAAATCCATTGAGCTCAGCAGCGAATTTGGAGAGCCAGTGAGTCTTGCAAGAATTCGAATATTGACTGAGCTTCATTCAACACGCCTAGCATAGTGATTAATATTCGAGAATTTAAGAATCTTCAAATGGAAAGGCGTTGCATTTGCCAATGTAAGCCCTGACTGCTGTATTTATTGATTATCTCTAACCTAGACAATGGGCCTCATTACGAGGTTGGAGCATGGCTACCCCCAAACTCGGGTCCGGCTCTGGGTCCCGCAAAAGGGGAATAACCGGGCCATTCCGATCTTTGCAGGCCTGGTAATTCCCCTTGCGCAGGACTCGGAGCCGGTTCGTCCCCATTCCCATTTGAGCCCCCATAGGCTCCACACAGACTCCTAGCAGCTAGCAAGGCTCCCAGAAACCTGAATATATCAGCTATCCATTGTGGGACCCATGAGAATAGGTTTCCAAACCAGCTGTCGTCGTCCACTTCATCTGATTCATCGATCATCTGGTTCTTTAGGGTTGTCAACATGCTTATGACCTCTGTGAGGGTTCCATTTTCTTCGTTTTGTGATGGTATAAAAGTGCAACATGATTCTCCAATTTTTGCACAAACACTTCCATCCATCGCTGTGATCATGTCAAGGACATATCTGTTCTGGAGTGTCATCAGCCGGACTGCTCTTAGTTCTTCTTTGATCGTGTTGAATCCTTTTATGGTCGTATTGATGGTCTGCAGTAATTCCCATCTCGTTATCTACAACCACTTGGTGTTTGCACCAACTTGGATATGCGGCAAGAGTATTGTTGTAAATGCGGATGAAGTTAGGCTAAACAGCCTGTGTTCGTAGGGAATGGCATAACATGCGTCCTCTGATTTGGCAGAAAAGTAATTCTCTCTCTTCATTTCTGACGTTAGTTCGACAGACCTCCTTTTCCTCAGGTGAGCATCTGCTTTCGGGAAACTATCCAAATTTAGTTCATTTTTTGGGATCACTAGTGCAGGAACGTGGACGTTCACCAGTGTGCATATGCCTCCCCAGTTCCTCGGTAGTCTTATGTATGCCTTGGATCCGCATGCCCAGTAATGGTACATCAGGACTGCAGTTCCTTGCGACATCCCTGGGGCTTCGTATATTCATCTGCAGTTTTGATTCTCCCCCATTTTCCTTGTGCCATTACTTCTAAAGCACAGTTTCGGGTTTTCCAGCGGTACTATTTGCAGTGGGCCTCCTCTGTCTTCGACCCACGTTAACAGCTTTACCAATTCTGGCCATAGTGGTTTACAAAGTCTTTGTGAATTTTCGATTGCTTCTTGGCAGGCTCCAAGGACCATGCAAACTCGGCAGATTACAACTCCTTCTACCCAACCGTCTGGGGAAACCACTGATCCCCAGATCTGCATTTGGCCTCGGTTCTTCCAGATCTGAGCTTCTTCTGCCGTTTTCCCTTGGACGTTCAGTCTTGAGTTTATTTCCCACCTTATTCCTGATCCTTTGACGTCAGGGTTTTTGTATCTAATCACATAATTCTTGGTGTGCGCCCTGTTTCTTGTTTTGATGTCCTAGACATACCCGTCTTCATCAGGGTAGTCTCTTTCGTTGGCCCATATCAACGAGGCATCTCTTCCCATAAATTTTCCTCTGGTGTTGCACATCGCTACGTGCGACATAACAGTGGGCTGTGGGGACATCGATTTCTACAGCCACAAAGATTTTGGACTTGCCCATGCTGTATGGCAGGAGTGCACAGACGAAACATTCTCCTTCTGATTGTCTTCGTCCAACTTCCTTCATGTGCTGGTACCAAATGTTGTTTCCAAGATGGGCTGTGCTGTCCAGTTAATCGTTCAGCTCATTATCGGTTTCATATGGACTTCTCTTGATCATTAGCATTTTTCTGTAGTTGGCTATCACTATGTCTCTGAATGCGTCTATACTGCTCTTCTGTTCAGGCAGGCTCTTGGGTATTGTTCTTGGAGGGGCAGGTTTCATTTCCTACCCTGCAGTAATTGGGGGAGGTTTTGTGTTTCTTTTCCTACCCTCATGCATTCTTTTGTAGACCTCCTCCCACCACATTTGGCTTACCCTCCTTCCAACACGTGGCAGTGTCGTAGGCTCGGTAGTTACTTCTGACATTGGAGCTGGCGTGCTCGTTATCACAGTTGTGGTGGTTGTCTTGCTTAGCTCCTCATGTAGCTTCTTTGCTCTAAGTATGAGTGGAAAAACATACTCAACTACCGCATGTGTTTTCTCAGTGAGTTCTTTCGTGGCTTCCTTCGTTCTATTGAAGGATTTTGCTATTTCACCGCTGTTCGGTTTCTCACTTGGTTCCCTGTTTTCTGGAGCTGTTTGTTCCAAGGGTGACTTTTCTCTTTCATCTGTTTTGGCCTGTGGTTGCATAGCCACTGACACTTGCCCTTGTTTGTGTGCATTCAGTGTATTGGTGCATGCCGTGGACAGTGCTATATTATCATTCATTCCGTGCTGACCCCGTCTCCAGCTTTTCTCACCATTCATTACTTCACGAGTATACGTTTTACTACTAATTACATTCAACTGTAAATCATTTGCTTTACCATCCGTTTTTCTTGGAACAGGGATGACGATATAAGGTGTGGGAGCTTTTGTGGGGCCCAGACGTTCATTATCTGGTGGGTGCACAGACATTGGGACGCTCAGTGCACCAATATAAAATGCAGTTCTGATAGTTAGAGACAAAAACACTACAATAATCACTATGCATATTCATATAATGGCTTTGAAAGACAGTTTACAGCATCTCCTTCCAGGAAACCGGGGGCACCCTTCCGCTGGCGGTATGACTAAGTTACTGTTTTGGGCCCCCATTTCAACCAAGTCCATAGTCAATAGTTTATTTTTCTCGTTATTCTGATCTCATCGCTCAAGAGTTCAGTAAACACTAAAGTGACAGGTGCTGTTCAATGTCCCCCCTCTTGCGAGTAATGATGATAGTCTCCAAGTATGGGGTGCAGTTCTTTTGCTAGACTATGGGAAAAGGTTAGACTATCGTTTTCAGCACATCATATTCATTCTGTATTTGTATGGCCAACATATTCCCAGGGCACTCTTCCAACTCGCCTTGGACCTGAGGACATACAGGAATTTGTTCGCAGTGACACCATGAAAGGACGGTTTCACTACAAATCACTCAAAAATAAAATATTGAAAAAATACAAATAAAAACAAAAATAAAGGTGAACATATGAGAAGGTAGGAAAAAAATAAGAAAAAGGTTGAAAAAGGTAAACACGGCAGTGAAGTTCGTGTTTCTGTTCCTTTCACTTGGTCTTTCGAGGTCGAGTTGATGAACAGTCTCTCTCTCTCCCCCATTTACTCCACTGCGGAACGATGATGGAAAAATAGAAAAAATAAGAAAAATAGGAAAAGGAAGTGCAAGATGTCGTTATCCTCGTTTCTGCTCTTTTCGATCCGTTTTACGTTAGAAGCATGAAGAACTGTGTCTTTGTTTCCTTTCTCTATCCCGGCGGGAGGATAATAAAAAGTTTATCTTGGATCTCCCCCTTCTAAGGCTCTTTTTAACAGTGGATGTCCATAGTTGCTTCTTAGTTGTGATGCAATAGCCCTCAGGAGCCTATTCAATTGAGCATTTTTTGCTGGATCATTAAGAAAAGCGGGCACATCGATGTTGCGGGGTCTGCCCACTAGTTCTGGAAAGTCTTCAATGAGATGAAAGAAAACACAAAACGCATAGACTGTCTTCAGGTGTTGATGACATTTGCTCTGATTCTTTGGCTCTTAGGTCACAGGCCTTTCTTGCAGTGTGATCAGTCTTTGTCTCCTCGATCTGTCCCTCGGCGAAAGGTCTCACTGGAATCTCCTTAGGAATTCTCGCTGGAAGTTGGACAGTTCCACTTGGAGCATGATGCCATGGAGAAGGGTCTTCATGTGTAGGAAATTGACTGGATCTCTGAGGAAAGGGACAATGTCAACATCAGCAGGCCTTCCCACCATTTCTGGATAGTCTGTGACTAGCCTAATCAGGACGTTGTGGGCTAGCTGCGCGTCTGCAGGGGACAGGGACATTTGCTTTGTTTTGCTGGGTCCTGATCGCAAGTCTTTTTGTTGTCGTGAGCAGTTCTTGCACTTTCCTGCTGCATGGATTGCTACCACATGCTTCAACTTACTCCATATTTGATTCAAGAAGTCTTTATTTCGGGGATCTCTGATGAAAGTCAGTGTATCTGTGGTTCTCCCGACAAGTTCTGGGCACTCCTCTATGATTCGAAAGAATAACGTGTAGGTAAGTTCATCAATGACTGCTTGAGGCGGGAGCATTAGTCTTTGGTTCACTGTTTTCGGGCAACGCGGCGAAGACCTCTGGGATGACAGTCAGTAGTTGCCTGATTACCTTCTTATTTTCTGGATCTTGAATGTATTCGGTGACAATTGTTTCTCTCCCTATGATTGACGGATAGGACAGTATTACTAGCTGAAAATAGGTGAGCACATCCCACTTGAGACTTCTGCTGGGGTGAACCACATGTCCGGGAACAATGTCTTGATACTGGATGCTTCAGGATAAAAGGTTTTAGTTTACAGGAGTGTCCTATTTTACTTTTATCAGAGTCTGCGAGTTTGTGTTCAATGCTTGTGGCTCAACGTGATCAAGCTACCAGTGTCACTACGGTTTCAGAGTATGCGGTTTTCTTCCTCTAGCCTGCAGGTTCAGCTGCACAGTGTGTTCGTTTGACAGTCTTGTGTTTCATTCAGTGTGTAGAGGAAAAGTTCAGTGCATAGCCACAATTTCACAGTGAATTCTTTAGTTTGTCTTTTCTGTTTGTGCGTCCTTCTTCCTCACCATAGACATTGTCTGCACGTGCTGAGATCCTTCCTCGTTGTCTGTGGACTCCTCGGCGGTAGATGCAGCAGGAGTGCTCTCTCCTAGAAAGGGTTTTATATCGTTCAGGAAGAGCCAGGCTCTTCTGCCTTTGAGCTTAACAGCGGACGGGGTACAGTCCTCTACGATGAAAGGGCAGTTAAACCTCGGCTCGTCCCATCTTTTCCTTGTGAAATTCCTCACGAGGATGCTGTCTCCAGGGAAGACAAGAGGCGCGCAAAGGCTGTGAACTGCGCCTGCATCAGCACCATCTGTTGTGGTTTGCGCCGTGCTGTCCCCTTTCCGCCGTCGCTGCAGCTGGCCTGTAATGACAGTGGCACTGGATGTGAGACAGTCCAGGTAAGCTTTCATTTCTCCAACTAGAACCTCCCTAGTTGACTGGGCATCATATCTAGCTTTGTCTCGGGGGTTAAGGGGAGTCCTCATCCTTCTCCCAGTAACTATTTCGTGCAACGTGAGATGATGGTCGGGGCCTGGTTGGTTCCGAAGCGCATACAATGCCAGTGGTAGGCAGTGCATCCATCCCTTTCTCAATGTGAGCTTCAACTTGGCTATCCTTTCCTTGAGCAAGCCGTTGATTCGTTCACATATCCCATTTCCCTCTGGATGATACGCCGACAAGAACTTGTGCTTTATACCAAGCAACAAGCTAATCTGTTCGAACACTGCGTTCACAAAATGAGCCCCATTATCTGATCTCATTACCCTGCACACCTCCATCCAGGGAAAACCTCCCTCACCAGGAACTTAGCAGCACAGGCAGCGTCAGGGTGTGTACAGGGACCTGCTTCTACTCATCTGGAAAAGGGACACACCACCACAAGTAAATACCTGTACCCATTACACACCTGAATCATATCGACATAATCAATATGAAGGTGCTGGAAAGGTCCATTTGGTCTGGGGATGACTCCACTCACTACTTTTAATGTGTGCCCAGAGGTGAATTGTTGGCAGACAATGCAGTTTACCACAAAGAATGCAACATGCTCTGATAAATTCGGTATAAACCAGTCTTCGACGAGCGTTGCAGCAAGATTTTCTCTTGGCATGTGTATGGGGTAGTGAAGCTGTTCTAGCGCTACTTTTAGAAGGGCGACAGGCATTACTGGTTTACCAGCGCTGTCTTGCCTCCACAATCTGTCTGAGGGGTTTAAAGAACACCCTCGACGGTTCCACAGATTTTTCTCCTCCCGAGGTGCCTCCCCCTGGAGCTCCATTAACTGAGACTGCCCCATATTACGATAGGCTTCTGGTGTGGCTCGTGCTATCATCATTCTCTCATGGGTAAGTGCCACATCCACGTCCATGATTGTTTCAGCTTTGGATGCCATACATTTGGCTTCCGTGTCCGCTTCATGATTCCCACGTGACACGAAATCTGGCCCCTTGGTATGAGCCGGGCATTTTACGACCGCTATGCCCACTAGGAGCTGTAGTGCTTTCATCAGCCTGTTCAACAAGGCTGCGTGCTGCACCGGTGTGCCGTCTGCACGGAGGTAGCCCCTCCTTTTCCAGCGTGCTAGTCCTGCGTGCATTGTTGACGTCACATAGGCGGAGTCACTGTACACTGTTACTTCCTGGTCTGCGTGATTCTCAATGGCGAGTATCAATGCCACTAGTTCTGCAGCCTGTGCTGAAAAATGAGATGGTATTCGTGCACTGACAAGCACTTGGAACTCTCAATTCGCCATATGTTTGATCACAGCCACGCCTGTATACCTTTGTCCATCTTCTTGGTCGATTCTCGAAGACCCATCAATAAAGACGATCTCCCCCCCTGCCAGGGCATTTTCCTTTACCCTGGGGATCTCATAATAGAATTCCTCATAGTTCGCACAGTCGTGTACAGGTTCTCTTTCTGTGACTGGCTCAGCTATGAACATAGCAGGGTTCACAGTTTTGCATCGCACTACCTTGTTCGATGGATTAGAGATAATCACCTCATAGGCTGATGCTCTCTGAGAAGTCAGCGTGCCCTTTGGCTTCTCTAGTATGGCGAATAGTGAGTGTTCAACATATAGTCTCATGGAGCACCCCATCACAATGGATGACAATGGCGAACGCGGCGGCGGCTAGATTTTGTTCGCATGGGACGTGGCCCTTCATGACTGGGTCCAAACTCCCGCTGTAATATGCTAGGGGTTTACACCCCAGCGAGGTTCGCTGCGCGAGCACTGCCGTCATAAAATTGCCATCAGTATGAGAAAACAGATAGAATTCCTCAGCATAATTAGGAATCCCGAGGACTGGGGCCTTACAAATTGCCCCCTTGAGTTCTGTAAACCCTTTCTCCATTTCTTCATTCCATTCAATTTCTTTTCTCGTTGCCTGGGCCTTTTTAAGGGCCTGCAACAAGGGCTTGGTATATGAGCTGTAGTCAAAGATCCATGCTCTGACATAGTTGCACAGGCCTAGGAAGCTTTGCATTTGCTTTACTGTGCGCGGCTTGGCCGTGTTCATGATGGCCTCAGCCCTTTCTGGGTTACTTTTTTCCCCTCATGTGAGATCAGTTGCCCTATGTACAACACCTCCTGTTGGCAGTACTGAAACTTGTCCTTGTCCACTTTGTATCCCTTCTCAGCTAATATAGTCAATAGCTGGACAGAGTCATGTCGGCATTGCTCTTCAGTGATGCTGCAGATTAGAATGTCATCTACATACTGCAAAACAACACTGTCCACCACAATATTGCTTAGGTCCATTTGCAGGACTCATTTGAAAATGGACGGAGATTCGCAATACCCCTGTGGCAACCTCGTACTTTTCAGGCGCATTTGTCTGAAAGTAAATGACG
This sequence comes from Ambystoma mexicanum, assembly GCF_040938575.1. Classification (NCBI taxonomy): domain Eukaryota; kingdom Metazoa; phylum Chordata; class Amphibia; order Caudata; family Ambystomatidae; genus Ambystoma; species Ambystoma mexicanum. The sequence goes on from NC_090929.1 coordinate 135,351,008, forward strand.
TCAGGTGTTGTAAGTCACGGTGCAATGGAATCGAGAAAAATGCATTTTTCAAATCGATCACCGTGAAGTATTTTGCCTTAGTGGGTATGTTGCACAAAATTGTGGATGGATTAGGGCCTAGAGGGAACTCCGCTTCGACTATGTCGTTCAATGCTCGTAAATCCTGGTTTAAATGCCAGGACCCTCCCTTTGATTTCTTGACCGGATAAATCACTGTGTTGCACAGTGATTCTGACGTCACTAGGATGACCTGCTCCATCATGGCAGAGATTGTCTTTGCAATCCCTTCATCGGCTTCTCTGGACATGGGATACTGTCGTGCCCTTGGCAGAATTGCTCCTGGTTTCAATTTAATTTTTACTTTGCGGGCCCCCTTCAGGAGACCTACATCATAAGGCCCTGTGGTCCATACTTTGGCTGGCACTAGGGCCATGTTGTCATTGAAATATTCCGGGCGTACCAGCGCTAACATCATCCTCTGCGGCACCTCCCGCTTGATAATTTTGACCCAAAATAAGAGACTCACTTGCACCCATGTCTCTTCTAGGTCAGGGTGTTCTTCGAACAGATCATCATCGGTGGCGTCAGTCACTCGATACCCTTCTTCGATGGTGACAATCGCACACCATGGTCTGCCCTCGTCGTCATATCCTTCAACTAATTCTATTTTTCCTCGCACCGCGGCAGATTGTATCATTAAGGGAAATACTTGTCCCTCCTCTTTGTGCATGGGTATTCTTGGCCTGAATAGAAACTCATCAGGGGTTCTCATAGGTTTGTCTGCGAGGCCTGGCAATCCCGCCATAAGCACTCGTACACCATATGCAAAAACGTCTGGCTCCAGTGGTACAGCTCTCATAGCTGCACGTCCAGAGTGCGCTCTGATCATTTCGCACACGTTTGCATAATGCATTCCTGGGGTGGAGCACACTATGCCATCCTCGGTGAACGAGATGGTCATATTCAACTTTGTCATCAGGTCCCGACCCATGATATTCACCGGGGATTGACGAGAATACAATAAAGGTACATTAATGTCGCACTCTCCCACTGAGACCGGGAGTGCATCAGTAAAGGGAACTCTGCTATGAGCTCCAGTAAAACTCTGGGTAACTACGGCCTCGCTGGACAAGGAGAACTTGCCTTCTCGTATGCACGAGCGCGTTGCACCCGTGTCAACTAAGACGGAATATTCTTTCCCCCCTATGGTGACATTTACCCTAGGTTCCCTGTTAGGATCTGGTGTCACTGATAGGATAGAACAAATCAGAGTTCCCTGTGAGCCGTCCTATTTCATATATAGGTTCGGTCCACTGTATACCTGTGGGTTTCGCCCACCGGAATTAGTGCCCTGAGCCACTTGCGGCAGTGTCTGCTGGGGTTGTCCCTGTGGTACATTCCCCATGTTCTGCGGCTGAACTACTTGCTGTGCACCTTGCTGCAAGCCAACCGCCTGCTGCTGCATGGTATAGTTTTGTGCACTGCCCTGCTGTGGGGTAGCAGGTTGATTCACCATGCCTGCCCCCATCCCTTGATTGTTCTGCAAATGCTTTGGATTCTGCAAATGCGTGCCATATGTCCTGTGACTCCACACAGCCAACACACTGGCGGTGGTCGGGACATCTGTCCATCTGGCATAGTCAGACTGCCCATCGGTGCATTCTGGATAGCATTTTGAATATTCTGTAAACTTCCTTGGTTACCTCTAAACCCTCCCTGATTACTCTGCCATCCTCTTCCTCCAAATCCTCTTCCTCTCGGGTAAAATCCCACGTTACCCTGATTAGTCTGTGGAGGGTTAGTTGCACACTCTGCACTCGATACGGCTGGGCTTGTCAGCATGGCTCCCTCGAGAGCATACTTTGAGAGCTTCTTTTGCGCTAGCTTCGCCTCTTCTCCCTTACGCGTTGCCTCTTTCTTCCGATACTTTTCTTGCAACAGTCTACAGTAATGTGCAATTGTCAACTGGATTTCGGCCCACGGTCTAGCTTCTATTCCTACTAATTTTTAGAGCTGTTTTTGCACCGGTTCTGGTAACCCTTGGCACAATATATGGTAGAATAAAGGGATAGATTTCGTCCAAGACTCATGCATTTCGAGCACCCATGCGTCTTGAAAATTCTGGATATAAAGCAACAGATCCTCTGACTCTTTCATTTTTTGAGTCATTATAGCTGCCATATCAGATGTGTCTGGATATAGCGTACGCAGCACTTTCCACACTGCTGCTCCACAGTTGTTAAATGGCGCTCCGTCATGAGAGGCATTAGTTATGGTTACCCTAGGGTAGCCTGCCCTTTTCCATACATACATACAGCATACATCATCTGCTCTTTCTCCGAGTATAACAAGTAGGAGACCCTATGGCTAGGGTGACGCCCCCTGTCATTTTTTCTAGCTCATGTATCCACTTCCCGGCTCCCGATGTCAACATCGGAAGCTTATTTTTAAGATTCTCTCGGTCCATGTGTGGCCATGGAATATATTGCGGTCTTGCTCCCCCTTTTTCTAACAGTGGGAATTGGAATGCATAATCTTCCTTTTCCTTCTCTATACCGCCTCGGTCTCTCGCCGGGGTGGCGTTCCCGCTTTGCCGTCTACCTGGCAATGCCCTTAATCTATCTGTATAGGCAGGTGCCGACGCCCCCTCTGAACGCGGTGTGTTTCTTAATGTCGGCTGGACTGTCCAGTGGACTCCGGTGTCCCATTTATGGACCAGCCAGCATCTGACCATCATACCTCTCAGTTCCCTGGGAGACGCTTTTCGCACCGTCTCCCTTCGTCATGTGCCACTTCCTCTGCTTCCCCATCGGAGTCAGACTCTGAATTCTCCCAGTTTACACAACCTCTTGCATCATCTTCGTTCTGCCCAACTTCTAGTCTATCTAGGGAACATCCCCTACTCCCACTACTCTGGGAGACATCCTCAGTGTCATATAGCTGAGTGCTCTCTAAGAGCTCATCTTCCCTTCCCTCTTGGGAGATTCTTTCCAGTCCCATCTCATCATAGATTTTATCAATCGCTTCCCCGATGCTTCTGGTGTCGAAGTCATCATCAATAATTGTCCCACTTGTACCAGGTACCGCATCGCTTGCAGGAAACAACTCTTCTATGTCTTCCCAGTCTACAACAGGATTGGGTTTTTTAACTTCCCGTTGCAAATATTCTAAATCTCGCGCCCTTTGCCTACGTTTACGCTCTGCTTCCTCATCCGTTTCTCTTTGCGTCTTTGCTTCCTCTCTAGCCTTATCTACTTCCCTCATCTGTTCATTTTTACATTCTTTTGCCTTTCTACTTTCCTCATCTTCTCTCTTCTTCACTTTCCTTTCGTGTACTCTCCTTTCTTCCTCCAACTTTAGCATGTTCTGCCTGTACTTTTCATAGAATGCATATTGCGTGCGACTGAGCGCTATAACTTGCTCTTTGCGATATAATTGTTCTTGCCTCAACCTATCTTTCTTTCTTGCCCTCTCGTCTCTTATGTCCAGTTCTTTCTCCCTTTCCTTTCTTCGCACCTCGTCAGACCGTTCACTCTGCCTTGCACCATCACTTCCTTTTCCATCTAATTTCAATAGTATCTGCCCTCCCATCCATTTGTCCATTGCAAATGTTAACTTCTTGGTTGCTTTCCGCTTCTTTCCTTCTCTCTCTCTATCGAGAGGTGCACTCATTTGTGCCTGGTCCTTTCTTACCTCACCTCGCCTCTCTTTGTCCCACGGGATTGTGGAGGCCGAGTCAATTTCCTGTTCCTTCTCTTTCGTCTCGTCACTGCTACATGCAGGTGACTCATATGCGGGGTTGCTATAACCTGTGGCTGCCTTAAGTTCTCTTAGTGGGTACACATCCTCCGACTTACTTCCCTCAACAACTGGTTCCGCCGGGGCAGGTGGCGCGGTAGCCGTCTCACCCCCCTCCGTACATACATTTAATATCCAGTCTGCGGGGGGTTCTTCTTCCTTTACTTGTGCAAACATTTTCCAAAGCTCGAGAACAGCAAGGCGTTTCTCGAGCTTTTTCCCGCTATATGTGGCATGTAAGTAGGTGGTCATGTGTTTTAAAACAGCCTTAGACAATGACCCATTCTGGGGTCATGGCATAAACATTTTATTTGCGGTGCCCTTAACCCACTCCTGGCTATATTTCTTCAGATTTGTTGCATGCTTTGGCAACTGTTTGCACAAATGTGCAAGCGGGGTAACTTCCTCCATTCTTAATTTTGTCACCAACAATGTTCACACAGTTTTTCAACTTTTCACTATTATGAGCGAGCACCACATACGCAAGCTCCAATCCAACTTTTCTGCAAAATTTTATACCAACAGTTTACTCAAGACTAATCAATTCAGTGGCGATTCCCTCTCATTTACAGAATCGCGTAAAGCAAAAATGCATTGCCATCAATCGATAATACAACAATTCCACATTCAGCATACACAGGACATATAGGACAGACGCTTGACAGACTAGACGGACACCAGCTAGTCATACGTATACCTGCCTTCTAATCACTACCCCGTCATGGGATTTGAACAAACCCCATTATGGCGTCTTTAAACGCCATCGTAGCCTAATGTCCCCCCTCTGTGGGCTCTGGGTTCACGTTCCTTCTGACCACTCTTCAAAGCGCAGGAACAAGGGGAATTTTACAGTTTTCTCTCGGGTGCCCCCCCCAGTATTCCTTACAGTTTTCTCTCGGGTGCCCCCCCCAGTATTCCTTACAGTTTTCTCTCGGGTGCCCCCCCGATATTTCTTACAGTTTTCTCTCAGGTGCCCCCCCCCCTCAGTATTCCTTACAATTATCTCTACTTCTAGCTGTTTTATTTTTTCTCCGCCACCCTCCGTTACCTTTCCTCTTCTTTCCTTCTCTCTCTCTATCGAGAGGTGCACTCATTTGTGCCTGGTCCTTTCTTACCTCACCTCGCCTCTCTTTGTCCCACGGGATTGTGGAGGCCGAGTCAATTTCCTGTTCCTTCTCTTTCGTCTCGTCACTGCTACATGCAGGTGACTCATATGTGGGGTTGCTATAACCTGTGGCTGCCTTAAGTTCTCTTAGTGGGTACACACCCTCCGACTTACTTCCCTCAACAACTGGTTCCGCCGGGGCAGGTGGCGTGGTAGCCGTCTCACCCCCCTCCGTACATACATTTAATATCCAGTCTGCGGGGGGTTCTCCTTCCTTTACTTGTTCAAACATTTTCCAAAGCTCGAGAACAGCAAGGCGTTTCTCGAGCTTTTTCCCGCTATATGTGGCATGTAAGAAGGTGGTCATGTGTTGTAAAACAGCCTTAGACAATGACCCATTCTGGGGTCCTGGCATAAACATTTTATTTGTGGTGCCCTTAACCCACTCCTGGCTATATTTCTTCAGATTTGTTGCATGCTTTGGCAACTGTTTGCACAAATGTGCAAGCGGGGTAACTTCCTCCATTCTTAATTTTGTCACCAACAATGTTCACACAGTTTTTCAACTTTTCACTATTATGAGCGAGCACCACATACGCAAGCTCCAATCCAACTTTTCTGCAAAATTTTATACCAACAGTTTACTCAAGACTCATCAATTCAGTGGCGATTCCCTCTCATTTACAGAATCGCGTAAAGCAAAAATGCATTGCCATCAATCGATAATACAACAATTCCACATTCAGCATACACAGGACATATAGGACAGATGCTTGACAGACTAGACGGACACCAGCTAGTCATACGTATACCTGCCTTCTAATCACTACCCCGTCATGGGATTTGAACGAACCCCATTGTGGCGTCTTTAAACGCCATCGTAGCCTAATGTCCCCCCTCTGTGGGCTCTGGGTTCACGTTCCTTCTGACCACTCTTCAAAGCGCAGGAACAAGGGGAATTTTACAGTTTTCTCTCGGGTGCCCCCCGAATATTCCTTACAGTTTTCTCTCGGGTGCCCCCCCCCCAGTATTCCTTACAGTTTTCTCTCGGGTGCCCCCCCCCGATATTTCTTACAGTTTTCTCTCAGGTGCCCCCCCCCCTCGGTATTCCTTACAATTATCTCTACTTCTAGCTGTTTTATTTTTTCTCCGCCACCCTCCGTTACCTTTCCTCTTCTTACTCTAAGGCCTATAAGGCCTTTGCCAAGATAACAAGTTTCGTTGTTTCACTCACCGATCGCCTCTTTTCCTCTCTGGAACTTCAGGATCACTGCCCCTTCCTCTTCCTGCTTTTAAGGTTTTCGTCCGATCCGCTGCCCGTGGGAATACGAAGGGTTATGCTTGGAAATGCGGGTTCCTTCAGACCCACTGCATATTTTTTGGAATATTTACACTATCATTGTCCACGGGTAGCTTCTCAGCCTAATCAGCCAGAATGGCGAAATGACTTGTGATGTAACCGAAGGCCCAGATTTACTTCGTGCTGTCGGTCTAAAGGTGTCTTATAACTATATCAATCGATGATCTATAATCGATGGCCTAAACCATCCTCTGCTACAAAGTGTTGACGAGGAGAGGAAATTACTGACGGGTGCATTGGTCAGTACTCACCCTCGAAAACTAGTAAAACAAGATAGCTGCACCATGTGAGGACAGAGTGCAGGATTCACATACTCCAGCAAGATTCAATAATCAGGACTCAATAAATTGGCAAAGGGAAGTCAGTTTAATGATACATACATCAGCTAATAGAAATCAGCAGCATCGTGAACACCTGCCTCACCCCTACTTCCCCGAACTTCAGTCAAACAGCCTCTTTTATGGGCAAAATTCATCATCATTGACGTATAATTCTACAAAATATCATCACGCAATATAATTGGTTGGGAAAGGTAACTTAAGTATAGGTGCTATATCTGTATATGGAAATAAAGCGAGTGGATTGGATAACTCTTATCGGGTGGGCGTCTATGCCCATCCCTCTACAACACACGTGATTGACGTCACCACAAGTACGACATCTTATTGGTTACAGTGTCTATAGGACCCTAGATTACATGGCCCATTGTGATTGGGCAAGTTACACCCTGAAACATAAATCTTCATTTTAATTAGCAGCATGCAGAATAGACACCCAGGTGCCTAGTGTCCCAAGATTCACCCTTCCTCCTTTCCATCAATCAGTGTTTTAGGGCTATGTGTCAATTAGTTGGCTGGGTATGGCCTCGGATCTGCAGTCTCTTATCAGGAAAAGTTCTGGCATCCTTGGGTTCTGGATGACATCAGGCGGTGGTACATCTTCGCGCCTGTCTGGTCACATGTTGGTTCACCATGAATCTGCTTCAGTTTCCAACCTTTTGTGTATTTAATTCCGTGTTTGCTTGGCCACCTGCATGGGCCTCTCTTATCTTGACCTTCACAGGCGGGCTGGTATGCTCTGTAGTTGGAGTCTCGTGAGCTCATGCTCACCTCCCCTTCTCTGGTGAGTCTCGATTTCCCCGGCATGAGCCAATTTGCTGAGTTTCGAAACCTGGCCTGTCAGGCCTTTGGCTGCCTGGGTACATTCCTGCCTTCACAAAATGGAGTCGCACGTGTACATTGTGCTGTATTGAGGTAGATATATGGTTGGCGCTTGCCGCTCTATTCTTCTACTAAGCATTGTAGGCAGTATCGATTTCTTAGCATCTTGCGCTTCAAGCTTATTTACACACATTCAACAGGGCGGTTGCTTCCATCTTGTCTCGTGGCACCATTCTCTTACGTTGTACCAGTGTCTCCCCCCTGTATCCGTTATAATTATCCTTGTAGTTACTAGTACTGGCATACGTGCTATCAGTAGCCAATTCTGTTTGTTCTCGGGGCTGCTCGGGCCCTTGGTTTATTTCCATTGGCCTTCCATTAAGGCTTTAGGGGTCTCCTCGTGGACCGTGTGTAGGTATTCCTCATTTCGCATCAGCGGCTGGTAAGGCAGTCTGATAGGGTACCGTGCTGCCCAGGGTTGTCGTGTTATGGCTGCTTCAACCGGTACCGATCTCCTTATGTACACGGGGCAGAGTCCCAGTGCGGCTCTCTGTTGGTTCATTTGCTCCTCATATGTCACGTACCTCGGCGAGCACCTTACTGGCAACTGGCAATGGGGGGCAGGGGTGCAGGTCATATCTGGGACCTCCTCTACACTTGCATCCCACTAGCAAATAAGGAACATTCAGTCTCATGACAATTAGCTGGGCGTAAAATGCAATTCATAGCTACATTTACAATAAGGACAACCAATGAGCGGTGTTGCATGTCACCCCTTCTGGAGGACATGGTACCCTCCAGTGTTGATCTCATGGTCACATGGGGTTGCCATGTGAGCATGCAAATAAAAGGGATGAGCCACTTCCGGCTCGTCAGTCGATCCCAATATGACTCATGCGTTTGTTTTGGTACACCATGCTGGTGCTGTGCAGCATGCTGTGGGCCTAGCCATGCGGCCTGGCCCTAGGATGGTGGCCCTGCTGGGCAACCCTGTCCTCCATACACCTGTCTCAGCCATGTGACCATGGCCTGTTTGCCATACTCGGCATGGGTGTCCCCCGAGCCGAGGCTGGTACGAGCTGGGTGCGCCTAGCCCGTTTGGTGCGCTCCAGTGATCCGGGGCAGGCAGGGTGATCCCTGCCTCCTGCTGTTCGTGTGATCGCTGCCCTGATTGGCCATGTCGGGTGATCCCGATATCAGAGTGGCCTGCTCCGGTGACCTGGGGGCGTGCCCCAAACAAGCATCACAAAAATTCAATGGGGCTTTATTGGAATGGCAGACTGTTAGGGAGAATTATCAAAAATATGCTAAATCCCTCCACCTTGGAGACACCCAGCAACTTTGCTGGATTTTGAGGACTTGATTTTTTTTTAACCTGGAGAGAATGAGACCCCTTTTCCCACTCTGTGTTTTTACCTCTGTGTTTCTTTTGGTTATGGAATCTAACCAACTCCATAGGCATCATCTTTTTCATCTGTGTCACACAGCACCTTCAGTGCAGTGGCACAGGGAAGTCTTGCATACTTCCCAAGGTTTAAATACCTTCTCTGGGATCAACTACTGTTTTCCAGAGCAGTGGAGTGAAATTGACTTCACTTAGCCCTGTAAAGTTTCTATACCCAGCGCACCCTATTTTACAATAGAGTGCTGGAGGGGTTTCTTAGTATCCCCTATGCCTAGTTACTCATGTAACAGTCAAATGTTACCCTTTCCCCTCAAATTGCCTGGTGGCAGTGGTTTTATAATGAACTACCTTGATTAACCCCGACCGCGAACTGTTCGCAGTTCCGGTAATGTTAAATCGCAGGAGCCATGTTTTTCAAGATGGTGCCTGAGCCTCCTTTGTGAAAACGTGTCCCGGTCTTGTTTTTTTCATCATTTCGTTGTGGAAAGGTCCTTCTCAAGTCTTTCTCTGTACGCCAAACCAGGTTTGGTCTCTTTGTTCATTGGCCTTTGGTGGGCTTCAGGAGTGAAACCTGCCTCTGGCGCCCAAGTGTCTGAGGTGGGCAGGAAGTGAGGGAGGTGCCCCGAAACTCCTTGTGGTTAGTCTCCTAGGAGACCCAAATGCACTCTGTGGTGATTGGCTGGCTGACTGTCCGGCAAGGATAGCTACCCTGCTGGGTGAGTGACAGCTGGGCTGGAATGAATGGGAGAGAACTGAATAAAAGGTGAGTCCTTTTGCTTGGAAGGCAGAGTCGACCACTGGACGAAGGACGCGAAGAAGAGCTTGAAGAGGACGGCTGCTGCAGGTTCAAATCGCCAAGTTCGCATTCACAGAGAAGCCCTGCAAAGGACGACTTCTCCCTTTGAGTTGGTAGGACCAATCAACTCCCAAGTAAGCCACTTGGACACCCATCTCAGAGCTGGTGGAATTTCCTCCGAGTTGCTGCAGGAAACCGTAGAGCCAGGGAGAGGGACACCAGATTGTGTGCTTTGCTTACAAACTGGCCTAAAGCTTTTGGAAGATCCTCCAGATTCCGACGAAACAGGACTGACCAAGCCTCAGTTGAGTGCGGGACCTCAGATATGAGGAAAGTCCACCTTGACAGCCAGGAACCACACTTATTGCTAATTGCTGTACCGCAAGGAGCTGAAGCGTGAAACAGCCACTGAAAGTAAAGTTTGCCGGTTGCCAGATTTGATGGTGCCATTGCAGTGCAGGAGTCACCCGACGTCGTCACTCTTGTCCCTACGACTGAGGCCCAGGAACAGTGAGATATGCAGAGCTGCACAGGAACAGAAGTCTTCAGCTGCATCTTTTTCTTCTTTACTAAGGTACTGTAAACTAGCCCAAGAGAACTTACCTCTTACTGTTGAAGTGCTTGTAACTTCTGCAACTCGCTAGTCTAATCAGCTTGTGGCTCTACATTTGATTCTTCTTTTTCTCAAAGACTCCTAAGAACTTGTGCAAAGACTTTTCCATTTACATACCTGAAGTGTTGCATACAAAGACCTTGGCCGATTGACTTATGCTTAGCCTATTGAATTGACTGACTCTTCTTTTGCTTTCTGAAAGTATTTGCCCTGATTATGAATATTTGTAAATTATTGTGTTCTAATAACCTTTGCCTTTTACTTACCTTTAAAGAGTATTCTGTATGCCAACAGTAAGGTATTAATGTCCCCTGTACCCTTGTCATTGAAGTCACCTGGGGGTGTAGGTTGTGTCTGTGGGCCATCCCAAAAGGGCCTTGTCTGATCCAGAAACTCAGAGTATATAGTATTGAAGTGTATTTGTGTGTTCCTAGTATATTGCTCCCTTTTAAAGAAGGCTTTATAACTGACTGATAAATAAATTATTAATTGTTTATGCAAGAAACATTGAGTGTAAGGGTTTATTTGAATACCTGTAACTGAATCTTTGTGTAACTCCACTACTGCTCACATTTCCCCTCTTGAGATAAGCCTGGCTGCTCAACACGCTACCAAAACTGTGTAGTACAAGCTTATACCAAAGGTTGGGTTGCCTATAAGTGTAGTCATAGTTGCGTGTAATATTCCCAGAGGGTACTGCATTCAAACTTTGTCTAACACAGACCTTCTGTACAATTTATTCGGCCTGACAGCAGATCAACACATCACTTGATTATAGAAGATTGGTTGCTAGCGAGGTACACTCAACACTCTACCCACATTAAGACACCCACATGTCCGCTTTGTTTGTTTTATGTGTCCCCAACCAACGGAACTGCACCTGATAGCGGCCCATTGAATAATTCCAGTATCTTACAGTACTGGTCATTGATTTGTAATATTGGATGACAAGTGATGCACCCTTCCTATGTGTCAGCGAGTGAACTCTCATGAATGTATTTATTTTCCATCGCGATGGACCTTAAGAGAAACTAGATTCAGCTCTCCCTTCTCACCATGCTATGGCGCTATACTGAAAATGGTGCATGCACGTTTTACCAGAGTTGAGTGCATGGTGAAGTCGGATGACGTGCCGAGCTGTGTTCAAACTTATGAATAATTCTACGTGCTCTGCAGTTATGGCATTGGTTGTGAAGCCGTTGGCATGCTTGCCTCCAAAAAGCGAGCAACAATGGTAGCTGGGATTGAATTAAATCTCCAATGGCTTTTTGATGTGGCCCCTTTTTATGTATTTGTGTTATGATCAAAACTGTGATCTTTCACAACATATACAATTACAATTAATTCAATACGGTCATAAAACACAATTTCATCAATATGTATAAATATGTAAGATTTACATAACTCATACACAAAACATTTTTGCTAATGATTACAAAAAAATGTAAAATCCAAATTGTATAACCAAAACCAAAAATGTGATAGGTGGAAGGCTTCAAATTATCTGAACCACTGGCATTGCTCTGGGCAACCTTCCACACCACCATTTTTTTAGCCCATTTGTGCCATTGCAAAAGGGGTCCAGCCATATGCAAATCAGTCAGGTACTGCCACCAATGGGAACAGCCCTACTCGAACTGCTAGGCCAGGTTCCATCTGCATGGAAACACAAGCAACCCCAGACATGTTTCAGCCTTGTTGGCCTCTCCAGTGAGGTGCAGCTTGGTTCCCTGTGGTGCAGCGAGCAATGGACCCATCTGTATAACATCGTAAAACAATTTCAATAATAACACATTTTCCAAAACATACATATCATAATTTGTTAAGAATACCAATTTCTTTCAACATTCTCATCACTTCTGTTGTTAAAAACATTTCATTACATGTGTTAAGACGGTTCCATATGTCAGGCTATATATCATTTCTTATCATAAAGAACCTCCCCAGATATTTTGTCCTGACATCCGTTAGCATTGGACATTCTACCACAATATGTTGGGAGTGTTTGAATTACTACAGGATTTTTACAAAAGTCACATATAGCATTACTTAAAATCCGATTTTTTGGATCAAGCATATAAAATCTCCCTGGAGTCACAAAAGGTTCAATCGAAAGCATACAATGAATCTCTCACGCTTGGGCATGGCTATTAAGGTATTTTTTGCAGAATCCCCATGGCTTTGTCTGTTTCTGAAAATGTGGAATGTACTTTAAAGTCTCATACCAGTACCAGTGCCAGTAAGACAGAGAACATCCTCATTGCGACCCTTGCTTCCGCTGTCCCAATTTCTTACTGGCCGGCCTCCCTTGGCCCTGTGCCTCCACCTACTAGTGAGGAAATAAAATCTGGGGGTAATCTTCTACACCACTCTCTCCTTCACTTCTCACATCTCGGACTTCTCCAAAAAGTCCCACTGCCAGCTGCTCCTCCTCAGAGAGATTCAAACTTTTCTGACTTCCCCCAAAGGCTCACCATCTCCAGAGCCCTGGTTCTCTCTAGGCTAGACTGCTGCAACAGCCTCTCTCTCAATCTTCCTACTTCTATTCTCTGTCTGCTACAACTCATCCAGAACAGAACCCGCAAGACTTATCCTTGGCCTCAAGTCCAGGGACACATCTCTCTGACACTGAAATCATCCTTGGCCTCAAGTCCAGGGACCACATCTCTCCAACACTGAAATCCCTTCACTGGCTCCCTGTGGCTGCAAGGATCAAGTTCAAGACCCTCTGCATAGTCCACAAGGCTTCTGGGGCTGCGGCACGCTCTATCTTCAATGCTGTCTTCCTACATACTCTCCTTCTGGAGCCCCCCCCCATCTTCCTCCAACTGTTTGCGGGTGAGCTGTTTTTCTAAGCAGAGATCTGGTGGTAGATATTCTCTGCAGCTGCCTCTCTCTGGAACAGCCTCCCTGCGTCTCTCAACTTTGAGCCACAGCTCCGTAAGTTCCAGAAACGCTTCAAGACCTTCCTCTTCGCTTCCTCCTTTTCTCTCTCTCCCCTGCTAAGCTCCTCTCTTTTTCTCTCCTGCTTCACTCTTCCTTCCCTTCCTAACTCTAGTCAGTTTTTACTGACTGGTCTCCTGGCTCACCTTCAGATCCTCACAGGTCCCCACACCCACACCAGTCTCTGCAATTGCCTCCAGGCCTCTGCACTATGTTCACATTACTGCACCTGCAGCATAGGCTCCATGAGAGGTGTAACCTCACTGCACTTAACCCAGGGCGAATGTACCCCTCTAACCCCCTGTGCCTCCCATGTCTGTCTGTACACCTGCATAACCCAAATTTACTAGGACTAGGAAGTTCTGTTTTGTCCCTCCTTTGTCTTCCCTCCCTAGTTTGGTTGCGCCTGAAACACTTTATGCGCTTACACTAGGAGAAATGCCACCAGGCTTAGTACGCTAGTTACTTTTTGTTAGATCATTTGGAACTTCAAGGCCTAAGAATTACTACTGTACTCCCTTGCTCCTTTCCCACCTTGAAGCACTTTGAAGCACTTTACTTGTACTTGTGTATAAGTAATGTACAAATAAGCAGCAAACAAGTATTTTAATTATAGTATTCATCCAATCATTTTCGCCAATACTTTTTTTCACTCTCATTGGATTTTCCGCCAATTCCACCCTATGTCTCCCACAGTGCTCTAAAATAACAGCTGTATACGTCTCCATAGCAATGAGAGATTCTGAAGATGTACTGTAAATGTCTGACCTGAGCTCTTCATACAAAGACCTTCTGATGGATGAAGTTACTTTCCCCACCATTAGACTACTGTCCATTGGAACAACGCTTTAAGAGATAGTATTCCCAATTCATACTGTAGGGATTCCATGAGAAGTGAGGAGAGTAAGTTCAAGACTTTCCTCCATATATGACCCATCCAACCGTTATGGCAATCCATATGACATTTGTTCAATCTCTAATCCATATAGGATCTTTGGGATGACTTTCCCCACGTAAAATCTCAGCAAAGGTTTAATACTGAATTTACAATATTTTTGTATATTATCTTCTTTTGGGGAAAAAGTGCATCAATTCTGCACTCCATTCTTGTAAGCATTGCTTCTGTATTTGACTGTGCTCTAAGACCAAAGCCCAACTATATAATGTCAGTCGTGACATCTATTTGTGTCTCATCAATATGCCATTTAAATTTGCATTTGTTTTTATGGTCTCCGTCTATGACACTATATTTCCTATAGTTAATTACCAGATCATTCTTTATTGCGGACACGCTCAATGTTGTGAGCAGACGCTGAAGGCCAATTGGTGTTGCATCTAGGAGGGGGGCATCGTCTGCATAGGCGAGCCAACAGATTCGTTGTACCCCTATTTTCGGATTAGACAATGCTGCTTTTTGCAAGGTCTCGTTTAGGCCTGCTAAATATACATTGAGAAGGCAGGGTGGCGGTATACAACCCTGCCTGAAACCTTCTTGTTGTTACAATGTCCTTGGTCAAATGACCAAATGCGTCTAGTCTAACTTATTGTATCATCAGCATGTATATATTCCCGGAATGGCTAAATTGTGGAGGAGGGATTTATAATTTCTTCAGCTTTTGCCAAAAGGATTGACGGTTGCTTTTGTTTACCCTGGGTAGCAACTGACCTTACGGCTTGGTGGCCAAGGGGATCTGGAGCAACTCTTATGTAACGGCTTCTAATAACCATCAGGACTTTGCTGTTCACCCCTCATCTCCATGCCCCAAACCCCTGCCAGCCACCATGCGTGGTGTGTCAGTGTGTGCATTGTCGTAAGGCATAAACTGTAGTACTCCTGACTTGGGAAATTGGATGATACAGGGTGAAGTGGTGTTGATATCCTACATGGAGCACAGCTATTGGCACATGGTGCTCTTTGGCCTTTGGTCTCTTGCAAAAATGTGGATCCACAACTTTTCAATGGGAGATTTCGGTCTACCTGGCCCGCTAGGCGAGATTGATCCCGATTGTTACAGTTCATCGCCCACTGTAGACAATGTGCTTGTCAAGGCACATATTGATTGTGTGGGGACAGCTGCACATCCAGCAGCACAAAAACCACATACATCATGGGATCGTTCTCAGCCCAAGGCCTCTGTAGCGCAGTCTTTGTGCTGCAGCAAGGGCAGGAGAACATTTAATAAAATGTCGTTGTGTGTTAGTTTTATAGAACTACACAATTTTCCTGGGCACACCAATAGAGTACATCCCTTTACTTTGAAACATTATGTGCCTCATTACGAGAAGTGCGGTAAAAACGGGGTCATTACCGGCATGGAGGAACTAACGGGTCCTTGCTCGTTTGACGCCGCTAATAGCGGGTGATTACGAGTGCGCGAGCACGCGCGAACACCCATGCCGGTAATGGCCATACCGCCATGTCGGTAAAGGCCCTCCAACCCCCTGATAGCGCCATCACGGGACCTGCTAATACCGCCTCCGCCTAGGAGGCACCCCTTAATACCGACCCGGTGATAACATCAAGCTAATAACGGGCTCGTAATACCGGACCCAGAAGTAACGTCATTGCGTTGGAACGGGAAAAGCGCCAGCGGCCATCTTTAAAAAACACAATCCATTGCAATCCTCCCAAACCACCAGTTGTGTACAGGAGAGACCAGTGCCAATCTATTCAACATGTCTAAGGCTACCAGGAAATCAAACCCCCGCCTGCACAAGAAGCGTTTTTCGGACGAAGAACTAAACATGTTGGCGGACACCCTTGCTGCCCATGCTGAGGACATAAATACCCATAACCTCAAGAGGGAGGCACAGCAGCGGAAAAAAAGGAGATTTGGGAGGAGGTAGCCCGCAAGGTCTCGGCAGTCAGCACCACCCCACGGACAGTCAAAGACCGTAAGAAAAGGTGGGATGACCTCCGCCTCAGGGTATGGAACATCCTGGCCAGCAATAGGAGGGAGGCCATGGCCACAGGCGGGGGTCCCCACTCACCCACAAAACGTATGCGCTGGGAGGAGATGTGCAGTACCTTGATCCAGATGGAGTCCATCGAGGGCTTCGGGGAGATGGAGACGGGTGCCGCAACATCTGGATATGGAGGTGAGAGACCCTGCAGATCCCAGTAGGGGAAACCATGATGCAGCACAAATGATCTGAGTCTAGGCAAGGCAATGCATATCCCAAAATCACACATCAACATATCCTTGTCCAGATGGAGGCCCAAACCCTGCCACACTGAAATGCATGCTGAGTGCCAATCCCATTATCATAAGATAGCCAACACACACGGACTATGCCCATGTAATACATCACACAAACCCCAATACAATGGCATGCCACCTGCCATGCAGCATTCCTGAATTGAGACGTCACAGCAAATGCCAAAATGCCCCCTTCATGCTACCCTGTGTGACACACCTGTAAGATATAAATGCATGATAAATGAAATTCTCCACAGCACCATATAATGCATCTTGCATGTAACACCATCACTGCATCTCTTCTACCCCCCTCCAGGCACCGATGGAGAGGATGCCAGTGAGTAAACACCCACAATGGCATCCACGTCCTGGCATAAGACAACTCCCACAGGCAAGACCACCTCCAGGGCAGCCTCGCAGGCCACACCAAAACACAGGGCGAGTGCCCAGGCCATGGCCGCACATGAGGGCCCCACATCTACGCCTGAGACCAGGACCACAGAGCTGGCAACACCAGTGGAAGGTGAGGCAAGTGGCACACATTTGACAGCAACAAGTTCGGTGGGCGAGGCAGCAGCCACTGCCCCACTGAGCGACATTGAAACTGCAGTGGAGGAGTATGGAGACGAGGATGGACTAACCCATGTGGCGGCTTGTCCACACTCCCCAAGTCCCATGTCCACCCCACAACCCCACACTTTACTACACAATTCAGACCTCAGCACCCCCCCTGGAGGACAGCCCTGCCAATGCACGCCCCGTCGCAGCACCCTCAACCACTGCTGCTCCCACCAACCTTGAGGCACGGCTAGCAAGGGTGGAGGATAGGCAGGACTCAATGCTGTCAGCTGCCACCACCAATGGTAGCAACCTTCCACCCATCACTTTTGTGGTCACAGTTTGTCTCTCCATGTGAGAGAGGGTATGGCCAGACGTGGGTCCCTTGCTCGCTGCGCCATAGGGAACCAGGCTGCACCTCACTGAGGAGGTCCAACAAGGCCGAAATGTCTGGGGTTGCTTGGTTTTCTGTGCAGAGGGGACCTGGCCTAGCAGTTCGGGCTGGGCTGCTACCATTGGTGGCGGCAGCTGACTGATTTGCACATGGCTGGACCTCTTTTGCAATGGCGCAGACGGGCTAAAAAACGGTGGTGTGGAAGGTTGCCCAGAGCAATTGCCGGTGGTTCAGATTCATTCGAAACCTTCCACCCAGCACTTTTGTGGTCACAGTTTGTCTCTCCATGTGAGAGAAGGTATGCCCAGACGTGGGTCCCTTGCTCGCTGCGCCATAGGGAGTCAGGCTGCACCTCACTGAGGAGGTCCAACAAGGCCGAAACATGTCTGGGGTTGCTTGGTTTTCTGTGCAGAGGGGACCTGGCCTAGCAGTTCGGGCTGGGCTGCTACCATTGGTGGCGGCAGCTGACTGATTTGCACATGGCTGGACCCCTTTTGCAATGGCGCAGACGGGCTAAAAACAGTGGTGTGGAAGGTTGCCTAGAGCAATTGCCAGTGGTTCAGATTCATTTGAAACCTTCCACCCATCACTTTTGTGGTCACGGTTTGTCTCTCCATGTGAGAGAGGGCAGGCCCAGACGTGGGTCCCTTGCTCGCTGAGCCATAGGGATCCAGGCTGCACCTCACTGAGGAGGTCCAACAAGGCCGAAACATGTCTGGGGTTGCTTGGTTTTCTGTGCAGAGGGGACCTGGCCTAGCAGTTCAGGCTGGGCTGCTACCATTGGTGGCGGCAGCTGACTAATTTGCACATGGCTGGACCCCTTTTGCAATGGCGCAGACGGGCTAAAAAACGGTGGTGTGGAAGGTTGCCCGGAGCAATTGCCAGTGGTTCAGATCCATTCGAAACCTTCCACCCATCACTTTTGCGGCCCCCGGACAAGAAAGCAAGGAAATAGTGTGGGACTACAATGGGAGTGGGTCAGATGGTGTCGGTGGTGTATAGGTGTATTAGGGGGAGTTCGTTGGGGGGTATGTGGTGTTCATTGGGGGTATGGGATGTTCATTAGGGGGTATGGTGTGTTTTGGTGTTGGGGGTGGGGTAGCAAATTTCTGTAGTTGATATTAATACACCTGCTGTGTGAAAAATCATTCAATGCTTGGACATTGCTCATTTCGTGTGTATACATCTTATTCATGACAGTGCACAGGGCCCAACTCCCCACATTCCCTGTGTGCATGTCCACATGCACCCAGTGTACAATGTGTTACTGACACATATCCATCAACGTCCCTGTGGGTCAGAAGTATTCGTCAATCAGTGATTGGTGTACTGCACAGCCATCTTGTGCATCACGTACTGGCAGGGGTGCTGCTTCTCCTCTGTCTTCATACTCATCATCCTCACCCGGTGCATGCATGTCAATATCAGGTGGCAGTGGTACATTTCTCCAGACACACATGTTGTGCAGCATGACAAAGGCCATGGTGATCTTTGCCACCTTCTCAGGCCTATAAAGGAGTGCTCCACCAGACCTGCTTAGGCAGCGGAACCGCGCCTTCAACAGGCCAAAGGTCAGCTCAATCACAACACGGGTACGGGTATGAACCCGATTGTACTCCTCTTCATGGCTGTTCTGCGAGTTCCACACAGGGGTAGGTAGCCACGGCTTCAAGGGATATCCTCCATCACCTGCAAGCGAATAGAAATAGGTCTGTGTGAGTCACTCTGAGCTGCCACCTTCAGGATTCACAGCCATGGCCGCAGCAATTTGGTGTTGACATGCACATGTCCCTGTACGTATGCACAAATATTATTTAGATGCATTGTATATTGCAATATGGTGTGGTAGTCTGGATGGCATTGTACAGATGATATAGGGTGATGTCTTGCATGCCGATGGGGATGTACTGTGGACACAGAACAATGTTTTGCCTCCCATTATTGCTCTGTATACTACACTGTGCATGATCACACTAGCCACATTGGCACAGTTGCAATAATGTTTAGTCATGCATTGCTTGACATACCCATGGTGGCCAGGTTGTGTGTGACATGTTGTCATTGATATACAGCATTGGTCCAATGTGTGGCAGTGATGTGTCATGTTCGGTTGGGAGCTTCAGGTCAGGGGTGTTTAGCTCTGCATGCATTTTCCACTCACCGCCCATTCCCACCCTGGTGGAGTATGCATCCCCCCACCTCACAACCCAAATGCACTGCCATGGGCCAGTCAGGCAACTCTCCAAGCAGCCAGGCACGTCGTCCAGCATGTTGCTCCATATGACAGGGTAGCGTGGAGTTACGCAGCACCAGGGCATCATGTGTAGATCCAGGATATCGGGCGCAACAATGTGTGATGATCTTGCTGGAGTCCCATACCATCTGCACATTGATGGAGTGGTATTGCTTTCGATTCTGGTACACCGCCTCTAGGGCATAGGGGACTACCAATTCTACATGGGTGCAGTCGAGGGCACCAACGCAATTGGGCATGCCTGCCAGTGCATGGAAGCCTACTTTGGTGTTGGCAATCTCCTAGGCAGTCCGTGGTAGGAATATGTGGGTGCTAGCTTGCTTCAGGAGGGCATCCAGCACTTGGGTCGGAATGCGTGAAAAGAGTGGTTGTGATATGCCATGCATTTGGCCCACTGTGTGCTGGTAGGTGCCTGTGGCCAGGAAGTGGAGCACAGACACCACCTTTAGTAGCAGGGGGATGATAGTGCATATTTCAATGAGGCTGATGATTTCATCATGTATCATGTCCACAATGGTGGTGATGGTGTCCCAGTCCAACCAGTACAGGGTGTGGATATGCTCAGGGGTTAGGTTGAATGGACTGGGTCTGATGCGAGGGATTGGTGGCTGCCTCCGAGGTACTACTGGCTGCACTGGTGGTAATTGCTGGGCCTGTCTGACCCTCCTTCTCCTCCTGCATCCCCTCTGTGCTGTCTGTTGCTGTAGTTGTTGTTGTAGTTGGTGTTGTTGTTGTAGTTGTAGCAGTATAGGCATGTCCTCCAGCCCCATGATTGCAACTGCACGTGGTATCATTTTGGTGTAGGAAGGGGTGTGGTGTGTGTGTCTACTCCTTTTATACTGGGACAGGCTCCATTGACTGCACCTGTAGTGATTGTGTGCAACTGTGGCAGTTGCCTTGACTGCAGGTTGCTATTTGTGGGTGGTCCGCGATGCCTGTATGGCCGCCATCATGCAGGCCCTAATTACTGCCTTCGGGATGCCGGTAATTGCATGCCCGTGTAAGTTTTAATGTCCTCCTATTACCGGCATCCCAGTATTTACTCCGCGTAGGGGTGCGAGTATGCGAGCGAGTCGGTATTAAGGGGCACGGTACGGGCGGGGCGGAATTGGCGGGTTGTCGGGTCGTAATGGCACAGACCCGTTAACGAGGCCAGTAATACCATTCTGCCTTCCTATTTTCATTACCTCCATTCTCGTAATGAGGCCCTATGTCCCCCTTCTTCAATGAAGTATGTACTGGCATATGTGCTACTGTCTTAAAATCCTATTAGGGAAGTAGTAAGGGGTGCATAGCATTAAGACGCTGTTTATTGAGTGATGTTAAGCCTCCTGTCCCCAGGCAGCCAACCCACATAGCGCAAAGCATTTCTAGGTAGGGTGTATCATGGTACTTTAGAAGGCACAGCTCTACTGTACATCAAACTAATGCAGGTTTCCCCTGTATACCATAGGTATGCCTTTCCCTTCTGTATATGTTGCTTGAGTAGAATGCCTGCTGATAGTGTACACCAAAGGTTTGTGCCTGTGTAGTTGGCTAAGGGGCACTCATCACTCCTCAGACCTGTAGAAGCAAAAGCACTCATTTACCTGTATTTATGGCAACTTCCACCAGATCTATCCAGAATAGTCACTAGGAATGGATGGTGGGAGTTGTAGTCACAAAAAACTGAGATCCCCAGGTCCCAGTACAGCAACGTACCGCCTGATGTATAGTCATGTTCAGTGTTGTCAAATGACATGTCCTTTTTCCATTTCTGGTCTTCCAGTGAGCTCTACTCCCGAATAAACAATCCCATTATTCTACAACTGTACACCAAATGTTTTTGACTACAGCTCCCATCAGCCTTACTCGGCATTGTAAATGTGCGGGAGGGATTATGGGTGTTGGAGTCCTTCCCTTGGTACCTGTATGCTTGCTTCAAAGTTTCTCACCACGGTTGACGAAACGACTACTACCCTGCAGAAGTATAAGGCCGAATAGTGGCTAAATCACCTACTCCGCCCTCACACTTCTAAAAAAGAAAAGTGATGCCAATCTTAAATGGGAAACAGGCACAGCCAAGAGATCTACATCCTCCGCCTTTTGTGGTTACATGGGCCGAGAGCGGCTATAGGATATGAATCACATTTGCACGCTTAAGTCGGGTGTGACTGTCAGAAAGCAACAACCAAAACAGTAATACTACAACAGTCCAAAAGAAAGGAATGTCCAATCAAGGTTCTGTAAAATATATGAAATGTAATTAAACACACCAACATGCAATCAAAACTGTACTAGAAAATATTAACCACTCTCCACCCTCCGTTAAGGAAAACAGAGAAATGCAGAGTGTAATGTTGCAAGCATTCTGGATACTTAGCAGGGATGAAAAGGCAATGAATTACTTCAGAGTTGTTAAAAGGCAAAGATCTTTGGAAAGGAGGTGCAAAAGAGGGATACAGCAGTTTCTAGGGTCCCAGCAAATGGGCCAGGGAGGCTGGGGCCTACCAACAACAGTACCAACATCAGTACTTGGCAATACAACAGCATTGAAACATGCTTCTGAGTTGAACAAGATTCAGACTAGGCGAATCGCAGTGATCTAGATGCGGACAGGCATCATGTTGGGTGTGAAATGAAGCTTGATATGGTTCAAGGCAGTGTTTGAAGGATGCGAGTCGATGAGGCCACCAGTGTCAGTTCAGCATTCAATCAGGGGATGGCAATACAGGTGCTGGTGGTTCAAGCCATGGAAGGGGACATGGTGATTCTAAGATTTCTGCAGCAACAAGCTTCTTGCTCAAGCAGGGACAATCTATGCATTCAGCTAGGGCAGTGCGGCAATGAACTGGTTGGAGCCACAGCAATAGAGGTTTGAAGAGGTTTCAAGAATTGCAGAAGGCAGAACCACACATCCTGTTAGTTCAAATGTGCTCGAACGCTGACGACAATGGTTTTTATGTTTTTATTTTTTTATTGTTTAAAGCACAGACCTAGCTTGAGAGAAGCGGAGGACTGTACATTGTGTGGGTAGCCAGCATTTAGGCTGCCATCTTTTAAGAGTAGCGCAATACTGAGAGGTCTGTGCATCCATTTAATTAGTCCTTGGTCAGGTGTTGTTGAAAGTGCAACGTTTTTGAGACATTTTTGAAATTGGAACATTGTGGGTGCATTCCAATCAGATAATGGGATCGAGTTCCAGAAGGTGGGTGCATGACAAGAGGATAGTTTGCGGGTCCTCTCTTTGCAGGCGAGCTGTGATTCAAGCCGGTTGGTCAATTTACTGTGCAAGGAGAGTGTACCACCAGATATGTGAGCTTAACTGGCAGGTACGCTGGTGTGCTACTCGTGGCTGCTTTGTAGATGATACATGCAGTCTTGAACAGTATCCTGGCTTGGAGCGGAGGCCGATGTAGTTCGCATAGGATGTGATTAGTTTAGTAACATTTCCATGCTTCTGTAATAAGAGGTGCTTTTAGGGGAGCCAAGAGAGCAGCTGGAAGCCCTGTCAGGCGAGCATTTCCCCCATTGATGTGCGAGACCACAAGGGCCTGCACTACAGTCTGGAAGCCCTGCAGCGGGGTGAAGGGTTTGATTTTTCGAATGGTTAGAGATTCTGACCCAGGCTATTTGGCCTTTCTTGGCTATCGGGGTCATCACGAGTTTGGCAGTAACCCTTAAATGCGGTGGTAATGCTATTACCGCCGCATTTAAGGGTCTGCCAAATTACGGGTTTGGCTGGATTTACCCCCAGCTCTGAAGGCGGTGGAGGAAATGATGTCACAGGCGCAGGGGGAGAGGAACTGCTTACTGTAGGTGCGGATGGAATCATGGGAATAGGAGGTACATAGGGAGGAGGTGCAACTGGGTCAGTACTTTGATGCTCATTTCTTCGCTCATTTAATATTTTGTTTATTAGTTTATCTGATATATGCAAATCTTGTGAAGGATATATTCTCTGTACATCTAATTGGAAAGCCCTATCCATGTTCCTAATGGCTTATGTCTGCTGATGCTGATCATGCTCTAGGGCTTTCTCTACATTAATTTTATGTCTACGTGTGTGTTTCTCCCTACTTCTCAGACGGAGATTAGCTTCCTTCCTCCAGTCTCTTATAACGTCAAACGCTGCAGGTCTGGCCTTTTTGCGTAGCAATACTGATTCGAAGGGATTGTGTCCTCCGACGTATTCCTTATCTTAGATATCTCTTTCCAGCTTTGCTGGCCTCGGAAATGTTTTCTCTCTAGAGGGCGCTGCGCGTCGACGTCTGCCGAGTCGATGTCCCTCGACAGCTGCCGTATCGACATCATCCTGCTTATAAAGGCCGCGCGCAGCGTCCGTTGCTCAGTTCCGTTTTCCGCGCTTACTCAGTGCCTCGGAATATCGTTGCTCAGTTTCGATGAGATCTTATTACATTTTCCTTGAGATATTCGATCCATACTCGATGGCTTCCTGGTCTGAACCAACGACCCCTCGGTCCGGCTTTAAAAAATGCAGAGACTGTGGAAAAAAGATGTCGCTGACGGACCCTCACAGGGTCTGTCTGTGGTGTTTGGGAGCTGAACACCATTGTTCGGAGTGTGAGGACTGTATGTCCATGACAGCTAAGGCCCTGAAGGAGCATAGGGGGAAGCTGGAAAAAGGTAAGACTTCTAAAGCTTCTTCTTCCTCGACAAAGTCGAGACATTCGTCTCCTCGTCACCATTCGCGCTCCAGGTCTCGAAGTGAGTCCCATCACTCCTCGAGATCGAAGCACTCGAAAAGGAGACGCCGAAGATCCTCTTCTTCATCCTCCTCTTCCTCTGTTTCACCTAAGAGAATCCCTTGCCCCACGAAACATAGTCCCCGGGCTGAATGGGAGGAATTCCGAAAAAATATGATGAGCGTCTTCGAGAAAGCGGCCTCGACCCCCTCGAAGACTGCCGAGAGTGATGCTCTGGTCAAAAGACCCGAAGGTCCAAACGCTGCGAGTCGCAGCACCCGGCGAAGGAAGCTTCTCGAGCGTGTCACAAACCCTCAAGTAAAGCAAAGACCTCGAATCCTTCTTCGAAGGTTCCGTCGACGCCGTCGACGAAGGTTCCGTCGATGCCGAGGTCGGTGTCTTCGACGCCGTTGTCGAAGGGACCTTCGACACACGGGTCTGTCGACTCGACGACATCCTCAACACTGGCGTCGACGCCAAGGAAAGTCACGGTTGCGGCGCACCCAGTGGCTATTCCCAGGTCTTCGATGACGATGTCGTCGAGATTGTCGATATCCTCAAGCAGAATTCCGATTCTATCGAGGACCTCGAGGCCTCCACCTTTGTTTTCGACGCCACGTTCGAAGCCTTCGACGTCGGCGTCGACGACATCGACGTTTTCGAGGCCGATTATGACAAGTTTGGCACCCTCTGCTTTGGAGATGGGTTTCACACCCTTTGTGAGAAATTGAGAACAATGTCCTCAATTATGGAAGAGGGAGAACTGTCTGACCAAGAAGAGACATTTGAGTTGCAGGGACCTGCAACCCCAGTTCAAAAGGAGTTATCCTCAGAGGAACGCAGATTAAAGGAACTCCATGATTCCTTACATGAGGCAAGTGGTTTAGACACTTCCCCAGAGGTGGAGTTCGCTAGGCCAGACCCGGGGGAGCATGCTGAAATCCCTTATAGAGCCTTAATGGCCAGGATTACAGAATTTATGGGGTGGTCAACATCTTCACAGGCTTTCTAACAGGGTGACCTCACGGATATTCTTGATAAAGGTCCACAGGAGGATCCTGTAGTACCTTTTCATAAAGCTCTTCAAAGAAAAATAATGACGAACTGGGAAACCCCAGATGTCTTCCCGGCAGTAAATAAAAAACTGTCTACTAAATACAGGGTATCTTCTGCAGACCCTGAGTTTTTGTCCAAACACCCATCCCCAGAAAGTCTGGTGGTACAGGCAGCATCTTCTACTGACATCAAGACTGCTTACCCTACCGTCCCACAGGACAGGGACGATAAAAAATACGATGCTATGGCTAAGAAAGTCTTTTCGGCATGTAGCATGGCGTTAAAATCTATTAATGCTACTTGCACCCTTGCTAGATTTAGCCATACACTTTGGGAGTGTGCTTCTACAGCGGCTGACTGCATCCCGGAGGGAGAAGAAAGGGAGGCGTTCCTAAATATCATACAGGACGGTAAAGACGCTATGTGCGAATCCCTCCAGACAGGCATTGATTCGGCTGACAGTATCAGCAGAGCAATGGCGGCAAGTACAACAACCATGAGATTTGCTTGGTTGAGAAAGTCTGGTTTTGCCCCAGATGTGCAAGCCAGGCTCTTGAACATGCCATTTGATGGCTCTTCTTTGTTTGGGAAAAAGGCGGATGACAGTTTAGAAAAACTGCAAACATCAAAGGCAGCAGCAAAATCCCTACGCGCTGCAATCCGTCAGACACCTTTTCGTCCCACAGGAACCTCTGCGAGAGGCAAGTCTTTTCGCTTCTACTCCGCATTCGGAAGAGGTAGAAGACGACCGGCTCAAAGGGGACAAAGAAGAACTACCCGAGGTGGACGGGGTAGATATTCAAAAGCCGCAGCAACAGCAGGTGCCTCTTTACCATCGGCATCTGCATCAGCCGCCCCAAAACCACTCTGAGGACTTCCCTCACAAGACACCTGTAGGAGGCAGGTTAACTCAACATCTGGCAGAATGGCAGGCTATCACGTCAGATGCTTGGGCATTGGAGACAGTTGCACAAGGTTACTGCCTGCCTCTCCTACGCATACCTCAGAGTCATCCACCGGGGATCAGCTCTCAAAAAGCTCCAGATCCGCTCCTCTTGCAGGAAATTTTAGACCTGCTAGAGAAAGGTGCCATAGAACGGGTACCTATAGCGGAGAGGAACAAGGGCTGGTACTCCCCTTACTTTCTCATACCAAAGAAAGACGGAGGACTGAGACTTGCGGGAATTGAACAAATTCCTCAGGAAAGACGAATTCAAGATGGTAACTCTCTCTTAGATCCTTCAGGCCCTACAGTTCCAGGACTGGTTGGTAGCTCTGGACCTTCAGGACGCTTATTTCCATGTGCCAATCCATCTCAAACACAGGAAATACCTGAGGTTCGCAATTGGCAACTCTCATTATCAATTTCGAGTGCTGCCATTTGGGCTGACCTCCGCCCCGAGGGTCTTCACCAAGTTAATGTCGGTAGTGGCTGCAAGTCTAAGGAGGGAAGGGATTCACATCTACCCCTACCTGGACGATTGGTTGATCAGAGCTGTATCTTCGGAACAAGCTCAGATCCAGCTAGATCATGTTTGCCATTCCCTTCACAGACTGGGATTCTTCCTCAATTTAAAGAAGTCACAAATGATACCATCGCAGAGACTCCAGTTCATCGGAGCGATCCTGGACACTTCCCTGGGAAAAGCCTCGCCACCAGAGGTGAGGGCTCAAGATATTCTACAGATGGTCACCAAGTTTCAAAATGCCCAACGTCTCCCAGCCTTCGACTTTTTGAGGTTGCTAGGCCTCATGGCATCCTGCATTTTCCTAGTGCCAGAGGCGCGCCTGAGAATGAGATCCCTCCAGTGGGCACTGAGAACTCAGTGGTCACAGTTCTCAGGGAGAATGACAGATCTTCTTCAGGTTCCCGACAGGGTGGCTCGAGACCTTCAGTGGTGGGCCTGTCAGGAGAACATTCTGAAAGAAGAGCAGTTTTGGTAACCTTGGCCGGAGATAACAGTAGTCACGGATGCCTCACTCACGGGGTGGGGAGCCCACGCCAACGACTTGACCATCAGCAGTCATTGGTCTCCATCGGAGTCCAGACTACATATCAACCTGTTAGAGCTGAGGGCCATCAGACTTGCGCTGAAGGCTTTTCTGCCATCTGTACAAGAAAAGAATATCCTGATAATGACTGACAACACAGTGGCCATGCATTACCTCAACAAAAGAGGAGGCGTAGGATCACTACCTCTGTGCAGAGAGGCGATGCAGCTCTGGTTTTGGGCAATCCAAGATGGAATCTCTCTATCGGCAGTTCACCTAGCCAGAGAGAAGAACTTGACAGCGGACGCTCTGAGCAGGCAGAGCACAGTCTCCCACGAGTGGGAACTAGCTCAGGAAGTCCTTCAAGAGATCTTCGCCCTTTGGGGAACCCCTCAGGTGGATCTGTTCGCCACCAGTGTCAACAGGAAGTGCGATCTGTTCTGTTCAAGGGAATTTCCCCCGAGAGGAGCTCTGGGAGACGCGTTCATAGTGGACTGGGAGTTTCCACTCCTGTACGCGCTTCCACCAGTCCCTGTCATTCCTCAAATGATCAGGAGGTTGAAAAGATTCCGGAAAACCATGATCCTAATTGCCCCGGATTGGGACAGGAGAACGTGGTACCCGGACCTTCTAGACTTGTCCATCTGCCCTCCAATTCGACTTCCACTCAGAGAGAATCTGCTCTCACAGAAGGGAGGTCAGGTTCTCCATCCAGACATCAAAACCCTCAACCTT
Organism: Ambystoma mexicanum; assembly: GCF_040938575.1. Classification (NCBI taxonomy): domain Eukaryota; kingdom Metazoa; phylum Chordata; class Amphibia; order Caudata; family Ambystomatidae; genus Ambystoma; species Ambystoma mexicanum. The sequence continues at coordinate 135,379,062 of NC_090929.1, forward strand.
CACGCTTGGCTTCTGAAAGGCTGAGGTACAAGGATTGGGACCTCCCTGATGACGTTATGGAGGTGTTGCTTTTGGCAAGAAGGGCAGCAACAAAATGTTTATACCGCTGCCGTTGGAACAGATTTTGCAGCCGGTGTAGGGAAAAGAATATCGATCCCTTTTCATGTGGTACACCAATGGTTTTGTCCTTCCTACTTTATTTAGCGAATTCAGGCCTTCAAGTTGGTACCATCAAGGGCTATCTCGCAGCGCTATCCATCTTTAAGCGCACTGCGGAAGAACCATCCTATTTCAAGTTACCCTTGGTAATACAGTTTCTAAAGGGGTTAACTAACGTTTATCCCCCAAGACCATTCCAGGTTCCCCTATGGGATTTAAATTTAGTCCTAACTTTCCTGATGGGCACACCTTTCGAACCACTCCACTCTTGTTCGTTAAGATTTCTTACCCTTAAGACTGATTTATTAGTAGCACTTACATCTGCTAGAAGGGTGAGCGAGTTACAAGCTCTTTCTTGTAAACCCCCTCATACAATCTTTCACAAAGACAAAGTTGTTCTGCAAGTGAAGCCTAATTTCCTCCCAAAGGTGGTTTCTGAATTTCATATCACACAGAAGATTACTCTTCCATCTTTCTATCCTCCTCCTCATCCGGGGAAAGAGGAAGAGAGGTTACACAGGCTGGACCCAAGAAGGGCTTTACGTTTTTACATTAGTAGACTGGCTAGGATAAGATAAGAAGACCAGCTATTTGCAGGCTACGCAGGTCACAAGCTGGGGCTACCGCTAACTAAGCAGACCATTTCCAGACGGATTATTTTAGCCATTTCGGAATGTTATAAACTGGCAGGAAAAGAGCCCCCTCAAAATCTTAGGGCTCATTCGACCAGAGGTATCGCAGCTTCATCGGCCCTCAAAAGAGGAGTGCCGGTTCGAGACATTTGTGCGGCTGCCACATGGTCGTCCGTCCATACCTTTACACGGTTTTACAACTTGGATTCCTCCTCCAGTCAGGAAACTAGGTTTGGAAGGGCAGTATTGCACTCTATTCATCAATAAGAGGAAGCATGAAGTCAGTACTCCCACCTCCAATAACAGAATACTGCTATGGGAGCCTATCTAAGATAAGGAATATGTCGGAGGACACAATCCCTTCGAAGAACAAGTTACTTCTTACCTTGTAACGTTCTTTCGATGGGATGTTCCTCCGACGTATTCCTTATCGACCCTACCATCCATCCCCGCAGTTCTACTTCCCTTGTTGTTACAGCTTACGCTCCTTCAGGGTGATTAGTCGAGAATTATTGTGGGCTACAAAACGGAACTGAGCAACGGACGCTGGGCGCGGCCTTTAGAGACAGGATGACGTCGACGTCGATACGGCGGCTGTCGAGGGACATCGACTCGGCGGACGTCGACGCGCAGCGCCCTCTAGAGAGAAAAAATTTCCGAGGCCAGCAAAGCTGGAAAGAGATATCTAATACGTCAGAGGAACATCCCATCGAAAGAACGTTACAAGGTAAGAAGTAACTTGTTCTTCTAGGTGCTCTATACGTGCTAAGTCAAAACTCCCATTATTACGCCACTGAAGGTCTGATACACGTCTGGTCTGCTTATGCCAGACCACATTAAACACTATTGCCCCTATTCCATACTTTATCTACATTTCATGTGCCGTTGACCCTTCGGGTGGTGCGACCTGGCCAGTTTCCAAAGATTGTCTACCGCAGTGAAAAAAACTCACTAAGCAGGAAGACAATTTCCCAGGCATGGTTAATTCTTACCCTTTTCTTACCCTGGGCGTTTGATCTTACAAGAGCAACACTCGACCAACATCAGGACGTTTAAGAATCGGGGCACGACTCTCCTGATCAACAAATTCGTCACTCACGACACAATTCGCCCAGATACAGACGCAACCAGGAATCGTCGCAGCTGCATGTCTGGCTCAATCTGCCTCCTTTCCAGGACCCTCGTCTTGATGCTCTCTGGGCGCTGCTCGTCGATCAGGGATCAGCTGTGTACAGATCTGCGGAGGAGTCTCTCATCACTTCTACAGAGGCGCCCCGAACATCTTCCGATTCCGGTCCGACGGCTTCGTCCACGACTCGTTTTTGCCTTCCTTCAACTTCAACGTATGCGATAGAGCATCAATGGGAGTGTCCCTGTTCGGGTGCCATATTTGCTAGGCCATAGAGACCGCAAATGGAAACTAAGGCACAATAACCATATACTATAATGACACGTCAGACGCGAGGTTCGTTTTCCAAACAAGTCTGGTTTTATTCAAAGTTTCTCAGTCGGCGACTGGGTCTCAAGGCCTTAAGACGTGTGTTCCCAAACACTGTGAGATGCGAGAGAGAGCGAACAGCGCTCAAGCAGCAATATATATACATTAACAGTATCTTTTAGTAAAGGCAATTGGACCCGCCCTCATGCATGTCGTACAGGTTAGGGTTTGGTGATTGACAATTATGACAATTATAACATGTTATGACAAGTCTTCATTCGGTCTAAACATAGTTATTCTAGCAAAGGCAGCAGAGACAGCTTTCTGTTATGATGAACATGAAGCTCTGGCTCAGTAAGGATATCTTGTTCTGAGCAGAGAAACATTCCATACTACGTTATCTGTGTGTTACAGCTCATGAGCTAAGGGTCAGATAGTTCTGAAGCAGAGAATACCTTTATCCGCGAAAGAGCACTGCTAGGAGAATATAATTCATGTTTAAATGCCTTTTACAACAGTGCTTGCAAGACAAACCGGCACCTGGACTAACTGATAATGTGGCTTCTGCTCGACTTCAAGGACTTAGTGAGAGAGGAAAACAATGTATTTCTGCACAGTTTGACATTCCTGTCTGTGTTAGCATTTCAGAGTTGAAGCCGTGGCCTCGCACTGTGTGCGATTCTTAAGCATAGACTATGTTTGCAAAGCCTTTAACAGAAAAAACAAAAAAGCAAATGGCCGACATTTCACAAAATGGACACCCTTTGGTTATACTGACAATTCTTGGATTGCGAAGTTTGGAACATGATGTGATTTGCTTCTGGCCAACATACTATACTTATCATTCGACTATGGGATTACTTTTCTGGTCTAACAACTTTACCTAGTATTTTAAGTAGGAAGGGTACTGTAGTAATCAGCCTGTAATTAGTGGGAATGGTAGGGACCAGAGATTGTTTTTTTAGGAGGGATAAGACCCATGACTCCTTTAAATTGCTAGAGACAGTGCAGGATGAGAACGATGCGCTAATTAATTTAGAGATAAAAGGCGCCAAGTCTCTAGCAGCGTCTTTAACTATCTGGGCTGGGCAGCTGTCTCCTTGACATCTTGACGGTTTGAAGGAGGCGATGATTTTTTCAACCTCATGGATAGAGACTTATGAGAATCTGAAACGATGAGGAGGTTTAGTGAAGGGAGCCAAGGTTGTGGCTGGCTTGCCTATGTTAGGTAAGTTAGCTCTTTTGTCTGCAATCTTATTCTGGAGGAGGGTTATTTAGTTAGTTAGGGTATTCTGGATATTAGTACACCAGAGTTTGTCCTTCAGGCAATCATCTGACTGAGATATGGGAACTTCCATTTCTCTTAAGATGGTGAACAGTTCCTTAGTACTTGAATTAGCTTTATCAATCCTATCATTGTAGGTTTTCTGTTTAGTACGTATTATTTCATTTTTGTAGGAGGCAGCAATATTTTTTTTTTTATGTTTTATTTATTTTTCACATATAGTGTTTCTAAACAACGTAACATTATCAAACATCCCCAATGTACACCCCCTGGCCCCCCCAACCGGGTACTGTCCGTCTTTCACTTCTTCTCTGGGAAGTCTCTTACGCCTTTCACAGAAATAGGTCCAATATCCTTATTTTGTGTGGGCACCATTGTTCTTTATAGTCTGATCGGAGGTACTCCAGAACCAGACCCCAATCGTTTCTGAACTTTTCGTGTTCTCCTTGAATGTTGTATCTTAGTATTTCCATGGCCAGATGTGACCACACCCTTCTCGTCCAGTCCACTGCAAGTGGTGGGGATTTTTGTTTCCAGTTGTATGCTATTTCCAGCCATGCCCCTATCAGAAGGCCCATGAAGTTCCTTTTCTGTGGGACGTTCAGTTGTTTATCCCTGGGATCCCATGGTCCCCTAGCCACACTTCGGAACATTTTTTTTCATTTGGGCTTTAATCTCTTCCCAATATGGCCTCAGCCTCGGGCAATCCCACCATAGGTGTCGCCAGTCGCCCTTCCCGCCGCATTCCCTCCAGCATCTATCTGTGGAGTTTGGGTACATTGTGTGCAGTCTCTCCGGGGTATAATGCCATTGCAGCATTACTTTCGCCCACATGTCTCTAGCTTGGATGGCTCTCGTCAGTTTTGGTATCATGTGCCAAATGTATTCCCATCGTTCCCTGGGGATTGTGTATCCCAGGGATTTCTCCCACCTTTTCATGTATTGCCAAGTGGCTGGGTCAGCTTGTGCATTTACATATTTGTATGTGTTGGAGACGAACTTGTGCGTACCTGTGTGTGTCATGATATAATTTTCAAAGGGAATCAAATCCCTGGACGAAGCTTCTTTTCTGCGGGAATTTACCCGGCCAGTGGTGAAGTTGTTCATATTTATAGCGGTCTTTGGGAGTTAAGTTCAGTAGTGTTGTGCAATCCGCAAATGACCTTATCTGCTGATCTTGATGCATATCTCTGACCATCTTGCAACCTGCCTCCTCCCATTTTCGGAATGCTCCCCTTTCCATTCCTGGTGGGAATTCTGGGTTTCCAAACAATGGCATAACGGGGCTGGGTCTTTAGTTAGAGTTTCTTTTTTATAGCATCATCCCACACCCCCAGTGCGGCCTTTATTATCTCACTGATGTGTGTATTAACGTGCCTGAATCTTTTTTTTATCCATAACAGATGTTTGGTGGAGGTTGTTGCTACTGCCCTATCCTGCATCTCCCAGATTTTGTCCCCATTTTCCAGAATCCATTCCTTTAGCACCCAGAGCTGAGCGGTTTCATAGTATTTCTTAAGATGTGGTAAGGTGCACCCCCCCTCCCTTCTGTGTGCCGTCAGGACCGCGTTTGAGATATTTGGGGGTTTTGTTCTGCCATACATAATTTGAAACCATCTTCCTGAGAGATTTAAAGAACGCTCCCGGAAGCCTTATCGGAAGGGCTTGGAATAGGTACATTAGTTTTGGGAGTGTCGTCATTTTCACTGCTGTAATTCTGCCCCACCATGATGTTGTCAATGGGTTCCAACTTAGTAGGTCTTTTTAATATTAGCTAGAAGTTGTGGGTAGTTATGGGCATACAGTGCCTCCATTCTTCCTGTGAGTGTGATTCCCAGATACTTTATTCCTGTGGTCGCTATTTTCAGTTGGAGTGCCAATGCAGTTGCTCGGATTTCTTCTTTATTCCCTGCCAGGATCAGAATTTCAGATTTCTGCCTATTTATTTTTAGCCCAGAAATCTCTCCAAATGTTTTTATGACGTCCATTAAATGCAGGAGCAATTTCCCCGGGTCCCCCAGTGCCACTAGCATGTCATCTGCATACGCTACCGCTTTGTGTGCCTGTCCCGCCATTTCTATACCCTTTATATCCGGGGTTTCTCTAATTTTTGCCAGTAAGGGTTCTAGGTAAATTGCGTATAGGAGGGGGGAGAGCGGGCACCCTTGTTTCGTCCCCCTTTCTAATTGCACTGTTTCCAATAGATCTCCGTTAATTGCTATCCTTATGGATGGGGAGTTATAATTGGCGCAGATCATATCTATGTATCCCTTACCCATTCTCATTTTCTCGAGTACCCGAAATAGGAAGGACCATTCTACTCGGTCAAACGGGCTACCAGGGCTGCTGGTGACTGTTTAATTCCCATTTTTTCAACCAGGTGTAGTACTCTACGTATATTATCATGAGTTTGCCTATTTGGGACAAACCCGGATTGGTCTTGGTGGATCAATTTAAGAAGCAGTGGTGCCAATCTAGCTGCTAAGATTTTAGTGTACAGCTTCGCGTCTAAGTTGATTAGGGCTATTGGACGATATGCGGTGGGAAGTTGTTCCTCTTTCCCCTTTTTATGGAACACCAACACCTTTGCCTCGTTCATTAATTGGGTCACGTTTCCCTTCCCCTTAAACGTGTTGAACATGGCTGTGAGTGGCGGGGCCAGAATATCTTTATAGGTTTTATAGAAAAGTGCAGTATATCCGTCCGGGCCCGGGGCTTTATTTTTCAGGAGGGACTGAATTGCGGCATAGACCTCTTCTAAAGTGATTTCCCTGTCTAGGGTTTGTTTGTCTTCCTCTGTTAGCAAAGGTAGCTGTACCCCTGCTAGAAAGGCTTCTTGCTGTTCCTTTCTCAGGAGATCCGTGGAGTATAGTTTCTGATAGAATCTTTGGAATATGTCTCCGATGTCAGAGGTTAGCGTCTTGAGCTGGCCTGACTCGTCTTTTAAAGCCTTTATTGTCTGTACCTCCTGCTTAACTGCTTAGTTTGTCGGCCTTATTCGCCTTCACATAGTACCAGTGTTTTGTGTGGAGGAGAGCCCTCTCTGCCTTTTTAGTGTTGAGTGCTTCCAGTTGCCCTTGGACGTGTCTTAGTGATCGCGTGAGTTTTCTGGTTGGGGTCTGAATTAATTCGGCTTGGATCGCGCCCTTTTTTGCCTCTAGTTCCTTTTCCCATTGGCGGTTAATTTTCTCTCTCTGAGATTTGAGTGCTATAGGTGTCCCCTTGTTACCACCTTCAAGGCGTCCCACAGTGTTTCCTTATTTGTATCCGGAAGGTCGTTACTTGCCAGATATTCTATGATATGTTCTCTGAGAGTCTGTCCCATACCTGGTCTCTAATGATGTCCTCTGGGAGAAGCCAGGCTCATAGCCTAGGGTAATTTTTAACCCAATTAATGGAAGCCCAGAATGGGGCGTGATCAGAGAGTGTAATAGGGTCTATCTCTGTCTGTTTTATTTTTCCCAGGAGTCCCGTTGAGACCAGAAAATAGTCTATTCTTGAGGCCGAATTGTGTACATGCGAAAAGTATGTATAGCTTTTCTGTTTCCCGTTCAAGTTACGCCATGCGCCTGCCAATCTGAGATATGTAATTTTCTGCTTTAATATTTTTGACGGGGCGCCCTGATCCTGTTGCTTAGGTCCTGATCTGTTTAGGGAAGGATCCCATGCCATGTTGAAATCCCCTCCCAGCACAATATCCCCTGTGCCTTGGTGTTCTAATTTGTCAAGTATATCCCTTAGGAAGCCATCATGTTGGGGGCATAGACAGTGGCCTACCTTCAATTATTATTGTCACTATCAGGAATCTCCCGTTTGTCCCCCCAGTTGTACTTTACTTGCGCATGCAGGGAATCTCGAATCGCTATTAGCACCCCAGCCCTTTTCTCTTGTGCGTTCGCCTGTTGAATTTGATTAAACCCTTTGATACGTATGTTGTGTTTGTCTTGAGCTCTTATGTGTGTTTCTTGGAGCATTAGGATATCGTAGGCGCCCTGCACGAGGAATTGCTCAACATTGTATGTTAATATTTTTATCCCCATCCTTTTTTCTGTAGAAGGAGTCCTTCACTTGGTTCTATTCCCCCGTTTCTATATTCAGAGTTTTCCCCGGTCGTCCCCTGTCCCCAACTCTCCATCCCCCAACTTTGTGTCACGCAACCCCCAACTGGCGCGTTCCCCTTGCCCCCCCCCCCCAACTACCCTGAGGATGGCATGATTCCCTACGGTCGCTCAGGCGTATCGCCTTGTGCGACACTCTGTAACGCTCACCTGATTCCCGTAGAGGCGCCGGTCTTGACTGGGCGTATACCGTATCTTCAAAGGTGATGTGTAACACACGGCTGGCTCTTTGGGCTGGACCTCTGTGCACTGTATGTCTGACTCGAAGGGTAAGATGTCTGCAGATAGAAAATATGGGATTAATGAACGTCTCTCTCTTCTTCCCTTTCTCTTCTCCTGTAGAACCCCAAAGGTTAACGCTCTCACCTTAGGTAAGTGAACGCCGTGCTCTCCATCTGCCTCGGGGCAGGGTGCTGTAACCAGTTTCTTCACTGGATAAGGGGAGCAGGCCTCTTGACTTCAGAGGACTGCTGTCCGTCGTTTACTGCACGAACGGTAAGTTTCGAGTAATTCTAATGTCTTTAAAAGTCTTTAGTAATGATGTCTCTTGTTTTGCAGGGTTCCGGCGATGGCGGATGACGGGCTGAAGTGAGTTGAAGATGGAGCCCGTGTGATGAATAGAAGCGCCTGGAAGCACGTAAGTAAGCGCTTGTTGCCTGCTTCACGATGTGCTCTAACTGTCTTTTTATTTTGCAGGTACAAGTTCGGAGCGGCTGCAGGGTGCCGGAATACCCACTGGGTTAGATGTGGAAAGGAGTAATGGCACGTGAGTATTAAAGTTCCCCAATGTCTTTAAACGCACCTTGTTTTATCTTTCAGATGCGGGATGCAGCGCCGAAGGCCTCCGGAGCGTGCGAAGAGTTGGTAAGCTTTTGTCTTTCAGATGCCGGAATGCAGTGCGAAGACCTCCGGAGCGCACGAAGAGTAGGTAAGCCTTTGTCTTTCAGATGCCGGAATGCAGTGCGAAGACCTCCGGAGCGCACGAAGAGTAGGTAAGCCTTTGTCTTTCAGATGCCGGAATGCAGCGCGAGGCGTGGTGACAGCCGATGGACCAGGTAAGTGAAGCGCTGTCACTGAAGACCGTAATGCTAACCTGTTCTTTCCTGTCTTTATAGGTGTTGCTGAAGACTGGATTCAGGATGGTAAGCCTTTTTCCTTAGGCCCAGGATCAGATGCAGAAGACACGATGAGCGTTCTGCTGCAGAGGATGCAGAATAACGCAAAGCAAGATTCATCCATCGGGTGTGGTTTAAATAGCCTCCTGTAGTGCTTAGGTGTCTCCTTCCAAAGCCACGCCTAGGTAAGAAAAGAGTTCCTGCTTTCCAGAAGAGTTCCAGTGTTCTGAACCTAGGGAGTGGCTCCTGCCCCACCCAACAGGAAAAGTAGTTCCAAACAGAAGAGGATCAGAGGCTCAACTGGCAGGCAAGTAAGCAGCATGGTCTGCTGCAGGTAAGTCCACCCAAGCATTATGAGCCCGGCGCTTCCAGCGCTGGGACTGGGCATATTTATGAGCCTGGTGCCACTGGCGCCAGGACTGGGTCCAAAAGGTCCCGATTGGGACTGGTTGGCACTCGAAACCTGGGTTATGGATCTGCTTCCAAGGGAGTTGGGAAAACCCTGACCTTTTGGAAGCAGAGATCATGACACACGCCCTCAAATACTCTCAGGGATAACTTTGAAGGGAATCCTAAACCCTTCCCCATGGCTTCAGTGGCAGCCGGGTCATCCCCCCTTTCCCCTCCCGGCACCTGATGGTTGGACTCTCGGATCTTCTTCTGCAGCGGTTGAGTGCCAATAATCTTGCAGCAGTGGCGTCTATCTGCTCCTGCTTTCAGGGTGCGTCCATGATTGTTATTTCTTTCTGCTGGGGCGTCTCACCCTTCTGTTGGTCAATTTCCATTCCCACTTGTTCCTTCTGGCGGTGGGGTCCGTGCCGCTGACCTGCGGGAGCCCATCTTCCTGATCCTGAATGTTAAGCAATCTCAGACCCTCTTCCCTTGATGTTATTCTTTTTTGTGTCCCCTCCCAAGTGAGCAGCAGTCCAAAGGGAAATGTCCACTTATATCTGATTTGACGTGAGGCCAGCTCCCTCGTTCCCTGGGACATGTCTCTTATTCTTTGGAGTGTTGACTGTGCCAGATCCTGAAACAGATGTCTTCCCCATTCATTCGTATGTGATCCAATGCCCTTGCTTTTCTGAGGATCTGTTCCTTTTGTGTATACCTGGTAAGGGCCACCAATACGCTCTCGGGCGGGTGCTTTGGGCTGCTGTTCTCTTTGGCCCCACCCTGTGGATTCGATCAATCAGGATTTCTTCCTCCTCTTCCTGGACTAGGATATCCTTGAATACCTGCTGGACCGCCGTTTTAAGATCCTTGTCCTCTACTGTCTCTGACATGTTTTTGATTCTTATGTTTGATCTTCATGATCTGTTTTCTAATAGCTGCATGTAACCATGACCCAGTTACTGCTAGGAAGTCCAGGTTATCCCGTTTGATCAGGTCCACTGCTATCTCAGCAGCATGCGCCACCAACGATCTAGCATTAATTAAGGCACCCTTTGTCTCCTCCCCAGAGGTGGACCAGGTTCTGATCTTGTTTCGATTGCTGGGTTTGATTGACCTTGCTTCCCTCTGGATTTTGACATTTGGGCCTGTGCTTTGGTTGCTTTCTGGCGGGCCCATGTGGTGTGCCGCGCGGTGTCCCACTCCGGATCCCACCAACACCTCCTCGTTTTCTATATACCGGGGGAATGGGAGAAGGGGGTCTGTAGGAGCTCCATTTTTCGTTGCAGGCCTGTGGTTCCCCTGCTGTTCTCCCCGAGGAGGGTGGGTTGCTCGTGGCCCCCTCCGATGTGTGGCCTCTCACCTTAGTGATATTTTCACCTTTTGAAGCGTGGGGGGTCACCCCACTGTGTTTTTCAAGGCCCTTGGCTCCTAAGGGGGGGTATCAGTCTCAGAGGGAGGGCAGGCCGTGAGTGTCCCCCACTTCTGTATCTCTTTGTGGTCAGACTCTCAACTGGGGGGAGCGGGTCTGATTTCTTAGATAAGGGCCTGTGATGCCTGTGTCCCTTACCGTGCTTAGTTTTGTGTCCCCCCTAAGCCCGCCGCTGTATTCATATGACACCGGATTTGGAGTGTTGCTGCAATTCGGCTCCTTAGAGCCGCGGCTTCTGGCCCGCTGACGCCCGCTCATAGGCTTTCTCCGCCTCCAGGACCCGGGTCTCTGCTCCCGTGGTCCGGAGGAGGGGGGTCCTTTCTTTCCCCGTTGTCCCACAGTGAATCTAGGCAGGGCTCACCTCGTCTGCTGGTTCGCTAGTACAGGCTGCCCACTGCTGCTGCTCTCAGGCTGCGTGTCTCCTCGTTCTCCAGCGGGACCCGCTCTGAGCACCCCCGGGTCGGCCTTCTGCAGGGGGGACGTCCTTCACTGTTTCCTCCCCTCATAGGGTCCGTGCTACAATCCTCTCCGCGTTCTCTCCTGATGACAAGCCTTCTCAGCTGTTCTGGGGACGTGGGGGCCCCTGGCACCGGTGTCTTGCTCTGCGGGTGGGCAGTCTCCTCACCGGGTCTCTGCCTGCACTCCTCCGACTTGTAGTGCGCGCTGCGTGGGAACCTCTGCCATTTCTTGCTTCTCTTCCTCCCTCTGTCCGGCGGCGCCTCGGCACGGTAGAGCAGCTGATCCGCACCTGGCTGCGCTGTGGAGTCAATCGACTCCGCTTGCAGGTCCCAAGGATTTTCCTCGCCGAATAAGCCTCGATGTGTCCGCTTTAATTGGCATGCTTCTGCTGCTGCCCAGGAGGGGAGACGGAGCTCAGCACACGCACGTCCTCCCTCCACGGCGGCCATCTTGAAGTCTCTGAGGCAGCTATATTGATCAGGTTAGTTTTGTTTTCCTCAGTGGGTAAATGTCTCCACAGATTTTCCAGCTTCCTTTTTTCTGCTCTTAAGGCTCTTCAGGATTTTAGATGCAGAGTGAACCATGAGTTCAGGTGAGCTCTAGGTTTACTTTTCCAAAGTTTAAGTGAAGCAATTGCATCTAGTGCTTTATTCATGGTGTCATTGTAGGCATCTACTAAGGCGTCTGGATTAGATGATTCCGGCAATGAATTGAGGGTAGGGGTTATGAGTGGTATGATCTTGTCCACCATGATATTCCTTTTGTTCTTTGTGAGGAGTGGGGGAGCGATTAGGTTGACCTTGGTAGTGGGGATGTTAGCTAATAGGGTGAAGGAGAGAAGGAAGTGGTCTGTCCATATTTGGGGAGTAATATAGGTGATTGATTCTTCACAATTGAGGTACGCCACCCAATCTAAAGTTCTACCTTTGTCATGAGTAGCCAAGGACACTCTTTGGGTGAATCCGAGGTCGCTGAGCGCATTAAATATAGCTAAGGCATGTTGGTCGTTAGGGTCATTGAAACCTAAGTTGAGATCCCCAAGCAGTAGTATTTGGGAGGAAGCTTTGGTATAATCAGATAGAATTATGGAGATGTCTTCTTCAAATGAACCAATCGGTCCTGGTGGTCTGTAGATTAAGTGGGCTGTTAGAGTACCGGAGTTGGAGGTGGGTAATTTAACTATAAGTAGTTCACAAGAATTGACAACTGTTGAAGGGGCTATTCTCTTAGCCAGGTTAGATTTAGCGATGACGGCAATGCCTCTTGTTCTGGAGTCAACTCTGTCTGCTCTTATGATATTATAGTTGTCAGGTACTGCAAGTAAGAGGGCAGGGCCTGCAGCTGCATGTAACCATGACTCAGTTACTGCTAGGAAATCCAGGTTATCCCGTTTGATCAGGTCCACTGCTATCTCAGCAGCATGCGCCACCAATGATCTAGCATTAATTAAGGCACCCTTGATATTTAGGGTATTAGTTTTGCTCAAGGAGGCAATAGGTCTGCCCTGACTTACTTCATTGTTAGAGATTTGAATGGAGGCTGTGGCATTGTTTTTCTTTCAGACATTATATTTAGTATTGTGGTTGTTCTCCATATTAGGTGGTCCTGTTTTGGCTAGGGTATTGGTGTTGTTGGAAATTTGATTAGTAGCTGTGGCATACTTTTTCTTTCTGTCAATAACTTTGGTATTGTGATTGTCCCCCATATTGGGAGGACCTGTTTTGGATAGAATGTTAGTCAGTGGTTCATGGAGTCTAGCTGATCTAGCACAAAGTTTATTGTTTCTAACTGTAATAGAAAAGGTATATTAGTTTTGCTTAGGGTGCAGTTAATTTTTAGATTAGTTTGTGGCAGGTGGGTGGCAGGTAGTGGTACCACACGACTGGTGTGCTCTGATTGGGTGGAGTTGATATCCGAGATCAACGTGGGTAAGAATCTAGTAGGTTTGTTAAGAACTGACTGTCAAACTTAAGCCTTACGAGGAATGTAGTCAGTTTGATTCCTAATAGTGGAGAGGTTTTGTTGCCCATAGTGAGATACTGAAAGTCAAGGTAGTTGGCGCCTACTGTATTCGCCTGTAGGCCTACAATCAATAGGGCGCGCAGTAGTTTTAACAGCAGGTAGCCGGTAACGTGCATAGTGGTAGTAGAGTGCCGCAGTAGTTGACTGTGACACTGTAATTTAAAAAGATAGCTTGCAGTAATGCAGGGCCCACGGCGCCAAGAAGTTGGTGGTGCTAGACAAAAGTAAATGGCATGAGCAGTAGCATTGCAGTCTCGCTGCACAGGGGGCCGAAAGAGGCCAGAGGTGGCACTGCAATGTGCCTACTAGGTCAAGTTTGGATGGAGTCTCGCGCCGCCCCCAGTGACAAGGCACAACATGTTAGCATAGTAACCGGTCAAGTACAAAATGCATCTGTCAGGAAGCAGAAACTAATAAGGCACAGCATGTTAGAATGTTAATAGGTCAGGTACAAAAATGAAGTTGTCCAAGAGCAAAGGTGGAAAGCAAGTGTAAGTCACAGTTGGCCAACGGAAGGATCATAGCTACTAGATAATGTACATGAGGTGTGCTGCGTTAGAGCAGAAATACTGCGCTAAATTATCACAATGAGCAAATGCCTGATGTGCAGGACAGGAACAACACGGTGCAGTTAAAAGGCACAATTGGTTAACAACGTAGTATTAGAGACAATAGCGGGTGTACACATGACGTGCCACATTGGAAAGGAGTCGCCACCCTTAAATCTCACACAAACAAGTATGCCATGTCTAGGATAGGTATGGCGCAATGCAATTATTGATCACAATTGGTCAGCATAATATTAAGAGCATAACGATAAGCAGATGTACATAGACTTTTCTGCGTTAGCGCAAAATCACAGCACTTAAAATAGCATAACAAGATAGCATGGTAGTGAGTTTAGGCAATTAACAATAGTTTTGGTCCAAAGTCTGTGCTGCAAATAGACAGTATGAAAAGCCTCACAGGTTCCGGACAGTTATATGGAGCGAAGTGATCGGTAGTGGTCATTAGTAATACAGTTAACCGGGGTAGGGTGCACAAGGACAGAAGCTGTGTAAAAGCCCCTACTTTATTGATGACTGCCACAGGTGATGACCCAAGCAAAGGCATATTGATTTAGCACAATGGTATAAGAAGTACTTAGTAAGGAGGCTACACTTACCCATTGTCGATGTTCAGTTGAGCGGAATAACGGCCAAGCGTCTATTGTTCCGTGTTAAGGAGGGACAAGCCTGCTTAAGGTGCGCTAGTCAGGATAAGAATTTAGGATTTGAAAAGGGCAGAGTTGCTGGCTTGGGCGACTTGTGACTCTGGACAGGCGCCTTTAGCACGGGGTCTTCAGCAAAAGGCATCGGCTCCCACCTGCCAGTCGTCAGGAATGCTGGATATTGTAGGCAGCAGCCAATCGGCATCAGCTGTATTCGAACAGCTGTTTGGCTCTTTCTTTCTTTCTTTCTTTAAATTAGAGTAGGCGTGGACGGACCCACGCAGGCGCTTCCCCATCCAATTGGATGATGTGCACCTATCCACCATTCAGCATTCGACCCACGTAAAACTCACAATTCCTCCCACCGCCCTGTCTGCCTCACAAAATCCAACAACACACTACTCCTCCTTCTGCCACTCACCCCATCACCTCCCAACAAAGCCTTCCCACTCAACTCAGCCACACCCTGCGCAGTCAATCGAACCCTCATCAATTCTCTCTCTACAGCATGTCTCTCACACCTAAACAGAAAATGTTCCACAGTCTCAGGCACTCCACACACCGCACAATCCCTCGATTCTCGCTTCCCCACTCTAAACAGATATTCATTCAGTCCCACATGCCCTATTCTCAATCGATTCAGCATCACCTCCTCCCCCCTCCTCCATTCTAGACTTCCCGAATTCACCTTTACTGACACTTTCTCACGAATACCAAACATCCACCTACCTTTCACCCCACTCACCCACTTCTCCTGCCACTCATCCATGACCCGCCTCACCATCACTGCCTTCGTCTCATCCACACTCAAAGGTAATCTTACATCAATCGCTTCCCTTCTCATACCCTCACCCGCCGCCAGATCCACTAACTCATTTCCCAGAATGCCGCTATGACTGGGGACCCACGCCAACTCCAGATCTATCCCCCCACGCACACACCGATCAATCTTTCTCCTGATATCCAAAATCACATCCTTCCTATCACCATCCCCTGCCACAATCGCCTGCAACCCACTCAATGAATCTGAAAATACCACTACTTTCTCAAACCTCAACTCGCATACCCTTTCAATCGCCATTGCAATCGCCACCAACTCAGCCGTACAAATTGACACATCATCCGTCAGACGCCCCACTTTATACTCCCCCGTGCTTTCTAAATAATACGCCATTCCCACTCTTCCAGATACCGGATCCTTTGAACCATCCGTGAACACCCTGCACCCTTCTTTCTCTGCCACATATGCCTGACCCAAATCTTTGATCTCACCCCGCAATCCCCGCTTCTTTGACACCACACTCGTCAACTTCAAGCACACCTTAGGAGACCTCATCATCCACATCGGACACCTCACTAGATCCATATCTGTCACAACCATCAACTCGCCCACACCCCACTGCACCCCCTTCTCCCACATGTGAAACCCCAAAGTGCCCCCTTTCTTCCTCCACCGATCCCCATAATAGTCAAACCTCCAATTATACCGCAAACATTCACGTACCGGATGAGCCACACTCTTCGCACTACACTTCATCCACCACCTCATATTCAACACATCCCTTCTCAATCCCAATGGCATCTCCCCCACAAGTACCTGAACTGCATTCATTGGAGAGGATCTCATCACACCCGAACACACTCTCAACGCTCTCGCCTGCATCCTATCCAACCGCAACTTCTGACTCTTTGTGAAACCCACTGCCACCTCACAACCGTAATCTAGCACACTCAAAATCAATCCCTTATATAACATTCGTAAACACTTCTGCTGCGCACCCCATTCTTTCCCAGTCACCGCCCGCAACAAATTCAACCTGCGTTTACACTTGTCCATCACTCCATTCACTTGCATGTTCCAATTCAACTTTCTATCCAGAATCACCCCCAAGTACCGGAACTCCTTCACACTCTTCACCCTCACACCTTTCAAAATTAAGTTCAACTCCTGCTGCACTCTTCTCCTCGAAAACACCATACTCACACTTTTTTCCACAGACACCGAAAAGCCCCATTTCCCACACCACTCCTCCATGCGTACTATCACAGCTTGCAACCGATTCTGCACCATCAACAAACTCCGCCCTCTTACCCATACCACACCATCATCCGCAAAGAAATCTACCTGACACCCAAATCCCATCATAGCCCGAATCAGTCCATCCACCATTACATTAAACAGCATTGCACTAATCACACTTCCCTGTGGTGTCCCATTTTCCATCTTCCAAACTTCAGACAGCACCCCCCTCACTCTCACCTGAAAGGTCCTATCTGCCAAAAATGCCCTTATCCACCGAAACATCCTCCCCTTCACACCCACCTCCAACAATCTTACCAACAACCCACTCTTCCACACCATATCATAAGCCTTCTCCAAATCCAAAAAGAACGCTCCCACCATCTCTCCATCACATATTGCCTCTTCCACCCCAGTCACTAATCTCACTAATGGATCAGCCACCGACCGATTCTTCCTGAACCCACTCTGAAAATCACTCAAACACCCATTCGACTCCAAATAAAACCCCAATCGCTCAACCACCATCCGTTCCATAACTTTACACATCACAACAGTCAATGCAATCGGCCTGTATGACTTACACTCCGTTGGAACCTTTCCACCCTTCAAAATCGCCACCACAATCGCTCTCTTCCATATCTTCGGCAAAACACCACTCTTCCAAATCTCATTGATCAGAGCTAATACCTCCAACTTACATTCTACCGGCAACTTCTCTAAAAATACATACATAACACCATCCACCCCTGGACTTGACCACTTCCCCTTCCGGATCGCACCATCCAACTCCAACATCGAAAACAGGACCTCATATTGCTCTTCCCAAGGCCCAACATTTGCCAACACCTCCCGCATCTCCTCCTCTACCATACCCATTCGTAACCTCACCTCTTCTGGAAAATTCCCCGAACTGTGTACCTCCGCAAAATACTCCCCCATCAAATTCGCCTTTTCCCCATCCTCATTAATCACCTCTTCTCCTTTCAACAACACTGTCATTCCACCCTGTGATCTCGTTAATCCAGACATCCGCTTGAACTGTTTCCATACCTCACCCACACCGGAATCATTCCCCAAGGACCCACAATAACCCCTCCAATAACCACGTTTCCGTTCCCGAATTACTCTCTGCGCCTTAGCTTTAGCCTTTTTATATGTCACCAAATCTGCTATCATTCCTGACCTTACCGCCCTGGCCCTAGCCTTCTTACGTTCCGCCACAGCTCTCGAACATTCAACCGTCCACCAAGGTACCTCAATCTTCCCACTCTTCCCCTTCTCAATCTCTGGAACTGCCGCCTCAGATGCTGCTCTCATTCCCTGCACCAAATATTCATTCCACTCATCCACCTCTTCACCTCTACCTCGAGAAACAATCACTTCCTGGCACACTCTTTTATACATCTCCCAATCAGCCTTCTTAAAATTCAACCTTCTCCCAGTCATCCGTGGCCTGATCCCTACCTCACCCCTTACAGTCACCAATATACCAGAATGATCACTCCCCATGTCCCCTTCCATACGCACCTCCCAATCACATTCACCCGCTATAGCAGCAGACACCCAGGTCAAATCCAAGCACGACAGCTTCCCAGTCCTCACATCTAACCGCGTACCTGAACCATCATTCAGCAAAACCAGTCTCAATTCATCCGCCATGTCCTCCAACATTTCCCCATTTGTATCTGTCCGGTCGCTACCCCACAACGTGTTGGCACTGTTAAAATCGCCACACAACACACAAGGTCCCACATGTCCCCTTATCACTCCAGACAGCACACCCACTTCCACCACCTCACACGGATTATAATAATTCAGCACCAATATTTCCAATCCTCCTACCCGTATCCCCGCCCCAATCACCTCTACTTCTCCATCCACCACAATCTCTCTTGCTACCAACCCCTTTCGAACCGCTAGAGCCACACCCCCCCTCTCCCTTCCAACCTATCCTTACGAAACAACTCAAAACCCGGTATCACAAACCTCAGATCTCCCCTCAACCACGTCTCCTGAATACAAACCACGTCAACATTCAATTCCCTGCACAACACCGCTTTTAACTCCTGTCCATTTCTCAACAAACTTCTCGCGTTCCACTGCAAAATCCTCATGCCGGGATCCCACTCTGCTTCCGCATTTTAGCAACCATCTTAAATACATCCTCTTCCACCACATCCACAACACTCAAATACCTCCTCCCCGCTTCCACCACTCCTTTCGTAAGATCTGACACACTAATAGAAGCATTCCTTTGAACCAACTCCAGCACACTCACTATGAAACACATAAACTCAGTTTTTGAAACAATCACCATTTCTTTGCCTTTCACCTCACCCATCACTTTCTTTCTTCCCACACCCTCTTCCACTACCAACTCTTTCGCACTCACCTCACTTACTACCCGTGCCGGTTTCACCTTTGCTACAGCCTCAGCATATGACAAACCTTCCGCCGCCCTAACCTGCACCACCTCTCTCGCAACCCTGTGACTCTCACACCCCCTAAACGCAGTAGAATGCCCTCCCCCACAATTTACACACTTCATCGGAGTCTCCACCTTGCATTCCTTAATGTCATGATCCCTTCCACACCTCCCACAATGTCTTTCATTCCTGCATACTCTCGCCATATGCCCAAACTGTTGACACTTATAACACCTTATTGGCATCGCTACATAAGCTTTCACACGGAACCTCTGATAAACCAACTCCACCACTTCCGGACACTCCTTCCTCGCAAATCTCACTGCTACTGTTGTAGATATTACATCCCCACGTGCATCTCTCCTTCCCAACCTCCATGCTTCCACCACCCCAACATCCACTAATTTATCTTCTATCTCAGACATACTTACAGTTACCGGCACTCCATACAACACCCCCTTACACGACACACCACTTTGATCAATTGCATGTACCGCATGTCTACCCAAACAACGCACTTCCAGAATCTTAGCTTTGCTATCAGCATTCGTTCCCTCCACTAGCAACCGACCCCCAGCCACTACTAGCACCCGAGTAACATCCCCCACAGCTGCCTCTATCCATCTAGCAATTTCCAATGGATTCACCCCCAAAAATGTCTTTTCGCGACTATCAGGTTTCAATACCACCTTCCACACATTTTCATGTTGCATCTTCTCTGCCTCCAACACACCACTCCCCAAAGCCCCCAGCTCCTCCAAATCACTTTTTTCCTGACACTCCGACCCTGAGAAGTCCTGAACCAACCCTCCTTCATTATTCCTCTGAGGAGACCTACTGCGAAGCCGTCCCCCATTTCCCCCTTTCCCCTCCTCCATAGATGAGGATCTCACAGAAGACATCTTTCCCCTCTTCTCCCTTTCCTCCACCCCTCCTTTCTTTCCAGGCTTCCCATCTCCCTTGCCCATCCTTACCTCCTCTTCTGGACACACTTTCCCCTTGCTGTCGCCTAAGGAGACCTCACAGCCTCCTCAAGCCCAACTCTCTCCACTTAGTAGCTGCTCCGCCCTGCCTGAGTCCGTCCACATGAATACCCGAGAATCCGATGCAAGCCGCGCGCTCAACTCCTCTCCTCGCGCTCACGGTCCAGCATTCCACTTCCTATTCCGTGCCCCGTGTTGCACTGCTGGGCCCGGCTTCTCGGGGCTTCCTGCTCCCACTGCAACCCTGGGAGACGCTTCCTGAGCCGGCCTCTCTGCCTGTTTACTGCCGGTTTGGGAGGAGAGAGCCGTGAAGTGCTGATGTCACCGCCCTCGCGATGAGTCGGTTTCCCAGTCGCAGGATTGCTGCCCCTGTTTGGCTCTTATTCACGGGCCACCATTTTATTAGGGCACGCAGATACGTTTCTACAATGCGCACAAAGGACAGGTTGCTGGGCAACTACACGTGAATATGACAAAAACCTATGATTCTCCAAATCAATGTAGCGGTGTGGGATGAGGCAGTTTAAAATCCAATTTAGCCTCGGTTTAGGTGGCAGAAAGGAGAGTAAGCTTTCAGTACTCCAATTAGGCCCCAAGGCTTACCTTGAAGCAGGATGCCTCCGTACTGCTCCGGCAGCACGATTCACAGAAGGGAGAACTCCTGCTCTATCCCAGGCTGCATGTGCAGCAGGTCGGAAGGGGAGTGAGGTCCAGGCTGAGGACAGGCACCTTTAGCATGGGGTCTTCAGCAAAAGAGGCCGGCTTCCGCCTGCCGGTCGTCAGGAATGCTGGATATTGTAGGCAGCAGCCAATCGGCATCGGCTGTATTCTAACAGCTGTTTGGCTCTTATTCACGGGCCGCCATCTTAGTAGGGTACACAGATACGCTTCTACAATGTGCACAAAGGACAGGTTGCTGGGCAACTACACGTGAACTAGTGGTAGTAGTAATTCATGTTTTGATAATTAGTTTCTTAATGAAAAAGTAAATCAACAAAATTATTACATTAAATGTTTTTATTTTGTAGTATTTAAATAATAAATGAAAAACCAAGTTTGTCTTCAACTGTTAAACATTGCATTTGCAAACATTGTTAAACCGGGAAGGGTTTAAATGATCTTTTTCTTTGGTATGCTAAATAGGATGTTGCAGGGAAAAGACAGGTCGCCTTACAGAGCACGTGTCTTGTTGAGAAGAATCCTGCCTGAAAATGGTGTTACTGTTTCTCTCTCTGCTTTTAAAGTCTGAATTTTCAGAAAGCAGTCAATACCAGCAGTTCTTGACTACACTCTGAACATTCTGATTAGCTGATAAGAGGCCAGTAACGATCTCCATGTGCTAATTAAGCAATAAGCCATGCTGGGGTGGGGCATTGCCGAGTCAGGTAATGCCCTGCTGCCAATAGTTACAGGCCCGGGAGAAGCAAGGGCCTTAACGAAGGCCCCGTGCATCACCTCACTTTGGTAATACCCTGCCATCGAGGGGCTTATTGTTATTAGTACCCTGGCCCATAAGACCAGGGTACTAAAAGAATTTTTTCTGTTGCTTTTCACAAATGAAAAAAAAGAAAGAAATGACTGCCAAGGAAGGGCAAGCTAGTCCATTCTCCATTTCCATGGCGGCCATTGTGAATAGTAAAAAAAATAAACAAACAAAATGGTTACCCTGGAAAGGGAGAAGGGACTACTTGTAGTCCCTTCTCCCTTTTCCATAGCGCCCACTAAAAAAGTATAAAAAAAATAAACCAAAAAAAAGGCTGCCATGGAAAGGAGAGATGGGACTACACAGAGTCCCTTCTTCCTTTCAATGGCGGCGTGACACAGATCGTGAGCGGACACGCTGGGGATAGACGTGTTCACAGCATGTCCACTCCTGAATAGCAGTCAAGTGTGGGGGCAGGGGGAGGGGAAATCTTGGATTAGGGGGCAGAGGGAGGGAGGGAGGGAGGGAAGGGGAGTGGAGCACTTACCTCAATCCCGGGCAGGGGCAGATGGTGGCGTCCAGCCATGAGGATACTCAGAGCTGGGTGATTACCATGTGGTAATTCCCCCATTCTGAGCCTTCTCCTTGGCTAAGAGGCTGCCTCCCCAGGCCGGGTACTAATAGGAATGTAACTGCAACTTCATGAAGCTCCTCTCCAATCCCATTCTCATCCTCCACGGTTATTAATCTGAGAAGACGCTCCATTCTTAGAATAGATCCACCACCCTGGAAAGACAGCATGAATAATACCAATAGCTCTAAATCCGGCAACCCAATTGTTAACAGTCCCATCTGTACCAATAATGCGTTGGGGGATGCAGCTGATATAACAAGCCCTCAATTTGTGGCAGCCTATATTCTAGAATGGCCTCATAATTGCTTCATATTACATGTAAGGTGAATGTCTAAACAAATATAGGATAGGAATTAATTCTGGAACACTAACCAGCTCTGCTTTTCCTTACTGTAAAGTGGTGGAACAATGGCCTTGCCCTGATTATTCATATATGAATCCCCGCAGGATATGTTAATAAAATGAAATAAAGAGGGTGGAGCTGGAGGGATAACCATGGTTTACAAAGATGAGCCGGACATTATGCTATATACACCGCAACCCCCCTTTCATTCTATGCTCATAAATAATATTTATCTATTATCACAGTAGTCACATGCATGTTAATTTATAGGCCATCAGAGCACAACTCAAATATTTGGTGAAGAATGGCTGATTTTGTTAATTAATTATTACCCAAATCGAAACTCTGCATCTGGGGAATTTCAATATTTGGCTGGGGCAACCATAACATTTCCAAACAAAAAAAGGAATCTTCTTCGCCTGGATCTTCCCCTATCTCTAACTGAATACCCATTTAGATGGCCTCACCTCAGTTAGCATCTTCAGCCACATCATCTTCAAATTCCCTGTTATCTACCTTCAATGGATGGACCACTCTGCTCTGCATTTTGACTTCTGAGCAATGGAAGATTGAAGCACCCACAATCAGTAGAAAAATACAGGAGTTGGGCCAAGATGGATAGCAATAATCTGTTGCATCTATTCTTTATATGAAATCTAGACAACTTCTTGATAGACCCCGATAGAGGAGGAGGCTTTTAATAATTCGCCCACAAATGCTCTTTCCACAAAGGCTTGCTGTGTTAGAAAAATACACACACCTAGTTGGATTGATGAGGGTTTACGGAAAGCTAAATTAGAGCACAGAGCAATTGAACACAAGAAAAAAAAAAGAAAAAAGCCCCACCACTGAACTATTGCAGAATAAAAGGGGCTACCTGGCTGCGAATAAAAGAACTGAATTCGACACCAACAAACTTGCTAATGTTTCAAATCCAAACAAAGGTAATTAAAACCATCTCTCAATTCTGCAACTCTACTTCACTATTGGATACTATTGCAGTATCACAATATGGGACTATTTCTTCTCTAAACAATTGAAACGAGATGAACGCATCCGAAACTGTCTAACTCTGACACACTCTAAATAGCATCTACCATTTACCTTCTGTATCCTTGCCTTTGTTGCTGTTAGCAGCTTTGGTTGGATTGGAGACCCCAGTACATTCACGCTTGCACCCTGGGATTTCCACACTGGACATAGACAGACGGAGCCGAGGTATCATCAACCTTCCCTTTATTCTCTCCTCTCATGACTTACTTCACTTCCCCTTCCTCCCCCTTTTGCTGCCCGCCCCGTGCCTTCAGCTTTCTGCGCCTTTCTTAAGGTCGACCTATGTTTAAGGCAGTCCATGGTCATTTCTGATCACAACATCTCCCCCGCTTAACATTGAGCTTCCCTCTCTTTTGGTCAGTCCACCAGCTTTGGGCCCCTTTGTCCTCCGACAGCTTGGGCTCTTCTAGTTCCACCCCCAAGTATTTCCCCTTCTTTCTCCATGTGGTCGTGTGTCCATTCTTCAGTACCCATCTGGTGTCTCTGCTTGCTTTCCTGGTTCCCACAGGCGCATGTCGTCCAATGCTCTTGTCATTCTTCCTTGCAAGGGCTGTCTGCTGCTTAGTGGGAAAAGTACTCCATCCCTGCACACCTCCTCGAAGTGTCTCTCCCTCCCACATCTGATACACTGGTAGCCCATTGCTGGGCAAAGTCCCCGGTTGGGAACGACAGGTCCCACATGTAGCACATTCGGTCTCCTCAGCTCTATTAATTGACAAGGTGCTCCGTCTGTGCAGTGTTGGTCACGGGACATTCAGGGACGTCATTCAGGGGTTGCCAGAGGTTGCAAGAGCAACCTCTGCTGATTGGCCACCGACCGCTATCAATATCCTGCGACCTCTGGTTTCCTCAACTCAGAGGAGGGGGCGTGGCCACAGCTAACAAAGCCAGCAGCACATGCGGTTCCTCTTGTCCTCTGCTGTCCAACTACTCCAGGCCAACTTCCAAGTGTGAAAAGCACGTTAACGGTAAGTTAGTGTGATGGGGGTTGGGGGTGTGTGTGCTGCTGTGCTGGGTTTGTTGTGTTGCCGGAATCGGAATGCTGTGGTGGTGCCCAAGCCCAACTCGCCTGCGGTGCAGCTGCGCTGCAGCAAGCGGCCAAAGTCCCAGGCTGAGGTTGGGTGTATGGCATGCTTCATCAACTTGTTACTCGCCTGCGGCCACAGCGCCATCACAGGCCCAGGCTGACTTGTGTGCTTCACTTCACACAGGTCAGACTGGTCCTGCAGCGGCGCCGCTGCCACAGGCGAGTAACGAGTTGAACTCGCCTGCCAGGCTGAGTTTGGGACGGGTGTGTGCTTCCCCCTCTCACACACAAACAGCTGGAGAGATGTGAAGCCTGCAGAACACTCAAACCTCCACCCCTTTAATAGCTTTACTTACTTAATCTCCAAATTAAACACCATTTGGCACCAAGTCCCGGCTTTATTGCTCTCACTGCACCTAAGATTGCTTTCCCCACCGAGGCTAATTTATGTGAAATGTGGGCTCTCGCCCACTCCTAAAGTCTATCAGAGAGCTTTAATGTGGCTGGGAATGGATAGATTATGCCGGCGACGAGGTGAAGCATACAGATAAGGTCTCTCACCTAATGACGGCACGTGGATTACAGTGTGCCAGGAAGTCCTGGTGTGTTCCCAATTGGCTGCCAGATGCTGCAAAGAGAAATATTAGCAAGTTAATAGTATTGACCATTTAAGAATATCACTACCGATTTGCGTTATCTCTCTTGGTAATTTAATAATAGCTGTTTTTTTACACAGAGGTTTCTTAATTTGTACCTGTGCATTACGTCCATAAAATACCAGGTCTTCCAGTGACAGGTCAACCACAATGCCAATGAAGTACTGTACATGCCAGCAGAAATCTATCATGGCACTATGATACCATAATGTAAACCCAGCTGTCCAACTGGCATGGATGAGAAACACAAGGATCCTGCGTGTTTCGTGAGACTTGGGTTGATGATGCGCTTTATACCCTGGGCAATTTTCTGGTTGTTGGCTTTTATCTACACATCATGCCTGAGCGTTGCCATGATTCCGCTCACAAGTAATTAAATAGATAACAGCTGAACAAAAGTGCCACCTTTAGCTTCTTGTAAGTGGGGCATTGAGAAAGGAGTCTCACAGAAAGTCACCTTTTTCATTTGCCGGATCAGTGAAGCGCTTTTGGCAGCAGGTCATTGTGGTGTTCGAGTTAAAACATGGCGCTGGTGCGCAGTGCATTCTGGGGGAACTCAGAGCCATAATGGATATTTATCCATGCCTCAGTGGAAAGCTGCACTTGCTTTGCGAAACAACATGTTTTCAACGTTATTCGCTGATGGGTTTGGAATGCAGGCCTTCTCAGCCAAGGACACGGCGCTGGGAAAGCTAAGATCCGCAGGGGCCGGCTGGTACCTGATAACGAGGTTTGTTTTGGTTTGCTATGCTTGCGCCAAGGTTTTGAGATGAGTTATGGAATTGTTTTCCTAGGCATTTAGGAGAGGGAAGCGCTTTGCTCCTTGAGGTTACTGTCGGTTGACCCAGCTGGCAACCAACGGTCACCCATCAATGCGCAAGCGCATTGCCAGAAGGTTCGAGAAGTTGCCACCCCTTGTTGAGGAGGGCATAAATGCGGAAACCCCCAACGGTCAGACGGGATAAGCACAAAGACCTCAGTCGGAGGGGGGACACCCTGGTCCGATATACCTGTGGGCTGTTGTGCTCTCGGCCAGGCTGTTATCGGGGTCTTTCAGCCGCTTCTGGCGAGATGAGGTTTCGTCAAGTTACGCCCATGGTGATGTATTCTTGCTAATTTACTGTCTTTCCTATGATTTATCTGATCTATGCTTGTATTGTATATATGCCTAACTATGAATAAATAGCTGTATAAGTGCTACTTACTCTCTAAGTGTGCGTGTGGTTGTAAGTCATTGCGTTGTCTACCTGCGTTCAAAGTATTGGCTCTGCGGCTGTACTGGTGATAAATTACTGTCCGTGCACTATTGGCGAGCAATACAGTCATTAATTAGAAAATTCCTGGGACGGGAGTGGGGGGAGTGGGGTGGGCTGTGCCATCGCAGGCCCAGGGCCCAGACTCAGACTGACTTGTGTGCTTCACTTCACACAGGTGAGTTCAGCCTGGGCATGTAGTGGCGCCGCGGCCGCAGGCGAGTAATGAGTTGAACTTGCCTGCTGCCGCCCTGAAACAAACATTTATTGTGAAACATGTTGACTTAATGCTGGATTTAAAGGCACAATGGGAATTATTACTGTGTGATGTGCCTTTAGTTCAATTACTTGATCATTCCAAATTGATACATAACTCTAATTACTGAATTATTTTTGGTATTAGAATATTAACGAGAAGCACGTGAACACTGGGGCATTTGGAGTAAATGTCATAAGCAGTCCGCCAGAGGCCTTTTCACACAAACAGTATAAAAGCTATTATTAGAAAAGCAAAAAAAGAACAAGTGATACTGAAGGCAAAAAAAAAAGAAAACAAAAGACGCTCATTTCTAAGCCGGTTTGACTGCTTTGTCTCCTCCCCTCACACATCAGTTGTTCCTTGCTCAGCAGGCAACACAATGGTTCAGTGTGTGAAACGCCCGTGGCAGAAGTGTGCCATTTACGTCATAAAGTGGGATCATGCATGGATCAACACCAACTTTGTCGTCCGTCTGAGGGTGCTGAAATGAGTGTCCTATAACAATCTAAAATTCAGTCAGCAAATCTGTTTTTGGAGGGTGCTTTGCTGCCTAAATGTTCATTATTCCCAAGTTTGTTAGCAAGACATCCATTTCACCAAATTCGACGACATTTGTTGTGTAAGACCTCTTTGCCAAGCGCGAAGTTGTGCTTCTAGGCTGCTTCCTCCAGGGTTGCTTCGAAGGTCAGCTAGGCACTTCTTGCTATTTTCAAAGGTGATGCTTAGCCAATTGATCGGCAGCTGTGTAGAACTTGTTTCCACAGAAAATTTTGCAGTGTTAAGACCGAGCATAGATTAAGGGCCTCATTTCATGCGTTGCGGTAACTGTAATAAAAAGAAGTGGTATTTAACATTCCTCCCTTTTTTTAAAATACCACCTAATTACGGCTTAGAATCTTAAGGAATATTTTACTGCATGGCATACAAAGGAAGTACTGGATAGAGTAAATAACTCTGTGCAGAAATGTCTATGTACCACTCGTGGTAAACATCTCATGAGACCCAACCTGTAATTATGTGGCATTTTAAAAATAGGATTTATTAAAAATACCACTTGTTTTTAACCTTACCATGATATCTGTAATGGGGAACTGGGGGCCGCCATACATGAAGAAATGTGGTTTTTGTATAAGGGATTGTTACGTCCCTGCCCTTCCTTACCTTTAATTGTGTGGTTCAATCCAGGATTTCAGAACCCGTCGTTTGTGATCCTGGCACAGTCAGCAGAAAGCTGTGATAGGCTAGCCTGCCTGGGCCAGATCAGTAACTCTTAAGTCATTACCCACTGAGAAATGTTGCAGATGGAGTTAGTGTGGCTGCCACTTGAAATGTTTTTTTCTCTTGAGTTATGGAAGCATTTTCAAGAGATACGGGAAGATGATCAGGTGGCAGTATTTTCCAATGCACTAATCAAACCCATTTCAAACTTAGCTCTAGGGTCTGAAGGAAATAAAAATTGAGACATCTGGCTGTATTGTGCAGGAGTAATGAAGTCCATGAAACCACTGCAAACAGTACAACACAACACTGAAGGAAACTTGTCAAATCAGAAGAAAATGGAGTAAGTGCCAAAATCATTCAAGACTGTGGATGCCATTGATTAGAAGAATACATGTTCTCTGGTGAAATATTCTCCCTCTCCCCTTTTATCCTGGCTTTCTCCTATCCCTATACCCGTCTATCTGCCCCTGTTCCCCCCAGAATGTGATTTCCCTCTCTAGTCCTGTTGAAATAACAGGGCAGATCCACATAAAGAGGGGATTTGGGTTCATACACTTCCCATGGCAACATAGGCCTTGACACACTGCTACAAATGATGATCCATTCTTGTATGAAATGCCACAATACAGTGATATCGTAACCATATTTTTTTTAGTGTACTGGTGGATAATGCTTTATGATGCCACTTACTGTGATTTCATGTGGGGGCATGGTCAAATTACATCACTTCCACACGGGGGTGTGGTCGAATGACATCACTTCTGTGATGTCATGCTTGGGGGCGTGGCATTGGGATGTCACTTCCGCTACCCCTGGCATTTTGGTGAAATGACGTCCCTGGGGACAGTGCAGCGCGATCTGCAGGTATGGCAGCGATGGAGCCAGCCTCCTTTGGGTTTTCAATTTTTGCCACCTGCACGTCCACCCTTTCATGAATACGTGCCAGCTCTAATATTTCCTCCAGTAGGAGAGGTTTTTTGAGGAGGTGCTTTGGAAATATCTGTGACTTGCAGCCTTCTATTATTCTCAGCCGTATTGCTTCCTCATTGGAGAAGTTGGCAGTTTCGCAATGGGCTGTTTTCTTTTGTAGCCTGATGACGAAATCCCCTATTGTTTCATCTGGCAGTTGCTGGCATCGGTTGAATTCCTATCGTTCAAAATCCTTGTTTGGCTGTGCAACCAGTCTCTTGTTCAAAGCAGCGATGGGCAGGTCATATGTCGTTTTCTTCTGCAGTGGAATGGTCTTAAGGATTCCCTTTATATCTTTCCCAGCCAGGTTGGTTATGATGTTGAGGAAGTCTGTAGATTTGTCGTCCCCTACCGCTTTCATGAACTCAGAGAATTCTTCTACCCATTTTTCCCACCGCGGGCCCCTGTCCTGTTGTGGCTGTTGTTGGAAGGGTTGTGGTCTTCTTAGGAATAGCGCTCTGGACCTGGTGGTTGCTTGGGCCATTTCTTGGGCCTCCTGTTCATCTTCCATGACTGTCTCCCTGGAGTGCTCCTTTGCCTTCCGGTAACCTGGGTTGACCCTTTGAGGGTGACGCTTGGTCCGGCTCAGGTTTCTGGCTTGTGTATGGTTTCTTCTTTTCACTCACACCTTTGGAACTGGAGTGCCCTTTGATGTGGAAGTCGTCCTGGAGTTCCTTTCCATCCCTGTGTTCTTTGCCCCGCCCTTTGTTTGAAGTGGAACTGGGTGTAACTGTTTGGCTGACTCAAGACTGTTAAAGTTGCAGCGTTCCTCTCCCCGCACCACTTTTCCAGTCAGGTGGAGTGGAGGGCTGTGATCCCAGAAGCGTCCGGAATGGCTGTGGAAAGGGGAAGTTTCGCTGTGCAGAGTCCTCAGAGGTGGAGATGAGCCCTGGGGCGGGTGCGTGGCACTTGGCAAACTGGTGGCATGGGCCTTACCCGTATCAGATGGTGCAGTCTATCCTCTGTCAGATCAGCAATGTCAGCCCTTGGCATCAGGTGGAGTCGGGAATTGCGGACTTGCCAGGAGGTTGGTAGATGGAAGGGCTCTGTGGCAGGACATGTGCCGTCGCCAGGAATCGCCTGGAGGGGACGGCCGAAGGACGGATAGCAGAATGCTGCTGTTGTGTGAGGTACCTGTCCATGAAACCACTGCAAACAGTACAACACAACACTGAAGGAAACTTGTGTGGCCCGAAAGACGGACAGCGAAGTGCTGCTGCTGTATGAGGTGCCTGTGGCAGGACTCGCCTGTGTGGATGGCGAAGTGCCAGAGTGGATGGATGGCAGAGTGTCGTTTCAGTGGAGTACTGACGTGACTTGCCTGGGCGGCGTAGTGCTGTTTCGGAGCCGTTCGGATCAGTGGAGTGCAGCTGATGAACGCGGGATTCCTCCTCCCTCTCGTCGCCGGTTGTTAACTCCTTTGGTTGTATTGGAGGCCTCCGGCCTTCACACTGGACAGACAGACAGAACCGAGGTATCATCAACCTTCCCTTTATTCTCTCTTCTTATGACTGACTTCTCTTCCCTTTCCTCTCCCTTTTGCTGCCCGCCCCGTGCCTCCAGCTTCTCTTGCCTGTCTTAAGGTTGTCCTGTTTTTAAGGCAGTCCATGGTCATTTCTGATCACAACAGTGGCATGATACCTTATTAGCCTTTCTTCCTTATCTGTAGGAGACATCATGAACTTTGTCCTTCAAATCACCTTGGCGGATGTTCCAACAGACCCATTGTATTGTATTGTTTATTCATTTATATGGCGCTCCCAACCCTGAGGTATCTGGGCACATTTTTTACAAGAAACATGAAAACTCCTTCGGTATCCAAAGCAGTTTAAACCATCATTGGCAATCCTTCCTTTCCAGTGAAGTACTGGGGGAGTTCAAGGAAGCCAAATTGTGGTTTAGACTGCTCTGACTGCAACAGTATCCATTCCATCTCTAATTGTAAATGTATGGCCAAACTATCTGATAGAGCGGCTTACATGCAATTAATCAAATACAGAGGACAATTCACTACAATAGACTGTGCAAGCCGGCTTGAGTCCCAAACAAGCCACTTAATCAGTTCTTTTAACTATCTGGGTGAAGAAAATAATAATTGGAGCCGAGGACATCTACCCTTATGTAAGGAAGGCATGGTATCAAACAGTGAAGACAGACACAAGTGATCACAGTTCAAAGGTGTTTATTGAACTTCAACTGGGTTTGTTTAACGCCTATGTAAACCTAAATCTAAGGATGGGAGCAAGCTACGACCATCAAAGTAAAAATAACAGTCCTATTGGTGTCTCTGTCAAAATAAAAAGGGCCTATACTAACAAACCTTTTGGCAATATTTACTTCTAAATACAAATGGTGTGGGAATACGATGTATGCAAAAACAAGTGTTCAAGAAACAATATGTCAGGACAGTTGAGTAGTTGGCTCCCCGTCCCCTCATTTTCAGCATGGGGCAAGGCGGCACACTTTGAGCTTCACACACACTCTGGCTTCTCGGCCTTGAGTTAATAGCTCAAAACATAGGCACCAGGGTCTTCTGCCAAAGTCTCTCTCCCAATGACAGTTTCTTATTGCAGAGGGCCTGATGTAACAAACAAACACAAAAGTTACTTTCTGTTTATCAGGGTTTTTACATTCACAAGTTTGCAACTGGTCACCCTCGTTCGGGCTCGGACAATGGATCTGCCTTGTTCAGGCTCAGACCCATTTAAAACAATGTTCACATTTGGTCTCCCTCGTTTGGTCTTGGACCACAGATTCCCCCCTCCTTCAGGCTCAGATCCATGAAACAGACTTTCGATTGTGTGATGGGTTTTGCTTAAACCTTCGCAAGACCACTTAGAGTCACTCCATTTCTCACTCTCTTTCACTTTTGTTTCCGTCTTTTCTTAGCTCAATACCTCACAGAGACATTCGACTGTGCACTCTTGCAGTGCCGGACTACTCTGCCACAGGTATTGTATCTTTCCTTTGTTCAGTTCAAACATCCATAAGCTATTAGGTTTTCCTTGCGTCTTTCATCACAAACGTTACCAATCTTCTTTCTTGTGCTCTTTAAACAATGCCGCTTGCAACCCTGAATTCAACACAGATGCATCGGTTTCCCCAACTCACTGGCTTTGCTGATCTCTCTGGCAATGCTTTGATCATGGAGACAAGGACGATACCTTGGTGGCTGCGGCTCCTCGCTGATTTGGCTAGCTGTGCAGGAGGGCCCCAAGTATTACCGACACACAATGCAGAATTCTTCAGTCTGGTTTCCTGGCCTTATGCTTTTGAGTCCAAAGGTTTTTATAAAGCCACGGTTTGCCGGAAAGGTCAAGGGTATCTCCCTCCTCGTGCTCTCTTCTTGGTTTGCTGTCTTTCTTCCCTCGTTCAGCTGGCGTCTCGAAAACACGGTTCCTTCATGTGCCTGGCCTCGCTCAGAGTGTGCTCTCGTGTTCCGCCTTTTATCTGTGAGGGAAGCTTAATGGAAGTCGGGTGTGAATGGTTATCAGTAATTGCCTGACCTTGCCTGACCATAGTGGTGGGACATATCAGGTATTCTGCTCGGGTGTGAGTCTGTTCTTTCCTAGAATGCAGACACCATGGTGGGTGGAGGAAGCGCAGAGCTCATAGAATGATGCCAAGTCCATGAAGTCAGAGAGCCCGAGCAGATCAAAACTGCCAAGCAAGTGAGAGACCGAGTCACCGCAGATGTGGAATATCAGCGTTCAGTAGCTCCAACACCCAAGTCCTGTCGGTCGCAGACAAGAGGAACCAAAGTGGAAGACCCATGAATGAAGACATCGGCACAGTGGTTTCTCAGCAACTGGAGAAGGCGCACCCACTGACTAGCAGTGCCACCGAGAACCAGGTACGCAGCTGAGATGAGCAGGAGGAGTGTGATGAAGCATGGTAGGGAGGAGCAATCCAAGATCCAGACAGCCTGAAAGGCTGAATAGCCCACAACGGGATTAGCCACCAGATACAACAACAAGAAAGCCAGATTGCCTGAGAAGCCGAATAGCCTGTGCCAGGCTGAGCCACCAGATACCCCATGAGGGGGTGTGAGCAATAGGAAAGCCAAACTACCTGAGAATCGGAATAGCCCACAAATGGCTGTGAACTCAGGTACGACAGAGGGAGGGGTAAGAACCATGCAAAGCTGAGACAGGCTCAAGGGCTAGAAGGCCCACTCTGGGCTAAGAGCTAAAATAAGCCAAGAAACACTGAAACACCCTGGAGGGGTGAACAAGAAACCGATTTTAAACAGAAGTCCAGAGCCTACTTTACTAAGCAAGTAGCCCCTTTACAGGACCAGTTACTCCAATTGAGGAACAATGTCTTTGAACTTCCAAGGACATTTATTTGGGGATCTGGAGTCCCTTTTTCTATAAAGATAGAACGCATAAAGGACTTAATTTTTCCTAGGCTAAGCTTAGGTTTCTTTTGTTATTAGTGGTAGGGTTAGATACTAGGGTTGATTAGGTTCAGACAGATGACTGAGTTTATGTAAGATATCCTGATGCACATTAGTTTTGTTATTTGTTCCTAAAGTTTGGGGAATCTCATCATCTTAGTTGCAGGGATAGGTGAGACATTATTGTTATGGCTGCGTGTGTTTATTTTAAACTTTGCTAGTTTAGCAGACTGCTTTAGCGCTTTCATTTGTTGTTCCCCTTGACTGTGCCTACTCCCTCCCTTCCGTGTTGCGAGGTAGAGGCCAGTCCTCTTTCCTGCTTCACGGAGGGGGTGGGGGGGGGGGGTGTCGGAGGCAGGCACAGCCTCGCTCTCATCCCGACCTCGGCACATATGTGCCGGATCGATCACCAGCTCCCGTCCGTGCACTAAGTGTGCACAATGCTATGCCCTTTAGGATTAGCCCCACTTCTGAGAGGGGTGGTAATCGCGCATTACTACTATCTCTTGCTCCCAGCACCACCACGGGGCCAGCTGGCTTTACAGCTGTCTCTCCAGAAAGTCCATCTCTACTGGAACACAAGCGTACCTCTATGCTACAATGTGCACTATTGAATACTCGATCCCTCGTTGCCCATGCGCTGGACTGCTATGACCTCCCTTTCCAGGAGGAGCTTGACTTTCTCTACATCATTGAGACTTGGCTTAGGGAGTCATCTGGCCCTGCCATTGTTCAGGCTCTCCCCGACGGGTATGTCATTGTACTTGCTGACCGCACCACCCCCACTCTTGGTGGTGGGGGGGGTCGCCCTGATCTATAAAAGCACCTATAGAACTACTAGTTCAGTCCCAAAGCACTCACTGAAAATGGAATGTATTCTCAGTCAAAGCTACATTTCTCCTACTTACACCTTCACAGCACTACTAGTTTATCGCCTCCCTGGTAATGATACTGCTTTTTATACTGACTTTCCTGCATTTGTGCTGGAACCACTTGTAAAATATCCTAACCTTGTTACGCTAGGTGACTTTAATCTTCCCACAAATCAGGTGTCCATAAAATCTGTCACAAAGTTCCTTGCGCTTATGGCGGACTTAGGTCTCCCCCAGGGGGTTTTGACCTCCGCCCACAAGGTAGGCAATATACTGGATTTTATTTTCTCTGCACCCATGTCCCTTACTATAGCCAGCCCAGTCCCTCTACTTTGGTCTGACCACGTTATGGTCCCTTTCCTCACTGTCACAAAAACTCTCCCCTCTGTGCCCTGCGATTCTTAAACGCAGCTGGACCAGAGTACACAAACCCGAACTGTCTTGCTCACTACAATATCAGTGCAACAGTAACACAATCTGTACCTTATCCACACTGGAAGTAGCCTTCCTAACTACTGCAAACGTCTTGGCCTTGCTTAAACTGTGTAAACAGCAAAGCCATCCCCCTGAACCATGGTTTTCCCAAGACCTAAAGGAAAGCAAACTCCACTGCAGGCAAGCAGAAAGGAAATGGCGCCAAAACTACCTGCCTGAATGTAAGTCAATCTATCATAATATACGTGCCTTATATCATAGCGATATAATAAATGTCAAACGTATCTACTTGGGTCAGTCGGTCGAGAAGGCCATACACAAACCTAAGGCCCTTTTTAATCTTGTCCAATCTTTATCCACCCCCAAAGCTGGACACAATGCGGCCCCTCCCTCCCAAGAGCTATGTAATGCCATCTCTACTTTCATTGTGGAAAAAATTGTCGCTATCCGCAACACTATTAAAGCCGACTCTCAGTCCACTCTGAAGCCCCCAGTGATGACCACACCTCTCTCCACTACAGGTTCTTGGTCCACCTTCCCCCACTTCTCTAATACAGATGTGTTATCCACTATTCTAAAATTAAAGTCAGCTTCCCCGGAGGACACTATACCTCTGGCCCTTCTGCAGGAATCCTCCCCGGACATAATCAACTGCATCACTGTTAGGGAGAATTCTCTCTTTAGGCTGAATTTCCTAACCTAGTGAGTCTCCCAGCAGCTTTGCTGGATTTCTGGAGTTTGTTTTTTTTCCTCCTGCCAAGAGTGAGACTCTTCTTTCTCCCACTCTTGGACATGTTTATGGTGTTCCTTTGACTGTTAATGTGTTTTATGGGCTATGGGGTCCTTTACTCCATAGGGTCTCATGTGTTTTTCTTATGTGTGTTACCCAGCACCCTCCGTGCAGTAACACAGGGGTGTCATAGTGACCCCCCACCATAGACTCCATACCCTGGGACTGACTATTGTCTCCCAGGACATGTAAAGTCACCATTGGCTTTACTAGTCCCAAATTATTAACAGAAACCAGTACAAACCATCATATTGTGGATGTACTGGTCGGGGCAATTCGATTGCCCCCGGGGTCTGTTAGTCGAGGGGGCACGTCTCCGTCCCCCCTGATCGAGTTTTGGCTGGTGGCAGTGACCGGGAATATTTTCCTATGGGATGTTCCCATTGTTCGAGGCTACCAACTTTAATTATTTAATTCTCATAGCCTCGAACATACCGCCAGTTTATTTATTTAATATTAATTCGCCGGTTGGTATTTTTTGCCAGGACTCGATTCTAAAATGGCGTCTGTGTTCTCTTCTGTGACTCCAACACAAGTCGAGCCTTTTGTTCCACTTTTTTGGCAGGCTTCTCCACAGAAGCCTCCAAAAGTGGTGCCACTCTGGGTACCACAGGGGGTGTGGGAGGGGGTTTAGGCACCCTGGACTGAGTTACCTTGGTAACTCAAGTCGCACTCCTGTGTGAGTGGCCCAAGTGATGAGCCGGCCGGCTCACCACTTAGCATGTTTGATTAACAGCTAGGCTGAGTGAATGGGGGTATGCTGCATAAAAGCAGGGCTTTGGGGACTGGAACTTCAGAAGTCGCCACAGGACCTTAGAATCCGACGAAGCTGAGCCGACCTACCACGACGACACCATCGGTGGAGCCCTGTGGAACCGACTCACCACTCCCGACGACAGAGAAGATCTCCCGGCTGGAGAGGCTTCTTCCCCTGACTGGTGGGCACAACCAGTTTTACCTTCATTCTTCCCACCCCAGACCGGTTTGTGGACGAACTGCCCGTGCCAAGCACCCCGGCGGCCGGATAGCCACTCACCACTGAACCGCGAATCAACGGACCGCTCCTTGTACCTGACAAACTCTGCGGCTGGTTTCTTCCCTGGCAGTGCAACAGACTCCTGCCTTCCTCCCCGACGAGATCCTCTCTTCCCCCGGACGAAGCACCGACTTGCATCCGCTGCCAGGAACAACTGCCCCCGCTGGAGTGTTCTCACCACTTTAAGGTACCGTGTCCGCCAGGCCTCCCTTTCTAAAGATTGCTACAAGGTAATAATAACTCCTTAACCTTCTGGACTGGGCTGGCTGCTTTGACCCTCTAACTGGTCCCTTTCTTTGGTTCAACTCCTTTTTGAACCGTTACAAGACTTTTGTGCACTGCAACCGTGTGACCTTGGACACATTTCGTTTGATCCTCTGAAAGTGAATCCGGCCTATTGAACTCTAACTTCACGGTTTTACTTTGCCTTCCTCTCTTGTTATGTTCTTGTAAAAGTGTTGGGATCTGTTTCAACTTGTTCTCTGCTTTTCTCTCCCTTTTAAAAACGAACTATTAGAGTGCCATCTACGTTAAACGCTCACAGCTGTCTGAAAATAAGTGGGGCTTTACTTAAGACTTGTCTAATATTCTTTTAAGGGAGTGTATATCTTTTAGTGACCGTGTATTTGAATTGCTTACTATTGGTGCCTGTGTGTTTTTCTAGATGTGGTTTTTAAATAAATAATTATATCTCTTTTACACCAAGCCCTGGTCAGTGTTTACTTGTTCTATTGTGTTCTCTTGACCTATTGTGAATACTCTGTATACTGCCTGACTCTTCTTGAGGGAAGTCTGACTGCTCAGCCACAGCTACCAAGTGAATCTGTGTGGTACAGACTGCTACCAAGTGGGTTTACTGCCAAACACCTGTAGTCTTAAATCTTTTGCAGTGGTCCCACAGGGAACTGCGCAGGTTTCTGCCTAACAATCCCCTTCGCCGTCAACATCTCCTTTGCGACAGGAGTGAAACCCAATTCTCGTAAACACACTCTGGTCATCCCTTTACTAAAAAAGCCATCTGTCAACCCCGAGGTGCTGGCCAACTATCATCTGATCTCTCTCCTCCCCTTCCTGATGAAAGTTCTGGAGGCGCTGGTGTACCCCCTTCTTTCTGCCTTTCTGGAGTCCTCCCACTTCCTTGACCCTTTTCAATCTGGATTACGACCTGGCAGAGGCACTGAGTCAGTACTTAATTCTGTCATGGATGACCTGCAGTGCCTGGCCGATCAGGGCGGTGTTGGAGCGATCCTGTTATTAGATCTGTCGGCGGCCTTCGACACCGTCGATCATGCCCTTCTCATCTCTCGGCTCTTGGAGGCAGGGATGGATGGCCTAGTGCTAAAATGGTTCACTGGGTTCCTGGCAGACCGATCACAATCTGTGTCCCTCCCTCCCTTCCATTCGGCCCTGGTTCATTTATCTTGCGGAGTCCCTCAGGGATCGGCCCTGTCCCCCATTTTATTTAATATCTATATACAATATCTCTTGCTCCTTATTGCCTCTCATGGGTTTTGCTTTTACTCCTATGCGGATGACACCCAGATTCTGGTTCGTCTCAATCTAACCAAAACTGAAACAGCCTCTCGCCTCAGGTGGTGCCTTGAGGATTTAGGCATTTGGATGTCACAGAACTGGCTGAAACTAAACGCCAGCAAGACTGAGGTTCTTGTGGTAGTGTTACGCTCACCTGGTATCCACGGGGACGCCACCCAGCCCTGGTTGGATAATTTGCACTCTCGAACCCTCCCCCGGTCCTTTGGTAAGGCCTCTGGTTAAAGATGGGTCTGCCATATAGGAGAGCTGGATTCAATACCAGATTGTCTTTATGTTTTCCCAACTCCCTTGGCCTCAACTCCCTCCTCCACCTTGGGCCCTCTCCTCACCTTAATATTGTGAAAGGTGGATTCTCCGTCCTGCTCCACATGGCAGGGGCGCGTAGATGTCGGGGGCGAGCAGCGACCAAGTTACTTCACTGGTGCAAGCGCCCCCCCTGTGGGAATCCAGGCTTGCTGCGACTCTGTAGGTTTGCTGCTTTACAGTCTTTATATTTAGTTCTTATGTTCTTCTTAGTTCGAATAATAATGTCTTCTTTCCTTTTAGGTATGGAAAGGTATTTTGGTGTTATCATGAAGTTTGAAGATGAGCATGGGCTGGTAGGCAAAAGCGTGGTGTGCGCGATGCTGTCCGGTGAGTAATGCGCGATGCGCGGCGCTCTTTCACCTTTATATTGCTAACCTGTGTCTTTTCTCTCCTTGCAGGTTGCGATGTTCCTCGCTGAGCGCTGTAATGTTCCAGCAATGATACTGACCAGAAGATGACTACCCAGGTAAGAATTGTGTGGCTTTCTTCATTCGGGAGGAAACGTGAGTAAATGCTTACTAATGCTGTCTTTCTTTCTTTCTTTCTCCTCTATCCAGGTTATGGTATTCCAGGATGCATGCAGTGCCGGATGATGGAGTTTGTACCTTCAGGTGAGTGGAACTGAAGTCGACGATGGATTGAAGACAGGATACTGTTCCAGGTAAGTTTCGTAGTGTTCTTTCGCTCTCTGCAGGTCCTTGGTTTCAGGTAAACTGGAATCAAAGAACTGGACACGGTGAGCGTTACGCTGCCCACAGCAGAATAACGCAAAGCATGTTCTGCTGTTTGGGTGTGGTTTAAATAGTCTCAGGTAAAGTAGTCCAGATAAAATAGTCCCAGGCCTGCCACATGCAAAGTAGTCCAGGTAAAGTAGTCCCAGGCCTGCCACACCCAAAAGACTAGACCGCATAGCTCAGTTCCTTGTAACTGAGCTATGTGTGTGCCTCCATTTTGGCTGAACCCCCCAAGTTAAATAGTCCCAAGTAAATAGTCCCATTCTAATGTTGGTCTTCATGATGGTTATGAACCTGGTGCCAAAGGCGCCAGGTTTGACTCCAAGAGAGTTTTGGATGAGGTTTTAAGACCTTTTACCTGGCCCTAACTGGAAGGCTGACTTGCCAGTGAGGGCCAGGGGCAAGGGTCATGACAGGTAGGCACATCCAATCCTCAGTCCTTCTGGACAACTGATTTTTGGCCCCCGCCCTGGGTCCTCTCCCTGTTGCGGTACCATCAGTACGCAATCTTGACGTACAGGTCTCAGCCGCCCTGACTATGGACGAACAGGTCAGCGCGGTATGTAAATCCGGTCACTTAAAGCTTAGGGTCCTTGGTAAGGTCCTTCCTTTTATCCCAATCAGCAACCAGGCTCTCGTGGTTGCCGCCCTGATGCTGAGTGTGCTAGATTACTGTAATTTGCTCTATTTAGCTTAACCTTCCTAACTGATAGGACGGCTTCAGCTCCTACAGAACGCTGTGTCACGTTCCATTCTCCATCCTCCTTTTGGTGCCCACATGACCCCATTACTGCGCCAGCTACACTGGCTGCCAGTTGCTCAGCGTATTCTGTTTAAATCTATGTGCATGGTGCACATGGCCTTTTATGGCATTGGTGCCGAATATTTGCAGGCCAAGTTTACTCAGTACCTACCTACTCGCGCTCTCTGCTCCCAAGGGTCCTGCTGTCTATTGGTACCTCGGTTTAGATCTGCTCACAAAGAAGGCCATGCGTTCTCAGTGGCCTCAGCCAAGGAATGGAATAATCTGCCCCTTTCCTTGCAGGAGACCTCTGACCATTTCACTTTCCAGTGAAACCTGAAAACATTACTGTTTTAATTTGTCACTCCGGCTCGGTTGGCTTTACTGCTCCCTTCTCTCTCCTAGCGCCATGATACCTTCGGGTGAGCGTGCGCTTTATAAAACTCTATAACATAACATAACATTTAATAAAACGTGTAGGCTTGACCCATGTCTTCTTGTCCAGCTCTAACTCATCACAAGTGGTGTTAGAAGTGGGATTCATATGACCCATTTTACAGTCCTCTAAAGGTCTAGGTCTATAGATAAGGTAGACCACTGGGGTATTACATCCTCTCTAGGTGCAGTTCAGAAACACCCTTTGTTAGTTGAAAAAAGTCTGCCACCAACCCAACTAGCACGCCCTTGACAAGTAAACTCACAAGGGCTTCTGAGGATGAAGAGGAATATGTTGTCCTTGGGACCACATTTGTTTTTTCAGTGACACTGAGGCTACTACTCTAGGTATTTCAGCCTTAAAGATGAACTCCCCACCCCTCCCCCATCTTTCACCCAAAGTCTCTTAGAGTGAATTATTGAAAACCAAGTGACCACAGACCATATCATCAGGAGAGTTTAGATTGGTAGTAGTCCAGGTAATTGTGCCCTCCCTCATGGAGTATAACAACCATACAGTGAAGGGGAAAACTTGGGTGGCGTCTTTGTAAATTATGAGAGAGATTGGGAACCCAGATCCACTGGGACAACTCACTTAAGACCTGCTTCCTGGCTCCTTTATTAAAGGGGGAGCTACAGCTATCATAGCAAACAATCAATACCAGTGGGACTGCTACTTTTAATTAAAGATAGCATGAGAACTTGATGGTGTAAGCCAAGAGAATCCAAAATCTAGTAGAAGTGGTTGGGCAGAAACACATTACTGGAAATCATAGACATACTGACTTTGGAGCAATGTATTAATGCTTTGCCCTCCCTCCTCTCCAGAGAACAGTCTTACAACATCAACCTTCACTGGAGATGGCCATCTAAATCACTGACCTTCACATCGCAACACCCTGGGACGCCCCCAGAATCCAGGAGCAATCTTAAAATTCCTGTTGGGGACATTCACTGTTCCCCGGTTAAGGGTTGTGAAATTCCACCCTCAGGAGACCAATAGCATCCCCCCTTCAAAACCTGTGGGATAACAGAAGAGGCCTTAGTAGGGCAAAAACCATTCCTCCTCCAATTCCCACCCGTTTCTCAGGTGCAGAGAATGGAAATTTTGCCCATACATTCCCAAAGAACCAAGCAGAGGAACCCATGGAAATGGGTTGGGTAGGAGTATAGGAATGGAAAGATTGGGAAGACACCCAGGATAACAACCCTAAGGAAGCTGATGTACTCGTAAGTAACAGCACTCCATTCCAAGTGCACAAACAAGTCAGAGTGAATACAACCTGGGGTTATGCCCTGCAACCAACAGACCACAATTCATTTGGGACTGGTTTGTCCAGACAGCTTAGACTTGAATAAGGCAGTAAAAACAAACTGTGTCCTTGAGGAGACAGAGGTTTATCCTAGTTTCAAAAGAGGGTGCAGGATAGAAGAGATTTTATGCTTCAAGGTAGATGAAAATATATTCAATCACTCATTTGATTTTTTGTATGGAGATATGTTTATTCACACATCTAGACTTAACATATTTGAATACCTTCTTTCAAAAAGAGAACAAATATTATTATGGTTTGTTCATATTCCTCTTTTTTCCTATTTTTATTCTCTGTTAATATTCATGTAATCCTTTGGATTTATTTTATCTCGAAATGTATGTCTCAATTGATGATATTCTCTTTAATTATCCTAATTTATTTTCTGATTACATCCCCATTCATTATCCTCATTTATCCTCTACACATGTTTCGCTATTTGGCTCCTCAGGAGGATTAGAAATGTATTTTAATCAGCTAAATCTACAAAAAATGCAGAAAGCGAACATCTATAGTGGTAATGGTCTTAACAACAAGCTATTACTATTGGTAAGTAATGTTACTAACTATTTATAGAAGAGAGAATCTTGACAAAAACAGCATGAGTACTGTTGTACTTGTTCTTTTCTCAGTCATGAGGATTCCAGTGTTATTAAAGATTTTAACTAGAAAGAGTGTCAGATGTGTATATTAGTCATTTGTCATCTAATTCTACTGAATATTTCAGAAGAGATACAGTTTAGCAATTCATATAGCACAAACAGGTGTGAATCTAGGTTCAGAATTAGCCTTATTTGAATAGAAATGTTGTTGTTGTTGTAAAAACTAGTCAAAAAAAAGTTGGTGTTTGTGATTTAAGGAGTTTATTGAATGTTTAATAACCTTTTTCAGATTTAGCACTTTACTAACATTTTGGAGAGAAACGTTCTATCTCGTGTAGTGTATACAATTGCATGCCATATTGCCACGTGCATGGTTAAAAATATTAGCTTTATATTTTACTATAGTGATGTAGACTATATAAAAAACCTTCTGCATATTCTAAGACAGTAACCATTGCTCAATTAGATACAAAACAAATGGGATTAAATGAGAAGAATTTGAAAATAAAAATAAAGAAAAAATGAAAAAAATGAGAAATGCAATAACAGATGTTTAGGGGAAGGTATATAGTTCATTGCCCCTATTTAAGCCTGCATGGCACACTATACATTTTTATTTTCTTTGTCTGAGAAGGAGTTCTTTTTTGCCTCCTGTAAAAGGTAGAGTGAAGCTTTCCACTCTTGAGCTGCCCTGGACATACCCCGCAGA
This sequence comes from Ambystoma mexicanum, assembly GCF_040938575.1. NCBI lineage: Eukaryota > Metazoa > Chordata > Amphibia > Caudata > Ambystomatidae > Ambystoma > Ambystoma mexicanum. The sequence goes on from NC_090929.1 coordinate 135,421,519, forward strand.
GCACACATCTCCAACATTAGGAAAGACCATCACTGGTTAAAAATTAGTGACAGAGTTCTCCTTAAAACACTATTGCTCACCCATAAAGTATTGAACAACACCGCGCCCCATACATCTCATCCAAACTGACCAGAAAATCCTCTACTTACCACACTAGAGCCTCCAACCACTTCCTACTCGAAACGCCCAGATTCAAACTAACAAAAACAAGTGGAGTAAGCTTCCCTGTTAGAGCTGCCCGTGCATGGAATGCACTCCCCACTGAACTGAGAGCTAATCTTCCTTACTCTAGATTTAGATGCAAGGAGAAAAGTTGGCACTGGACGAATGACGTCTGAACAATCTGATCCTATGCCCTAGGACCAGCTCAAACACTGTAAATAATTACCACGTTACTTCTGAAACCGGACCATAGACTATCCCATGTGATGAGCGATACCTACTTGTTGAATTTTGCGTAAATTTGTATTGAAAATACTGTATCACACATTTAATGCATCCTCTGTATGTAACTTCTGTATGTAACCTAATGTAATGTATCTTCTGTATGTAACTTCTGTATGTAACCTAAGCTTAAGTATTCTTTAAACGGCTGCGCCCGGCTACCCCTGGGTTTGGAGCGCATTATCAAATAATAAACTAAACTAAACTAAACTTGTGCATAGACTATCTTCAACAGGTTGAGTGCCCAGGGATATTTTGTTTCATTGTTGTTAATAGACCTGATGTGTTCCTGTAAGCGTATCTACAATTTTCTTATAGTGCTGCCAACGTATCATTTGCCACATTTGCACAGTATTCCATACATTGTAAAATGTGTGGTGCAAATGATGAAGGACTCAATTTTATGTGGTTTCCCATTTGGTAAAACAATTAATTTCCGTTTATCCATCATGAATCTACAAACGTTGCTTTGTGTGCATTTATAATTTCCTTTCAGTGGTGATGGCAGCCAAGATGTGAAGTTATCTCTAGGTTCAGAAGGCATTGGGGATTGTAAAACATGACTCCTTTTATTCTTAATAGTTGTGGCTCTGCGGTATGTCATTAAAGGATTGTCTGATAAATATGTTCCCGAATCTTTGTCTGTTTTCAATATATTCCAATGTTTATTGAGCATTGATCTGACTCTGCTTCCTCTGAACTTGATGACAAATCCTATATTTCTATCTTACGGTCTTCTTTTGTCTTTGTGTGTCTGAATCAAGTTGATTGTGTCAGCTAGCATGCTTTTTTGTAAGCTTCCTTGATAATGCTCTGTTTGTAGCCTCTCCTTTTGAATTTGTCAGATGCTATATTGATTTTTTAAATTCAGTATTTTCACTACAATTCATCCTTATTTGTAAGAATTTTCCACATGCAATATTTTTTAATAATGCGCTTGGGATGGTTGATTTTGGCATGGAGTATATGGTTTACTTCTGTTTCTTTAATGTGCAATGTAGTTAGAATTAATTCCTCTTTAATATACAGTACCACATCTAAAAATATGATTTTCTTTTATGTAGTCCATGGTCAGCTTGATGTTATATTCATTATTATTTATATAGTCTACATATACATGTAGCATCTTTGTGGTTCCTCTCCATATCATCACTTCCCCAATAGAGGACATTGTTATTCATGGTGAAAGCAGGAAGCAACCATGCATGGTCATTCTTAAAGGATCTCATGAAATGATTTGCATATGGAGGGACATATTGAGCTCCCATGGCTGTACCTTGAAGTTGTTTAATAATGTCCACATTAAAACAAAAAATGTTATGGGTCAAAGTACATTTTAGCATTTGGTTATGTTTAAGGTAGGATATAGATCTGGATTTCAGATAGTGTTTAATGATTGCAATCCCTTGGTCATATTTAATGATTTTGTATAATGATGTTACATCCAAGGTAACCAATATATATTCTTGGTTCTAAGTAATCTGATCCAACTGTCCAATTACATCCTCTGTATCTCTACCATATGACAAAATATCCTTTACCATAGGGTTCAAGTATTTGTCAATATACTCTGAGGTTTCCTCTGTAACTGATCCTCTGCCATCGTTAATGGGTCTACAAGTGGGAAAAGACGTAAACTCCTTATATATCCTAGGCAAGAAATAGATCATAGCCAGAATGGGATATTTGCCATTGAGAAAATGGTATTCATCTTCTAGAAGTCCTCTATTCAACCATTCTTTGTTAGTGATTTCAGTACTTGGATTGTATAACAGTTTACTTCATTTAGTTGTCTCATTCCTTCTTTGATGTAATACAATATATCCTCGATTAATATATTCCACCTTTATCAGCTTGTTTAAAAAAAAGTTTTTTTCTTGTTGAATTGCATGTTTGTCAGATATGTTGTGACCAAGTTGTTTAATATGTCTTTAGCATTGTCACTAGGATGTTTGGGAATGAATTTAGACTTCGATTTAAGATTGTTGTGTTCACAGACATCTATAGATATGGGTTGTTCTTCGGTAAACCTTTTAAGTGTATATTCATCTTCTGATATGTCAATATTTAAAAGTGTCAATGTATCTACCACTTATATCACCAATATGTCACTGACCTCTGAACTCTCTAGTTGAATTGGTCTTATTTTTGTTTTTGTTTTCAAAAACTTTTTAAGCTTCACATTTCTCCAAAATGTGTATATGTAAATATTGGTCTGCATGTAGTCAAAATTATTTCTTGCACTAAATGAAAGACCTTTGTTTAGTAAGTAGATCATTGGTTTCTATTAGAGTGAGTGTAGATAAGTTGCATATTAGATTTTCCTGTTATTTTAGTTCTGATTACTCTTTGAGCTTGTTACTATTCCATGTCTCTTTCCTAAGTGATTTTTGTGTCCGCCTCTCTTGCCTCTTTCCCTAGTGAAATTGATGCATTTGAATGTTCGTCTTTTTGGTGCGATTCTTTTGTACTTTTTGTAATGGTATTGTTTTGTCTTCTGCTTCTGCAGAATCTCCTGAGCTCTTAATAAAAAAAGGACATTCAATTGTTTTGTTGTTTCCCAGAGTAATTGGGGTATCTTTTATGGTTGATTTGGCTTTGTTGCTATCCCCATTTTCACTAGTTGACTCAATTTCTGATGACATTGAGTTTGATTCTAGGTCTCCGTTGTTTTTTAGGATTCTAGAACCTTTTGTTAGATATTTATCTTGATTCTTTAATGTCATGTCTTTTTAATGTGAAAATTCACCCATATGTCTGGTCATTTTCATCTCTGATAAATATTTTCTCCTTTGTAATTTGTAAAATTGGAAGAAGAAAAAAAACACCAAAGATTTAATCCAATATTTGGTCATTTTCAAAAGTAGCTTTTGGAAGGTTCAATTTTTCAATTTCATTTTTTAGTTCACTGATTTCACATATAGTCGAAGATTTTTTTTCTAATTCATTGATGATCCTTGTCATCATTACTTTGGTAGTGGAGGTTAGTAACAACTCCCTTGGTATTTTAACCACCTCTAAATCTTTTTCATGGTTTTGATTTCCCACCATTTTGAAAGTTCTTTTTTCGATAGTATTTTCAATGTATCAGACATATTTTTTACTGAAGGTTCAGTTACATCAGTTGAGTCTCTACTTTTTTGAATGGCATTTCTGGAAAATAATTCTCCTGCATCTCTATGTTCAAATTCTGAGCCCATTTTTAATTTCTTTTTTATATATAATTTTAAAAAGTAAGCGAAATATCCTTTTGTCTTCAGGTAAAGAATACAATGTATGTTAGTGCCAGATGGACATAGAACAAAAGGGCACTATAACTTCATAATATTGATGTCAAACTGCACTCTTATTCCTCGGAACTCCATCTTTACCATTCTCATTAAAGATAAGGAAAAAAGTGGTATTTTGTACTTCAAGATGAAGATGAAAATATATTCAATCACTCTTTGTTTTATTGTTTGTAGATATGTTTATTCATACAGCTACACTTAACATATTGTAATAACTTCTATATCCTAATGTCCCAGTCACCTTAGAGGTCAATGGAGATCCAACAGCCCAGAAAGTAGGCATTGTGCCATGGCTACCAGAGGAGGTACCTATAGGGACCAATTTCCCAACATTTCCAGACATATTTCAACAAAACCACAAAGAAACAACACCAGAAAAATACTCCCCTTGGACATCCTGTGAGGAATACCCAGAGGACAACAATGAACCAACATGGCTTTGTGAAAGAGGCATCTTTACAAAAGAAGTCACCCAAGCAGAGGTGAGGATTCCAAACTAACAAAAAGGGGTAAGTGACAAACCCAGGGACTACGTCCCTTCCCCCCAAGTGGTAGCCCACCCCGTTTGGGACTAGGGAAATGAGCCAACGATGATTAACACTCCCTAGGCGATAGGGCAAACAGGATCTCAAGGGTCGATGGGGGAGGGGTCACCCCCAGTGAGATCCCATTTGCCCCATCTCCTAGGAGACAATGCATACCCAGGTAAAGATTTTACTACAGCTCCCTTAAAAGCAGAGTCTCAAATGTTTTTTGATTATATGGGGATGACTAGTATAACAATGTGCAGGGTTCTTTAAAAATGAATGGCTTGGTTTCTGACCCCACACAGTAAAACTCCATACCTGAAGAGCACAACGAATTGGGGTCTACTCTCACCTTCCATGGAGGAACATAAGAGATCTAAGGTCCATACAGAGAGAGGGAGAGCCAGCCTGAGGGTGCAAAGTAGAAGCCTGCACTGGAGTGCAAAGTGCAGAGGAGAGGTACGATTATGGAGGCAAGGCCACACAGACAGCGTGGTGGGCAGAGGAAGCCCAGAGCCGGTAGAATGCTGCTGAGTCAAGGAAGACAGAGAGCTCAAGCAGCACAGGAAGATGTCAGCACAGCGGTTCTGCAGAATAGGGAGAAGCTGTCTCCCCCGCTGCTGAGAACCAGGTATGTCACAGACTGGGAGGAGGGCAGTTAGACACAGAAATACCCCAAGAGTGGGTGAGAGCAATACAAAAGCCATACATCTTGGGAGGTCGACTAGCCCATGCCAGGCTGAGCCACAAAATACCAGATTGGGAGGTGAGTGAGACACAACATCCAGACAGCTCAAGAGGCCAGAAAGCCCAAGCCGGGGTGAGACACAATGTATGCCAGGAGGGAGTTAAGGCAAGGAGAAAGCCAGACAGACTGAGAGGCCAGATTGCCCATACCGGGCTGAGACACAAGGATCCTCATGAGGGAGTCAAAGCAACAAGAAAGCCAAACAGCCTGTGAAGCCGAATAACCAACACGGTGCTAAGCCACCAGATACCCTATCAGCGGGTGAGAGCAATACAAAAACCACACTGTCCAAGAGGCCAGATAGCTCACACAAGGCTTAGACACACGGTACCCTATGGAGGGGTTAGGACAGTGCTAAGCCAAGACCAACTGAAGAGCCAGAATGCCACACCGGGAAAAATGATTCAAAAAGCCAAGAGAGACTAACACCTTGGAGCAGTGAACAAGAAACAGATTCTAAACAGAAGTCCCTAGCCTGTTGTACTAAGCAAGTAGCCAGTGTACAGGATTTGTTACGCCAATCGAGGAACACACTCTTTGAATGGACAGGGACATTTGTGTGGGGGTCTACAGTCCCCTTTTCCATATAGAGAGAAAGGATAAAGGACTTCTTTTGAACTGTACCAGTAGACTGAGGCCTGAAAGATAGAATCAAAAAGTCTAATGTGTGCCCCAGGAATTGGAGGCTGTGGGTGAAGTGACGTGGAGCTCATGTTGTAAAAAGTGCAATGCCATGTAGTGCAGCTGCCATGCAAGGGGTCGCCCCTTTCAGGCCTGGCCAAGGTGGGGCAAGGGGACAGTTCTTACCAGCACACACTGCGATCTCACAGGGATGTTTAATTATAGTCTGTGCATGGTGGGTAGCCAACTACCTAATTGGTACTGGGGCAAGTGCAGTACTCTCCAGGGATGGGGCAGGAGCATGTCAAATGGTTTATGGTCCTTAATGACAGATGGGGCCAGAACAAGCATTGGTGTCTGTGTGTAAGCTTCACTGCAGGCCCCTCCCCCACCCACTGACTGCTTGTATGACAGAGAGGAGCTCTTGAGGTATGCAATATAGCCGAACATGAAGGCTAGGGTGAAATTGGGCACCCATAGCCAAATGGAGAGCAGGTTTGCTGCATTGCATTGGAAAATGGTAACAGGTCTGGCACTCAGGCATTGTGTAGGGGTGATGATTGTATGACATCCCGATAAGGCTGGTGCTCAGGTCCACGAGGCAGATGTGGTGTAAAGGACTAGAAACATGCAGTGCAGTGAACTGGGACAGCCAGCCCAGCTCTTTAAGACAAGGTAGAAGTACTTAGAGATGGATGGTGATGCAGAATATACTCAAACATCAATAATAAAACGGGCTCAGGAAGTTGGCAAAGTATGACTGTTTTATTCTCAAGTATCTAAAACAGGGAGCACAAAGGACATTATCGGATGTCACAAAGCAATCTCACAGTGCATTTCTGAAAAAACATTCTTATAGTCAAAACTCGTCATCATTGATGTCTACCTGCGTGGCAAACTATAAAAACCTATGAGTAACGGTGGTTGGCTTACAAGGAACCTCTATGTATACGTTCCATACTGCTCAGGGAAGGTATTTGGGTATCTAATATCAGGTGGGCAACCAAGCCCATCCCAAGTGCAAGTCACTATGAATGTCATCAAATACACAACGTCCCATTGGTTATACAAACTATAGGGCTCTTTGTTACGCGGCCCTCTATAATTGGTTGGCACCCTTGTACCCCTCTGTAATATTCCACCTGCGTAAGCAGCATGCAGACTGGCACCCAGATGTTTGGCAGGCTGGTCATAACCATAGCTTCCCACCAATTAGCCCACTATTTGTCAACATCCATCGTGCCTTGAGGCACTTGTGTATGGGCGCGTTATAAATGTCATATCATATCAACCTGTAGTCTGCCAGTCAATTAGTTCTTCTGAAGTTTACCCTTGAATTTGTTCTCTCTGTCCAGGAGTACGAGAGAGTACAAGCATCACCGGCCTCCCAGTTTCACTCCTGCTCAGCCCATGTCTATTTTCATCCATCCACGTAACTCCAGACCACAACTTTGAGCCTTTTTGCTGTATTAAACTCTATTACATGGAAACCTCTGACATCTTCAGTGTTTCTTCATATCACCTCATTGAAAGTTTGTTCTTTCACACGTTAATTGCATCCACTGTAAGAACACTTCGACCTTGGCTTTCTGATGTCCGGCCAATCAATCTCTGCCTTGATTCACTTCCATTGTGAAGCTTCCCAATTTCTAACTGCGACATGCTTGAAAATCTCTCATGTTTACAGTGTCCATCTCTACTAAAATGCATCGTGGAATATCTATAGTCCATTTCTTCCTATATGTATACATAGGTGCTTCGCCGCAATCTAATCACTACATAGCCAGCCTTAAAAAATACTTGTCTGCTTGTGTTGCTGCAACTGTACAATTGTGAAACACCTTAATGTCTTGATCTGTTTCTGTAGCATGAACATCCTCATCACGAGCCTGCAATGCTGTTCACCTATAACACCTCCTCTTTTAATTCTATAGTTCGCTTTATATCTTCTATCTTTGCAGCTCTACTCTCTGTGAATTCACCATTCCGCACTTTTGCTTGTCTTTCCCACTTCTTGCGGGATTTAATTCAAATGGCCATCATATTCTCCAGCATTGGATCTTTCATGGATTCACATGCTTTGAATATTCCCCGTCGTCAGGCTGGGAATCCCCGGTACATTATATAGACCCTTTCCCGTAGGAAAACTTTTTCGACGCTTATGCGTCCTATCCACCTCGTTTTGTATCATGCGTGCCCGTGCCGTCAGGACGTCATGATATAAATACAGGCCCCGCCCCCGCGCTCCCTCAGATTTCAACCGTCTTTCAAAGCAGTGGGATCTTCGTGTTACTACTAGTGATAACTAGATTGTTTTTTTGTCTGTTTCGCGTAAGCGAAGTTCAAATCTGGAGAATTATGTCTGGAAAGGCGTTATTTCGCCCATGTGCAACCTGTGGCCTCAAAAAGGTTTATGAAGGAGACGGCCACATGGACTGTATCTACTGTCTCCACCCGCACCACACGGCGGATACATGTGAGATATGCCAAGGTTTCTCCCAAAAAACCCTTAAGGACCGTAAAAGAAGGCTGGTCGACTGGCTTAATGACGGAGCGGGTGCCTACCCGGCTTCGGAAGTTGGCTCCACGGCCTCCAGGAGCAAGTCGGAGCCTCCATCGAAGAAGGTGCGGCCAGCAGAAATTCGCCCTGAGGACAAGCATAAGGGGAAACATGCTGGATCCTCCTCATCTCATAAAAAGCCCTCCTCCTCCTCATCATCTAAGACGGAGAGGCTGGCGCTGTCTAAATCCTCCTCAGGGGACCGTCCCAGGTCTTCCGTGAGTCGAGAAGCTTCAGCCGGGAAGTCGGCATCAAAATCGACAACGAAGTCTAAAGGCTCGACGACGACGACTTCCTCGTCGACCTCGGTGTCATTGACGATGCCTATTACCGTTCAAGCAGCAGCGGTTGGGATTCCTTCGTCGACGGAAACTCAGTCTATGGCTTGGCTGCCTGAGGTCTATGACCCGATCCCCCCTGAGGTCTTACTGCAGCCAGACACGGCCTGCTCGGCGGAAGGGGAAGGTGACATGGTTCTGCAGCCATTGGATTTAGGCTTACGGCCTTCCACGTCGACGACGACGGCGACGAGTGCGAGCGGGGGTATGGTACCTATATCATCCACGTTGCTGAACCCCCAGACAGTTTTGTCTCTGGATGTGCTTAATACTCTTCAGAAGCTACTACAGCGGCTGGATACCCAGTTCCCTCAACCTGGGACGTCATCGTCACTTCTGTCTGTACCTTCCGTCGACGAGCAAACTTGTACGGCTCGCTCGTCGACGAATCACCCATCGGCTCCCCAGGCGGTAAAAGATCGTCCTCGAGCTCAGGAGGAGGGTGAGTTGTCGGAGTCCGACTCTATACATGATGACTCTGGGTCAGACATCTCCCTGTCACCGTCGAGGGACCCGACATGGAATTCGGATGTAGAATTGGAGTCTACGAGGAGCCAGACACAGCCATCTCCCCCTGATGATGTGGGAGCCTTCCATGCAATGATGGGGAAAGCGTGTTCCGAATTCGGCTTGATTCCTGAGGAGCAGAGGAAAGACTGTTTCCTTTTTGACCATATGGGTCAAAGGAGAAAATCGGTATTTGCCATCCCAATCCTTGACCACGTGTGGCAAGAAGGTCTCAAAACGATGCGCCATCCGTTCTCGGAACCAGCCATAAAGGGACGGATCGAGAAAAAGTTTAAAGCTCCGGAGTCCACTCCAAAATGTCTAACATCACAGCCTTTGTCTGACTCGGTGGTGTCGGCGGCAGCAGCTAGGAAGGCCAGGGTCCAGCAAAAATGTTCAACGCCACCGGAAAGCGAGGCTAGGAGGCAGGACGCATTTGGAAAGAAGGTGCTCTCGGTCGGAGCGACGACAGTAAGAGCAGCCAATTCCTTAGCGATCGTGTCACGATATGATAGGGAAATGTGGCACAAATTAGCCCCTATCCTAGAACACCTGCCAGACGAACACCGAAAAGCAGCTATGTTACTGGTGCGGGACGGCGAGGAGGCCTCGAACCACGCTATTAATATCGCAGTGGACCTAGCAGAGTCTGGTTTCAAACAAATCAACCATGGAGTAGTGCTTCGTCGACAAGCGTGGCTCAAATGTACTACTTTCCGTCCTGAAGTACAGTACAAAGTCCTGGACATGCCATGCGAAGGGGAGCACCTGTTTGGCGAAAAGGTTGATGAAGCGCTGAAAGGGATGAAAGAAGACACGGATACTGCTAGGTCCCTCGGCGCCCTTCAAACGGGTAGAAATTTTCGCTCTTTTCGCCCTTTCAGAGGTGCTTCTGGAAACTCCCGCTTTGGAGCCTCGAGGGACCGTGGATTTAACAGGCCCTCGTACTCTTCACAAGGGTTCAGACGAGCGTCCCAGTCGGCACGTGGAAGCAGGGACTATCAAGCCTCCAGGCGGCGAGGCTCAGGTCCGTCGTCAACGAAGAACAAGCAAACCAGCAACCAATGACGGCCTTCGGAACGTCCTGGGGGGTCGAGTCTCTCATCACTTCGACCGATGGAAATGCATCACCAAAGATCGATGGGTCCTAGACACGATTCGCATGGGTCATGCGCTGCAATTCAAAGACAAGCCTCCGCGTCTTCCTCCTTTATTCTCGACACAGCCCCACCTCCAAATCCTACGACAAGAGGCGGAGCTTATGTTGCGAAAAGGGGCGGTAGAGAGAGTTCCTGTGGCACAGGAAGGCCAAGGAGTTTATTCCAGGTTCTTTGTCGTCAAAAAGCCAAACGGCAAATGGAGGCCCATTCTCGACCTGAGGGTACTCAACAAGTGGCTAAAGAGCCAAAAATTCAAAATGCTAAAACTCCAAGAGGTTATCAGATCGGTGCAACCCATGGACTATCTCTCTTCACTAGACCTTCAGGATGCTTATTTTCACATCCCAATACGCCCACGACACAGGAGATATTTAAGATTCGTCGTCGGGAGAAAGCATTTTCAGTTCAAGGTCCTCCCGTTCGGGCTCAAGTCCTCCCCCAGGACGTTCACCAAGTGCTTGGCCCCTATAGCGGCCCATTTAAGGAAGGATGGTCATCATGTCTATCCATATCTAGACGACTGGCTAATCAGAGGGTCATCCAAGGAACAAACACGAGACAGTCTACGAGCCACAATGTCCATCTTACAGGAACTGGGCTTCGCAATAAACTTCAACAAGTCCTCAGTAGAGCCTTCGAGGACCTTGGTCTTTCTAGGAGCGGAGTTTCATACGCACACAAGCCTGGTGAAACCATCCAGCGAAAGAATTCAGAAACTTCAAAACAAGGCGTCGGAATGGAGCGGCGGTACCAGAGTCTCTGTGCGCAAGTACATGTCCCTGCTAGGGACCATGTCGTCCTGCATTCCGTTAATAAACAACTGCCGTCTGTTTATGAGGCCTTGCCAGGAATTTCTAGCGGACCGTTGGGCACAGAGCAGAGGTCGCTGGTCCGACAGACTGGTCGTCGACGAACAACTAGTTCAAGCACTCGGCTGGTGGAAAGTGTCTACTCACCTAACGAGAGGGATGCCTCTACTGGAACCAGAGTTCCAAAAGACGGTGGTGACGGATGCATCGCTGAGCGGATGGGGAGCTCATCTGGATATGTTACAGGTACAAGGCCAGTGGTCTTTGCAGGAGTCCTCCCTGCATATCAACCTGCTAGAACTGAGAGCAGTGCGATGGGCTCTGAAGTCTTTTCTTCCGCAACTGAGGGACTCGGTGGTGCGTGTCATGACGGACAACACCACTACGATGTTCTACTTGAGGAAACAAGGAGGGACACGTTCCAGGTCCCTATCGACAGAGGCACAGAAAATCTGGCATTGGGCCCTTCAACACAACATACAAATCTTAGCATTTCACCTACCAGGAGTGAAAAACGTGGAAGCCGATGCCCTCAGCAGAGAAATGAACGAAGTTCACGAATGGGTGCTGAACGACCAACAACTTCAACAAGTATTCAAGGAATGGGGACACCCTTCCATAGACCTGTTTGCAACGAAGAACAACAAGAAATGCCATCAGTACGCAAGCAGATGGCCTCAGCAAGGCTCACTGGGGGATGCGTTCTCATTCCCATGGACGAACAAATTCCTGTACGCATTTCCTCCTTTTCCCCTTGTCAGGAGGACGTTGCAATGGATCCTCAGGTACCCATGTCGGGTAATTCTGGTGGCCCCATACTGGGCCAGACAAGTGTGGTTTTCAGACCTACTACACTTAGCGGCGGCGGAACCGATGAGATTCCAGAAGACCCCCGACCTTCTGTCTCGACAGGAGGGTGTCGTTTGGCATCACGACCCGGACAGCCTCAAGTTGACGGCCTGGCTCCTGACTTCGCCGAATTTGGTCGGCTAACGATTCCGGAGGACTGTCGACGTATCCTGCAAGCGGCAAGAGCACCTTCCACAAACGCCTCATACGCGTACAAATGGAAAAGGTTCTGTCAATGGTGTGAGGATCAACCAGGTTTGGCCCCGCAATCGATTAGGCCGGAACAGCTCCTTCCATACTTGCTGTTATTAGCTCAAATGGGCCTGTCGGTGTCGTCAATAAAAGTACACCTAGCAGCCATTTCCAGGTTTACTCGTCGACGGCACTCGGCACCATTGTTCAGCGACCGCCTGATTAAGCACTTCCTTAAAGGCCTCTTTCGGAGTTTCCCTCCAGAGAAGAAATTTCCACCGGAGTGGAGCCTCAATCTGATCTTAACGTCTCTTATGAAACCTCCGTTTGAGCCAATGTCATCATCGTCTCTGAAGTTTCTGTCGTGGAAATTGGCCTTCCTGGTGGCCATCACTTCAGCCCGACGTATCTCAGAAGTTCAGGCTCTAATGGTGGACCCACCATACTTACGATTTTTCAAGACCAAGGTAGTCCTAGCCACTAACCCACAGTTCATACCAAAAGCTCCTTCGGTGTTTCATAAACACTCTTCTATCGTGTTGCCTACGTTTTTTCCGGAGCCATGCTCGGGAGCGGAGCGCATGCTACACACATTGGATGTAAAAAGGGCTCTCAAGTTTTATCTTCATCGTACGCAACCGTTCAGAGAAACGAGACAGCTGTTTGTGGCCTATGGGTTGGGTGCTAGAGGAAAAGCCATTTCAAAGCAAGGACTTTCAAGATGGGTGTCATCTACCATCTCGTACTGCCATTCCAAGGCAGGGAAGCCTCTTCTACGACGGCCAAGAGCTCATTCAACTAGAGCAGCGGCATCGTCGACGGCACTGTGGGCCGGAGTCCCTCTAGGGGACATCTGCATGGCGGCTACCTGGGCGACTACACACACCTTTACCCGCCATTACTGCCTGTCGCAGCAACATGCCGAAGACACCCGGATGGGACAGGCGGTGCTTCGACACCTATTCCAGTAAGGTAAGCCCCGGCTGCGGGGTGGCATCCTGTGGAATTTATGACTGTATGTGGTCCGTTTTTTCCCTATGTAAACTATTACTGATGTATACATAATCTTAGGGAACGGCCTTTTGCGAAGAATGTATAGGGGTTTGCATGCACACCTCCTCTTGGGGGTAGTACTGCTATGTAATCTATTCAAAGCATGTGAATCCATGAAAGATCCAATGCTGGAGAAGGGAATAGTTTCTTACCTGTAACTCCATTTCTCCAGCATTGGTATCTTTCATGGATTCACATGCGCCCACCTGCCTCCCCTGATCATGCAAACCGGTTCCCCCACTACTTTGGGGGCCGAAATCTGAGGGAGCGCGGGGGCGGGGCCTGTATTTATATCATGACGTCCTGACGGCACGGGCACGCATGATACAAAACGAGGTGGATAGGACGCATAAGCGTCGAAAAAGTTTTCCTACGGGAAAGGGTCTATATAATGTACCGGGGATTCCCAGCCTGACGACGGGGAATATTCAAAGCATGTGAATCCATGAAAGATACCAATGCTGGAGAAATGGAGTTACAGGTAAGAAACTATTCCCTTGTCGTGTATGCATGTATGGTTTTCTTAATGGGAAACTTGCCGCCATAATCCTCTTCGGTATTGGTATTCTTACTGGTACTGCACGTGTCTCTTTCTCTGGTTCCCAACATATAGGCAACATGGGGGCAGAGCTTTGGGTGGGGGTACTTGGCTCTACCTCTACACTCCCCCCTCTGGACGATTCATCGACCACTCTCTCGCCGGTCTCCACATTTAGACATCCTCGTTTGCAGAAAAGCTTCTTGGGGACCCATATCTTTATGACTGCATTGAGGCATCCAGCTGATTTCACATGTTCATCCTTATTCCAGGACATAAGCATGCATTGTCCACTTGGACTGCAGCAAATTAATTTCCCCAAATACTTCTTGTATTGCTTTGGGTACAGGAACTTCGTTCCATCATGTGCGTGAATGCTGTCTTTCACATAATCTCTGATTTCTTCATCTGTCAGCTCCTTAGTTTTCCATCCTTGTTCAACATCAATAATGATCTTCATTCCAACAGCTTTTGTTGCAGTCTTCTTACATTGTGCGATTATTATCCTAATCACACAGAAGCCAAGCAATATCATCACTAAAAAGGCTCCAAGGAACTTGAATATGTCTGCCATCCATTGTGGGACCACAAAAATATTAATTCAAACCAACTGTCATCAGCAATGTCTTCCACTTCGTCTATCATCTGGCCGTGCAACTTTGTAAGCATCGTTATGGCCTCTGACAAGGTGCAATTTTAGTCATCATGAGAAGGTATGAATGTTTAACTTGATTCTCCAATTTTTGCACAAATACCTCCATCCATAGCCGTGATCATGTCAAAGCCATATCTATTCTGGAGAGTCATCAGTCGTATGGCTCTCAGCTCCTCCTCAATGGCATTGAATCAATTTATGGTTGTGTTAATCGTGTGCAGGAGTTCCCATCTGGATATCTGTAACCATTTGGTATTTTCCGCAGTCTGGATCATAGGCATGAAGATTATCGTGAATACTGATGATGTCTGACTGAACAATCTGTGTTCATATGGGATGGATTCAAAAGTTTCAACTGACAAAGCTGAGAAATAGTATCTCTCTTCATTCTATTCAACAGCTCAGCAGATCTCTTCTTTCTCAGATGTGCATCTGCTTTTGGAAGGTTGCTAATGTTCAAGTCACTTTTCGGAATCACCAATGCTGGAATTTGAATATTCACTATAGAACATAGTCCTCCCCAATCCTTGGGCAGCTTCATATAAGCTTTGGATCCACAGGCCCAGAGGTGATCCATTATCACTGCTGTCCCAATCTTCATTCCTGGCACATCAAAGATTCAACCACAATTCTGATTTTCTCCCATCTTCCTTTTGCCAATTATTTCTGAAACACAGCTTTGCACTTTCCAAAGGCACTACCTGCAAGGGTCCTCCTTTATCTTCGACCCATGTCCATAGTTTAGCAAGTTTCGGCCATACAGGCTTGCATCCATTCTGTACAAGATTAACAGTTGGTTTATAGAATCCAATTATTACCCAGGCTCTGCATATTACCACTCCTTCTTCCCATCCGTCTGGAGAAAGCACTGATCCCCAGATCTGCATTTGGGCTTGGTTCTTCCATCTTCGAATATCCTCTGCAGATTTTCCTGGACTCTCAAGTTTCTTGTTCACTTCCCATCTGATCAAAGCCCCTTTCACTCCAGGCTGTTCATATCTATCACGTGGTTCTTGGTGTGAGCTCTTTCTCTTGTCTTTTTGTCTTGCACATAATCATCTTCATCTGGATCTGTCCATTCTGTTGCCCATTTGAGATAGGCCATTCGTCCCATAAATTGACCTCTTACTCGGCAGAGTGCAACGTGAGATAGACAGTGTGCTGTCTGAACATCTATTTCGATAGCTATGAATATCTTAGATTTCCCCATACTATAGGGCAGGAGTGCACATACATAGCACTCCTCCTTTGAGGTTCGTTTGCCTAACTCTTTCATGTGTTGGTACCACATGTTATTTACTAAATGTGCTGTACTGTCTAGATAATCATTTAAATCATGATCATCTTCCCTTGTGTTTCTCTTAGGTCTCCTTCTTGCCTCATGAGCCCTTATAATCATTTCATGGAGTATATCACTATAATTCCTTCTCATTGGGGGCCTCATAGAAACATTTGTCAGTACAACTGGTGTCTTTACATGTGCTACTGGTGTAGGATCAGTCACAAAATGTGTCTTTCTGTTTGCATTATACGAAGGTAACCAAATAGCCTGAAAAACGTTCAACCCTGTCCTCCCTCGATAAGTAACCTTAGACTTAGCTTTTGCGAGACTAGGTACTTTCTTATGTATCATTAGCGTAGGAACAATTACATAAGGTCTTGGCTGTCTGGTAGTTGCCACAGCTGTACCCTCCTGCTGCATAGAAAGATATACTGGAACTACTGCTTTATTTGGATCTACATAATACACAGTATGTGTCGTGAGAGAAAGCAAGATAACAAACATGATGCTGGTATAAATTATATACCAATAGACCCACCGGATGCAGCAATAGCTCCTTGCGCGTCGTGGTGGTCTTTCATTGTTTGCAACGTTGTTGTTGCTGTCAATATTGCCCATTATCAATCTTTTTAAAGGAAGGAAAAACCAAACTTTATTAGGGCATTCTTATACAATACTCGGGAAGTCAGTTGATCTTTTCCACAACCTCCATGAGAAGGTAACTGGTCGATTGACAGGGTTCCTGTTATACAAAAAAGAGTCGTCCTTTCGCCAACCAAGGATGGATGCTCCTTTAGTAGATAACAGAACACCAAACCTAACAGACTATGAATGTCTTCCTCAGTCAGCACCATCAGGATACTTAAGGTAGTGTCTTAGAAAGTGAACAGACTTGCTCAATAATGTCCTGTAGCAACTGATTAATTGCAACTTGATTTCTAGGATCTCTCATAAATGTGCAAGCATCAGTTTGTCTTCCAACAAGATGAGGGCATTCTTGAATCAAGTAGTAGAATACCATTCCAACTAGTATATGCACATCCTCAACGACAAAGGGACCGTTAAACCATCGTTGATGCCACTTCCTGACAAAATTCCTGATCATAATTCTGTCTCCAGGCAACAATTTAGGAAATAAAAGTTTGGTACATCCCCTTGTTGTATGGTCTTCATCTGTATTCTGAGACCTGCACCCCTTCCGCTTGTGTTGTTCTGAAATGACAGAGACACTTGTAGTCATGCATGTTAACTAAGCCCGTAACTCCTCCCCTAACAATTCTGCTGTCATCTCAGCATCACTTCTAATCCTCGATGGTGGAGTAAGAGGCATTCTCATTCGCCTCCCTGTCCCCAGTTCGTGGGGGGTAAGATGGTGGTCTGAGCCTGGTTGGTTGCTCAATGCTTACAAAGCAAGGCGCAGGCAATGCAACCACCCTTTTTTTTCAACTTGAGCTTTATCTTACCTATCCTCTCTTTAAGCAAGCCATTTAGTCTTTCACAAATCCCTTTCCCTTGTCGATGATAAGCTGAAGAAAACGTATGCTTTATACTGAGAAATAAACTAATTTTCTCAACTACTTCATTAACAAAGTGAGGGCCATTATCTGATCTTAATACCTCACAAATTCCCAATCCAGGAAATACTTCTCATGCTAAAAGGTTCGCTGCGCAGGTGGAATCTGGATGTGTACATGGACTATCCTCAATCCACCTTGAAACTATCATGTACCTATATCCACGACTGACCTGTAACATATCAACATAGTCGATGCGTAATGCTGAAAAGGACCATTAGGTCTCAGGATGACTCCTCTAACTGTTCGCAGCGTGAGCCCAGAGGTAGACTTTTGACATACAATGCAGTTTAGTACATAAAATGCAATGTGTTCCAACAGGTTCGGTCAGAACCAGTCCTCAGCAATAGTTGCTGCTAAGCTTTCCCTAGTGACCTGCGCAGGGTAGTGTAGCTGTTCCAATGCCACCCTTAATAAGGCTACAGGTAGCACCCTGTTTACCATTGCTTTCCTGTCACCACAATGCTTCAGAAGGGGGCAAAGAACACCCCCTCCACGTCCACAGATCCTTCTCTTGTGGTGCTTCACCCTGAAATTTCCATTAACTGTGTTTTAGACAAGCTATTAAAGCCCTCATTTATCATCATCATCACCACCATTCTTTCATTCACATCAGGAGTATCAAATGTCATAACGTCTATTGAATATGCAACTTTCTTGGCCTCTTTATCTGCTGCTTGGTTCCCAAGCGAGACAAAATCTGTCCTAGTGTGCGCTGCACACTGTTAGGGAGAATTCTCTCTTTAGGCTGAATTTCCTAACCTAGGGAGTCCCGCAGCAGCTTTGCTGGATTTCTGGAGTTTGTTTTTTTCTCCTGCCAAGAGTGAGACTCTTTTTTTCCCACTCCTGGACATGATTTATGATGTTCCTTTGACTGTTAATGTGTTTTATGGGCTATGGGGTCCTTTACTCCATAGGGTCTCATGTGTTTTTACTATATGTGTTACACAGCACCCTCCGTGCAGTGACACGGGTGTCATAGTGACACCCCACCATAGACTCCATACCCTGGGACTGACTACTGTCTCCCAGGGCATGTAAAGTCACCATTGGCTTTACTAGTCCCAAATTATTAACAGAAACCGGTACAAACCATCATATTGTGGACGTACTGGTCGGGGCAATCCGATTGTCCCGGGGTCTGTTAGTCGAGGGGGCACGTCTCCGTCCTCCCTGATCGAGTTTTGGCTGGTGGCAGTGGATACTACTTTTTATATTCGACCGCTGATATATCCCTATGGGATTTTCCCATTGTTCGAGGCTACCAACTTTAATTATTTAATTCTCATAGCCTCGAACATACCCCCGGTTTATTTATTTAATATTAATTCGCCGGTTGGTATTTTTTGCTAGGACTCGATTCTAAAATGGCGTTTGTGTTCTCTTCTGTGACTCCAACCCAAGTCAAGCCCTTTGTTCCACTTTTTGGCGGGCTTCTCCACAGAAGCCTCCAAAAGTGGTGCCACTCTGTCTGGGTACCTCAGGAGGTGTGGGAGGGGGTTTAGGCACCCTGGACTGAGTTACCTTGGTAACTCAAGTCGCACTCTTGTGTGATTGGCCCAAGTGGTGAGCCGGCCGGCTCACCACTTAGCATGTTTGATTGACAGCTAGGCTGAGTGAATGGGGGTGTGCTGCATAAAAGCAGGGTTTTGGGGACTGGAACTTCAGAAGTCGCCACAGGACCTGAGAATCCGACGAGGGAGAAGCTGAGCCGACCTGCTACGACGACACCACCGGTGGAGCCCTGCGGAACCGACTCACCACTTCCCGACGACAGAGAAGATCTCCCGGCTGGAGAGGCTTCTTCCCCTGAATGGTGGGCACAACCAGTTTACCTTCTTTTCCTCGCATCCCAGGACGTCTTGTGGTCGAATTGCCCGTGCGAAGCACCCTGGCGACTGGATAGCCACTTACCACTGGACCGCGAATAAAAGGACCGCCTTTTTACCTGAGAACTCTGCGGCTGGTTTCTTCCCTGACAGTGCAACGGACTCCTATCTTCCTCCCCGACGAGATCCTCTCTTCCCCCAGACGAAGCACCAACTTGCATCCGCTGCCAGGAACAACTGCCCCCGCTGGAGTATTCTCACCACTTTAAGGTACCGTGTCCACCAGGCCTCCCTTTCTAAAAATTGCTACAAGGTAATAATAATCCCTTAACCTTCTGGACTGGGCTGGCCGCCTTGACCCTCTAACTGGTCCCTTTCTTTTGGTGCAACTCTTTCTGAACCTTTGCAAGACTTTTGTGCACTTCAACCATGTGACCTTGGACACATTTCGTTCTGATCATCTTAAAGTGGATCCGGCCTTCTGAACTCTAACTTCATGGTTTTACTTGCCTTCCTCTCTTGCTGTGTTCTTATGGAAGTGTTGGGATCTGTTTCAAATTATACTCTGCTTTTCTCTCCCTTTTAAATCGAATTATTAGAGTGCTATCTGCGTTAAGCGCTCACCGCTGTCTGAAAATAAGTGGGGCTTTACTTAAGACTTGTCTAATATTCTTCTAAGGGAGTGTATATCTTTTAGTGACCGTGTTTTTAACTGCTTAACATTAGTGCCTGTGTGTTTTTCTAGATGTGGTTTTAAATAAATAATTATATCTCTTTGACACCAAGCTCTGGTCAGTGTTTACTTGTTCTACTGTGTTCTTTTAACCTATTGTGAATACTCTGTATACTGCCTAACTCTTCTTGAGGGAAGTCTGACTGCTCAGCCACAGCTACCAAGTGAATCTGTGTGGTACAGACTGCTACCAATTGGGTTTACTGCCAAACTCCTGTAGTCTTAAATCTTTTGCAGTGGTCCCAGAGGGAACTGCACAGGTTTCTGCCTAACACTGGTGGCAGCGGTGGGATTTGTATTGAGTATACACTTTATAGTGCTTTGTGAACACTTTAGGACAACTAACCACAGAGCTTAGCACTAAAAAGCTGATTTTCTAACTATGTCTGCTATGGAGAGTTATACCCTAGAATCATTGTCTGCCAAAACTGCTGATTGCTTAAAAGTATTGTGTAGATATAAGAATCTCTCTGAGAAGGGCAAGAAAATGGAACTTATAGAAAGTTTCATAGAAAACCAAAGTCTGGGTGGTACAGAGGAATCTACCCCCCCCCCCAGAAAATGTAGAAAACAGTGATGGTATTGATCTGAATCAAAGTCTTGAGAATGAGTCACAAGAGGAAAGTGAACCTAATGAAGTTAGCCACTCTGAGCCTCTGTCTGCCTTAGCTACTGTACCTATTGGGCCCATACCAGGTCCTACATGTAACCCTGCTTATTTTGAACTTGAACAAATGAAGCTTGAATTAGAGTACAAACGTTTTATTGCTCAATCTGAAAGAAACCAAGAGCTAGAGTTCAGAAGAATGAATGCCCAGGCTGTGCAGAAGCAAGCTGAGTTAAGACTCAGAGAAATAGAGCTTAATCATGAACTAGAAATGAAGAAGTTGTCTGTGGAAAATGCTTCTCTCTCCTCTGGTTCCTCTTAGAGTTCCAGTCCCAAAAGACCCTGGATGCCTAAGGAATTAGTGGGTATGTATGAACCTAAGTTGGATGTGTTGGATTGGTTAACACTGTTTGAGTATAATCATGGGCTCCAGGACATCACAGTGAATGAGTTACTTCCCTGGTTGTTCTCTAGGCTTCCCCCTGTTGCAACTGATGTGGTAATGGAGTTGGGGGAGGTGGATAAGAAGGATTATGAATGTGTGAAACTAGCTTTGATAGCTAGATTTGGGAAGACCCCTTCCCAGTACCTTAAGAGGTTTAGGACCCTCAAAAAGCATGATGGTACTCCTTGGGCTACCTGGGTGAGTGAAACTTTGAAAAACTTAGAGGGATGGATTAAGGGTTACAGAGTTAACACTTATGAAGGAATGAAGAATCTTGTAATGTTGGAGTCAATTTATGATGCCTGCTCTCCTGAGCTCAGACAGCAATTGGCTGATTCAAGGGAATTGGATTCTAGGAAGTTAGCTAAGGCTGCTGACTTGTGGGTTGCCAACAGGGCCACTCACAAGGATTCTGGGGCTACTCAGAAAAAGGATGAGGGAAAACAGCCAAAAAAGGACTCCAAAGAGAATTCTAATAATTCCAATTCCAAAGAGGGCCCCAAAGAAAACCATAAGGGTAAGCCACCAGGGAAACCAAATCAGGCTAGTGTACCTCCTGGTGCCAAACCAGAAGGAGGTCAGAACAAGCCACCATTCCAGAAAGCATTTGGTAAATGCTTTGTGGCTCTACTGACCATGTGAAAGGAGATCCCAGATGTAAGGGTAAACCTTCAGGGGTCCAGCTTGTCTCCTTAGCCTTAATTCCAGAGGAGGAAGTACAAATGGCAAGTGGAAACTTTCTATTACTGGCTGATGAACCCATTGGAGTCTCAGCCAGTCTTTCTTTAGTGTCTCTGGGTTTGTGGGAACAACAGAACTTAGATGTCTATAATTCTATCCCAGATAATACTAAAGAGTATTATAAGGACAGTGTCCAGGTGAATGGACAGGAGACTCCTGCCATTAGGGACACTGGGGCCAGCATAACGGTGGTGGACAAATCGTTTTTTCAGGCTGAGGATGTTGCTAAGGCACCCAAATGCCTCACCAAGTTAGCTGGAGGGCCTGTGTAGATGCTTCCCCAATTACCAGTTCTCATCCAGTGTAATGACATGACTGTGAAGATACCTTTCAGCATACAAAGTGAGGTGCCAGGAAGGGTTCTGCTGGGTAATGACTTAAAAACTCTTGGAGTATTGTCACATACCCCCAGACCTCCTAGTAAAAGGTTACAGGAACTCACCAGACCTGCAAGGGAGAGAACCATGAGAGGTGCTCCCAGGGAGATGATGAAGAAAGAGATCACTCCTGCTCCACTGGAGATGCCAGCTGCTGTCTCTAAGAAACTAGAAGGGAAAGGGAAACCTAAGACTTCTAAAAAGAACCTCACAGCCAGCACTCCAGTGCAGCCAACAAGGACTTCCCCCATGTTGTCCAAAGTTACACCCGTAACTCCCCCTCCAGCTGAGGCTGAGAGGGAGGTACAGCCCTGTGTGGTTGAACTAGACTCTGAAGAAGAACTAGTGGAAGGCCAGGAACTCATTGGAGATCTGGATCCTGTTGACCATCCTGAGCTGCAGTCTTTACTGGCAGAAGGTGGACCCAACAGGGCAGACTTCAGTAAGGGACTGTTAGGCGGAAACCTGTGCAGTTCCCTCTGGGACCACTGCAAAAGATTTAGGACTAGAGGCGTTGGCGGTGAACCCACTTGGTAGCAGTCTGCACCACACAGATTCAGGTGGTAGCTGTGGCTGAGCAGTCAGACTTCTCTCAAGAAAAGTTGAGCAGTATGTGGAGCATTCAACATAGGGCAATTCTTCACAGCAAGACAAGTAAACACGCAACGAGGCTTAGTGTAAAGATATTAAGGTATTTATTTATAACAAAATGTCTATGAAAAACACTAAGGCAAATCACGGCAAACAAATCAAACACAATTACTCTACGAAGTAGACGATCAATCCCCCTAGCAATATCGACAACTCTAGGTTCTACTGGTACCACTTATTTTCAGACAGAGGTGTATACCTCAACCCAGATGACACTCGAATATTAGTTAGGACGGGAGAGAAAAAGATAGGCAGGTTACGAAATCAACACAGTTCGATCCAAGCGGATAAAATGCAAGGCAGGAAGGCAAGAATCACAATAGATCGTAAAGTTCAGAGGCCGGGCCCACTCGGAGAGAGGCAAGGCGCTATGTCCCAAAAAGTCTCTAGTGGAGATGCATTCAAGTCTCTATTGCAAATTGTTATCGGTGGATAGAACCAGTTCAGAACAATGAATAAGAAAAGCTTGGAGGGGACCCAACGGAACGGAGAGGATTAAGACACCTCACTCGAACCGATCGAAAGGGAAGCCAGGCGGACACAGTGCCTTGTTGTGGAGGGCAGCTCCGGCGGGGGCAGTTGTTCCTGGTGGTGGATGCACGTTGGTTCTTTGCCAAGAGTAGAGATGATCTCGTCGTCGAAGAAAAGGAAGTCCGGTGCACCACCAGGGAAGAGACCAGCCGCAGAGTGCTCCGTCACAAGGCACCACCTTTTGGTCGCGGTTCAGGGGTAGTGGCTATCCGGTTGCCGAGGTGCTTCTGCATGGGCAATTCGACCACTGCGTCCTGAGGCGAATAAAAAGCAAAGGGGACTGGTTGTTCCCACCAGTCAGGGGAAGAGACCCTCCGGCAGGGAGATCTCCTCTGTCGTCGGGAAGTGGTGAGTCGGTTCCGCAGGGCTCCACCGGAGGTGTCGTCGTGCAGGTCGGCTCAGCGTTACCCTCGTCGGATTTTTAGGTCCTGTGGCGACTTCTGAAGATCCAGTCCCAAAAGCCCTGCTTTTATGCAGAAAACCCCCATTCATTCAGCCTAGCTGTCAATCAATACATGCTAAGTGGTGAGCGGGAAGGCTCACCACCTGGGCCAATCACTCCAGAGTGCGACCGGAGTTGGCAAGGCAACTCGGTCCAGGGTGCCTAAACCCCCTCCCACACCCCTGTGGTAACCCAGACAGAATGGCACCACTTTGGAGGGTCTCTGCACAGAGGCCTGCCAAAAGTGGAACAAAGGGCTCAACCTTTGGTTTAGGAGTCACAGAGACGAACACAGACGCCATTTTACAAACCGAGTTCTGGCAGAAAATACCACTCGATAAACCTATTTAAGATAAGTAGATCGGTGGTACGTCAGAGATAAATGAGAAAAAGTATCAATCTCCAACAATGGGACGAGTCCCATAGGGTTATGCTCGGGGTCGAACATAACAAGTAGTTTCCACTGCCACCAGCCAAAACTCGACGAGGGGGGACGGGACAGTGCCCCCTCGAGTAACAGATCCAGGAGTAATCGAATTACCCCTACTAGTACGTCCACAATAAGATGGTTTGTACTAGTTCTGTTAGTAAATTTAGGTCTAGTAAAGCCAATGGTGACTTTACATGCCCGGGGAGACAGTAGTCAGTCCCCGGGTATGGAGTCTATGGTGGGTGACCCGCTAGGGCACCCCCATGTTACGGCACGTAGGGTGCGGTGTAACACACATAGAAAAACACATGAGACCCTATGGGGTAAAAGACCCCATAGCCCATCAAACACATTGACATTTCAAAAGGAATTACCCACTGTAACGCTCACCTGATTCCCGCAGAGGCGCCGGTCTTGACTGGGCGAATACCGTATCTTCAAAGGTGATGTGTAACACACGGTTGGCTCTTTGGGCTGGACCTCTGTGCACTGTATGTCTGACTCGAAGAGTAAGATGTCTGCGGATAGAAAATATGGGATTAATGAACTGGGGTTATTGGGTGTCTCTCTCTTCTTCCCTTTCTCTTCTCCTGTAGAACCCCAAAGGTTAACGCTCTCACCTTAGGTAAGTGAACGCCAAGCTCTCCATCTGCCTCGGGGCAGGGTGTCGTAACCAGTTTCTTCACTGGATAAGGGTGCAGGCCTCTTGACCTCAGAGGACTGCTGTCCGTCGTTTACTGCATGAACGGTAAGTTCCGAGTATTTCAAATGTCTTTAAAAGTCTTTTGTAATGATGTCTCTTGTTTTGCAGGGTTCCGGCGATGGCGGATGACGGGCTGAAGTGAGTTGAGGATGGAACCCGTGTGAGGATTAGAAGCGCCTGGAAGCACGTAAGTAAGCGCTTGTTGCCTGCTTCACGATGCGCACTAACTGTCCTTTTATCTTGCAGGTACAAGTTCGGAGCTGCTGAAGGGTGCCGGAATACCCACTGGGTTCGGCGTGGGAAGGAGTAATGGCACGTGAGTAATAAAGTTACCCAATGTCTTTAAACGCACCTTCTTTTGTCTTTCAGATGCGGGATGCAGCGCCGAAGGCCTCCGGAGCGTGCGAAGAGTTGGTAAGCTTTTGTCTTTCAGATGCCGGAATGCAGTGCAAAGACCTCCGGAGCACGCGAAGAGTAGGTAAGCCTTTGTCTTTCAGATGCCGGAATGCAGCGCGAGGCGTTGGTGACAGCCGATGGACCAGGTAAGAGAAGCGCTGTCACTGAAGACCGTATTGCTAACCTGTTCTTTCTTATCTTTATAGGTGTTGCTGAAGACTGGATTCAGGATGGTAAGCCTTTTTCCCTTAGGCCCAGGATCAGATGCAGAAGACACGATGAGCCTTCTGCTGCAGAGGATGCAGAATAACGCAAAGCAAGATTCATCCATCGGGTGTGGTTTAAATAGCCTCCTGTAGTGCTTAGGTGTCTCCTTCCACAGCCTCGCCTAGGTAAGAAAAGAGTTCCTGCTTTCCAGAAGAGTTCCAGTGTTCTGAACCTAGGGAGTGGCTCCTGCCCCACCCAACAGGAAAAGTAGTCCCAAACAGAAGAGGATTAGAGGCTCAACTGGCAGGTAAGTAAGCAGCATGGTCTGCTGCAGGTAAGTCCACCCAAGCATTATGAGCCCGGCGCTTCCAGCGCTGGGACTGGGCATATTTATGAGCCTGGTGCCACTGGCACCAGGACAGGGTCCAAAAGGTCCCAATTGGGACTGGTTGGCACTCGGAACCTGGGTTATGGGTCTGCTTCCAAGGGAGTTGGGTAAGTCCTGACCTTTTGGAAGCAGAGATCATGACAGCACCCCCCTCAAGGCCCCTCCCAAACCGGGCTTCTCCGGGGGTTTGGGCTTGTCAGGGAATGTTCGATTAAATCTTTTGATTAGACGAGGAGCGTGGACATATTCTGCAGGTTCCCAGGATCTTTCTTGGGGGCCGTAGCCTTTCCAGTCAATTAGGTAAAATAGTTTAGATTTGGAGATCTTGGAGTCCAGGATGCTTTTGACTTCAAACTCGAGTTCTCCATCAACTAGGATAGGTTTTGGAGATTCAGTTAGTCGGGTTTGAGGTTGCACGGGTTTTAATAGAGAGACGTGGAAGACCGGATGTATCTTCATGTGAGGGGGCAAGTCCAACTTGACCGCTACTGGGTTTACTATGGTAGTGATGGAATAGGGACCAAGGTATCTTGGGTTGAATGTGCGTGGTCCTTTTAGAGGTAGATATTTGGTGGATAACCAGACTTGATCTCCTACTTGATATTGGGGGGCTTCCTTCCGATGTTGATCTGCTCCTTTCTTGTATTGTTCCTTAGCCCTTTGAAGGTGAGAAACGGCTTCCTTAAAGGCTTGGGTGATTGTAGAATGCAGGTAGTCTACTGCTGGTGTTCCAAGATCTTGGGGTGGATCCAACTCCGAGGTTCGATGGTGACTGCCGTATAGAAGAAAAAACGGGGTTTTCCCAGTTCCCGAGTGGACAGAGTTATTGTAGGCATATTCGGCTATCCAAAGGATATCTTTCCAAGTTTTTTCAGTTTGTTGCAGCATGCAGCGTAAATACTGTTCCAGAGTTTGATTGGTCCTCTCGGTTTGTCCGTCGGTTTGAGGGTGGTGACTGGTCGATAGTCTCACATCAATTTGAGCCGACCGACAGCAACTTCGCCAAAAATGAGAAATAAATTGACTACCTCGATCCGAAATTAGAACTGAAGGAAAACCGTGCAGTCGGACGATGTTTTCGAGAAATTCTCGGGCCAGAGTTGTTGCTGTTGGCAAGCCTTTGAGTGGAATGAAATGCGCCATCTTGGAGAATAAGTCCACGATTACTAGGATCGTATTGTATCCGGAGCATGGAGGTAGATCGGTGATGAAGTCCATAGAAAGCGTATGCCAAGGGCGAGGTGGGATGTCAATAGGGCGTAAGAGGCCGGCTGGTTTTTCCTTTTGACTCTTGTTTTGGGCGCATACTCCACAGGACATTATAAAGTCTCTGATATCCTTTTTCCAAGACGGCCACCAGAAGTAGCGCTTGATCTTTTCTGAGGTTTTGGCCATACCGGGATGTCCTTCCATTAAGGAATCGTGATAACAAGAGATTACCTTTTTCTGTAAATCTGTGCTGGGCAGGTATAATCGTTCTTGGAAATACAATAAGTTGTCCTTCACTGCAAAGTCCTTTCCCTGCAGATGCCAATTCTGTATGTCTGCTGGAGTTACAAGTTGCCTGGCTTTATCCTTAACTTCCTCTATGGATTGTGTGGCGATTACACCCAGAATTCTTTGTTCGGGAATGATAGGTACAGGTTTAGGGTTGATCAAGTGTTCTTCCACTCCCATCCGGGAAAGGGCATCAGCTTTACCGTTTTTTGTACCAGGTCGATAGGTAATTATGAAGTCAAACTCGGAAAAGAATAGTGCCCAACGGAGTTGTCTAGAGGATTGGGCCTTTGCGGTTTTCAAATATTGCAGGTTTCGGTGATCCGTAATCACAGTAACGGTGTGTCGGGCCCCCAGAAGATAATGCCGCCAAGCCTTAAAGGCAGACTTGATAGCCAGAAGTTCCTTATCAGTAATAGTGTAATTGATTTCAGGAGGCGAGAATTTGCGGGACCAAAATGCCACGGGATGCAACTGATTGGTTACTGTGTCCTTTTGTGATAGAACTGCCCCCATGGCAAGGCTCGAAGCATCAGTTTCAACGATGTAGGGGAGTTCGGGCGAGGATGTTTTAAAATTGGTGCAGAGATAAATTTAGTCTTCAAATTCTGGAAAGCTTGCTCCGCCTCGGTAGACCATTCAAAATGTTTGTTTTTCTTTAACAAGGCGGTGATGGGCTGGACTATTCGAGAGAATTCGGGGATAAACCTGCGGTAAAAGTTAGCGAAGCCTAACATGCTTTGAACACCTTTTACGGAGGATGGTGATGGCCATTTGAGAATTGCATCGACCTTCTTTGAACCCATACGCACTCCGCTAGGTGATAATATGAATCCCAAGAACTCAACTTCAGTCACGTTGAAAACACATTTTTCCAACTTGGCGAAAAGTTTGTGTTGACGCAATCTCTCGAGGACCATTTTCACGTGTTTCCGATGTTCAGATTCCGATGAAGAATAAACGAGGATGTCGTCAATGTAAACCACAACACACACATCTATGAGCTCTCTGAGGACATCGTTCATAAAATATTGAAAGGCGGCCGGGGCATTGCAAAGTCCGAAGGGCATGACCTGATATTCAAATAGCCCATACTTGGTGTGGAAGGCCGTCTTCCATTCATCGCCCTCTTTTACTCTTACCAAGTGGTAGGCTCCTCTAAGATCCAGCTTTGTATATATGCATGCTTTTCTGACTTGGTCCAGGAGTTCAGGGATCAAAGGTAACGGATATCTATTCTTAACGGTGATCTGGTTCAGGGCGCGATAATCTATACAAGTTCTAAGGTCCCCTTCTTTTTTTGGAACGAAGAACAAAGCTGAAGAAGCAGGGGACTTGGAAGGACGGATAAACCCATTCGCTAGGTATTGATCCAGGTATTGTCGGAGGTGAAGGTTCTCAGGCTCGGTGAGGGCATAAATTCTACTACAAGGAGGAGTAGATCCAGGTATCAGGTCTATCTGGCAGTCATAAGACCTATGAGGAGGTAGAGAGTTAGCCTGATCCTTCCGGAAAACATCTTGGAATTCTAGGTATTCGGGAGGTAACTGGGGAGTCTCCGAAGAAATTGCTGCCAGTGCAACACCAGGTGGAGGGTGACAAGTAGAGACACATTCTGGAAACTGAACCGTTCTTGCTCGCCAATCGATCTGAGGATTGTGTTTCTCTAACCAAGGTATTCCTAGAATTATCTGGAACTGAGGGGCCTTGATCACATCGAACACGATCTTCTCATGGTGTCCATCTTGACTTACTAGCGTCACTTCTTGAGTGGTATGCGTTACTGGTCCGGAGGCTATCTCCGTACCATCCACCGTAGTAATGACGTCCTTTACAGCCTTGGGACAAAGAGTTAGATTCATCCTCAAAACCATTTCATGATCCACATAATTGCCGATGGCACCGCTGTCGACGTAAGCTTCAATCGCATGTAATCGATCCGGATGATCAGGGCTAATGAGGACCATAGGTATCACGAAATGCGAGGTCACGGAACTGGTTTTAACGCTCGGCAAGAGGACCTCTATTCTTGTCGGGCGAGGTTGTTTCCCTGCTCAGAGTTTGTGACCTTGGTAACTGCAGCTCCTACTGCCTTCTTGGCTGGTTTCACCGGACAGTCTCGAAGAAAGTGCCCTGAGTTTCCGCAATAGAGGCATAATTGCAACTGTTTTCTCCTTTCCCGCTCCTTTTGTGTTAGTGGTCCTTTCAGGACCCCTATTTGCATGGGTTCCCCGGAGTCTACTCCTTTGGAAGGAGTTGGTGGTTTGGAAAATACTCGAGCATCAAACTTGGAACGATCGGGCTTCCTGTTCTGCAGTCTGTGATCTATTTGAACGACTAAGTCTATATAGTCCGAACAGTCTTGCGGGGGATTCACTACTTGGGCTAACACATCTTTGAGCTCTCCACGTAGACCTCTATAAAACAGCGTAATCCTTTTGTCCTCAGGCCATTGAGTTTCCACTATCAGTCTGTTGAAAGACGCAATATAAGCCAAAAGGTCTTGATTACCCTGTCGCAACGAAAGAAGCTCATTGTCCAAGGCCTGCCCCTGTGAATGTCTTGCGAACAGTTTTTCCATACTGAGCTGAAAAGCTTGAAAATCATGGAGAACCGGATCATCTTGATTAACTAGAGGGATCGACCAGTCTGCCGCATTGCCACTAAGGTACGAAAGCACGGAAGCTACTTTAGCTTGATCAGTTGGAAAGGCTGCTGGCCGGCATAAGAAATGCAACCGGCACTGATTAATAAATACTGCAAACCTCCTTGGGACACCAGAAAATCGTTCGGGCGGAGCCAGAGGTACATTCCCAGGTAGGTTGATTTGCACTGGATTCATAGAGGATGTTGAAGGAAGATTTGCCCCTGATGCGGGTAATGGGGTCTGTCCGGCTTGTGACTGTAGCAATTGTCTAGCGAGATCGTCTGTTCGCTCCTTGGAAATAATCAGTTCCCTTCTTAGAGCGTTCGTTTCCTGACGGGCTGCATGCACTTCTGCTCTTAGTTCCCCAAGTAACTGGGCTAGCTGGTCGGTATCCGAGGTTTCCATAGCGCCTGGGCGGGAGTTTTGCGGTAGGCTTTGCGTTCTGTAACGCTCACCTGATTCCCGCAGAGGCACCGGTCTTGACTGGGCGAATACCGTATCTTCAAAGGTGATGTGTAACACACGGTTGGCTCTTTGGGCTGGACCTCTGACCCGCAGAGGCGCCGGTCTTGACTGGGCGAATACCGTATCTTCAAAGGTGATGTGTAACACACGGTTGGCTCTTTGGGCTGGACCTCTGTGCACTGTATGTCTGACTCGAAGAGTAAGATGTCTGCGGATAGAAAATATGGGATTAATGAACTGGGGTTATTGGGTGTCTCTCTCCTCTTCCCTTTCTCTTCTCCTGTAGAACCCCAAAGGTTAACGCTCTCACCTTAGGTAAGTGAACGCCGAGCTCTCCATCTGCCTCGGGGCAGGGTGCCGTAACCAGTTTCTTCACTGGTTAAGGGTGCAGGCCTCTTGACCTCAGAGGACTGCTGTCCGTCGTTTACTGCACGAACGGTAAGTTCCGAGTATTTCAAATGTCTTTAAAAGTCTTTTGTAATGATGTCTCTTGTTTTGCAGGGTTCCGGCGATGGCGGATGACGGGCTGAAGTGAGTTGAGGATGGAACCCGTGTGAGGAATAGAAGCGCCTGGAAGCACGTAAGTAAGCGCTTGTTGCCTGCTTCACGATGCGCACTAACTGTCCTTTTATCTTGCAGGTACAAGTTCGGAGCTGCTGAAGGGTGCCGGAATACCCACTGGGTTCGGCGTGGGAAGGAGTAATGGCACGTGAGTAATAAAGTTACCCAATGTCTTTAAACGCACCTTCTTTTGTCTTTCAGATGCGGGATGCAGCGCCGAAGGCCTCCGGAGCGTGCGAAGAGTTGGTAAGCTTTTGTCTTTCAGATGCCGGAATGCAGTGCGAAGACCTCCGGAGCACGCAAAGAGTAGGTAAGCCTTTGTCTTTCAGATGCCGGAATGCAGCGCGAGGCGTTGGTGACAGCCGATGGACCAGGTAAGAGAAGCGCTGTCACTGAAGACCGTATTGCTAACCTGTTCTTTCTTGTCTTTATAGGTGTTGCTGAAGACTGGATTCAGGATGGTAAGCCTTTTTCCCTTAGGCCCAGGATCAGATGCAGAAGACACGATGAGCGTTCTGCTGCAGAGGATGCAGAATAACGCAAAGCAAGATTCATCCATCGGGTGTGGTTTAAATAGCATCCTGTAGTGCTTAGGTGTCTCCTTCCACAGCCTCGCCTAGGTAAGAAAAGAGTTCCTGCTTTCCAGAAGAGTTCCAGTGTTCTGAACCTAGGGAGTGGCTCCTGCCCCACCCAACAGGAAAAGTAGTCCCAAACAGAAGAGGATTAGAGGCTCAACTGGCAGGTAAGTAAGCAGCATGGTCTGCTGCAGGTAAGTCCACCCAAGCATTATGAGCCCGGCGCTTCCAGCGCTGAAACTGGGCATATTTATGAGCCTGGTGCCACTGGCGCCAGGACAGGGTCCAAAAGGTCCCAATTGGGACTGGTTGGCACTCGGAACCTGGGTTATGGGTCTGCTTCCAAGGGAGTTGGGTAAGTCCTGACCTTTTGGAAGCAGAGATCATGACACCCACATACACGTCCAAGAGTGGGAGAAAAGAGTCTCACTCTTGGCAGGATGGAAAAAACAAACTCCAGAAATCCAGCAAAGCTGCTGGGGGACTCACTAGGTTAGGAAATTCAGCCTAAACAGAGAATTCTCCCTAACACTCGCCCCCCCCAGACTAAGGGACAGGAGGATTTAATCCACTCCTGGATGAATCTCATACCTCTAGTCGATGACATACATCCTAGAGAGACCATCAGCATTTTGGTGGTGACACCCTGACCTGTGCTCAATGGTGAAATCAAACCCTTGCAGGCAGATTGACCATCTCAGTAGTTTTGGGTATTCCCCTTTCATTTGCATTAACCATCTCAAGGGTTGGTGGTCAGTCTGAATGACGAAAGTAGAACCATACAAGTACGGCCTAAACTTCTTCAGAGCCCACACGATAGCAAAGCACTCTCTTTCGATTGTTGCCCACCTTGTTTCAGGTTCCTTCAGCTTGCGGCTGATGAAGCAAATGGGGTGCTCCCTACCTTTCCTATCCAGTTGACTGAGTACGGCACCTATTCCTACATTTGAAGCATCTGTCTGCACAATGAAGTGTTGGCGGTAATCAGGAGCTCTGAGTACTGGGGCTTGGCAAAGAGCCTTTTTCAGGTTTTCAAAAGCCTGATTGCACTCCGCGTTCCATTTAACCTTTTTAGGGAATTTGGGCGAGGAGATGACATTCAGTGGAGAAGCTATGGTCCCATAGTTCTCTATGAAATTCCTGTAGTACCCAGTGAGGCCTAGGAAGGCTCTCACCTGGGTTTGAGTAGTCGGTGTTGTCCAATTTTGCACAGCTTCAATCTTACTGAGCAAAGGCCTTATTTCTCCACCGCCTACCTCATGCCCAAGATAGACTACCTTACTCTGTCCAATTTGGCATTTACTCGCCTTTATGGTCAGATTGGCTCGTCCAAGAGCCTGCAAAACATCTCTCAGGTGGGTTACATGTTCTTCCCAGGAATTGCTGAACACTGCGATGTCATCCAAGTATGCCATGCAGAAGTCCTCCATCCCATTTAGAACCTGGTTTACCATCCGTTGAAACTTAGCAGGTGCATTCTTCAGTCCGAAAGGCATCACCTTAAACTGGTATAAGCCAACGGGGGTAGAAAATGCAGTTTTCTCCTTGGCATGGTCTGTCAGGGCTATTTGCCAATAGCCTGACGTCAAGTCAAATGTGCTGAGGAACTTGGCGGTGCCAAGTTTATCCACCAACTCATCTGTTCTTGGCAAAGGATGGGCATCAGTCTTGGTGACTGCATTAAGAGCTCTATAGTCCACGCAGAATCTAAGCTCTTTAGATCCGGCCTATGGTACTAACACAACTGGGCTAGACCATGGACTAGTAGAGGGCTCTATTACCCCGAGATCGAGCATCTTGCTGACCTCACCTTTGATGTGGGTTCGTACGTTTTCTGACATGCGGTATCCTCTGCTTTTGACTGGCAGACAGTCACCAGTGAGTATGTCGTGCTGGCCCCAAGGGGTCAAGCCTGGTGAAAGCGAGAACAGGGAGGCAAACTGATTCAACATAGATTTGCACTCTTCTTGTTGTTCGGGTGTCAGATTGGAGGAGAGATTCACTCCTTCAATTTTTTCATCTAAAGGTAAGCCTCTGAGGAGATCCGGAAGAGCTTCACTCTCTTCTTCTTCCTCGGATGACGCTAGAAGCAACGCTCCTACATCAGGTCGCGAGACATACGCTTTAAGTCGGTTGGTGTGAAAGACTGTCGGAGCCTCCTTGGGATTGCCCAAGTCCACCAGATAGTTAACCTCTCCGAGTTTACCCACTACTCGGAAGGGTCCCATCCACGTATCTTGCAAGGCCCTCTGCCTTGTTGGGATCATAACGAGAACGAGCTGGTCTTGAGCGAACTCAACCATGTTAGCCTTTTGATCGTGCCAGTGCTTGACCAATGCTTGTCCAGCTTTCAAGTTATCGCTTGCTTCCGTCATCATGTACGACATTCTCCTCCGGAGACCTATCACGTAGTCAGTCACTCTGACTGGCTTGGGGGAAGGAGCACTCTCCAACCCCTCCTTAATCAGGGCCAATGGACCTCTGACGGGATGACCATAGAGTAGTGGAAGGGAGAGTAACCTACTCCCTCCTGAGGGACTTCTCTATAAGCAAAGAGAAGGCATGGCAGTAGAAGGTCCCACTTACGCTTAAGGGGTTCCTCTAAAGCACATATCATGCTCTTCATGGTTCGGTTGAACCGTTCTACCAATCCATTGGTTTGTGGGTGGTAAGCTGTTGAGAACTTGTAAGTAACTCCACAGGTTTTCCACATGGCTTTCATGTAGTGGGACATAAAGTTTGACCCCCTGTCAGAGATTACTTCCTTAGGAAATCCGAACCTAGTAAAAATACCAAGGAGGGCCTTAGCCACAGCCGGAGCTGTAACAGTCCTCATAGGAATTGCCTCAGGATACCTAGTAGCATGGTCTACTACAACAAGTATAAACCTGTTGCCTGAGGAGGTTGGAGGATCAAGGGGACCAACGATGTCAATCCCTACTCTCTCAAATGGGACTCCCACAACTGGGAGAGGCACTAACGGTGCCACATTCTTGGATCCAACCTTACCAGAGATCTGGCAGGTGTGGCAGCTCCTGCAGTGTTTTTCTACTTCGGCCCCCATCTTTGGCCAATAGAAGTAGAGCGAGAGCCTTTCCTTAGTCTTCTTGAAACTCAAGTGACCAGCCAAAGGAATCTCGTGGGCTAACTGCAAGAACTGTGGTCTGTTCTCTTGGCGTACTACAAGTCGTTTGTAGTCTCCAGGTGCAGACTCGGTCGGTTCACTGTAGAAGAGGCCATCTTCCCAGTGTAACCTGTATTTCCCAGGCTCTTGCCCTTCAGCCTGAGCTTCTGCCTGGTGGCGAAGACCTTCCAGAGTTGGACATTCTCTCTGTCCCTTACTGAAGTCTGCCCTGTTGGGTCCACCTTCTGCCAGTAAAGACTGCAGCTCAGGATGGTCAACAGGATCCAGATCTCCAATGAGTTCCTGGCCTTCCATTAGCTCTTCCTCAGAGTCTAATTCTACCACACAGGGTTGTACCTCCCTCTCAGCCTCGGCTGGAGGTGGAGTTACGGGTGTAACTTTGGACAACCGCGGGGAAGTCCGTGTTGGCTGCACTGGAATGCTGGCTGCTGGTTTCGGGATAGAAGTCTTAGGTTTCCCTTTCGCTTCTGATTTCTTGGAGACAGCGGCCGACAATTCCAGTGGAGCAGGAGTGATATCTTTCTTCATCATCTCCTGGAGAGTTCCGCGCATGGTCCTCTCTCTTGCGGGTCTGGTTAGCTCCTGTAACCGTTTACTAGGAGGTCTGGGAGTATGCTATACAACTCCGAGAGTTTTCAAATCGTTACCCAACAGT
Source organism: Ambystoma mexicanum (assembly GCF_040938575.1). Classification (NCBI taxonomy): domain Eukaryota; kingdom Metazoa; phylum Chordata; class Amphibia; order Caudata; family Ambystomatidae; genus Ambystoma; species Ambystoma mexicanum. The sequence goes on from NC_090929.1 coordinate 135,456,691, forward strand.
ACACGTCCTGGTACCTCACTCTGTATGCTGACAGGTATCTTCACAGTCATGTCGTTACACTGGATGAGAACTGGTAATTGGGGAAGCATCTGCACAGGCCCTCCAGCTAACTTGGTGAGGCGTTTGGGTGCCTTATCAACATCCTCGGCCTGAAAAAACGATTTATCCACCACAGTTATGCTGGCCCCAGTGTCCCTAATGGCAGGAGTCTCCTGACCATTCAGCTGGACACTGTCCTTATAATACTCTTCAGTATTATCGGGGATAGAATTATAGACATCTAAATTCTGTTGTTCCCACAACCCCAGAGATACTAAAGAAACGCTGGCTGAGACTCCAATGGGTTCGTCAGCTAGCAGTAGAAAGTTTCCACTTGCCATTTGGACTTCCTCCTCTGGAGCGAAGGCTAAGGAGACAAGCTGGACCCCTGAAGGTTTACCTTTACATCTGGGATCTCCTTTCACGTGATCAGTCGAGCCACAAACAAAGCATTTACCGAATGCTTTCTGGAATGATGGCTTGTTCTGACCTCCTTCCGGTTTGGCACCAGAAGACACACTATTCTGCTGTGGTTTTCCCGGTGGCTTACCCTTCTGGATTTGTTTGGGGCCCTCTTTGGAATGTGAGTTATTCGAATTCTCTTTTGAGTCTTTTTTAGGCTGTTTTCCCTCATCCTTTTTCTGAGTTGCCCCAGAATCCTTATGAGTAGCCCTGTTGGCAACCCACAAGTCAGCAGCCTTAGCTAGCTCCCTGGAATCCAATTCCTTCGAATCAGCCAAGTGCTGTCTGAGCTCAGGAGAACAGGCATCATAAATAGACTCCAACATAAAAAGATTTCTCATACCCTCATAAGTGTTCACTTTGTAACCCTTAATCCATCCCTCTAAGTTTTTCAACCCTTCACTCACCCAGGTCGCCCAAGGGGTACCATCATGCTTTTTGAGGGTTCTAAACCTCTTAAGATACTGGGAAGGGGTCTTCCCAAATCTAGCTAATAAAGCTAGTTTCACACTTTCGTAATCCGTCTTATCCGCCTCCCCCAACTCCATTACCACATCAGTCGCAACAGGAGGGAGCCTAGAGAACAACCAGGGGAGCAACGCATTCCCTGTGATGTCCTGGAGCCCATGATTGCATTCAAACAGTTTCAACCAATCCAACACATCCAATCTCGGTTCATACATACCCACTAATTCCTTCGGCATCCGGGGTTTTTTGGGACTGGAGCTCCTAGAGGAACCAGAGGAGAGAGAAGCATTTTCCATAGACAACTTTTTCATCTCTAACTCGTGATTAAGTTCTATTTCTCTGAGTCTTAACTCAGCTTGCTTCTGCTCAGCCTGGGCATTCATCCGTCTGAACTCGAGCTCTTGGTTTCGTTCAGATTGAGCCAAGAACCGTTTATATTTTAGTTTGAGCTTCATTTTTTCAAGTTCAAAATAAGCAGGGTTACTTGTGGGACCTGGTATGGGCCCTGTAGGCACAGCTGGTAAGGCAGGTAGAGGAGCAGGGGAGACAGTTTCGTTAGCCTCTCCGTCCTCGTCAGCCTCTTCATCGCTATCATCAGAATCACGATTCAGATCAACACCATTACTGTTTTCTACAGTTGCTGGAGAGATTGGTTCCTCTGAACCAGTACCCAGACTTTGGTTCGCCAGCAATCTCTCGATTAGTTCTAACTTCTTGCCTCTTACAGGAAGATTCTCTTGCCTACAGAGAGCTCGCAGACTCTCAGTATTTTTACTTGACAAAGACTCTTGACTGTAAGTTTCCATCGTAGACATGTTTTTTGAAAGTTGCTTTTTGTGCAAAGTTTTGTGGTTAGTTATCCTACAGTGTCGAAAAGCACTCTAAACTGTATACTCGATACAAATCCCACCGCTGTACACCAGTGTTAGGCGGAAACCTGTGCAGTTCCCTCTGGGACCACTGCAAAAGATTTAGGACTACAGGCGTTGGCGGTGAACCCACTTGGTAGCAGTCTGCACCACACAGATTCACGTGGTAGCTGTGGCTGAGCAGTCAGACTTCTCTCAAGAAAAGTTGAGCAGTATGTGGAGTATACAACATAGGGCAATTCTTCACAGCAAGACAAGTAAACACGCAACGAAGCTTAGTATAAAGATATTAAGGTATTTATTTATAACAAAATGTCTATGAAAAACACTAAGGCAAATCACGGCAAACAAATCAAACACAATTACTCTACGAAGTAGACGATCAATCCCCCTAGCAATATCGACAACTTTAGGTTCTACTGGTACCACTTATTTTCAGACAGAGGTGTATACCTCAACCCAGATGACACTCGAATATTAGTTAGGACGGGAGAGAAAAAGATAGGCAGGTTACGAAATCAACACAGTTCGATCCAAGCAGATAAAATGCAAGGCAGGAAGGCAAGAATCACAATAGATCGTAAAGTTCAGAGGCCAGGCCCACTCGGAGAGAGGCAAGGCGCGATGTCCCAAAAAGTCTCTAGTGGAGATGCATTCAAGTCTGTATTGCAAATTGTTATCGATGGATAGAACCAGTTCAGAACAACGAATGAGAAAAGCTTGGAGGCGACCCAACCGAACGGAGAGGATTAAGACACCTCACTCGAACCGATCGAAAGGGAAGCCAGGCGGACACAGTACCTTGTTGTGGAGGGCAGTTCCTGGTGGTGGATGCACGTTGGTTCTTTGCCAAGAGTAGAGATGATCTCGTCGTCGAAGAAAAGGAAGTCCGGTGCACCACCAGGGAAGAGACCAGCCGCGGAGTGCCCCGTCACAAGGCACCACCTTTTGGTCGCGGTTCAGGGGTAGTGGCTATCCGGTTGCCGAGGTGCTTCTGCACGGGCAATTCGACCACTGCGTACTGAGGCGAATAAAAAGCAAAGGGGACTGGTTGTTCCCACCAGTCAGGGGAAGAGACTCTCCGGCAGGGAGATCTCCTCTGTCGTCGGGAAGTGGTGAGTCGGTTCCGCAGGGCTCCACCAGAGGTGTCGTCGTGCAGGTCGGCTCAGCGTTACCCTCGTCGGATTTTTAGGTCCTGTGGCGACTTCTGAAGATCCAGTCCCAAAAGCCCTGCTTTTATGCAGAAAACCCCCATTCATTCAGCCTAGCTGTCAATCAACACATGCTAAGTGGTGAGCGGGAAGGCTCACCACCTGGGCCAATCACTCCAGAGTGCGACCGGAGTTGGCAAGGCAACTCGGTCCAGGGTGCCTAAACCCCCTCCCACACCCCTGTGGTAACCCAGACAGAATGGCACCACTTTGGAGGGTCTCTGCACAGAGGCCCGCCAAAAGTGGAACAAAGGGCTCAACCTTTGGTTTAGGAGTCACAGAGACGAACACAGACGCCATTTTACAAACCGAGTTCTGGCAGAAAATACCACTCGATAAACCTATTTAAGATAAGTAGATCGGTGGTACGTCAGAGATAAATGAGAAAAAGTATCAATCTCCAACAATGGGACGAGTCCCATAGGGTTATGCTCGGGGTCGAACATAACAAGTAGTCTCCACTGCCACCAGCCAAAACTCGACGAGGGGGGACGGGACAGTGCCCCCTCGAGTAACAGATCCAGGAGTAATCAAATTACCCCTACTAGTACGTCCACAATAAGATGGTTTGTACTAGTTCTGTTAGTAAATTTAGGTCTAGTAAAGCCAATGGTGACTTTACATGCCCGGGGAGACAGTAGTCAGTCCCCGGGTATGGAGTCTATGGTGGGGGACCCGCTAGGGCGCCCCCGTGTTACGGCACGTAGGGTGCGGTGTAACACACATAGAAAAACACATGAGACCCTATGGGGTAAAAGACCCCATAGCCCATCGAACACATTGACATTTCAAAAGGAATTACCCACATACACGTCCAAGAGTGGGAGAAAAGAGTCTCACTCTTGGCAGGATGGAAAAAACAAACTCCAGAAATCCAGCAAAGCTGCTGGGGGACTCACTAGGTTAGGAAATTCAGCCTAAACAGAGAATTCTCCCTAACAGGGACAGCGAGAATGTCCAACTCTGGAAGGTGTTCGCCACCAGGCAGATGCTCAGGCTGAAGGGCAAGAGCCTGGGAAATATAGGTTATACTGGGAAGATGGCCTCTTCTACAGTGAACCAACAGAGTCTGCACCTGGGGACAACAAACGACTTGTAGTACCCCAAGAGAATAGACAACAGTTCTTGCAGTTAGCCCATGAGATTCCTTTGGCTGGTCACTTGAGTTTCAAGAAGACTAAGGAAAGGCTCTCACTCTACTTTTATTGGCCAAAGATGGGGGCTGAGGTAGATAAGTACTGCAGGAGCTGCCACACCTGCCAGACTTCTGGTAAGGTTGGCTCCAAGAATGTGGCACCTTTAGTGCCTCTCCCTGTAGGGGGAGTCCCATTTGAGAGAGTAGGGATTGACATTGTTGGTCCCCTTGATCCTCCAACCTCCTCAGGCAACAGGTTTATACTTGTTGTAGTAGACCATGCTACTAGATACCCTGAGGCGATTCCTATGAGGACTGTTACAGCTCCGGCTGTGGCTAAGGCCCTCCTTGGTATTTTTACCAGGGTTGGGTTTCCTAAGGAAATAATCTCTGACAGGGGGTCGAATTTTATGTCCCACTACATGAAAGCCATGTGGAACACCTGTGGAGTTACTTACAAGTTCTCAACCGCATACCACCCTCAGACAAATGGGCTGGTTGAAAGGTTCAACAGAACCATGAAGAGCATGATAGGTGCTTTAGAGGACCCCCTTAGAAGAAAGTGGGACCTTCTACTGCCATGCCTTCTCTTTGCTTATAGAGAAGTCCCTCAGGAGGGAGTAGCTTATTCATCCATTGGCCCTGATCAAGGAGGGGTTGGAGAGTTCTCCTTCCCCCAAGCCAGTCAGAGTGACTGACTATGTGATAGGTCTCCAAAGGAGAATGTCACAAATGATGGCAGAAGCAAGTGATAACTTGAAAGCTGGACAAGCATTGGTCAAACACTAGCATGACCAAAAGGCTAACATGGTTGAGTTTGCTCAGGACCAGCTAGTTCTCGTTATGATTCCAACAAGACAGAGGGCCTTGCAAGACAAATGGATTGGACATTTCAAAGTTGTGGGTAAACTTGGAGAGGTCAACTATCTGGTGGACTTGGGCAATCCCAAGGAGGCTCCAACAGTCTTCCACACCAACAGACTAAAAGTGTATGTCTCCAGCCCTGATGTAGGAGCCTTGCTTCTAGCATCAACAGAGGAAGAAGAAGAAAGTGAAGCTCTTCCTGATCTCCTCAGAGGTTTACCTTTAGATGAAAAGATTGAAGGAGTAAATCTCTCTTCAAATCTGACACCTGAGCAACAGGAAGAGTGCAAATCTATGTTGAATCAGTTTGCCTCACTGTTCTCACTTTCACCAGGCTTGACCCCTTGGGGACAGCATGACATGCTCACTGGTGACTGTCTGCCAGTCAAAAGCAGAGGATATCGAATGTCAGAGAATGTAAGGACCCACATCAAAGGTGAAGTCAACAAGATGCTTGATCTCGGGGTAATAGAGCCCTCTACTAGTCCATGGTCTAGCCCAGTTATGTTAGTACCAAAGGCAGGATCTTAAGAACTTAGATTCTGTGTGGATTACAGAGCTCTTAATGCAGTCACTAAGACTGATGCCCACCCTTTGCCAAGGACGGATGAGTTGGTGGATAAACTTGGTTCAGCCAAGTTCCTCAGCACATTTGACTTGACGTCAGGCTATTGGCAAATAGCCCTGACAGACCATGCCAAGGAGAAAACTGCATTTTCTACCCCAGTTGGCTTATACCAGTTTAAGTTTATGCCTTTTGGATTTGAAAATGCACCTGCTACATTTCAAAGGATGGTAAACCAGGTTCTGAATGGGATGGAGGACTTCTGCATGGCATACTTGGATGACATAGCAGTGTTCAGCAATTCCTGGGAAGAACATGTGGACCACCTGAGATATGTTTTGCAGGCTCTTGGAAAGGCCAATCCGACCATAAAGGCAAGTAAATGCCAGATTGGACAGAGTAAAGTGGTCTACCTTTGACATGAGATAGGAGGTGGAGAAATAAGGCTTTTCGTCAAAACGTACAACTTCCCCTTTCTCTATGCCCAACTCCTCCTCACCTGAATCTCCGGTAGAGCTAGTAGAAGTCGACCAATCCTGTCTTCTTCGGTATTTCTTTGATTCCTTCTTCTTTTTGGTTCTTTTTTGACTTAAATAAGGACGTGGCTCCTCGGAGGCCACCTTGACCGGATGGGTACCAAATCCGGTGATCTCCCAGGAGCCAGTCCCAAAACTCCAGGGAAAAAGCCGTTGGCAAAAAACCCTGTGTAGCGGATCTTCTCAATTGTGGGAAGGAGTATCCAATATGTTAACAGTGATTCCGCTGTGGTGACAAAGGGTCTGTAGGGGTAGTAGATATGCTGAAGAATGTCAAGCAATCAAGGACAAGAACAGACTTGTAGTATGGAGAAACTACAAGATCCAGCATGCACCGCAGGAGGCAGACGCTGTTCGAAGAGAATTGTAATCCAAAAGGCACCGCAGAAGGCAGACATAGTCTGGGGATACTGCAAGACTCGGCAGGTACCGCAGAAGGCAGGCGGTGCGTAGGACCAGCGGCTTTGTAGGAAACTACGGTATCAGGAGCTGCGGCACCGTAGTAATATCGCAGCAGTGAGAGAGTTCACTGGTAAAGGAACTGGAAGCAGACAGAGCCTCAGAAAGGCGAAAAGGCAGAATAAAAGGGAATAATGAGAAAAAAGGTAGTAGATAAGGCAGAATTAGAAAGAAAGTAAAATACAAGTAAAGGAACAGAAAACCGAAGAAATGAGAAAAGAAACTCCCGTGAACTTACCAGAATAAACCGCTGATGAGTATACACCTGAAAGGGGTAGCACCGCGAGTGAATGCAGAAAGGGAGAAAAGGCTAAGGCAAGAAGGAGAAGGTAAGGTCTTCTGTGTGACAGAAAAACACGAGCAAAGGGGCAACGAACAAAGTTAGAAATTAACGATGATACAACGCACCGTTGTTACTGTGCGTGATGCGTATATACGCTCCGGACACCATCTTGGTGGAAGGCTAGACCGTTAACTGGAGATAGAAGGCATCCATGTTAGGTGTATCTCCACCTATACCATAACTTCCATGGCTGGTGCATAACACCTTTGCCCAGTAAGATTGAAGCTGTGCAAAATTGGACAACACCTACTACTCAGACCCAGGTGAGAGCCTTCGTAGGTCTCACTGGGTATTACAGGAATTTCATTGAGAACTATGGGTCCATAGCTTCTCCACTGAATGTCATCTGCTCTCCAAAATTCCCAAAAAAGGTTAGGTGGAATGAGGAATGCAATCAGGCCTTTGAAACCCTGAAAAGGGCTCTTTGCCAAGCCCCAGTACTCAGAGCTCCTGACTATCACCAAACTTTCATTGTGCAAACAGATGCTTCAAATGTAGGAATAGGTGCAGTACTCAGTCAACTGGATGGGAAATGTAGGGAGCACCCCATCTGCTTCATCAGTAGAAAACTGAAGAATCCTGAAACAAGGTGGGCAACCTTTGAACAAGGGTGTTTTGCTATTGGCCCTCATTACAAGTAAGGCGGTGGACCATGGTGCTATTAGCACCATGGTCCATGCCGGATTCCGCCATGGTGGATGGCGGAATTACCGCCCCATTCCAAGGTGAGTGGGGCGGTAATTCCCCATTCACCATTTGCCCTTCCCCATTCCCATTTTTGCCCCATAGGGCATAATGGGGATGGGGAAGGCGCTGATTACGGCACCGTAAATTACGGTGCCGTAATTAGCACCAAGGTCGCTTAGCGCCTTGGACTTTAACGCCTGCAAAAGTCTGGGGGGGGCGAGTGTTAGGGAGAATTCTCTCTTTAGGCTGAATTTCCTAACCTAGTGAGTCCCCCAGCAGCTTTGAATCCGACGAGGGAGAAGCTGAGCCGACCTGCCATGACGACACCACCGGTGGACCCTGCGGAACCGACTCACCACTTCCCGACAACAGAGAAGATCTCCCGGCTGGAGAGGCTTCTTCCCCTGACTGGTGGGCACAACCAGTTTACCTTCTTTTCCTCGCATCCCAGGACGTCTTGTGGTCGAATTGCCCGTGCCAAGCACCCCGGCGACCGGATAGCCACTTACCACTGAACCGCAAATAAAAGGACCTCTCCTTTTACCTGAGAATTCCGCGGCTGGTTTCTTCCCTGTCAGTGAAATCCTGAAAATTATACTCTGCTTTTCTCTCCCTTTTAAAATGAATTATTAGCGTGCCATCTGCGTTAAGCGCTCACCGCTGTCTGAAAATAAGTGGGGCTTTACTTAAAACTTGTCTAATATTCTTCTAAGGGAGTGTATATCTTTTAGTGACCGTGTTTTTAACTGCTTAACATTAGTGCCTGTGTGTTTTTCTAGATGTGGTTTTAAATAAATTATTATATCTCTTTGACACCAAGCTCTGGTCAGTGTTTACTTATTCTACTGTGTTCTTTTGACCTATTGTGAATACTCTGTATACTGCCTAACTCTTCTTGAGGGAAGTCTGACTGCTCAGCCACAGCTACCAACTCGCCCTCTACAATCTGGTTAATCGGCCCTATGTCCTGAATTAAACGCCACAACACCCCCTTCGATTTTTTCACAGGGTACAATGCAGTATTACATGGTGACTCTGACATCACTAGAATGCCATGATCCATAATGGCAGAGATCGTCTTAAGAACACCCTCATCTGCTTCTCGGGACATTGGATACTGTCGTACTCGAGGTAAAATTGATCCTGGTTTCAATTTAATTTTAACCTCTCCAACCTCCTTCAGTAGGCCTGCGTCATAAGGGCCTGTATTATTAATGTTAAAGGATATTTGTACCGCACACTATCACCACCAGAGTCGTCCCCTGGCGCTCTGGCAGCTCTGAAAAAAGGGAGGGGGGTGAGTTAGTGGGAGTAAGCTGGATAAGTGCAAGAGAGCAGTGATGTGCTGTTGGCGGCCTCAACCCGGAATTCCGTTGGCTGTACTTGGGGTGTTTTCTGGTCGGTAGTCGTTGTGTGCTGTTGTGCGAGTCTATGTGTGGTTTGTTTTGTTGTTGCAGTGTAGTAAAGTTTGTGCGGATTGTTGTGTTATAGGTTTGTGGTTGTGTTTGGTTAGAGTTTGAGAGGTATATGCAGTGGGGTGAAATTGTTAGTGGATTGGTTAATTGGGCAATGAAAATGGCAAATTTGCCATATTGCCATCAAAAAACATAGGGGGGTGCCGCACCATCATCATTTTCTGTGGCACTTTGCGTTTCTCTGCTTTAACCCAATAGGTAATGCTCATTTCAAAAATGACCTCGTCATCTGACGGGTCTTCCTTAAATAAGTCCTCATCAGTGATGTCAGTTAATCTGTAACCCTCCCCAATAGGAATCACTGTGCTCCACTTTCTGCCATTATCATCAACTCCTTCGAGCATTGCCAATTCTCCTCGTACTATGACTGCTTGCAATTCTAAGGGAAATATTCGTCCCCCCTCTTCGTCCATGGGAATCCTCGGTCTAAAGAGAAATTCATCCGGTACCCTCACAGTCTTACCCACTAAACCAGGCAGCCATGTTAATAAAAAAATGCACACCCCATAATGGAAAACCTTGGGTTCTAACGGCACTCCTCGTATGGCTATTTGTCCTGTAAATGCATTAATAAAATCACTCACGTTTAAATAATGTATCCCTGGTTTAGAACACACTATGCCTTCACCAGTGAAAGAAATCATCATTTTTAACTTTGTCATTAAGTCTCGACCCAGTATGTTAACTGGTGTCTGTTTTGAATATAATAATGGAACTGACATGTTGCATTCCCCTATACAGACTGGCAATTTTTCAGTAAAATGAACTCTGCTTGTAGCTCCTGTGAAACCTTGAGCATTCATGGCATTTCCTGACATTAGGAATGTCCCCTCTCGTATATATGAGCAAGTTGCTCCAGTCTCTACTAAAAAAGAAAAAGGATTTGCCTCCTATTGTGATGTCAACCCTTGGTTCCTCTTGAGGATTAGGCGTCATGGATAGTACTGAACACATCACGTCTCCCAGTGAGCTATATCCTATTGTGGATACAATCTTATTCCTGTATCCGTAAAAGGATTCCCTCCCTCCATAGTGACCACCCCAATTCTAGGAGTCATCAACTGTCCTGTCTATGAACTCTGCTCTATCTGCATGGGCGAGTGCTGCGAATGCCCTTGCAGCGAATTCAATGGTGCTTGCTGCATTTGCACTGGCTGCTGCATTCGTGACACTTGCTGCTGCTGATACATTGTTTGATCTTGGGCACTTCCATCTCTACTCTGTGTGCCATATGCGGGCAGAAAGGCAGTCCCTCCTCTTGAGAATTGCCCATTCTGTACATACCCTTGGCTACCACAAACCTGTCATTCCACATGTCCAACATGCAGGAGGAAGCCTTCGAATGTGTCCTCCGTGCATACCCTGATTATCGTTCTGCATAGGTTGAAACCCACCCTGGTTATTCTGGAAATTTCCCTGATTATTCTGAAATCCTCCTCTACCACAGAAGTTTCCTCTTCCTTGTGGAGTGAACCCATTCCCTCCTTGGTCAAACTGTCGCTGATTATTCACCTGCAGTGTACCCGTTACTTGCTGTGACCCTGGCACTTCTCCACTTGTCAACATCGCCCCTTCTATAGCATATTTTGAAAGCTTTTTTTGTACTAGTTTAGCCTCCTCAAGCTTACTACGTCCTTCCTTCTTTTGGTTTTTTCTCCTGCAGCAATCTGCAATGATGCGCTATGGTCAGCTGTATTTTTGGCCATGGTTTTGCCCCCATGCCCACTAATTTCTTGAGCTGCCTTTGTACTTTATCTGGCAACCCCTGACATAATATTTGATAGAACACAGTATAGACTTTCCCCAAGGCTCACGGGTCTCCAAAGACCACTGCTCTTGGAAATGTTGAATGCAAATCAACGGATCCTCCCCTTCCTGCATCTTTCGTGACATTATAGCTCCCATAACTGACGTATCTGGTTATTGCACTCGAAGCACTTTCCAGATTGCTGCTTTGCAATTATTAAACGGCGCTCCATCATGAGCAGTATTATGAGCAGTAACACCTCCGTATCCTGCCCTCGACCAAATGTAATCTGCTCTTTCTCCAAGTATAGCTCCTAGAAGACCCTTAATGTCCCCTATAGCCAGCGTATTCCCCCCGTCATTTTTTTTAACTTATAGATCAATTTTCTGGCACCCGATGTTAAGCTCAGGAGTTTGCACCTTAAATTATCCTTATCCATCTGGGGCCATGGAATATACTGTGGTCTGACCCCTCCTTTCTCTAACAATGGGATTTGCGAGATCCCAAAATCACACTCATCCCCCATCGTCTGCCTGTCCATGGCAGGGACAATGGTTCTGCACTATCTTCTTCCTGGAAGTGACTTTAAGCTGCTTACATAGGGTGGCGAGTCCCCCCTCACACTGTGGGGTCTCCCTTTCGGTCGATCTAGCCGCACCTGCAATTCTGGCATCCGTGGTTTAGGTAGCTCTAGATACAACCATCTCACTTCGCTATCTGTCAGAGAACACCCCTCAGAACTGCATGAACTGAATCCCTCCTCCCCTCAGAAGGTTTCCCTGTCATCATCTGACATATCCTGTCCCCAACTGGTATGACTTTGTTCCTCGTCACCTCTATTCAGATTCAGCCTTTCAAAAGACAAGGGGCCTGATTCATGGAACATCTTCCTATGGGATTGCACCATTATAAAACACTTCCATGAATCAGGCCCAAGGCTTGCTGCTTAAGGTTAAATGAACCTCCCTCTTTTCCTTGCGTTTGTGTATTCCCAAATCGATCACTTTTTCCCTTACCCTTTGATCCACTTTTGGTCCTCATATCATGATAGACCAGTGGTCTTCAAACTCTTTTGGCCTGGGCTCCCCCTGAGCAAAGTTTGGGCAGGCCGGGCCCCCCCAAAAGTGCCAGATGGACAGTATGTAGAAATCGCTATGAACGTTTGCATGACGTCACCGCACTCTACTCCCAGTACAGACCCTGGGCTCTCCCCACCCTACTCCCACCACTATACCAGTGCTGCCGCCCATTCTGCTCCCACCACAGTCCCATAACACAAGCATACACACATCCATATACATTTAAATATAAAATAAATCACCATAAACGTACCTTCTGCAGGGGCCTGCGCGTGGTTGCTAAAATGCCCCACTCCAGGTTGCTCTGCCCGTATGTGCGAGGAGGCGCAGGAGCACCCCCTCGCACATACATACATGCAGTGCCCCAGCCAGCATTTCCAATGAGCTATGCAAGACTGGTGAAGCAAAACACCCCCAGCGTTGCATGGCTCAGTGATCATGTGCGGCTGGGGAAATGAACTGTCAAAGGCAAACAGTGTTTCCCTATCACAGTTCAGCCAGCCCAGGAGCACTCCCTCAGCTGGAAAAACAACTGAGGGAGTGCTCAGTGTTTCACTGGGCTGGCTCCTCGGCTCCTCCATAATGGGTGAGGTGGCCAGTGGGTGGACGCCCCCTCACCCATTATGGATGAGCCGGCAGGCTTGGACTGGCCTATAGGGCAATAGGGCGATGACCGTACCAAAAAATGCAAAATGCTAGTGTGGGCCAGTCAAAATGGGCCACTTTTTTGGCCAATGTGGGCCAGTTTGAGGAGTTACTTCACTATGCAGCTTGTAGTTTTGACCATTGTTGCTGAATAAATATTCTTTAAATATCACAATTTGTTTACATTTGAACAAAAAACAACCCCTTGGGTACTATTGAAACAGTCAGTGACTAAAGGACTGAATATCCATTCGCAACTGCTGGCCATTTTTTCATTGGTTCCTAAGACCGTTCTATGGTCCAGTCTGACCATGTGAGCTGCTCCTATTTCCTGTGTTATTTTTTTTTTTTTACATTTCATGCTGGGCTATGGTGCCCCCCCTGGGATGCGGCGCACCCCACAGTTTGAAGACCTCTGTGATAGACTATCAATTTTATCTCCAATATCCCATGAGTCATATTCATCATCTAGGTCTACTAACCTGGACGGCCCTGGCACTGGCTCTTGTGCCGGGAAGAATTTGTCTATGTCCTACCATGCTACTACTGGAAGAGGCGCCATTAATTCTCTCTCTAAGCAATCGAGATCGTGTGCCTTTTGCTTTCTCTTTCTTTCTATTTCCTCATCGATCTGCCTTCGTTTTTTAGATTGTTCTCTAATCCTATCCTCTTCTTGTTTTTTCATCTCTCTTCTTACGTTAGCTCTATGCACTTTCTCATCCTTGCGTCTTTGCATTCTTTTATCTCTCAATTTCTGTTCCTCTTCTTCTCTTTTTTCTAATCTATCTCGTTCTTAGAGTTCTCTCTGCCTGTTATCATGTTTCCTTTGCTCCTCTGCCTTTTCCTGCTTTTTCAGCTGTTCATCTTGATACAGCCGTTTTCGCTTTTGTCTATTCTTTCTATTAGCTTAATCTTCTTTCAATCGTTTCTCTCTTTCCTGATCTTTTCTATCCTGTTTATCCTGGTATACCCTCTGCCTTACTTCCTGGGTGCTCTTCCCACCGAGTTTGAGCAGTATCTGACCACCCATCCATCCGTTCTGTACGAGCGCTGCCTTGTCAGTTTTATCTCGTTCTCCTTTCCATCTCTTTATTTCTCTCTCTATGTCCAATGACATAGCTGGCTTGCCACTTCTTTCTTTATCCCTCTTCTCTTTGTCCCATCTTTTCCCGTCTCATGGGATCTTAGGGATCACATCTCTCTCTCTGGGGATTTTTCCAGACTTTCGTGACTGCTACATGCAGGTGACTTATACGTCGTGTTACTATACCCTTTCGCTGCCTTAAGCTCTCTTAAAGGATATAATCCCTCATCTTTTGGACTATCGCCATTTTTTTCAGGCACGGTGGGGGGCGGAAGGCTCTCCCCTCCCTTCTTTGCTTTGGATTAACATCCAGTTTTCAGGAGGTGGGTCTTCCCATTCCTCCAGGTACATTTTCCAGAGCTCTAAGCTCTCTACCCTTTTTTCCACCTTTTTCCGTGTGTATGCAGCATGCAAATATGTCGTCATATGCTGCAAAACTGCCTCAGACAGTGATCCCCCCTGCGGCCATGGCAGGAACATTTTATCTGCCGTACCCTTAACTCATTCTGTACTGTACTGCTTCAACTTTGGTGCGTGCTTTGGCAGCTGTCTACACAGGTGCACGAGAGGAGTAATGTCCTCCTTCATAACCTTTAGTCACTTGTCGACTATTACAGTTCACTTTATTTCGCACAAAGAAATGCCTTCCAAAAAAGACAACACAATATGAGCATGCACCAATCGGTGCAGCTCCAAACCTTTATATCACGTTATTTCAATCTGTTTATTCACTAAACATCAGTCGTTAAATAAATAATAACATTTCCAAATCACAACGTTTTTCTGCCACAGAGAAATGTCATTCTCAATTTCTTCAATATTAAATTTCTTGTCACATATATCATATACAATGTATCCAGACTGACAGCACAGACAGACAATACTGACAGACATGGCCGGCCGACATACACTTCCACCAATGCTCTTCGTGACTACTGTCTGCCCCTAAAAATGACTCCGATGGAGTATGAGCTGTCCTCTTTATCGCCACCTTGGACGTTCGTATCCTATAATGTCCCCTTGGACTTTAGGACAAACTCCTTCTAAACATCCTTGACGTAGGGTTTCTGGGCTCACTATATAGGTCGCTATTGGCCTATATAATCTTAAACTGCAATGTTCATCGTCTCACACTCATCGACGCTCATCGTCTTAATACTTTAATTTAAACACAAAATACCCCAACCAACCCTCCGTTACTCTACCCTTATTTCATCATTCTTCCAGTTTAGCATCTCACTCAGTCTACTAACTATTCGCTTTTTTCGACTTCTGGCTCCCAGGATCATCTCCTCCTTTTAACCAGCCACTTCAGCCTTCGGTTCATTCAGCTCCTTATAGAAATCGGGAGGGGATTCTGCCTGAAAGCAAGGGACCTGTCCCACCTGCGCTTGCAAGTTTATTTCTTTACACTAGCTACCACTATCCACAAGTATCCTCACGTTCTTTCAGCGAAATGGCGAAGGACGTCCGATATTGCGGGGACCCCAAAGCTTATTTAACTCGATGGATATCTAGAAACCATCAGCTCTGCTACCATGTGAACTGGGACAGTCAGCCCAGCTCTTTAAGACAAGGTAGCAATACTTGAAGATGGATGGTGATGCAGAATATACTCAAACATCAATCATAAAATGGACTCAGGAAGTTGGCAAAGTATGACTGTTTTATTCTCAATTATCTAAAACAGGCAGCACAAAGGACATCATCAGACGTTCCAAAGCAATCTCTCAGTGCATTTCTGAAAACACATTCTTATAGTCAAAACTCGTCATCATTGACGTCTACCTGTTTGGCAAACTACAAAAACCTCTGAGTAACGGTGGTTGGCTTACAAGGAACCTCTAAGTATACGTTCCATACTGTTCAGGGAAGGTGGTTGGGTTGCTAATATCAGGTGGGCAACTAAACCCATCCCAAGTGATAGTCACTATAAACGTCATCAAATACACAATGTCCCACTGGTTATACAAACTGTAGGGCTCTTTGTTAGACGGCCCTCTATAATTGGTTGGCACCCTTGTACATCTCTGTAATATTCCACCTGCGTAAACAGCATGCAGGCTGGCACCCAGATGTTTGGCAGGCTGGTCATACCATAGCTTCCCACCAATTAGACCACTATCCATCAACACCCTGTAGTCTGCCAGTCAATTAGTTCTTCGAAGTTTAGCCTTGAATTTGTTCTCTCTGTCCAGGAGTACGAGGGAGTACAAGCATCACCGGCCTCCCAGTTTCACTCCTGCTCAGCCCATGTCTATTTTCATCCATCCACATGACACCAGACCACAACTTTGAGCCTTTTTGCTGTATTAAACTCTATTAAATGGAAAACGTCTGACATCTTCAGTGTTTCTTCACATCACCTCATCGAATGTTTGTTCTTTCACTCGTTAATTGTATCCACTGTAAGAACACATGGACCTTGGCTTTCTGATGTCCGGCCAATCAATCCCTGCCTTAATTCACTTCTATTGTGAAGCTTCCCAATTTCTAACTGCAACATGCTTGAAAATCTCTCCTGTTTACAGTGTCCAGCTCTAATAAAATGCATTGTGGAATATCTATAGTCCATTTCTTCCTATATGTATACGTTGGAGCGGTGCCGCAATCTAATCACTACATAGCCAGCCTTAAAGAATACTTATCTGCTTGCGTTGCTGCAACTGTACGATTGTGAAACGACTTAATGTCTTCATCTGTTTCTGGAGCATGAACATCCTCATCACGTGCCCGAGATGTTGTTCACCTTTAACACCTCCTCTTTTAATTCTATAGATCGCTTTATATCTTCTATCTCTGTTTATAAGTGCGTCTGCTCTGCTCTGTGTGACTTCACCATTCCGTACTTTTTCCCGTATTTCCCACTTCTTCCGGGATTTCATTCAAATGGCCATCATATTGTCATGTATGCATTTTTGGTTTTCTTAATGGGAACCTTGCCTCCATAATCCTCTTCGGTATTGGTATTCTTACTGGTACTGCACATGTCTCTTTCTCAGGTTCCCAATATATAGGCAACATGGGGGTGGAGCTTTGGGTGGGGGGGTACATGACTCCACCTCTACAGCGGCATCTAAGGACTCACAACCGCAAGAGGCCTAAAGTACATGTGAAAATAAATGCACTTTGTGTGATATAGTTCTAGGTAGCCTAAACACAGGGCAAGTGCATTCAGACGTCTCCCAATTCGGTTCAGTTTATCCTCTGGTTGGCATCTCTGGAAACTCTTCATTTGAGTCGGACATTAAACCTGACATAAAATAGCACAACTTTTGTCTGGGAACAAAGTCAAAACTAACATAAAACAGTGCATCTAATCTAATGTCTGGGCAACTCATGCTCATGTAAAACACATGAATCCACAGTAAGTTTGAAGGGTGCAGCGTCTGGTCTCTGCTCGGGCTAAATTTGCAGCAGTGATTTGGCTGATGTGTGGAACGACGCTCACAAGAGTACCAGTATAAGAACCGCTACGGTTAGACTTAGGAGGCTGAAGACAGGATCAGCAGGAGCACTCCTTGACACCATGAAATGCAGTAGCTTGGCCGGTGGATGAGGGTGCAGACCTGTGAACGAGAACATCTCAACACAGGAATCAATCTAGAAAATAACCCAGTACACTAATAACTCATTTTATATGGGGATAATCCAGTGGTGCGGTTAGTGTTGGCTCTCATGTACAGAAGCACAGGCTGTAAGGCAGCTGCTCAGGACAACTGTGTAGGGTGCAAAATGGTGGACATTTTACACACAGATCCTCAGTGATGTCATCTCTGGACTTGGATACCGTTCCACCCATCCACTAAACAGATTCATCACCATCAATGCGTAGGTGTAACCAGCAGTTCTGGCCATGTGGATAGGTCCAATTTGACGGGCGGAACTGATTTGCATGGGTAGTGCTGTCGTAGGTCTATGGACAGCGTGCTCCAGGCCTGGGCTTCTTATACTGGGAAAGACTGCCCATTCCCCCTAATCTTTTGGCTCTTGGTTTTATCAAGCAGTGGGGGTTGCTAGATTGCAATGGTCTGCATGGCTCATACAGTTTAAGACTGTCTTTTAAGTAGGCAGGAGCATTTCCATAGGCACATCTGACTTTGAAGCGTATTCTCACGGACAGTGGCAGCCAGTGGAGTTCAGTCCTGCTGCTTGAAATGTGATCCCTTCTTTTTGCCCCACACACAATCCTGACTGCCTCGTTCTGAATTACCTGGAGCTTATGTACAGTCTTTGTTGCCACCTATCAGAAGGGCATTACAGTAATCAAGACTGGGCATAACTTGACCAGGTTTTCACAGTTCTTACATGTCATAAAAGGTTTGATTTGCCTAAGCACTCTTAGATGGTACTGAGATCTCTTAGATGGTACTGAGCATCTGCACCCAGGGAGGCCTCTAGGAATACACCAAGGGTCTTGATCCTTTTTCAGCACAGGGATACAACTGCCATCGACATTCAGTGTTGCATATTTGGATTCCAGTTATGCCCTGGCCTGCGTGGAGCCTAAGATCATCAGTTCGGTTTTGGCACTGTTAAAGCACATATATATCGAACAATGGGTACTTCGCAAAATGTGGGAAGAAAACTAAACATGTAAAACAAAAAGAAAACGGGCTACCCTCCTTTACACTTAATACCTGAGTGTGTGCACAAAAAGACACCTTAAACAGACCCACTTATTTGGACAATATACACAAATAGTAACAGATTTATATGAAAAAATATACTCTTAATCGAAATTCATAATGTCAAAAATAACCAAACACTCATAAAAAGGGGCAAATTATACACACTATAAAATACTCAACAGTGTGACTGGGGGCTATTAGTGGGTGATTTATACATCAATATTCTGCCATCACATCAGTATGTTCAGTGCTCCGATATTCAGGAGTTTGTCCTAAAGTCCAAGGGGACATTATAGGATACGAACGTCCAAGGTGGCGATAAAGAGGACAGCTCATACTCCATCGGAGTCATTTTTAGGGGCAGACAGTAGTCACGAAGAGCGTTGGTGGAAGTGTATGTCGGCCGGCCATGTCTGTCAGTATTGTCTGTCTGTGCTGTCAGTCTGGATACATTGTATATGATATATGTGACAAGAAATTTAATATTGAAGAAATTGAGAATGACATTTTTCTGTGGCAGAAAAACGTTGTGATTTGGAAATGTTATTATTTATTTAACGACTGATGTTTAGTGAATAAACAGATTGAAATAACGTGATATAAAGGTTTGGAGCTGCACCGATTGGTGCATGCTCATATTGTGTTGTCTTTTTTGGAAGGCATTTCTTTGTGCGAAATAAAGTGAACTGTAGTAGTCGACAAGTGACTAAAGCTTATGAAGGAGGACATTACTCCTCTCGTGCACCTGTGTAGACAGCTGCCAAAGCACGCACCAAAGTTGAAGCAGTACAGTACAGAATGAGTTAAGGGTACGGCAGATAAAATGTTCCTACCATGGCCGCAGGGGGGATCACTGTCTGAGGCAGTTTTGCAGCATATGACGACATATTTGCATGCTGCATACACACGGAAAAAGGTGGAAAAAAGGGTAGAGAGCTTAGAGCTCTGGAAAATGTACCTGGAGGAACGGGAAGACCCACCTCCTGAAAACTGGATGTTAATCCAAAGCAAAGAAGGGAGGGGAGAGCCTTCCGCTCCCCACCGTGCCTGAAAAAAATGGCGATAGTCCAAAAGATGAGGGATTATATCCTTTAAGAGAGCTTAAGGCAGCGAAAGGGTATAGTAACACGACGTATAAGTCACCTGCATGTAGCAGTCACGAAAGTCTGGAAAAATCCCCAGAGAGAGAGATGTGATCCCTAAGATCCCATGAGACGGGAAAAGATGGGACAAAGAGAAGAGGGATAAAGAAAGAAGTGGCAAGCCAGCTATGTCATTGGACATAGAGAGAGAAATAAAGAGATGGAAAGGAGAACGAGATAAAACTGACAAGGCAGCGCTCGTACAGAACGGATGGATGGGTGGTCAGATACTGCTCAAACTCGGTGGGAAGAGCACCCAGGAAGTAAGGCAGAGGGTATACCAGGATAGAAAAGATCAGGAAAGAGAGAAACGATTGAAAGAAGATTAAGCTAATAGAAAGAATAGACAAAAGCGAAAACGGCTGTATCAAGATGAACAGCTGAAAAAGCAGGAAAAGGCAGAGGAGCAAAGGAAACATGATAACAGGCAGAGAGAACTCTAAGAACGAGATAGATTAGAAAAAAGAGAAGAAGAGGAACAGAAATTGAGAGCTCAAGGTTTCACAGGAGCTACAAGCAGAGTTCATTTTACTGAAAAATTGCCAGTCTGTATAGGGGAATGCAACATGTCAGTTCCATTATTATATTCAAAACAGACACCAGTTAACATACTGGGTCGAGACTTAATGACAAAGTTAAAAATGATGATTTCTTTCACTGGTGAAGGCATAGTGTGTTCTAAACCAGGGATACATTATTTAAACGTGAGTGATTTTATTAATGCATTTACAGGACAAATAGCCATACGAGGAGTGCCGTTAGAACCCAAGGTTTTCCATTATGGGGTGTGCATTTTTTTATTAACATGGCTGCCTGGTTTAGTGGGTAAGACTGTGAGGGTACCGGATGAATTTCTCTTTAGACGGAGGATTCCCATGGACGAAGAGGGGGGACGAATATTTCCCTTAGAATTGCAAGCAGTCATAGTATGAGGAGAATTGGCAATGCTCGAAGGAGTTGATGATAATGGCAGAAAGTGGAGCACAGTGATTCCTATTGGGGAGGGTTACAGATTAACTGACATCACTGATGAGGACTTATTTAAGGAAGACCCGTCAGATGACGAGGTCATTTTTGAAATGAGCATTACCTATTGGGTTAAAGCAGAGAAACGCAAAGTGCCACAGAAAATGATGATGGTGCGGCACCCCCCTATGTTTTTTGATGGCAATATGGCAAATTTGCCATTTTCATTGCCCAATTAACCAATCCACTAACAATTTCACCCCACTGCATATACCTCTCAAACTCTAACCAAACACAACCACAAACCTATAACACAACAATCCGCACAAACTTTACTACACTGCAACAACAAAACAAACCACACATAGACTCGCACAACAGCACACAACGACTACCGACCAGAAAACACCCCAAGTACAGCCAACGGAATTCCGGGTTGAGGCCGCCAACAGCACATCACTGCTCTCTTGCACTTATCCAGCTTACTCCCACTAACTCACCCCCCTCCCTTTTTTCAGAGCTGCCAGAGCGCCAGGGGACGACTCTGGTGGTGATAGTGTGCGGTACAAATATCCTTTAACATTAATAATACAGGCCCTTATGACGCAGGCCTACTGAAGGAGGTTGGAGAGGTTAAAATTAAATTGAAACCAGGAGCAATTTTGCCTCGAGTACGACAGTATCCAATGTCCCGAGAAGCAGATGAGGGTGTTCTTAAGACGATCTCTGCCATTATGGATCATGGCATTCTAGTGATGTCAGAGTCACCATGTAATACTGCATTGTACCCTGTGAAAAAATCGAAGGGGGTGTTGTGGCGTTTAATTCAGGACATAGGGCCGATTAACCAGATTGTAGAGGGCGAGTTCCCTCTAGTTCCTAATCCCACAACGATTTTGTGTAGTATTCCCCTTGATGCACAATATTTCACAGTGATCGATTTGAAAAATGTGTTTTTCTCAATCCCATTGCATAAAGATTCTCAAGATCGGACGTCATTTACATTTAGAGAGACTAAGTTGAAAAGCACGAGATTGCCACAAGGTTATTGTGAGTCACTATCTATTTTTAATAGAGTTCTACAGATGGACTTGAACAATATTGAGTTGCCAAATGTTTTATTGCAATATGTGGATGACCTTTTAGTCTTTAGTTTATCAGAAGAGGAGTGCAGATGTGATTCAGTGCAATTAATGACTATCTTAGCAGAGAAAGGATATAAAGTTGACAAAAAAAAGTTACAATATTGTCAAAAAGAGTTGCTATACATAGGCCGATTGATATTGCATGAGGGAAGAAAGTTACACCAGAAAGGGCTGAGACATTTTTGAAAACTGCAAAACCGCACACGATAAAGCATATGCAGCAGTTTCTTGGCTTATGCAATTATGTGAGCGCATGGGTGTTTCATTACAGTACACAAGGCCATTGTTACAGGCATTAATGAAGGCACAAGCAAACCAAGAAAAGATTGAATGGACTGAAGAAATGGAGGAAGGGTTTGATGAATTAAAAAAGGCAGTGTGTACATCACCAGTTTTAGGGGTTCCTAATTATTCTGAGGAATTCTTTCTGTTTTCGCACACAAATGGAATTGTTATGACGGCAGTGCTTACACAGAGAACTACATTGGGGCACAAGGCTGTAACATTTTGCAGTGTGATTTTAGACCAAGTAATGAGGGGTCACTTTACGTGTGAACAATCTCTGCCAGCCCCCACGTTCGCTATAGAGAAGGCTGCCAAAATAGTACTGGGGTGTTCCATGGCAATGTTTGTAGAGCATGCATTATTTGCGGTATTGGAGAAACGTAAGGGAACACTAACATGTCAAAGAGCTTCTGCTTATGAGGTGGTTATCTCAAATCCGATGATTAAAACAGTTGTATGTAAAATGGTGAACCTTGCTAGGTTCATAGCTGAGCCATTGACAGATAATGAGCAGACGCATGATTGCTTGAACTATCAGGATTAGATCACAAGGGTGAAAGAAAATGCTTTAGCTGGAGCGAAGTTCTCTTTATTGATGGTTCATCAAGAATCGATCAAAATGATGGGCAAAGGTATTCAGGTACTGCTGTGATACGGCAGCAAGCTAATGGGGGATTTGAAAAGGAAGTAAGTGCAAGATTACCATCTCACTTTTCAACGCAGGCTGCAGAATTAGTGGTGCTGATTCTGGCGCTCGAGAACCACGCAGACCAGGAAGTAATGATGTACAGTGACACCACCTATGTGATGTTGACAGTACACGCAGAGCTAGCACGTTGGAAAAGAAGGGGCTATCTCCAAGCGGACGACGCTCCAGTGCAGCATGCCACTCTATTGGATGGATTGATTAAAGCACTACAGCTCCCAGTAGCCATCGCAGTGGTGAAGTGCGTGTTAGGCAGAAACCTGTGCAGTTCCCTCTGGGACCACTGCAAAAGATTTAAGACTACAGGTGTTTGGCAGTAAACTCACTTGGTAGCAGTCTATACCACTCAGATTCACTTGGTAGCTGTGGCTGAGCAGTCAGACTTCCCTCAAGAAGAGTTAGGCAGTATACAGAGTATTCACAATAGGTCAAAAGAACACAGTAGAATAAGTAAACACTGACCAGAGCTTGGTGTCAAAGAGATATAGGGCCTCATTACAACTCAGGCGGTAAGGGGTTTACGGCAGCGTTAACAGCGCCGACCCTTACCGCCTGAGTACGAGGTCCCCTAGCGCCATGGTGCTTTTAACACCTGCTTTTTGCCCCATTATGCCCTATGGGGCAAAAATGGGAATGGGGAAGGGCAAATGGTGAATGGGGAATTACCGCCCCACTCACCTT